>NW_026694593.1:3077500-4326250 GCF_021218885.2 Marmota monax | reverse complement strand
TATTTTTATTTCCTTCTTTCGGTCTTAATTTCAGACTCATGCAAAGCCACGGGGAAGGGGTTTCTTTTTTATTTATGGACTTTTGCAGGTTATTTTGAGGGATAGTGTTTTTTCTTTCTTTCTTTTTTTTTTAACCTGAGGACACAATTACGTTTCTGTTTGACAAATCATAGGGCTCAGAAGTCATCTGATTCCTCTCTCTGAATGCCGGATGGCCTGTATTTGACCTAACCCTGAGAGATTAATGTCCATCATGTGTTTAAAAATAAAGGCTCTATTTAGTCATGTGACAAAAGTGGAGATACCAGTTGATTCAGCTGTTTTAATGCTTTGTTCTTCTTGCCCAGAGGCAGTTAGGAGAATAAAAAAATCTCTTGCTGGGTGTGCAGAACCTTACTTACCCAAGATGTGCTATTTTAAGAATGTGATTGACATCTACCTTTAAAAGATATTTTTGTAATTCAGGGAACTTAGAAATTACCATCCATATCACCATGTTCTCTTTGTGATGAGAAAAGGGGTACATGAGGCTAAAGTGAGGACCGAAATGAGTCTGAGATGCTAAATGGGAAAATGTTTTTATTACCTCATAGGCTTGGTCCCTCGTAGTAAAGAATATTTCATTAACAGGAGAATTAGATTTCGTTGTTTTCTTAGATGTTCAAAATGAGAGTAGAGTATGTTTTATATCTTTGTCTCCTTTTCAACGGACCTAAGATATAGAAACAAAGCCATCGGAACAAGTGTAAAAGACAAAGAGCAAGTTAACCAAGGGATGGAGATGGGGGTAATTAATGAGAAACCAAGACTAAAGGCTGCATTGCTATTGAACAAAAACCTTTTTCTGAGTTTCCTGATCTGAAGACAAGTACAGGGCGATTGGACTTTGGGGAGAAATTCATTCTGAGAGTTTATATCTAAGAACAATTTCTCAGCATCACCCCCAAAGGGAGGTGACTTCTTCTGAGAATTGGGATTGGCCCATGAATGTCACCTTAATTCTGATTAGTTAATATTCCCTGAGTACCAAGTATTTCTCAAATACCATGGCAGGCATTAAGGTATTTAAATTTCAATAAATATGTCTCCCTGCCCTGGAGCTCACTGGGCCAGTATCATGACAAGAGGTTAAAGGAAACTGATATGTTCAGGCTGAATTGGAAAGAAATAACAAGGGAAGACATAAATAACTGTCTTCAAGGATCTGCAGGGCTTTCAAGGGTGTGGGAGAGAAAGGAATTAATGTTCATTGAACACTCATGACATGTCAGGTGCTTTACACAGGCTGTCTTAATCCCCACAGCCTGTATAGGTAGTTATTATTCTCTTTTAGCAGATAAGGAAGTTAAGACTCTTAGATGTTGAGCAAGTTGCCTGTGGACATGTATCTAGTAAATGGCAGAGCCAGGATTCAGAATTCAAACGTCTAAGCATATGTTTCTGAGCCCATGGTCTTTCCGTGAAGTTGAGTTCTTTATTCTGTGCAATGCCAGAGAATATAGGCATAATCAATGGCTGAAACTCTCTAGAAAGTAGACTCTAGTTCTTAGAACTCGTAATGAGTAGAGTGGTCTGATAATGATTTATGCTGCTCATAAAACAATGGGATCTCTGTCACCAGAACTGTTCCTGTAGAGGCTGAACCATTCCCTGTTGGCTAGTTATGGGACAAATCCTGCCACGGGAAGAGAGGAGACAAGAGTGGCTCACAGTGAGGAGCACAGAATTCTTCCAACTTTAAATGTTGGTGGTTTTACATTATAGTTCCTTTTTCAAAAGTCAAAGTAGGATCTTGTCTTGTTTCTCAATGATATAAATGCTCCCAAGCCCTTTCACAAGGACTCCTACTTTTTCAGTGGTTACTCAAGATCATTTAATTAATACTCATGTTCTGGGTGAGTGGTGACTCAGAGGGAACAACAGGAGGAGGAGGCTGCTCTCTATCTGGTGTTTTAAAAAAAGTAGACTGCAGTACAATAAGACCCCGATTGCCCATTCTACAAAATGAGGTGTGGGGGGGAATGTGATTAATAGAAAACCATCTTTATGGTCACACTGAAGTCTTGAATGGCAAATCTGACCATCACAACCTGGAGATGTGCTGGACACAGAATTGATAGGAATGACAGAGGTGAATGAGAAGTGGGGCTGTCAACGGGAACAGAGACTGAATTTTGTATAAGTGACATGTTTCTGTGGTCATTTCCTTCTTCCTCTTCCACTTTAGAGCACAGAGCCTAACCTTCCTAGCCAAATCCCCAAATTTCTTCTCTAAAGAAATTTAGCAACCTTTTGTGCTGGGGACATAGCTCAGTTGGTAGAGTGTTTGCCTCTCATGCACAAGGCCCTGGGTTCAATCCCTAGCACCACAAAAAAAAAAAAAAAAAAGAAAAGAAAGAAATTTAACAATCTAGAAATGCTAAATGTAAGCTTCTTGAGGGCAGGGCACTGTGTCCAGTTAGGAGAGAACCTGGACTATAGTAGGAACTCTATCAATATCTGTTGGCCTATAGAGTGAGAGCTAAGGCCTCTAACCCAGACATTGGTTCTCGAGGAAAACCTACTCCATTATGGTATTTGGGGGTCTGGGGGTCTGCAGCCTGTCAGCCATTTACTCACAAATCCACAGAATTCTCAACTCTTCCACAATTTTCCTTCTTAGTGTGAAAGCAAACCTATTTATGTAAACCAAGAGAATCTCAGATCTTTTCATTGGTATAAATGGGCAACCAAGAATACTTATGCGTATAATTCAGTTGCATTAAAGATTAGTAGAAAAACTGGTCACAGAAAAACAGATATAATTCAGAAAATAGAAGATGAAGGTGTCTGTATTTTTAATTTTTTGAGGAACCATCCTACTGTCTTCCACATGACCATACTAATTCACATTCCCATCAACAGTGTTCAGAGGTTCCCTTTATTCCAGATCCTCACTTTTTATCTCTTTGATAATAGACATTCTAACAGGTATGAGGTGATGATTGTGGTTTTAGTTTGTGTTTTCCTGGTGATTAGTGATATTGAACATTTTTCATATACCTGTTGGCTATTTGTATGTCTTCTTTTGAGAAATGACTATTCAGGTCCTTTGTCTATATTTATTTATTTATTTTTGTGGTTCTGGAGATAGAATCTGGGGCCTCATTTATGCTCTACCACTGGGCTACACGCCTACCCTCTTTGCTTCTTGTAAATTGGTTTTGTTCTTTTGTGGTTTTTGTTTGTTTGTTTTGCTATTGAGTTGCCTGAGTTCCTTACATATTTTGAATATTAACTCTTAGCCTTCAACTTCATGGTATTTGTTCTAAGGAAATGTAATTACTGTGTCAAAGAGGTATCCGGTTCCCATGTCCCACTGAAGCATTATTCTCAATAGCTGTCGTACAGAAACAACATAGGTGTTCATCGGAGACTGAATAAAGAAAATGTGGTATATTTACCCAACGGGATACCATTGGCTTTAAAGGAAATAAATCCCATCATTTGGACAACATGGATGAACCCAGGGGACATTATGTTAAGTGAAACAAGCTGGCCACAAATACTAAATGATTTCACTTATACTTGGAATCTAAAAAAGTCAACATCATAGAAGCAGAACTCTGAAAAATAGTTCAGAGTTCCAGCTCCAAACTCTAGTAATTATCTGACCTTAGACAAATTTCTAAACTGTACTGAGTTCATTTCCTTATCTACTGGTTACCAGAGGCTGAGTGGGGAGAGAAAATAGGGAGATTTCAAAGGGTACAAGGTTTCAGTTAGACAAGAGGAATATTTTTGGAGACCCATTACACAGTATTGGAGACTATAGTTAATAATAATGTATTATATACTTGAATATTGCTAAGAGAAGAGATTTTAAATATTCTCAACACAAAAAGATCAGCATGTGTTTACTAGCTTGATTTACTCCTTCCACAATTTATACAAAGCATCACATCATATTCCATAAATAAACACAACTAATATTTGTCAATTAAAAAGTAAATTAAAAATAACTCTAACTGATATAATCAAATAAATTAAATGAGACAAGGCCAAGATGCTTGTCTGGGGCGATTGGAGAACTAAAATGTGGTTCTAGATTAAAAGTAATTTAATAAATAAAAAAATTAATAATAAAACCCCTAATGTCGACAAAATCTCCTAAAAGTAGTATTAGCCAATAGAACTATATGTATCTATCAAGTACTTGAAATGTGACTCGTGTGACTGAGGAACTAAATTTTAAATTTTACTTAGTTTTTATTAATGTCAATCTAAGTCACCACATGTAGCTAGTGATGACCTTATTGGGCCACAGGGTTTTAGAATAGAAAGCACAAAGAGAAAGAAGTTCAAGAGGTGGGAAGAAGGATGAGAAACATATAATCAACTTAGGAGGTCCTACTTTCAATTAACAAGGACTCCAGGACAAAATAAGAAAAAAAGAGGAAGATCTATCAAAGAATTCATGAAGATTTCCTAAAGGGCTTCTGATTTTTAAAGGCCCACGAAGTGTTCACCTAGATACTTGGAAATCTTAGAACATCAAAGGCAAGGAAAAGAAGGGTCAAATATCTTGCTTGAAGCTACAAATAATAAATGGTGAACCTTGTTTTGGCCTCAAGCAATCTTACTTTTGTGCCTATATGTTTGATACAACAAAATAAACACTTTTTTTTTTTTTGCCTCCAAGAGTCTCTCCAGGGTAAATGCATGGCATATTTGGTATGCTGGAGATGACTAAGTTGAACAATGCTATCAAAAGTCTAAAAGCATTAAAATTAAAACAACAACATCAACTTTCAGAAAGGGAGAGAAGAGAGGTAGTGTATGCTGAGAGCCACGGCCAAGTCTGTATGGCCCCTGGCATTTTGCCAACAGTATTGATTGACAGGCGAGGCATTACTACCCGCCTCTGCCGCAACTTTTGAGTTCTCGCACTACTTTGGAGTTCTTGTGGGGATTTCCGGGGATTCCTGGAGAGTTCCCATTGGTTGGGGAAGTGCAGGAGGAGGGATTTTCCGGGAGAGATATTTCTGGCTGGGGGTTCCTGGACAAGCAGCGTGGCATTCGGGAGGATTCCCCGGGAGCTGTGTGAAGTGTTTTCCTGCAGTTCAAAACTAAAGTTTGTTCCTGCTTCAGTGGCTCGTGATTTGTGCCCAGCCAGACTGCGGCATTTGGTGGCCTGTACGGGGAACGTCTGAAGCTTCGGGGTAAGTGAAATTGCTTGCCCCTAAGGGAAGGCGAGAGAATGGGTGACCATTTTAAAAAACAATGTGTTCTTGTTTTGATTTGTTTTGTGTTTGTTTCAAACTGCCTATCCCTAGAATTTTCTCAGGCAGATTGGGAAAAATGGTTGGCTCAAGGTTTGAAGTTGTTCGCCCCTGAGGAAGAGATAGAAATAGACCACAAATGCACATGTCAAGAAAATAGGAAAATTGATACAACGATTTTTTGTTCCTTTTTTGTTTCATTCTGTTTCGGTTTTGTTTTGTGTTATCTTATTGGGTTGCGTTATCTTTATAACAGATTAGAAATTAATAAAAAACAAACTGAAAGAGTGTTAAGTAAATCGTTAGAGGTTCAGACCATGGAGAAAGACATTTTAGATCAAGCAAAAGAGAAGGTCTCTCAAGCTAGTCAGACAGAGGAAGAAAATTTAAAGGAAGAAAGCTTAGAGGAGAAACAGCTATTAGGGAAAAAGCTACAACAGGAGGCTACTACTAACACTGTTCTATCACCAGAGGGCGTAATTCAACCAACAGCTCCACCTATGGAGATAGCTGAGTGGCCCTCAACCCCCGTAGTTGATAGATGGGATCCTGAGACAGGACCTCAAAGATTAGCATGCCCTGTACTTGAGCAGGCAGGAGGGCAGCGAATTCACCGTGCTTTAGATTTCAAAACAGTGAAGCAGTTAAAGGAGGCTGTAACAACCTATGGTCCTCAAGCACTGTTCACTGTAAGCATGGTTGAATCCATTACCAACTTGGACATGACGCCAGCAGATTGGGCTAGTATGTGTAAATCTGTGCTAAATGGAGGACAATATTTGTTATGGAAGGTTGCCAATGAGGAATTTTGCAGGGAGACAGCTAGGCGAAATGCAGCAGCTGGTTACCCTCAAAGAAATCTAGATATGTTGTTAGGAAAAGGACCTTATGAGGGTCAACGGCAACAAATTGAATATGATCCTGGCGTATACGCACAGATTGCTGTAGATGTGGTTAGGGCATGGAAAACTTTACAGGGGCATGGAGATTTACAAGGTCAATTATCTAAGGTAATACAAGGAACTAATGAACCTTACGATGAATTTGTAGATAGGCTTATTCAAGCAGCTTCCAGAATTTTTGGGGATACAGAACAAGCAATGACATTTATAAAACAACTGGCTTATGACCAAGCAAATCGTTGCTGCAGAGAGGTCATTAGACCATGGAGACATGAAGATTTAAACACATATATTAAATTATGTAGAGACATTAATGAACAAGGACAAGTCTTGGCAGCAGTACAACAGGTTTTAGATGCCAGGCCAAAAACATGCTACAATTGTGAACAAACAGGACATTTTAAAAGGAGTTGCCCCATAGGAGGAGGGTTTAACAAAGCTAGGTATCAAAGGAATAGAATACCGGGTATTTGCCCACGATGCCGTAGAGGGAGACATTGGGCTAGTGAATGCCGTTCTCAAACCACCATAGAGGGTACTCTGTTATCAAAAAATGGACAAGGACCAGGTGTTTACCCACGATATCATGGAGAAAGGAATCGGGCTCCATTGCCAAAAAACGGACAGGGGGGCCCAATGCTCCGGGGCCCACGACCACAAATGTACGGGGCACTGGAGGAACCCAGAAACACCATGGAGGAACCCAGCAACACCATCAGGGTAGTGCCCAGGACACATTATCCATCAGATCTCTCATCAGACGAACCAGAGGGAGCGCAGGGTTGGACATCTGTGCCTCCGCCAGAGCAGTACTAACTCCAGAGATGGGAGTTCAAATCATTCCCACAGGAGTAAAAGGACCTCTTCCCCAAGGAACAGTAGGCTTATTGTTAGGACACAGTTCTTCTACGCTAAAAGGACTTATGATAAGTCCCGGGGTAATTGATCCCGATTATGAAGGTGAAATAATATACCCTTCTCCAAAGGGTATAACAGTAATTTCACCAGGAGATAGAATAGCACAGTTATTAATAATACCCAGCCTACATGATAAATTTTCCAGTAGTAGTATAGAAAGAGGTTCCAGGGGATTAGGATCCACAGGTGTAGATTGGGCTATGCTGTCTTTGAATTTAGATTCTCGCCCAATGCTAAAACTAAATATTCAAGGAAATGAATTTAATGGGCTACTGGATACAGGTGCAGACCTTAGCATCATATCTCGTCAAGAATGGCCAAAACATTGGCCGTTACAACAAGCCACTCAAACGCTTCGAGGCCTAGGAGTGGCAACTAATCCCCATAGAAGTGCAATGGTATTAGATTGGAAGGATCCTGAAGGATGTGAAGGAAGTATACAGCCATATGTATTGGATCATCTTCCTATAAATTTATGGGGACGAGATGTCCTAGATCAATTAGGTTTGACATTAACAAATAACATCAATCCAAATGCGCCCACTATTAGGGCTAGACAAGGTTTCAGGAAAGAAAAAAGATTAGGAGAACAAGGCATAGCAGCACCAATTCAAATAGATCAGGGAATAAATAGACATGGACTGGGTTTTCAGAAGGGGTCACTGAGGCAATAAAAATTACTTGGAAATCAGATAGACCAGTATGGGTTCCTCAGTGGCCCCTGACTAAAGAAAAGATACAAGCAGCCCATGACCTGGTCAAACAACAATTAGCGGAGGGACATATACAACCTTCCGTATCTCCCTATAATACTCCCATTTTTGTCATTAAAAAGAAATCTGGTAAATGGAGATTATTGCAAGATTTAAGAGCCATTAATAATGAGATGGTTATTATGGGACCTGCTCAATCGGGGATTCCTCAATTGTCTGCTTTGCCAAAAACCTGGTACATTTTAGCTATAGATATTAAAGATTGTTTTTTTCAATTCCAATTCATCCTGAGGATTTTGCATTTACTATCCCTGCACTTTTGAGTTCTCGCACTACTTTGGAGTTCTCGTGGGGATTTCCGGGGATTCCCGGAGAGTTCCCATTGGTTGGGGAAGTGCAGGAGGAGGGATTTCCGGGAGAGATATTTCTGGCTGGGGGTTCCTGGACAAGCAGCGTGGCATTCAGGAGGATTCCCCAGGAGCTGTGTGAAGTGTTTTCCTGCAGTTCAAAACTAAAGTTTGTTCCTGCTTCAGTGGCTCGTGATTTGTGCCCAGCCAGACTGCGGCAAGTGTAAGTGATTTAAATCATTACCTGTCATGGTGGAGACATAATTTAAAATTTGATAAATTCTACTACCTGAGGATATTACCTGAAAAATAAAAACACAATAATTAGAATTAGGAATGGGAGTTGAAATGAAGTGGGGCAAGACATTTATTTATTGATTCATTTTTATAATAAGCTTTTCTGCACTACTTGATATATTATCATTTATATTCTAAATTCCTTGATAAAGTAATTTTCAATATTATGAACATTAATTATAGAATATACAGAGGAGAAATGAACACTTATCAACTATCCTTACTTAGTAGGCATTTTATGTGTATAAACTGTGTCTTTCCAATAACATTTTAATTACCTGACAGGAGAGACAGAATTATGGATTCTTTATGATTAGCTTTTCTAGAAGAAATTAAGTGGAAAAAATCCACTTGAGTTAGAATTAGACAATCGGGTTGAAAACCCAACTTTATCACTTAGCATTCATATACTACCAGTGTTTACATCTTGTTCTATAAGTTTTTCTCATTTCTTCTGTGCATTATTTTATATGATGACAGCTTTCCCAGCTCACTCAACATGTTTCTACTTGATATGTTCACAGCATTCTGTCCCATGAACGTGCTGTAGTACACATAATCATCTGTTTTGGGATATCTTAATTGTTTCCAGTTTGTCATTATTATGAGCCATAATGTGATGAACATTCTGTAGCTAAATCTTTGTGCACATGATGCTCATACTGTTAGAGTCATCGACTCCTCCAAATCATCCTTTCTTAATAAGCTGTTCTTATCAAGCACAATTGTATAAATGAAATGGTTGATGTTTGTTATAGCTAACACATCATTTTGTATTTAAATAGAAAAATATTTTCATGGGTTATGCAAGCACTTAATAGTGAGTGCATCGAGGCCCTTGTATAATCAACGTGTGCAATGTGTTTATGCTCACATTACAGGAATTCCTTTCAATGACTATTAGGTGACCGAGAAATATCTGCTGAATAAACAAACGAAGAACAAATGGTGTTGAGAACTCTGAAAAAAGTTCAGAGTTCCAGCTCCAAACTCTAGTAATTATCTCACCTTAGATAAATTTCTAAACTGTTCTGAGTTCATTTCCTTATCTAGAAATGGAGAAGGTGGGGTAATATCATCCAGAATTCCAGAACTCCAGTGTTGAATAAATGAATTAACAGGTAAAAACATGTAGCAAAAACATTCGGGTCATAGTATTTTCTGCTGAACTAACAACTCTGAGAAGTCTGCCTTGGTCATTGTTATATCACCAGGCCAGCACAGTGCCTGGAACATAGGAGGTGCTCAATATTCGTTAAGTAAAAAAAGATTAAGAGAAGCCAATTAAAATGGGAGACCAGAATTAAAAGAACTGGACTTATTCTTATCTCTAGTTACTGACTTTAGGTCTTTTATTTCTGTAGATTTAGTATCTTTATGAAAATCGAAGTATATGAACTAGACCATAGAGGTCTCTCTGATTTATTGACTGTTAACCTTATATTTTGCACACATCATTTCTACTCTTCATAATCCTGAAGGGTAGGTAGATTTATAAAGAAATTGAAGCTTAAAGATATTATGTAAATTGCCTCACATTGGACTTGCAAACCAGGGTCTTCATTATTCCAAAAAATCTGAGTTCTTTCTGTTACACTATGTTGCTTCCCTGCTAATGGCTAGTTTAGTTAGATAAGGCAGTTATAATGAAGCATCATAGATTGGTGGTTTATGAATGACAAATTTATTTCTCATAGTTTGGGAAGTTGGAAGTCCTGAAATCAGATGCTGGATGGTCAGGTTTGGTGAGGGCTTGCTTCATGGTTCACAGATGGCCATCTTTCCCCTATACTTCCCTTGGTGGAATGGTGGTGAGACTACTCTTGGTCTCTATTATGATGGCATGGATCCTATTCATGAGTGCTCTACTCTCAGGACTTAATCACCTCCCAAAGGCTTCACCTTCTAATATCACATTGAGAATTAGGGATAAAATTTTAAGAGACTCAAACATTCAATCTATACAAGTTTCCCCCAAGCTCTACGAGCTCATAAATCTATTCTACTCCACATTTGTCACAAAACATTTTAAACTTCTAGGAACAGTGGTAGATAAATATTGGTCTAATAATTTTATAGAGGAGGATTATTTTATTACATATTGCCTTGGAACTTATTACTACTAGAACCACTTTTACTCTGGAATAATAAATTAATGATTTCAACTCCTCTATTAAATTTCTTATATTTGTCATTTTTTACTTTCCTTATTTCATCTGATTGTTTCTCTGTTTCCTTGAGATTCACTGAGCCTCTTTGTAATAGTTATTTTGAACTCTGTCCATTCATACATCTCCATTGCTTCAGGGATGGTAACTGGCACTTTATTTTGTTCCATTGGTGATGTCATGTTTCCCTGATTGACCTTGTGGCTGTGTTTTGGTGTCTGTACATTTGAAGAAGTAGGTACTTATTATGGTTTTTGTAGACTGGCATTGCCTGGGAAAGAACTTCACCAGTCAGCTGGTCCATCCAGAGATTATGGGCAGAACTTCTGGTGAAATAATAAATTCAGTTTTCATGTATTCCTGTCCATAGCCTCCACTCCTTAAAGCTCACCCATTTGCTAACTCCCAAGGTATTAGATTTCTATCTATTTTCTGATTAGATTCTGTGGATGGTCAATTTTATATGCTAACTTGGCTGAGTCATGATGCCTAGATATATGGGCTAACATTATTCTGGATGTGAGGATATTTATTGATGAGATTAATATTTAAATGGGGTCTGATCCAGGAAGTTGAAGGCCTAAATTGGAAAAAAAGGGAAAAAATGACCCCACCTTGAGCAGGAGGAAATTCTACCAGCAAATGACCCTCAGATCTGAACTGCACCATCAGTTCCCTCCCTGGGTCTCCAGCTTGACAGCCCACCCTGAAGATTTTGGACTTTAGGATTTTTGAATGAATCCTTTCCTTAAAATAAACTCTCTCTATATACTCTCTAAATAAAATAGTTTCCGTTTCTCTGGAGAACACTGACTAATACAGATTTCAGGGTCCATTATTTCAACCACCCTGATGATTGTTTGTGTCAGTCCCATGTGCAAAGACAAATTTCAGCCCTGGGTCCAACCTTGTCTTTTGCATTTGTGCTACAGAGCATGGCTGGAGAAATTCTCATGGCTAAGCACATTGGTGCCATGATAAATTCATGATCTCTAACTTCAACTGGAAGCTCAGCACTTTTTTGTGTGATTGTACAGCTTCTGTGGTTGGTTTTCTCTTCTGTGTTCTACAACAGCTACTATATTTTAAACCATCTCTCTTCTCTTTAACGGTTAGACACCCGCCTCCTCTCATTCTCAGAAGATGATCTTACCTCTTTACGGCACAAAGAAAATTTAAAAATTATCAAATCCAAATTCCTAAATGTTCTTCTGCCAAACTACAAACAGGCATCCATTGACACTCACATTTTCTTTCTGTCCCACCAGAAAAGGTATCCGTCTGAGCTGTTTTTTCCCTCTGGATATCTCATGCCTTCTCGAGAACCTTGCTATGTTGGTCATCCTTCCTTTTCTAGACTTCAGCTTCTCTTTTCTGGTTTCTTCTCATCTGCCGCAGTCCGGCTGCAGCAAACTAGCGGGGGGTGGGGGGGTGACGAACAACTTGTGTAGATTGATACAGCAGGAGTGGGAGCCGTTTACTGCAGGACAGGAGCAGTATTTATACATTCCACACAGCTTATCTAATTAGCATAAACTAGATACATCAGTCAACCAATCAGGAATCTCCACACTTAATGGCTCGCTGGCATTACTTCACAAACCACTCCCTCTGGCATTTTGCCAGGCGCCATCTAGACTTGTTTACAGACTCTCACAATTCTCTGGCAAAATGCCAGGCGCCATCCTGACTTGTTTACAGACCCTAACACTCATCGGTACCTTTTGAGGGTACTAGGATTGAACCCAGAACCTCAAGCACTCCACCACTGAGGTATAGCCCAGCTCTTCTCATTAGAGTTATCAGGCTTGAGTTCGCCCATTCCATTAAGTCCTACCTTGGACCCGCAACCCCATCTCTCCCTTCTGCCCTTCACAGCATTCTTGTGAGACTTGTAGGAGTACTTATTTGCCTTGGATTCCTCAACCTACTCCATTGCTTCTCACTTGTCACCACATTACCAAACCACCAGGGACTTTGCAGCACTTATCTTAGGTTCTCAAAAACGTCTGGTGATAACTCTCCTCTTTCTTGTAGCATGTTCTTTTCTAGCTTTTATGACCGACCCCGATTACAGCTGTTTTCCTCCTACCTCTCTGACTACTTTGAATTTTCCTGTTTTTCTCCGTTGACTTTCCTTAAAGGTGGCAGATCCTCAGGCTTGGCCCTAGCCCAATTCTCCATCTCCTCTTCCCCCCACGTCCTGAATAAATTCATCCTCTCTTATGGTTTCTGTTAATTCTCACCAGCAACCCGTGCTGACCAGATGAACTGGGTTCAAAAGAGCTGGCTGCAACATTAAGCTGAGAAAATGTCAAAAAAAAAAGCACAGGACACACAAGTCATTTTCACGTTGAGGCCAGGACTGCTCTGCGACCTTAAAGGTCAGCTTCCACATGGAAAGAGCACTGGAAAAAAGAGTGTGCACCTGGAATCTCTTTATTTTTATAGGGAGACACACAAAGAGTTTCAATAGAATGTTCTTCACTAAATAAGGCAGGGGATAAGGTTTCAAGGGGGTTTGTCCAATCCCATTGGGTAACGGCCAAGTCCAGAGCCAGAGCAAACTTCTTTTTTTGTTTTGAATTCTAATTTGTCACGTGTGACAGCAGAATGCAAAGCTGAACTCATCATCTCCTCTCACATCATGGATACTCCTTTATGCTCTCATCTCAATAGTGGAACCACTACCACAAAGCTCAACTATAAACCTCCTCCTCTCCGTCGTTCCTTCTGTTGATCTTAATTCTCTAATACCTCTCAAATAGAACCATTTCTCTCTCCACTCCGTATTCCTAGCTGGGCCACCACTGTCTCTCAGAGAGACTGCTGTACTGTCCTCCTATGTTCTTGCTCTCATAGCGACCCTTTCCAGCCAGTTCTCCACATTGCAGTCAGTGGTCTTCATAGATTGCCAACTTCATCAATTCCATGCCTTAAACAACAATGATTCTTTTTAAAAAATATTTATTTTTTAGTTGTAGTTGGACACAATACCTTTATTTCACTTATTTATTTTTATGTGGTGCTGAGGATTGAACCAGGGTCTCGCACGTGCGAGGAGATGGCTCTACCGCTGAGCCACAACTCCAGCCCAAACAACAATGATTCTTTAAAAAAAAAAACAAATTTGTAGATGGATAACATGCCTTTATTTTATTTGTTTATTTTTATGCAGTGTCGAGGATTGAACCCAGTGCCTCACATATGCTAGACAAGCACTCTGCCACTGAGCTACAGCCCAGCCCCACAGTGATTCTTTATCACCCTCAAGATAAGCTTAATAGGGCATGCAATACTTTTCCAAACCTTCTATTCTCATCTCTTGCCATTTATTTTAGGCTCTAGTCAAATCTAATTTTAATTTTCTTGAATCCACTATATTTTCTCTTGCCTCCTGCCTTTAATGATGATTTCATTTTGCCTAGAAAGATCTTTTTCCCCCCTCTTCACCAAGTGAACTTCTTAGTTATTCTTTGATTATAGTTTAAATATCAGTTTCCACAGGAGAAATCTTTGATGACCCTGCTAAACAGAGATGTTTCTTTTCTTTTAATATTTATTTTTTAGTTATAGGTGGACACAATATCTTTATTTTATATTTCTGTGGTGCTGAGGATCGAACCCAGCACCCCACGAATGCTAGGTGAGCGCTCTACCTCTAAGCCACAACCCCAGCCCCCAAGATGTTTCTTTTCTTATAAACTCAATGCTTCTTCAAAGTGTGAAACTTGTCTCCTTCTCCCACTTTTACTCACCCGCCTCCCCACATGGTCAGGTTTGAGACCTGGGGATTGACTTGGCTGTGGTTCACATATTAAAGCTAATGTGAGGACATTAATATGGTTCTCCAGGGGAAAGAGAGGCCCAGAAACTCTTGGCATATCAGCAGGGTCATTACTTCATAAGAAATAGGGTCAAGGGCTGGGGATATAGCGCAGTTGGTAGAGTGCTTGCCTTGCATGCATAAGGCCCTGGGTTCAATCCCCAGCACCACCACCAAAAAAAGAAATAGGGTCAAAATAATGCTAATAGAGGAATAAAATTGACTCATATATACCAGATTCTCCTCATGGATACATTGAAGCCTTCTTAACTTCATGCTAAGAAACCTGGCTGAAGGAGTTGTGAGAATTAGATGCATAATGTAGGCCTTTAATAAGTGTGCTGTATTTAAATTCAAATGCATATGAGAAAACCAGCCTGTCTGGTATTGAAATCTCACTTCTGCTTCTCACTGCATTTACCCCCTCACAATAATACGTGGACCAGAATTCATCTTTCTCTTGACCCACCCCTGGAATTTTTTTTTTTTTGTACTAGGGGTTGAACCCAGGGTATTTTAGCACCAAGCTACAACCCCCATCTCCCATTCCCCTTTTAAAATCTGAGACAAAGTCTTGCTAAGTTGCTGAGGTTGACCTCAAACTTGCAATTCTTCTCCCTCAGCCTCTCAAATCACTGGGATTATAGGCATGCACAACAATGCCCAGCTCCTATCCCAGCTTCTTAGTTCACCAAGGGGTGCTGACAGGTGCTAAGACCAAAGTTCACTGCAATATTCAGGAAAAACCCAAATAGGTGGAAGGAGAAGAAATCACAAATATTCTATAATGTTTGAGGCTGAAATATAAAAAAGGATTTAGGGTTTTAACATTCAGCAGAGCAGAATACCATGTTTCATAGATTGGCAGTAGAGGCTCTGAACAGAAAACAAACATACAGCCTACATTAATTCATTCATTTCACACACATCTATTGAATACTTACAGTATGCATGTAATTTTCAAAACTCCTTGAGCCAGTAGCGTAAAGTTAGGAGGGCTTCATTGTAACTAAGAACTTTAGAAATCCTAGGTAAATTTTTAAATTTTTTTATTCATAGAGCTATGTTTCTTATTGTTCATCATGGAAAGAAAATATAAAACGTCCAAGTTGTAGTTTCTGTTTTCAAAGAGTTTGTGGTGTAATTGCAAAGACTGAAGCCAGTATAAAGTCAACTAAGGCAGAAAATTGTAATCAATTAATGATTGGTAAAGATAATAGATGTCCTAGGATCTCAATGAGAGATATCATTGTACATCAGGGTGATTAGGAAAGATTTTAGGGAGGATGTGGTATTCAACCTGGGCCTTATAAACTGAGCAGAAATGCCTCAGTTGACGGAAAGAGAGAAGGCATTCCAAATAGATAAAATTATACCAATCAGTCTTTGAAATAGGACATTCATAAGACGTCCTAATGACAATAAATCAACCAGTCTGCTTTGAGCACATGGTTGGCTCCAGAGGTATCCTGGGATCCAAGGTTTAGAAGGTAAATTGACACTAGATTGTAGAGGCTCTTAAATTCCAAACTGAAGATGTTGGACTTCATCTTGTAGAAAATGTCATGCCCTTTTTTGAAAGAGGAGAAGTGACAAATCAATTTCTAGAAGTTTCTGTTGAGAGATTGCCATAGCTGTTCTGAGTGTTCAGAAAATGGTAGCCTACTCATAAATCTATCTTTTGGTTTAGTTTCTGATTATTGCATGTGACTGTCATCTCTTTAACAAGGGAAATATGCTTATTACATATTGCACAGATTATAATCTTCAGATTACAGCCCCAGTACACTTGCTGAAAAAAACTCATAATTATCATGACTGAATGCAAATGTTAGCAATATGTAATTAGTACAGAAGATGGAGCAGAGAATCATATTTAACACTAATGATCACTGAATTTTAGCATGAGCGGGATTAAATTCTAGGACTTACTTTTCTCCTTAGAAAAGCATGAGAAGAATCAAATTCATATGTGAAGCTCATAAATCAGAAGGGCATTGATGTTTGATACTACTGGGGTCAAAGAAAGTGGAGTGGGCTTAGGGTCTTCTCCATCAATGAATAAACCTGGGACAATAAAAAAAGATCTGGGAAGGATTTTAGGAGACAGGTGGAGAGAAGTGCAGGGATGGTTGGCTAGAAAGGTAAGAGCTTTGAAGCTGAATTTGGCTCTGATGATCATTTTGTCAGTTAATTCTTTTTTTTTTTTCTGGTTTCTATTAGCTAAAGCTAGAAGTTGGCATGAAAATTATTCCAGTTGTTTTGAGAGTTTCAGTTGAATAAGCTGAATATTGAATTGATTTTTTTTCCAGTCCTGGGAATAACCTTGATGATAACTATTTCAGCTTCATAAATGAAACAACAACGGAGACCTAGAAAGCCAAAGGGCTTCAGGAAGGCCACACGGGCAGTGCAGGGAAAGGCCAGCACCCCACCTTCACACTACCTAGATGCTTCCTGGAGTAATGTCTGGCAATAGCAGGAGCACAGTAAATATTTCTTGAAGGAATAAATGAATGACTAAATACCAAGTTTTGAACTTTTCTTTTAGCATTCTTTCCATTGAACCATAGAAACTATGGAAAGTTAAATAAAAGAGTGTCTTTAAACAACCAGGACCTGCTTGCACAAGGGCAAAGGGTAAATATCATCCCTGTACAGCTAGGTGTGCCTAGCACCACCACACCACCACACCACCTTACATGACCTATTAGTTTGCCAGGCCTGTCATAACAAAGGAGGTGCCTTTAACAAGAGAAACTTATTTTCTCACAGTTCTGGGAACTTGAAGTCTCAAGATCCAGGAGTCAGCCAGGTTGGTTTCTCCTGAGGAATGTAAGGAAAGGATTGGTTCTTGGCCTTTTTCCTTGGCTTTAGGTGGCCATCTTCTCCCTTTGTCTTCACATCATCCCTTTGTATTCAAATTTCCTCCTAATGTAAGAGTAGCAGGTATATTGGATCAGGATAGAACCTAACAACCTCATTTAATTACCTCTTCATATGCTGTATCTACAAATTTGGGTACATTCTGAGTTACTGAGGGTTAGGACTTCCACATGTAAACCTGGGGTGGGGGTGCAGGGGCACAATTCAGTTCACCACACAGGGAGATGGCTTGTCATCACAGCATAGTAAACCCTCCACATAACACCCTAGCAGTAGCCAACATGTTAAAGAGAGCTCCCGGCTTGTAGTTAAGAGGGTAATGGCCCAGCAGTCTGAAGGTCCTGCCCACGCGTGTATTATTCAGGTGGAGCAGGGTTGTCCTCCAAGTTTTCCTGCCAATGTGCTAAAAGAGAAGCTAGAGGGCATGGTTTGGTTGTTACAGTTTTTTTAAAAACTATGTTATTAAAACTGTAATAAAATGTCTTTCTCATCTTGTAAAGTGCTATAAGAAGTTGGAAGGGCTCTGTTTAATGCATATTTCAGTATTATCCTGGGCTGGGCATTCATAAGGAAGCACTCCAACTAGTGCTCCTTAAGAGGATATTGGGAAAGCTAGTGAAGCTCTTACATGGTTTCTGTGAAGACTTTGAGGAAAAGAGTATACACTTAATTTAGAAGAATAGCTTTGTACTCATAAATCATTTGAAAGACTCAAAACTCTAAGACAGTGTCAGGAATTCCTTGGTTTTGTCTTTGGTGGGTATCTTATATTTGCCTCAAAGTAAGAGAGACAGGCTGTGTTTCTTGCAGAAAGTGCCCCCCCCCCCCATCAGAATGGTACTTAGGAGCTATATGCTTAGCTTCCTTGTCTATACCACTGACCAAAATGTTGACGGACTATAACTTAGGGCATCTTCTTATCCAAGACCCTCATAATTACAAATGATGTTGTTTCCCAGTGATGAGTACTAATATAGATTCCAGGTGGTTGATGCAGTTTAATACTTTGGCCTGATTACTGTTTAGCATCTTCTGGCTCAATTGTCTCATGGATTATGTACTTAAATCAAAAGGTCATCTTTGATCTATAGTGCTGATCTGAAGTTTCATGCCATGTTTTACTATTGGCTTGTCAGACATCAGAGACCAAGAACCCGCTGCATTCTCAGAAGGAAATATTAACAAACAGTGGGAACACCAGTATTTTCCATGACCAGAGTGAGTCACTATAATAAGGGGCACAGAAAGCTGTATGGTTAAGAACAACAACAACAACAACACACACACACACAGAGCACACACTTGCAAAGAGAACCCCAGTGGGGTTAGCCATAATATAGGGTTCACTCTAACTGGAAAAAATGGAGCAAAGGTGGTTTTCCTCTCCCCTTTTCATATTTGTACACAGATGATAGTAACATTGTTGTGATTGGGAATTTATGCATTTCTAGGTTATTGGACAGTGAAGTACAACAGAGTGAAAACAGACAAAAATAAGTATTTGCCAAACATTTATTAAATTTTTATACAGTCCAATTATTTCAACAGAATGTCTCCAAGGTAGTATCAGGCCTCAACGGATTGGGGATAAGTCTTCTCAAAGGGCCTCTAGAAATTTGCCTCTCTATTCACACACTTCCCTCTTTCCGTTCCCAACATGCTCTCTGTCATCTATTGGCCCTAGAGCAAGACAAACTTACAAGATCCTGAGTAGGTTTCCTCTAAGCTAACATTAACAAAAGTAGCAATACTCTCAAATTCATCATTGGGGGAACAGAACTGAGCACTACAAACTACAGCAGATATAGTTTCAAAATTAGAGCTATGAAGTTTGATCAACACATTGCTTTTGCTTCCTGAGGTTTTAAGTGGCATTAAGTATATATATTTTTTAAACAATCTAATTCCAAATTCTACACTTAAATTCTTAACAGATATTTCTTTTAGTTATAGGTGCTGATTTCACAGGGAGTTTTTCTGCCAAAAGTTCCTCTCCCTGATTTATTTGAGGGTAGCAAAAATTCAGGCAACTTGTGGAATGTGTATTAATCATGCCAAAATCAAGATCAAAACCCAGTAAGTTATTTGGCAGTAGACTAATGAAATTTAGGCACAAGAACAAAAATATATCAACCTTAAAAACATGTAAACCACTCAGAGGTAATCAGCCATTAAAACTATACTCAATTATTTTGAGTCTCAACTTGTTGTATTGTTACTTTAAAAGGCAACAAATCAATGTGTTCTTCAAACAAAACTCTGTGAACAATTTAAATGACATGTTTTTAAAAATGTACACCATACCTGCACCCAAGAACAAAGACATCTTGCAGTAAAGAACTACCTGAGACAGAATTAAAGGCAGGAGTACAAAGTAATGAAATGAGCATAGCTCGAGATTTTGGAAGAAAAGGCGCATTCGAACATGAGAGAGTTTCCCCACAACCGGAAACACGTGAGCCATTCCTTGGCACCCAGTGTTTCTCATTCTCTTTGGCTGGAAGCTTTGGCAGGGATGCCGGCGGCCTCGCTCAGGCGCGGTACTGAGCTCTCTGCTCCTGGATGTACTCGTAGAGGGGGCTGGAGCGCACGGGAGCGCCGACGGACGGGCGCGAGGCTGGCTCCTGGGCGCGTCCCTCCCGGACCTGGCGGCGCCTCTGCTCCTCCTCCTGCTGGCGGCGGAGCTGCTCTTCTCGGAGTTTCCTCTCCCGCTCCTGGCGACGTCTCTGCTCTTGTTGCCCCAATTCCGGCACCTGACGACGCTTCTCCCTGGCAAACTGTTCCTCCGCCCGATACTGACGGTCGCGCTCCTGGCGGCGCAGCTGCTCCTCCTCCCGCTCCTGGCGCAGCTGCTCTTCCTCCCGTTCCTGGCGGAACCTACGGTCGCGCTCCTGGCGCAGCTGCTCCTCCTCCCGTTCCCGGCGGAATTTCCGGTCGCGCTCCTGGCGGCGCAGCTGCTCCTCCTCTCTTTCCTGGCGAAGCTCTTCTTCTTCGCGGAATTTTCTGTCGCGCTCCTGGCGCAGCTGCTGTACCTCGCGGCGCAGCTGCTCCTCCTCCCTTTCCTCGCGGAGCTCTTGTTCCCGGCGGAACCTACGGTCGCGCTCCTGGCGCGGCTGCTCCTCCTCCTGTTTCTGGCGGAGCTCTTCTTCCTCCCGGAATTTTCTGTCGCGCTCCTGGCGGAGCTCTTCTTCCCGACGGAGCTTTCTAGCACGCTCCCGGCGCAGCTGCTGCTCCTCCTCCTGTCTCAGCTGCTCCTCCTCCCGTTCCTGGCGGAGCTCTTCTTCCCGACGGAGCTTTCTAGCACGCTCCCGGCGCAGCTGCTGCTCCTCCTCCTGTCTCAGCTGCTCCTCCTCCCGTTCCTGGCGGAGCTCTTCTTCCCGACGGAGCTTTCTAGCACGCTCCCGGCGCAGCTGCTCCTCCTCCTGTCTCAGCTGCTCCTCCTCCCGTTCCTGGCGGAGCTCTTCTTCCCGACGGAGCTTTCTAGCACGCTCCCGGCGCAGCTGCTGCTCCTCCTCCTGTCTCAGCTGCTCCTCCTCCCGTTCCTGGCGGAGCTCTTCTTCCCGACGGAGCTTTCTAGCACGCTCCCGGCGCAGCTGCTCCTCCTCCTGTCTCAGCTGCTCCTCCTCCCGTTCCTGGCGGAGCTCTTCTTCCCGACGGAGCTTTCTAGCACGCTCCCGGCGCAGCTGCTGCTCCTCCTCCTGTCTCAGCTGCTCCTCCTCCCGTTCCTGGCGGAGCTCTTCTTCCCGACGGAGCTTTCTAGCACGCTCCCGGCGCAGCTGCTGCTCCTCCTGTCTCAGCTGCTCCTCTTCCCGTTCCTGGCGGAGCTCCTCTTCCCGACGGAGCTTTCTAGAACGCTCCCGGCGCAGCTGCTCCTCCTCCCGTTCCTGGCGGAGCTCTTCTTCCCGGCGGAGCTTTCTAGCTCGCTCCCTGCGCAGCTGCTGCTGCTCCTCCTCCTGTCTCAGCTGCTCCTCCTCCAGTTCCTGGCGGAGCTCTTCTTCCCGACGGAGCTTTCCAGCTCGCTCCCTGCGCAGCTGCTCCTCCTCCTGCTCCCGACGCAGCTGCTCCTCCTCCCGCTCCTGGCGGAACCTACGGTCGCGCTCCTGGCGCAGCTGCTCCTCTTCCCGTTCCTGGAGGAGCTCTTCTTCCCGACGGAGCTTTCCAGCTCGCTCCCTGCGCAGCTGCTCCTCCTCCTGCTCCTGACGCAGCTGCTCCTCCTCCCGCTCCTGGCGGAACCTACGGTCGCGCTCCTGGCGCAGCTGCTCCTCCTCCTGCTCCAGGCGGCGCTCAGGTTCCCGGCGGAATCTTCGGTCGCGCTCCTGGCGGCGCAGCTGCTCCTCTTCTCTTTCCTGGCGGAGCTCTTCTTCTTCGCGGAATTTTCTGTCGCGGTCCCGGCGCAGCTGCTGCTCGCGTTCCTGGCCGCGCAGCTGCTGTTCCTCACGGCGCAGCTGCTCCTCCTCCCTTTCCTGGCGGAGCTTTCGGTCGCGCTCCTGGCGGCGCAACTGCTCCTCCTCCTGTCTCAGCTGCTCCTCCTCCTGTCTCAGCTGCTCCTCCTCCCGTTCCTGGCGGAGCTCTTCTTCCCGACGGAGCTTTCTAGCGCGCTCCCGGCGCAGCTGCTCCTCCTCCTGTCTCAGCTGCTCCTCTTCCCGTTCCTGGCGGAGCTCTCCTTGGCGGAATTTTCTGTCGCGCTCCTGGCGGCGCAGCTGCTCCTCCTCCCGCTCCTGCCTCAGCTGCTCCTCTTCCCGCTCCTGGCGGAGCTCTTCTTCCCGGCGGAGCTTTCTAGAACGCTCCCGGCGCAGCTGCTCCTCCTCCCTTTCCTGGCGGAGCTCTCCTTGGCGGAATTTTCTGTCGCGCTCCTGGCGGCGCAGCTGCTCCTCCTCCGCACGGAACTTGCGGTCTCTCTCTTGCCTGGTCGTCTCTCTCTCTTCCCTCAGTAGCTGCTCCTCCTCTTGGGACTTCGCATCTTGCCTTTTCGCCGCTCTTCGCTCCTCTCGCTCCAGCGGCTCTTCGGCAGGGAATTCCCGGTCGCGCTGCAGCCGGCGCCTTCTCTCTCGTTCTAGCTCTCTCTTCTCCTCCTCTTCCTCTTGCAGGAAAGGCCTGTCCAACGCCTGAGAATCGTCCAGCCGTCGGGTCTTCTCTTCGTTCTCTCTGCGTTTGGAGAAAACCCTGTTATTACGCACTTCCCTTTCTCTTTCTGGTTGCCATTGCCATTTCAGATCGCGGCGCTGATCTGCCCCCCGGAACCGCTGCTGCTCGTCCTCCTCCTCTTCCTCCTGATATTGCCTCTCCCTCTGCAGCTGCCCCTCTTCCTGCTGCAGCTGCTCTTCCTCCCGATATTGCCTCGCCCGCTGCTGGCGCCTGCTTTCCCTCTGCAGCTGCTCTTCCTCCCGCTGCTCCTCCTCCCTGAGCTGCTCCCGCGGGCCGTGTTTGGCGGTCAGCGTGGGCTGGCGCCTCTGACTTTCTTCCTCTAGTTGCAGCCTCAAGTCTTGGTCGCGGCGTTGCTCCTCCTCCTCCAGCTCGCTCCGCTGCAGCTCTCGCTCCCGGGGCCGCCTCTCCTCCTCCTGCTCCCTGCGGCGTTTCTGCTCCTCCTGTCGGCGAGGCCTGGAGTAGACTTTGCTCTGACGTGCTTCAGCCTCGCTGTCCAGCTGCCACTGCAACCTCTCCCGGGCCTGTGCCTCCGCCTCCTCCTCAGACACCAGCTCCTGCTCGCGCCTCTGCTGCAGCTGTCTCTCTTGCGCGCGCTCGCGTCGCACTTCTGGCTCTCTCCTTTGCAGTTGCTCTTCCGGACGTTCGCGCTGCGCCCGCCTCTCTCGACTTGGTTCTTCTTCTCGATACTCCTCGGCGTCTCGACTCTTGCGTCTCCGCAGCTGCTCTTCCTCTGCGCGGCGCTCTTCGATTTCTTGCCTTTGCCAGTCGCGCTGCTCTCGCCTCTCTGGCTTCTTCCTTTGCTCCTCTTGCTCCCCGCGCTCCCGCTCCTGTACCTGCCTCCTCTGCCGGCGTTGGTGTGCAGGTTCCTCGTCCAGCTGTCTGTCCGGGGACTCGAATCTCCTTTGGTCTTCTTGCCTACGATCTTGTATCAGGTTCCCCTTCCTTTCACCCTGGACTCTCCTCTCCTCCTCCTCTAGCCCTGCGGCCTGGCCAAGAGCATAATAACAAGCCTGAGCCACCTTGAAAACCAGCAGGAGGAATTCATTGAAATCGACGTGCCCGTTACAGTCGCGATCCAGAAGTTCCAGGATCACATCTACCGTCTCAGGGTCATGTGGTCTCTACGGAAAAATCAAACAAACGAATCTTTTAGCATGTATTGTTTACAGGCAGTAAAAATCTTATTTACACTTATACTATGCTAACCATCAAGAGATATTCAGAGCAATTAGAAAGAATGTGCAGTGTGTGTCAAGTCATTTCCCCACGTAAAAGGTGAACACATCATTTCAAAGCGTACATTTGTTGGCAATTGTCGTATCTTATAACCCAACTTCTCCTTAGCTGTTTGAATAAGAATGTACTTATCCTCAAGAGAGAGGGAGCATGGAAATTTATGAAGATTTCTAGCAGCCATTTCTGTCTGAAGCAGCCAGTACTTCTCATCTGATTTCTTTTTCTTTTTTTTTTTTGTGGTGCTGGGCCTTGTGAATGCAAGGGACACCCTCTACCAACTGAGCCATGTTCCCAGCCCTTCTTATCTGGTTTCTGTTCCATGTTTGAAAGCAAACTTGGCGCTGTGGGCACAGTCCTGTAATCCCAAGTACTTGGTAGGCTGCGGCAAGAGGATCACAAGTTCAGGGCCAGTCTGGGCAACTTGGCAAAAGTCTGTCTCAAAATAAAGCTGAAAAGAGCTGGGGATGCAGCTAGATGTGAAGCATTTGCCTAGCTTGCACAAGGCCCTGGGTTCAATCTCCAGTATCAAGACAAACAAAAAACTTAAAATATTTATGGCAATACCATGTTAGTAGAAAATAGGCTGATTTTAGCTCTTGAAGCTTGGAGGCACATTTAAATCCTTCCAAATCTAGTTTGGTTTGCCATCTTTGGTGGCAGTGTCCCATGAACAGCTCATTCTTGCTGACAGTGCCATCAAGTAGATGAACTTGTTACCAGCTTTTTAAATACTCAGGCTCAATGTCAACTAAATACCTTCAGACTTTGAAAAGAATGAGGGATGTAGTATAGACTTGGCCTGGTGTAAAATGCATATAAGGTATCATTCCTTGCTCTGTCTCTCCTGAAGAAAATTCATAGTCCTAAATTAATGGAGCGGTTTCCTTTTCTTGTTAGTTCTTACCCGAAGGACATCTCCAAATTCTCTTTCAAGGAGATTCTTTAGGTCTTTCTTGCTTAGTGCTGCACCTTCACAACCATGGGAGGCATACTGATTGAAAATTTCGGTGATATCGAAGACGCTTTTCAGAAGTGGAGACATTTTTTTTCCTTCCTTCAAGTTCAAGTAAACCTAGAATAATAAAATAGAATCCAGAATCAAAACTCTGTTTCTGCTTTTGGGAGGCTTCATTCTCACTGTCTGAGGCAGAGCTGTAAATAATTTTACTTTAAGTACTAATTATTTCCAATCTGAGCTTTCAGAGCATTTTATCCTTGAATATGGTATTCAAAAGGGGGAAGAGAGATACTGAGAAATTTCAAGCCAGGAAATCAATTTCAGATAATCTATGACAGACTTCTCATTGTCTATCCATTCTGGATTATCCATATCCTTTCCTTCTCTCATTCAGCTCCCCAGCATATTTCAGAGCAGATAGTGAAGAGTGCAGGAATTTAAAACTGGTATATTGCTACTCATATATTGCTACTCATAAGGACTTATAAAGTTGATAGATGAAACCCAAAGATGAAGGAAGGCTTTAGTATATCTTCAAGTGGTTAGAGCTACGTACAGTTTATTTGCTGTTAAGTGTCAGCAAACACTTAGTAGCAAATGAAACAATGAAAAAAGAATTGGAATTATTCCCCAACATTATAGTCCAGAAGAGAACAAGAAGTATAATCCATAAGTCACCAGTTCTAAGATTAAACTGTACTTCAAAAGATGACATTGCAACATTCAGATACACAAATGTAGAAAACATAGGATGCATGTTATCTGCCTTAATTTAGATATATTAAGGATATTCACATATGCACTCATAGAAAGATTATGAGAGGTCCTTCCTGATTGGTAGAATCAATGGGCCAAATTGAGCCTGGAAAACTGGATGATATTGGTCTTATGGTAAACCCCTGTTAAACCCAAATAAGCCATTCAAATCTTGGCATTTTAAAAAACATTAGGGGCTGGGGTATGTATAATAGCGCACCGTGCATGCCTAGCATGCACAAGGCCCAAGGTTTGATTCCCCAGCTCTGCACACACACACACACAAATTAGCCCCAGCAGACCAATGTTAAAAGAACACATAGATGGTTTTGCTGGCTGTGTGTGCATAGTGGTTCATCTTGGCAATTTTTACCAAGATGCCTTAACTCTATGAAGCACCTTAGATGCCATAACTATATGAAGATGGTCCATATGAGGTAAGACAGATATGAAAAGAGACTAGAGGTTTGGCACACTTTTGAGATGGTGATTTTTAGGAAGATAAGCCTCCTCAGAGCCACATGTTATCATTCCCTGATGTGCCAAAGTATTGGGTTGAAAGCCTGGAGCCAAGGGCCAAGTATGGGTCCAACCAAACCAAGATGGGATGGAGTTCATGAGAACTAGCCACCACTGAAAGAGCCCCCTGGCACAGAGAACCTGCTCAGCACATAGAACTTGCCCTCGTTCCCCAACATCCACAATGGCTAGACGACTGAAGAAGGACACAGAAGAACACGATCCCACAGAATGGGACTTACCACTTTACCAGAGGAGGACGTTGAGTGCTCGCTGACACTGCTGGCAAGTGTACTGGGTAACTGGGAGCTGGGCCTTTTATAGGGGTTTGAATTGTGCCCTGGAGAGCAACTTGGGAAGGAGACACCCACTCTGTGGGCTGGCCTGATTCATCCCAAGCCTAGCTCCACCTTTGTCTCTGCCAATGGCTTGTTTATCTCGCTATTTGCTCATGTAGCTATTTGGCACGAGGTTCACAGACCTTGCCTCCTGACATGCTAGGGTATCGGCCCCACCTAACATGAAAGGTAGAATATTTGGCTGAATTTCTAGTTCTCTCTAATTGTTAAAACTAAATTAAACAATAAAACAAAGGTATTAAATGTTCCAAATCTTTATTGATTATGACTTCATTACAAAGGAGCAAACTCTGAGCCATTTACTTTATAAAAGATTTAAGTTCTAGGTTAGAATTAAACAGAATCTTTGAAATAAATTGGTGAGAACCAACTAATTTCTCTGTGGCATCCTCATAAGCCCTGCCTGAAACAATTCTCGGACAATGGGAAAGAGATAAGGAATTGTTGTGTGTGTGTATGTGTGTGTGTGTGTGTTTAACATTTAGTTTTTAGTTTTAGATGGACACAGTATCTTTTATTTTACATTTTTGTGGTGCTGAGGATGGAACCCAGTGCCACAAGCATTCTAGGTGAGCACTGTATCACTGAGCCACAACCCCAGCCCCAAGACATAAGGAATTGTTAAACTGCTTCTCTAAAGCATGCAAGTGGCAAGACATTTTACATTTGTCTTCTTAGGTTTTATGACAATGGTTTCCCTACAGATTGGGGGTTGCCTCTGCAATGGACAATTTTGGAGTGTACCTTAAAATGGGTTTTTGTTAAACTGTTATAAGCAAATATGAAAGTGTGAAATTTCATTCTTAGAGATATTTCTAAATTAAGTTTGTTCATTTTTATGCTTATTAGCATATTGATGTCCCCAGAGAAAAAGAGCTAATGTAATGCGTTATTGTAGATATAATCATCCTTCTCAGCCCAAGTTACTAATGATTATGACATCTAAACACTTGAGTTTGCTTCTCCTGGAAGCGCATTAAGCTAATCGGTCATTCTAGCCCATTATAGCCATCAGGGCTTTCTCAACCTTGGTGACCATCGGTGAATCTTAGTGCTGTTTTATTGTAAGGAACTAGGCTTTATCCCTGGTTGTCAACAACTCCCACCCTTACGTTTCAGACTACTTGAGACTTTGGTTCATAATAGGTTTATGGCGACTATTAAATGATTCAGTGGCTTCTCTGCATTTCTGTCTCATCCTTTGTTCAACAGAGGCAAGTATTGGTTTTCTGAATTTCGAAGAGACTTAGGGGTACTTCAGGTGGCAAGTGAAAAATACAGAACCTTGATGTCTATGTATTCTTTTAACGTGACGCCTGGTCTGAATGATAGCGAAGTTGAATTTTATTTGCCCCCTTAGACGCTGCTCTCTCAGATGTGGGGTGAAGAGGAAGGTGGAAGTGATAGGAGACGGGAAAAACAACTGTAAACCTGGCTGCCTTCCGCCTCCTTAAGGGCTTCATTACTGAAGTCTGTGATTTAGAAGTTTTCTTTGAACTGTCAGAACTGTCACTATTTGATAGCTTAGTAAGTCAATTTGATGGGACAGTTCTTAGTGAGGCTTGAAGACACCTTTTGTTCTTCTATTTAGGGTTTTATACCGTTCCCTTAATCTTTGGGTTTTAGGTACATAATGAGCAGTGCAACCGAGACGTGGCAGAGCCCCTTTATCTTCCCGAGGGCGGGAGCCCTTGAAGAGATCACCTGCCCAAGGCTTGCCTTAATCCGCTTCTATTTTTGTCTGCTTCTGCGTGACCTTTGGGGGAACTTCAGCATAGGTCCCCACTGTCAGTGAAGCTAGATCTTAAATCCAATAATGTCTTTCTTAGAGATTCTTGTTTAAAGTCAGGACAGGATAAGAGAAACTATATTTTAAAACCTGCCAAAAACCTCAGAAAATTTACCTCTCTTCCTTTCTGAATCTTGGTCCATTAGTAAATAGGTTCAAATGATAAATCCTATCATCAGATTTGATACCCTTCTGATAAAGTGGCCTTCATTGCTATGTAATGTTATTTTATTTTACACTGGGTCATTATTTAAGAAGATCATTTTACTAGGAGTTCTTCACATGATGTTTGGACAGGGAAAAAAATAAATTGTTTTCTAATTTCTTAAAAGGTTGTAAAATATCAGAGATTATAGGAAAATTCCAAGTCCTTACAAATTGTTTTGGTCTACTTTTTAAAAAAATATTTTTTCAGTTGTAGATGGACACAATATCTTTGTTTTATTTATTTATTTTTACGTGGTGCTGAGGATCGAACTCTGGGCCTCACAGGTGCTAAGCAGGTGCTCTACCACTGAGCCACAACCCCAGCCCTGGTCTACTTTTTTTAAAGGTCAACTGGAAATTCTTGAAATGTGCTGGTGTCCAGCCATTGTGGAGACATCAATAAATAATGGTATCTTTATAATTTGAAGATCTCTATATTTTTATAGACAAAAAGTTTTTCCTTTCTAAGACTTAGTATTAAGGTCAAAGGACATTATTAACTGGCCCAGGAAGGGATATTCTGCAAATGTCCTTCTTTATCAGCTGGTCTAGAATACCTTCAGAATTATACTAGTAACTGACTTTGAGACTTGGACTCTTTATACTAGAAGAATTAAAAAGAGAAAAAAATATTTGGATCACCCAAACGCTTTAACATCACAATAATCATGGCCCCCTCCGTGCCAAGGTCTTTGGATGTGAGGCTTTGATGGATTAACAAACAAAGAATTAAGGAAGCATTTGTTCTTCTGATTTTTATTTCATTCAAGGACTCATTTCCAATTTCCTCCTCTTAGAACCCAGAAAAGGAAGATAATAGATTTGACATTATGAGGCATTTTTTTTTAGGACCAGGTTCTGCCTGGGATTAGATGGCTCCAAAGTGAAAATGTAAATAAAGTGAAGAAGGTTGCAGGGTCATATTTGGGGCTGGGGATATAGCTCAGTTGGTAGAGGGCTTGCCTCGAAGGCACACGGCCCTGGGTTCAATCTCCAGTACCACACACATATGCAAAAAAAAAAAAAAAAAAAAAAAAAACCCAACAACAACAACATATAGACCAGGATCATATTTAGCCTCCTGAATTTCTTGAGAACCAAATATAAACCATGATATCCATAGTCTGGGAAAATGTCCAAAATAGGATATTAGATGACTTTGAAAGAAGTGACATTCTTTTATCAGTTCTTTAAACACCTCTTTGGTAGGGACTTTTTCTTTGACATGATGTGACATTTCTTTCAATTCTTCCCACTGTTTTCTCTTAGTTATTGGCCTACTTGGGATCTCATCTCAGCCCAAACCTAACACGGTTTACTTGAAGTCACTCAAATCCCATCTCCTCCCCCAAACCTTTCTTGACTTTTACCCACCATAATCTTCCCCTTAAAATTGTCCCCACAGCATGCACAGTCAGGGTCATAAACCTAGTGCTAGTTAATGTCAGATGATGTATAATTTTGCGTTCTTCTCTAATTTAATGGATGCTTACTTTGTCTTCTCAATTAGGTTTTATGTCACTTGAAAGTGGTGCTGTACCTTTTCTTTCTTCTAGGTGTTAATAAAATCCTTGCTGATATGTTGTAATTTTATTGCATTGTGGCAGTCTAAGTGGCCAACCGGGCAGAATGAGATGAGTTGCTTACGCTGGAGTGGGTCATCCATTTAGGCGATGGCTTGAGGATGAGGGTACTCACTCTAATGGGAGTCAGCCCTGCTGGGGCCTCTTTCTAATTTCGCCACTTACGAGGCAGATGACAGAGGAGGCAGTACTCCACCCCTCTCGGCCTTCCCCTATGTCCATCGCTTCACCCCCCTGTAAATTGAGGAGCTGTAAGATATGAATCCCTTCCTCACAGGGGAGCTGTGATAATTACAGCTTGTAAAGCATTTTGTGATTCTTAGATATAAAGGGCTAATTATTGTGATCATTAATAATTCTTAATTTTTATCTTCTTTAAGGTAAATTATCCTTACTTTAATTACACCCCCACCCTGCTAGTAATTATACCTCTGAGAGTCAGCAGATGCTTTCATCTTACGTCATGCTATGCGAGGTGACTGGCACCTGTGCCTAGGGAGAGCACTTCCACCTTCCATCCATTCCCACTGTCCCCTAGAGTAGCAGAGGGCTCCTAGATTTCTGTCATGGATTTCAAGTTATTTGTTTTCTCTGATCTATAATTGAATCTGTATCCTAACCAATGGCTCCTCAGTTTCACAGAGCTTTGGGATTTGTCAGAAGACACCCTGCATGGGACAGATGAATTTAATTTTTATAATTTACTGGGAATGATGGAAGCAGGCGTCTTTGACTAAACCATCAAGATTTTTATGGAATTTGTTATTATAAACAAGGTCCCTGCCACCATATGAAAGAAGGATCAGAGTTTCTCAAGGGTAGAAGTGTTCTAGAACATTCTATATTCTTCTTAAACTTAGCTCTGTTTCTAGTAGAATGACAAGCCATTCTTTGAAATGAGATGAGAGAATGTGTACCTAAAGAATTAAAAAAAAATTTTTGAGAGAGGTTTTGTGCCTGAAAAAAAAAAAAGGGTATAGCACAAAGGGGTTGAAGCTAAAGCAAACCATAGTCAGTGTTTGAATAGTTGGAGTAGAGGCCATGGCCTCCCAGGTGTGGAAAGGGGCACAGGTAGGCATGTGCCAGGCTAGCTTAGAGTGTTTGCTCGGGGCCCAGGCATGCAGTCGCTACCTCACGTCGTGATAGTTACGAGTTCGAATCTTGGGTGTTTCAGCACTTTGAATACCATCCTGGGTCCAAAGTAAGGACCGGGAAGAACAAAGCAGTCATCTGTGTGACAGCCAGGGCTCAGCGTGGCATTCACCTGACCCTTCCTCTCCAGAAGGGGGCCGTGCTTCTTTGGAGCTCCGCTTTCTCCCTGTCCCCAGCTTCCTTCCTCTTCTGTTGAGTTCCACACGACAGTGGCCCCTTCTTGCAGTCCCCTCCCTGGGCTTTCTTTCTTCTCCTTTTAAATCAAGACTTTTTTCTTATTATTATTTCCAAAAAAAACAGAGTATATTATTTTTAATTAATAATTCCAAGCCTTAAAGCCCACTAAAATGATTGCTCAATAAACATTCCTGTTAGCCTTTGGGCTTTTCTGTCAGATGTACAGTTGGAGTTTTTCAGGTATTTTTCTTTGACCCTTTCTCTGCAGATGACAAGAGCTGGCACGCTGCCATCTTGGGTGTCGCCAAGCCCGTCCCGCTCTGGGCTCTTTGCTGGCTACCGTCAGGCCTGGGCCGAGGGTGAATCAGAAAAGGCTCATCTATAACCCCATCTTTTGAAAGTCTTTCCAAAATTGCAAAAGAAAAAAAATGCTTTCAGCAGCATAAATTGGATCTTTGAAGCAAATTATAATCTACGTGTTACAAATGGAGATTAATGATAACATCCCATAGGGGGAAAAAATCAGATTTTTTGATATTAACATAATCGTTTCTCTCAGGGCCAGCACATTTCAAAATCAGAGTCCGTTTCTTTATGCTTTTCAAGTTAACAGCTCTTTGAAAATCCCTGAATACAGGCCCTAGAATATTGGTTTAAACACCCTCATGTGGTCCACGGTAACTTGCTACCCAGCAAATCAAAACCAAATTAGGAACTGCACTTGGTAAAAGGGAGTAAACATTGAAAGACATGATCCTAAGCATTCAGTGAGGATGTGGTGGAGGGCGGTTGTAATCTACAAGTGTTCTACAAGTTAAAGGAGGAAGGGAGCACTGCCGGGTGAGGTGGTTTGGGAAGGCTTCAGCGAGGAGATGGGCTTGTTCTGGATAGAGTGAGCCCGCAGCCCAAGGAGAATGGATCCGAGAACAGAGGTTTGTGATCATTGTCAGGAGGCTGGATCATTGTCTTGTTTCCAGCGAAACATGGTGGTGATTAGACCCAGCCGCAGTGTTTTCCCCTTGACAATGTGATGTGCAGAAATCAGAGTTGGTCAAGACCAGTTTGTGCAGCTGATGAAGGCATGGGGCAGAGAGTGTCCTGTTATCAGATACCAAGGCAGTGACTGCTGAGAGTCATGGGTGAACTTAGAAGTAGGAAGAAAGATGAGGTGAAGGAACAGTCTGACCAGTCAGACTACAGAGGAGCTGTCTTGTTGACAAAGGGCTGTATTTCCTTGGTCCTTTCAAAGGTTGACCGTACAGAAGAGAATGTTCATTTCAACCATTGTCCATTCATTTAGGAAGCAATTGAGTAGAGTAAGATCCAGCTTCCAGGAAAGCAGGTTCTGTTTGTGGATTGATTCCCAGTGCTTGCCATTAGGGTACTCAGGAAACACTGATTGAAAGAAGGAATGAATGGCGTTTATGTGTCATATATAAAACCATATACAAATGCCATGACCAGAAAGTAACCCATGAGAGTTCAGAAGCCACTTTTTTGATGGGGAGATTCGGAGGAAGAAGAAGGGTAGAAAAGAAACATGGAAGAGAAGTCACAATGGACCATAAGAAGGTAAGAGGTCACAGGTTAGCCTTTTTAAATCCTCCTGGGAGTACTGAAAGGGTGACTAGATTGTCAGAGCATAGCAGATGGGAGGGCGAGAGTAGTGACATTAACATTAATAGCCTAGTTCTTGCTACGCTGGTCTTATTGGGGAGATTAATAGCAAAGCTTGGGGAAAAGAAATTATTTTTGCCGTGGGGCTCATTTCATATCTATATCTTAAAAGCAATTCCAGAGAGTATCACCTGAGCCAGTCTGGGCTTCCTCTGCTATTATTATTCAAATGAGGACTTTGAATAAGCAGAATTTGTCTCAGGAAAACTGCCAGGGGCACCAGCTTAGGTGAGGGTAAGGTGCACTGCTTTTGCCCACATTGGCTCATGGAGAAGGCCTTGTGTGCCCAATTCAAGCACCTGCTATTTCCATCCTGATTCTCTACATTCAGCAAAATTGGATCAATTCCTTCTAATCACATTTAAAAAGTGCTGGCCCATGTACTGAGAACTCAGACATGGACCAGACAGGTCTCTGTCCTGCACCTTCAGTCCAGTCGGGGGAGCTTTGGCCTATAAAGCATAATGGTGGGAGTCTATTTTTTGTTGTGATCATCATCATTGTTGTGGTCGTCGTCGTCGTCATCATCATCATCATCATCATTGTTAGCAAGTCCAATAATAAATGTTGTTTCAAGTAATCTGCACCAACCCCGTATGGTAAGCACAATTATTCTCACTGTGTAGACAGGGGAAATTGAGGCCTTGAGATATGAAGTGACTTACCTAAGGTCAAAGAAGTTGTCGAACAGCAGAACTGCAATATGAATGTTTAGATTTTTTATTGTCATTTATCGTTACTCTCTTAATTCTTTGCTGCCTGTGTTGAGATTATAGTACTGTGATATGGAAAGCGTCAGTCGAGAGGTGTCTTCTTTACCAAATACCTCTGCCCCTCTAATGTGGTTAGAAGGACTCCATGCTGTCCAATGGTGCAGCCCTCTGCAGCAGGTACCCTCATCAAGAAGGAGAATAGAGGTTTGTGATCATTGTCAGGAGGCTGGATCATTGCCTTGTTTCCAGCAAAACATGGTGGTGATTAGACCCAGCAGCAATGTTTTCCCCTCGACAACGTGATGTGCAGAAATCAGAGTTGGTCAAGACCAGTTTGTGCAGCTGATGAAGACATGGGGCAGAGAGTGTCCTGTTATCAGATACCAAGGCAGTGACTGCTGAGAGTCATGGGTGAACTTTGACGACGACTAGCTACAGCTTGATTATAATCATTAAGCTTTTACGGGACACTGAATGTACTGCAAAGGGTTTTTACAATCTTTTTATTAGTTGTTCCCCATCCTGCCCAGCCTGAAAGAAGGGCTGCCACCTCCGCTCTGCAGGTGTGGAAACAGGGACATGGTGGGTTAAGTTGCCTGCCGGATGTCATGCAGCGGCTGAGCTGGGGTTCCATCTTGTTGGATTGGCCAGATAGAGCCTGTTCCTTTGGGCCAATGGATTGATGGAGGGACCAGGAAGATTTAAAGCAATGAAGTAATACCTGGGGATACGGAAGGAAGCGGAATATTTTGAACTTTGTATTTTACTTTCTGATGTGAATTTTGAGTCAAAGGCCAGGCATTTCTCACTCTCTTCTGATTCTCCCTTTCTCCTGTACCATTTATTCCCCTTGTTCTCTAAAGGAAGAGGTTGATCCTGGACCAGTGTCCAGGTTCCAGGCATTTAGAGAAGGCACAGATGGGTAGTTCTGATAATGCTGAGTAGAGGTCTAATGAGAAGGTCAAGGTAATTCTCTTTTTCTTGGAGAAGGCATTATGCCATCCTCTTATCTTCTTACAGTGTTTTTAGTTAGAGTGTTGGTCATGAGATCTTCTTAGGTATCCAGGTACTTCAGAAGCTAATGTCACCTAAATTTAGGCACTGGGTGGTTAAGCAAATTGAAATAGGTTCTTTGTTCTTTATTCTTGTGACACAGGACTTTTCAAGCCCTCCAATCTGCACTGTGAGTTTCCAAAGGGGGACTGTAGCCTAAGCATTGCGGAAACGCGCGGGCTGCAGACTGCTTTCCCCTCGCTCTGTCTGCTGATGGGGACGCTTTATACCCCTGAGAAAATGTGACCAAGCATATCCCACCCAGACGGGCAGCCCACAGCCCCCTTCCTTCTTTCCGTGGCTCCTCACTGGGCTTCTTTTTGCTCTTATGGGAGGCACAGGCAAAATATCTTACTTACTGTCTAAACCATTTAAGCATGAGCCGGTAACCAAAGCCAGAAAATGAACCAGACATCCTTTGAACTGAACTTCTATTTTTAGTCTTGGCTTATTACACCAACTGTAATGTAATAAGTGAGTTTGGTTATAGAGTATGTGTTAGGACATAAATTACTATAGAGGCTTTTTTTTTGTACAAGGTAGCGTCAGGGTGCAAGAATGTGTCTTTAGGATCTGTTAATATTTTTAATAGATTCTGGTTGTCCATGTGGTAAATTGGGAGCCTGGGGGTCTGTGTTATGGGACAAGCTCAGAATTGGTATTCTCTGTGACCTTAGGTGAGTCACTTAAACTCTCTGGGCCCTACATGTCTACCTATAAAATTATAATGACTCCTGCTTCCTCTCTGGGTTGGGAGTGAGGGATGTGCTGGAACAAACTAGATCATAAGTTGTGAAGTACTTTTAGCTTATAGGGAAAAAAAGAACAGGAAGAGAATTTTAAGTTTCTATATGTTCTCTTCTTCCCATAACATCTAAATATGAAATCTTGGGAACAGATCTACGAAGAGACAGATGAGGTCAGGAAGAGATGCCTATGAATGGGACTGGCCGGGTGCTTTGCAAGACTCCTGCTTTCACAAAACCTTATATGGAGCACTGCGCTCCTTGGAACCCCCAAGAGCCACCATGAACGCTGAATTTTGTCTTTCTTTCCTTTTTCAGTTGACAGTTTCTGTTATTGGGTGTGCATTCTGATGCTTTTATATTTCTGCATTAAGTCTTTTTTCTACTAGGTGTCAGGATTCAGAATAGTCTCTTCATTAAATCTTATGGAATACCCATTTGCTGAAATTCAGGCCCATTTGCTGGATATTTGTTCTCCACTGACCCCCTCTTACCATCAGCCCAGGAAGTCCAGGTGTGTCAGGCTGTTCTTTATATCAGATGCTCAGGATCTGACGTCTCGGCAGATTTCTGCTGTCAGGAGCCCACACCTCCATTTTTCTGCTGTGCTTATATTATCATGATACCCATTTTCAGAGGAGGAGATGGAGGCAGAGGTTGGAAGGATTTGCTTGAGGCCTCAGGGTGACTCATGAACACAAGGGTGGAGGGATGAGGCTGAGAGATTCTTACCCCCTGACCTCACTCCCAGATCATGTACTGTACAGTCCCTTTCCTCTGCCTGCTTGGAAATTGGATTCCAAAACTTTTTTTGGTACCTTTTCCCATTCGTTGTTAGTCTTTGCCGAAATTCATTTGTCCAATGCGTCATTTAGCATATTACCTCTCTGTGGTTCTCAGATCAATGCCCAGAGTCTCTCACCTGTCCTTCTACTTAAGATTTCGTCCGAGCTGCAGTAAGTGTGACCCTTCACTTACTCCAGATTCTCTGGGTCCTGGCCCCTGTGTCAGAGGTCTGGAATAATTATCTTACAGGGATAAATGTAGAGTGGTTGCTCAGGAGGGGTGGGAGACTATAATTTGTTAAATACATTCCGTTGTCATGCTCTATATGAGATACAAAAACAACATGATAAACCTATGAGTGTGGTGTTCATATTTTGCTGATGAGGAAGTTGAGGCATAGAAAGGCCAAGTGATCTGCTGAAAGTCACATGACGGTGAAGCCAGGGAGCTGACACGTGGCCCATGGTCTTTTCCACAAGGTCCTCACTGACTACTCCTTTGGTAGCCACACCCCTCATTATTTGCATAATTGTAATTTATCACATTCATGTAAGGATTTGTGGCTTCAGAAAGTTCTCAAAATTCTTATGTTATTTTTTGTTTGCAACAGACATGAAGTAGGCACTACCTATAACCATATCTCCCCACTTCTTTTTTTAGATGAAGAAACTGATGAGAGTATTTTGAGAGTATTTTGCTTAGTGTCCCTCCTCTGGTGACCAACTATATCATATAATATATTATCAAATTATTCTTTCTCAAATACTATTTTCATTTATGTCACCCTTCTGATTAGGAAAGTTACCCCCTGACCTACCTATTGCTGAATATAAAATTGTTTGCCAGTTCTTCAACCCTTTTTGACAGCTGGTCCACCCCAGCGACCATTCATTCATTCATTCATTTATTCAACAAACCTTAATTAAACACTTGTGATGTGCAAAGAAGCAGGGATATAAAGAGAAATAGTACATGATCCTAACCTTGAAGGAGATTACAGTGTGGTCAGGGAGTCATCCAGATCAACCCATTATTGTAATCCAGGATAATAAAGGCGATGACAAAGGGTATTAAGGGAGCACATTGAAGGGGCACTTCACTTATAAAGTGGGCTCAAGCAGGGTAGCTTAGAGGTGAGGCTTGTGCCAAATCCTGTGGGACAAGTTGAGTGTAGGGTGTGGAGTAGGGAGTGTTGAGAGGTGAGGTTGGGAGAGCTAAGCAGGGGAAATCATGAAAGATTTTGTGGGCAAAAGTAAGGAGTATAGATTTTATCCTACAGACTATGGACAGCCACAATAGGATTTTAGGCAGGAGATGTTGACATGATCAGATTTGCATTTTAGAAAGGTTCGCTGTGGCCTTAGCATTGAGAATGGATTGGAGGAGGGCAAGATTGGAAACAGTGAAGACTTAATAAAATAGATAAGAAATGAGGGTCTGAACTAATGTATTTGGGCTAGAGAAAATATTTTAAATTGTAAAGAAGTAGAGTATTATAAATTTAAGAAGTAGAAACACACAGGTCTTGCAGACATATTGGATGTAGAAGGTGAGGAAGAGGAAGGTATTAGACAGATTTAGCTTTTGGCTTGAGTAGCAAGGAAGATGGTAGGACTGTTTACGTGGCATCTGTTGCTAGAATAGTATAGCTGAGATTGGGTAACATAAAGAAGGGAGGTTTATTTTGGCTCATGGTTCTGAAGGATAAAAAGTTTAAGATTGGGTGACTGCATCTAACGAAGGCCTCATGTGTCTCCAACTCAAGCCAGAAGATGGAAGGGCAAGGGAGCAGGTGCAAAAGAGAGGAGAGGAAAAAGATTGTTTATACCAACCTACCCTCACAATAACTAACCAACTCTTCTGGAAATTAGATTAGTCCTTGCATGAACATACCCTCCCCATGACCCAAGTACCATTTAAAAGCCCTAGAACTTCTCAATTCCATTACATTGGTAACTAAACTCCAGCATGAGTTATGGTGGAGACAAACCACATTCTAAACCATTGCACAGGGAGAGGAACATGGAGAGAGAACATCCACTTTAAGCATGCTGAGTCTGAGATGTCTGTGAGACACCTGGGTAAGGTGGTTCAGAGGGTAGTAGGACACATAGGTCTGGAACTCAGAGGAGAAATCTTGGATAATGATGTAATTAGAATCCATCTGGAAGAAATTGATGGTTGAAATCTCAACCAAAGGTAAGATTTCCCCAGGGAAAGAGTGTAATGCAAGGGGCTGTGCATTAGAACCACTTGGGGGAATTAAGAATGCAGGGAGCCAAAGTCACACTACAGACATATAAAATTAGAAATCCTAGAAATGGGACTTCAGTACCAGTGTTTTAGAACTCTGTAGATGACAAAATGGCAGCCAATGTTGAGAAGGATCTGGTTAAGAGAAACTGTAAGGGCCTCATTAAAGGTGATAAAATAAGAGAGAAGCCAAAGAAGTTTCCAAAAGAGTGGGAGAACCAGAGAGGGGGTATTATGGACACTAAGAATCTATAAGGTTGGGCCCACTTTTCTACCTAATCTTTGGTTTCTCCCTAACACAGCCTCTCTCATAGGGACCTAATCTGTTTGCTCTTCCCTGCATGTTATTTGGTAGATGCTCATCTTGAGTCTCTGCTGAAACTAATCCTGATGCCCAGGAGTAGAGTTCTTCTTCAGGATGCCAGTCTGTGTTCATTTCATTCTAAAGATTTAGTTCAAAGCTGCTTCTCCAAGGAATATCTGACTAATTTTATCAGATTCTGATTATTCCTTTTTCTGTGCTCTCTTATGCATTTATTTCTATGCCAAAGATGGCCTAGTTGTGAGGCACTGGCAAGAGTCCTGGGTTTCGACTCCGAGGATCTAGGTTCAAGTTTCAGCTGTGCTGCATGTTAATTAGCTTGACCATCTTGGGAAAGTTACTTAAGTTCATCAGTTTACCTGTAAGGTATTCATAATAATAATGCTTTTGAAAGGTTGATATGAGATTTCCATGTGAGAATGTAAAAAGATCTATATATAGGAAGGCGATATCAACAAAATGTCAGAATAGTAGTTTGTAGCACTAGTCTCTGTGCTGGTTAATTTGGGGTATCAGTTTGACTGGAATGAAAGATACCTAGAAACTTGGTAAAGCATTACTTCTGGATACATCTGGACTGACGCATGCTACCAATTTCTGATTCTTCAGTTTGCATATGGCCATGATGGAATATGCATTTTGGGAGTCTCAGAAGGAGATGTGAAAGAGAATGAGAGAAGAAAGCTTATTTAAGGAAAGAATGACAGAAAACTCGGTAGGGAAATGACCATCTAAATCCATGAAGTCCAAATAATTCCATGTGGTAAAGAGATTTTTACTAAGACACATTATAATCAATTCTGAAAAGTCAGACAAAGAGAATTTTGAAAGCAGCTAGAGAAAGCAAAGTGTTACATACAAGTGAAATTCTACAAGACTTTCAGCAGATTTCTCAGCAGACACTTCGCAGGCTAGGGGAGAATGGGGTGATATATTCAAAGTACTGTGAAAGGAAAACTGTCAACCCCAAATACTAAACTCGGCAAGCCTGTTCTTCAGAAAGAGAAGGACAGGTAAAGACTTTCCTAGACAAAAGTTGAGGGAGTTCATCACTACAAACATTTCCTTCAAGAAATTTAAAAAGGAGTTCTTAAAATTGAAATGAAAGGTCATCAACTAACAACGTGAAACATGTCAGTATTAAAAAACTCACTGTAAAGGCAAGAATATAGTCAAATTCAGATTATTTGAATACTGTCAGGATGGGGCATACATAACTTTTAACCTAAGTGTAAAAGTTAAAGGACAAAGTATTAAAAATTATAGCTACAGGGGCTGGGGTTGTGGCTCAGTGGTAGAGCGCTCACCTAGCATATGTAAGGCCCTGGGTTCTAACCTCAGCACCACATAAAAATAAATAAGTAAACAAAATAAAGATATTGTGTCCATGTATAACTAAACAATTTTTTTAAAAAAAAATTATAGCTACAAAAATGGGCTAATGAATATGAAATAAAAAAGATGTCAATTGTGGGGCCCAGGATGGAGAGGGGGTGATGCCTGACAATGCATCTGATGGGAATTGGGTGGGAAAGAGAGTAGGGGAAAGTAGTTGGGGATGGTGGGAGATGGATGAGGTGGTGACTCACATATCATGGTGCCCAAGTAGGGCCCAAATCCTAAATTCCAGCAGGGTGGGGGAATGCTGTATTTCATGGACCTCTTTATGAAGCAAAGTATGTAATGGTTGCCATAAATGACAAACAAGTGAAATGCCTAATACATGACAATATTTCAAATGAAATTGGGACAAGTGGATTTCAGAGAGCAGAATGCTCCTGTATGTGAACACCAATCTGCAGAAACAGTAAGAACTTCAAAAAGCCAACCAGGAAACGAAATGCAGAAGGGAAGATCAGAGGGACTGCCCCAGGACAGGAGTCATTCTGTGGAAGTAAAAATGAAAACCAACAAACAGAACACCTGGCAAGGGAGATGGCAGTAGTACCCATCAGTGAGACGCCGCAGTCTCAGAAGAAAAGACTCGGCAGATCCTCCTGTTGCAATGAGGAAACATTGATGAACAGAGTTTAAGTCAAGATTCCTGAATAGCTGAAACCATGGCTTGTTGGTGACTAAGATTTAATTACAAGGCAAAAACGACTCTTTTATCTTCCTGCCAGGAAGAATGTGGATTTCATTCTACAAGATTATGCCAAGTACAAGAAATCTCTAGGAAATACCAGGAGTGTGCTGTTAATGAAGTAGTGGCGGGGATAAAAGAACATGCCAACGTGATGACGGGCAATCAAGCTTCGCAAACTTGAGCGACTCCAGTCTGCAGATGCTCTTGCAGATCACCAGGATGTCTCCGTGTCCCCGGTACATGGAGCCTCAGATCTACTGAGATTATTTGTGCAAATTAAATTGATGTAGGCCTGATACATTTCTGGATGAGAAGGAACTTGCTTTATTACTGAATCATCTTTATGATTTCCTAAAGCACCAGACAAAGACTTTGCCGACTAGTTCCAGAGATTATGAAATGTTTCATAAGAAAGCTGCATGAGGTTCTCTCAGGCACGTATGTTTGAATCTCTGTAAACACATTCCATCCCTTTCTTGTACAAATGAGGTACCTTGAAGCTGTCCGTATATAAAAGAATTAATGTTTGTTTTCTGTTTGATTTTAAACAGAAATTAAAGGAGGTTATGGCCCGTCTTCCTTCCTTCCTTCCTTCCTTCCTTCCTTCCTTTCTTTCTTTCTCTCTCTCTCTCTCTCTCTCTCTCTCTCTCTCTCTCTCTCTCTCTCTCTCTTTTTCTTTCTGTCTTTTTTCTTTCTTTTCATTTTAAAGATGCTACCAGTATATTCAATGCAAACAGAAGACAGGCATGCTATCGAGGGTTTCATTGCTTAGTTGACAAAGCTACTTTTGAATGCTGGTGGTTCTATTCTTTTGATACTCTACACTTTTATGATATATATTAGTACTATATGACAAAATGCTCTGATACCTAGTGCCAAAGGTTCTATCTAGTGTAGTTAACTGAATATATTTATCCATTTGTGCTCCTTTTAAAAAATAGTGCTTATAATAAAAAGCCTATCCTTTTAAAGTCGTCCGTGTTGTTATTTGCTCAAATTGTTGAAAAATTATGGCACCTTGTTTCCTGGTTTTTGTATTTGTGTCTGGTGCCTGTTTTAACATGATAGCTACACAATGCATTGTGTAGCTATAGTTTTCTGGACAAGTCAATCTTTTAGAAATTATTTTTCAGGTCTTCAATGGATTTTTTCTTTAAATTTCAAAGATAAGAGATGTATATGGTGACATCAGTAACACAATATTGAGGAAGGATAAAAAGTCTTTGCATGCAGTTAAATTAAATTGTAATAAGTGGATATACTCACTAGAAGATGTTTCAAGTAAGCCTTGTGGTAATCACAAAGAAAAACCTGTAGTAGGTAACAAAAAATAAAGAGAAAAGAATCAAAGCATATCACTACAGCAAACAAACATAAAACCACAAAGACAAGTAGAAGAGAGAAACCAGAACTATGAAAGAAAATGACCAACAAGTGAAAAGATGAAATCCTTGCCTACCAATAATTACTCTAAGTGTAGATGGCTTAAGTTTTCTATCAGGAGACAAGGGCAGTGTAAAAAAAAAAGAAAATTACAGGTTGATAACCCTGATAAATAGAGATGTAAAAATTCTCAGCAAAATACTAGCAAATCAAATTCAACAGTCCATTAAAAGACATCCAAAGTGTAAAGGAAGAAGTAAAATCATCTTTACAGATGATATGATTTTATATATAGAAAGCCCCAGGGGCTGGGGTTGTGATTCAGCGGTAGAGCGCTTGCCTAGTGCGTGTGAGGCCCTGGGTTCGAGCCTCAGCACCACATAAAAATAAATAAATAAAATAAAGGTATTGTGTCCAACTACAATCGGAAAAAAAAAAAAGAAAGCCCTAAAAACTCTATCAAAAAATTGAACAAATATAAGGGAAATTGGTAAAATTGCACGGTACAGAACCTACATACAAAAATCAGTTGAATTTCTATATACCAACAATGAACTATGAGAAATGGGGAGGTATTGGTCAAAGGGTCCAAAGTTTTAGTTATTCAGGATGAATCAATTCTGTGAATCTAATGTACATACAGTTAATACTACTGTACTGTATTTTTGAAATTTCCTAAAAGAATAGGTCTTAAATGTTCTTACTACAAAAAAGTAATTGTGAGGTGATGGATATATTAATTAGCTTGATAGTAGTAATTATTTAACAATGTATACATATATTAAAAAATCAGGGCTGGGATTGGGGATCAGTGGAAGAGCACTTGCCTGACACATGTAAGGCCCTGGGTTTGATCCTCAGCACCACATAAATAATAAATAAATAAAATAAAGGTATTGTGTCCATCTACAACTTAAAAGAATTTAAATCATATTGTACATCTTGAATAGTAAAATGAACTTGTCAATGATATCTCAATAAAGGGGACCAAAAGCTATACCTAGGTATAGCATAGAGTGATATTACTGAATTTTATATTTGTGGTTGGTTGCCTTGCAGTGGTTCCTGTGTGTGTGTGTGTGTGTGTGTGTGTGTGGGTGTGTGAACTTTTTGAAGACAGAACCTATACTGCGTCTCTCTTGTGATCCCAGTTAGCTTCGGGGGCTGCTGCGATTCTTCGGCAGCCACATACCTTGGTTGCCTCCGTTGTCTTAACTGGGTGCAGCTTCCCTGACAAGGCTGGTCTCAGGCGACAGGACTTCTGGACCTTTGAGCAGGACTAAGGATCGGATGACAACCTGCAGATCATGGGATGTCATTTGAGTCAGGATCACCTAGTCCAGAACTGTGGGCTCTGAACACGGAGGAGAAAACTCTAGATGTGTGCAGTCAGTGGAAAGGGATTAAAGCCAAACTCTCTAAGGAGCTCTTCACGGCACTGAGGGGAATCTAAAGTCCTTGAGCCTACAGGCCCTGCCTGGGGAGTGGGTCTGGAGTTACTTCATTTACCTTGGCTCCTAGGACTCACACCGTGTTCACTTTTGTCCCCTGCCTCTGTGACTCTTCCCTGAACACACCCGGCTTTGTAGCTGCTGTCCTTTCTGTTGGAAGGTTCTCTCAGATATCACTTGGTTCTTTCCCTTACCTTCTTCAAGTCTTTGCTCTAATGTTACTGCCTCAGGAGACTGGCCCTTACCACCTTGTTAAAACTGGGCCCCCCAACATTCCTTACCATTTTTCATTGCATTATTCCTCTTCTCTGTAGCCCTTGGTATTATCTGATGTCATATTTATTTATTTCCTACTGTTTTGGGGGGGTACTGGTGATTGAACCCAGGGGCGCTTAACCACAGAGCCACACCCCCAGCCTCTTTTCATATTTTATTTTTTATTTATTAATTTATTTTTTGTGGTGCTGGAGATTGAACCCAGGATCTTGTGCATGTGAGGCAAGCACTTTACCAACTGTGCTACATCCCCAGCCCTTATATTTTATTTGGAGTCAGGGTCTTGCCAAGTTGCTCAGGACCTCATGAAATCGCTGAGGCTGGCTTTAAACTCGTGATTGTATTGCCTCAGATTCCCCACCTGCTGGGATTACAGGTGTGCTCCACCACACCCAGCCCTACTGTCTTGTAATGAGGGTCTAGTCCATGAGAACCACATCTGTACATTTTTTTAATTGCTCTAAACCTGGTACCTTGATGGTTTGGGGAACACAGTAGGCACTCAATATTTGCTGAATGAATAAATAAGTAAATGTGAAATGAATAAAGTTTACTCATTAATGACTACAATATTTGGAGCTGATAGAGACCCAATAGGCCAAGAAATCTAACTCTTTTCCTTACTCTAGTTTCCTGGTAAGAGATTATTTAATCAAACTATAGTGAAAATGCTTATTCATTCCCACGGATGGATGACTCTTTAGTTTTCTGACTTGTTTTTCTTTCAAAGGGAATAAAACCTAGAGGTGAGGGGTCCTTGTTTATAAGATCTCACTTCAAGCTCTTCTCTCCTATCTCCGGAATGTGGCTCCCAGTCTTCTGGAAATCCCTACTTTGCTTGGGAGGACATTTTCTAAAAATTAAGAGCCCTTCTTTTGACCTTGAAGACACACGGAGAGAAGAATTAGGTCGTGTTGGTTTGTAAATTTGTGGTTAAAGTTCTCTGAGGAGACTGATAACGTTGTAAGTGTGGGTATTTCGTGAGAGAGCTTGACTGAATTCACAGACTCTAGACCTACAGAGAGGTGCTGGTGCGGGGGCACCTGAATGTGTGTGGACGCTCTTCTCTCCCCCTGCTCCTTTTCAGATGAGCCTGGGAGCAGCGGCTGCATAGACCATCGGTCCTGCCTGGAGAACAACTGTGCTGTGATTCACAAGCTCTTCAGGGCTCTGCTTGGACATAGCGAGGGACTGAATCCAAGTGTGGCTACACCAAAGGTGAGGGTAAGGCACATGGGCAAACATACTCCAGAGCTTTGTTATTTTAAACTCAGACTCTGGCAGGGGCTTGGAGTCTGGTCAGTTGGTAAATATGTCCAGGTAGAGATTTCTGGGTTCTGAGGGAGGTGGTACTGGATGATCCCTTTAAGTCATAGAATCATGGAGGTGGACCAACTCAGAAATCATTTATTAATCCATTGCAAAGTCCCTCTGGGGTAAACCTGACTGGTGGTCCTGCAGCCTCTTCTTAAGCAGGGTTTGCAAAGAGAAAATCTCTCCCTCCTGGAACAGTGGACTTTGTTTGGGGGCTGTTACAATATAAATGTTTCTCCTGAAGTTGGGAACACCTTCTTTTAACTTGGACTCCTTGTCTGTAGTCCTACTCTCTGGAGCAGTTTAGAATGGCTCTTTATTCTATGTAGTAGCCTTCATGTACTTGCCAACACCTCTAACCCGTAAGTCTTCCCTAGGAGAGGAGTCTTTATGGCACTCTTCTGGAAGACCCTTAGGCTGCAATGCCCCCCGGCCCTCGCAATGTCTTGACTGAGCAGTGGCAGAGCAGAGAGTTATGTTTCCGCCTGTCTGGACACTACTTCTGTTAATTTAAACTAAAATTATTAGCCTGCTTTATTTCTTCTTCAAGCAACCAGTATGCTGCTATTGTATTATAATCGCAATCAATGAAAAGCCTTAGTCAGATCTCTCAGGCCTACTTGGGTTGAACCTGGTGACCTTCATTCTACCTCCTCACATTTGCCTTTTTAAGATGACTCGTCTTTAAAGGCCCAGGCCGAATGCTTCTTTCAGCAGGAATCTTACTAGTATCCCCCATCAGATGTAACTTTTTCTTCCCCTGGACCTTGGGTTTGATTATAGACCTAGTACAATATTAGATAGGATGACTTATGTGTGCCACCTCTCAGTAGGTGTGGACTGACCCAGAGCAGGGATGTTTGTGTATCACATCACTTCCAGCAAAGACATGGCTTGATTCAGGCATTGGGTCCATGGATTGCAATGCCCACCAGGCAGGCTGTACTCACTGGGAGGCAATAAAGTGATTTGAAAACACAGACTCCTAGAATCAGACACAGATTTGAATTTTGCTTCTGCTCCTTACAAGACATATGACTTTGGGTAGATTATTTAATCTCTCTGTCCCCCTTCATCTCCCATCTGAAATGGGAGATGATTAAAAAAAACCCACCATAACTTATGAGGGTTTATGAGGTTCACATGGAGTAAGGCAGCATCATGGGACTGTTTAATAACTGTACCCGGCTCACATATGGTGCTCAGGGGAAGTTAGCATTGGTTATTTTTTACTCCTATGTGCAAACACTTTTTTTTTTTCTTTTAGACTGATCACATGGGATTGGGATTGTTTTCTTGCCTCATGGCTTGTGAGTCTCTGATGGTGGCCACCTGCCTCTGTACCCCCAGTGCCCAGCAAAGTAACCAGAAAATTATCATCAGTGTTTGTTGAATGGATGAATGAATCTGAGACCTTTTAACTGCAGCCTTAGTGTTGTTCTACATGTGTAAGGTGCTGATGCTGTTGGTAGGCATTACACTGCTGGGCTTTAAACATGAGTAAGATCAATGATTTCCTTGGCTTTAGAGAGTGTGAACCAGTATGAAAAACATACTTTCAACTTATGAATTTTAAAATAAACAGAATGAATTGCAATGTCCCAGTAAAGGATTGAGGAGGGTAGAAGCAAAGAGGTGGAGAAAGGACATAAGTGACCAAGGCAGGCGTGGGGGATGGCTTTACGGAGATAAAACTCACATTTAGGATGAACACAGTATTGACAGGAGAGCCTCATCTGTCATTTAAATTCTTATCATTCAGTAATGTCCAGGACGGTTGCCTCCTTTACTATGAAGACACTTATCTTGCCCCACACAATGTGATCCACCCTTCCTTTGAACCTCCATGTACATTCTTTTTAAGACCTTAATACCGTCTGTTATAGCCCTTTATAGCCCTCGGTGTTCAGGGGTGATCAACAAATATTGTCATATCGAATCATCGTTACACGCACAGTTTAGCCCCTGCCACTACCCCTGACAGGCTCTTTTAGGGCATGAGCTGTGTCTTTGCAGTTCTGTAGCACACAGAATGCACCAGGCACCATGCCCAGCATTCCACAAATCCTTACAGATACCTGAGGAAGAAGATATTACATATGATTTAAAAAAAAATCTGAATTTTATTTTTAAAAATTTTCATTTTTTTTTTTAAATCTAAAATTATCTGAATTTTAAAATAAGGAAACCAAGGCTCAAGTTGTGCAGGAAATTGGGCAGATTGGAACTCATTTCTTTTCTTTTTTCAGTTGTAGTTGGACACAATACCTTTATTTTATTTATTTATTTTTATGTGGTGCTGAGGATCGACCCCAGGGCCTCGCATGTGCTAGGCAAGTGCTCTCCCACTGAGCCCCAACCCAGCCCTGGAACTCATTTATTTCATATTCCAATCTGCTGCTCCGAACTCCACAGCACACTCCACAGGGAATCTAGTGCAAGGCTTAGCAACTATTAAATAGACTGAATTTACTGAGCAAACTTGAAACATGTGTGTCTCATTCAGGGACAATCAAGGCTAGAGCAAGGTTCAGCCGTATTGGTTTGGGGACAGTGATATAGAACAAAAACCAAAACCAAAGCAAAAAATCACACACACACAAAAGCAGTCGCCAGGGACATCCAATCAGGCAGGAACCAGCACGTGTCCCTTTTCACATCAGGAGTGGTTTCAGCAGAAACTGGTGACAGTCTGTAGGACAGAAGTCTTGCTTATTCACTGGGCAGAGAGCGCCATACTCTGACCAACCCTTTCCCAACCTGCTTGCCCTTTTGTCTGGGCATTTCTTAAGGACATTAGGACTCTGGTGACCAGCAGGTGGCACTAGAACCCCACGGGATACTTTTCTCCAGTTTGCATTCATGGTGTTTTTCAGCCTCCAGAATATTTACTTTTCCAAACGTTGTACATTGTATCATGCCAACTCCTCATTTTAAGGTTGAGAAAACTGGAGCACAGTCTGAGGACATAGATGACCCAAGGTCAAATGTGGCATCAACAACAGCAACAGGAATGAATCTCAAGTTTTCTTGAGGTTCTAGTCTAGTGCTTGAGTGGGCTCTCTCTCTCTCTCTCTCTGACTGTTGCTACTTGGTTTTTATTTATTTTATTTTAATAAAATTTCCTTTATTAAAGTATATGGACAAATAAACTCATAAAAACTTGAGGTGTGCTCTGTGATGACTTGATTTACAGGTGTGTTATAAAATGCCTCTCACTACAAAGCTGGTTAGCACATTTATCACCTCACAGAACCTCACAGAGTTACCTTTTTTTTTTTTTTTGTGATGAAGACATTTAAGATCTATACCATTAGCAAATTTCAAGTATACCATTCAGAATCATGAACTTTCATAACCCTGCTGTGCGTTAGCTCTCCCTAACGTATTCATATATTACTGAAAGTTTTTGCCCTTCTATCAACATCTCCTCTTTCCCTAAACCCTCAGCCTCTGGCAGCCGCAATTCTATCCCCTGCTTCTACGAGTTGAACTTTTTAGAAGTGAGCTCATACAGTCGTTCTCTGTCTGATTTCTTTCCCTTAGCATTATACCCTCAAGTTTCATCCACATTGTCAAGAGTGACAGTGTAATGCCAGATTCGTGGGACCCCCAATAGACCTCCAGGAGCCGAATGTGATGCAATCACACAAGGGTCTTTATTGCAGTCTTGAGCCTGGACTCACAACCGTTCCCAACGCAGCAGTCCCAGGGAGTGAGTCCCGATCCTTTGTTCAATGAGATTTTATAGGTTTTTTTGGGGATACTCTATGTGTCACAACGTCACACAGCAAATCATTCCATACCGTGGGAAAGTCAAACAACAGCTCTTAACATTGATTAGCACATTCACTGGTGGAAACAAGTTGGGTAGGGATGATTGGTTAGTACAAGAGGGGGATTTGTTTGAACTGATTGGTTTAGGCTACAGGGGTGTACATGCTAAACTACATGGTTTCCCAACATGTTATCAACCACCATAAACTACTTGGGGGTCATCTGGCATTCCAGGTATTTTCCCTGTCTTACGCTGTTTGGAGGTTGCTAGGGGGTTGCTGTGGGCCCTCACCTAGCCTAACTGAGTCAGGGACACCTGGTGCTGCAGAGCTCTCCTGTTATTTGTAGACAAACAACTCAGCAGGGTGGGTATGTGCCTAAGAGTGCTCTGTGGATTTTTCCAAGGACAAGGGTCACGCCCGCTTCCTTGAACAGGCTTTGCTCTGAGGTAGAAGCTGGTTTCTCAAAAATGGAGTCACATCAGTTTCTCAACAGGATTTTGTTTGTCACTGAATAATAGTCCATTACTCATATACAAACATACATGCACAAATCACCCTTTTTTTATTCATTCATCTGCTGATGGACACTTGGGTTGTTATGCTCTAATTCGGTACCCCCAAAAGACCACCATAGACCAAGATCGATGTAAACAGCAAAGAGGTGTTTATTGCGAGCTAGCTCGGTCCTCTGCGTGCACACAGCAACTGGTGACGCCGAGAGGCCCCCAGCCCAGGGTTTGCAACAGTTTTATACATTCTTTGGAGAAGGCAGGGACCCCCACATACATCAGAGCGTCTCAGCAAATCATCACACACTGCAGGAAAATCAAACAACAATTCTAAAACATGATTAACACATTCACTGGCGGGAAAAAGTTGGGTAGGGGGGATTGGTCACTACAAGAGGGGGATTCGTTTGAACTGATTGGTTTAAGCCAAGAGGGTGTTCATGCTGAACTACATGGTTTCCCAACACCATAAACTACTGGGAGGGTCATCTGGCATCCCAGGTATTTCCCTGTCTCATGCTGATTGGTGGCTGCTAGGGGGTTACTATGGGTCCCCACCTAGCCTGACTGAGTCAGGGACACCTGGTGCTGTTATGCTCGAATTCAGGACCCCCAAAAGACCACCAGAGACCCTAGATCAATGTAAGCAGCAAAGAGGTGTTTATTGCGAGCTAGCTCGGTCCTCCGCACACACACAGCAATAGGCGACGCTAAGAGGCCCTGAGCCCAGGGTTTGCAGCAGTTTTATACATTCTTTGGAGAGGGCAGGGACTTCACATACATCATAGCATCTCTTAGCAAATCATCACACACCGCGGGAAAATCAAATAACAACTCTAAAACATGATTAGCACATTCACTGGCGGGAACAAGTTGGATAGGGGGGATTGGTCACTACAAGAGGGGGATTCATTTAAACTGATTGGTTTAAACCGTGAGGATGTCGCAAGGGAAGTACGTGCCAAACTGCAGGGCTTCTAGTTTAGATACTGGTCACCACACCTAGGTGGAAGCCATCTGGAATTTCAGATATGTGGTTATCTTGGCCTATCTGCGGCTTTTCTGGCTTTTCCAAGAACTGTTTCCACAGAGCTTTTCTGTAGTTTTTTTCCTGACTTTAGGACTACAATAAGTCAGAGATTAAGTTTCAGAGCAAAATAAGATCCCAAGCAGAATGAAATTGCTTAGGTCTTTCAGTGCAGCAGATCTCATTTGTAGATAAACAACTCAGCAGGGTGGGAATGTGCCTAGGAGTGCTCTGTGGGTCTTTCCAAGGACTAAGGTCATGTCCCTTCCTTGGACAGGCTTTGCTCTGAGGTAGAGGCTGGTTTTTCAGGGTTTCCATATCTTGCTACTGGGAATAACGCTTCAATGGATATAAGAGTGCAAATATGCCTTCAAGAAATTGATTTTGTTCCCTTTGGATATACAACCAGAAGTGGATTTGCTGGATCATATGGTACTTTTGTAAGGGTCCGGCAAAGCGTCGGAGGAAGAGACCACCAAGAGACTGACTCATGCAATTGCAGAAGGGGATTTATTGGGGATCCATTCCAGCGCGCTGGGGCTCCGTGCTCACTCAAGAAGGGAGAGCAGCCCAGAGCCCTGAGCAGGGGCTGAGCACTGCTTAAGTACATTTTTTGGGGAGGACGGAGGCTTTGCATACATCAGGACAAATCATCATGAGGCGCGGGAAAATCAAACAACAATTCCTAAACATGATTAGTTCATTCATTGGCGGGAACAGGTCGGGCGGGGGTGATAGATCAGTTCTAAAGCGGGGTACACATTCAAACTGATTGGTTTAGGCCCTGCGATGCCTACGTGCAAGATCGCACAGGGCCCTAAGTTATTAAACAACCAGGCGGTCAGGGGGAATATTTACTGGGCAGTTCGAGTATTGTCTTAACAGCTACAGGAATTTCAGGTTTTGTGTGTAGCATAGGAACTTAACAATACCTGGTCCTTTACATTTTAACTCAGGCCTTGCAGCTTAGAAACTTTACAATGCCCGGTCTTTTACATTTTAACTCAGGCTTTGCAGTTTAGAAGCAGCTTAGAAGCAGCTTAGAAACTTTACCCTTTCACTTCTATTTTTAATTTTTGAGGAAGATCTACACTGTTTTTCAAAATGGTTATACCGATTTACATTTCCACCAACAGCGTACAGGGGTTCTCTTTTCTCTACTTATTCCCCAACACTTGTTCTCTCTGGTCTTTTTGAGAATAGCCATTCCAACAGGTGTGGGTGGTAGCTCAGTATGATTTTGATTTGCATTTCCTTGATGATTACTGAAAGACACCGGCACTACTACGAATGAAAGACACCACACGACACCAATCACTGGAGAGGTTCCACTTTATTACAAAAGGCTGTGGGCTTATATAGATCTAAGGAGAGGTGGCAGGGCTGAGGTAAATGACGGGTCACCCATTTATTGGTAAGTTCTTCCAAATGTCAGTTCCGGAGCCCAAGAAGTTAGTTCTTATTGGGGCTAAGGTTTCCCGCCAGCGGGATTTGAATATTGGTGCCAGGGGGAGAATTGGCTCCGTCCAGGAAAGGGAGAGGCAGGAAGAGAAGCTCCTCAGATGCCATATTGGGTTTTTTGGGGTGTGGCTGCCATTATACCTTTTCCCAACAATTACCAACGTCGCCACCTTTACAGCACCTGTTGGCCATTCATACATCCTCTTTTGAAGAAATGTCTATTTAGGTTCTTTCCCCATCTTTCAGTTGGGTTGTTTTCTTGCTGAAGATTGAGTTGTTCACATTCTTATGTATTTTGGATATTAATCCTCTATAAGATACATGGTTCACAAATATCTTCTCCCCGTCTACAGGTGGCCTGTTCATGAGTTTTTTAGTTTGATGTACTCCCATTTCTTCATTTTTGCTTTTGTTGTTTTACTCTTGGTGTCATATCCCCAAATCATCCTGCAGGCAATGACAATCATCCTGCAATCAAATGGCACACACCTGATCCTAGTAGTTTGGGAGGTTGAGGCTGGGCCTGGGTAAGGATTCCAAGTTAGAGGCCAGCCTGGGCAATTCAGTGATACTCCTCCCCTCAAAAACAGTAAGGGGAGGATGTAGTTCAGTGGTAGGCACCCTCGGGTTCAATTCCCAGTAGAAGGAGGAAGAGGAGGAGTTTTTCCCCCCAGTTTTTTTTTTGGGGGGGGGTATCAGGGATTAAGTCCAGGGGGGCTCAACCACTGAGCCACATCCCCAGCCCTTTTTCATATCTTATTTAGAGACAGGGTCTCACTGAATTGTTTATGGCCTTGCTAAGTTTCTGAGGCTGGGTTTTACACTGAAGTCTTTAATCCATTTTGAGTTAATTTTTGTGAGTGGTCTTAGCCCAGATGAGGATCATCCACACAGGATGAGGTGGATGTCAGATCAGGCCAGGCGGGCAGCAACCAAAGAGGCAGATTCTAAAAGGCTGCCAAACGAGGCTTTATTGAGATCTCACTCCTCCCTGGCAGAACTCCATCAGACCCACAGAGGGGACAGGGGAAGGGTCTGAGGAGAAACCGCGTGGAAGCTCGACTGGACTGGACTTTTATGGGGCTTACAGCAGGAAGGGAAGGGCTTGGGACAGGAAAAGGGGTTTTGAGGGTCCCTTGTCCTGTTGGAGTTGGTCAGGGGAGTTGGCTGAACTCCAGGATTGGCCAGGGGGTCCTGCTGATGGACAGGCTTTAGTCAGGAGATCTGGCTGATTGACAGGCGTTTCCGCTGGCCCTGATTGATGTTCCTTTCCCCCATGGGCTGCTTTGTTCTAAGTCGCCACCAAGTCGCTACCACCAACCTAACGGTGGAAACTGGGAAGCAACCTTCAGATTAGCTCAGCTGCTGAGAACACCTGGCATGGCTCATTTCCGGGCAGAAAATGGAAGCGGCTAAACAAGGGTCTGGGCTATATAGGCTTCCTTGGGGTCTGCTGATTCATTAGGGTGGGACAGGAATGTTAACGTGGGGGGTCCAGCTGACCCATTAGGGTGGGGGTGGGGTGCAGGTCAGGTGCGAGTTCCTTTTGTGTTCCTTCACTCTGGCTGAGGCCTGGGATTTTAAATGATAAAAGCTTAGGGAAAATGTCCTTGGACTTTTCTTCCCCTGTCCTTCCAGTAGCGGGAATGGAGCAGGAAGTCTCTTTTCCAAGGCTACATTCCAGATGTACCTGAGGGGTGGGTGGGTGGGGTCCCAGGGTACCCTGGTGGTGGTGTTAGAATTCACTTGTTATTTGGGAGTTCTTCACTTCCTAGATCCTCTGGCAGACCTCTCCATCCTGTGGAGCTCGCATAACTCAAGGGAATCTTGTTCCCTGCCTCCAGGTTAGGGAGGGGAAGGAGAATAGGAAAAAGAAAGGGTTCCTTTACAAAAAATAAGCCTCAGAGCTATATTCAAAAGGAGAGGTGCACGTTAACACAAAGAAGGGTTTGTCGCTGACTGAGGATTGAGGAGACACATTTTGAACTGAAATTTCAAGGAATTAAGAGGTAGGAAATGTTGGGTTTGAACTCCAAGGGAGAAGAAGGAGGAAAGTATCTAAAGACCAAGAAAATAGAAAGCTCACAATCTGGGGTCCTGCAACTCAAGAAGTTGTTTGGTGTAGGGGGAATTTACCGCATCTCCAGGGTCCTATTTAAATGGGGTTTGTAGGGAGTGGTTATATTCAATACCAGCTTTCAGAAAAACAGAGGAGAATTTCTGTTTCAAATTTTCATTTTGGTGGGGAGGTGTCTGGGGCCTGGAAAGCCTTGGTAAGAGGATTGGAAGTGGTACCGAAGGCAGGAAGTACACATGTGCAGTGTTAGGTAGCCAGAGGACCTGTGGTCAGCTTCCTGGGCATCTGCCCTCGCATGAGGACGTTTCTTGCTCTGAGAGTGAGGAAGTTCAGCAATGTTTTAGTGAGGCACAGGACATCTGAAGAGGGTGGCAGAAGAAGGTGGGGTGGGTGAAAGCAGAGTGAACAGGAGAACAGACAACGGGTGCTGACTGTTGGTGCAGGGTGGAGGAAGGAGGGGTGATGGGTTGGAGAGTCTGTTCAGTTGAAATTTTTTTCAGGTGGTGATTTGAAGTTGGGTGGGATGGGAGCATCCACTACAAATGGGACCACTCTCCTTCCCCTTTTTATTTTGGTACTGGGAATTGAATCCAGGGGTGCTTTACCACTGAGATACATCCCTAGCTATTTTTCTTTTGAGACAGGGTCTCACTAAGTTGCTTAGGGTCTTGCTAAACTGCTGAGATTGGCCTTGAATCTGCAATCTTCCTGCCTTAGCCTCAGGAGTATTTGGGATTACAGGTGTGAGCCAGTGTGCCCAATGTCCTGGACATTTTTACTTTTTGCTTTTATTAGTCATACATAACATAGTCAAAATAATATTCATTTGGCATAATCATACATGCATGGGATTTAATTTAGTCCATTTCAGTTCCCAGTGCCCACCCCCTATCCTTCCCCTCCTCACTCTTCCTATTCTCCTTCCTCTGCTCTACCCGTGTTCCTTCCACTCATTTATTTATTTTTAATTGGTGATATCCATAAATGTGGCATTCGCTGTGATATATTCACACATGCACATATGGTAATGTTGTCAAATTCATTCCACATTTGCTCCCCTTTCCTGTCCCTCTTTTCTTGCCCCTCAATCTCCTTCTTCCACTCCACTAATCTACCCTCTATCTTCATGATATCTGACCTCCCTTGTTCTCCACCCCCCCTTACTTTGCTCAGCTTCTGCATATGAAAGAAAACATTCAATCCTTGACTTTCTGAGTTTGGCTTATTTCACTTGGCATGGTGTTCTCTGGTTCTATCCACCTACTGGCAATGCGTAATGTTATTCTTCTCTATGGCTGAATAAAACTTCATTATGCAGGGGCTGGGGATATAGCTTAGTGGGTAGAGTGCTTCCCTCACGTGCACAAGGTACCAATCCCCAGGACCTCAAAAAACAAACAAACAAACAAAAACCCCCAGCTCCATTGGGTATATATATATATATATATATATATATATATATATACTACATTTTCTTAATACATTCATCTGGTAAGGGCACCTGGGCTGGTTCCATATTTTGACTATTGTGAATTGTGTTACTATAAACATTGATGTGCCTATATCACTATTGTATGCTGGTTTTGGTTCTTCTGGATAATGATGAACCCAGCCTAATTCCATCTTAAGATTGGGAGCCATCTCGTCACATAGTCATAAAAAGTCAATTTCTGTTTTACTATAAATTACTGAGATTTCTAAACTTGTTTGGAAGTCCTGCCCGAGCTCAGCTCTGAACTCACCCATGCCTGGCTCTCCTTGAACAGATAACAACCCTCTCTGAAACCTCAGCTATGCCTCATAAATTCTGACGTTGGGATCTGAATTTACTCCCTACCTTAAAACATTATTCCATGTAGATCATTACCCTGCTATCTGCCTTTGTATTATGCTTGTCAAAATCCTTTCAGCTGTAAGTTCTCAAGACACCCCTCTTTGCAACTTTTTGTGCTAGAAAACCTTGTTCCTGGAGAGCTGGGGGTGCTGTTCTCTGGCCTGGGTTTTGGGTGAGAGAGTTGCTGGCCAGCTTTTGTGTACACAATACAAGCTTGCTTTAATTTGATTTAAAATTGAAGTCGGTGGTCTTTTCTTACATTGTGGTTCAACAATAAATACCAAGGAGTGGGATAAATGAGTCGTATAATGGTTCCTGTTTTAGACAGATTTTTTTTGCTACTGTGACCAAAATATCTGACAAGAACAATTTTTAAAGAGAAAAAGTTTATTTGGGGGCTCCCAGTTTCAGGGGTCTCAATCCAGAGATGGCTTACTCCATTCCTCAGGGCCTGAGGTGAGCCAGGACATCAGGGCAGAAGAGGGAGGTGGAAGAAAGCATCTGGGAATATGGCACCCATGGTGCAAATTCACAGAGAGAGAGAGAGAGAGAGAGAGAGAGAGAGAGACTCCCTTTACCCCAGACAAAATATATACCTCCAAAGCCTGCCCCCTAGTGACCCACCTCCTCCAACCACACCCTACTTGCTACAGCTACCACCCAATCAATCCCATTGGGGGATTAATTCCCTGATTAGGTTAAGACTCCCATAAGCCAATAATTTCACTTCTAAACTTTCTTGCATTGTCTCACACATGAGCTTTTGGGGGACACCTCACATCTAAACCTTAACGGTTCTCCTCCCAGACTGCTTTCTACAGTGGTTGTGCTCATTTGCACTCCCACCAACGGTGTATGAATATATTTTTCTCCCACATCCTTGCCGGCACTTATTATTTTTATTCTTGATCGTCGTCATTCTGACTGGAGTGAGATGAGGTCTCAGTGTTGTTTTGATTTGCATTTCCCTGGTGGCTAGGGATGTTGAACACTTTTTCATATATGTGTTGGCCATTTGTGGTTTCTTCTTCTGAGAAGTTTCTGTAGTTCTTTTGCCCATTTATTGACTGGGTTATTTGGCTTTTTGGTGTTCAGCTTTTTGAGTTCCTTATATATTCTGGATATTAATCCCTGTCAGAGGAGTAGCTGGCAAAGATTTTATCCCATTCTGTGGACTCTCTTTATGCTCTTTATTGTTTCCTTTGCTGTGCAGAAGCTTTTTAATTTGATGGCATCTCACTTATTGATTCTTGGTTTTATTTCTTGAGTTTGGAAGTAGGTGCTGAGCCAACATGTTGAAGTATTGACAAGCTATGTTTTCTACTGGCAGTTGATACATTTCGGGTCTAATTTCTAAGTCTTTGATCCACTTTAAATGGCTTTCGTGCAGGGTAAGAGATTGCTTTGGCTATTCCCCCAGCCCTTTTTATTTTTTATTTGGAGATAGTGTCTTGCTAAATTGCTATGGCTGGCCTCAAACTTGCCATCCCCCTGTTTTAGCCTCCCTAGTCACTGGGATTACAGAATAGCTGGGATTATAAGCATGTGCTGCCAGCCTGGCCCATTCCCCTGAACTTGATTCCTCGAAGAGCTTCCTGATTAAGTTCCTATTAAAAATATGTAAAGAAGAAACAAATTCTTTGTACCGATAAATAAGCAAAAGCTATCAGATCATAAATCATTTTTGTATTTATTATCTCAAAATATATATTGAGATAAATTTTTCTAAGATCATAACATTGGTAAGTGATAGAGCAAGGTCTTAAATATATACAGGTCTTTTTATGTAAGTCCCAGTCTCTTCCCATATAATTGGCCAGTCACAGTGCTTGGTACCAAAGATACAGCGGTGAATAAGATGCAATCTCTGTTTTCTAGGATCTCACAGTTTGGTCAGAAACAGATGGGTTTAGACTTGACTTTGGCACAATGTGATGAACTCTATACGGTGATAGGCCTGGAAGGTATGCCAATCAGTGCAATGGGTAGGATTTTAGCAGCGTAGGATTTAGAAGATCAGGAGACCACTTGAGCGGAGGAAATGGTACAAGCAAAGGTATGGAAGCTGGAAAGTTGTCTGATTAAGTGGGATTCTCTAGACGTTGTGGGAAACCGAGTTGCAAGTGTACACTGAAGCCAGAACATGGAGGGCTTCTATGTGCATTCCATCAACATGTGTTTATTGGACATGCATCATGGCAAGCTGCTGTCATGGATGCAGGGGTACCGTAGCAAACAAGACAAGATCCTTATGCTTATGGGCTTTGTATTCTAGATGGGGGAAAAAGACAACAGATGAGTGACACAAAAGCAAGACATAAGCCATGGAAAATGCTAAGGACAACATCAGGAAAGAGGGTTATGAAATAAAGAGTGACTGGGGGGTGATCTTTTAGATCAAGTATCAGAAAAAGTTCCTTGGATGAGGTGACTTTTTAGTTAAGGTCTGAATAAAATGAGGAGCCAAACACATATGGTCATGGAGAGGACTCTTCTGAACAAAGAAATACCTGGTTCAAAGGCTTCCAAATAAGAACTAGCATGTCTTGCTAGAATCATGGAAAAAGGCCAGAATCTGTAAAAGAGAGTGGTGAAAGGTGAGGTCTGGTAGGGCCCCTTCCCTTACTGTAGGAAGATATACTGGAATGATATTGGAATTTATTCTCAGTAGAGAGGGAAACTATTCAGAATTTTTAGCAGGGAGTCATGTGATGTGGTTTACATTTTTATTTTTTCCTGGTTTTTATCGGTGCATTATAATTACACATTACAGTGGGATTCATTCTGAGAGATTTATACATGTACAAACCATAATTTAATCAATCTAGTTCCCCAGTACTTTCCCTTTCCTTCTCCTCTTTTCCCTGATCTTCTTCCTCTACTCTATTGGTTTCCTTCTATTATTTTTTTTAAAAAAAATAGTGCATGATAATTATCTATCAAAGTAGGATTCACTGTGCTATAGTCATACGTGGACAAAACATAATTTGGATGGTTTTATTCTCCAGGACCTCACTTTGCCCTCCCCCTTCCTTTACTCTGTTGGTCTTCCTTCTGATTTCATGAGATCCCACTTTAATTTCTTTTTTTCCTCTCTAGATACCACATATGAGATGAAACATTCAACCCTTGACTTTCTGAGTCTGCCTTATTTCACTTATCATGATGTTCTCCAGTTCCACCCGTTTAGCAGCAAATGACATAATTTTATTCTTCTTTAGGACTGAGTACAACTCCATTGTGTGTGTGTGTGTGGGTGTGTGTGTGTGTGACATTTTCTTTAACTATTTGACTATTAATGAACACCTAGGTCGGTTCCCATAACTTGGCTATTTTGAATTGCACTGCATTGGTATGAATATATCCTTACAGTGTGCTGATTTTAGTTCTTTTGGACAAATGCTAAGGAGTGACATAACTGGATCATAGATAGTGAACTAGGGTTCCACTCCTAATCTTTTTTTTTTTTTTTGGTACCAGGAATTGAATCCAGGGGCACTTAATCACTGAGCCACGTTCTTAGCCCTGATGAGTTTGATTTGAGGGCAAGGAATGGTTACAGGAAAGGATATCTCCTGGGTGTTTGCTTGAGCTGTGTGCGTAACACACCAAGTGCCTTCCTGAGCCCTGAGAAACTGCCAGATTTTGAGGCCTTTCACTGTATTTTCCACCCTTTGATTTAGCTTGCTGGGGAGGTTAAGCTGTAGAGAACATTCTAGAGGAAGACTTTTCTTACTCCTTAACAAATGTGCCCTGGATGCAACAGCCGACACAGGAATTCCCATTGATCTTGAGGTCCAGGACAGACCTTCTCTCCAGGATCCTGGTCCTTCTCCTGTGACTGTCCTTCTCGATCCTTCCAGGGATAGCTGCTTCCTTTCTTCCTGGTGTGATTTCCTGTATCTAGGATGTTGTGCCTTGCACAAAGGTTGTTTTCTATGCATGTACGTCTTACTATGTTTTGATTTCCTGGAGGGAGGGGACTGTTGTGATAAAGTGTTATACTCTCTCTGTAGAGAATATGACCCAGTGGCTCTCAGCATCTCCTTTCTCCTTCCAAATTTCCTAGGCTTCTTCACAACTCAACTTGTGTGCTGCAGTCTGGCTGGGCACAATTCACCAGCCACTTATCAAGCAGGAATGAACTTTATTTTTAGAACGCACACGCCGCACCAAGCGAGCTCTTCAGGAATTCCCTCAGAGCCCAACTGCCACCACCGGCTTCTGGCGAGCCTCTCAACCCACCTCCTCCCGCTCTTGAGGCCCATTGGCTGGGTCGCGTGGGCGGAGCCCAAAGAGTCCCCCAATGAGCAGCTTCGTGGTCTGAAAGGGCGGGGAAACAGCCCAGTGAGCATCAACGCAGAGGAGCCAATCAGCTGGCAGCTGGAAGTTTGCTGGGGCCACTGTGAGCCAATCAGCTGGAAGTTTGCTGGGGCCGCTTGGGCTGTGGCTCTCAACATCTCCCCCTCTCTGTTTAATTAAACAACAAGCATGTGGCTTAGGGACCGTGCCTGCCTTAGATGGTCCAATACTACATATGGTCCTTACCCGTCATCGGATGAGCTGACCTCAAGGCGTCAGCCTCCTGTCTTAGGTTGGTACCATTGTAATTGGATCTTACCCATCATTGACTACCAGTCCAGCATACAGCCACACCTGTGGATAGGCCTATGCACCAGTGGGGGGGTGAGGTTCTTTGCCTCACCTCTATTGGCCTCCAAATTTTAGCTGAACTACCATCACAAGCAGAAGGGAGGAGGATACACCAAGCCAATTGAAGGCTCCTTTTGGAAAAATTGTACCACCGATGACACCATCAGCAGAAATACCCCGGCACTACCGCAAGTCGCTGCACCAACAGTTGTGGATGCAAATTAATGTTTTTTTCCAATTAGATGTGCTTGCATGAGATTTGAAAGGTAAGAGTGAGTCAGAGGTCATCATTCTATGATTTTGGTTGTTTGTTTTGGAAAGCAATTTTATAGAGGTGTGGTTGTTGGCAGGCAATTTTGGTAGCAATGCCAGCAGCTTCAGGATCCTAGGTTTCTGAATCCTGAATTATAGCTCATGTGATATATTGAACTCAGTAGTCCCAGGAGTTTCTTGCAGATTTCTAATAATCCAGCCCTCATTATTCTAGGCATAACATCCTTTTTGTTGAAATTAGTCAAAAAGGTTACTGTTTTATTTATTGACCTCTAATTTTGTAAGAGGTTCATTTAGTCTCTCTTGTCTGATCCTGTGTTTTATGTACAGAGGATGCTCAGTAAATGTCCAGTTCAATTTATTCTGAGGCCAGAATCATTTTCTCTATTTCTAAACAGTCACTGAGGGGCACTGAACATCAGTGGCTACACTTAGAGGTGAGCAGTACCAAGCTGAGCTGATGAGGTCTTATCCCCAGTTTGGCAGGGAGGATAATTTACAGATGGGCCAAACAATATAACAGAAGTGAGTGGGGATTAGGAGAAATCACTGCTTGGCCTGTCTAAGAAGGCTGTTCAAAAGAGGTGATGTCTTAACTGGGACCCAAGGAATGTCTGGGTTTTGACCAGGCAGAAAACAGGGAGGGAATTTTCAGGATGATGAAATGTTGTATTTATATGGATTCATGAAAGACCCCAGTGAACTAAGGAGAGGCCAAGTGCTTGGCATGACGGGAGCACTGGATACTCCTGGGAATGGCCTCTCATTAGATTGGGCTGAGTAAGGTCATCTTGGGTCAGAGAGTAAAGGGTCCATGAGCCATGCTAATAAGTTAATAAAGTTACCAGGGAGCCTCTCTGAAAAAAGAAAATTAAGGCAAGAGGAGATGGAGATATAAGAAGATACTCAGAAGTCATGGAGGATGCAGAATTGGCAAAAATCAGTGACCATTTGCATGTGGCCGTGAATGAGGGGTAAGAGTCAAATGTAACTCCTTGGTGGGGGAGGGAGCCAAAAGCTATGTTTAGATAAGTTCCATTTTGACTCTTTTTTATTTGTTTCATGTTGATCCTTATTTTTATCACAGCCCAGAAATTCAGAAGTCAGGAAATGAGGTCTTATTCTTGGAAAAGGGCCCACAATTAAAGATAACATGGTTCCACAGAGAAGAAGAAAAAGCCATCAAAGTCATTGCTCACCAATCATTTATTGAGTATTTGAATACAAGTCTGTGGTCTGCACATTGATTTTGTTGGGAAGGGTTTTCAGGACTTGGAAGGTATGGATCATGGGTATCCATAGCCTTTGGGGATCTGCAAACAGATGACATATGCTTTCTATTTTTATGTGATTGGAAACTAGAAAGGCATTGAGTTGGAATGGGTTCAGTCAGTTCTTGTGACAGGCACTTGATGGATAGTCCCTCTGGTGAGGGGTAGGGCCTGGGCGTGGGGGATGTCAGTGACTTTGGATGGTCTCCTGGCAGCCTCTCAAGGTGTTTCATTCTAGTCTAGATTGCGATGCTTGCAGTTTCTGATGTTTTATGCTCCGGAGCCAAAGCCCACCCAAGCCCGGATTTCTTCTCTTTAGTTGTAATGTAAATCTTTGGCATAGTTTTCCTGTTTCTGAACTTTAAGGAGAAGTGTTCTATCTTTCAGTGATCCAACCAAGTCTCACTTGTTCAGAGAGCAAACCAAGAAATGATTTAAATCCCTAAATTGATCAAAATTAAGATTTGATTCTTTCACCCAATTTACTACTTAGATTTCACCCAACCAGAAAATCCTAGGATTGCTGCTTGAAAGCCTGAAATGCCTTAAAAGTGAATCCTAGTTCTCAAAAGCATCCCTGCAGGTAGATAAAAGGAAGATAAACTTTTTCAACTTTTAAACAGAATAAAGACGACCTTCATGGGGGTGCCTTCTTTGACTTCGCACATAGCCTAGTAGTTATGTCGTTTCAGCTCTTGAACGTAGGCGTAGAAGGGGTTGGGGACATTAGCAGTCTTGGTGGGGTGACCTCTACCCTGTTCACTTTTCTGGAGCCTTCCACGGCTTTGGGTTGGATGGAATTGTCCCCCTTGGGAGCTTTGGCTGTGGTCATCCTCGTTCATGTGGAATTTCTCTCTTTTGGGAAAGCCTTGCTGGGGTCCTTGGGACTGTTGACCTGGGGACCCCTTGTACCTGTCTGTCTTCTCATGGTTCTGTTTATCCTGTTGTTGGTGGTGTTGATCCTCTTTGTGAGTTGGTCTATTTTGTCTCTGGCGCTTCTGTTCATCTGCAGAGGTCTGTCTGTCCTCTGTCTGATGGTGCTTTTCCTCTTCGTGGCTTCTTCTGTCCTGGGCCTCACATGGGCCCTCCTGGCCCTCACGGCTGTCTCTATCCCAGCTTTGATGGCGCTTTTCCTCTGCTTTGTGTCTCTGCTCCTTGGCCTGGCTTTGCCTGGTCTGGACCTGCCTGTGGCTCTGCTCACTCCTGCCTGATTGCCCTTCATGACAAAACGGCCTTTCTTGCCGGATCTGCCCTAGGAGTTTGTGTTGGTGATGTTGGCTGCCTGCCTCAGGCTTCCAAGGCTGCAAGTTCTGCTTTTGCTCCTCCCTGGGCTGGAACTCCTGTCCCTGGTTTTGCTTCATTTCCTGTCCTGGAGTCTGTTGATTGCCTCTCCCTGACTTTCCTGACTGTTCACCATCTGAGCTTCTTCCTGTTCCCTGAGTCCCTTGGGAGCATCTATTTTGTCCTAGTATTTCAGTTTCCCCAGTCTGTGACTGGCCATAGTGGGAACCCTGACCCTGTCTGTCTGTCTGGCCATAGTGGCAACCTTGACTCTGTCTGTCTGTCTGGCCATAGTGGAAACTCTGTCCTTGTCTGTCGGTCTGACCATAGTGGGAACCCTGACCCTGTCTGTCTGTCTGGCCATAGTGAGAACTCTGTCCTTGTCTGTCTGTCTGACCATAGTGGGAACCCTGACCCTGTCTGTCTGTCTGGCCATAGTGGGAACCCTGTCCCTGTCTGTCTGTCTGGCCATAGTGGAAATCCTGACTCTGTCTGTCTGTCTGGCCATAGTGGGAACTCTGTCCTTGTCTGTCTGTCTGACCATAGTGGGAACTCTGTCCTTGTCTGTCTGTCTGGCCATAGTGGGAACTCTGTCCTTGTCTGTCTGTCTGGCCATAGTGGGAACCCTGACCCTGTCTGTCTGTCTGGCCATAGTGGGAACCCTGACCCTGTCTGTCTGTCTGGCCATAGTGGGAACCCTGACCCTGTCTGTCTGTCTGGCCATAGTGGGAACCCTGACCCTGTCTGTCTGTCTGGCCATAGTGGGAACCCTGTCCTTGTCTGTCTGTCTGGCCATAGTGAGAACCCTGACCCTGTCTGTCTGTCTGACCATAGTGGGAACTCTGACCCTGTCTGTCTGTCTGACCATAGTGAGAACTCTGTCCTTGTCTGTCTGTCTGACCATAGTGAGAACTCTGTCCTTGTCTGTCTGTCTGACCATAGTGAGAACCTTGACCCTGTCTGTCTGTCTGACCATAGTGGGACCCCTGTCCTTGTCTGTCTGTCTGACCATAGCAGGAAACTTGACCCTGTCTGTCTGTCTGACCATAGTGAGAACTCTGTCCCTGTCTGTCTGTCTGACCATAGTGGGAACCTTGACCCTGTCTGTCTGTCTGACCATAGTGGGAACTCTGTCCTTGTCTTTCTGTCTGACCATAGTGGGTACCCTGACCCTGTCTGTCTGTCTGACCATAGTGAGAACTCTGTCCTTGTCTGTCTGTCTGACCATAGTGGGAACCTTGACCCTGTCTGTCTGTCTGACCATAGTGAGAACTCTGTCCTTGTCTGTCTGTCTGACCATAGTGGGTACCCTGACCCTGTCTGTCTGTCTGACCATAGTGAGAACTCTGTCCTTGTCTGTCTGTCTGACCATAGTGAGAACTCTGTCCTTGTCTGTCTGTCTGACCGTAGCTCGATTCCTCAGTCAGCTCCCCAGATTGTCCATTTTGAGAATCGGATTCCTGTTGGTTGTTCTGGCTAGAGTGAGAGTCTTGTCTGAGTCTCCCAGACTGGCCACAGCTTGATTGTTGTTCATGCCTTTCAGACTGACCGTAGTGAGAATACTGAACTGGTTTCTCAGATAGATTGCAAGCAAAAATGTATTCTTGCTCTTTTGGCAGGCCAGTGCTAGACTCATGACTCAGTGTTTGACCACAGTCAGAATCCTGACCTTGTCTTTCATATTGATCTGACTGGCCATGATAGGAATCCCTGTCTTGTCTCTCTGACTGACCATGGTGCGAATCCCTATTTTGTCTCTCTGACTGATCATAGCTGAAGTCCTGGCCCTGTCTCTCAGTTGGACCGTGATGGAAATCCCTATCTTTTCTCTCAGATTGATTGTGTTGGGCATCCTGACTTTGTCTCTCAGACTGACGGTGGAAGGAGTTCTGCCTCTCTCCCTCAGGCTTCTGCCTGTGTGGTCTGCCTGTGTCTTGGGTTACTTCCTGCCCCTCTTCCTGCTGGGAGGCTCTGTGTCCACATGACTTCTTACCTAGCTTTCGATGGCAGGCTTGGACCAACTGGAACACCAACAAGAGGTATTCTTGAAAATCAACCTGTCCATCTAAGTCTTGGTCCAAGAGGGTCAGTATGTTTTCCACAGTCTTTGGGTCATTTGGTCTCTGTGAGAAGATAAAACAACAACAACAACAAAGAACCAAATCAGACATTCTCTTATGGATACTGAGATGCACATCAATGCTCATATCCTAATCCATTCATTTCACGCAAGGGCTTTTGCTTATTGACAAATGGATTAATCTGAAGTAGCTTGGGCTTTGTTCTAGTCTATGATCAGTTGGTTCTCAGAACCTCATCCCTTGCTGGACTAGCAGGAAAATGACTCTAGGGAGTAGAAAGACTTATTTAAAATCAGTTCTATTAATAATTAATTAGAATCATTAACATCCCTTAGTGTTCCATATCCTGAATGTTTGTTCACCAACTTCTTTCTCACCACACTGTAAGATCATGCAAGGAGGAAAGCTAATTTTATCCATGTTCATATCCCTAGTGACTAGGCTTGTGCTGGCATAGAGTAGGTATGCAATGATCTTTACCGAAAGAATGAAACAATACTTGAGAACATGTATGGACAGCATTAAATATAGAAATCAAAATATGAATCTCAGACTTTCTTTTAGTTATTGCTTATTACTTTGAAGTTGTTCTGTCTGTCATTCAAGCTCAAGCTCAGACACAAGGAGGGAGGTGTGTGCGTGCGTGCGTGTGTGTGTGTGTGTGTGTGGTGTTTGCTGGGAGAAAACTACTAAGGAGCTGCCTGAATTCTTTTTGTTGCAGAGTGCAGCATGAAATAAAATGAAATAAAACATTAAACTCTGGTTGCAAACGTCAGAATCATTCACACTTGACTCTGTGGGGCCAAGTGTCTATGTATTTTACCTGGAGGATGTCTCCAAATTCAGTTAAGAGCAGCTGTTTCAACTCCTTCTTGGATAGTGAAGTGCAGTTCTCTTTGGCATACATCTGGAAAGCTTTGATCACATTGAGTATGCTGTTCAGGAGTTCAGCCATTTTGGAAAATGCAGGTTAACCTAAAAGAAAACGAAAAAAAAAAAAAGATTTTGTCTGTGTTTGAGATAAAGACCAGGGGATACCATTTCCAGAGAGAATGTAACCGCTTTTGGTTTGGAAAAGAAGCTTAAGAAATAATGGAGACCCCTTTTAGCCATACCCAGAGTCAAGCTCCAAATATCAAGTGCTAAGGTAGAAGTGGTACAAATTGGTTTTCCTGCTAGAAAAGAGAAAACTTACTAAAAAACAAAAAAAATGTATGGTAGGTGCTTTACATGCTGTATCCTGGGCAGAACTTGAACAAAAATGAAGGCAGTCGGGAAGCCCATAGAGGCATGGCCCGAAGCAGCGTAGTAGAATATTATTTTCTACCAACAGTTAGCATACTGGAGGGGACACTAATTAGACCCCCTCGAACAGGTCTCAGTCTTCTAATGGACTTTTATTAAGCAAGGGGGAAGGCTAAGGGTCTCTCTCAATGATCCAAGTAAGCTCTCTGGAAGGCTAAATTACAGCAAGCGCTTCTGGCCTGAATAGTCGTCTGGGGACCTGTGTATAAAACGGAATCAGTAAATACAGATCTGTTACAGATAAAAATACCAAGTGGGTACGTAGCCAAATTCACTGCATAGACGACAGGAAGTATACATTGTCAGTTAAGTCCATATGGGCTATGTTGGAAGGTCGGGTCTTTTGGGATCTGTAGGTCTATGACATTTCCTATTGTGGTATAAAATTTCCAGTTACTGGGTTTACAGGCTTCCACACTAAAGCCCTGACTGCAGAACACATTGTACTTCCAACAGCAGACAGTGAAGCCTATGAGGATGAGTAGTAAATAGTGATTGCAATGGGACAAATGGAGTCCTTTGTAGAGATTTGTTGCAATGACACTTGAATATTGTTAAGGCTCCATGGTCCAGGGGCTTGACCTTCAGGAACCCCAAACTCTTGGGTCTTGCCTAACAGGCACAGAAGGTAAATGCTCCACTATGGAAGACTTAGCTATCCATGAATAATCTTAACCCTTAGTTCTGGGATGCCTAGTATATATTGAAGTAATGGCCCATGTATTTTACAAGCTCAGATATAGGCCACCCTAGCTATCATCATATTCTTAGAGCCCAGAAATGGAAGGTACCCCTGGCTATCACCCACAAGGAATAGTCTCAGGCCTCCCCAGCCCAGCATATTACAGCAAGAACACTGCAGATACTGCCATTGCTCCCCCGTGAATGTCCTACCTTCTTGAAGAGGAGTGAGCAGAAGATTCAGAAGTCAGGAAGGATACTGGAGACCCACAAACTCGACTTATTTATAAGGGGTTCTAATTGTCCTACTAGGTTGTCATAGGAGACACCCTTCTGTGGTAAAGCCTGAATCACTCTGGGTCCAACCCAGCTCAACCCAGCTTAACCTCTCTCTCTGTAAACTGTTTGATTTATTTACTTCCCCCAGTTGCTCATGAACCTGTTTGTCATTGCAGAAGATGACACTCTTCAAGTCTCAGCCCTACTTAATTAGGGGAGTGTGCATACATGTATGCTGTAGGGGTCCCAAAAGACAGGTGCACGCTGAGTTCATCCTTAATAAATGTCAGTTGTCAAGACTAACGGGAGGCAACAGTCAAATCATAACAGAGAAGGGTATCTACCTGGCTACATGATGAAAACCTGTCAAAGCAAGGATTAGGAAGTTTTATGTGTTTGGCCAAGATATAGTTCCTGGAAGAGATTTATCTTAGACTATTCTATTTCAAATAAGCAGATATTTGTTTTTACCATATTGATCTATTTTGAGTTGCTATTTTTTAAAAAAAATATTGTTTCGTTGTCAATGGATCTTTATTTATTTATATGTGGTGCTGAGAATTGAACCCAGTGCCTCACACATGCTGGGCACACTGAGTTACAGCCCCAGCCCTTGAATTGCTATTTTTTTTTTTCATTTAACAGCCCCAATGTTAATAAGCTAGGGGAGAAGTAGATACATGATCAATTTGGGAACATGTTATGGGGGATTATGATGGTGAAACGGTCACCACTTGAGACTTTTAAGTCTTACTAAAATGTTAGAGGTGAGGGACGTGTTGCAAGCTTGTAGTATCTGTGAGGTAGACACTGTCAGAGACCTAGGTCTCCAGTTATTCCTCGTCTCTACATCTGTGTTGCCAGCAGAGTGTCTTAAGTGCAGATTCTTAGTAAATGTTCTTGGGGTAAGTTGATTATTGCATTGCAGAGTTCTGTGTAAGGTACAAAGAATTCTAGAGTTATCTGTATTTCGGTTTTTGTCTCACATCTAGGTCTCTGGTTATACCTTTCCTATATATCTATCAACCAATCAGTTATTAGTAGAAGACACTTGTCATTATTTATGATGTGTTCAGAATTCTGCAAAGGAATCACAAAAGTACAGGAAGATTTTTCATCCACCTGGAATAATGAGGCTTCACATTGAAAAAAAAAATTGAACAACAGGGGTGGGACATGGTCAGTGTTGAGTACTGGAAAACCTAGGTGCGTGTGGTGTTCTGATGGCCTGGGCTTGGGCTTCAGGTAGGCAGAAAAGAAAGCAAAGAAATTCTGGGTGGGGAGAAGGGAAGGACCAAAGGCATAAGGGTGAGAATACACGTGTGTTTGAATTAGGATGAACTAAGTCTGAACAAAGAGAGAGGATACATAGAAAGGTAGAGTTAGAGGATTTTGGAGCTGAAAAGGAAATCTAGTCTTAGACTCCTTATTTACAGATCAGGAAGTTGAGTTCAGTTGGACTGAGTGATGTTCCAAGGGGCCCCCAGGACTGAGTGATGTTCCAAGGCCCCCCCAGGACTGTGACAGAAGCCAGGCCTAGCACACTTGTTTTCTAACCCCAGCCCAATCTGCTTTCTTATGCACTCTCTGGTATAGACCTGGGACTGACTCTAGGGTTTATTTTAATGAGAAATGTGAATCAGGGACCATTTTGATCAGAAAAGTGACCTGATCCAGGCATTGTTGGGGGAAGATTTTAATCTGACCACAGTAGGTAGCCAGCTGTCTCAGTTTGTCTGGGACCAAGAGATTTCCCAGCATGTGAGATTTTCAGTGTTAAAATTGGGAGAGTTCTGGGACGAGTTTGTCACCTTAGACTGGGATGCATAAGACAGACTGGAAAGAGGAATATCAGAACAGGGGTACCAGTTAGGAGTCCTTTGACCTGGATTCAGCAGGTCAAAACTTTCGGGAGGTGGATAGATGATAGGAGGGAAAAAAAAAAAGATGGTTTGGGGGCAGATTAGATGAGGGGCAGAGAATGTGACTCAAAGTCTTCAAGTTTCGATAACCGCAGGACTGTGGCATACTGAGGGAACGTAATTTCTACATGGCACCTGATAGCACCGAATGCTCCGCGCCCCTCCTGACCGACGTTCAGCAGGATTTCTGCTTTTCAGAGTCTGGTTATGCTCCCTGTAGGAGCCTACGTCCTCTGTTCTTGGAAGTCTTCCAGTACCGGTCAGGACTTGCTTAAATCTGCTTATAGATCTTGAGAACTAGGTCACATGAAGATTCTCTTTATGCTTTTGTATCTCTCCTTAGTGTTCTTCTTTATTTCTCTTGTGAAGATTTGATTAATCCTAGAGGCAAATAAGGGGTGTGGAGGCGGGACAGGTAGGGGCTAAAGACAATACCATCCTGTGTTGGGTTAAACAATAATCAGGGCCAGGGAAGCTTGCAGTGAGACCAGAAGATCTCTAAAAATGTGAAGAGGGAGCTGGCAACTTTCCTTATCTCCAGTCTTTAGGAGAGGATACAAACAGAGTGACCTGATGGCAAGGTAAAGGAATGTCCTCATAAAGCATCTAAGGGAATCCTCCTGCACGGATTTAGTGGGCATGCAGTCTACCCTATACTGTGCCCCTGCTTGTACGTGTGGGGCACCCCTCCATGGCATCTCAGCCTGCTGCCACCAAAGAGTAAGTAATAAAATGTCTAAAACTCTCCCTTGAGTCCTCCACGTTCTTTCTTTGAAATTGGTGGACAGTTTGTTTGGGGTGTGTGCGTCATGAGAGAGAGCAGCAATGCTTCTTTATGTTGGTATGTTCCAGGGCTCCCTAGCAACTATTTCTTTTGGTTACATGGACAGCTGTCTTTGCCTGATGCTGCATTGGAGAGAGAGAGAGAGAGAGAGAGAGAGAGAGAGAGAGAGAGAGAGAGAGAGAGAGAGAGAGAGAATGTTCTTAATAGTAGGATTTTCTGTGTATACAGTCATTTAACACTTAATAAGTTCTTAAGGATGGGCAGAGAACTGTGTTGATCAGCCAATCAGTTAATAAATGGGTATTTGTGAGCATATGAGAGGCCCTTTTGTAGGCCCTGAGATAAGAGACAAACTTTGGTCTTGAAGAGTTTCTTTTTTTTTTTTTGAAGAGTTTTTAATCTCACTGGGTGATTGAATACACACAAGATCATTGTCGGTGGTTCGAATTGCTTCCCAAATCTGATTGTCATTGTTAGGGTAGGGGGACATTGATTACCAGGAAGAAGGAGAAGCTGCAGTGGATAGAAATAATGTAGATTTTTCTTATGTGTATTGTATTGAAGGAATTGGGGAATGAGCTGGATGATTTGGGGCAAATCACTTAACCCCCTGACCTTGAGTTTCTTCATCTGTAAAAGGAGAGGTTTGGAGCTTTCTTTTGGCGATAACATTCTAAGATTCTGTGATTCCAATCAAAGTTAGTTGGGGCCTTAGATGTAATATTTTAATTTTGCTCAATTCACAAATTTGATGGAGGCCTCAGGACTTTGTGCTTCTCTCTTTCTCTGTGGGAAATGGAGAAAGCCAATCTGTAAACACACACTCTTTTTCTTCATTGTTTTCCAGTGTGTTTTGATACTTTGAATACCATCATGTTGGAGTGTGGTCTTTTGGTCTCCAAGGCAAGAGGTTTCTAAGCTACATTTTATTGAAGTCTTGTGTGCTAGGCTCTATGTTTTTTATATGTCAAGTATCACATATATATATATATGTTATCCTATTTAATTTGCAGAACAACCCATGAAGAAGAAAGCATTGACTTTGTTTCCCTAGCAAGGAAACTGAGGGTCAGATAAATAATTTATTCAAGGCTGCACAGCTTACAGCTGCCTGATGAGGTTTGGATCGGTCTTTTCCTCATTCCAAAGCCCCCATGCACAGTCCTTGTGTTACACGGCCTCTTTTGGAACACAACTGGTAATTGCCTACTCCTCAACTGGAGAAATAGCTTTCCACATAGACAGCAGTGATTTCCTAATGACATGCTATGAAGGAATCCATCCTGGAAACGAGGATTCCCTGCACTTAGCTAGTCAGATATTTATTATTTTCCTGGGCATCTCCATACCTCAACGGTCCCAATACTGACAAAGCTTGTGATCTATTCATTCTGTGAGACAGGACAGATGCTTTTATTCATTAAAAAAAAACACAAAACCTACATAGAAAGTGTACCCCTCTGTTTTTACAATTTATGGCTCTGGAGATTGGTTTGGAGCGAGACTGAAGATGCACTTTTTAGTCCCTATAGTTTTTTTCTGCATTGCAGGCCTTGGTGACAGGTGCAATTTTGAGCTTATAGAGGTTGTAGAATGCTTCCTTGTTGTATTTTGGTCCAATCAGTATGAATAATTATCATGGAACTCTCAGACTTCCTTTTTCCTTCTACTGGGGTATCCAGTGCCTCTTCAGTGCAAAGAAACCCACAGGGTCCAGCAGATGGCTGTTTGTGCTACAAGGGAAGGCCCCCCGTGTCGTGCTGGGGCAGACACTGCATTTCTGCTAGCCCTTTGGAATTCAGCAGGTGGATAAATTGCAGATCAAGCAAATGAACAACACCTTCCCCTGGAGAGGAGTGGGACTAATTAATAGACATAAAGACTCCCTCAGATTTCTCGATATTGAAAGGTCATTTATTATCATCTGCATAAATAACTTCTCACTTTAAAATCTTTCCTTGCAGGTCAATCTCCCTCCTCTTAATTACAGGCCATTTCTCTATTAATGACATCTGTAGGCGTCAGTGGTTTTTGAAGGTAACACCGGCCTCAGCGATATTTTAGCCTTGTCAGAGAAAGTGTTCTGAGCCAAATGAAGAAGGCCTAGGGTTTTTGTTGGGGAGGGGCGGTGTCTAGTGCATGGTTTTTAGTCTGGGTTTGTGGTCCTGGAGTCCACTACATGACCAAGTCTCTTCTGTCATGGGATTCTGTTTTTGGATACCTGAGTCCACTATGTCTCCCTTCCTAATGTCTCAGTCCACATCTTTCTCCCAAATGAAATGAGTTAAAAAGTCAGAAGTCATTGCTGATGGGATTTTAGGTAATTCCTAGAGCATGGTTAATAGTACCACAGACCAATAAGAGACGTCTTTAAAGGAGGTGAGGGCTGGGATGTGGCTCATTGGTGGAACACTTACCTAGCATGCCCCAGACCCTGGGTTTAATCCCCAGCACCAGTAAATAAATAAAGTAAGTAAGAAAGAAAGTGACAGATTTGAATCATTCTGATCAGGTTTATGAGTTTTTTTTTTTCACTTCCTTTTTGCTAAAGGGCTTTATTGAGTTGATTCACACACCGTATGATTCACCCTTGTAAAGTGTGAGATTTAACACTTTTAGCATTGTGCAACCATCACCAAAGTCTATTTTAGGACACTTTTGTCCTTCTAAAAGGGATCCTGTGCCCATTAGAAGTCATCCCCCGCCCTGCCCTCTTTCAGTCCCTGTCAAACACTAGTCTACTTTTGGTCTCTGTGGAGTCACCTATTCTGGTCATTTCACAGGAATAGAATCACATAATTTGTGGTGTTTTTGACAGACTTCTTTTACTTCAGATAATGTTTTGGAGGTTCAGATAATGTTTTGTAGCATGTATTAGTTCTTCATTCCTTTTTATGTCTACATAGTGTTTTATTGTATGAATATACCCCATTTTGCTTATCCATTCATCCATTGATGGGCATTTGTCATGTTCTTTTATTTGGGTACCGGACATTGAGCCCACAAGCACCTAATCACTGAGCCACATCCCCAGCCCTTTTTATTTATGTATGTATTTTGAGACAGGGTCTTGCTAAATTGCTGACGGCCTTGCTAGGTTGACAAGACTGGCCTTGAACTTCCAGATCCTCCTGACTCAGCCTCCCAAATCACTGGGATTACAGAGGTGCCCAGATCCACCTTTTGACTATTATGATAATGATGCTATGAACATTGTTGTACAAGTTTTTTTGTGTGGTTATGTTTTCAGTTCTCTTCACTTAGAAATGGAGTTGCTGGGTCACATGGGAACTCTAACTTTTTGAAGAACTGCCAAATTGTTTTTTTTTTTAATTCTTTTTTTGATGTTGATGAACATTTGTTTTATTCATTTATTCATATGTGGTCCTAAGAATCTAACTCGGTGCCTCACACAGGCTAGGCAAGTGTTCTATCCCTGAGCCACAATCCCAGCCCTGCCACATTGTTTTGAGTTAAGATGGAGAGGGAAAAAAAAAAAAGATGGAGAGGGGTCAGGCATGGTAATCCCAGCAGCTTGGGAGGCTGAGACAGGAGGATTGCAAGTTCAAAGCTAGCAAAAGTGAGGCACTAAGCAACTCAGTGAGACCCCTGTCTTAGAGATAAAATATAAAATAGGACTTGGGATGGGGCTCAGTGGTCGAGTGCCCCTGAAGTTTAATCCCAAGTACCTCCGCCCCCACCAAAAAAAAAAAAAAAAAAAACCAATGGCAAGGAACAGTGATTCAAAAGCACTGACTTGAGAATGACAGCAGGCTCAGTCTGCCTGGCTAAGATGCAGCTAGGCAGAGGTAAGAGATATGGAGTTAGAGCTGCTGTTCTGCACCTTCCAGAGGTCTTGCACAATCTCCTAACCCAGAAGCTACCAAAGCACTGCAGTAGTAGGCAACTGATAAAGATTTGTTGACCAGAGGAATGAATATGTCCTGAGGGAAGGTGGGAGTGGAGAAAATGGGGTGGGGAGATGGGTGAATATGCCTATAATCTGTGAAGTTTTCATTGCATTTAGGTATTATTTGCTGATTCATTAGATCACAAACTTCAGCTGTCCCACTCCCACCTGCCACCCCTGGGTCAACTACATCAGGATGGGAACGGGTGAATTTGGAAAATCTAGTATGTGGAAGCATGTTCAAGCGTGTGCCTTCTTCCCTTTAAGAACGGTCAAGTGTCCCGATTTTCCTCTTACCTTTCCTGGACTCCCAGCCTGTTGCACCAGAGAACACTTGGATTAAGAATTGGAATCCCTGGTTCTCAGCAGAGCCCTAGGCTCACTTTCATTGTGAACTTTGGAAAGAGATTTCAGCTTTGTGACTTGATTTCCCTCCTTATCTATAAAATGAGGGACAGCTGGCTGAACTGGATGATTCCCACCCCTTCAAGTCTGTGCTCCTGAGGTCCCTCTGCATGCTGAGATTCTGTATGGACTTGTTTCTTGTCTCTCTCTTCATTCTGTTTCTGCTACTGCTCAGAAGAGGTCCTCATTCCTGTTTGCTAGGACTATTGTGTAACTATCAAGAGATCTTTCTGTCTGCAATCTTCCTTTCAAATTTATTTATTTTTTTTACACTAGCAGTACAATTCTCTTTTCTCAAGAAGTGCTACCATTTTTAATATGAATAGAAGGTTCTTGTTTTCCAGAAGTCCAAAATTCTTAACATACTATTCAAAGCCTTTCATGAAAAGCAGATCTATTCAGTTTGATGTATTCTTACTTCTTCCAAACACGTGGGACTTGTTTATGTTCTTTAACAAAACCCTGTATTGCCCCTTTCTATTTTTTTCCTTTTTGCAGTACTGGGGATTGAACCCAGGGATGCTCCACTACTGAGCCACATTCCAACTCTTTTTATTTTGAGACAGGGTCTCACTAAGTTGCCAAGGTGGGTCTTGAACTTGCGATCCTCTTGCTTCAGGTAACTGGAATCACAGGTGTGCACACTATCCCTAGCTCTTTTCTTTCTTTTTATTCATACTGCTTTTTCCTCCTGGACCCTATACTCCTGATCTTAGTCTATTAAAATTCCCCAATTTGAAACACATTTAGATACTTTCCTATGCAAAAATTTCCATGTCTTGGCTGGACTCGCCTCTTTGTTCTCTGTCCTCACCCTGCACTCTGTGTCCTCTCTCCATGTTGATAAGGTTCTCTTTACTATTGTACAGGTGTCTGTTCATGTCTGCCTGTCTCACTAGACCTTGAGCTCTATGAAGGGAGATTTCGCCTAATATTGCTGTCTCCTACATTCTCTCTTCATCACCCACAGGTGAGTGATTTAAATGTGAGATCAGCTGACTTTCTCCAGCTCTTGTAACTCTTAGAAGAGTTAGGATTCTAAAACATGCAAGCTCTTATTTCATGTGTCTTTAGCACTTTATGTTGTTCCCCAGGTGTAATTCTTGCCTCTGAATAAAAGGATGAATTCCCGGAGGGCAGAAACCTCAATTCCCCTTCTTTGGATTCTCCCCTGAACCCTGTTGGTAGGGGGCTGAACGGGATTGACTTTCTGCCTCTGCAGAAGAACCCCAAATAAGAACTCCTCCCTGAGGAGTTCTTATTTGGGGTTTATAACTTGTTTTTAATTTGTTGATTCTTGGGAATAAAAAGAATAATGTGTGAACATTGAAAAATCTTATATAGCATGTGGAAGAAAGGTAGGGTTGGAAGTTGGACCAATCAATGCTGGGCCATCATAATTTCAAAAGGTCTAAGAAATGAGTAGTAAAAGGTTTATACACAGGAAGAATTTAGTTTTCTCAGAAATAGCTGGATGCTGATGTTTCCGGGCCCAACTGAGAGGTGGGACCTGAGTCACAGCCCAGGAGCCACACAGCTCTGATCAGTAGGGCGCTGAATGCTTCTGTGGTGCTGGCTAGTCTGAGTACAGGCAGTTTTTGGAGTGGACAAGCTGAATTTAGTGTGTATGAGAAACTGACTCATCAGGGCCTCCAGAGACCCTCTTGCCCTGCATCTCACCCAGGTAGGTTGATGCCCGGGCCATTCTTGACAGCTGTCAATTCTAAGACTGCCCAGAGGGAGGGACAGATATCCGCTGTCCCTGAGAAGCTAATGCCTGTGTCCCATTCCCTGTGTCTCATTTAGGCAGGAGGATGCTTGATTCAGGGTGAATGCAGGGACCTATTGCAAAGCTTCCATTGTTGAGTCAGGGTATTAATCCTTCTGAAGTCTTTGCCAGAAAAACTCAGCTAGAATGTTAGAGGCCCCAGGGATGGCCTAGGGGCTTTGGTGGAGATTATCTGGAACTGAGGAGGAATGCTGTCGCCAATCCTCTGATTTGTTGCCTGGTCCCCTAAATGAGGGCAGTTAATGCTTGAATGATATACCTCCTTGTCAAGTCCTCCTAACAAACTCTTGGCCCAGGTGAGAAATAAGAAGGAAGGAGTGAAGAATTAGAGGACAAGCAAGAGTTCATTCCCTCATTTATTCTCTTAACAAATGTTTGGTGAGGAAGACAGACCTATTAGCAAAGGATTTTTTTTTTTTGTACTGGGGACTGGACTTTGGGGCACCCGACCACTGAGCTACACCCCCAGCCCTATTTTGTATTTTATTTAGAGACAGGGTCTCACTGAGTTGCTTAGTGCCTTGCTTTTGCTGAGGCTGGCTTTGAACTAGCAATCCTCCTGCCTCAGCCTCCCGAGATGCTAGAATTACAGGCATGTGCCACTGTGCTGGGCTGCACGGGATTTCAGGAGAGGTTATGGCAGAGTTGGGGGTCAGGTTTGGGGTAAAAGCAAAATTGCATCATCACTCATTTTTCCCCATCAGTGGGACTAGCCCAGACGTGCACTTCCTCTCCCGCAGCTCCTACCCCCAGTGCCTGGGCTCCAGCAGCTTCACACCCTTCTGTGTGCCTCCATCATGACTTGGCTTAATTACTGAACCACTTGGCCTTGGGGTCCTGCCTACGCATCCTCCTTTAATCTCCATCCTCTTTATTGTGGTCACAAGTGCTCCATATGACCCCAGTCACCTTGCAAGAAAGAAATCATGCTTCTTGCAGCAGAAACAGCAGCACGTTCCAGTTCCAAGAGCAGAGGGGAGGATAAGGAAGGAGGAATAAGGGATAAGGGATAAGGAAGGAGAAGTGGCAGCAGAGGGGACACCCAGGTGGGCTTCTGTTACCAAGGCAGGTCAAACTCAGCAGGAGGCCAGCTGTCTATCTGAGCACCTGTGTGCTGGTGTGCAAGGGGAGAGGCATGTTGGGAAAAGTATAAACGGCAGCCATACCCCAGAGAAAAAACCCCAACATGGCGCCTAAGCACCTCTTCTTCCTACCTTCTTCTTTTCTGCAGTGGCGCGAAAAGTTCCCGCCCGTGTGAACTCTCCCGCCGGCGCCAATTTCAAATCTCGCTGGCGGGGAACCTTAGCCCCAATGAGAACTAATTCCTGGGCTCCGGAGCTGATATCTGAAAGAACTTGCCAATAAACGGGTTGCCTGCCATTTATCTAAACCCTACCATCTCCCTCTTAGTTCTATATAAGCACACTGCTTTTTGCAATAAAATTGGAATTCTCCCGGCGAAGTGTCTTTGCGTGGGGAATTCTTTCAAGGCACACCTTAGCAGGCCTCTCAGAGCCCATGTAGGCTATGGAAGGTGAGTGCAGGGAGGTTCCCTGTCATCTTGAGGGACCAGAGACTCTGCCCCTTAAAACTTTCCAAACAACATTTTCAAGTACCCCCAGTTGTCTTGCCTTTGAAAAGGAAAACATTTAGTCTCAGGAGAGAAGATGGGATTTTTACAGGGGTATACAGGATCACACAAGAGGTGAACCATAAACTTAGAATCCAGATTTTCTAACATGTGTTGTGGGCTCTTTCTTGTCCTGAGAGTTTACGTTCTGCTTTTTTCATGGTTACATTTACTAATCCAATGCAAGGCAGACAGAACACAGGTTCGAGGGTCAGGCAGATTTGTGTGGAAATCCTAGGTGTCCAGGATCGTGGTAGAGATTCAACAGGTTCGTGTATGGGAGAGTTTGGCCTAGTGTTTGGCACAGGAGATTGTGCAGTCAGTCACAGGATGCTCTCCTTCCTTCCGGAGGTGGCTTGTCCATGGTCACCTTTCTAGATACTCTCTGGGCATCAGAGCTGACCCCCTAGGGCACACCGCTACATTCATTAGGCCTCCATTTATACAGTGTGTTAGGAATTCAAGTACTTTATGAGCAGAGATTACTATTTTTATTCAATACATTAATCACCCACAGTGTTGAGATGCTGCCTGCACCACCCTATCAGAGAGGCTAACAAATCTGTGCCTTTAATTTGAGAGTATACCATTTTATAGAATTTGTTGCCCTCTCACTTTTGTTATAATCTGGCCCTTCCTAATCCATTCCCGTGGCCACGTAGCGTCATGGGTAAGGCTCTCTCACCAAAGGCTTGTCAGACAGGAGTGCATCTTACAGAAGAGGAGGGGGGAATGCTCACAAAGGAAGGACCACTAATAGGATGAGGAGAAGACAGGGAAGAAATTCAGATTGTTTCCATCCTTTGTTCCATGGTGATCATGGTTTTGGGCCACCATCTCTTTGGTTCAGAGAGTCAGCAGGAAGGTGGCATGAATTTCGATTGTGGCCAAATATAAAATAAGACATTTAGTGAGGAATATTTCTTGTGTGGAACTGCACCGTGGGGGAGAAAAGTAAGATCTGGAGTCTGAAGAGTTGATCTCCGTTCCTGGCTCTGCGAACTCTCACTAAGCTTGAAGGACTCATTCTGAGATGGAGCGGGAGGACTGAGGGGAGTTCTGCAGATGTGGTGTGCTGGAGTAGATGTTTGCCGACGCTGCAATCTGCATTTGCTGACTCAGCTGTCACTCAGTCATTACATGCTCACATTTTCCCCTGTCTCTAAGCAGTGCCTTCCTGCATGGGTGGCTCAGTCCCAGACACCAGATCAGCAGCTTCAGCTTCAGGTGGTGTCCTTCCTTTGAAAAGCCAGCTTTGGCTTGATTTTGTTATAGGACCTTGTTCTCTTGTTGGTGTCCCTCTGCCTCAGTCTTTTCAGAATGCATGAAAGAATGCAATCTTTTTGCTTTAGGCTGACCTCAATAGATGCAGTATCTTCCTGTCACTTAGCAGACACCACCTCTAGATTGCGAACATACAAGATCCTGGCCTCTGCAGAGTCTCTTCTCCTTACGGCAGCATGGAGCTGTCATGACAACAAAGTGCTTAGAACTCTGCTGGCACCTAGGAGGCACTCGAGCATATGAGGTGCTCTTAGCACTATTGCTGTATATCAGGTCTTAGCATGCCTCTTGACGTGTGGTTGCTTAATGCATAGTGGCTATTGTAGTTATCATTACTAACACCCGCCAAATTATCCGTATGGAATGGCAGTCTCTGAGTTATGCTTCATGACCCAGGAAAGGGACCCCAGGAATCTGTACTGCCTCTCGAGGACGTGGCTGTGTGCGTGCATGTGTTTGCACGCCTCCTAGCTGTGTCTTCTGACGTTGTGTTGCGACCTTCCTTCAGCACGTTTTCTGGGCTCTGTCTTCTGGCCTGACAACCCTCCTCGCCAGACTGTGAGTTTCCTAAGGGCTTCATCTCCATATCCTTAAGTAAAACATGATCAGAAAGTTTCAGGTAAAGGCGAGTAGGAGGTGGTGATAAGGGATCTCCTACCTCAAGGCCTTGGTACTTACAGTTCCCACTGCGTGGAAGGCTGTCACCTCGAAGTCCCACGGTTCAATTCCTCATTTCAGGCAGCTCCCTACTGAACGTCATCGTATCAGAAAAGGCTTCCCTGGGCACTCAGTAGAGAGAACCGGACCTCTCCCACCCATCACCACTTTCTAACGTTCTCTTCCCTCCTCTGCTTTGCTTCTCTTTTAGCACTTCCCACCATCACCTCATGGAGTCCACGTTTGCTCATTTATCATTCCCCTCTAGGGTAAGAACTTGCAGCCTCAGTGCCTAGAACAGGGCCTGACCGGGTGGGTAAAAGCTGGTTGAATGGACTGGGAGGCAAAATTGTGTCTTCATTTGGAGAGGATGACCCCAGGGAAGGGGTACAGAGGAAGACTGTGAGATAGGAAAGGCTTATGGGATGTGCTATGCTTGCAAGTACTGAAACACTAGAATGAGAAAGGGAAGTTTAGGACAAACAAAATGAAGTTTCATTTTAAACAACAGGTCATAATTTGGTGGAACTCCCTTCTCCAAGATGTGGGACCAGCTGAACAGTAAGAATCCATTCCCAGCACAAAGAGATGATCAGCATTTGAGGTGATGGGCGTCCCAGTCACCCTGATGTGCCATTACATTACTGCATGTGTGTCCCGAAATGCCACACCACACCCCAGAAATGTGTATGATTACCGTATGTCAATAAAAATGAAATGCATATGTGTAAAAAATAATATATAGAATAATACAATATATTCATATGATATAATACAATATCGATTTGTATAATTTCTTTAAAAAAGAATCTGTTGATAGTGCGGGTGCCTTTCCTGGCTGCCTGGCTGTCTGTCTCCGTAGTGCCCCGGCCTTTGTTACAGGCAGACTCTTGGATCAATGCACAAAGGGCTGGCTTCCAGTTGGCTATTTAAGATGTAATGAGAAAAAGAAGGAAGAAGGCAAAGAGTAAGGGTTGTTCAGAGCAAGCAGGAGGGAGGAGTGTTGGGAAGAGAAAGAGTGGGGAAAAAGGGGTCTACATCTCACTTGGGTGTTCACGAGTGGGAGACACAGGGGAGAAACGCAGAAGGGAATGTTTACATTTGAAAAATTGGGAGACTCTCATAGGCCTTGGGTTGAAGAGGCTCATTCATTTCACAGTTCATTCAATCAATGGTGTTTACTAATATCTACTTTGCATCAGGCACTGCTTTGAAATGCCCTCATCCAGCTTTCGTATTCTAGGGTAGGGAGACACGTCACTTCTGTGTCTGATATGTCAGTGCCATGTGCTTTGGAGAGAAATATGGAAGGTAGGAGATGAGAAGGGCTGGGATGGTGGAATTAGGGGGCAGGGACGGATTGTGATTATAACTGGGTGGCCAGGGAAGGTGAGATTCAACAACGGCCCGAAGGGGTGAAGTTCTCTCTCTGGCCCCAACCAGAGGCCCTGTGGGTTTTTAACAGCCTGCTATTGGCATTTAGCGAGTGCTTCTGATCCTCATTTTCTTTCCTGTCCCAGCTCTCTCATTCACTGAGTAAACATGAGGGGACACACTATGAACAAGACAGACAAGGACCCATACCTCTGTGGACCTTTCAAGGTGAAGAAGGAAATAGGTAAGTGGAAACCCAATCGTATGTGGAGCACTGTGCTGGGACGGTTAGATGGGTGGCGGTTCAGAACTGGGTGCCATCCGACCTAGAGGGGCTCAGGGGCGTCTTGCTGGCTGGGAAGGAAGCCTGAGCTTGTGGCTGTCTTCCTTTTAAGTTCTTTGCTGTTTGGCTTCTATGCATTCCTTCCTTTGTTGAGTGTCTCTCCAGATTTCAACTCCTTCCTCATCTCACATTTCTGGTTGTGTTAGGCATCGTGACTGAGTCCTCCTTGGCCTTTACTTCCCAGTTTAATGAGGATAATAGCTGCTGCCACCCACACGTTCTCAAGAATGCCAGAATGTTACAGAGGATCAGTGACATTTTGGAATGAAGCATAGGGTGTAGTTTAAAGGCTTTTAGCTCCTCCTAAATTACCCGACGCAATGCATGGCTAAGCCTCCGATTTCCCTGTGGCAATGGCTCTGTTTCTCCTTGGGCCTGCAAACAATTTTTGGAGCCCACCTCTCTCCCTGATGGGGCCTCCCGACAACAGAGCTCAGGCGTCTGGCACCTGATGAACTTGTAAGGGGTATCACAGGTGTCAAGAAAGTTTGCTGATGACCATCCCCAGCCAGAGACTCTTCAAGATCCCTCTGGTTCCTTGTCACAAAAGAGCCTGCACCACCTCACTGATCCGGGTGGGCACCAGGGGCCTGGGCTTGTCTGAGTCTTCATCATCTAATTCCACCTTCCCTCCCAGACTCCCAGCTCTAGTTAAAATGGTCTCTATGCCGAGCCCTGGGACCACTTCCACACCTCTACTCCGGTGGTAGTCCTCTCTAAAATGTTCCATTCTCCTCCCGATTTCTTTAAATCTACCCACCCCTCAGTGTCTACAACAACCACATGTCTGCAGCTATTCTTTGATCTCTCCCGGGACTGAACTTGGGGGTGAGTCAAAGATGGGCCATCTTGTAAGGTGGGACATTACTAATTGGGGTGTTGAAGTCTTCGTTATTTTAATCACTTGAGGAGCTTTGGAAAAGGCCATTTGACCTGTATTTCCCGACATGCAGCAAACCATAAAGATTCTTTGGGAAGGGATGTTCCTTGCATGTCAAAGCCCGGCAACAGCCTTGACCACCAGACACTGGTAATTAGGGCTGCAACAAACCTGAGTAAATAAACTTTATCTTCCACTAGTTTCTACTCCGTTCCCATTCTCTTAGTAACATCCCTACAATTCACTGCCCTAGTCTAGAAGTCTATAGGTCCTGTCACTCTTTCACAACAGTATTGGGTTTTTTTTTTGTACTGGGGGCTGGGGGCACTTAACCACTGACCCACATCCCCAGCCCCCAGACACATCCCCAGCCCCCAGTTTTTTTTTATTTTGAGACAGGTCTAAGTTGTCTAGGGCCTTGCTAAGTTGCTGAGGCCCTTGAACTTGTGATTCTTCTGTCTCAGCCTCCTGGGTCCCTGGGATTACAGGAATGAGCTACCATGCCAGGCTAAAAGTATATATATATATATATATATATATATATATATATATATATATTTTAATGTAAAAAGTATAAAAGCAGTATGCCTTAAACACCTATTGGGACTTTCACAACATTGTAAAGACACCATGTACATGTAAAATTAATACCATTTTAATGCTTTTCTCTTGTTAATCAACTCCTACATTAATTTGATTCCTAGATCCAGTTGAAGAATCCACATAAGAACTAAGGAACTGGTTACAGTGGTGCACACCTATAATCCCAGTGGCTTTGGAGGCTGAGGCAGAAGGATCACAAGTTCAAAGCCAGCCTCAGCAATGGCGAGGCATTAAGCAACTTAGTGAGACCCTGTCTCTAAATAAAATACAAATAGGGCTGGGGATGTGCCTCAGTGGTTGAATGCCCCTAAATTCAATCCCCGGTACCAAAAAAAAAAAGAATGAACTAAGGGGAAAGTAGTGATGTAGAGGTGATTTCTCTCCCTTACAGGGACACATCCTATCTTTCATAGGCTTCTTTGGTTTAGAGAAATATTTACCTCTATAGAGAATCCTCAAGCTGGGACAGACCATACTGCCTATCTCTAACTAAATGGTTTTCAAACTATGTTCCTTGGCAACTGTCAGGGACTGAGGGAAGGGACCTGGTGGTAGAACTCTGCTGCTTATACCCATTCAACTATTGTTTTTTAATCTGTAAAACATTTTAAGCTTGGCTTTGAGGAAAGATTTCTGCAGTTAAACTGCTTGAAAATAACAGTATCAAATTTGATTTGTTTGTAACACGGAAATGGAGGCCCACAGTGTATATGACACATGGCTAGGCAGTGTTGAGATCAGAATCCCAGTCCCCTGAGACCTATGGAGTTGTGTATGTTGCATAATTTACCATCTACAGTAAACTGTGGCACGATGCCCTGCTCAATAAACGTTGGCCGCTGCCACCGATGGCAATGATAAGGGTGACTTGTACATCTAGCAAGCCCCCCAGAGGCCTCCAGGGTTGTCTCCTTGGTTCTGTGGCCCTCCGTGGACATGCCCATGGCAGTAGCTGGACCATCAGTTTAGAGGGTTCCTTTTGGTTTCCTGCAAGGTCACCATGAACCAGCCCTTCCCTTACTCCCTAGTCTCTCCAGCATTGGTCTCGAAGCTGGTTCACCAGGAAACCTAACCCCCTCTAACAAAGTCCCCACATTCGTGTCTGATCTGCTGCCTGCACTCTCCTTTCTATTCTTCCTTACCCATGTTCTTTAAAGACCTAGTTCCTCCATGAAAACTTCTCCAATTCCTCGGGCTCCCACGGATCTCCCTTTCTTTAATAACAATACTTTCAGTTAATGTTCACGGAGCTTTTTAGACTCTATGCTTATTGCTTTACACCTGTTATCTCACCTGATGCCTATAAAGTGCTTACGAGATGGCTATTATTCACTCATAATTTATAGATGAGAAAATTAAGGCTAAAAGTTATAAAATAATTTGTCATAAAGACAATAAATAACAGTAGTAAGATCTGAGTCAGGCAATCAGAGCCCAGAAAATAGGGGCTTAATTGTTGCTGCCCATACTGAGCTTCTATTACATTTAGAGAGAGCAACATTTTTTTTTATTATTTACTTGCTGCTTCCTTCACTGAATATTTACTTGCTGCCAACTATATTCAGTAGACATTAGACAGTGTTAAAGGTGTATTTTAAAACTGCCTATTCTCTTAATGTCACCACATGGAAGTCTAATCTTCTGATCTTGAATGCAAGCTGCTGGAGAGCAGATCCTTTGTTTTCTTTCTTGCATCTACCAGCTCCTGCCCTCCTGTGCTGCCCCAGCATGCTGGATACCAGTGCTCAGCCAGTGAGGATCTTGATTGCCTTACTGTGCCCATGGTCTGTGACACGTGCAATAGATTCTCTGATCAGTGGGGAAGTTAGAAGTCATTTGGCCCATTTCCCTGACTCCAAGTCTCAACTACAACTAAAACATTTAAGGAAATGCAACCATCTAATTCAAAGGTTGGGAAACTATGGCCTGTGGACCCTATCAAGCCCATTGACCACTTTGTAAAAAAAAAAAAAAAAAAAAAAAAAAAATTTAACTTCAGTTTTTATTTTTTAAAAAAAATTAAATATTTTCCCCACATTTTTGCTGGCTGCTTTTATAAAGTCTACAAGCTAAGAATGATTTTACATTTTTACTGTTTGTCAGAAAATCAAAAGAAGAACGATATTCTGTGACTCATAAAAGTCATATGAAATTCGAATTTTAGTGTGCATTAAACTTTTACTGGGACATAGCCATGCTCATTCATTATGTACCCTATAGCCTATGGCAGGCCCCCTGTAACAATGGCTTCACATTGCAGTGGGATGTGATATAAACTGCAATGCTGAGGTTTTAGCTTGATATTGTTGAGAGTGTCACATTTATTGCTGAACCATACATTTTTTTTTTATTACCAGCACATGCCCATCACGTCAAAACAAAAAAGAAGAAAGTGGACTTCAAATGTCATACTTTTAAGACACAGAAAAGTACTTCTGTTGTTACAGATTAGGTAGAAAAGCATTATGCTTATTATGCAATGATACTAAAGCTGTGCTAAAACAATGTATACTACAATATAATATTCTGACATTGCCAGACAAGTGTAAGCCCTTGTTACAAAGTTCCCAGTTCACAGGAAACAATGATCAGAAAAAATAAGAAATTTACAATGAAATCACAGCAGAATTTCTATACAAAAAAGTCAAAACAAGACTGCAATCAATCAAAATAAGTTTCTGGTTTGTTCATTTGTTAGCCAAGCAAAGAAAGCTGTTTGCCAATGGTGAATTTATTAAATCATATTCTATTGCAGCCACTGAAGAAGTGGGTTCACAGAAAATAAACTTGTTTTTGACCACTAACAAAGAGTAAGAAGGGACATTGGGAGCACCATCAATTGTCAATTGATTAATAAGGCAAATGGTTTTGGGTGATTTTATTTTCTTCTTGGCAAGTTTACAGATCTTTCTGATACTACTCATTGTTTTTTCAGGTAGTCAATGCTAAATTTGAAGTGACCAAAGAAATAGCTTCTATAGATAGTCTGTGTGGAACAACTACATGCAAATATTTTCAAAGTAGAGAAAATGCTACTTTTCTGAAGTAAGATCCATTAAGATCTATTATAACAATTACTAAAATACACGTGAAAAAGAAAAAGTCTAAATGGAAAATTTTCCAAAGCTTGCGAAAATGTATTGTTTAAAGCCTCTGATTCTTCATTGCGTTATTCTCTAGTAGGTGGTTATCAAAGTCCTAGCTAGACCAGAGGCCTGGCTCTGGGAGTCCAGGTAAACTAGGTCTGACCACCAGGGCTTACCAAACTGAAAACGAAATAGAGCAAAGCAGAAGAGAAACTTTTAATCAATATGGCCATATGAGGAAGACAAAGTGAGACCCAGAATCTCAGGGATGCTCAAATGAGCTTTAGGTTTAAACAGAAGTAAAATTGGGGGAAGGAGGTATGCATAATTAAGCAGTCTAGGTCAAATTGTGATCTGGGATGATCATTTTCTCAATTCTGATTCTGTGATGTAGCTCTGGAGAAGTCCTTATCCCTTTTTCTTTTTGACAGAGAAGCAAGGGATATATATTCAAAGCATACAGGGGACCACTGTCATATTTCCCCACTTTCCATACACTTTGAATGTTGGGTGTTTATCTATGAGAACTGTGACCCTGGAAGGGGGCAATTAGGTTTCCATGAGCTGGTTGCTCCTTCTTAGGGGCAGTACCTCTGTGGGATGATGTGCCTGCCTCTCACTCTTCCCTTAAGGTGAAGGACAACAACTGAACCCTTTCCAAGGGGGTCTGACACAGGATGCTGCAAATCTTGCCTCAGTCTTGAAGGGGGATGAGATAGGTAAAGTTGTACCATCTGTTTTTAGGTGAACGCTCCTTAAATGATTAATGTGCCTACATGTTTAGCTAGCAGGTTGCAGAATTTAAGGTGATAGCAAGGGCAGATCTAAAACAAAGACAGATAAGCCAAGCTTTATCCTGCTTGCAGTTACCCACAGGGTATCTGCAGGCCAAAAGGAAGAGTCACTGCTCTTAGCCAAAGTAGCCAAGTACTTGAAGAAAACAATTAGATCTTTCATATGTTATTGAACCAGTGGTGGTAATGTTGAACTTCTTTGGTTCTTGTGATTTTATGAGTGTCAGTTTTATGACTTTTTAGTCCAATCAGAACTAGAAGTTATATATCTTCACTTCCCCTTCCACACCATGGCTTAATGGCTTACCGTGGTAAAGTTTTATTGTTATTGTTTGGAGCTCATGATTGAGATAGAATTTTTTCTTTTAGTAAGATGAATCACCCCCATTGACTATGTTTGAACACTGAATGGCTTTGGAAGTTAATTTTTGTGACCGACTTGACAGTGTTTAATGAATTTAATCTATAATTACAAGGCATAACAGTGCCTAAATGTGAAGCTCATGTTGTTTCAAGGATGACTAATATTGTTTAAATCACAAGCAATGTCAAAACTCCTGTGCTGTCAAAAGTTATATTAGTAGGAAGCAGGATATATATTCCCATATATATTTGTAATTCATGTATTTTCTGAAATCAAACTACAGTTCCAACAGCATTATTTGGATAACAGTACAAGTACAGAGGAAATTTCCATATTCCAAAATCTATTTAACCATGGAATTAAAGAGTTTTCCCCTAACCTTTCACTGGGAATGATTAGTCTTTAATGTAATGTTATAAGGCAAGCATCAAGAAATGTAGAATTTAGTAGAATTCTATTCAGTATCTTCGACATGATGAACATGTTCAATTAAAATCATGTCTTGGATATCAGTATTTAGCAGTATCTGTGTGAAAAGGCATTTAAGAAAAGGAATGTACAAAATCTCATTATACATCAGCATCAATAGATGAATATTTGTAAAATAGATTTTTTAATACTTGTTTTTTAGTTATAGGTGGACACAGTGTCTTTATTTTACTTTATGTGGTGCTGAGGATCAAAACCAGTGCCTCATACGTGCTAGGTGACCTCTCTACCTCTGAGCTACAACCCTAGCCCTTGTAATAGATTTTTGTGATAGAGGATAACATTGGACTCCAATTAGTTGAAATGTTACCCTCCCCGTCAAAAAAATTTTATTTTTCTTATTATTAGATCTGTATTACAATAATAATAATCAAATAAATAATAATAATTTGATTATTATTATCTGTATATTTTGGATTTGTCAAATATATAATTTCCTATTATATATAAGTGCCTATGTGATATCCTTGACTCACAAATACCTCAGATTTTCATTAGGTGTTTTTTACAACAAGTTTGCCTGATTTAATCTATACCAGAACAACAAACAAATGAGTATGCAGACAGACATACAGACCGTCAGTCAATAACTATCGGATTCCACTTTTTATATGTATTTTTTTTTATCAGGAAATGTAATTTTGAATCTCAGCTAAACCCTTAGTCCTGCAGTTCAGCTGACTTCCTTTTGTACTGCCTCGTTACTAGGGAAGAGTGAGGCCACCAGGTCGTTGTGAAAATCAGTTTTAAATTGCTCTGAGTCAGTTTTATGCAATATGATTATGAAACACTGTATTTGTAATAAGGAAACTCCAGAGGTCAGCTTCCTGAGTTGGTCCAGTGGTGGTTTTGTTTCCCTGGGAGCTGCCTGTCTCTGAAGCAGGGATGGAGAGAGCAGAAGCAGAGGACAAGCTCCGTTCCTGAAATGGTCATGACCAGACTCGGCAGGTTCCTTTCTCCAAGCCAGAGCTCCTGTGTCTCCTTCCCTGTGCCCCACTCCTGCCCTTCTGTGGTCGTTTCCAAAAAGGAGAGCAAGGAATAAGAGTAGCTGAGTTAGGTCTGCCGTGTGAGGAGCTATCTAAAGACAGAAAGGTTAGTTTATACTGCTTTGTATTCCCACGGATGTCTAATAGTAATCATCACCATAATGCTACCTACATAGAACTTGGCATTTTTATAAAGCACTTTCCTACGTAGTATCTCATTCGATGCTGTGAGATACTTATTATGAGCAACTCTATTTTACAAATGAAGATAATGGGGTTCAGAGAAGGCAAGTAACTAATCAAGATCACGTAGTATAAGTTAAGTTAGGACTTGAACCCAGGATTTCTCTCTCTGAATCCACTGCCCTTTCCCCTCTGCCTAACACTACGATGAACACAGGGTAAGTTCCGGGCCCTTGTGGTTGATCAACTGATGTCTAAGGAGATTTTCCCATTCTAATGCCTCTGTGTTGCAAGCCCTACCATAAGACTTGCCTATGGCTTTCTTGATGCAGCCTCTTTCAAAATATATATTGACACGTCAAGGCATTAACGTCCTTGAGTGAGTTCTTAGTTTTCTTGTATCCAAGATAAGCATTAGCATTAGGAATCTTACAAGTAGAGGGAATAAATCTTCTGAAAAGGCTAGCGAGGGAGGCTAAAGTTAGATTTTCCCTCTCTTTTCTTCTTAGAGGTTTCATGAATGAAAAGTATTGTGACGAAGATGTTCCCTTTCTCATAATTTTGGTTGGGGTCTCACATCACAGAAAACTTGTCCTTTTGTTCTCCTGGGCATAGGAAAAATAAACTTGGAATAATCTCAGTGGTCAGCCTTTTACAAGGAGGAGGTCCATCCTTGCCCACCCCACATACCAAGGGAAGCATCCAGCCTCTGCCTGGACATTCCCTCTGGTGGACAAGGCCCTCCTCAGGAGGATCTTGACCCATCCCCGGGTAGTCCGGGCTAGGGGGATATTCATCTTCGTGGAGCTACAATCTGCCTGACCTCTCCGCTCCTTGACGCCCACTTGGCCTTCCGGAACGATGTGAATGGAGGCTTAGAGATCCTTCGTCCACGTGACATAAGCAGACAGCTGGCCAGGCTTTCCTTTCTCTCTGCTCGTCTCTGTGTCTGTGGCTTCTGTTCTTTCAAATTTTTTTCCTAGGACAAGGTCTCCTGGACGTTCACGATCCTGGCTGCCACCTCTGGATATGCTGTGGGTCAACTCCTCTTCTAAAACGTAGCCCTCAGAGCTGCACTCGCTCATTCCTATGTTGGTTTATGCAACAAATATTTGTGCGAACTTACTCTCTGCCAAGTACCTGGGGGATACATGGTCAGGTTCTGTTCCTGACTCTGTGTTGTTTGATTGATTTAATAATCAAAATCACCACACACACACACACACACACACACAATAATCACAAGCTGTGATAAATGATGTGAAGAGGAGTGGCACATTGTGAGAAGGTTCTTCTTTGCTTGTTATTAGCTTTGACCTAAAAACAGAGACAGACCCAGAAACTCACAGGCCCTTCAGGAGACTTAGGGTGGCAAATCCTGGGCTTTCCAGAGGCACTTAAGCATACTCTTTAGACTACTTTCTTCCAAAGAGGGGAGAGTTTCAGTTACCTTCTGATCTGGTGGACTGAAGTCAGATACTCTATCTCATCTCTTGTCTGTCTGTCTGATCCTACTTTGTTCTCTTCTGGGGAAGACATAGACAGAGATGGGCCAAAGTTGAACAAAAAAGAGCCCTGGGGAAGGGCTCTGGAGTTTTGCCAGAGTTTTGAGTGCCCCCCCCCCCCCCGCCCCACCCCAGGCTCAGTCAGTTCTGGGGAGCACTGTATCTGGGAAGGCCTTTGTTCTGTATAGATTTCAAGGGCCACCACTCAGCACAGGTTACAGTTCCTTCTATTGTCTTTCCTGGCCCTGGAATGCCAGTATGGCTCAGCTGTACCTGGCAGGCCTGCTGGCTGTGCCTCAGAGCTCTAGATGTCCACTCTGGGTATAGATAACAGAGGTCACTGTGGCTCTTCCTGCTACCCTCAGTGCAGCAAAAGCCTTAGGCACAGAGAGCTTGGCACATACAGTAGTGGAAGGAGACCCTGCTCTGAAGAAGGCTTGTCTCCTCCCCTTGGCTCATAAATGACAAGAGACCATCCAGTAGTACTCTTGTTGCTAATCTTATTGTTTACAGTATCATTACTGTTATCACTGTGCCCTGTTTGTTCTGGTCCCTGCAAAACCTTAAGAGGAGCTTTATCTTACCCAGGTGTCCTTGGGCCTGATAGTTTACCCAGAGGGCATTGCTAAATGGTTCTGGAGAGTAAGGCCTGTGACAGAGCTGGAGCCAGTGGCAAAATTGAGATGCTTTGGGATGAGAAGGCTGAATGGCTTCAGGCAGGGATTTGAACAGAGTTTAATCTTGGTGGGGGGTCAGGGAGCAAGGGGGCCCCCTCAATGTTCAGTCCCTCTCTAGGCACTAAAGAACTGAGTCCCAAAAACTCAAGATCTAGGCTAAAAATAATAGAGGAAAAAGTGTGGAAGAGAACACAAGACCCACAGGAATCTTCTTCAAGGCTAATGAAAAGTCACATATTTTGGAGGAGGATTAGCTGCTTGACTTATTGAGAAGCCTTCTCAGAGGGAATTTATTGAGCTATGCTTTGGGGTCAGTTGGGTGAGTTCACAGTGGCTCTGTAAGGAAACACCTAGAAACAGTCCTCCTGATCTGAAATCAGGGTAGACCAGTCTGCAGGCTTGGAAACTGTTGTATAGAATCTTGTTAACGTGGTTTGGGGAATGTTGGAGTGAAAAGGGCCAACAAACTTGATGTCTTAACGTGTGGTTAAGGAGAGTGAGCTGAAGGTGTGGCTCACACCTGTAGCACAGGGACCCGGAAGGCTGAGGCAGGAGGATTGCCAAATTTGAGGCCATCCTGGGCAACTTAATGAGACCATGTCTGGAAATTGAAAATAAATAAGTAAATAAATAAATAAAATTTAAAAAGGGCTGGGGATGTAGCTCAGTGGGAGAGTGTCCTTGGGTTCAACCCCAGTACCATAGTGGGGGAAAAGAGTGAGAGAAGTTTGGGTTTAAAATTTCCATTAGTAATAATGAGGGAAAGGACATTCTGATTCTTTATTTTAAAATATCTCTCAAAGTGAAAAATACTACCTGTCCCGACTCTCTGTTCCCCCTATAAACTTCTGATACATGGTGTGGGCGTCAGAGTGATCTTTTGCACCGTGACAGACACGTCCCAGTGTTCCGGCCTGGTGATGAGACCTAAAGTCTTTAACATGAATGTTAGTGTCTGGCTTACCAGTCAGGGAATATTGATCGTGGCTAGTGTGAATCAGCTCCCTGGAGCCTCAGGACCCCTGGGTGAACCCGTGAACTGACTTCTTAGCAATCAGCTTACCAGTGGAATATTTCAGTCAGATTATTTCCTGGAGCTAGACGCCACTTTGTATGCTAGTTTTGCAGCTTTCTCTCGGGAGCAACCCCTGGCTGAAATCTCACAAGTTTCTTTGGCCTCGGAGCCTCTCTAAGACACCAGGCACCTGTGGAAACGCCTTGTACTGAGAGTCAGAAAAACTGGGCTCACATCCCAGTTCTTTCATTGATCAGCCATGTGATGTTGGGAAGATGTCTTTCCCTCTCTGCCTTCGCTTTTATTATGTGCAAAATGGCTGAAAGTGGGAAGGAGACAAGAGGGTATCGGTCCCATCCAATGCTATCATCTTGGATCTAAGATACTCCAGGCATGATCTTGGCAGAATATCGGGAGCCGAGGTGGATTACCCCTGTCTCTACATTAATCATTGGTACCAGCTTATGGAGTTGCCCCGAAATTTGGCATTTTTATGTGTTTTGTTCTGGACCCCTCCTCTGTGGTCTTTCTTTTCTGCTATTATGATCAAGAGTGTAAATGAAAACTCACCAGGTTCTAAAGAGATCTCTTTTCAGCTACTAGACTGCCACAGAACATACAGAACACGTATGGAGCAGGCACTTATTAGCTTCTAATGTGGTCCTGGGTCCTGACGCTATTCTGACTGCTCTCCATAGAAGTAGGGGGCTTCAAGGATTTGGCTGGACTGGCCTGCAAATGACGAGGTGGGCTCCCATGGAACAAGATGGGATGGCTTTATTTTGGGAGACTTGGTGCAGAGAACAATGAACGCCAGAATCTAGGTGGCAAGTGACTGATTGGATGACGTGACAAGGGCAGCTTCTGACATTCCTGGACCACTGTAGGGACTCAGGGGATGTTCAGGCTCTAGAAGTTTCTGTGCCCATGTCTCCCTTTGTTTCCTCAGATTTGTTCAGCCTGATATTGACCCAGTATCTAGGGTCCTGTGCCATGCATCATACTGCTGACATGTCTACAGCCAGAGTCAGTGTTGCCACTAGGGAGACATGCCGTTTCCCAGAAAGCAGTTTTGTAGGTAGAGAGGAAACATGGACATAAACCCCATCATCCAGAACGCACACAAACTTCTGATGTTTGTCACCACTGAGGTCAATGCGTTAAGCATTCCTTGTGTAAGCTGCCCCGGGTAGCGCTAGGAGGAATAGAGGGCAGAATCCCTTTCCTCAAGGAACTTACCACCTAGTAGTGGTGGTGGAGTGCATTCATATAAGCAAGACAAACACATACACCGTGGTAGGGCAAACCAAAGCACGATTGGTAGCTAATGGTGGAGCCTGAGCTACAAGTACAGTGTGCTTATGGGGAAAAAAGGTGCATGTAGTTACCTTTAGGTTTGTCGACAGCTAGAACTAAGAAGGGGGAGAGAGGTGAATGCTTGTAGTTGGTGACATGACACCTCTGCTCACACTGAACAGTGCTAAGGTGCTTCTGCATTCACAGGGAGAGGGACATCAAAGGCACAAGGAAGAAGTGTATCTGGGCTTGCTAATAGAAGCCGAGAATTTCAGCACTGACATCTGAAGACATAGTCACACATGACTTTTCAACAGTGAAAAGTGTCAGACCTCGGGGAGGAGGCTCAGGAGACTGAGGTGGGATTTAAACCCCTCTGCTGGTGGAGTAGAAGATTCCTCTTTAGCTGTAATGACATCTGTTTCTTCTCCTCGACCGAGACTCTGGGGCTGAGTACTCACCAGTGACCTGAACCTGGTGCCAGTGCAGAGTCCATCACTAACAAACTGTGCCCTGTGGCCAGTTACTTTTGTCTCAGTTCCAGCTCCCATATTTGTTGCTTATAGTATTAGAGGGGAAGTGTGAGTGTCTGTAGACACCTGGTGGCAGGGTGGAGGAATTGCGTTCAGTATTATCAGAAGCAAAGCCCCGTGTACATTGTTTACCTTGTTTCAGGTGTCCAAAAAACTTCCTGGGTTTGGAAGTTGTTAGTCAAACTGGTGTCAATCTTAGGCATTCATCCTGGGAAGATGACCTTGATCCTGTTTTCTAGGTCAGGTTTGTCCAGGAATTTATCCTTGTTACTGGACCAAATGTTCACATTTGATTTTACTATTCCCACAAACTCTTCAATCAATTTTCTTTCTTGGTTTCATAGATTTTTAATCTAGAGGCAAAATTCCTCAGATCTAGGACTAACACAGTGCCTGACACATAACAGAAATTATGGTGCTTACCAAGGTTTTTCAAGTTCTTACTATTACCTTTATTTTGTAGATGGAAAAACTGAAAACCACTCAAGGTCACTCAGCTAGTAAGGGACATGGACAGGATTTGAATCCAGACGGTTCAACTTCGTAATCTATGTTTTTAACTTTTTAAAAAACTGTTGACTGATTGACAGACACGTGTGTTACTTGAGGCATCTTTAAAAAGGTCTTCAAAATATACTTTCCATTGGGGAGTTTAGTTGTATGATGTTTACCATAAAACATTGCCGTTTTTCATTTTCTCAGAGCAGTTATAGTGTTTTTTTTCTTTTCTTTTTTTAAGTTCTGGGGACCAAACCCAGTGGCTTGCACATGCTAGGCAACTATCTAGAACTAAGCTATATCCCCAGCCTTACAATGTTCCTAAGATGTACATATCCTACAAAGAGTTAAATTGGCCCATTATTATGTATTTATTCATTATGTTTTCATCGTCTTATTTAATGTAAGAATTAAAAGGTGCTAGAAAAGGAGCTCAATAAAAAGCATTACTTTATTTTCCTGCTTTTGTTCTGAACAAGTTTAAACATAAAACAGAAAATATGGTAGCCAAAATGCCACCTTTTTCCACAATAGTGGTTAAATAACAGGCAGTGAATCTAGGCCTATTAGCTAGAGCTTGCTCATTTTAGACCCTAGAATCATGGGGACTTACCCACCCAATCACGGTAGGCCTGGGCTGAGGCATGCTCCCTGAGGAAGGTTCAGTGAATAGGGATAGGCCCCTATCAAGGCACAGATCATCTCTGCAGTTCTCAAGTAGAAGCAGGGCAGGGCCTAGCCAATTATTTTTACAAAATCAGTTAAGTCATCCTACCATTTCAGGGGCAAAATGAAGAAAATGGCAGAGAGAGACCAGGAATGAGAAAAAGATGCTCACCTCCAAAAAAGATTTTTGATATCATCTATGAACCCTCTCATCACATAGATATAACAGAATTTGAGAGTGGGGAGGAACTTTGATAAACTAATGTTGCAAACTGTGAGGAGACTGAACCAGTACACTAGATATCCTGATTTAGGTCCTGAGCTCCATCTATATAACATTACACTGTTCCCGTCCAGGAAAAGTGAGCAGCTGTTAGGACCTGGTGGGAAGGGGAAGGAAGAGATGAGCACCCAAGCTAGGGTGAGTTTGCCCAGTGGATAGGTGATGGGGTAACACCTTCAGCATTTCAGAGCTTCGTGTTTTAGTCAAGTCTTCTCCTAAACACTTAATGTCAAACAAAGGACTCTTTGAAATTACCCTTTGTATTCAGGCCAGGATTTCCCACAGAAACCAAATCAATAGGATGTGTATATCTACAAAGAGATTTATTAAAAGGAACTGGCTCATGTGATTATGGAAACTGGTGTGTCCAAAATCTGCACTGGAGACCAGCAGGCTAGAGAACTAGGAGAAATAATGGTGCAGATGAAATCCGAGGGGAGTGTGTTGGAGATTCTCCTATTGCCCAGGGAGGCTAGTCTTTTTGTTCTATTCAGGCTTTCAACTAATTGAATGAGGCCCATCCACACTGAGGGCAATTGCTTTCACCTATTTCATAAATTCAAATATTAATCTCATTCAAAAACGTTTAACAGTTCACACACACAAATTAACCATCATGTCCACCTATTCCTTCTATTGACTTTGTGAGACTGTCAGTCTTGTTTGCTGTTATTCCTTTTTTTTTTTTTAGTTTTATCGATTTTATTTTTTTAAATACACGACAGCGGAATGCATTACAATTCTTATTACACATATAGAGTAAAATTTTTTATATCTTTGTATATAGAGTATGTTCATGACAATTCATGCCTTTATACATGTACTTTTTTGCATTACAATTCTTATTACACAAATATACCACAGTTTTTCATATCTCTGTTTATATATAAAGTATGTTGACACCTAATTTGATTCTTTGGATAATGATGACCATCACATTCCACCATCCTTGCTAATCCCCTGCCCCCTCCCTTTCCCTCCCACCCTTCTTCCCTATCTAGAATTCATCTAATCCTCCCATGCTCTCCCTCCCTATCCCACTATGAGTCATCCTCCTTATATCAGAGAAAACATTAGGGATTTGTTTTTTTGGTTATTGGCTAACTTCACTTAGCATTACCTTCTCCAACGCCATCCATTTACCTCCAAACGTCATGATTTTATTCTCTTTTAATGCTGAGTAAAATTCCATTGTGTATATATGCCACATTTTTTAAATCCATTCATCCACTGAAGGGCATCTAGGTTGGCTCCAGTTTGAATGGAACCATCATTTGACCCAGCTATCCCTCTCTCAGACTATACCCAAAGGACTTAAAAACAGCATACTACAGCGACACAGTCACATCAATGTTTATAGCAGCACAATTCACAATAGCTAAACTGTTTGCTGTTATTCCTTTGAGTACCACCTACATAAATTTTGCAATATCTTTGTATTCTGAATTTAACATTTTCTTTAAACCCATGTCAACTACTCAAAAACTTAGCCTTGTATTCAAATAATCTTCGAGATTATGGGTTTGTTTTGTTTGTTGTAGTCTTTTTTTTTTTTTTTTAAATAAAACAGATATAAGAATAGATCATTCCTAGCCAGGCATTGTGGCACTGCGCCTATAATCCCAGAAGGACTGCAAGCTCAAAGCCAGCCTAAGCAATTCAGGGAGACCCTGTCTGTAAATAAAATATAAAAAAGGGCTGCAGATGTCTCAGTAGTTAAGCGCCCCTGGGTTCAATGGGAAGGAAGGAAATAAAAAAAAGAAAAGAAACGAAGAAAGAAAAGACAAAGAATTCTTAACCATTTTTACAAAGCGCATCCAGCACCTGAACCCGGTTCGGGACTCCATTCATCAAGGCTGTCCAGAGCACCAAGGCGCCTGAGGCGCCACCTGGCCACCGGGGGGCGCAGTCGCCCGTGGCCTGGAGAGGACGGATGGACACGTGGAGCGCGAGGGAAGACCTTTTCTATGCCTAACCCGGGCAAAGGCCGGAGAAGGGCCTCCAGGGCGCTGGCCCACCAAGAGAGGTCCACGCAGGGCCAGTGTCGCATTCTCCGTTAGCAGCACTGGACTGCCGCCTGGTCGGGGCCACGCAGCACGCGAGCATCTTCCCTCAGCACCACGGCTCCTCTGTACAGGCCTTTCCGTGGAAGCGGCGGAGGCCGTGCGGCTGTGGGAAGGAAGAAAGGATCCGCCCGGCAGTCTTCCTCTCATCCCCTGGGCCCCTCGAGGCAGTGCGTACGGGACGCGTGAGCAGGAGGTTCCCAGGCTTCCCGCCGGGCCGCAGGCCGCGGTGCACGTTCTCGCGTCGTGCTGGAGGAAGTAGAGAGAGCTACTTCCGGGACGCGCGCTGCCCGCAGACGGACTCCCACTGGAGCGGTCTTGAGCGAGTCGCTTCTCACTGGGCTCACTGGTGGCTCTCTGTGGGGACCGGACGCATCCTCCATTTTCTGGAGTCATCCAAATGAAACGGGGTGGACTTCGGGACCCAGAGCCCAGGAGCGAGGTCGTTCCTGGGAGGTCAGTAGGCTGAAGCCTGGCGGAGTCTCCTGAGGGGGGTTTCGGGGGTCTCCCCGCGCCAGGCCCGGCTCCCCGGACAGCGTTCCCACCGCGCCTCGAGGATTCTTGTGAACATTTTGGTTAAGATTGCCTCAGTGATTTATTTATTTAAATAAGTTATTTCCAAAAGAAGTGTCCGAAGGGAAAAGGGTGGTAGGGGAGCTTCTCCATCCGTGAGGGGTGAGGGGTGCAGCGAGCGCGACCTGTGGCCGGGTTGGGGCCCCCTCACGCGGTGGGGGCAGCAGGGCCCCACGTTCAAGGCCAGCTTGCACAATTTAGCGCGAGATGTTGTCTCAAAAAAAAAAAAAAGAAAAGAAAAAGATAAAAAGGGCTGGGGATACATAGTTCAGTGGTGAAACGCCCCCCCCCCCCTCCCGGTTCAGACCCCAGTACCGCAAAACAAGGACACCCACCACGAAGTTGCTTAAAATGGTATCTGATGCCCGGCCTGGTGGCACACCTGTCAGGTCAGCGGCTAGGGAGGCGGAGGCAATTTAGGGAGCCTCAGCAATTTAGCGAGGTGCTAAGCACTTCAGTGAGACCCTGTCTAAAAAAACAAAATAGGGCTGAGGATGTGGCTCAGGGGTCGAGTGTCCCTGATTACAATTCCCAGTGAGCCCCCCCCCTCCAAAAAAAAAAATAGTATCTGACCCATGAAAAGAGCTCATGAGGTGCGTATGCTTAACTTATCATGGTAAGTGGACAGTAAGTTCTAGGAAACACAAGCTGTATGATCCTTCAGAAGAGGTTAGTGCTTCTAGCTATCTCTTCCAGGAAAGTTTAGAAATTTCCAGGAACTTCCTTCCTTTTTTTTTTTTTTTTTTTTATCTTCAGCCTTAATGTCCTCATTGGGTGAAGGTGGATATTCTTCATAATCCCATTCACCTATGAAAAGTCCTGTCAGTTTAATTGCTTGGGTAGTGACTAAGCGTTGTCAGCAGGGGGCCCCAGAGCACTGTGATTGTACTTGCCCTTTGGTTCCTCTAATTTTGAACACCACATTTTTACATGATGCCATATTAGTGACTGTTGTATTCTGCAAATGTGGATGTGTAACCGATGTGATTCTGCAATCTGTATTTGGGGTAAAAATGGGAGTTCATAACCCACTTGAATCTAATGATATGTCAAGAGCTTTGTAATGTTTTGAACAACTAATAAAAAAAATTTTTTTTTGAACACCAATCCCACATTATGGTACAGGGTACCCGGAGATATTTGAATGCTTGATGGTGTGAACAGGAAATCTTGGCCTCAAGGAGAATTTAAGTGGTTTATTATCCTAATCTTTCTTTAATAACATTTTACCCGTTATTAGATTAATTTGTATATTCAACAAATATTTATTGGTTGTTTATTCTGTTTGAGACATCATTCAGAAATTTGAAGTACATCAGCAAATAGGACAGAGGTCTTTGCCTTTATGGAGCTTACATTCTAGCAAACATAAATAAAGATAACAAATTAGGTAGTATGTCATAAGTGTTAAGAAAAAAAAAAAAAAAGATCAGAGTGTGTTGGTGGGCATATTGAGATGGGCAGGTTACAGTTTTAGATAGGTTAGTTAGGATAGGCCTCAGTAGGAAGGCAAGATTTAAACTAGGATTCAAAAAGGGAATGAAGTTGGTTAAGCAGAAATCTAGAGGAAAAGTGTTCCAAATACTTTGAAAAAGTTGGAGCAGTTATATTTACCTCTTTATAGATGAAGTAATTGAAGCTCAGGGAAGTGAAGGGACTTGTTTAAGGTCTTTTAAGAGGTTGTTAATAAAGCTGGTCTAGTTTTATGTTTTCATTTTTAGTCCTGTGTTCATTCACCAGATAATACTACCACTCTGATTGCCAAAGAGAGAGAACTTTCTCGTAAACCTACACAATGCATGCCTGCTAAGTGATAACTCATGTTATCTTGGCATACTTACCCTCCATTGGGTAATATACAAACTGTGATCTTTTTTTTAAATGTAATCAGCAAATATTTATTTTGCTAAGTGCTATGGAGGGTAGAAGTGAGGCATAAGACATGGCCAATTCCCTTAAAGGTCTAATGATCTGTACATAAACATTTTTGACCTTCATCTCTTTTCTTTCATCTATTCTTCTCACTTTTCTCAAAATAAGTCCAAAAGTTAACTTAGAATTAAGGCATGTTCTTAAACTTGGTCATCCATTCTTGGTTCCTAAATTCCTGAATTTTTTCCCGGGTTCCTTTTGCTTCCAGTCACTATCTGGTCCAAATAGTTATCCCCAAGTCACAAGTCTCTATTACCTGTACTCTGTCTCGGACCAGTTTACCCTGTCTTGGACCAGTTTATGAGACTGGCCTTGTGCTTTTCTCTCTACTCCTCAATTAGCAATCTCACCTGGATTCTTAGTTCCCTTCTTAAGCTGTATTGTCACCTGTATTCTCCATTGTTGGGGTCTTTTTACTTGATTGGAGACTCTGTACTCCTCTACTTGGGAATTGTGCCCCTTACCCTCAAGCTGCCTCTTTGAGCCTGTGTAATTTCTCTCCGCCTTTGTCTCTGAGGATTCTGGAATTGTGCCATATCCCTTTCTCTTACTTCCCCCAGGTGCTGTGAGATTATGATGCCATGTGTTAAAGTCTTGGGTTATTGCACAGGTAAAATGGCAGCAAAGGTCAGAATACTTTATTTTTAGGTAATTTATTATCTGGGAACTAGTAGTTTAGAGGAGAGGGAAGCTTGGTAATTCTCAGTAGAAGAGAATGAGGAAGGTGGGGGCTACTTGGTCTGGAAGGATAAGTAGAAGGAAAGATAGGTGTAAGGGAGAGAAAAGGGTGGGAGTAAACTTAATATGGGCCAATGAGAAAATTAGCCTAAATGAAATGGAGAGGGTGTGTTTGGGAATGGCAGTGGTAAGAGGATAGAGGGGCAGGGCTCGCTGGAGCAGGGCCTGGAGCATCAGGTTGACAAGTTTGCATTGTAGCATCATGAGATATTTTTAACTGGATGTTCCTGGGAATCTGACACAAGGCATAATGACAGCATGTCATTAGGACCTGTATATGCACCTGCATATCTTTGAGCATCTCAAATTTATTATATCCCAAAGTGTCCCACAAAAAAGAGATTCCCTTGGTAATTTTGTCACAGCATCCTGTTTCTGGATATAGCCAGTGTGAAAGGATATGAGCTTCTACCTGTGTCCTCCCTACTCTAGTCTCTGAGGTGGAAACCAGGTGCCTGTACAGTTGTTGTTTTGCGTTGATAGCTACACCTCCCAAAAGCTTGTGGGAAATATTTTGAGTTGTCGCAGCTAAGGATGGGGGAATTGGAAACTGGGTACCTGGATCAGCCGCAGAACTGTGCTTGTAGCCACGCCCCCTTTGATGGGTTTTAAGGGTTGATGGGCTTCCTCCAGACTAGCGCGCATGGCTGGGTCGAGCTTCCTCCTCCGGTCTGGCTTGGCACTGGGCTTCCTCCTCCAGTCAGGCCTGGCTTGGCGCTGGGCTTCCTCCTCCGGTCTGGTCTGGCCTGGCTTGGTGCCGGGCTTCCTCCTCCAGTCTCAGAATCCTGTTTCTTACTTATTGTTTATCTTTTTATTCTCAGTCTTCTCTAGCATGAATATTGCCAGAGGGCAACAACTTAGACTGGTTCTCTATTGAATGCCCAGAATCCAGCACAGTATAAAGTAGGTATCTAATGCTCTAAAAGTGTTTGAAAATGAATGAATGAATGCCCTAAACTAAGTTTATTTCTCCAAACCTGCTTTATTCTACCTTCCAAGTGCTTGAATTCTGTTAGTGCTAATGTCACTGGAAACTTGGAAGTAAATCTTGATGATGGTATGAGCGTAGGACCTGCCTCTTTCTGAATTTTACGTGAAGATTATATTCCTGCTGAAGATTTGTTCTGTATTCCATTATGTCAAGAGAACACAATGTACCCTGTTGCATTTTAGATGTAAAGACTGAAAACAGCTAATATAAACAGTGAGATTTAGGGAGTAAGAAGTCGTTGGGAGGCAAGGCCATAGGCAAATGGTAAATTATATATTTCTAAATGATACCATCATATTAGGTCTCTTTCTAAGGGGGAGAGTCACATAATGGTTAAGAGGATAGGCCCCTGGAGTTAAGACTACTAGGGTTCAAATCCTGGCTCTGTCACTTACTAGCTATATATCTTTGGGAAAGCTGCTAACTTCTCTGGTTTTCAGTTTTTTCATCTGAAATAAAAGGGTAGGAATAATACCTCACAGGCTTGTGTGGGGATTAATACACAGGAAGTCCATAGAGCAATGCTAATACATAGTATTTGCTTAATAAATGTTATTAACTATTAGTACTTAATAGTTGCCATTTTAGGCTGCTAATCAGATAGGCAACCATGTTTCATTAGGGAATGACCTTTGCAAGGTGTGATTTGAGGATATTGGTTTGAAGGGAAGTTCAAATTTGTTGAGTGAGGACTGACTTCCTTGCAGGAGATGTTAGTTTCTACAGAGGGAGGTGCCAGGTGCAGGTGGGATTATTTTTGGTAGAATATACATGTGAATTCCCTGATTCAGTAAGGAAGTGTCAGTGTTTTCAGGCCTGCACAGAAATCTGAAAGAATTCTGCTTCTACCCTTTTATAGGAGAGGATAACCAAGTCTGAAGCGTGGAAAAATTATGAATGTTGTTATTGCCTTAACAAAGCCCTCTTCTTTCCCATCCTCTTCTTACTCTCTGTTTCTCTCTCATTCTACGAACACAGTGGGACTTTCATTCTAAGAGTAGTGTGTTATTGAGGTAGAACATGAATATTTGGTGATTTTTATCAACTGGTTAATCATAAAGAGTTACTTTTTACTCCCGTGTCCCTTTGTCATTTCAGTCAGTTGGCATTCTTGCTATCTCTTTCCTGCCAACAGAACAAAGATGAATTTGATGGCAATTATTTTATACTTTAGAATGATTTTATTTTACTGAATATTGAGATACTTGGAAGTGAAATATTTTAGAGCTACAAAAACAACTGTGGCCAGATTTGTGTACTATGAATAAAGTCCTACTATGAATGAATTCCTTCCCAGCCTCTATCTGGGCTTACAGGGTGTACTTTGAGGGTCTCAGTCCAAAGTGGGTGAACCAAGAACAAAGATGTCAGCATTCTTCTTTTTAAATTCAAAAGGCAAAGTGCAGGTGCGAGACATTAAAATTTGAAAAAAGATGCTATTGGGCAGAACATTTTTTTTCTATTCCACATCTATCCAGAATAGGAAAAATATCACTTAAATGGGAGTGGAGGGGAGTTTAGAGAAAAAGTAGAGTGGTATGTTTGTGTGGCTGTCCTATCCCAGACTAAGGTGAAGAGTGGTGAATGGGTACATAGCAAACCTCTTTGTAATTGTGGAGATCTCAGAACTGAGAAGACATGTGCCTCTTTTTCCTAGTGTCACCAAGATGACTGCAGGCTTTGTAGAGAGGACCTTCAGTGGTATGGAGTAGAAAATGTGGTCTTGTCATGAGTGTTAGAGAAAATTCAAAGGGCTGAGTTTCTCCCAGCCTTACAGTGGGATAAGAGAACGTCAGAAAGCACCAAAAATTATCCTTGTTCTCATCTTGGATTCTTGTGTTTCCTTTTTCACATTCTGATCTAGTAACTTTTCTAATCCTATCTTTATTTTTTTCTAATTCTATCTTTTTTAATATTTATTTTTTAGTTGTAGTTGGACACAATATCTTTTATTTTATTTAATTATTTTTATGTGGTGCTGAGGATCAAACCCAGGGCCTCAGATGTGCTAGGCAAGTGCTCTACTGCTGAGCCACAACCCCAGCCCCCTAATTCTATCTTTAAAAGGAGTTAAGTCTCAGTATATTGTGTTTTCCTTGTTGCCTAGGTCCATTTTGGATTCTATAAACTTCAGGTATCTTCCTATATGACTTGCTCTCTATTGATTCTTTCAGAGCTGTTTTCCAGAATCAAAACCATTTCCTGAATCACAGTCGTCTCTTTATTTAAGATATTTGAAATTTCTTTTATTTGCTCCCTTAGGTCATTTTACTCTGTGCCAACTTGATTTCCCAAGATTGAATATTTTACTTATCATCTGAATTTCGGCATTGTGACGGTATCCTTCAGCATTCCCTCCTTTTTGGCACAATTGTCTGTTTTATTTCCAGTGTAATACGCCCTTGGTGGTTGTTCTTGTTCTTATTCTTCCTCTTCTCCACTTTTTCTTCCTCCTCTTGCTTCTCTTCTTTTTTGTGTCTTGCTAAATCATCTTCTCTTTTCTGATTGCACATGTAGTTTTATGTCAGTGAATTACAAAGAATTTCAATAGGATTTTTAATGTAACTACCTCTTTGTCTTAACTGAAATCATATTTTCCCCGAGTGATAATCCTTTCAGCAGTTTCAAGGGCAGAGTACTCATTCTTCCTCCATTGTGTTATAGCATGGAAATGGTCTGAGCAAGCTTTTTTGCTTACCATTGTGATTTCTTTCAATGGCCACTCCTCCATTAATACACATACATTCCACCTTCTTTCCATCCTCATTTCCCTGCCTTGGTTAATCTCTTTGCTCTATAACTATATTCAGTGAGGACTTTGGCAATTCTCTTCCTTTCTACCCTGGCTATTGTTATCATCCTAGAAAACTGAGCAACCATGGTGATATATCTGTATCCTTACACTTAATTTCTTACACTTAATTGATTTCTCCCTCCATTCTACTTAGCTTAGGTATTATAAGTAACCTAGAGATGATTTAAAGTATACAGGAGGATGCATGTAGGTTATATGCAAGTACTATACCATTTTATATAAGGGACTTGAACATCTTTGGATTTAGATACCTGTGATGGAGAGAGGGAGTCCTGGAACTAATTCCTCAAGGATACCAAGGGATGACTATACTCAGGTGGATGTAGCTTTGAACTAGAGATGCATGGGTTATTAAGTGGATTTGATTTCTGCACCACTGGCTCCCTCTGAGCATTTCTGGACAATGATCAAACCATAGCCATATGTGGTACCCTTAGTTATGAATAAAATCTTCTGAGTTATGCTCCTTGTTTTTAAATGCTAGCTATGTAACTATGGCAAATTGGTTAAGCTCTTGTCTCATTTCCTCAGCAGTCAGATGGGGATATGGAATGATCTATCTCATAATCAAGAGGGTTTTATATATATAGTAGTGCTTGGCAACACAGTAAGCTTTATATAAATACAGATATTATAAATACTATTATCATAAATGTATAAATTCCTCTAAGATATAAGATTAGGAGTAGAACTGCTGTTAGGTAAGATATGCATTTTAAAAACAAACCTGTTCTTTATTTTGTCTCTATTTTCTTTAGTCTGTCAGTCTCCCCCCCCAACCTCTGCTTCTTTCATATCTATCTAGGATTCTGTTAGCACATTTTTAATATTGTGAACCTCAATTGTAGTGCTTTGTGATTGTTGTGTCAGTAATGGGTAAGCATGTCAAAGAAGAAGAGCAAATCCAGTTGTGTAGATCATTCATTCCCCAAGGCGGGCAGATTGGATTAAGGATGCAATGAGAGTAGCTTCTTTCTGCCAGGCACAAGGCTCTTTTTATCTCGGCACAGCTTGTAAAGTGTTTTGCTTCCCACTCTGTCTCCTTTGGAGATGTCACAGACAATGACGGTGAATGGGCTAATCTCATTTTCTTCTTACTTCCTTCTTCACCCAGCTCTTCCCTTCACCTGTACTATTCCCATGCACACATTCCTTTAACCGACAGACAAAATATTTTAGCTACTTATTGCTTACTATTTGCTGCCTTCTAACCACATTATCTTTCTCTCATTCTTTTTACTTCTGTTTCAAGAAATGTCCCTATGTCCTTTATTCTTTCTTAGCGTATTCCCTGCAACCCCTTGTTTTACTAGAAATCTGGTTTTCCTTGTATGATGCTGTTTTCCTTTTCTCTTTGTAGCCTAGTTGTTCTGAATAGGTGAAGTCAGTGTGAGACAGTGAAATTAATTGAGAATGAGTTATTTATTTATTTATAGTTATTTGTTTATTTAATAAAAACTTTTATTTGCTCTTTTTAAAATATACATGACAATAGAGTGTATTTTGACATACACATACATGGAGTATAATTTCCCATTCTTGTGGTTGTACATGATGATGTGGAGTTACACATGGTGGTGTATTCATATATGAACATAGGAAAGTTATGTTTAATTCATTCTACTGCCTTTTCTTTCCCCATCCCCACTCCCTTCCTGCTTCCCTTCATTCCCCTTTTGTCTAATCCATTGAACTTCTGTTCTCTTCCACCCTTATTGTGTGTTAGCATTCCCATATCAAAGAGAACATTTGGCCTTTGTTTTTCTGGACTTGGCTTATTTCACTTAGCATGATAGTGTCCAGTTCCATTCATTTACTGGCAAATGCCATAATTTTATTTTTCTTTATGGTTGAGTAATATTCCATTTTTTTGTGTGTTTGTGTGTGTGTGTGTGTGTGTGTGTGTGTTTGTATGTATAATTTTCTTTACCCATTTATTTGTTGAAGGGCACCTATGTTGGTTTCATAGCTTCGCTGTTGTGAATTGAGCTGTTATTAAACATTGATGTAGCTGCATCAGTATGCTAATTTTAAGTCCTCTGGGTATATACCGAGGAGTGAGATAACTGGGTCAAATGGAAGTTCCATTCCAAGTTTTCTGAGGAATCTGTATATTGCTTTCCAGAGTGGTTGCACCAATTTTCAGTCCCACCAGCAATGTATGAGTTTGCCTTTCTCTCTACAACCTCATCAACATTTATTGTTACTTGTATTGTTGATAACTGCCATTCTGACTGGAGTGAGATGGAATCTCAGTGTAGTTTTAATTTGCATTTCTGTAATTGCTAGAGATGTTGACCATTTTTTCATGTATTGGTTGATTGATTGTATTTTTCCTTCTGTGAAGTGCCTATTTAGTTCCTTTGTCCATTTATTGATTGGGTTATTTGTGTTTTTTTTTTTTTTGGTTTTAAGTTTCTTGAGTTCTTTATACATGCTGGAAATTAATGCTGTATCTGAGGTGCAGATGGCAGAGATTTTTCTCCCATTCTGTAGGCTCTGTCTTCACATTATTGATTGATTGTTTCCTTTGCTGTGAAGAAGCTTTTTAGTTTGTTACCATCCCATTTATTGATTCTTGATTTTACTTGTGCTTTAGGAGTCTTGTTGGAAGTCAGTTCCTAAGCCAACCTGATGGAAAGTTAGGCCTACATTTTCTTCTATGAGGCACAGGGTCTCTGGTCTAATACCTAGGTCTTTGATCCACTTTGAGTTTCGTTTTGTGCAGGGTGAGAGATAGGAGTTTAACTTCATTTTGCTACATATGGGTTTTCTGTTTTCCCGGCACCATTTTGGGGGCTGTTATTATTAAAGCTGCTATTAATATTTATGTAAAAATCTTCATGTGGACATATGTTGTCATTTTATCTAGGAATAGAATTTCTAGGTCCTATAGTAAACTGTCAACCTAAATAAAAGAGAGAAATTTTCCAAAGAATAATGTTATTTATTTCGGGGATAGCAGAGCATTGTAATAGGAATATACACGCCATAGTAATCTATTGGTGTATTCAAGGAGACTGAGGCAAGGAGAATATTTTAGAGGCAAAAATGAGGAGGATTATGTAAGATATTTTGGAACAACCATGTTTGGCCACAGGATTAATAATAAGAATGGTGCCAGTACAAGGCTGAACAGAAAATTGCTGGGCAGATGTCCTTGTAGAAGTATTTTTTGTGGAAGGTTGTGGTCTTGGTAGAGTCTTTGTGATAGTTACTATTAGACATTTGCCTGTGAAAACCCTTTCTTCATATCCTCCTGGTTTTTCAAAAAATGTTTTTCTTCACATTTTTTGATCCGGAGCATTATTGTTGTACATAATGGTGGGATTTGTTGTTACGTATTATAACATGCATACAATATAACAATATAATTTGGCCAACATACCTCCCTAGTACTTTCTCCCCCCACTGGTTCCCTTCCTCTATTCTATTGATCTCTCTTTGCTTTTCATGTGATTACCCTCCCCCTGCCCAACTGTTCTTTCCCTTTTTCCTTTTGAACTTGAGAGAAAAGACATGATCCTTGACCTTCTGAATTTGACTTATTTCACTTAACATAATGGTCTTAAGTTCCACTCATTTTCCTGCAAATGACTTAATTTCATATTTCTTTATGATTGAGTAAACCTCCATTGTGTATATATACCACATTTTCTTTATCCATTCATCTGTTGATGGACAACTAGGCTGTTTCCATAGTTTGGCTGTTGTGAATTGTGCTGTTATACATGGTTATGCATGTATTGCTATAGTATGCTGACTTTAACTTTTTTAGGCTAAATACTGAAGGATGGTATAGATGGGTCATGTAGTGGTTCCATGACTAGTCTTTTGAGGAAACTGCATACTGATTTCCATAGTGTTGAAATAATTCACAGTCCCACCAGCAATACAAAAGTGTTCCTTTTTCTCCACATCCTCTGTGGCATTTATTACTGTTTGTATTCTTAATGACTGCCATTCTGACTGGTATGAGATGAAATCTCAGTGTAGTTTTGATTTGCATTTCCCTAATTGCTAATAATGTTTATTATTTTTCTTTATATATTTGTTGGCTAGTTGTATTTCTTCTTCTGAGAAGTTTCTGTTCAATTCATTCACTCATTTATTAATTGTTTTTATTTTGTGGTTCTAAGTTTTTTGAGTTCTTTATTATAGGTATTAATCTGTCAGAGGAGTAGCTAGCAAAGATTTTCTCCTGTTCTTTGAGTTTTCTCTTTACATTTTTGTTTCCTTTGCTTTGCAGAAGCTTTTTATTTTGATGTCACCCCATTTATTAACTTTTGGCATTATTTCCTAAGCTCTAGGGGTCCTATTGAGAAGGTCATTGCTTGTGCCCATATACCGGATTGTTGAGCCTACGTTTTCTTCTAAGAGTTGCATTGTTTCTGGTCTAATTTTTAGGTCTTTGATCCATTTTGAGTTGATTTTTGTGCAGGGTGAGAGATAAGGGTATAGTCTCATTCTTCCACATATGGATAACCAATTTTCCCAGCACCATCTGTTCAAGAGGCTGTCTTTTCTCAAGTGTATGTTTTTGGCACCTTTGTCAAGGGTCAGATGACTTGAGATGTGTGGGTTCCTCTCTGTGTATTCTATTTTTGTATCATTGCTCTAGGTGTCTGTTTTTATGCTAGTACCATGCACTTTTGGTTACTATGTCTCCAGCATTGCTTTGTTTTTTTGGAATTGCTCTGGCTATTCTGCGTCTTTTATTTTTCCAAGTGAATTTTAGGACTTTTTTTTCTAGTTATGTGATGAATATCACTGATATTTTGATAGGGATTGCACCAAATCTGTATAGTGCCTTTGGTAGTATGGCCATTTAAACAATATTAATTCTGCTTATCCATGAGCATGGGAGGTCTTTCCATCTTCTTGTATCTTCTTCAATTTCTTTCTTCAGTGTTCCATAGTATTGTAGAGTTCTTTTACCTCCTTGGTTAGATTTATTCCTAGGTATTTTTATTTTTCAAGCTATTATGAATGGAATTATAATGAGATTTCTTTCTCAGCAGATTCATTGTTGGTAAATAGGAAAGCTATTGTATGTTGGTTTTGTAACCCTATATTGCTGAATTTTTATTAGCTCTAGCAGTCTTATGGTGGATTTTTTTTTTGATTGTCTCTGTTTAGGATAATGTCATCTACAAATAATGCTAATTTGACTTTTTCCTTTTCTATTTTTATCCCTTTTATTTACTTCTCTTACCTAATTGTTCTGGCTAGCATTTCTAGCACTGTATTAAATAGGAGTGGTGAAAGTGGACATTTTTCCCATTTTCAAATTAAATTGTCTTATAAGATTTAAAAACTTTTCAGATATTCTGAGTTGTTTATGAAGAATAGGACTTCAGGAAATAGGTTATTCTTGTTAGTTTTTAGTTTGACCACCTATGTGAGAGAAATGGAATGAAGCAGAGATGAGACAAAACTCAGTATTTGATCACCATTTATGTATTGTTAATTTTAATGTAATACAGTTATTTGAATCCAAAGACTTAAAACAAACACATTACAATCAAACCAAAGAACCATATATATAACTGTGACAGTCTTCCTTTCCAGTTGGGTATTGATGATATTTCCCTACATGGAAAGGATAGTAAATGACAGGAGGAATTATATTTCTATTTTATAGCACCTCTAAAGTTTTCTAGTTCAGAACAACTTCACAGAAATAGAAGCCAAGATCGTTCTTGCTGACCCAAAATAAAGCCCACATTTGGATCATTTGATCCTGAACTGATCCATCTCTGCTCTTTAAGAAATAATCTTTCTGGGCACAGTGGCCCATGCCTGTAATTCCAGCTATTGGGGAGGCTGAGGCTGGAGAATCACAAGTTTGAGGCTGGCTTAGTGAAGACCCTGTCTCAAAATAAAATTTAAAAAGTTGGGGTGGGAGGGCATTTGGGGATGTAGTTCAGTGATAGAGTGCTTGCATTGCATGTGTGAATCCCTGTGTTCAATCCCTAGTATGTTAAAACAAAACAAAACAAAACAAATCATACTCTTGCTTGTTGGCTAGGGAGAAACATTTGGAGCAACTTTTTAATGCCACTGATTAGTACTGGTATACCCCAAAATAGGGGTTTGGTGGTTTTGAGAAACAAAGAAGCTACCAAGGCTGCATCTTTGTTTTTGTGTTTCTGCTACTGTTTAGTGTAGGTTACACCAAAAATTAGAGTATGTATTGCTTTAATAGAAAGATTTGGCTCCAGGACTAGCAATGCTTTTATACTATATAGCATTATAAAGCTACAAGCTTTGTTTTGGAATCATCTCTAATTAAATAATGACCTCTCAAAGATACCTTAACTAAATCCCATACTCTTAAATACTTTTGCTTTATTTTGAATTTAACCCGCAACACTAATCATTTATTCAACCAAATATTTCCTAACAGAGTTAGCCTAAATATCCTACATTCTTTGGAAGGAATGCATAATAAGGAATAGAGTACATTATAGCTTTAAGAGAAAAGAATAGAAAAAGATATATCTACTTTGAGAAAGAAATTTCATGAGTTGCTTATCTGCAAATTTTTCATTTCTTAAATTGCTATTTGAGTTATTTTAACTTCTGTTTATTATTCATTCTTAGAATTAGCACCTCTGCTCTTGGACATATTCATAAAGTGGAGTGCTACTATTAAAACTATGAGAATTTGAACCTAAACTTCCCCCTCCATAGTTACTTACTCTTCCTCTTTGATAGCAGTAGCCACCTTGTCTATTGTCCTCATTGTATAATGGCAGTGTATTGGTAGTATTGGATCTAGACTGTTCATAACAGGGTGTAAATTGTTCAAAGGTACAACCTGAGGAACTTTCTGCTGGTCTATAACTGCTTCTTGATTGTCCTTCATTATAATTTGAATGGTTACAGTTTGATTCACACTGGTTTCCACATCTCCCTTGTGATTCATGTTGCTCATAACTAGAACACTGACTGGGTCCAGAGCTACATGATCCAGATCTAGATGAGTGACATGAGCCATACTCATATTGTTGAGAGCTAGAGCACAGACCAGATCCAGAACGACATTGTCCAGAGATAGATGAGGGACAAGAACCAGACACATACGGTTTAGAACTAGAACACTGACCAGATCCAGAATAAGGTTGTGCAGATATAGAGGAAGGACGTGAACCAGACCCATATTGTTGAGAGCTACAACTCTGACCTGAGCCAGATCCAAATTGGCTGTGGCTAGAATAATGACTTGAGGCAGATCTCTGCTGGCCAGAGTTAGAAGACTGATTTGAACCATACCCATGTTGACCATAGTGGGAAGATTGACTTGAGCTGGACCAAGGTTGGTCATGGCATGATGACTGTCCTGCTATTGAACCCTGTTGTCCATAGCCAGAAGTTTGATCTAAGCCAGATCTATTCTGACTAAAGCCAGAAGAACCTCCTGAACAAGATTCATGTTGACCAAAGCCAGAAAATTCTCCTGAGCCAGATATTTGTTGCCCCAAACTGGAAGATTGACTTGATCCAGACCCATGCTGAAAGCTAGAAGACTGACCTGAGCCAGACCTGGGTTGACCAAAACCAGAAGACTCTATTGAACCAGGCCCATGTTGCCTATGAATAGAAGACTGGCCAGATTCAGCTGTGTGTTGTCCATAGCTAGAAGACTGACTTAAACCAGATCTATGCTGACCATAACTGGAAGACTGTCCTGAGCTGGAGCCATGTTGGCAACAGCTGGATGACTGTCCTGAGTATGAGCCATGTTCTCCATTACTAGAGGACTGGCCTAAGCCAGTTCCATGGTGACTAAAGCTAGAGGACTCTCCTGAACCAGACCCTTGTCCAAAATGTGAAGACCCTCCTGAACCAGAACTGTGGTGCCTCTGCCTAGAAGTTTGACGTGATCCAGATATGTGCTGGCCACAGCTGGAAGACTGACTTAACCCAGACCCATGCTGTCCATAGCTGGCAGACTGACCTGAGCTGGATCCATGTTGGCCACAGCTGGATGACTGTCCTGAGTATGAGCCATGTTGTCCACTACTAGAGGACTGACCTAAGCCAGTTCCATGGTGACTAATGCCAGAAGACTCTCCTGAGCCAGACCCTTGTCCAACACTTGAAGACCCTCCTGAACCAGAACTGTGGTGCCTCTGCCTAGAAGATTGTCTTGATCCAGATCTGTGCTGGCCATACCTGGAAGACTGACTTAACCCAGACCCATGCTGTCCATAGCTGGCAGACTGACCTAAGCTGGACCCATGTTGGCCACAGCTGGATGACTGTCCTGAGTATGAGCCATGCTGTCCACTACTAGAGGACTGGCCTAAGCCAGTTCCATGGTGACTAAAGCTAGAGGACTCTCCTGAACCAGAGCCTTGTCCAAAATTTGAAGACCCTCTTGAACCAGAACTGTGGTGCCTCTGCCTAGAAGTTTGACTTGATCCAGATCTGTGCTGGCCATAGCTGGAAGACTGACTTAACCCAGACCCATGCTGTCCATAGCTGGCAGACTGACCTGAGCTGGACCCATGTTGGCCACAGCTGGATGACTGTCCTGAGTATGAGCCATGCTGTCCACTACTAGAGGACTGGCCTAAGCCAGTTCCATGGTGACTAAAGCTAGAGGGCTCTCCTGAACCAGAGCCTTGTCCAAAAATTGAAGACCCTCCTGTACCAGAACTGTGGTACCTCTGCCTAGAAGATTGTCTTGATCCAGATGTGTGCTGACCATAGCTGGGAGATTGAGCTGAGCTGGACCCATGTTGTTCACAGCTTGATGACTGTCCTGAGTATGAGCCATGTTGTCCACTACTAGACGATTGACCTAAGCCAGACCCATGTTGATTAAAGCCAGAAGACTCTCCTGAGCCAGACCCTTGTCCAAAATTTGAAGACCTTCTTGATCCAGAACTATGGTGCCTCTGCCTAGAAGTTTGACTTGATCCAGATCTGTGCTGGCCATAGCTGGAAGACTGACTTAACCCAGACCCATGCTGTCCATAGCTGGTAGACTGACCTGAGCTGGACCCATGTTGGCCACAGGTGGATGACTGTCCTGAGTATGAGCCATGTTGTCCACTACTGGAGGACTGCTCTAAGCCAGTTCCATGGTGACTAATGCCAGAAGACTCTCCTGAGCCAGACCCTTGTCCAACACTTGAAGACCCTCCTGAACCAGAACTGTGGTGCCTCTGCCTAGAAGTTTGGCTTGATCCGGATCTGTGCTGGCCACAGCTGGAAGACTGACTTAACCCAGACCCATGCTGTCCATAGCTGGCAGACTGACCTGAGCTGGACCCATGTTGGCCACAGCTGGATGACTGTCCTGAGTATGAGCCATGCTGTCCACTACTAGAGGACTGGCCTAAGCCAGTTCCATGGTGACTAAAGCTAGAGGACTCTCCCGAACCAGTCCCTTGTCCAAAACTTGAAGACCCTCCTGAACCAGAACTGTGGTGCCTCTGCCTAGAAGATTGTCTTGATCCAGATCTGTGCTGGCCATAGCTGGGAGACTGAGCTGAGCTGGACCCATGTTGTTCACTGCTTGATGACTGACCTGAGTATGAGCCATGTTGTCCACTACTAGAGGACTGACCTAAGCCAGTTCCATGGTGACTAATGCCAGAAGACTCTCCTGAGCCAGACCCTTGTCCAACACTTAAAGACCCTCCTGAACCAGAACTGTGGTGCCTCTGCCTAGAAGTTTGGCTTGATCCGGATCTGTGCTGGCCACAGCTGGAAGACTGACTTAACCCAGACCCATGCTGTCCATAGCTGGCAGACTGACCTGAGCTGGACCCATGTTGGCCACAGCTGGATGACTGTCCTGAGTATGAGCCATGCTGTCCACTACTAGAGGACTGACCTAAGCCAGTTCCATGGTGACTAAAGCTAGAGGACTCTCCTGAACCAGAGCCTTGTCCAAAACTTGAAGACCCTCCTGAACCAGAACTGTGGTGCCTCTGCCTAGAAGTTTGACTTGATCCAGATCTGTGCTGGCCACAGCTGGAAGACTGACTTAACCCAGACCCATGCTGTCCATAGCTGGCAGACTGACCTGAGCTGGACCCATGTTGGCCACAGCTGGATGACTGTCCTGAGTATGAGCCATGCTGTCCACTACTAGAGGACTGGCCTAAGCCAGTTCCATGGTGACTAAAGCTAGAGGACTCTCCTGAACCAGTCCCTTGTCCAAAACTTGAAGACCCTCTTGAACCAGAACTGTGGTGCCTCTGCCTAGAAGATTGTCTTGATCCAGATCTGTGCTGGCCATAGCTGGGAGACTGAGCTAAGCTGGACCCATGTTGTTCACAGCTTGATGACTGTCCTGAGTATGAGCCATGTTGTCCACTACTAGAGGATTGACCTAAGCCAGACCCATGTTGATTAAAGCCAGAAGACTCTCCTGAGCCAGACCCTTGTCCAAAATTTGAAGACCTTCTTGAACCAGAACTGTGGTGCCTCTGCCTAGAAGTTTGACTTGATCCAGATCTGTGCTGGCCATAGCTGGAAGACTGACTTAACCCAGACCCATGCTGTCCATAGCTGGTAGACTGACCTGAGCTGGACCCATGTTGGCCACAGGTGGATGACTGTCCTGAGTATGAGCCATGTTGTCCACTACTGGAGGACTGCTCTAAGCCAGTTCCATGGTGACTGAAGCTAGAGGACTCTCCTGAACTGGATCCTTGTCCAACACTTGAAGACCCTCCTGAACCAGAACTGTGGTGCCTCTGCCTAGAAGATTTTCTTGATCCAGATCTGTGCTGGCCATAGCTGGGAGACTGAGCTGAGCTGGACCCATGTTGTTCACTGCTTGATGACTGTCCTGAGTATGAGCCATGTTGTCCACTACTAGAGGACTGGCCTAAGCCAGTTCCATGTTGATTAAATGCAGAAGACTCTCCAGATGCAGACTGTTGTTGAGCAGAACCAGAAGACTCACTTGACCCACAACCATGCTGACCGTAACTAACAGATTGACCTGAGGTAGACTCATGGTGTTTCTGACTAGAACATAGGCTTGAGCCACTTCCATATTTTCCATAATTAGAGGATTGGCCTGATCCAGAGCTATGCGTTTGTCTCGTAGAACTCCCCGACTGACAGCCTGAATTGGATTCATGGTATTTTTCCCTGGAAGAAATGCTGGATCCATACCCACATTGTTCATAGTCAGAAGACTCTCCAGATCCAGTCTCTAGGTGACCGTGGCTAGTATGCTTTCCCAAGCGAGACCTCTCGTGACCAAAGACAGAGGTCTGACCTGTGCCAGAGCCATGCTTTTGTCTTCTGTCACTTTCTGATGAATGAGTATAGCTGCTTCTGTGTTTTCTCTGAGTAGAGGACCGATAGGAGCTTGATCGATTTTTGTCACTGCTTATGGACTTGCCTGATGCAGACCTATATTCTTCATTGCTTGAGGACTGTCTTGATCCAGAACCATATTTTTCTTGTTGCCTGTATTCTGATATACCACTTGAGCTTGATCTAGGTTGCCTTTGACTAGAAGAATGACTAAAGCTAGAGCCCTGTTGTTCATATCGTGATGACTGATCTAAATCAGATCCATCTTGTTCACAACTTGATGACTTGCCTGAGCTAGATCCCTGATTTTGTTTTTCCCAACTCCTTGACTCACTTGAGCTGGATGTATGTCTTCTTTTACTAGGGGGATGACCTGAGCTTGACCTATATTTTCCATAACTGGAAGACTCACTTGAACTGGAATAGTATCCTTGTTCTTCACAGTTACCTGATTGAGATTCTACATTTGGTTCATGCCATCTCTGTTGAGAGGGCTGGCCTGAGCTAGACTCATTAGCATAACCAGAATGGTCATTTGAGTTTGACCCGTAGTCTTGTCCTTCATAACTCCCTGAGCTGAATCCATGATACTTCCTACCAGAGGACAGGCCTGATTTCTTATTATGTTGTTTATTCCCTAAAAATTCTTTTGGGTTGGCTCTTTCTTGCTGATGAGTACCATGCTTATTGTTTTCACTGTGCTCAAAGTGGCTTGAACTTGAGTCTTTCCTTTCCCCAGAGCTTTGCCAGTGCCCAGAATTAGACAAAATTCCTTGTTCCTTCAATTTTCTGGATGTGAACCTAGGCCTGTGTTTAATGTTTCCTCTAGAGCTCTTGGAATAGGAATCATTCTCTTCTGCACTTGAACTTGAATAATTGGAAGAGGATTCTTGCCATTTGTCTTTCTCTTCTTCTGTTTCACTCTGTTCCTCTTGGTGCTGGTGACTGTGATCTCTCTGCTTCGACCCTGAAGCTTGGCAGTAATCTTTGCCAATGATTTTATTACAAGCCTTAGTCAGCTTGAATATCATCAGAAGATATTCAGTAAAATCCACTTTGTTGTTGTGGTCTTGATCCAGACTTTGCATGATGATATCTACAGTGTCTGGATCATTTGGATTCTGTATAGGAACAAGGTACAGAGGGCAGCTCTGTCAGTATGGACTACACACTCAGTTAACCAATTGAAGGAAAACTGTAGAAATGTGAGTGGTTGGCATATTTAGGTGGAGCTCAACCATGTAGTCCTTTGGGCTAGATTACTCCCAAAGAGAAAGGAATATGCAATGAATAATGCAGAGAGAAATAGTTAGAAGGGGATACAACTGAAAGATGAAAGGGAAACAATTATTGTTGGTAGAAGAATGGTCAAATAGGAACATTTTGGATTCCCATATTAATCATATGTGGCTTTTCTTTATATGTCAAATTTAATAGTTAACTAATTAATTTATTCATTCAAGAAAGATTTATTGTATACTCTTATCTGCCTAGCATTGTGTTATATGAGGAAATAAAGCAGTGAACAAGTTTGGATCTGACAAAATGAAATTTAAAGTTAAGTGGGTCAGATACACCAACTTATAATTTATTGTAATAAAATTTCTATGAGTGGTATCAGAGGGTAACCACTCAGAATCCAAGAAAGGTTAATGAGAGGATGTGTTGCCTTTTGAAGGAAGAATTAAAATAAGCCAAATGAAGGGATAGAAAGGAAAGAAGAGGGTGCAAAAGATTCTTCCAGGCAGAGGGAATGACTTGAACAAAGGGCTAGAGGTGAGAGAAGGTATGGCTCATTCAAAGAACTGAAAGGAAATCCAGATTGCTAGATTTAGAGTTTGAGGACTCAAGAGATGTGACTAGAGAGATATCAGGTCTAGTTTATAACTTTTAAGCCATGTTAAGAAGTTTAGGGGCTGAGGATGTGGCTCAAGTGGTAGCGCGCTCGCCTGGCATGCGTGCGGCCCAGGTTCGATCCTTAGCACCACATACAAACAAAGATGTTGTGTCCGCCGATAACTAAAAAATAAATATTAAAAATTCTCTCTCTCTCTCTTCTCTCCCTCTCTCTTTTAAAAAAAAAGAAGTTTAGGACTTTAGATTATGAGCAGATGGGAGCTGTTGGAGGATTTTGAGTATCAAATGTTGAGATTGGAAGTAGGAAATGGCTTGAACTAGGGGACTAAGAATAGTGATGGAGAGAAATGGGCAGTTTTAAAATCTGTAGATGAACTAGATGGAGGATGGAAGGTGGTGCTGCCTGCTGAGGATGAGGAAATGAAAAATGGCACCAGATTTCTACCTTGGGCAAAAAGGAGGAGGAATGAGTTTAGAACGGAAGACAATGAGATTCATATCTGACACCTGTAATTTAAAACATCTAAAGAATTCCAAATAACAATATTCAGTAGGCAGTTAAATTTAAGGAGTTGAAACTGAACAGCTAAATTTAAGTTCCCAAACAACTTATTTCTAAAACTGACAATTTTAAAGTGGTGCACATTCTTTTTAGTGATTTAGGAGTACAAATGTACTGAATTTAGAGGCCTTATGGTACCAGAATCTTAGAAATGAGCAGTGGTCTAGACATTTCAAAATGAAAAGACAAAGGGAAGGAGATGCATGTCAACTACTTTGCAATTTTTCTGAGAACCATAGGTAGGACATTTTAATATAGGATATTACACCATAGATAGGACATCTAAAAATCTATGTATGTTTTCTATTGTTAAGTAGGTTTATTGACTTTGGTCATGTTATGGAAAGCATATGGTTCAACTTTTGATGGTACCTCAATCCTACCAAACCTAGTTCATTATTACCACGTAGGGTGAATTCTCTAGGATGTTTGGCATATATGACAAAAAGGCAGGAAGTGATGAAGAAGAGAACTGCTAGAAAATTCAGTCCTAACTTGGAGTTCTTACCTTCAGAATTTGGTGAAACTCATTTTCCAAGAGTTCTTTCAGCTCTGCCTTGTTTAACGTGTCACAGTCCCCATGTTGGGTGGTATATTGGTAGAAAACATCAATGACAGTGACAATGCCTTGCAGGAGTTTAGACATCTTTTTTTTTTTCAAATTTAAGTTAACCTAAGGGAGAAAAATATTATTATTATTCTTTTTTATTTAAATATATAAATAGGTCCAATTATTTTAGTAATTATCAGCCGTGATTAATTTTATCCTGTTGTAATCAAGAACTAATCCAGAATTGAGCAACTTGTTCAAGCCACGTAGCAAGAGAGTGATGAAATCAGGAACACAATCCATATCTTATTTCCCTTCCTGAATGAATGTAGGAGCAAAGACTTTCTGTTTTGGACTCTCTGCTTTTAGTAAAGAATATGAGCTTTGTTCTGGAGCTTTAGAAATTCCGTGTGCCAGTTCTTTCACTTACTAGTTTTTTTTTTTGTGTGTGTGTGTGTGTGTATGTGTGTGTGGTGCTGGGGATTGAACCTTGGGTCCTGTGCATATGAGGCAAGCACTCTACCAACTGAGCTATATCCCAATCCCTTATTGTTTTTTTTTTTTTTAAATAGGTCTTAGTCATCACACTTAAGAGACAAGTCTATCATCTATATGGTGTACCTAACTACAGCTAAGGAGCTTCTGTAGCTGAACTGGACCCTCAAGACATCTAGACAAGGGAAAGTAGACATAGTGGGCAATGCCAACCACAGGTGTAGGTAATAAGTTGCTGGGGTGTCTGCTATCAGATTAAGCTTTTGTTTTTATTCTTCAAGCAGTCACTGACCTTTAGGCCATACTGATTGTACAACAAAGAGAAAAAGCTCAGTAGTAAAAGAAACAACCAATCTAATGGATAACTAGATTCCCATGATCTTAATGAAAGATGTCAAAGAAATGAGATACTATTATATAGAGTTTAGTTGTTGCTTCATTTTCCTTCTCAATAAATTTAACTTATACCAAAGTTCCTAATAGTATACTAAAAAGAAGACTGGTATCCAGTGCCTCTTTGCCTTAAAGTATATCCTGGACTTTCATAATTTATAGTCCTAAGTACCCGTGAGTAGAAGAACTTAATCCCTGCTCACTTACCTAGTGCACCAGAGGAACAATAGGATGGAGATTGAAGTAGCTTGCAGGGTGCTTCTAGTTTGGGGATAGAGGCCCTTTTATAATGAAAATAATGGTCATCTTAGGGAGGAGTTGCACTCTTTGAGATGTCCTAATTCACTCCTAAACAAGTCCTGCTCCTTCTCCATCTCCACCTCCCAGATGATTACCTTCTTACTTCCTTACATGTTCACCTGAGATTGCAATAGCAGTTCCCAAATCTGGGCTAGTATCAGCCCCACCTGCCAAAATGTCAGGACACTTTGCAGAAAGGCCTCTGTATATTCACCCAACTATGTAGCACAGTGCATTGACAACAACAAAAAATTGTGCGGACTTTAATGGAAGTTGGATGGAGTATGTGCAGGTACATCAGGGACCAAATGTCAAAGAATCATGGAATTAAATGTTCAAAAGGAACCTTAAAGATCATCTAGGGGCTGGGGTTGTAGCTCAGTGGCAAAGCGCTTGCCTTCGATGTGTGAGGCACTGGGTTTGATCCTCAGCATCACATAAAAATAAATAAACAAAAATAAAGATATTGTATTCATCTATAGCTAAAAAATATTTAAAAATATCATATAGTCATACTCCCATTCTAAGCTAAATTTTCTTATATGAGATTCTCAGTCAGGGTGTTACCCATGATTTTATTATTACCTCTTGGAATGGATAATGGCTGTAGAGGCTCTCCTTTTCATCTGTTTAACTGACTCAGTTTATTTGACATTAGTGACCATTAATCATTGTAGCTTTCATTTGAACAGCCATATAACCTTAGGAAGAAAGGCATGTTCTTAAGCACAGTGTTCAAAATCCCTCATGATCTGGGTTGTGTCTTCTCTCCAACCTCCATTTTCTTTTCTCCAGATTCCCCTTTTTGTTACACTTGTAATTAACTATTTCCACTTTCCTGAATGTATTATATTACTTAATATTTTTTCTTAGAATACCTTTTCTCATTATCTGCCTAATGAAATATTAATTCTTCAATCTACTTTAGCCCCTACCCTGTAGGAAGTTTTTCTTGGATTACTCAAGAAAGAGGTATAAATGATAAATTTGTTCATAATTTTGTAGTTATATTAGTTACACTGTATTGTAATCTTTAAAATTATCTTATTATGCAGTTGATATATATTATAAAAATTAGAAAACATTTTGATAAGTGAAGAAAAGAAAATTCAAATATCTGTAAATATACTAGCCAGAAATAACTACTATTAATTATTTGGCTCACTTTTAATTATTTGATTGACTATTTTTTCACACATACATATTTGTTTATGTGCTTATGTACCTTCCAGACTATGTGCTTCTTGAGAATAGGGAATGGGCATTATTTATCCTAGTATTACTTAGAGACCAAATGTACTACTTGGTACATAAAGGTGTCCAATTAATGTCAGTTTGTGTTGAACTGAAAGAGGAGCAATTTCTTGACTAATAGTCCTCTATGTTGACCAGTTTCTACTTTTTCACAGCCTGCTCTTTCCATATTTATCTCAGAAGACATGATTTCACCTGAATATAAATGGAATCTTAGCCTTGGTAATCAATGAATTGCTCTTTGCTTATCCCTGAAGGCAATTCTCTGCATTTTATCCATTGTGAATGTATAACACAAATTTTAACTAAAGATGAGTGAAGTTACCTAGATTTAAAACTTATTTGTGCAATATGGTCATCAGAGTTTGAGAAGGAGCGGAAGAAACTATTGGCAAATGATAATTACAGGATTTCAAATTCTATCATCATTAGGCTATGTGTTTTCTTCTAAGAACTACCCAGAGGGAGGTAGAGTCAGTATTCATTCTGTAGTCTGTTTCCTTTGGATGCTTGATTTGGGCCAGGTTGTCGTGCTTCATCAGAGCAATGACATTTTTAAAGGTGTGACCAAGACTGTAGGAGTGAAGGGGAGGTGGAATTTGCTGAGCAAAGACTAATTTCCTTGAGGAGTGAGCTGTTGTCTCAGAGAGAGGAAAGGGGTTGCAAGTAAAGACTGCCAGGTGAACATGCCCTTGATATCAGCATTCTCCTAAATGAGGAGATCAACAACCTTTTTCTATAGAGACTAGCTAATAAATATTGATAGGATTTGTGGGCCAGATGGTCTGTCTTGCAACTACTCAACTAACTCTGCTGTTACAGCATGAAAACAGCCGTAGACCATATATGAGTGTGATTGTGTTTCAATAAAACTTATTTATGGAAATTGATCTTTGAATTTTATACAATTTAACATGTCATATATTTTTCAACCAACTACAGATGTAGAGAACATTCTTAGCTTATGGCCTAAAGTTGATGATAAGTTTGAGATAGCTTATTACTTTCTGCTCCTTTATTTACTTTTCAGGAAGATTCTTCAGGAGATGAGAATCTCACGGGTAAGAGAAGGACTAGAAAGTGTGGAACATCAGAGACACTCATTTTTTTGAGAGGTAAAAGGGCACATATCTGTGAATATTGGTATGTGGGGTAGTAGTTTATGATTTCTCTGGTATGTATTCCACAGTTTACAGGGTTGGCATGAAGAGTTTCCCATCATAAGTTTGGTTAGTGGTTTTTCCCTCTCAAAACATTTGGCTTTATGAGAAAATATTTCTTTGGTATGTTTGACGCTCAAGATTTTTCAGTGCCTCCTTTCCATGTGTTGGCAGAAGAAGGGAAATTATGCTCTCTTTTTTGCCAACCACAGTGCTCTGTGTGCTGATGTACATCATTTCATTAATCTTCATAACAATTGCATGACTTAGGTATTATTACCTCCATTTCACAGATGAGAAAACTGAGGCTCAGAGAAAATGTATAACTTGTTTCGTATCACTTAGGTTTTAAGTGGAGAAGAGAAGATTCAAACTTATCTGCTTCTTTCTAGGAATATCCAGGTTCTCATGCCATCTTTGAATACTCACTGTTTCCTGATTGTGTGGATGGCAGAATGATGTGCCTATATCACCATCTGCTGAGTCTAAGGGAAATTCTACATATATTTTTTTCTTCTTTGCTCTTTCTGTCCTTTCCCCCTCATCTTCCATGTTACTTCTGAGAGTTCTTTGTAGCTTAGGCCCTATGAAAACATAGACACAGAGACACACACACACACACACACACACACTCACACTCACACACACACTTACTATTGATGGTCATGATTAAAAGACAGTGTATATTTGTCTTCCTTGGCATTCTCATGTGTTACGTTTAAATTTTAATAATATTATATCAAATTTTTTATTGTTTGGGGATCAATTACAGTGTTAAGCTATATGAAACTTCCATTTTGAAGTTTCTACCCAATTTGATCTTACATATCACTGTTACAGATATATATTAGGTTTGATAGTATCATCAGATCACTGTGACCAATTATAATATCTTAGAGCTATAGATAGAACTTCTAAGGCTCTTGTTTCAGACATAGAAATTGCTAATAACAATCTATAAACTTTTATAAATGCATTTTACTTTTTCTGTTCAATTACCCAACTTTATGAATGATAAGACTGGAAAATGAACCAAACAGGCAGAGAATTAAGGATGGAGCATTGGAGAACAAAACATCCATGTGCAGGCTGTAGTAGAGGAACCCTGCAAAAAAGCCTGAAAGGGTATGAAATCATATTGTAAAGGTTTGAAGTGTAAATGGAAGTAGGGGAGTTAGAGACAGAGATTCTCATGGCAGGATCCTTGATTTTCTTCTGTATTGGGTTCTGAGGATCACTGGGCAGATTCATAATGTTGATTGGTAGTTCTGTGACCTATATGAGACCCTGAATGTCTGAACCTGTTTATTGACTAGACATAAGTAGATTCATATTGTTTTCTTGAATTGGACTTGTGCCATCCATGTGTTAGTTCTGACTCTGATCTTCCCATTGTCTTTCACTACCACTGTCTTGACTAATACTGGGTTTCTGATGTTTTCTTGTTGTGGATTCAGTCTGTATAGATGATTGTCTATGAGATGACCTAGATTGTCCATAAATAGACTCATATTTCTCTGTGGTGAGCCGCTTCTGCCGTTTCTGCAGACTATGGTCGCCATTACAAGATGGCGCTGGCTCCGCTGTGGTCTGTGACAAACAACTCCTTATTTGGGAGAGTTGGCGCATGGTTTTTCACCACCCTATGAGAAAGCTCCACGTGGCAGCTTCTCATTGGGGCTTGAGATGCTTTATTAAGGCTGGGAGGGGCATCCGAGAGAGAGAAGAAGAAATATCAAGGGCCTGAATAAACTGCTGAAAGAAGATTCCTGAGTTGCGTCTTCCTTGCGGGCAAGGGGTCGCGACATTTCTCTTTTATTGGGATTATATTCTCTATGAGTAGACCCAGATTGCCTATGAGTAGATGTCTACCCTTGATAGAATCCTGGGCTGTCTTCTGATTTCCTATGCTGAAGTAATCTCTTTCTCTTGTGCTAGATCAAACTCCCTATGGCCATGCCATGCCTAGACTTATCAGGGAAGAAAATGACTCTGTTTCTCTGTCTTTTGATTTTCCTTTTGGGTCTGAACTATAACTAGATCCTCTTTGTCTACTTATGTTGGTCTCAGTCTGTGTAAATGATTGTGTGTGAGTAGACTGTGAGTATTCATAGCTGTCTCTTATTTGCCCATGGCTAAATTGTATACTTTTGGTGCTGGATTTTGGCTATCCATGTGTAGGTCCAGATGGCCTTCCAATGTATATCTGTTCTTGATAAGAGTCTGAATGTCTAGACCCGTCTTCTGACTCTTGTGTCTCAGCTCTCTATACTCTGACTCAGTCTATCCATGGATGGTGATTGGATCTTCAGTGTGTGTATATACTTGATCCAGAACTTATAGATACAGATTATCTCCAAGAAGATCTGGAATACCTAGAACAATTTCCTGGTTGTTCATAAAAGTTACATGTTATATTGGACTCAGATTCTCCTTGACTGGATCCATAATATCCATGGATTATTGTCTGGCCATGTTAACATCCTGACTGTCTAGAAAAGGCTTCTCACTTTCTATGGCTATCATCTTGACTTCCTCCTGTGTTGAACCATGGTTGCTTATGATAATGTTCAGATGATCATTGGTGAAAGGTGTCAGTCTATGTCAGTCTTCCTGATTGTCATTCACCATCACTATACTGACTACAACTGAATGCCTGTTTGCTGCTTATACCAGTAACAGATTATGTGGATGTAGATCCTGAATGTTCACTGCTATCTCCTATCCATGGTTAGATCCTGTCTCTCTTTTCTGCTGGAACAGACTTTTCATGGGTTAATACTGATTCTTCATCTGAGTTTCCTGATTGTCCTTCATCAGCCTGCTATAAGTGGATTCTTGTCTACTTGTACTGGCTTGAGAGTATGTTGGTAATGACTATCTAGGAGCAGACTCCAAGCATCTGTAGTTATCTTCTGTGTCTTTGTGTTTTACTGGACTCAGATTCTCCATGATTAGACCCAAACTATCCATGAATTTATGTCTGACCATTTTAAGACAGAACTAATCATCCAGAGCTGTCTTCTATCTGTTCATGGCTGGCTCTTTCTTTCTGGTGTTGGGTTATGATCAGCTGTGTATAGATTCAGACTGACCATTAGTGGATATCTGGCTCTAAAAAGGCCTAGAATTGAAAGTGATAGAGATTTTCTTAAGTTTCTGTAAGTGGATTTTTTTCTTTTTTCCCCCCCTCTTGTGCTAGAGCCCATCTGTCTTTGTTCATATTCAGACTGCCCATTGGTTGATTCTGACTCTCTCCCTCTGTCCACAGTTTGTATTTTGTCATCATTGTCCTGATTATAACTGAATCCTTGACATGTGCTTATAGTGAATCCAGAATGTGTTAATAATACTTGTCTGTAACTTTACCCTTAAGATTCAGTGCTGCCTTTTGATTGTCTATAAGTGGACCCATTTCTTTCCCTTGTGTCTAATACAGGCTATTCATTGGAAGATCTGGGTTGCCTCTGAGTAAGTGACAATCCTTATGCGTTCCTGGCCTAAGTTTTGACTGTTTGTGGCTAGAACCATCTTTTTTATTATGCTGGATCCATACTGCCCATGTTCATATAGAGCTTGTCCATGAGAAAAGAGTGACTAGCTATCTTAGTCTCCTGATTGCCCTTTATCATTAAACTGAGTACAATTAGATTTCTGCTGTCTACACTACTGCTGATTTTATTCTGATCCTAGCCATCTTACACCTGGATTATTTCTAGAAGGTTTATAATTAGCTTTTTCCTATATCTAAGGTCTCTCCACACCAGTCTTTTTCCTACACCCCTGCTGGATTCATTTTCCAATAAACAAGTGTTATTATCTCACCTGCCTTAAATCTCCTTTGCCTATAGAATATATTCCAAATTTCTTAAGTTGGCATAAAAACCTCAAAATCAGGCATGAATCTTTTTTTTTTTTAAGCCTCCTTCCCTACCACTTGTCTCTTATGGGATTTGTTCCTTTGAATGGTGCCAACCATCCTTGATCACTTATGGCCTAATATCTTTGTAAATGCTATTTTCTCTATAATTTTCTTCTCCACTAGACAAATTGTCTTATATATTCTGTAAGATCTGGCTGGAAATGTCTTCTCTTTTATAATACTCTCTCTGACTTCTCCTGCAATTCAAGTCATTCCCTCTAGTGAAATCAACTTGCATCTACGTAGGGTTCTCCTGTAGCACTTGTCATACATTATAATTGTTTGATCATATGTCTGTCAGTCAACAGTCCCCATCCCCAGACCCTCATATCCATGCCAGTAAGATATGGTTAATAGATATTGTATGAGAAATAATTTATAATGGTTTGGGAACTGTAGGGAAGTAATAGACTATCTTATTGGATCCACAATATATGATAGCCTATTAAAGGCTCTGACTCTGAAAAGCTCTGTAATATCTGAGACTCTGTGTCTTACTGGAGTTTTTAAAATGTTTTAAACACTGGAATCCTTTTTCCATAATTTTATTAATACATTGCCTGGAGCCATCCATGAACTGTGTGTGAACAAAAGCGATGTTGAAATCCTTAGGCCGGAAAGCCTCCTCAGGAACTCCCAGTAGCAACCCTGCTGGTTTGAGAATGTCTGTTTCATGTAGTGTCCTGCCTAGCTCCATCTCAAGTTCAGCACAGCACCAGAGATGGAGTGACCCGCTTCAGCCACACAGCATCTCGGAGATGGGTGTGGCTTGCTAAAATGCCAATCAATCTGTTTACTGCAAGACCTCTGCCACACTGAGAACCAAGCACTGAACCAAGACTCTTCCCGCTGAAACATTCTCTCTGCCTTTGATTTATTCCCCCTTAAATAAAGAATCAGGGGCCCTTTTTCAGTTGTTCAGTTCCAGCTCCTGTCAGGACTGGAAGACCCATCAGACGCTCCCCTTTTATATCTAATTTTTGGCTCTGACTTTATTTCTTACTGATTATTTCAGACTTTTTATTTCCCAGATGACTCACACCTCCTGAGCAGGAATCTACCCTGTCCAGGTGTTGGTCACCCTGATAATACATTATAATTATACATAATAGTGGGATTTGTTGTTACATATTCATACATGCATGCCACATAACAATATAATTTGCTCAATATTGTTCCCCAGAATTTCCCCTGGAACTCTTCTTTTTGAAGAACATTAGTTTTTAGTTAAGGAACTCAGTAGGGGAAATGCTGCTGTGTATCAGATATTGCCTGGAATACACACATGCACAAAACGATGAACATAAATCCATGTTTTTGCTTTCTTGTCAGCACCATTAGCTTTTCTTACATTTCACTTCTCCCTATTTGTCTCTTCAGAGACTTTTACTATTTAATGAGTCTAGCAATCTTGTTGGAAATTTATGGTAATGACCCTCAGGGGACTGATACTCAGGATTTAGCCCTTACAACAAATAAGTTTTTGAATGTTGTTAATTCATAGGTTATTAACAGTTTGCAGAGTAGTTAGTTATTATTTAGAAAGGCTATTTCCTTGATTGTATGCAAATTACCATTTTAACCAGTGACTTGAATGACAATGTGAATAGATGACAAATAGGTTGTATTATGAGATCCAGGAAGAATGAAGATTTGTGGTGTAGAGAGAGAGAGAGAAAGACAGAGAGAGAGACAGAATAGTTTAAATGAGCCAGCCATGTTATATGGTATCCAAAAAGTCCATGTAATTTTTTACTGCATTTATAAAAGTATGGCGTCTAGATGAAGGGGTGGTCTGTGGTATTCTTTTTATATTCTACACTAGTTAAAACCTTACTTGAATTATGTGTTCAATGCTGGTTGCTACTTTGAAAGAGGGTTGTAGACAATTTGAAGCATGCTTACTGTGGATATCAAAAAAGTGAGAATAAATACCATGGATTACCTAGCAGGTACAGAGAAGAAATATATAAGAGTTAAGAATGCAAGATGCATGTAGTTCCAGATTCCTGTACTAGTGAAAAGGTTGGCCTTGGTCAGGCACAGCTGGATGCACTATTGCTTATAGTTTAGGAGGGGAGTTGACTGCTGTATACATTATTTATGAAGGGTTTGGGAGTGGACAAACATCAGTTGGCAAAGTAAAGAGATTGAGTTTGCAATCAAAGTTATAGTCCTTTGATGTGAGAAATATCCTGTATAAGGCAAATCACTTGGAAAGACTGAAGATCATTAGTCTGAGGGCCTGAAATAAATTGGTTTGGCCAGTGGCTTTTTTGTGGAGACAAGAGAATTAGTTAATTGTAGTTACACAGAATCACCAGCTTATTTGTGTTTTGTATTTGTATTTCTTGCCTTGGTATAGCCTGGGGGAGGATAGTTAAGCAATAGGAGATAATTTAACAGTAGAAAAACATTTTTTAGAGCTGAGAACTTCTATATAACCAGAATAATCACTGAGATACATACAGCTCCAGAATTCCTTCAAGTGTGGCCTTATGTCACCAATGATGTACTTTTATGTTGAAGCCATAGATTCCTTGATTAATTCTAATCTTCTGGTCATGAAAACCCACTGGGTCTCTTCATCAGTATTTTGCTTCTTAGCATCCCTGAAAAGTGACTAGCTTTCATAGTTTCTTGTAGTTTCCCAGGGATTGTCTCTATTTTAAAATTTACCAAACAACTTGGAACAATCTCCCAAGGCTGGGTCATGCATTTCTTAAGATTATCCCTAGTACTGGTAAGCACAGCAGCAAAATTATGTATAATAGACCCTTTGAGTCTTAATTATTTCAGGGTGAATTCCCTTCTCCCCTGGAATTCTTCACAAAAGGTTAGAAGTATTGTTTGCACTCTTCAAAACTTTTAATCCATTTTCCCTGGAATTTGACTCTTCTTCTACTTTTCACTTTTTCTTTGTTGAGACCCATTAGTACTCATGCAGAGTATATTATCATTCAAAATAAGTAGCACTGAATTAATTGGTAGTGTGGGTATGTTTCCACTGATACTTGAATTTTTATTTTATAATTCTTAATAAAAGTCTTTTTGAGGTAAATTTATACGATGGGATTGACTTAAATAAAACCATTGTTATAGGGTGACTGCTTAGAAAACACACAAAGACCAAATTTGAAACAAATTAAAGAATTTTATTTTATCTGTCTTTTCCTGGCTGGGGATGCTTCTGCTGAGCCCAAGTGACCTTCTGATAGAAGTGTGCCAGGCTGTCTGTGGTTCCAATATTTAAGGAAGAAAACCAAATCCTATAGAATGTGTGAATTCCAAGCAAGCAGGTTACAAGGACTGAAAAAAGCAGTTAGCAGAGTAGAATCAGACAACCACATCCTGGATTCAAGCACAGTTGAGGTTGTACAGCCTGGATTCGAGTACATTTGCAGGTATATGAAGCACAGAAAAACAATTTTTTAGTACTTCTTAAAAATAGCTTATATTGGAGCTGGGGCTGTGGCTCAGTAGTAGAGTGCTCATCTACCATGTGTGAGGCACTGTGTTCAATCTTCAGCAGCACATAAAAATATATAAACAAAGGTATCCATCTACAACTAAAAAAAGAAATCTTTTTTTTCCATATTTTTTATTGTTTCCTATTTTTATTTCCTATTTTTATTGTACATAATGGTGGGATTCATTGTTACATATTCGTACATGTACAATATAACAATATAATTTGACCAAATACCATTCTCCAATATTTCCCCATTCCCTTCCCTCCTCCCTCCTTGGGTATCTTTCCACTATTCTGTTGATCTACCCTTTGATTTTCATGAGATTCATTCCTGCCATCTTTCTTTTACCTTAAAAAAAGAAATCTTAACAACAACAACAGCTTATATAACAGTTTCACATAGGACCCATAAAGATGGAGTCACTATGGCTATACTTACTATTTTATTCATCTGTATTTTCTAATCTGTAATCTATAACTTAATCTTAACTCAGACCATAACACCATCATTTGTTATGTTGGTCTCCTTATTAGGCCATAAACCAACTTGGAACAATGTCACCTGTAAAGGCTTTGGAATTTGGCCCACTAACCATTTGAATTTGCCTCTGGCCCTTTCATTTCCAGTCACTGACTTGGAGCTCTGACTCTGATTTCTTATGCTTCAAGTGAGGATAATAATGCCTATTTTAAAGGCTGTTAACCTATTAGATAAGCTAATTGTGTTAATTATCTGGCATGTACCTAAAATTTTAGTTATATTGAAATGTATATCTATTATTATTTTATACTTCTCCAAGTTTGTTATCCTAATTTGTCTTAATTGGGTGAATTTCTATACTTGTTTCTCTTTCTAATAAGGAAATGTTTGTGAGTGTAAATGTCTTTCTGGATGAGGGTCCTATGGAGTAGGACTCCTTTCTAAACTACTTAATACCATGATACATTTTCATGTCTTTTTTTTTTTTTTTTGGTATGGGGATTGAAATCCAGCCCTATTTCGTATTTTATTTAGAGTCAGAGTCTCATTGAGTTGCTTAGTGCTTTGCTAAATTGTTGAGGTTGGCTTTGAGTGATCCTCCTCCCTTAGCCTACTCCTGATAGGCTGGGATTACAGGTGTGCGCCACTGCGCCTGGCCCTTTTCATGTCTTTTAAAAGATAGAGCACAATTTCAGATAATTATGACTTGTGAGATTAATACCTCTAAATATTGCCATTTGCTTTTTGATTTCTTCTGTATTTTCAGACCTTATGGATGAAAACCTTACAGGAAAAACAGCGAAAAAATTAGGCACTTTATAAGAAGAAAATTGAGGATGAAAGTGGCAACTCAGTAGTTAAAATCTAAAAAGTTGTATTCATCCTTTTCTTTTTTTGTCCCTGGCTGACTTCAGCCATAATGTGTTCTGTGCTTTCATTCTTTCAAATTAATGTGATCTGCCATCTAAAGTCACTTCATAAATATTTCGTGTGGCTTCATTTGGGAGACATGCTTAGAAACTTCTCTGGGATTTTGGAGGCCTTCTTATGGAAACTTTTCAGCAGAGAGGATTGTATATTTGTGGCCCATGTTTTTTCCTAGCTGCAGAGCACAGGATGTGGACCTTGCTTTGCAGCTTAAGCCTTAATCTCCCCCCCCACCCTTTTTTTTAGTTATAGCCTGTGGTTATTTTCTTCTTTTCCATTAAGGCCTTCAATTGTCAGGGTTCCCAAGTCTAATTCCCAGGTTGCTTTTCTTCTCTTAAGTTTTCCCACCATACTAGAGTGTTCCCCTTAACTCCTGTGATCATTTCATTATCTTGCTTAACTTTCTTTATCTTGATAAACTCTCTTTATCTTAAACTTCTGGCATCTTGAGGTCTTCAGTATTCAGGGCACTGAAATCTAATTTTGACATGTGGGAGTGAAGGCAGAATTGGGAAGCAATTTCCAAGGAGTCCTCAATGGTTTGAGGAACAGGAAACGTAGGGAGGAATACAGGTTAGTCCTTTTTTTTTAATATCTATTTTTTAGTTGTAGTTGAATACAATATCTTTAATTAATTAATTTATTTTTATGTGGTGCTGAGGATCGAACCCAGGACCTCACACATGCTAGGTGAGTGCTCTATCTCTGAGCTACAACCCCAGCCCTTGATGTGTTTCTCAATGCGGTTTGCTAATATTAAGAATTTTTGCATCTATGTTCATCGGTATATTGTTCTGTAGTTTCCTTGATTCATCTTTGTCTGGTTTTGCTATCAGGGTTATACTGGCTTCATAGAGTGTATTTGAGAGTGTTCCCGCTCTTTCAGTTTCATGGAATTGAGAAAGACTGGTATTAGTTCTTCTGTAAAGGTCTGAGAGAACTTTGTTTTTGTATTGATCTCTGAGCTGCCAGTTGGAGCAGCTTAAGATTAAAATCATTTGGTATTAACACTTAGCTTTCCTTCTCACTAGTATGAGGTGGGTTGGGTTAAGAAGTACTGTCAGTTGGTGTTTTTTCCACTAAGACCAGTTTAGTGCATTTTTGGAGTATAGTTTCTGTAGCATTCTGTGAGGGGAGTTCCAATAGGTGGGGCTTAGGTCTAATCAGGCCTTACAGGCTTTGTTGGGTGGTATCTGCTTGGGAGAGATTAGATCCATAAGCTGATCTCTGATGTGATTCTAGTTTTCAGGAGCCTCCCAAGAAATCCAACCTTGGTGCAGGGGCCAATGCTCCATGAGCACAGCCTTTCTGGGCTTAGTCCTTGAGAGTATATTCACCCTTGCCTGCTCACACTCCTGGCCCATGAGCTGCCAGACTCAAAGAAGAAGTGATGAGGGCATTCCTTTGCCCTTCCAACTTAAATCCCCCAGGGTACAGTCTGCTCTGTGCCTGTTTCACTCATGTTCCCACCAGAACTAGCCTTGGTCACTTGATAGGCACCTGCCAGGGTATTGTGGCCTTGTCATTTCTTTCTTCTTGATCTCCAGGGTCCCACAGTTGCTGTGATTGTTTGCTTGCCCCAAGATGCTCCCTCAGCTCTGTGTGGCAGTTGAGGTACAAAGCGTGCTTTTCAGGCAACAGCATACAGTGTAGTCTCTGGATCAGCTAAGATTAGGCAGCATTTTTTATCTCAGTTTTTTCTGAGTACCCAAACTGTGTTTTTCCACCCTCTGTGGTGAATTTGATTCACTCCTGTGGTGAATCCATGCTGGTGGCCCACGGGCACTGCTGGGTCAACACTGATAAATTCTTTGTTTGTTTATTGTACCCAAATTTCTGAGTCTCCAAGCCACTTTGATTGTCCAATATTCAATTCTAGAGAAGCCCCTCTTTCAGCCAACTTGCTGAGAAGCTGTGCACCTGCTACTTTTGTCCCAAGCTACAGCACAGCTTGGAATGCAGCTTTCCTCTCAAAATCCATTTTTTATTTTATTTTTTTTTTGGTACCGGAGATTAAACTCAGGAGCACTCAGTCACTGAGCCACATCCCTGGCCCTATTTTGTATTTTATTTAGAGACAGGGTCTCACTGAGTTGCTTGGTGCCTCACTTTTGCTGAGGCTGGCTTAGAACTTGCGATCTTCCTGCCTCAGCCTCCCAAGCTACTGGGATTACAGGCTCAAAATTCTTCATCTTTTAAATTTTATAAAGTTATTAGGATATGACTATGTATCGGTCATTTTATATTCATTTTTTTTCTGGGTATATGGTAAGCTTTTTCTTTGTATTAAGCTATTTTTTCATTTCAGGGAATTTTTCTATATTATATATTTGGTTATACTTTTTCTACTAAGTATATTTGGTTCTTGATGAAGGTTCATTAACTGTTTCATGTCTGTCAACTTCTCATTAATGAGTTTAATCTTTGTCATTTTCTTGTGCATTCATTAGGAGTATTTCAAGCCTTTTCCACACTGCTAGTAACTTGATTTTTCAGTAATTCATGTTTTAGATTTACAAATGTATTTATTTTTGGTTTTCTTAACTTCCAATTTCCCTTTCATTCTCTCTCTTTTTAAACTAATCTCTTCTTGAATATGTTATGTTACTGAATTTTTATTCTTATTAAAATTCTTCTATGGCAGTTAACAGAAATATTTACTTGGGTTGTTTTCTGTTTTTCTTTTTTGTCCATTCATACTAAGCTCCTTTCCCCACCTTTTCCCCCATGTATTTTCTCTAATATGTTTGTATTTGTTGTAGTCCCTGGCCTGGCATGGAGTTACAGTTGGGCCAGTATTTGTGGTCTAAATAGCATTTGCTTTTTCTCATTCCATTGGTCTTCATTTCTTTTTTTCTTTTTTTTATTTATATATGACATCAGAATGCATTATAATTCTTATAACATATATAGAGCACAATTTTTCATATACCTGATTGTATACATAGTATATTCACAGCAATTCATGTCTTCATACCTGAACTTTGGATAATAATGATCATCAGATTCCACTATCATTAATAACCCATGCCCCATCCCTTCCCCTACAACCTCTCTGCCCTATCTAGAGTTCATCTATTCTTCCCATGCTCCCTCTCCCTGTCCCATTATGAATCAGCCTCCTTATATCAAAGAAAACATTTAGCATTTGGTTTTTTGGGATTGACTAACTTCATTTATCATTATCTTCTTTATTATTATTATTATTTTATTAGTTGTTCAAAACATTGCAAAGTTCTTGACATATCATATTTCATACATTTGATTTAAGCGGATTATGAACTCCCATTTTTACCCTATATACATAATGCAGATTCACATCGGTTACACATCCACTTTTTTACCTACTGCCATACTAGTGTATGTTGTATTCTGCTGCCTTTCCTAACCTCTACTATCCCCCCTCTCCTCCCCTCCCCTCCCCTCCCTTCTTGTCTTCTCTCTCTACCCCATCTACTGTAATTCATTTCTCTCTCTTGTTTTTTTCCCCCTTTCCCCTCACTTCCTCTTATATGTAATTTTGTATAACAATGAGGGTCTCCTTCCTTTACCATGCAATTTCCCTTCTCTCTCTCTTTCCCTCCCACCTCTCATCCCTGTTTAGTGGCGATCTTCTCATGCTCTTCCTCTCTATTCTGTTCTTAGTTGCTCTCCTTATATCAAAGAAGACATTTGGCATTTATTTTTTAGGGATTGGCTAGCTTCAATTAGCATAATCTGCTCTAGTGCCATCTATTTCCCTGCAAATTCCATGATTTTGTCATTTTTTAGTGCAGAGTAATACTCCATTGTGTATAAATGCCACATTTTTTTTTTATCCATTCATCTATTGAAGGGCATCTAGGTTGGTTCCACAGTCTAGCTATTGTGAATTGTGCTGCTATGAACATTGTTGTAGCTGTGTCCCTATAGCACGCTCTTTTAAGGTCTTTAGGGAATAGTCTAAGAAGGGGAATAGCTGGGTCAAATGGTGGTTCCATTCCCAGCTTTCCAAGGAATCTCCATACTGCTTTCCAAATTGGCCGCACCAATTTGCAGTCCCACCAGCAATGTACAAGTGTACCCTTTTCCCCACATCCTCGCCAGCACTTGTTGTTGTTTGACTTCATAATGGCTGCCAATATCACTGGAGTGAGATGGTATCTTAGGGTGGTTTTGATTTGCATTTCTCTGACTGCTAGAGATGGTGAGCATTTTTTCATGTACTTGTTGATTGATTGTATGTCCTCCTCTGAGAAGTATCTGTTCAGGTCCTTGGCCCATTTGTTGATTGGGTTATTTGTTATCTTATTGTTTAATTTTTTGAGTTCTTTGTATACTCTGGATATTAGGGCTCTATCTGAAGTGTGAGGAGTAAAAATTTGTTCCCATGATGTAATCCTATTTACCTCTCTTCTTGTTTCTCTTGCTGAGAAAAAACTTTTTAGTTTAAGTAAGTCCCATTTGTTGATTCTTGTTATTAACTCTTGTACTATGGGTGTTCTATTAAGAAATTTGGAGCCCGACCCCACAGTCTGTAGATCGGAGCCAACTTTTTCTTCTATCAGTCGCAGAGTCTCTGATTTGATATCAAGCTCCTTGATCCATTTTGAGTTAACTTTTGTGCATGGCGAGAGAAAGGGATTCAGTTTCATTTTGTTGCATATGGATTTCCAGTTTTCCCAGCACCATTTGTTGAAGATGCTGTCCTTCCTCCATTGCATGCTTTTAGCCCCTTTATCAAATATAAGATAGTTGTAACTTTGTGGATTAGACTCTGTGTCCTCTATTCTGTACCATTGGTCTACCCGCCTGTTTTGGTACCAGTACCATGCTGTTTTTGTTACTATTGCTCTGTAGTATAATTTGAAATCTGGTATCGCTATACTGCCTGATTCACACTTCCTGCTTAGAGTTGCTTTTGCTATTCTGGGTCTTTTATTTTTCCATATGAATTAGATGATTGCTTTATCTATTTCTACAAGAAATGTCATTGGGATTTTGATTGGCATTGCATTGAACCTATAGAGAACTTTTGGTAATATCGCCATTTTGATGATGTTAGATCTGCCTATCCATGAACAGGGTATATTTTTCCATATTCTAAGATCTTCTTCTATTTCTTTCTTTAGGGTTTTGTAGTTTTCATTGTATAAGTCTTTCACCTCTTTTGTTAGGTTGATTCCCAAGTATTTTATTTTTTTGAGGATATTGTGAATGGGGTGTTTTTCCTCATTTCCATTTCAGAAGTTTTGTTGCTGATATACAGGAATGCTTTTGATTTATGCGTGTTGATTTTATATCCTGCCACTTTGCTGAATTCATTTATTAGCTCTAGTAGTTTCTTTGTAGACCCTTTTGGGTCTGTTAGATATATTATCATATCATCCGCAAATAGTGATAATTTAAGTTCTTCTTTTCCTATTTTTATGCCTTTAATTTCTTTCGTCTGTCTAATTGCTCTGGCCAGTGTTTCGAGGACTATATTGAATAGAAGTGGTGATAGAGGGCATCCCTATCTTGTTCCAGATTTTAGAGGGAATGCCTTCAATTTTTCTCCATTCAGAATGATGCTAGTCTGAGGCTTAGTAGCATAGACAGCTTTTACAATGTTGAGGTAAGTTCCTGTTATCCCTAGTTTTTCTAGTGTTTTGAACATAAAGGGATGCTGTACTTTGTCGAATGCTTTTTCTGCGTCTATCGAGATGATCATATGGTTCTTATCTTTGAGTCTATTAATGTGGTGAATAACATTTATTGATTTCCGTATATTGAACCATCCTTGCATCCCAGGGATGAATCCTACCTGATCGTGGTGCACAATTTTTTTGATGTGTTTTTGTATCCGATTCGCCAGAATTTTATTGAGGATTTTTGCATCTAGGTTCATTAGAGATATTGGTCTGTAGTTTTCTTTCTTTGAGGTGTCTTTGTCTGGTTTCGGAATCAGGGTGATGTTGGCCTCATAGAATGAATTTGGAAGGGCTCCCTCTTTTTCTATTTCCTGAAATAACTTGAAAAGTATTGGTTTTAATTCTTCTTTAAAGGTTTTGTAAAACTCCGCTGTATACCCATCCGGTCCTGGGCTTTTCTTGGTTGGTAGTCCTTTGATTGCTTCTTCTATTTCATCCATTGATATTGGTCTGTTCAAATTGTGTGTATCCTCCTGACTCAGTCTGGGCAAATCATATGACTTAAGAAATTTATCGATGTCTTCACTCATCTTCTATTTTATTGGAATATAGGGTTTCAAAATAATTTCTAATTGTCTTCTGTATTTCTGTAGCATCTGTTGTGATATTTCCTTTTTCATCTCGTATGTTAGTAATTTGAGTTCTCTCTCTTCTTCTCTTCATTAGCATGGCTAAGGGTCTGTCGATCTTATTTATTTTTTCAAAGAACCAACTTTTAGTTTTGTCAATTTTTTCAATAGTTTCTTTTGTTTCAATTTCGTTGATTTCTGCTCTGATTTTAATTATTTCTTGCCTTCTGCTATATTTGTTGTTGTTTTGTTCTTCCTTTTCTAGGGCTTTGAGATGAAGTGTGAGCTCATTTATTTGTTGGTTTTTTCTTTTTTTGAGGAATGACCTCCAGGCAATGAATTTCCCTCTTAAAACTGCTTTCATTGTGTCCCATAGATTCCGATATGTTGTGTCTGTATTTTCATTTGTCTCTAAGAATTTTTTGATTTCCTCCTTTATGTCTTCTGTAACCCATTGATCATTCAGTAACATATTGTTCATTTTCCATGAGATGTATGATTTTTCCTTCCTTCTTTTATCATTGATTTCCAGTTTCATTCCATTATTATCAGATAAAATGCATGGTATTATCTCCACCCCTTTATATTTACTGAGGGTTGCCCTATGGCATAATATATGGTCTATTTTTGAGAAGGATCCATGTGCTACTGAGAAAAAAGTATATCCACTTGATGATGGTTGATATATTCTATATATGTCAGTTAAGTCTAGGTTATTGATTGTGATATTGAGTTTTATTGTTTCTTTATTCAACTTTTGTTTGGAGGATCTGTCCAATGGTGAGAGAGGAGTGTTGAAGTCACCCATAATTATTGTGTTGTGGTCTATTTGATTCTTGAACTTGAGGAGAGTTTGTTTTATGAATGTCGCAGCACCATTATTTGGTGCATAAATATTGATAATTATTATGTCTTGTTGGTGAATGGTTCCTTTTAACAGTATATAATGTCCTTCCTTATCCCTTTTGATTAACTTAATCTTGAAGTCAATTTTATTCGATGAGGATGGCCACCCCTGCTTGCTTATGAGGACCCGTGTGCGTGGTATGTTTTTTCCCAACCTTTCACCTTCAGCCTGTGTATGTCTTTTCCAATCAAATGTGTCTCCTGGAGGCAGCATATTGTTGGATTTGTTTTTTTAATCCATGTTACCAGCCTGTGTTGCTTTATTGGTGAGTTTAAGCCATTTATGTTTAGAGTTACTATTGATATATGATTTGTACTTCCTGCCATGTTTGATTATTTATCTTTTTTTTTTTTTTAATTTGGTTTGTTTCTCCATGATTAGCTTCCCCCCTGCTCTCTGGCTTACTGAGGTACTTCCCACTGTTGGTTTTGGTTATTGTTTTTAATTTCTTCCTCGTGTAGTGTTTTCCTCAAGATGCTTTGCAATGCTGGTTTTCTGGCTGCAAATTCTTTTAACTTTTTTTTGTCATGAAGGATTTTTATTTCATTGTCGTACCTGAAGCTTAATTTTGCTGGGTACAAAATTCTTGGTTGGCATCCATTGTCTTTCAGAGTTTGAAATATGTTGTTCCAGGATCTTCTCGCTTTCAGCATCTGTGATGAAAAATCCGTTGTTAACCTTATTGGTTTACCCCTGAATGTAATCTGTCTCCTTTCTCTTGAAGCTTTTAATATTTTCTCTTTGTTCTGTATATTGGATATCTTCATAACAATTTGTCTTGGCGTTGATCTACTGTGATTTTGTATGCTCGGTGTCCTGTATGCATCTACAGTTTGTACATCCATTTCCTTTTTTATGTCTGGAAAGTTTTCTATAATTATTTCATTCAACAGGTTGTCCATTCCCTTGGTTTGAACCTCTATGCCTTCCTCTATCCCGATGACTCTTAAGTTTGGTTTTTTTTATGTTATCCCATATCTCTTGGATGTTTCTCTCGTGATTTTTTACCATCCTTCCTGAGTTGGCTAGACTCTTTTCAAGATGATATATTTTGTCTTCATTATCTGACGTTCTGGCTTCTACTTGCTCCACTCTGTTGGTGATACTCTCATTTGAGTTTTTAATTTGGGTTATAGTTTCCTTCATTTCTATAATTATTGTTTGATTTTTTTTTGTAATCTCTATCTCCTGATAAAGATGCTTATTTGCTTCTTTTATTTGCTTGTGTATTTCATTTTCAATGAGTTCTTTCATTGTTTGAATTTGCTGTCTCATATCCTCTCTAAGATTCCATTCCATCTGTCTAAGGTATTCTTTGAGTTCTTTTTTTGGCCATTTTTCTGATGCCTCTAGGTCCTCCTGAATATTTAGGCTGTCCTGCATTGTTTGTACTCCTTTTCTTCCTTGCTTTTTCATGCTGCTTATGTTACTTCTTGCTCTGTTTGACTGCTAAGTTACTGTTTACTCCTATAAATTTATTTGGTTTTGTGTGTCTCTGGGGTCTCTCTTTTGTGATGGGAGACTATGACTAGAGATGATGAGTTTTGTTGCACTTTAGTGTGGATTCATTCGTTTCCTAAACTGTGTACGGATTATGATGGCATATAGCGGTCTGCGGTTTGGTCTTGGGACTTATATTTAGGTCGAATGATGTGATGGTATTGAGGTTGGTATCTCTTGGCAACCTTGGAATGTTGCTCTACTGACGAGGGATATTAATAGGAGAATCGTCTGGTGTATTTGGGGGAAGTTAAGGTCTTGGTAGCACTATATAACGTCCCAGAACATTGACCTATACATATTTAGTAAATTACACATAAACAGCGTCGAATTGCTTGGGAGGAAAGGTATTAGAAGGGAAGGGAAGAAGTCACTAAAGAGAATGAGAGTAAACAGATAGAATTCAAGGAAAGGGGAATAAGGAAATTTAAAGAAATGAAAAGACAAGAAAAAAATAGAGAATAAAAAAAGAAAAAAATTAAAAAAAGAATAAAAAAGTGATAATAAAAAATAAAAAAATAATACAAAAAATGTTTTAAAAAATTAAAATTAAAAAAAAAATTAAAAAATGCAGTCTTAGAGTTCGATTAACTTCTCTTCCAGTAGGTGGAGCTGTGCCCACCGGGCCATGCTTCTCCTCTCAGTGCACTGGAAACAATCACTATGCAGCAGCTCCTCCTCCCCGACTGGGCGGGTCTCCACTCCTGAGTGCCTCGGGCCATTTCTTGTGTCTAGTCACCTCGCCACTGGCCCCGTTCACAGGTGACGCTCACCACAATACTGGCTACACGCTAGGTCTGCTGCTCACGGGAGCCCTGTCGTCTTGAACAACTGGGCACACTATCCCTGCTTGCCAATCCCTCAGCCCCTAAGGTTGTGGAGCTTGGGGCTGAGAGCCCTCGGCGTATTTTGCTTGCCCTCCGGTAGCCACGTCCCCAGGAGCTGGTGCAAGAGTCCTCAGTTGTCTGCGCTGGTGGGAGTGGTAGCCCTGGGGTCCGGTGCCGCCAGTCCCGCGCCACTCCTGAATCCCTCGGCCTATCGCGCTCACGGGAGAGCTGGGAGAGGCCCTTGAGGTTTCCCCGCTGTGTGGAGGCGGGGGCTGGGGGATTACACACCTGTCGCCGCTGGTATCAATGAAGTTATCTCCTCCGTCTCTTTCTGATGACGTCAGTTCTCTGCCATGTTGGTATCCCATGCGAATGGCAGCATTTCGTTCCCTTTGCTGGGTGACCAAAGCAACGGGTGGGTCCTGACCGGCCCTCTCAAGCCCCGTCTCAGTCCTGTTGCCACTGCCTATGAAGGCTCGGTTGGTATTTACCTCCACAGTATTCGGCGGGACCCGGACCGAGAAGCAGTTTCCGCGGGTTCTTTAGCACTGAGCCAGAGCAGTTTGTCTGCGAGACGCAGGCGAACAGGAGCCTGAATTCGGCCGCTCCGGGCTCGGTGTGTGTTCTGATAGGAGCAGGCTATTCGCCCCAGATCCACGTTAGCTCAGCAATGCCTAGTGATCTTGAGCAAACGGCATTTAGACAATTTAAGACTCCCTATGCCCGCGCAGCTGGAGAGGTCAGAGACTTGATACCTAGTGCCTGCCGCCATGTTGGATCTCTCTATCATTATCTTCTCTAACTCCATCCATTTACCTGCATATGCCATGATTTTATTCTCTTTTATCACTGAGTAATATTCCATTGTGTATATATGCCACATTTTTTTTATCCATTCATTTACTGAAGGGCATCTAGGTTGGTTCCTCAGTTTAGCTATTGTGAATTGTGCTGCTTTAAACATTGATGGAGCTGTGTCCCTGTTGTATTTTGTTTTTAAGTCCTTTGGGTGTAGACTGAGGAGAGGAATAACTGGGTCAAATGGTGGTTCCATTCCCAGTTTTCTAAGAAATCTCCATATTGCTTTCTGTATTGGCTGCACTAATTTGCAGTCTCACCAGCAATGTGTGAGTGTACCTTTCCCCCCACATCCTCACCAACACTTATTGTTGCTTGTATTCATAATAGCTGGCATTCTGACTGGAGAGAGATGAAATCTTAGAGGAGTTTTGATTTGCATTTCTCTAGTTGCTAATGATGATGAACATTTTTTCATGTTTGTTGACTGATTGTATATCCTCCTCTGAGAATTTTCTTTTCAGGTCCTTGGCCCATTTATTGATTCGGATATTTATTTATTTTTTTATATACCCTAGAGATTAATGCTCTATTGGATGTGTGAGGGGCAAAGATTTGCTCCCAAGATAGAGTTACAGTTGGGCCAATATTTGTGGTAGGCTCTCTATTCACCTCACAGATTGTTTCTTTTGCTGAGAATAAACTTTGTAGTTTGAGTCCATCCCATTTATTCTTGATTTTAATTCTTGTGCCACAGGAGTCTTATTAAGGAGGTTGGGGCCTAATCCCACATGTTGGAGATTAAAGCCTACTTTTTCTTCTGTTAGATGGAGAGTCTCTGGTTAAATTTCTAGGTCCTTGATCCATGTTGAGTTGAGTTTTGTGCATGGTGAGAGATAGGGGTTTAATTTCATTTTGTTGCATTTGGATTTCCAGTTTTCCCAGAAAGAGGCTATCTTTTCTCCAATGCATGTTTTTGGCACCTTTGTCTAATATAAGAAAACTGTAATTATGTGGGTTAGTCTCTGTGTCCTCTATTCTGAACCATTGGTCTATCAGTCTGTTTTGGTGCCAATACCATGCTGTTTTTGTTACTGTTGTTCTGTAGTATAGTTTAAGGTCTGGTATAGTGATGCCACCTGCTTCACTCTTCCTGCTAAGGATTACTTTAGCTATTCTGTGTCTCTTATTTTTTCCAGATGAATTTCATGATTGCTTTTTCTATTTCTAAGAGGAATGTCATTGGAATTTTGATTGGAATGCATTAAACCTGTATAGTGCTTTTGGAAATATGGTCATTTTGATAATATTAATTCTGCCTATCGAAGAGCAAGGTAGATCTTTCCATTTTCTAAGGTTTTCTTTGATTTCTTTCTTTAGGATTCTGTAATTTTAATTATATGGATCTTTCACTTCTTTCATTAATTTGATTCCCAAGTATTTTATTTTATTTTTTTGGAGGCTATTGAGAATGGGGTAATTTTCTTCATTTCCCTTTCTGAGGATTTTTCACTGATATGCAGAAATGCCTTTGACTTATGGGTGTTGATTTTATATCCTGCTACTTTGCTGAATTCATTTTCTAGTTCTAAGTTTTCTGGTGGAACTTTTAGGGTCTTCAGGTATAGAATCATCATCAGCAAGTGCCAATTTGAGTTCTTATTTTCCTATGTGTATCCCTTTAATTTCTTTCATCTGTGTAATTGCTGTGGCCAGTGTTTTGAGAACTATGTTAAATAGAAGGGGAGAAAGAGGGCATCCCTTTCTTGTTCCAGTTTTTAGAGGAAATGCCTTCAATTTTTCTCCATTTAGAATGATGTTAGCCTGGGGCTTAGCATAGATAGGCTTCATGATGTTGAGATATGTTCCTGTTATCCCAAGTTTTTCTAGTTTTTTGAACATAAAGGGGTGCTATATTTTGTCAGATGCTTTTTCTGCTTCTATTGAGATGATCATAGGGTTCTTATCTTTAAGTCTATTGATGTGATGAATTACATTTATCAATTTCCGTATGTTAAACCAACCTTGCATCCCTGGGATGAATTCCAGTTGATCGTGGTGCATGATCTTTTTGATATGTTTTTGTATTTGATTTGCCAGAATTTTATTGAGAATTTTTGCATCTATGTTCATTAGAGGTATTGGTCTGAAGTTTCTTTTTTTTTCTTTTTTCTTTTTTTGATGTGTTTTTGCCTGGTTTTGGAATCAGAGTGATATTGGACTCATAGAATGAGTTTGGAAGTGCTGCCCCTTTTTCTATTTCTTGAAATAAATTGAAGAATATTGGTATTATTTCTTCCTTAAAGGTCTTGTATAACTCAGCTGTGTTCCATTCAGACCTGGAGTTTTCTTGTTTGGTAGGCTTTTGATGGCGTCTTCTGTTTCATTGCTTGAAATTGATCTGTTTAAATTGTGTATATCTTCCTGATTCAATTTGGGCAAATTATATGACTCTAGAAATTTGTCCATGCCTTCGATACTTTCTATTTTATTGGAGACAGGTTTTCAAAATAATTTCTAATTATCTTCTGTATTTCTGTAGTGCCTGTTGTGATACTTCCTTTTTCATCACGTATGATAGTGATTTGAGTTTTCTCTCTTCTCTTCATTAGCATAGCAAAGGGTCTGTCAATTTTATTTATTTTTTCAAAGAACCACCTTTTTGTTTTGTCAATTTTTTCAGTTGTTTCTTTTGTTTCAGTTTCATTGATTTCAGCTCTGATTTTAATTATTTCCTGTCTTCTGCTGCTTTTGGTGTAGATTTGTTCTTTCTTTTTCTAGGGCTTTGAGATGTAATGTTAAGTCATTTATTTGTTGACCTTTTCTTCTTTTAAAGAATGAACTCCATGCAATGAACTTTCCTCTTGGAACTGCTTTCATAGTGTCGCAGAGATTTAGACACATTGTATCTATGTTCTCATTCACCTAAAAATTTTTAAATCTCTTCATTGATGTCTTCTTTAACCCATTGTTCATTCAGTAGCATATTATTTATTGATGGAGTGGATTTTATTTTTTACTTTATCATTGATTTCTAATTTTGTTCCACTATGATCTGGTAGAAAGGAGGGTAGTATATCTACTTTTTTATATTTGCTAAGAGTTGCTTTATGGCATAATGTATGGTCTGTTTTAGAGAAGGATCCATGTGCTGCTGAGAAAAAAGTGTATTCTCTCATTGAAAGATGAAATATTCTATGTATGTCAGTTAAGTCTAAGGTATTGATTGTATTATTGAGTTGTATAGTTTCTTTATTCAACTTTTGTTTGGAAGATCTATCTGGTGATGAAAGAGGTGTGTTAAAGTCACCCCAAATTATTGTGTTGTGGTCTATTTGACTCTTGAACTTGGGAAGAGTTTGTTTGATGAACGTAGATGCTCCATTGTTTGGGGCACATATATTTATAATTATTACGTCTTGTTGGTGTTGGTTGGACACTACAACAGTATGTAGTGTCCTTCTTTATCCTTTTTGATCGACTTTAATTTGAAGTCTGCTTTATTTGATATGAGGATGGAAACCCCTGATTGTTTCTGCAGTCCATGTGAGTGGTATGCTTTTTCCCAAGCCTTCACCTTCAGTTTGTGGATGTCTTTTTCTATGAGATGAGTCTGTTGGAGGCAGCATATTGTTGGGTCTTTTCTTTTCATCCAACCTGCTAGTCTATGTCTTTTGATTGGTGAGTTTAGGCCATTAACATTCAAGGTTATTATTGAGACATGATTTTTATTCCCAGCCATTGTTGTTTATTTTTGATATTTAACATGACTTGGTTTCTCCTCTGATTAGATTTTCCTTTAGTGTAATCCCTCCCTCTGCTGATTGTCATCATTGTTTTTCATTTCCTCTTGGAATATTTTGCTGAGGATATTCTGTAGTGCAAGCTTTCTAGTTGTAAATATTTTTAACTTTTGTTTATCATGGAAGGTTTTTATTTCATCATCAAGTCTAAAGCTTAGTTTTGCTGGATGTAAAATTCTTTGTTGGCATCCTTTTTTTTTTTTTTTTTTTTTTTTTCAGAGCTTGGTATATGTTATTCCACGATCTCCTGGCTTTGAAGGGTCTGGGTTGAAAAATCTGAGATATGAATTGATCTCCTCCATTATGTGAGATCCTCTCTCTTGTAGCTTTTAAGATTCTGTCCTTATTCTGTATGCTAGGCATTTTCATTATAATGTGCCCTAGTGTTGATCGGTTGTAATTTTGTACATTTGGTGTCTTGTAAGCCTCTTGTATTTGGTTTTCCAATTTGTTCTTCATGCTTGGGGAATTTTCTGATATTATCTCATTGAAGAGATTTTGCATTCCTTTGTTTTGCAACCCTGTGCCTTCTTCTATCCCAGTAACTCTTATATTTGGTCTTTTGATACTGTCCCATAATTCTTGGATATTCTGTTCATGGTTTCTAACTATCTTCATTGTGTGATCAACTTTATTTTCCAGGTTGTATACTTTGTCTTCATTATCTGATGTTCTTTCTTCCAAGTGATCTAGTCTGTTGGTTATGCTTTCTATTGAGTTTTTAAATTTGATTTATTGTATTCTTCATTTCAAGGATATCTGACTGTTTTTCTTTTTTCAGACTCTCTCTTGAAGTAATCTTTTGCTATCTGCATTTTCTCTCTTATCTCATTGTTGGAGTGATCAATTTTTGCCTGTATTTTCTCATTTAGTTCATTCTTTAATTCACAGATCATTTTAATTATGAACCTTCTGAACTCCTTCTCTGACATTTCATTAACTTTGCTGTCCATGGGTTCGGTTATTGTAGTGTCCTGGTTTGTTTGGGATACTTTCCTCTCGTTTTTTCATGTTGTCTGTGTGTCTTCTTTTCTTGCAGTATGGATCTGAGATATTACAGTTTCTTCCCTATATTCTTGTAGTACCCGTGCAGATTGTCTGTACCTCACCTTGATGTTGGGCTTCCAGACCCTGCTGGTGTCTGTCCCTCAGTGAATGCTACTGCATCCTGTATCTGGGTCCTGCCTGTAAGTTGGTGTGGGTGGATGGGCTTGACCTCCCCCAGTGGTCTCCTGGTTGGAAGGGGCAGTCCTGCGCCAGTCCCTAGGCTCTGGTGGGGGTCTGCCCCTCCAGGGGAGGGGTGGACTGAGCCTGCTGTGCACCTGGAACCCGCACAGGCCAGTGTGGGTAGATCTGGACCGCTGGGCTTGACCTCCCATGGTGGTCTGCTAGTCGGAAGGGGCGGTCTTACGCTCGGTTGATTTTCATTTCTGTACCTTCTTGGTGCTCTTGACTAATTTTAAGTTCCTCTGTCTGATGGTAGAGTGAAATGGGGGTTGATAGTGAAGAGGAAAGCTTCGGTATACTTTTGTCAATATGGGAGGGATCACTTATCATATGCCTGAAGGGCATAGGCAGGTAAATCATCTAAACAAGTATGGCATTTTCAGCATAGGGGAGACATTAAGCCTGATGGGTCTGGATGAAGTCTGGTATCTGTTCAGCCAATAGGTGGCAGTCTTACTTCAAGTATTGCTGATTATTTCTGAAGCAGATGGTAATCTTTGATGCCTTATGTTACAATTTTGAAGAAAAGTTAGTTCTTCATGTTTTTATATGGAATTATCATGCCATGTCACTTACATTCATTATATATCTTGGCTATGCTGAACTACTATTAGTTTCTTAAGCCCACATTCGTTTTTCTTATCTGTGGGATTTTATATAAGATATTTAATCTCTCTTGGGACACTCTTCTTTCCAAGTTTACCTGGCACATTCCCAGCCATTCATAAAAATTCAGTCTACATGCCTCCTAAATTCAGGTTTATTGGAGCCATTTCTTCCTCACCTTTAAACGAGGTCAGGTGGTTGCACTATATACTGCTGAGAGCCACAGCTGAGTCAGAATGGCCCCTGGCATTTTATCAGAAGTATGGTTGAGAGGTGAGCCATTAAGATGATGTTGGATTGAAACAGGTTGTGTATTCAATTGTATGTTAGACCTTTACTGTCCGGTAATAGGATGGCTCTTGCTGCCTCGGGTGCCCGCTACTTTGGAGTTACTATTGAGTTCTTGTGTGGTTCCGAGAGTGAGTGCGCGTGCAGCCCGGGGGGAGGGAGTTCCGGTTGGTGTGTGGTGTGTTCCTGGAGGAGCTGCGTGGGTGGCGTTTGGGAGAGTTCCCAGGGAGTGTGCGTGGAATGCTGTGGGAGTTCGGAAATAAAGTTTGTTCCTTCTTCAGTGGCTCATGATTTGTGCCCAGCCAGACTGCAGCATTTGGTGGCCCGTGGGGGGAATGCCTGAAGCTCAGAGGTAAGTGAAATTGCTCGCCCCTGAGGGAAGGCGAGAGAATGGGTGACCATTTCAAAAAACAATGTGTTCTTGTTTTGATTTGTTTTGTTTTTGTTTCAAGCTGCCTATCCCTAGAACCTTCTCAGGCAAACTGGGAAAAATGGTTGGCTCAAGGTTTGAAGTTGTTCGCCCCTGAGGAAGAGATAGAAATAGACCACAAATGCACATGCCAAGAAAATAGGAAAATTGATACAACGATTTTTTGTTCCATTCTGTTTCGGTTTTGTTTTGTGTTATAGTAGATCAGAAATTAGTAAAAAACAAACTGAAAGAGTGTTAAGTAAATTGTTAGAGATTCAGATTATGGTAGAAGACATTTTAGATCAAGCAAAAGAGAAGGTCTCTTGAGCTAATCAGAGGAAGAAAATTTAAAGAAAAATTTAAATTTTTTCGATCAGGAAAGAAGTTACAACAGGAGGCTGCTACTAACACCTTTCTATCACCAGAGGGCGTAAGTGTCCAACCAACAGCTCCACCCATGGGGCCTCCAACCCCCATAGTTGATAGATGGGATCCTAAGACAGGACCTCAAAGATTGGCATGCCCTGTACTTGAGCAGGCAGGAGGGCAGCGAATTCACCATGCTTTAGATTTCAAAACAGTGAAGCAGTTAAAGGAGGCTGTAACAACCTATGGTCCCCAAGCACCCTTCACTGTAAGCATGGTCGAATCCATTACCAACTTGGACATGACGCCAGCAGATTGGGCTAGTATGTGTAAAGCTGTGCTAAATGGAGGGCAATATTTGTTATGGAAGGTTGCCAATGAGTAATTTTGCATGGAGACGGCTAGGCGATATGCAGCAGCCGGTTATCCTCAGAGAAATCTAGATATGTTGTTAGGAAAAGGACCTTATGAGGGTCAGCTGCAACAAATTGCATATGATCCTGCCATATACTCGCAAATTGCTGCAGATGCATTTAGGGAATGGAAGACTTTACAAGGACATGGAGATTTACAAGGTCAATTATCTAAGGTAATACAAGGAGCTAATGAACCTTACGCTGAATTTGTAGATAGGCTTATTCAAATAGCTACCAGAGTTTTTGGGGTTACAGAGCAAGCAATGCCATTAATTAAACAGCTAGCCTATGACCAAGCAAACAAAGGGTGCAGGGAGGTCATTAGACCATGGAAACATGAAGATTTAAACACATATATTAAATTATGTAGAGACATTAATGAACAAGGGCAAGTCTTGGCAGCTTCAATACAACGGGCTTTAGATGCCAGGCCGAAAACATGCTACAATTGTGAACAAACAGGACATTTTAAAAGGAGTTGCCCCATAGGAGGAGGGTTTAACAAAGCTAGGTATCAAAGGGGTAGCATACCAGGTATTTGCCCACGATGCCATAGAGGGACACAATGGGCTAATGAATGCCATTCCCAAACCACCACAGAGGGTACTCCATTATCAAAAAACGGACAAGGACCAGGTATTTACCCACGATATTGTGGAGAAAGGCATCAGGCTCCAATGCCAAAAAACGGACAAGGGGGCCCAATGCTCCGGGGCCCACGACCACAAATATACGTGGCACTGGTGGAACCCAGCAACACCATGGAGGAACCTAGCAACACCATCAGGGTAGTGCCCAGAACACATTATCCATCAGATCTCTCATCAGACGAACCAGAGGGAGCGCAGGGTTGGACATCTGCGCCTCCGCTAGAGCAATACTAACTCCAGAGATGGGAGTTCATATGATTCCCACAGGAGTAAAAGGACCTTTTCCCAAAGGAATAGTAGGCTTATTGTTAGGATGCAGTTCTTCTACTCTCAAAGGACTTATGATTAGTCCTGGGGTAATTGATCCCGATTATGAAAGTGAAATAAAAATTATAGCCAGTTCTCCAAGGGGTATGTCAGTAATTTCACCAGGAGATAGAATAGCACAGTTATTAATAATACCCAGCCTGCATGATAAATTTTCCAGTAGTACTATAGAAAGACGTTCCAGGGGATTAGGCTCCACAGGTGTAGATTGGGCTATGCTGTCTTTACATTTAGATTCTCGCCCAATGCTAAAACTAAATATTCAAGGATATGAATTTAATGGGCTACTGGACACTGGTGCAGACCTTAGCGTCATCTCTTGTCAAGAATGGCTGAAACATTGGCCATTACAACAGTCCACTCAAATGCTTCGAGGCCTAGGAGTGGCAACTAATCCCCATAGAAGTGCAATGGTATTAGATTGGAAGGATCCTGAAGGTTGTGAAGGAACTATACAGCCATATATATTGGATCACCTTCCTATAAATTTATGGGGACGAGATGTCCTAGATCAATTAGGTTTGACATTAACAAATAACATCAATCCAAATGCACCCACTATTAGGGCTAGACAAGGTTTTAGGAAAGAAAGGATTAGGAGAACAAGAACAAGGTATAGCAGCACCAATTCAAAAGATCAAGGAATAAATAGACATGGATTGGGTTTTCAGAAGGGGTCACTGAGACAATAAAAATTACTTGGAAATCAGATAGACCAGTATGGGTTCCTCAGTGGCCCCTGACTAAAGAAAAGATACAAGTAGCCCATGACCTGGTCAAGCAACAGTTAGCGGAGGGACGTATACAACCTTCCATATCTCCCCATAATATTTCCTTTTTTGTCATTAAAAAGAAATCTGGTAAATGGAGATAATTGCAAGATTTAAGAGCCATTAATAATGAGATGATTATTGTGGGACCTGCTCAATTGAGGATTCCCCAATTGTCTGCTTTGCCAAAAACCTGGTATGTTTTAGCTATAGATATTAAAGATTGTTTTTTTTTTTTTTCAATTCCAATTCATCCTGAGGATAGTCCACATTTTGCGTTTACTATCCCTGCACTGAATCATGAAGGTCCTGATCAGAGATATGAATGGAAAGTACTCTCTCAAGGGATGGCTAATAGCCCAACTATGTGTCAAATTTATGTTAACAAAGCAATCCAGCCATTTAGAAATCAAAATCCTCAACTACAAATATTTCACTGTATGGATGATGTATTGTTAGCACACAAAGATAAAAACACATTGCTAGAATGTTATGCCACACTTACAAACATTAAAAATTATAATCTAGAGATAGCAATAGATAAAATACAATTAAATCTTCCAATTAATTATTTAGGAGTTCTATTATCCTCAACCATGGTCCGTCCACCAAAAATTCAAATACGAGTAGATCAACTCAAATCACTTAACGACTTTCAAAAGTTATTAGGAGACATAAATTGGATAAGGCCTTATCTAGGCATACCAACAGGAGAGTTGGGACCTTTATTTGATATCCTAAAAGGTCCATCAGGTCCAAATTCACCCCGCATGTTAACTCTTGAAGTAAGAAAGGCATTAAAAATCATTGAAACATATATGCAAAATATGCATTTGGATAGAATTGTTATAAGTTGTGTTTATTATTTATTGTAATACCAACAAAAATATTCCTACAGGAGTATTTTGTCAAGAAGGTCCATTATTATGGATACATTTATCTTATTCTCCTAACACTATTCTTACAAGGTATCCTGAGGCTGTAGGACAATTAATACTATTAATACAAAGGGAGTGTTTAGAATTTCTCCAAATTATCTCCAAATAATATTAATACAATTAATACAAAGGGAGTGTTTAGAATTTCTCCCAATAAAATTATTACTCCATATACTATGGATCAAATTGCTGAGTTAGCTAATGAGTTAAATACTTGGGCAATAATCATGTGTAAATCTAATGTTTCATTTGATAATCACTTACCATCTAATCCATAATTGTCTTTTTGGTCTTCGCATCCTGTAGTTTTTCCAAAAATGACAAGAAAAACACCTATCATGAATGCTCCAAATATATTCACTGATGGGTCAAATAATGGTATATGAGCAGTAGTTACCCTGATCAAACTTTTACATTTTTAGTACCCAAACAATCAGCTCAAAAGGTAGAGCTTAATGCAGTATTACAACCTTTTGTGATGTTTAAAGATTCTCTATTTAATTTATTTTCTGATAGTCAGTATATAGTTAATGCTGTAGTATTCCTTGAAGATGCTGGTAGGATTTCTCCTTCCTCTACTGTTTTCTCTTTGTTTTCCACTATACAAAGTCTAATCTGGGACAGAAAAGATCCATTCTTTATAGGACATATCAGAGCACATACAGGATTGCCTGGAGCCCTTAGTTTGGGCAATGATTTAGCAGATAAATCTACACATGACATACATATTTTCTCCACAATAGAAGAAGCTATAAATTTTCATAAAAGGTTCCATGTCAATGCTAATACTTTACAAAAGCGTTTTAAAATAACTAAGGAACAAGCCAGACATATAATAAAACAATGTCAAAATTGTGTGACCTTTTTACCACAAGTTAATCTTGGAGTCAATCCTAGAGGACTGATACCTAACCATATTTGGCAGATGGACGTCACACACTTGCCAGAATTTGGAAAATTAAAATATTTGCATGTTACAGTTGATACTAATTCCGGATTTTTGACGGACTCCCTTCATGCCGGAGAAAAAACTAAAGATATTATAGCTCATTGCTTACAAAATTTTGCCACTGTGGGCGTTCCAAAACAGTTAAAAACAGATAATGACCCTGGCTATACCTCTACCTCTTTTAAAAAATTTTGCTCATCATTTGGCATTACTCATATAACAGGAATTCCATACAATCCTCAGGGACAAGGCATAGTTGAAAGAGCTCATCAAACTATTAAAATGTACTTATTAAAGCAAAAAGAGGGAATTGGAAAGGGGTATATATCCCCCAAAGATAAACTTAAAATAACCCTTTTTACTCTAAACTTTTAAAATTTGGATTCATCAGGGCTTAGTGCTATGGAAAGGCATATGTGTCCAAAAAATGTACATAAGCCTAAGGTACTTTGGAAGGATATTCTAACAGGACAATGGAAAGGTCCTGACCCAGTGATTGTCTGGAGTCGGGGTTCTGTTTGTGTGTTTCCACAGGGAGAACAGCAGCCGATTTGGATTCCAGAGAGATTAACCAAAGTGATTTCTACAGACCAAAAAGAAGGTGATATTGCTCAAATCCATAACAGCTGATATCCAGAGCTCCAGCTTGGCTATTCTTACATCTGTGACAGTGACTCTCCCACACCTGGAGGCTAATGAATAATGATCACCATTAAGTCCTATTTCAAATGTAAAAAACCTTGAGGCTTGCTTGTGGGAATACCTTCAGACCTATATGCAAGTTACAGGAAGAAGGATGGGATATCAAAAAAAGAGTCAAACCCAGGTGGTAACCAGGATGCTTTTTTCAATATCTATTTTATTATTGCCTTTTCCCACATCATAAAGTTCTATTTTATTTTTTGAGCTCATACAGACCTAGGTTAATGTTTTGCTGATCAGTTCTATTTTTTGACTGTGGAGTTTTTAAACATTGCAATGGAGATTTCACCTGTGTAAAGCTACAAAGCCTTTACTATTGTCTCATGTGTTGTATGTTCTGTGTGCACACTTCTGTTTTGTGTTGTATGTCTGTATGTGCGTATGTCATATATCATATATGAGGAGTGCTCATGAAAAAATGGATCCAAATATTTTTTTTTATTCACGTGATATAAATGGTTTAATTTAAATTAGGTAAACAGCTGTTGAGGATTGTTTTTAAAGGTAGTTAACAGATCTGTTTGTTTACTTTCATCTTTCCTTTTCATTATATCTAATAATTCTGTTCAGGATGATGTAAATTGTTCAGAAAATTGTTTTCTTAGTGCCTGCTGGAATGTTACATAATTTCTTTTTAGCCATCATTGCCAGAATTCCTATCTTAATCCCAGTGCCAGTGAAGACAAAGATAAAACCAAACTACAGCTTCTTCGATAGCTGTCACAGTAAACTGTAGAAACTGATGCATCAATGAATAATAACTCAACAAGTGATGCTCAATCAAGGAGTCTATTTGGGAGGAAATGGACACATTGCTGGATTCCTCTGCTTTGAACTGCTTGCAGAACTTGCCTGGACTATGTATCACTTGTATGCATTGTGAACTATCTGTTGGTGCAGCGAATTGTGGTAGTGCTGGGGTATCTTTGCTGATGGTGTCATCAGTGGTACAATTTTTCCAAAAAGAGCCGTCATTTGGCTTGGTGTCGTGGCATTTTGTATCCCCCCCCCCCCACTGGCACCAAGGCCAAATTTGGGGGCCAACAGAGGTGAAGCAAAGAACCTCACCCCCCCACTGGTATTTGGGGGCCAATAGAGATGAGGCAAAGAACCTCACCCCCCCACTGGCACCAAGGCCAAATTTGGGGGCCAACAGAGTTGAGGCAAAGAACCTCACCCCCCCCACTGGCACCAAGGCCAAATTTGGGGGCCAACAGAGATGAGGCAAAGAACCTCACCCCCCACTGGCACCAAGGCCAAATTTGGGGGCCAATAGAGGTGAGGCAAAGAACCTCACCCCCCCACTGGTGCAAAGGCCTATCCACAAGTATGGCTGTATGCTGGACCGGTAGTCAATGACGGGTAAGATCCAATTGCAATGGTACCAACCTAAGATAGGAGGCTGACGCCTTGAGGTCAGCTCATCCGATAACGGGTAAGGACCATATGTAGTATTGGACAACCTAAAACAGGCACGGTCCCTAAGCCACTTGCTTGGTGTTTAATTAAACAGAATGGGGGAGATGCTGAGAGCCACAGCCGAGTCGGAATGGCCCCTTGCATTTTACCAGAAGTATGGTTGAGAGGCGAGCCATTAAGGTGATGTTGGATTGAAACAGGTTGTATAAAATTCAATTGTATATTAGACCTTTACTGTCCGGTAATAGGATGGCTCTTGCTGCCTCAGGCGCCCACTACTTTGGAGTTCCTGTTGAGTTCTCATGGGGTTCCGAGAGTGAGTGCGCGCGTAGCCTGGGGGAGTGAGTTCCAGTTGGTGTGTGGTGTGTTCCTGGAGGAGCCGCGTGGGTGGCATTTGGGAGAGTTCCCGGGGAGTGTGCATGGAATGCTGTGGGAGTTCGGAATAAAGTTTGTTTCTGCTTGAGTGGCTCGTGATTTGTGTCCAGCCAGACTGCGGCAATATAATATCATTGCACCTTATTATCCTTTTTTTAAAATAAAAATGTATTTGCCATATGGTTGTGTCTTTCCTCTGTAGTCAGTGAGCCCCTGAAGGGCAGATCTGTCTCCCCATCATTGTAATTTCAACATCTAATAGAGAGTCTGACAATTAGATCGTTAATACTTTCCTTCTAATGAAAGAATATAGCAATGCTGTATCTAGGATGAAGCAACAAACACATTATCTAAATGCTGATTATTCTAATCCTTATTTTCATCTTTCTCTTTGAATGAGATATATGGAAACAGTCTGGACACATAGCTAGAGTTCAGTCATCTACTGCTATGTCTTGGCCATCCTTTCCTCACATACTAGGTTGGGAAAGATGCTGAGAAGAGTAGAACAATCACGAATTCACATTGCCATCAGTTATCACTGCTTTCTGAAAGGGAAGAGAAATGATAACTGATGGCAATATGGTTTAGCAAAAAGCTAGGGACTATTTTGCTCATTTTCATGTGAAACTAAAAATGCACATTATTTGTTAAATTATAAACCACAGTCTTATTGACAATATCTGAGTTACTTTAGTAATAGTGTAGGATATGACTATGATTTATTTTTTTCCTCATGTCTCCTATTCCCTTGAACATCTTTACAGTAAGTTGTCACCTTGATCATGTGACTTTTGAGGCAACATGCCCCTTATTTAGACCCTGAAATTGCCCTATTAGGCAATGATTAATGTTTTTATACTTTTTTAAAATTCTAATTTGTTTTATATGATAGCAGAATGCATTACAATTCATATTACACATATAGAGCACAATTTTTCATATCTCTTGTTGTATACAAAGTACATTCACACCATTTGTGTCTTCATACATATACTTAGGGTAATGATGACCATCTCATTCGACCGTCTTTCTTACCCCCATGCCCCCTCCCTTCTACTCTCACCCCTTTACTCATCTAAAGTTCATCTAATCCTCCTATGCTCCCCCTCCCAACCCCACTATGAATCAGCCTCCTTATATCAGAGAAAACATTCGGCATTTGGTTTTGGGGGATTGGCTAACTTCACTTGGAATTATATTATCCAACTCCATCCATTTACTTGCAAATGCCATGATTTTATTTTATTGCTGAGTAATAATATTCTGTTGTGTATATATACCACAATTTCTTTATCCATTCATCTACTGAAGGGCATCTAGGTTGGTTCCACAGTTTATTTATTGTGATTTGTGCAGCTTTAAACATTGATGGGGCTGTGTCCTGCAGGGTTTCTGTTCGTGACTAAAAGGCTCAGGGGTCACTCCAGTTAAATTGGGCTAATTGGGCTGCACAAAATAATCACATAAGAGACACAATTCCTTTTTCTTTGGGGTCGCTGTGACGGCTCCTCTGACCTTAAGGGTCTGCAGGAAGAGAGAGAGTGATAGCACATACTGACCCCTTTTATTGAGGAGAAGCTATTCAAATGAGGGAAGGGGTCAGGTTTCAGGGGGCTGAGTCTATCTTCATTATGTCCACTGTCAGCAGGTTGACTGACACCTGGGTAGGCCACACCCAAGGGTACAGTAAGAGAAGGGGACACATACAAGGCACTTCCTGGAAGACTCCATCCTAAACAGGGCAAGGGGTATATTACAAAGGAACAGGTGAGCGAAGTTCCACTCATGGGGCTGTAGCAAGACACACCTATGCACTAAACACTGACGCTTGAACCAAGAAGGGTGGGGAAAGCTCTTCCACATTTCTGTGACTGAGAGCCTCAGCACCTAGCCAGGGAGTGTGACTCTATCATGGGCAAGGTTGGTATCCCCAGTCCCTATAGTATGCTGTTTTTAAGTCCTTTGGGTATAGACCGAGGAGTGGGGTAGCTAGGTCCAAAGGTGGTTCCATTCCCAATTTCCCAAGGAATCTCCATAGTGCTTTCCATATTGACTGCAGCATTTTACAGTCTCACCAGCAGTGTATGAGTGTGCTTTTTTCCCCACATCCTCACCAACACTTATTGTTTGTCTTCATAATAGTTGCCATTCTGACTGGAGTGAGATGAAATCTTAGAGGAGTTTTGATTTGCATTTCTCTAATTGCTAGAGATGTTGAACTTTTTTTTTTCATATATTTGTTGATTGATTGTATATATTCTTCTGAGAATTGTCTGTTCAGGTCCTTGGCCCATTTATTAATTGGGTTATTTGTTTTTTTTTTTTTTGATGTCTAGCTTTTTAAGTTCTTTATATACCCTAGAGATTAGTGCTCTGTCTGATATACAAGTATTAAAAATTTGCTCCCAAGCTGTAGGGTCTCTGTTTACCTCACTGTTTCTTTTGCTGAGAAGAAGCTTTTTTTGGTTTGAATCTATCCCATTTATTAATTCTTGATTTTAATTTTTATGCTATAAGAGTCTTATTAAGGAAGTAGGGGCCTAATTCAATATGATGAGGCCCAATATGATGGAGATTTTGGCCTACTTTTTCTTTTATTAGATGCAGGTCTCTGGTTTAATTCCTAGGTCCTTGATCCACTTCGAGTTGAGTTTTGTGCATGGTGAGAGATAGGAGTTTAATTTCATTTTGTTGCATATGAATTTCCAGTTTTCCCAGCACCATTTGTTGAAGAGGCTAGCTTTTCTCCAATTCATGTTTTTGGCACCTTTATCTAATACAAGATAACTGTAGTTTTGTGGGTTAGTCTCTGTATCCTCTATTCTGTACCATTGGTCTTCCAGTCTGTTTTGGTGCTATTACCATGCTGTTTTTGTTACTGTTCTGTAGTATAGTTTAAGGTCTGGTATAGTGATACCACCTGCTTCACTCTTCCTGCTAAGGATTACTTTAGCTATTGTGTGTCTCTTATTTTTTCCAGATGAATTTTATGATTGCTTTTTCTATTTCTATGAGGAATGTCATTGGGATTTTGATTGGAATGCGTTAAACCTGTATAATGCTCTTGGTAGCTTGGTCATTATGACAATATTAATTCTACCTATCCAAGAAGAAGGGAGATCTTTCCATCTTCTAAGGTCATCTTTAATTTCTTTAGCATTCTGTGGTTTTCATTGTAGAGGTCTTTCACCTCTTTCGTTAGATTGATTCTCAAGAATTTTATTTTATTTTTTTGATGCCACTGTATATGGGGTAGTTTTCCTAGTTTCTCTTTCAGAGGACTTGTCACTGATATACAGAAATGCCTTTGATGCATGGGTATTGATTTTGTATCCTGCTACTTTACTGAATTCATTTACTTAGTTTTAGAAGTTTTCTGAGGAATTTTTGGGGTCTTCCAAATATAAAATGATATCGTTGGCAAATAGTGCTAATTTGAGTTCTTCTTTTCGTACCCATATCCCTTTAATTTCTTTTGTCTGTCTAATTGCTCTGGCTATAGTTTCAAGAACTATGTTACATAGAAGTCATGAAAAAAGGGCATCTATCCCTGTCTTGTTCCAGTTTTTAGAGGGAATGCTTTCAATTCTTCTCTATTTATAATGATGTTGGGCTGGGGCTTAGCATAGATAGCTTTTACAATGTTGAGATATGTTCCTGTTATCCCAAGTTTTTCTAGTGTTTTGAACATAAAGGGGTGCTATATTTTGTCAAATGATTTCTTCTGCTTCTATTGAGATGATCATAGGGTTCTTATCTTTAAGTCTATTGATGTGATGAATTACATTTATCAATTTCTGTATGTTGAACCAACTTTGCATCCCTGGGATGAATCCCAGTTGATCGTGGTGCATGATCTTTTTGATATGTTTTTGTATTTGATTTGCCAGAATTTTATTGAGAATTTTTGCATCTATGTTCATTAGAGGTATTGGTCTGAAGTTTCTTTTTCTTTTTTTCTGATGTGTTTTTGCCTGGTTTGGGAATCAGAGTGATATTGGCCTCATAGAATGAGTTTGGAAGTGTTGCCCCTTTTTCTATTTCTTGAAATAAATTGAAGAATATTGGTATTAATTCTTCCTCAAAGGTCTTGTAGAAATCAGCTGTGTTCCATTCAGACCTGGAGTTTTCTTGGTTGGTAGGCTTCTGATGGCGTCTTCTATTTCATTGCTTGAAATTGATCTGTTTAAATCCTGATTCAACTTGGGTAAATTATATGACGTTAGAAATTTGTCCATGCCTTCGATACTTTCTATTTTATTGGAGTACAGGTTTTCAAAATAATTTCTAATTATCCTCTGTATTTCTGTAGTGTCTGTTGTGATAGTTCCTTTTTCATCATGTATGTTAGTGATTTGAGTTTCCTCTCTTCATTAGCATGGCTAAGGGTTTGCCAATTTTATTTATTTTTTCAAAGAACCAACTTTTTGTTTTGTCAATTTTTTCAGTTGTTTCTTTTGTTTCAATTTCATTGATTTCAGCACTGATTTTAATTATTTCCTGTCTTCTGCTGCTTTTGGTGTAGATTTGTTCTTTCTTTTTCTAGGGCTTTGAGATGTAATGTTAAGTCATTTATTTGTTGACTTTTTCTTCTTTTAAGGAATGAACTCCATGCAATGAACTTTCCTCTTAGTACTGCCTTCGTAATGTTCTAGAGATTTTGATGCATTGTATCTGTGTTCTCATTCACCTCTCAGAATTTTTTAATCTGCTCCTTGATGTCTTTTGCAACTAGTGGTATATTATTTAGTCATCAGGTGTTGGAGTAGCTTTTATTTTTTATTTTATCATTGATTTCTAATTTCGTTCCATTATGATCTGATAGAATGCAGGGTGGTATCTCTACTTTTTTATATTTGCTAAGAATTGCTTTGTGGCATAATGTATGGTCAATTTTAGAGAAGGATCCATCTGCTGCTGAAAAGAAAGTGTATTCATTCATTAATGGATGAAATATTCTGTATATGTCAGTTAAGTCTAAGTTATTAATTGTATTATTGAATTCTGTAGTTTCTTTGTTCAACTTTTTTTTGGACGACATTTCCAGTAGTGAAAGAGGTGTGGTAAAGTCACCCAGAATTATTGTGTTATGGTGTATTTGACTCTTGATCTTGAGAAGAGTTTGTTTGATGGATGTAGATGCTCCATTGGTTGGGGCATATATATTTATATTTGTTATGTCTTGCTGATGAATGGTTCCCTTAAGCAGTATGAAATATCTTTCTTTATCCCTTTTGATTGACTTTGGCTTGAAGTCTACTTTATTTGATACGGGGATGGATACCCCTGCTTGCTTCCATAGTTCATGTGAGCGGTGTGATTTTTCCCAACCTTTCACCTTCAGTATGTGGATATCTTTTTCTATGAGATGAGTCTCTTGGAGGCAGCATATTGTTGGGTCTTTTTTTTTTTTAATCCAATCTGCCAGTCTATGTCTTTTGATTGTTGAGTTTAGGCATTGTTTCGTTTAACATTGATTGATTGTTTAGTTTAACATTCAGGGTTATTATTGAGACATTATTTGTATTCCCAGCCATTGTTGTTTATTTTTGGTATTTAACTTGATTTGGTTTCTCCTTTGATTAGTTTTTCCTTAAACTTATGGAACTCTTCATGAATTTGCGTGTCATCCTTGCACAGGGGCCATGATAATATTCTCTATATCATTCTAATTTTATTATATGTGCTCTGGAAGGGAGCACTATTATATTTATACTTTTACACATTATTTAGAAACTGTTTCATTTTTCTGGAATCAAATGTGCCGGGGAATCAAAAGGAAAATCCCAGCTTAGATTAAAACAAACTTTCACTTTGAGAATTTTGAAGTTCAATATAAAGTCAAACTCATAGAAGCAGAGAGTAGAATGGTGGTTTCAGGGACTAAAGGCATGGGAGAAAAGGAGAAATATTGAGAAAAGGTACAAACCTTAATTTTCAAGATGAATAATTATTGGAGACTTAATATACATACAATCTGTTGACTGTAGCTAATAATTATATATTGAAATTTGCTAAGAAAGTAGATCTTGTAGTCTCACCATATACACACCCACAGAAGTTAACTATGAAAGGTAATGGATATGTTAATTAGCTAGATTGTGGCAATCATTTCACAATGTATATATATATCTAAACACACAATTTTTGTTTGTCAATTATTCCTTAATAAAGTGAGGGAGGCAAAAATTAAGCGTCTTTACTGTGGCTTCTTACATGCCCCCTTCTCTACTTAATTTTCAGAAGTTATCTCCTGCAGACTGTTACCTCCAGAATCCCCACAACCAAGGATGCTAGAAATGGAGAAAACTAAAGGATTTGGTTAGAAAGCAGTTTTTGGCTTCCTCACAGAAATAATCTGTATTTATTGTGTCCAATTTCTCAAAAATCAGTTACCCTTAAGTTTTCTAACAGTTTGTTTATATAACTCTCTCTCCACAGAAATGGCTCTTTCCAGGATCACAAATGTCAAGATATTAAAGACCATATTTCTTTTTGGGGTACTAGGGATTGAACTCTGGGACACTTGACTACTGAACCATATTCTCAGCCCTATTTTGCATTTTATTTAGGGACAGATTCCCACAAAGTTGCTTAAATTTCTTGCTTTTGATGAGGTTGGCTTGAACTCGTGATCCTCCTGCCTCAGCCTCTCGAGCCTCTGGGATTATAGGCATGCACCTTTGTGCTAAGACCATATTTCATTTCTGACTTTACTTGACTATTCTTGGCATACTTAAACTTTGAAAACACTCCTTTTTAGTGATGAGAGCATGGGATTGGAAGTCAGAACCAGGCTGAAAATCTTCTTTCTATCACATATTTGTTATTTGACTGTGGGAAGAACTTTGGTGGATTTTTCTCAATATTCTATCTTTGGCTCTCACTCTTTACTTTCTCATTTCAGTCATGCCTATAGCTTCATCCATATTGGCAAACATTTATTGAGTGTTTAACATGTGCCAGACCCCGTATTAAGTGCTTTTCATGTATCAACTCAATCTTTGTAATGATGCCAAGGTAGGTACTGTTATTACATGGAATTTTTCAGAAGAGGAAACCAAGAAATAGAAATCTGCAGTAAGTTTTCCAAGATCCACACAGTTAATTGCTAGGGTTGAGATTTTGCCTAGATAGCATCTAAGTTCAAAGCCCATACTTTCAACCAGTTCAGTAAGCTACACATATGCTGAAGACTCACATTCTCCTTTTTGAAATATAGATATAAGCATCTAGAAAAATCCTCAATGCTTTTCTCTTTTTTACTCTCCAGATTCAATTAATGATCAAATTTAGTTGACCTCATTTTTCAAACATCATACTACCACTGACTCGATTCAGAGTCATTTTATCTTTACCTTGGACCATTGCCTTGTTACAGGCAGACCTCCCTATCTTTTATCTTTTCTAGACCATCCCAGATCCTTAATGTATACATTTGATTAGAGTGTTCCTTTGTTCATAAGTCTTCAGTAGCTTGTCTATTAGATAGAATACAGACTCAACCATTTGTAGTGAGAACCATAGAACAGTGTTATACTATCTGTGGTGAAAGATCAGGGTTAATATTCTAATTGATACTTCATAAAATTTTAAAAATGGTCACACCCTCAAATGTGCCAATGCCAAATTGTTATAAAATATTTCTAAATCCTTATCCTTGATTTTGTGCTTATCTTGCTGTGTACCACTAATAAGGTTTGCAGACCAGCAGTGCAGTTTTCTGTGGACTGCACTTATAGGAACCCTCTCACAGGACACTGCAAATGAGCAGTCAACAACTGATTATGAGTGTTAAGTTTGTGCTGGTCTTTGTCTTCTTCCAGTTCTTCTGCTGTGAGTGACTTTACCCAGTGGATAAGGTTGTCACGGATTGATGTGCATTGAGAAAATATTTGTGTAGAGAAAAGAGAGACGTAAGACATAATTGGTCCCTTGAGATTATTTCAGTGAAAGAAAAACTTATTTAGTTATATTGCATGGAAATTCATAATTTACTGAGAGAGTTGGTCAACTGAGTAAAGAATAAAGACAAAAAGAAATTTTATAAGGGAAGAGAACAGAGAAAATTCATGTTTCCAGTGAATCTTGTTTCAATTTATTGGGTAAACTGATTTTCTGTCAGATAACAAAAGGGAATTTCAAGTAAGTCTGTCCTTAGTGGGTAGGGGGATGTGAAAGAAGACAATTTCAGTTGTATATGTTTTCATCATGGAGAAGTTTTGCTCTCATAGGGGACACATATCTGTCTCTCTTGTAATGCCTGTTAGTGTCCATAAATATCTCCCAAGTTTAGGAGGGCCAGGTCTGCACTGTTTCCTCAGTACAGTTTTTGTATTTTTCAGTCAGTTAGGCCAGACTCTAGAGTGGGGCTACAGGAGAGAGCTGAATAAACTGAGACTAGGGCACCCGTGTCTGTTAAAGCTCTGGGAGGCCTGCAGGTCGGGTACTTCATGAAATTTGTTGCTTTGTAAGGATACATGGGGTTTGTACTTCAAGCATGGAAACACTGGTAGGAGAGAAGTACTACCTTTAAGTGGCTTGTGGGGAGCAAACATAGACATTTTATTATTTGAGGCTAATTTAAAAATGAGCCTGTTCCTTTTTCATTCAGTCCCTGTCCCCTTTTGAGATCATTTAAATACTGACAATTTTAATTCAGTTTAATTTATTAAAATAAAAGTTCAAGAAAGGAAACTTTTATAAATTCTATTATAAAATTGTCAATCTTGAACTTGAAGATTTGAAATCTAATTAATATTTTGGTGTGCGTTATTTGTGTGATAGACTCATCGGCAAAATGAGAACACTGGCCTACATACCACCACCAGTTGGATATTATGGGAAGTAAACATTGGTAGGGGTCTCACAGAAGGATTTTCCTTCTAGTAGAAGAAAATTGTTGACATTTGTACTATTTTTTCCTCCCTGCCCTTTCTTTTTCTAATTGCCTAAATCATAAAAGTTCATCTGTTGTCCTTTCAGGAAAGGAAGGCATTTTCTTTCTTTTTACTTATTTATTTAAAAATATTTTTTAGTTGTAGATGGACAAAATATCTTTATTTATTTCTATGTGGTGCTGAGGATTGAACCTAGTGCCTCACACGAGCGAGGCAGATGCTCTACCACTGAGCTATTGCCCAAGCCCAGAGGCATTTTTTAAATTGCTTTTGTGTTAAGACACTTCAGCTAAGTTCTTTACTTTCATTAGACTCCCTTGAAAGCATTTGCCAGCATCTTTGGCAGAAGGACCCACAGTCAATAATTCTTGCTTTGATGTGGCTGTTAAACACTTGGATTAGTGATTTCATATTAATGGTAGAAATATTTATGATTCAACAAAGTGTTTTAACTTTGAAAAGGTGATAATGTGGGACAATGATTATATTGGGGAACACATATGATTTTATTAAATTCCTTCTTATTTACCACTTTTGCATAGTATATGTTGCTATATGTTCAGATTTCCTATGGTATACAAAAGAGATTAAATCCTACACATGGAAAAGAAAACCCTTTTTGCACTTGAGGAAAAAAAGCATAAAAGAGACAAGCTAGGTAATAAGATCAACTTTTATTGAGTTTTATACCTTGCACAATTTTTAATCCAATGTGATTTTTTTGAATGCTAAGAAAACAGACTTCCAGTAGAAGAATAATATGGGAAGATGTGCTGAGCCATGGTGTGATATAGTAGCTCTAGCCTCCAAAAGAATGATTTAGCATATTTACTTCCTTAGATACTTTTCAGAAAAATTCATATATTAATTGAGAGAGGATCTAACATTTAAAGTTTTGAAAAAAAGAATCCTTATTTCAACTACACATTCTTAATAGTTTTGCAAATTTAGATTTGAATGATATTAATTTCCTTAATATTTTCTAAATATAAGGTTTAAAAGGTCTAGAGAATAAAAAGAAACTATCACCAAAGTAATGAAAGAGTATAGCATATTTCAAATAGATAAGAAACATCTACGAAAGTAATAGGTAAACTTCCTAGAACAAAGTGTTAATAGGTTCTTGCTCCTACTACTTGGTTTAATTCTATTTAAAGTGATTGCTTACTGATTTCTCATTCATAATAATAGTATCCTGGGGACTGAATGAACCCCAGCTGTCTTGATATATCACTTGAACAGTTATGCATTTCTGGCTCTCTATTACTGCCTAATATACTGGATCTCATATATTGTATTCCATATCCAGGTGATTTTCTATTTTCATACCTCTTTGTTAATTCCACAGGACTGCATTTTTCACTAATGAATCTAGCTTGAGATTTGCCAAATCCTGACTGACCATATTCATATGCACCACTACCATAACTGCCATGCCTCCAACCTATACCTGATCCATAGTGACAACTTTCACTGATGAATGAGGGAAAATAATTAACTTCAGAACTGTGATGATCACCACAAGATTCAACTCCTGAACTATGATCTGATTCAGGATGAATGGGAAAATGATCACCTTGATTTCCTGTATCATATTCTGATATTTCAGGAGAACAATCAGACAACTGCTCATCCTTCATCACTCCTTGATAATAAAGAGACTCTCTGGGGCTATCAGTGGAATGGATGGGTACAGACTCATGTGATGAAACATACCTTCCATGGGCGGATGGGGATTGCCTGGCCGAGTCTTCTGACTGCCCTTCGCTGTCGCTGGCCTGACTGAGGCTGGGTTCTCGGCGTCTGTCGCCCCGGGAGGTGGACTGCCCCTGCCCCGCGCCTTGGCGCCGGGAGCTGTCCGCTGAGTGCTCGCGGTGGGTTTCCTGCCCTGCCCTGGGGCCTGTTCTTGCGTGCCCGTGGGCAGATTCAGCCTGCCTGCGAGAGGAGCCTGTGCCTGAGTGCCTGGTGCTGTCCGCTGCCTGCTGGTGGCCGTGGGCTTGTCTGCTTGCACTGGTGGATCCTGACTGGCCGCGGGAAGACCCGGACCGTCCCTGGGAGGCCTGCTGGCGGTGATGGGACCCGGAGTGCCCGGTGCTGTCCCGTGCCTGCTCCTGGCGGGATCCCTGTCGTCCCCGTCTACTGCCAGATGCTGAGTGCCCCTGAGCAGTGAACTCACCCTCGTCGGACTCGGAGTGCCCAGAGCTGTCTCGGGCCTGCTCGTGGCGGGATCCCTGTGTTCGGCCGGAGCTGGTTCCGGTCCTTCCACGGGAGGAGTCGACGTGTCTGCCGGTGGACGTCTGCCTGTCCTGGGAGGCCCCGTGTCTGGAACTGTCCCGTGCTTGCTCCTGGCGGGAGCTCTGTGTTGCCCTGGCACCGGACTGGCCCTGTCTGCTGGCGGACTCGGACTGTTCTTGAGTGTCTACCCGGTACAGGCGAGACCCGGAGTGCCTGGACCTCTCCCCGGACCGGCCAGGGGTGGATTCCTGGCGGTGGCCCTGTCGGGACCCGGACCGGCCGTGGCCTACGTCGGACTGACTCTCTGAGTCTTGCGACTGGCCTTCGCTGTCACTGGCCTCGCTGTGTCCGCGGCCACTGGCCTCAGAGGAGGTTTGCGGGTGCCTGGAGCTGTCTGGCCCCTGCTGGTGACGGCTCCCCTGTCCTCCCCTCGAGCTGGAGGCTGACTGCCCGTGAGCGGTGTCCGACTGCGTGTGTCTAGCAGTCTGTCCCTGACGCGACCCGGTGTCCCTGGAGCTGTCTCGTGCGTGGCCCTGGGTAGATCCCTGCTGGGTCCTCGGCGTGGACCCGGACCTTCCGTGGGCCGATGGGGATTGCCTGGCCGAGTCTTCTGAGTGCCCTTCGCTGTCGCTGGCCTGACTGAGGCTGGGTTCTCGGCGTCTGTCGCCCCGGGAGGTGGACTGCCCCTGCCCCGCGCCGTGGCGCCGGGAGCTGTCCGCTGAGTGCTCGCGGTGGGTTTCCTGCCCTGCCCTGGGGCCTGTTCTTGCGTGCCCGTGGGCAGATTCAGCCTGCCTGCGAGAGGAGCCTGTGCCTGAGTGCCTGGTGCTGTCCGCTGCCTGCTGGTGGCCGTGGGCTTGTCTGCTTGCACTGGTGGATCCTGACTGGCCGCGGGAAGACCCGGACCGTCCCTGGGAGGCCTGCTGGCGGCGATGGGACCCGGAGTGCCCGGTGCTGTCCCGTGCCTGCTCCTGGCGGGATCCCTGTCGTCCCCGTCTACTGCCGGATGCTGAGTGCCCCTGAGCAGTGAACTCACCCTCGTCGGACTCGGAGTGCCCAGAGCTGTCTCGGGCCTGCTCGTGGCGGGATCCCTGTGTTCGGCCGGAGCTGGTTCCGGTCCTTCCACGGGAGGAGTCGACGTGTCTGCCGGTGGACGTCTGCCTGTCCTGGGAGGCCCCGTGTCTGGAACTGTCCCGTGCTTGCTCCTGGCGGGAGCTCTGTGTTGCCCTGGCACCGGACTGGCCCTGTCTGCTGGCGGACTCGGCCCGTTCTTGAGTGTCTACCCGGTACAGGCGAGACCCGGAGTGCCTGGACCTCTCCCCGGACCGGCCAGGGGTGGATTCCTGGCGGTGGCCCTGTCGGGACCCGGACCGGCCGTGGCCTACGTCGGACTGACTCTCTGAGTCTTGCGACTGGCCTTCGCTGTCACTGGCCTCGCTGTGTCCGCGGCCACTGGCCTCAGAGGAGGTTTGCGGGTGCCTGGAGCTGTCTGGCCCCTGCTGGTGACGGCTCCCCTGTCCTCCCCTCGAGCTGGAGGCTGACTGCCCGTGAGCGGTGTCCGACTGCGTGTGTCTAGCAGTCTGTCCCTGACGCGACCCGGTGTCCCTGGAGCTGTCTCGTGCGTGGCCCTGGGTAGATCCCTGCTGGGTCCTCGGCGTGGACCCGGACCTTCCGTGGGCCGATGGGGATTGCCTGGCCGAGTCTTCTGAGTGCCCTTCGCTGTCGCTGGCCTGACTGAGGCTGGGTTCTCGGCGTCTGTCGCCCCGGGAGGTGGACTGCCCCTGCCCCGCGCCGTGGCGCCGGGAGCTGTCCGCTGAGTGCTCGCGGTGGGTTTCCTGCCCTGCCCTGGGGCCTGTTCTTGCGTGCCCGTGGGCAGATTCAGCCTGCCTGCGAGAGGAGCCTGTGCCTGAGTGCCTGGTGCTGTCCGCTGCCTGCTGGTGGCCGTGGGCTTGTCTGCTTGCACTGGTGGATCCTGACTGGCCGCGGGAAGACCCGGACCGTCCCTGGGAGGCCTGCTGGCGGCGATGGGACCCGGAGTGCCCGGTGCTGTCCCGTGCCTGCTCCTGGCGGGATCCCTGTCGTCCCCGTCTACTGCCGGATGCTGAGTGCCCCTGAGCAGTGAACTCACCCTCGTCGGACTCGGAGTGCCCAGAGCTGTCTCGGGCCTGCTCGTGGCGGGATCCCTGTGTTCGGCCGGAGCTGGTTCCGGTCCTTCCACGGGAGGAGTCGACGTGTCTGCCGGTGGACGTCTGCCTGTCCTGGGAGGCCCCGTGTCTGGAACTGTCCCGTGCTTGCTCCTGGCGGGAGCTCTGTGTTGCCCTGGCACCGGACTGGCCCTGTCTGCTGGCGGACTCGGCCCGTTCTTGAGTGTCTACCCGGTACAGGCGAGACCCGGAGTGCCTGGACCTCTCCCCGGACCGGCCAGGGGTGGATTCCTGGCGGTGGCCCTGTCGGGACCCGGACCGGCCGTGGCCTACGTCGGACTGACTCTCTGAGTCTTGCGACTGGCCTTCGCTGTCACTGGCCTCGCTGTGTCCGCGGCCACTGGCCTCAGAGGAGGTTTGCGGGTGCCTGGAGCTGTCTGGCCCCTGCTGGTGACGGCTCCCCTGTCCTCCCCTCGAGCTGGAGGCTGACTGCCCGTGAGCGGTGTCCGACTGCGTGTGTCTAGCAGTCTGTCCCTGACGCGACCCGGTGTCCCTGGAGCTGTCTCGTGCGTGGCCCTGGGTAGATCCCTGCTGGGTCCTCGGCGTGGACCCGGACCTTCCGTGGGCCGATGGGGATTGCCTGGCCGAGTCTTCTGAGTGCCCTTCGCTGTCGCTGGCCTGACTGAGGCTGGGTTCTCGGCGTCTGTCGCCCCGGGAGGTGGACTGCCCCTGCCCCGCGCCGTGGCGCCGGGAGCTGTCCGCTGAGTGCTCGCGGTGGGTTTCCTGCCCTGCCCTGGGGCCTGTTCTTGCGTGCCCGTGGGCAGATTCAGCCTGCCTGCGAGAGGAGCCTGTGCCTGAGTGCCTGGTGCTGTCCGCTGCCTGCTGGTGGCCGTGGGCTTGTCTGCTTGCACTGGTGGATCCTGACTGGCCGCGGGAAGACCCGGACCGTCCCTGGGAGGCCTGCTGGCGGCGATGGGACCCGGAGTGCCCGGTGCTGTCCCGTGCCTGCTCCTGGCGGGATCCCTGTCGTCCCCGTCTACTGCCGGATGCTGAGTGCCCCTGAGCAGTGAACTCACCCTCGTCGGACTCGGAGTGCCCAGAGCTGTCTCGGGCCTGCTCGTGGCGGGATCCCTGTGTTCGGCCGGAGCTGGTTCCGGTCCTTCCACGGGAGGAGTCGACGTGTCTGCCGGTGGACGTCTGCCTGTCCTGGGAGGCCCCGTGTCTGGAACTGTCCCGTGCTTGCTCCTGGCGGGAGCTCTGTGTTGCCCTGGCACCGGACTGGCCCTGTCTGCTGGCGGACTCGGCCCGTTCTTGAGTGTCTACCCGGTACAGGCGAGACCCGGAGTGCCTGGACCTCTCCCCGGACCGGCCAGGGGTGGATTCCTGGCGGTGGCCCTGTCGGGACCCGGACCGGCCGTGGCCTACGTCGGACTGACTCTCTGAGTCTTGCGACTGGCCTTCGCTGTCACTGGCCTCGCTGTGTCCGCGGCCACTGGCCTCAGAGGAGGTTTGCGGGTGCCTGGAGCTGTCTGGCCCCTGCTGGTGACGGCTCCCCTGTCCTCCCCTCGAGCTGGAGGCTGACTGCCCGTGAGCGGTGTCCGACTGCGTGTGTCTAGCAGTCTGTCCCTGACGCGACCCGGTGTCCCTGGAGCTGTCTCGTGCGTGGCCCTGGGTAGATCCCTGCTGGGTCCTCGGCGTGGACCCGGACCTTCCGTGGGCCGATGGGGATTGCCTGGCCGAGTCTTCTGAGTGCCCTTCGCTGTCGCTGGCCTGACTGAGGCTGGGTTCTCGGCGTCTGTCGCCCCGGGAGGTGGACTGCCCCTGCCCCGCGCCGTGGCGCCGGGAGCTGTCCGCTGAGTGCTCGCGGTGGGTTTCCTGCCCTGCCCTGGGGCCTGTTCTTGCGTGCCCGTGGGCAGATTCAGCCTGCCTGCGAGAGGAGCCTGTGCCTGAGTGCCTGGTGCTGTCCGCTGCCTGCTGGTGGCCGTGGGCTTGTCTGCTTGCACTGGTGGATCCTGACTGGCCGCGGGAAGACCCGGACCGTCCCTGGGAGGCCTGCTGGCGGCGATGGGACCCGGAGTGCCCGGTGCTGTCCCGTGCCTGCTCCTGGCGGGATCCCTGTCGTCCCCGTCTACTGCCGGATGCTGAGTGCCCCTGAGCAGTGAACTCACCCTCGTCGGACTCGGAGTGCCCAGAGCTGTCTCGGGCCTGCTCGTGGCGGGATCCCTGTGTTCGGCCGGAGCTGGTTCCGGTCCTTCCACGGGAGGAGTCGACGTGTCTGCCGGTGGACGTCTGCCTGTCCTGGGAGGCCCCGTGTCTGGAACTGTCCCGTGCTTGCTCCTGGCGGGAGCTCTGTGTTGCCCTGGCACCGGACTGGCCCTGTCTGCTGGCGGACTCGGACCGTTCTTGAGTGTCTACCCGGTACAGGCGAGACCCGGAGTGCCTGGACCTCTCCCCGGACCGGCCAGGGGTGGATTCCTGGCGGTGGCCCTGTCGGGACCCGGACCGGCCGTGGCCTACGTCGGACTGACTCTCTGAGTCTTGCGACTGGCCTTCGCTGTCACTGGCCTCGCTGTGTCCGCGGCCACTGGCCTCAGAGGAGGTTTGCGGGTGCCTGGAGCTGTCTGGCCCCTGCTGGTGACGGCTCCCCTGTCCTCCCCTCGAGCTGGAGGCTGACTGCCCGTGAGCGGTGTCCGACTGCGTGTGTCTAGCAGTCTGTCCCTGACGCGACCCGGTGTCCCTGGAGCTGTCTCGTGCGTGGCCCTGGGTAGATCCCTGCTGGGTCCTCGGCGTGGACCCGGACCTTCCGTGGGCCGATGGGGATTGCCTGGCCGAGTCTTCTGAGTGCCCTTCGCTGTCGCTGGCCTGACTGAGGCTGGGTTCTCGGCGTCTGTCGCCCCGGGAGGTGGACTGCCCCTGCCCCGCGCCGTGGCGCCGGGAGCTGTCCGCTGAGTGCTCGCGGTGGGTTTCCTGCCCTGCCCTGGGGCCTGTTCTTGCGTGCCCGTGGGCAGATTCAGCCTGCCTGCGAGAGGAGCCTGTGCCTGAGTGCCTGGTGCTGTCCGCTGCCTGCTGGTGGCCGTGGGCTTGTCTGCTTGCACTGGTGGATCCTGACTGGCCGCGGGAAGACCCGGACCGTCCCTGGGAGGCCTGCTGGCGGCGATGGGACCCGGAGTGCCCGGTGCTGTCCCGTGCCTGCTCCTGGCGGGATCCCTGTCGTCCCCGTCTACTGCCGGATGCTGAGTGCCCCTGAGCAGTGAACTCACCCTCGTCGGACTCGGAGTGCCCAGAGCTGTCTCGGGCCTGCTCGTGGCGGGATCCCTGTGTTCGGCCGGAGCTGGTTCCGGTCCTTCCACGGGAGGAGTCGACGTGTCTGCCGGTGGACGTCTGCCTGTCCTGGGAGGCCCCGTGTCTGGAACTGTCCCGTGCTTGCTCCTGGCGGGAGCTCTGTGTTGCCCTGGCACCGGACTGGCCCTGTCTGCTGGCGGACTCGGACCGTTCTTGAGTGTCTACCCGGTACAGGCGAGACCCGGAGTGCCTGGACCTCTCCCCGGACCGGCCAGGGGTGGATTCCTGGCGGTGGCCCTGTCGGGACCCGGACCGGCCGTGGCCTACGTCGGACTGACTCTCTGAGTCTTGCGACTGGCCTTCGCTGTCACTGGCCTCGCTGTGTCCGCGGCCACTGGCCTCAGAGGAGGTTTGCGGGTGCCTGGAGCTGTCTGGCCCCTGCTGGTGACGGCTCCCCTGTCCTCCCCTCGAGCTGGAGGCTGACTGCCCGTGAGCGGTGTCCGACTGCGTGTGTCTAGCAGTCTGTCCCTGACGCGACCCGGTGTCCCTGGAGCTGTCTCGTGCGTGGCCCTGGGTAGATCCCTGCTGGGTCCTCGGCGTGGACCCGGACCTTCCGTGGGCCGATGGGGATTGCCTGGCCGAGTCTTCTGAGTGCCCTTCGCTGTCGCTGGCCTGACTGAGGCTGGGTTCTCGGCGTCTGTCGCCCCGGGAGGTGGACTGCCCCTGCCCCGCGCCGTGGCGCCGGGAGCTGTCCGCTGAGTGCTCGCGGTGGGTTTCCTGCCCTGCCCTGGGGCCTGTTCTTGCGTGCCCGTGGGCAGATTCAGCCTGCCTGCGAGAGGAGCCTGTGCCTGAGTGCCTGGTGCTGTCCGCTGCCTGCTGGTGGCCGTGGGCTTGTCTGCTTGCACTGGTGGATCCTGACTGGCCGCGGGAAGACCCGGACCGTCCCTGGGAGGCCTGCTGGCGGCGATGGGACCCGGAGTGCCCGGTGCTGTCCCGTGCCTGCTCCTGGCGGGATCCCTGTCGTCCCCGTCTACTGCCGGATGCTGAGTGCCCCTGAGCAGTGAACTCACCCTCGTCGGACTCGGAGTGCCCAGAGCTGTCTCGGGCCTGCTCGTGGCGGGATCCCTGTGTTCGGCCGGAGCTGGTTCCGGTCCTTCCACGGGAGGAGTCGACGTGTCTGCCGGTGGACGTCTGCCTGTCCTGGGAGGCCCCGTGTCTGGAACTGTCCCGTGCTTGCTCCTGGCGGGAGCTCTGTGTTGCCCTGGCACCGGACTGGCCCTGTCTGCTGGCGGACTCGGACCGTTCTTGAGTGTCTACCCGGTACAGGCGAGACCCGGAGTGCCTGGACCTCTCCCCGGACCGGCCAGGGGTGGATTCCTGGCGGTGGCCCTGTCGGGACCCGGACCGGCCGTGGCCTACGTCGGACTGACCCTCTGAGTCTTGCGACTGGCCTTCGCTGTCACTGGCCTCGCTGTGTCCGCGGCCACTGGCCTCAGAGGAGGTTTGCGGGTGCCTGGAGCTGTCTGGCCCCTGCTGGTGACGGCTCCCCTGTCCTCCCCTCGAGCTGGAGGCTGACTGCCCGTGAGCGGTGTCCGACTGCGTGTGTCTAGCAGTCTGTCCCTGACGCGACCCGGTGTCCCTGGAGCTGTCTCGTGCGTGGCCCTGGGTAGATCCCTGCTGGGTCCTCGGCGTGGACCCGGACCTTCCGTGGGCCGATGGGGATTGCCTGGCCGAGTCTTCTGAGTGCCCTTCGCTGTCGCTGGCCTGACTGAGGCTGGGTTCTCGGCGTCTGTCGCCCCGGGAGGTGGACTGCCCCTGCCCCGCGCCGTGGCGCCGGGAGCTGTCCGCTGAGTGCTCGCGGTGGGTTTCCTGCCCTGCCCTGGGGCCTGTTCTTGCGTGCCCGTGGGCAGATTCAGCCTGCCTGCGAGAGGAGCCTGTGCCTGAGTGCCTGGTGCTGTCCGCTGCCTGCTGGTGGCCGTGGGCTTGTCTGCTTGCACTGGTGGATCCTGACTGGCCGCGGGAAGACCCGGACCGTCCCTGGGAGGCCTGCTGGCGGCGATGGGACCCGGAGTGCCCGGTGCTGTCCCGTGCCTGCTCCTGGCGGGATCCCTGTCGTCCCCGTCTACTGCCGGATGCTGAGTGCCCCTGAGCAGTGAACTCACCCTCGTCGGACTCGGAGTGCCCAGAGCTGTCTCGGGCCTGCTCGTGGCGGGATCCCTGTGTTCGGCCGGAGCTGGTTCCGGTCCTTCCACGGGAGGAGTCGACGTGTCTGCCGGTGGACGTCTGCCTGTCCTGGGAGGCCCCGTGTCTGGAACTGTCCCGTGCTTGCTCCTGGCGGGAGCTCTGTGTTGCCCTGGCACCGGACTGGCCCTGTCTGCTGGCGGACTCGGACCGTTCTTGAGTGTCTACCCGGTACAGGCGAGACCCGGAGTGCCTGGACCTCTCCCCGGACCGGCCAGGGGTGGATTCCTGGCGGTGGCCCTGTCGGGACCCGGACCGGCCGTGGCCTACGTCGGACTGACTCTGTGAGTCTTGCGACTGGCCTTCGCTGTCACTGGCCTCGCTGTGTCCGCGGCCACTGGCCTCAGAGGAGGTTTGCGGGTGCCTGGAGCTGTCTGGCCCCTGCTGGTGACGGCTCCCCTGTCCTCCCCTCGAGCTGGAGGCTGACTGCCCGTGAGCGGTGTCCGACTGCGTGTGTCTAGCAGTCTGTCCCTGACGCGACCCGGTGTCCCTGGAGCTGTCTCGTGCGTGGCCCTGGGTAGATCCCTGCTGGGTCCTCGGCGTGGACCCGGACCTTCCGTGGGCCGATGGGGATTGCCTGGCCGAGTCTTCTGAGTGCCCTTCGCTGTCGCTGGCCTGACTGAGGCTGGGTTCTCGGCGTCTGTCGCCCCGGGAGGTGGACTGCCCCTGCCCCGCGCCGTGGCGCCGGGAGCTGTCCGCTGAGTGCTCGCGGTGGGTTTCCTGCCCTGCCCTGGGGCCTGTTCTTGCGTGCCCGTGGGCAGATTCAGCCTGCCTGCGAGAGGAGCCCGTGCCTGAGTGCCTGGTGCTGTCCGCTGCCTGCTGGTGGCCGTGGGCTTGTCTGCTTGCACTGGTGGATCCTGACTGGCCGCGGGAAGACCCGGACCGTCCCTGGGAGGCCTGCTGGCGGCGATGGGACCCGGAGTGCCCGGTGCTGTCCCGTGCCTGCTCCTGGCGGGATCCCTGTCGTCCCCGTCTACTGCCGGATGCTGAGTGCCCCTGAGCAGTGAACTCACCCTCGTCGGACTCGGAGTGCCCAGAGCTGTCTCGGGCCTGCTCGTGGCGGGATCCCTGTGTTCGGCCGGAGCTGGTTCCGGTCCTTCCACGGGAGGAGTCGACGTGTCTGCCGGTGGACGTCTGCCTGTCCTGGGAGGCCCCGTGTCTGGAACTGTCCCGTGCTTGCTCCTGGCGGGAGCTCTGTGTTGCCCTGGCACCGGACTGGCCCTGTCTGCTGGCGGACTCGGACCGTTCTTGAGTGTCTACCCGGTACAGGCGAGACCCGGAGTGCCTGGACCTCTCCCCGGACCGGCCAGGGGTGGATTCCTGGCGGTGGCCCTGTCGGGACCCGGACCGGCCGTGGCCTACGTCGGACTGACCCTCTGAGTCTTGCGACTGGCCTTCGCTGTCACTGGCCTCGCTGTGTCCGCGGCCACTGGCCTCAGAGGAGGTTTGCGGGTGCCTGGAGCTGTCTGGCCCCTGCTGGTGACGGCTCCCCTGTCCTCCCCTCGAGCTGGAGGCTGACTGCCCGTGAGCGGTGTCCGACTGCGTGTGTCTAGCAGTCTGTCCCTGACGCGACCCGGTGTCCCTGGAGCTGTCTCGTGCGTGGCCCTGGGTAGATCCCTGCTGGGTCCTCGGCGTGGACCCGGACCTTCCGTGGGCCGATGGGGATTGCCTGGCCGAGTCTTCTGAGTGCCCTTCGTTGTCGCTGGCCTGACTGAGGCTGGGTTCTCGGCGTCTGTCGCCCCGGGAGGTGGACTGCCCCTGCCCCGCGCCGTGGCGCCGGGAGCTGTCCGCTGAGTGCTCGTGGTGGGTTTCCTGCCCTGCCCTGGGGCCTGTTCTTGCATGCCCGTGGGCAGATTCAGCCTGCCTGTGAGAGGAGCCCGTGCCTGAGTGCCCGGCGCTTTCCGTTGACTGCTCTTTTTCTTGTGTGTGTCGTATTCTTTTTGATTCTTCTCTTGCATTGTCAGGCCTATACTGTGTGTTTTTTTGAGTCTCCCTGTCTGTATTTCTGTCATGTCTAATGCTTTGTCTTGTGTTCTTGTGTGCATAGGTTTGTTTTTTATTTGCACCCAATGTACTGTGTGTGTTTGATTCTTGAGAATATTTTTGTCTTTCACTGTCGTTACTGATAGTGTTTTCTCTTATCTCTCTGACTTCAGATGAGTTAGACCTCTTTTTGTTCTTTACCTTTGTATCATGGTGTTTTTGTCTATGTTCTCTTTCTGTACGTTTGCTTGAGTCACTTCTTCCACGCTCTCCAGACCGTGTCCTATGTTTTTTTTTCCCTTTTCCTGTTGCGCCTTTGGATCTTGACTTTCTATCTGTTCTTGAATGCCTCGATGTTCTTTTTCTTTCAATTTCCACATCTTCTTCTCCATCCTCTGTTTCATTTTCATCAAGATGACTATGCCTTTTTCCTTTTGAACTTGATTTTCGGTAATTTTGACTCTTTGTGGTGTCATAATATGCTTGAGCCAGCTTGAATACCATCAGCAGAAATTCTGTGAAATCTATTTTTTCGTTGTGGTCTATATCTAGCATTTCCATGAAGACATCTGCCATGTCAGGGTCATCTGGATTCTGTAAGGAGAAATGATAGAAGGAGATTGTCATATTATTCCCATTGTCAGCTAAGGAAATCAGCATGCATTTTCGTTATATGAACGCTTTTTATGAAAAAAACGAAACCAGAGTCTTAGTTGTTTTCTGTGATGTTTTTACCTCATCTTTACTTAGGTAAATTTTGTAGATACTGTGTTTTAGGTAAGTTTTAAAGAGTTAGTATGAAAGAATTTAAAGTTTTGATGTGATAAATGTGTGTTTTTATTATTTAAGAGTCATGATTTTAAATAACAGTTCATGTTTTAAGAAATACCCTATTATTAAACTTGATTTGGGAAGAACAATATATAGAGTAACTAATTGGCATTCATTTTTTAGAAGGAAAGATATATGTTTCTTTCACTTTGTGTGTTTGCGCATGTACATGCAGTTTACTTAAGGTATAGAAAAAAATTTCTACCTCTTTGAAATAAGACTAACTCAGATTCACTTACAAATTAAATGGTTCAAAAAACATTCAGGACAATACTTCGTTAGATCATTGCTGAAGATCAGGAAAGTTCTATTATGGTCTTATCACATAGCTCTTACTTTCAGAATTTGCTGAAACTCTGTTTCCAGAAGTTCCTTCAGCTCTTTTTTGCTCAGAGTTTCAGTTTCTTTATCTGTTTCTGAATATTTTTGGAATACATCAATGATGGCAATGATGTTTTCCATGATGGTAGACATCTTTAGGCAGTATATGTGAACCTAAAAAGAAGAAATAAAAGTTTACTTATACTTCATTTTTTAAAAAATTGTTTTAATTATTATAGTGATTTTCCACATTTTAAACCTATAGCCCTTATGTAGTCTATCTTTGTAAACGAATGCTGATCATGAAATCTCTTTACTGTCCACCTAGAATTTCATCTACGTAGAATCAAGAAAGAATTTGACAGATTTCCTAAGACTGCTAATTTCTGGGACTTGAACCCATTTGCAACAGTAGTTTTGTAGCTTTATAGACCTTTTTATGCTCAACGTAAGATAATCCCCTTGTTTTAATGGCTGTTGCTCATACAAGATTTAGAAAAACTCACTAGAGTATTTACTAGAATAATTAGCTGAAAATCAATGATCAGAAGCTGATTTTCACTTGGTATGTTTGCATACACCTTTAATCCCAGCAGCGTGGAAGGCTGAGGAAGATTGTAGGTTCAAAGCCAGCCACCAGCAACTTAGTGAGGCCCTTAGCAACTTAGTAAGACCCCATCTCAAAAATAAAAAAGACTAGGGATGTGACTCGATGGTTGAGTACCACTGGGCTCAAGCCCTGGTTACCCACCCCCAAAAGATGATTTTTATAAACAGTAAAGTTGCTGAGAAATGCAATTTGCCCGCTGTCAAGGCAAAAACTGAATATTCAATTTACCTTTTTTAAAAACATTTTGTAAAGTTTAAACTATTTTTAATTGGATAGTGTGACTTCAGTAGCTTTTTAATGTTAAAACAAATTTGGTTTTGATTTGTTTTTATTTTACCATTTAAGAAATAACGTGCAGTTATATCATTGATGGTCAAAAAATTAATAAATGTCTAAATAAGTGTAAATAGACATTGATTTTAAGAAATAGTTACAATGACTATATTAAAAACAGGTGAATCTAAAATAGTATAGAAAGCAATGTGAAAGACACGAATGTATATGTAGTAATCAGAATTAAAGTAATTGTGGGCCTTGGATTCTTGGTAAGAGGAAATAGATATTGATCAATTTTAACTGGTTAAATCAAATGTACATTTTGGTAAGTTTGTTCACTACAAGAATAGAATTTAAATCTTCTAAACTATTTTAGAGGAGAAGAGGAAATAAAACTCCAGTAATTCAATATAAGTCAGGAAAGAAGAAAAACAAAAGAAAGAAGGAGAAAATATAAAAGAAGCATGATTAATATAAAGTATGAAATAAATTAGTAGAATTATATATACTTTTATTATTAATTTTAATGTATGTAAAGAAGACCAGATTTTGGCTTTGTGGAAGATTATAAAGACTGAATTTTTAAAATACAGTTATGTGCCTTGTAAAATTTAATATTTTTTTCAGCCATTCTTATTTATGATGGTATTTAAGACCATATCCAAAAATCATTACAATACAAACATTACACAGATTGTTTCAGAGAAAATAAAAAGAGGAAACATTAACTTCTCAATTCATTAAAAATCTCAGAACCATATTAAAAGAAATGAAATTTTCAGTATATTTTTTCCCAAAAATATAGGTACAATAATCTGAAAGGAAATAATAGTAAGCATCGTTCTATGTTTTATTAGAGGAATTTGCAACACTCCTAAGTAAGTTTTATTTCAAAAAATTCAAGTTTGATTTAATATTGGAAAACCAATCAACTACAGAGCTAAAGTAATGGGGAAATTATATAAACCTCTCAAGATTTAAAAATAAATAAATAAAACTTTAAATTCAACATTAATTCTGATTTATAAACAAAACACATCAATTATGTCTGAAAATGTTATAGCAAAAATCATATTTAATGGTAAAATGTAGAAAATTTCACCTCCAGGTTTGGGAATGAGACTTAATATACCTGATTTCATCCTGTTCAGCCCTGGGATAAAGGTCTTAGCCATAGCAATAAAGAAAAACAATTAAAAAGAGAGTAATTAGAAAAGAAGTAATAAAACTGTCCTTAATTACAGAATGATATTTTTGTATGTGGAAAATCAAAAAGAATGTATAGCTAAACTCTTAGAATAAGTAAAATTATCAGTGTTATTGACTATAAGATAAATATACAAAGACCAATTATACTTCTACATAATAGTAAAACAGTGAAATAAGAAAGGATACTATTTATAAAAACATAAAAAATAGAAAATTTCTAGAAATCTAATGAAAGATCTGTACACAGATGGTGAATATAGAAGAATAGACCTTATTTGTGGATTGAAAGCTTCAATATTGTTAAAATATCAGATCTCCTGAAATTTATTTACAGAGGCAATAAAATTACATTTAAAATCCCTGAAGTTTTTAAAAGTAAAGATTGATAAGATGATTTCTAAAATTGATATGAAAATGAAGAGAACTAAGATTAGATATAACAATCTTGGAAAAGTTGAAGGATATACCAGATAGTAATGTGTATTATAAAGGGAGACAATATGGCATTGGTCCATGGCTAAACAAAAGGAACAATGTAAGTTAGTAGTCCAAAATCAGACCCTGTATCACTCTGGGCTTTTGTTTTATGACACAGATGGTGGTTCAGTCAGTAGGGAAAGTGTAACTTCTGAGTAGATTGTTCTGGGTTAAGAGAATTTCCATATGGAATAAAAATAGATCTTACATAAAAGATATAGATTACCTTCAAGACCTCAGGGTAGGTAAATACTTCTTAATAGAACTCGAAGTACTATTCATAAAATGATTAGAAAGTTGGACTGCATTAAAAGTAGGATTGTCTTTTCATTTAAAAATTACCTTTAAAGGAGAGAAGGACAAGCCATAGAGTGAAAGACATAAATAGCACATATAACCAATAAAGTGCTTTGTCTTGAATATAAAAATAACTCATATAAATAAATAAATACAGATAGCCAACAGAAAATTGGGTCTCTGCCACAGGAACTTTACAGAAAAGAATATCCAAGTGGCCAATAAATATATAAGTTTTCAGCCTTGTTAATCACTAGGGAGATACAAATTGAAATTATACTGTGGAACTACAGTATACCCACCAAAATGACTAAAAAGATAAAAAGGAAACTTGGCATCAACAAATATTAGGATGTGGAGAACTGAGGTCTTTTATTTTCAGCTAAAGAGAGTATAAACTGGAAGAAACATTTTGAAAAATTTCTTGGTAATATCTGAGAACCAGCAGTTACTTCTATCATATTCCCCCCAAATCATATATACATGTAACTAAAAGTTTCACACAAAATGCTTATAGCTCTGTTATTTATAATACCTCTTCAAATAGAAACAACCCAAATAATTATCATTAGAAAAATGATAAATTAAGTTGTGGTATTTTCATGTACTATAATAGAGGTGGGACTAGGATGATAGTGGTGAAGGAGACAAATGGAAGTGGACTTGACATGTTGCTTAAGCAGAGCTGACTGGACATGGTAATGAATCAGTGTGGTGTAAAGACAGGGTATCAAAGATAAGTTAAAAGTTTTTGGATTCTACAAACAGATATTTCTCATGATTTTTTATTATTTCCATTTCTCACCTAAACTACTATAGTCTATCAACTTAATCCCACTTTTGCATTCCTTATAACTCTGTTTTCCACATAGCAATTTAGTGATCTTTTAGAAACATTACATTATTTTACTCATCCTGATTAATACCCTCTAGTGACTTTTCATGTATTTAAAATAATGTATAGAGGCTGGGGTTGTAGCTCAGTGGTAGAGCACTTGCCTAGCACGTGTGAGATACTGGGTTCGATCCTCAGCACCACATAGAAATAAATAAATAAAATAAAGGTATTGTGTCCATCTGCAACTAAAAATATTTTTAAAAATAAAATAATATATCCACTCTATTATGCCCACCACCTTAATTTGGGACTGGGATTTGAACCAAGGATGCTTAAGCACTGAGTCGAATGCCTAGCCATTTTTATTTTTTTGAGACAGGGTCTCGATAAGTTTCTGAGGCTAGCCTTGAATTTATGGTCATCCTGCCTACCTCTGGAGTTGCTAAGATAATAGGCATGTACCACCACACCTGGCTATTATGACCCTTTTTACTTGGCCTCTACCTGTTTAGCTCTCTGATATCACCACATACCACTATTCCCCTTTAAAAATTTGCTGTAGGCTCCTTTTCTAATTTGAAATAAGTTTTTGCTTTAGAATCTAGCCCTTTGCCTTGGTTAGTGTCTTTCATCTTTAAGATCTCAGCTTGATGGAGAATCTCATCCCAGTTAGAAAAAGTAATACTAAATGCTGGCAAGGATATAGAGAAAGGGGAACTCTTATATACTGTTCCTGGGAATGTTGGTATAGCTATTAGGGAAAACAGTATGGAGTATCCTCAAAAAACTAAAAATAGAACTACCATGTAATCTAGCATTCCCAATACTGAGTATATATTCTGAAGGTAATGGAATCGGTATGTCAAAGAGATATCTGCCTGCCCATGTTTATTGCAGCACTATTCATAATAGATAGGCTGTGGAACAAAAGTAAGTATCCATTGATGGATAATGGATATGGAAAATATGGCATACATACACAGTAGAGTATTAGTCATAAAAAATAATGAAGTCCTGTCATTTATGGCAACATGGATTGAGCCTCAAGGATATTGTAGTATGTGAAATAAGCCAGTCACAGAAATAAAAAGACCACATATTCTCACTTATATGTGGAAACTAAACATACAGTTAGATAGGAGGAATGTTTATATTTTATAGCACAATAAGGTTACCATAGTTAACAATAATTTGCTTTATGTTTCAAAATAGCTAGAGAATGGTTTTGAATGTTCCCAACACAAAGAAATGATCAGTGTTTGAGGTGATAGGTATGCTAATTACTTTGATTTAATCATGACCCATTGTATATATGTATCAAAATATCATATCTACCCCCAAATATGTGCAATTATGTGCCAATTTAAAAAAAAGAAACTTTATTCAATAGGCAAATAAAGTTAATTTCCTAGAAAGGTCCTCCTTGGCCTTACAATTTAAAATACTCTCTTCCTCCTATTACTCTACCACTCTTTTATTTTCTTCATTGTTCTTGACATAATTTGAAATTATCTTATTCATTTATTTATTGTTTACTGAATGTCTCCCCCTACTAAATGTAAGCCTCTCAGAGTAGGGAGTTTATATAATTCACTTCTGTAAAAACCAGTGCTAAGAGCAGCTCTTGGCAAATACAAAGATAGATGATGTATATTTGTTATATGAATGTATAAGAGGACAGTCTAACAACACAAAGAGATCATTGAACGTCCCATGGAAAATAGATTTTGGCCCTCATTTTCTTTCTATATAGAAATAAACTTTTAGTGATAGTGACACCAAAGATAAAGGAAAAACCCCAAACACCAGTACTTTTTTTTTCCTCAGAGTACACATTCATCCAGATTTCCACTTTGGTTAACACTAAGTAGGCAAAGTTAAATGTATTCCTCTTACCTGTTCACAAGAAGAGCAAATAGAATGCAGCTGAAGGAGCTTGCTGGGTACTGAAGTCTGATTAATGGCCTTTTTATAGCAAGTCCATTCAGGGAGGAGCCACCCTCTGTGGGATGATCTGATTCATTCTTAACCAAACCCAGATCCACCCATATTTCCACCTCTATTTCTCCAGTGACATATGTTTACTTCCCAACATCCTCACGTACTCATCTGTACTTGTTTTAGCAAGCTTCAAATTTGGGTTTATATAAGCCCCATGTATTGGAGATTTTATGGAAGAGTCTGATTGTTTATTGCAGATTCTTTGTGTGCAAGACACATACCTACTTTGTTTGTTTGGTTTTTTTTTTGGTGATCCCTACTTTGACTTTGATAAATACCTGTTGATAAATGTACTTCTTGATCCTTGTCTCTATAAGGGTACACTACAAACTTTTTAAAAACTGAAGTTCAATCTGTGATAGAAAAACATCACCAGTGCCTACCTCTCCCTTTTTAATCTATGAACTCCATCTCTGGGTAATGAGAGAACTTGCCATAAGATGAATGCTGATATTCTAGAAATTATGATGAGTGAAGAAGATAAGGCCAGTTTACTTTTGATTTTTTCAAAAGAGCAAGAATGTGAGTTCTTGTGTTAGAAGTAGTCATTAGGAAGAGCCTGAGTTTATTAGTCAAGAATTATTAGTCTAAGTTAACCTTGTTTTTAATGTTATTACGTTTGGGGATCAGAGACATGTTCTTCTTTATACAGTTGGTTTTCTGATATTCCAGAATAACAAACTCCCCAGTCTCTCTCTCGATAATCCATACCACTATGTCGAACAGATTGCATCTCGACTTGGATGCCCCTTATTACTTTAATCTACATTGGTCAAAACAATTTATTTTTGTGTTCCCTACTAGAAGTCAACATATTGATTAATAGCATCCCCATCCACTGAACATCTCAAACTAGACAAAGTCATTTTTCATTTCTTCCTTTCCTTTACTTCCCTGCCCATGTCATTTCTACCTAGACTTAAAATATTCTTTATGCAGCTTACTCTGTCTTCAGTACTGCAATTTTAGTTCTGGACCTCACTAGCTTTCAATTGGGTATTTGTAAAAAGTATCATAACTAGACTTTTTCTTTATTAGTTTGCCAAATTCATCTTTCAATCTTAAAATGTCATTCCATTTGCTGGCTGAGTTCTAAACTTTTACTTAACATACAAGCCCCTTCACAATAGACATGAATCCATTTCTCTTACTACCAGACTACTATGGAAAACTCAGTCTAGAAGGATCGATATTCTGTGGATAATCTTGTAGTGGTCCACTCTTCAAAAATATCTCCACGTGTTCTCCTCTCTGCCCAGAGAGTTCTTGTCTATACATGGTCTCCTCACTGGCCTGAGAGCCCCCCAGTCTCTACATACTTTCCTCATTACCTACATACTTTCCTCATTCCTTAACTTATCTCCACCTTTAATGCCCTCCTGAATCATCACCTTGTTCATAAAGCCTTAACTTACATCTTCATTTAAGTTGCTATTCCCTCACACGTTCTGGATATACTTTTCTTATAGCGCTGATGATATTTCAATCATCTATTTATGTGTCTGAAACCCCCAACTCCCACATTTTGTATTCTTCTTACTCTGGCATTGACTGAATCTGAATCATGTTTAGCATTTTTGGACCCTATAAAAATTACCAGGGACATGAGCAATTAAGAAAGGGGTTGACAGTATTGTTTAGGTTCAAAGAAAAATATGTCTGAGATTTCAAAAGCTTTAATGCCCTCATTCCTAATCTTATTAGACTATCAAGTCTTCTTTTTTGGAATATCAGTTAACATTCACAGCATATAGAGATCTGATGGTCACTTTTCAATAAATGTATGTTTTCATTTTTTCTTCTTGGGTTTAATTGTCTTTGTGTGCCAGTATAGTTATTGTCTCCTACCCTGCTAGAATAATAATAGTAATCTATATTGTGTATTCATTATATACCAAGAATGTGGTAAGATTTTGCATGTATTCTAATCTTCAGAACAATCCTGTGAGGTCATTATTATTATCTCTTATTTAAAGATGAGAGAACTGATGGTGATAAGGTAAGCAACTAGGATTCAATCCCAGGTCATTCAGACTCCTGTTCTCACATTATTTCCACTATATCAGGTTGCTCTCGGTATGAGCTTTTTTCATTTCTTTTGTTAGTTTTATTTATATTTGATATTTTTAAAACAGTGGTTTCTCTCAGAGTGCCCCAAGTCCTAGGTGAACTTACCTGTGGAAATCATTGCAGGAGACTAGACTATCCAATGTAAGAGAACTTAAGATTAATAGAGTACAAGAGTGGCAAGGATGATAAATCTGGACTCTGACATTTTAATGGCCAGAAGGCCCAAATCTTCAAATTCATATCAATTTGGAGAGTAGTCATTAATGGTCTGTTCTTTTGATCATGTCATAATCATTATATTTCATCAATAACTTGAAAGAAAGGGTGGACAGATGGCAAATATTTTTATGACTAAGGATGCAAGAAGATTTTAGCATGTTGTAACAATGATTCACATTTAATAAAAGAATATTTCTAAAACAAAATAAAATCCTGACTTTGGTTCTAAATTAAACTTCATAAAGACAGGTTAAAAGATATGAATAAAAGAAGTAATATTGTGGCAAGAGCAGCGATGTCATAGCCAAAAGGGTAATGAGTGCTATTGTAGACTATAAAAGAGTACATTAACTAGAACAAGTGGTAGTGTTCTTAGTTCAGCATTTATCAGATTGTTTCTATACCTCTTTGTTCTGATGATCACTTTTCAATAAGAATATAGGCAACTTGATATGTGTTTTGAGTAATGCAATTGGGAAGATTGAATGGATAGTGGTAGGAAGAACCAAGTGAAATGATAGATGGATGCATGATATAATATCTGTCTCTAGTCATGTGAGTGGCTGTAATATAGAAAAGAAGTCTACTCAGGCCACATAATTCCACAGCAGGTAGAACTCAGAAAAATGGGTAGAACTCATGTGAAATCATATTTGGAGCTTGTATAAGTGAGTAAATTTTTAAATAGAATTGTTTAAACATAAAAATAATTATCTGTGGAGATAGTGAGTTCCTTTTCATTGCCCAGAGAATGTTGAACTGGTCGGGACCTTGGCAGTCAATCCCCAGAGAGACCTTATTCTTCATCTTATTGGTACCACACAATAAAATGCTTTCAGAAATGCTTTAGGTGCTTTTAGTTACATATTGTAGCTGCCAGAATTTGTTAAGGGGTGAAGAGAACTTCCCAAAGGCAGGAGTTATTGACAAATCATAAATTACAGGATTTCAATTACAATCATTCAATTGGTTGTCCCTCCCTTTTCCTATCCAGTGGGCTGGAAAGGCATTATGTTGCCATATGGCCTCTGGGCTGCTGATGTGGGTCAGGTTGTCACGATTCAAGGGATCAACCCTTTGAGATGTATGACTGAGGCTGTAGGAGTGAAGGGGAGTTGGAATTTGTGGTTAAGTGATTTCCTATAGGAGCTGTAGTCATCTCTTGGGAGGTGCTCTTTTGGGGTTAGAATTCTTCCAGATTGAATATTCTCTTGGATTCCTGGGCCTAGTTGAAGTGGATATTCTTGCCTTTGCCATTCAGTGGTGGAGCAGTATTTGATGAGAATACCTTTATTTGCTGCTTGAATTTCCAAGGACAGTGGTGGGGAAAAATATTGTTGATTCCACGCAAACTTTTCAAATTGCCTTCAGTGCTCTCAGACTTTATTTTCTTCAGCCTCTTCTCTCTCCCCATCATTCTCTTCTCTCTTCTCTCTTCTCTCTTCTCTCTGTCTGTATCACAGAGAGAATCAGAGAGAGAGACAGGTAAGTGATGTAGGGAAATGAGAGAGAGAGACACAAAGACAGAGACTTTTCCAGAGATAAGCAAGCCATTTTATGCCAGTATGTATCATCTCTGTTTTTTACATGCCCAACATGTAGGTACTCAGGTAGTTTTATTGAGGTATGGAAGAAAGGAAATCAGAATGGCTGACAAATTAGAAATTGAGAATATAACTGAAATAAGCCTGCAGTATAGGTGGTGGTGGTGGTGATGGTTGTATGTATGACACATATGTTATTTTAGCTTCCATAGATGCAGAAGTCTCTGAAAACACACACACACACACACACACACAACTCCATAGTGTGTGTGAGAGAAAGGCAGACACAGAGAAAACAATGTTCAGAGGTGAGTTTTATGAATAGCGGAGAGATGTTCTTCAGGCGTGCTTATATCAATAAGGGTATTTTTTTCCAAAAGTCATGCGAGTTTATTAAATCCTTCAATTAAAACTCCTGAGATGGCTCGGGGTATTCGAGAGTGTGAAGGGAGGCATATCTGTATAGTAAATATGAATGTTTTCTCTAACAATTAAGGACAAAAAGTATAACAAAAATAATAGAAAAGCAATTAATCATTTCATATGGTTAAGGGGGAAAGCTTCATGAATTAATTCTTGAATGATTACGAACAGATCTTTGGGTGGCTGTATCATCAGCTAGAACCAGTTCAAGCAGTAAAGGATGGATCATTCATCAGTTCAGGTCCCATGGAAACAGTAAGGATTGGTCACAGAGTGATGTAGCATCAGAAAACTGGAAAAAAGAATTCCAAAATGAGCTAGGAAAGAGACATTATAGTGATTTCTGACTGAAGGCTTTCCAATATTATGTTCAGACAGGGTCTAGCATAGGTCAGTAATTACAGGAGAATGTGGAACATCAAGAGAGGTTGGAACTTAAAATATGCCCCTACTCTCCTTTCTCACCTTTCCCCTTTATGTATAGGTATATTACAGATAGATAGAGGACAGGCAGATAAATAAGAATATATTCAGGGCTGGGGTTGTGGTAGAGCGCTTAGTGGTGGAGCGCTCACCTAGCATGTTTGAGGCACTGGGTTTGATCCTCAGCACCACATAAAAATGAAATATATTGTGTGTCCACCCACAACTAAAAAAATAAATAAATAAATTATATATATATATATATATATATATATATATATATATATAGAGAGAGAGAGAGAGAGAGAGAGAGAGAGAGAGAGAATATATTCTGAAGGGAAAATATATTTCTGCAGGTGACTAAGGGAAATTCAGATTAAGATATGTCACGGTGTTCAGGGATCATTCATTCATTCAATAAACATTTGTTGCCAACTGATTACTTATCAGTCACTGTGCTTGTCACAGGCCTGTAAATAAAGAAGGTATGCTCCCTGTCCTCAAAGAATTCATAATCTGATGAGGAAAGTGGCCATGTAAACAATGTGATATATGTTATAACGAAGGTATCTGTAAGTTAATATAAGACAGATGAGGAAACAACTCATTCTCTTTTAAAGTGGTCAAGAAGAGGTGATATTTGAGCTGAGCTTTAAGGAATATATTTATTGGATTGTGTAGGGGAGGGAGATGGACCTTAAAGACCGTATAGAAAGTCCTCAAAATCAATGACAAGTGATGTGGATATTATTTATAGGGATAGCAACTGAAGTTTTTTTCAAGTGGAAAAATAACAGAATCAGATTTATATTCAGTAATAATAGCTGATAGGACTATGGTGATGGATTGAGTTGGATATAGACAATTGAAATAAAAGAGAAGAGATATTGAAGTCTCAGACTAAGGCATCAGTAGTGGTACTGATCGGAAGAGACATTTCTACAAGCTGAACTTGGTGATGCACTGGATGTGGGGAATGATGGATGGTGAAGAACAAGAGGCAGTAGGTGAGAACTCTGTCAAGCCACTGTGTTGTGCAGATTAGAGAGGGTCAACTCAGTAAAATTGGGTCTGACAGGTGGACAAAATTTAGTAATGGAAAAACCACAAACAGGAGGTTTAGATGGGCAGGCACTGGGAACAATGGTGGGTATCAGGAATTTAGGGCTCATTTCTTAGGCCAGGATTTTAACAAGAGGGACTGAAGAACAAAGAATCACTGAAGGACAAGGAGCCAGGCAAAGGTCTTGTTATCATTTGAGAGGGATCAAAGCCAGATTAGCAGCATAGGTGATTTGATGCTTATTCATGAGTTTTAGGTAACATCTTTAAATTCCTTTTACTGTAGGTCAGTATTTGTTACAAATGATAGGGACCCTCACTAAAATTCTAGTACCTGTAGGCCTCTTTATCTATTCAGTTCTTACTCTTTTTTTTAATCAACTTGGATTTTATTTCCCCCTTGTAAATCTTGTGGTTGGTTATTCATCCATCACTACTTACCACCTACACCTTGTAGATTGGGCAGATAGTTTGATTGATAATCTCCATGATTATTGGTGTAGCCCAGAACCAAACTTTGACTATACAACACCCCTATTACACAGATGTAGTCAGGGGAGGGCCCAGAATAGTGTATGTGGCTTAGCTGTGGGGCCAGAAGGGTTACACAGTCTGATAGTCTGGGAACTAGATGAGTTTAGAAGGCGAACATCATGACCACTCTGAGGTTATATTGACATGCTAGTTATAATTACAGCAAGAAGTTAAAAAAACAATCGAGGACCTTAAACCACTATATGTCCACAGAATCACTGAGTGAAGGCTCCAAAGTCCTTCAAGTGTGACTTTTTGAGATGAATGATGCTCTTTTGGTTAACTCATAGATTCTCACATTAATGGTGATCTTGTTGAGATATAGGCAGACTCAGTTTGTTAATATTTCTACTTGTTTATCAGTGTCCCCTAAAGTATGATTTTCCCAGTTTCTTCAAGCAAAGAATCTACCTCTTTATCTCATTCTAACATTTTTCTAATCAGGCCATCAGTTAGTTAACCCTGCAGAGTATACTGTGACAATATTTCATTTACTTGTGCTTAAAGTAATTAATAGAAAGCTCTTTACATTTTTATCCACAGTATGGATTTAATTATCCTCAAGTAATCATTTTTAAAAAATTTTTTTCATGAAATTCCTAATTATAAGAACTTTCGAGATGAGGTGCGTAAATGGTTGAAGTCATGTAACACTATGCTCATAATATTGGTACCCTAATTAGTGCCAAGTGGTAACAGCACAGTTTCACAAACTTCTCAGACTTGCCTTTGATTACTGGCTCCTCCAGTTACCAGCTCTATGACTTTGAGTAAATTTCTTAATCTCTCTTTGTCTTGTTTCCTCATCTTTGAAGTGAGTACAATAATACCTACTTTGCATGATTCTTGAGGGTATTAAATGAATTATATGTCAATGATCTGGCACTTTGCCTGGCATTGTAGCAGATGTTCAATAAATGACAATTATTAGTATTACATAACTATGAACTCTTACAGAACTGATATACCCAACGTGAGGCACTCTTATTTTGAACAGTTTTTTTCATGTCCATGTGGTCCATCGAAAAGGAGGAGCAAGAAATGTACATCTCTTTCAAAAACGTTTTCTTCAAGAGTTAATTGCCTTTCCACCAGATTGTGGAAGTTTTTGAAGGTCCTTCAAGGTGTAGTGTGATCTGTTGAATACCTTGCTAACAATTCTAGAATATCTGGGAGAAGGTTTTCATCTGTTTTAGGAAAAGAGTAGGGGAATAGGAAACGATGAATATAAATACTACTCAAGTTGATGGAAATTGCTCTAGGTACATTTATTTATTTCTTGCCTCCACTGTATACATTCCACTTTATTCTGGCAACGGTCCCTGATTTTCACTTAGGAATCCCCAATTGCCCATTCTTACTCTGTGATTGGTTTGGTATGTGGGATCTCCCTTTGACCCTAAAGATGAAGAATGTTGCTTGGATATTAGTGGGCAGGGGTGGGTGGAATATCTAAAGCAGAGCGAATCTCAGGACTCTTGTGGGAATCACCAGTAAAGAGATTCTTCCCCTGGATCTCTGAGAGATGTTTCATGGGCATCAACAAAGAAGTAGAATTGCTAGATGGTGTACTTGATTTGACTTGATATTTGAACATGTAGGCAGAGTTTGTTGCAGCCATCTCACAACTATATGTCAACAGCCTATCTGAATATGAAGTCAACAGAGAGGAAAGCAGAGGTGAGGGACTGAGAAACTCACCTGAACTTGATGATATCCTTTGAGTTTCAAATTGAACACTGGTAAATCAACTCTATTACTTTTCAATTTCATGAACCAGTAAGTTCCCCTTTTCAGGTAATAAAGTTTGAATTTTTCTGTTACATCAGGTGGAAGTAGAGCTAACATAAAGTTGTTATTTACTTTTCCTGCACTCTCCAAAGTATAAAAAAACATAGCAAGGTCACCTGGGGCATGTTAAAAAAAGAGTGGTAACAGAGAAAGGGGAGAAAGAGGACTCACAAGCCCTCTTCTCTGTTCTTTCGTATTTCTTCTTTCCCTCCAAATCAACGGCTGAACCCAAACCAGTCGCATTATATATTTTTAAGGATAAATTTCTTTGGAGGCAAGGCCAGGGTTCTCTCTGAGGAAAATAGGGGTCTGGCCCTAGAAACTTCTGTGTAAAGTTGAGTGTGTGCTTGTTGGCCCAGCCCTGTGCAGCATTGCAAAGTATCTGGCAATCTGAGCACCATTCTCCTTTAAAAATTGATTAAATATTTCCTTGCCTTTCTTCTCTTTATCTTCTAAAGTCAGAGATCCAGAACCCATGTTTTCTTAGGTCTCTGCTCTTTTATTTCCTCTATTCCTTCACCAAAGATGTTTTCCCCTACTCACAGTTTTGAGAGCCTGAAAAATTAACCCTTTCTAGGCTTGGGCCCCATTTTTTGCTGACTCGAGACCATCAGCTATACACACACACACACACACACACACATAAATATAATACATATATATTGAATATATGTTTTAGTTCTAGGTGTAGAGATTTGAGTTATATACCTTACTTCATGGTACTTTATAATTATTGGTCTATGCAGATTCTTCTTTGGAATAGTTGATTAACAAACTTCTTTTCTTCATTCTTTATTCCATCCTTCTGCTCCCCCCCACTAGACAATGCTTCTGACAAGTTTATTGTATCTCTCTTAATTTATATGAGTTGATGTAAAATATACATTATTATTTTTATGTTAACATAGTTTGACTTTTACTAAGTGCAATATATGGTAGATCTCATTCTTTTTCATACTTTTTTTCACTCAACATCCATGTTGCTCTGTGTATATCTGGTCCACTGCTTATTACTGTGCCATTGTTGTGCGTAAACTCAGTGTATCTATGCACTTCCCTGGTAATAGAGTGTTTCCAATTCCTCAGCACTAAAACAGTGTTGTGATGAACATACTCTCTGTCTCTCTCACTCTCACTCACGTATTTATTTATTTATCTATTATGGATCTCTGAGAGATGTTTCATGGGTATAAACAAAGAAGTAGAATTGTTAGATGGTATACTTGATTTGACTAAATACTGTTAGATTACTTTCCAGAATAGATTTACTCTCCTACTAGAAATGCATGAGGTTTCCATAAACCCACATCCTTGTCAACTCTTACAATTATCCAGTTTCCTAATATTTTCCAGCCAATATCACTGGTATTTCAGTTTTTATTTACCTAATTAGTGAGTTTGAGCCTCTCTATGTACATTCCTAAACCATTTACCTGTTTTGTAAATTGCCGGTTTAAATACTTTGTCCATTTTTCTCTTTTCTTTCTTTCTTTCTTTCTTTCTTTCTTTCTTTCTTTCTTTCTTTCTTTCTTTCTTTCTTTCTTTCTTTCTTTCTTTCTTTTGCTTAAGAGGTGTTCCTTGTACGTTCTAGATATTAATTAATTAGTACATTATTGGTTTTAGACATTGCGAATAATTTCTTCCATTCTGTCATCTGCCTGTAAATTTGTTCATACTGCTTTTCACTGAACAGAAATATTTAATTATGATATAATAAATGTCACATCTATTTTTGTACTATGTGTACATGTGAAGTTCTGTCTACAATATTCTTTCCTGCCCTGATATTACTGTTTTCCTATATCTTCTCCTTTTTACTTTGTTGTTTTAAGTTTCACATTTAGATCTTTATTCAGTTTGGAGTCTACCTTTGCATGTGGTTTTAGGTAAAGATCCACTTTTTTAAAAAAAATCTATGGTTTTAGCTATGTTTGCAACTCTATTAACATTTATCCTTTTTCCATTAATATGTGGTACCCACTTTTGACTGTATATTAAATTTCCATATAGTTATATAGATAAACATATAAACATGGCTATATTTTTAAGCTGTTATAGTTCACTGATCTTTTTGTTGTTTCTGTAATGTCATATGGTTTCTGTGCAGTATATTTTAATACATGATAGGGCAAGTTTTCCCACTTTGCCCTTTTCTTGAAATGTTGACTTACCTATTTATAGAATTTTATTTTTGCATAAAACTGTAAATTAAGGTTATCACTTTTCTTAAAGAAGTAAACAAAAATATTTTAAGATATCTGTGATTTTGTTGAATTTGTAAATTAATATGAACTGGTATTTTTATTATATTTAGTCATCCCCCAAAAGATATAATGTCTATTTATTCATATGTCCTTTATTAGATTTTAAATTTTTCTCCATGAAGATATATAAATTATTAGCAATTTCTAGTTACCTTATAGTTTTTGTTGCTATTTTGAATGGTATCTTGTTTTTTTTAATAACTTTGTGATTATTATTGGTAAGAGAAATGTTTTAGATTTTTACACTTGACTGCATCTTATAAACTTGCTGAATGTTATTATTAGTTCCAATAATTTGCTGATTTTGTTATTTTTTTCCAGCTGTAAGGTCATATCATCTGAAAAAAATGTCATGTTTTCTTTTTCAATCAATATACTTGTTCTTTCTTTTATAGTATTGAGCAGAATATATTATGCTAGGTTAAACACTCATAGTAATATTGTCCCTGATTTTAGTTCTAAAGGGAATGCCTCTGAAGTTTCTTAATTATTATGTTGTATACTATAAGATTTTTATGTATAACACTTACCATTTTAATAAATTTGCCATTTCTTTCTAGTCTGAGTTTTTGTCTTTGATGTGTTCTGATACATATAAAATATAGTTTCTGCATTGATTGAGATAAACACATTTTTTCTCTTTTATTAAAGAGACAAATTACAAAGATTATCTGATTTTGAATAACTTGCATTTTTTGTATCAAACTGAGTTAATCATGATATAGTGTTCTTTTAAAATCCACTGTTGGAGCCAATCATATTTAATAGTCCTTATTTAGGATTTAAAAGCATACATTAATAAATAAAATGAAACTATACTTTTATTTTCTTTTATTTCCATGTTCACTTCTGGAATCAAGCTTATACTACTTCATAAAACTAGCTGAGTAGTCATTCTTCCTCTTTTCTGGAAGAACTTATGTAAAATAATAATTTTTCCTTAAAATCTTCTCCTTAGTGATTTGAGTGTGACTTTTGTTTGTTTGTTTGTTTTCAAGATGAGAAAAGAAAATATTTGATTATTTAAAAATTTCAACACTTACTGGCTTGTTGAATTGAACTTTTTTTTTTTTGTACCAGTTTTGGCAAATTATATTTTTTCCAGGACTGCCTTCCATTAATCTAAGTTTTCAAAAGTGTTAATACATTCAGTGGTCATGTCTCCTTTATTATTATGCATTTGCTTTGTTATATATCAGGACCTCCATATCCTGTGGGTTTTGCATTCCCTGATTTAACCAATCACAGACTGGAAATATTTTGAGGAAAAATTGTATCAGTACTGAAAATATATAAGCTTTTTCCTTGGCATTATTTCCTAAGCAATACTGTATAATAACTATGTGCATAGCATTTACATTACATTAAGTATTATGAGTAATAAGTAGAAATGATTTAAAGTATATGGGAGGATGTGTATAGGACATATGCAAATATTACACCTTTGTATTTAAGGGACTGATGCATTCACCATATTTAAGGGACTGAGCCATTCACCCTGTGAACACTGAGGGATCACTATATTTGTATTGCTATATTTGTATCTCAGGTCTTGGCATAAGTGGGTGTATTTCATTAATCATTTCAAAGAAATAGTATTTTTCCGGGCTGCACAAATGCCTGTAATCCTAGCGGCTTGAGAGGCTGAGGCAGGAGGATCACAAGTTCAAAGCCAGCCTCAGCAACAGCAAGGCTTTAAGCAACTCAGTGAGACCCTATCTCTAAATAAAATACAAAAAAGGGCTGGGGATGTGGTTCAGTTGTTGAATGCCCCTGAGTTCAATCTCTGGTACCCAAAAGAGAAAAGTTAATAAAAAAATAAAAAAAGAAATAGCGTTTTATTAATTCTTACTACTTTGATTCCTTATTTCATAGATTTTTTGATCTTGTATTTATTCTTTTGTTTCTTCTTGTTCTGTACCCATGCCTTCCTCTGGATGTTTAGGATTTACTATTATTACTTGATTTATTTTTACCCTATTTGTTTCCTGATAAATATATTTAATGCCAAACTTTCCTTTTATGAATTGCTTGATCATTTCCCCCCAAATTTTAATAATTATGTATTTCCAAGTGTTTCTCAATCCTCTCCATGACTTCTTTTTGACACCCCACCCCATCTCCTAAAGCTTGTGTTTTGGAAACATAAGCTTTTTTTCTTAAAGCTATTCATTTGTTATTATTTATTGTATTGTGGTCAGAGATTCATAGGCTATATGATGCTGCCCTTCCAGAATTTATTCTTTTATGGCCCGAATAGTGTAATTTTTGATTGCATAATATATTATGGAGGATGCATATTCTCATTTTGGTGGGTAAAGAGTTCTGTATGTTTGTAATAACGTGAGATTGATATTTTATTTTTTAGATATCTGTACCTCTGCTTACTTTTGGCTTGTCTATCAGTTCTGAGATGGTATATTGATTTTTCCCCCTCTCAAACAGCTTTTTATTAAACAGCAAAACTGGAACACAATTTTAAATATTTGTAAAATTAGGTCACAAAAGGGATGCAAAATTTTTGAAGTATATTATATATTCATACAGCCAAAGTCACTCATCAAATCTTACACTAATACATAAGATTATTCCCATGATTAAAAGTAGCCCAAATCTAATAACTGTAAGCTGTATTAGAGCATCTTTTCCTTTTATAACATCTTAATATTATTTTTTATACTGATTTCCTTAGAAGATTCTACCAACTAAATTTTTAAAAATTGCTAACAAATGACTAAAACTCTGCAAACCAAATTATTGAATTTATAGAAAATTCTGGGAGAACAAGTGAACTAAAGTACTAAGATTAAGATAACCAGTTATTATGTATGTAAAAGTCTCCCATGTATTCATGATTCTGATACTAATATACTCTCTTAAGGAATTATGCAAAAGTCAGTCTACTGGCTACTAAAAATAAACCTTGAGGCCAAACTACAAATGGTCCCCTTAACATATAGTGTATATAATATGATTATTCAAAATTAATGCACTTTCGTATCTATTCCTCAAAGAATCTATTCTGCTAGGGAGAACACAGATATGGAATGAAAACAAGTTCCTTTCTGCCCAATTTCTATTTTTCCTCAAGATTTTCTATGTTTAACACACAGCCAGAACTCCTAGTCTTTCAGATGCCAAGTGGGTTATTTTTTGCAAAAGGAAGTTTTTAAAAAAATTCCCCAGTACAAGGCTATTTTTATAGCCTCACTCTGTTCTCAGTCGATTAAAGAGAAATCAGCAATCTTATTAAGTATCAAAAACAACAAATTCTAGTTAATAAAGTGTCTTGTTTGGGTTAAGTTTCATAAATTAGGGTTCAGGTTACTTTCATAAGTGATTAACTATTAACATTATTTTTACAAATGTGAAACATTTCTTTCCTTAGGGGAAGGGGATTAAGAAGGAAGAGGCAAATGGAGAAGAGGCACAAAATGGTGGACAGGGTACATAAAGCTGTGCATTTAGTATATGGTTTTGGTTACTTTTTCACAACATGGTGGTTATTTTCTTGTGTATTTTACTAAACCTATAATAAAAGACAGGGCTAATCTATATATCAACACAAATTTAATAAAACATTCATCTTCAAATTTCATATACAATTCTATTATGAAGTCTCTACAATACCTTTGCATATCTTTATCAACTAATGGTACACAAACTCATGGAAGTTATGCAGTTAATTTTGCCTAGATCTGACATTATTTTCATAAATATTCAGTGATGCCACAAAGAAAAGTACTGAAACTTTTGTAATGTATGCAAGTTTTAAAGATGAAAAAGATCAGCAGCAATTCCATAAAACAGAAGGGAAACCAATCCTTTACTTTCTTTTGCTTTTTGTGTCATTTGTTTGAAAAACAAGCAGATATGAGTTTTTCTATATATTGTCCAAAAACTTGTTCTTTCTGGTTTTAGCTTCAGATTTTCTTCCTGAGAGATCTTCAAGTATGTGTTAGAGTTCCAACACTTGATAAATAAATTATGTTTTTTTTTCCTTCCAGTTCTCCTAATTTTCAGCACCAAATGCAACCATTGCAGTATTCATCATTGCTTTATTTTCAACCATTTGATGACTTTTTCAAATTCAGAAGTCTCTGTCTTTTCATTAATTAGTTTAGGCCATTTACTTTTTTGAAATTCTATTGATGTTAAGGCTTACTTCTGCCATCCTGGTTCATACTTTCCCTTAGCTCTAGATTTTATATAGTTTTTTTGTTTTCTGGGATAAAATGAGTGGTTATCCTTTTAAAAGATATTAACTCAGGTTGGATTTAAAAAACAACAGAAAAGAATAAAAATTCTCAACTAATTCAGATTAATATAGCCTTGATGTGAAAATTAGATAATGAAAGCCCTAGTAAATAAAACTATAGGTCAGTTATGAACACAGAGGTGCAAATATCGTGATAAAATATGAACATATCAACTCCAAGAGTGTGCCAAATTTATTTTCTAAATAAAGTTTACCATAAGATTGCAAGATCAGTTCAATCTTTGAAAATCAAGGTAATTAATGTAATTAATAAAAATAAGTAGAAAAATACCTATAATTGGTTTACTAAACTGAAAAAGGCATCTGATAAAATTAAGGATCATTTATGATAAATTCTCAGCAAACTAGGAATTGAAGAACATCCTTAATGATGGCATTTATAGACTAACAAAAACCTATAGCAAACATTATGCTTCAAATGTTGAAACACTGGGAGTATACCATTGAAGTCAGGATAAGGATACCTGCTATCATTACTTACATATGCAATGTCCTAACCTATAAGAAATGAGTATTCTACTTCTGGGTAGATTTACAAAAGAAATGAAAGCCGGGACTTAAAAAGAGATATTTGTACATTCATTTTTATAGTAGTAGTATCCACCATAGTCAAAAGTTGGAAATAATCCAACGATGGCTTTCAGGGGCTGAGGAGTATGGTGACTTGATGTCTAATGGGTGCAGAGTTTCAGTTTGGGAAGATGAGAGTTCTGGAAATGGATGGGTTGTGATTGTTAAACAGCAGTGTGAATGCATTAATGTCACTGAATAGTATGCCTAAAAATGACATGATTTTCAGTAAATTTTATATGTATTTTATGGTAAAGATTCAGAAATGAAGTAAAAATATTGAGAAGAAAGATAATTCATTTATTAGTTTCCAACAAATTGAGCCCAAGAAAATTGATTAACATTAAAAAAACAAAAAGAAGATGCAGCAAAATAATCAAATCCAAGACCAGCATAAACAAATTCATAGCCTCTTATATAAATCATCAATTTGGAGCTGGGGTTGTGGATCAGTAGCAGAGCACTTGTCTCCCATATGTGGGGCACTGGGCTTGATCCTCAGCATCACATAAATAAATAAAATAAAGGTACTACTACGTCCATCTACAGCTAAACATTTTTAAAAAATTAAAAATAAATCATCAATTTAAAATACAATAGAAAAATTCCATTTTTATTAACATCGAAGATGAAGTTCCTCCAAATAGACCTAATGAATAAACACAAAGGAGGACATAAAAGAAAATCTTAACAAATGGGGAAATGTACCACGTTAAAATGACCCGTTTGGGGACCAGGGATGTAGTTCATTGCTAGAATGCTTACATAGCATGCCTGAGGCCCTGGGTTCAATTCCTGGCACGGGATAGGGGGTGCAGAGGGGAGTGATGATGTAAATTAGTGTATAGCCAATTTAGAAAATAGCATGGACATTCCTCAGAAAACTAAAAATAGACTTATGAACGAACTGACAATCACACTTCTGGATATATACCCCAGAGAAGTCAAAATCAGTATGTTGAAGAGAGATCTGCATTCCCAGTTTCATTTCAGGATTATTCGTAATAACCAGTATATGTAAGCAACCCAAGCGTCATAAATGGATGGATAAATAAATAAAATGTGGTATATATGCACAGGGGAATGCCATAAATTATTTAGAGAGGAAATTCTGTGATTTACTACCACATGGATGAAACTGGAGTGCATGATGTTAAGAGAAATAAGTGAGGCACAGAAAGACAAATACTATATAATCTCATGTGTAGAATCTAAAGAAGTTGATCTCATAGAAACAGAGTACATCCGTGGTTACCAGAGGCTGAAGAAGGATGGTTTGGGAAGATGTTGATTCCGTTAGACTAAAGGGCTATGTTGTAGTGATTTATTGCACTGTATGTATATGACTTTAGTTTATATAATGTCAAGCATATTTCAAAGTTACTGATAAAATAGATTTTTAACATTATCACAAAATATGATAAGTTGGTGAGGTGATGGGTATGTTAATTAGCTTTATTGAATCTTTCTACAGTGTAGATTAAAATATCACCTTGTACTTCATAAATATACATTATTTTCTGTTAAATAAATTTTAAAATTAAAAAAGAATTAAAAACAAGCAAAGAATCTTAGGGAAACAAGAATAGATTCTTCCAAAAACAAGAAAGAGTCAAGGGAGAAAAGAAAAATAATAAAAGTAAATGATTTTTCCCTCAGGAATGTTATTTATTTAATATCTAGGGAAGATCATTATTTGGATAATATCCATTGAATATTTTAGAACAGAAATTCAAAAGAAGTCTGGTTACCATTTTTATTTACTATAAATAAATTTTGTGTGTAAGTTATAACTTTCCTTTTACATAGGTCAAATAAGAAGTTTAGGGCACCAATAGTTAAGGTAAAAGAAGTTGTGAAAATTCAGGGAGCAAAACAAGCTCTGGGTAGTCCTAGGAAAATAATCTGAAACAGAGAATTTCATAGAAGTTAAAACTGCTCAGATGATATACTCCTTGAAAATTATACCATTGCAAGAATTGATGGACTGCTCTTATGGAGGAGAAATGAGTACATTTGGGGTTTAATCTGGCTCCAAAACAGGGAAATGGCACTGAAAGCCGTGAAGGACACAGCGGGGTCTGATTATGCTTATCAATTTGATAAAGTGGACAAAACACTATAAAAAGATAAACAATGGTATACAAATAGCAGTCTTATTCAGAACATTAAACATGAACTCATACATACTTTTGGAACTTATAATTTTTTTTTAGTTTTAATGGGCTGACTTTTCACTTCACCTTATATATGCCTCTCATATTTTTTAAACTTCTATTGATATTGGAATTGTAATTTTTTAGAAATTATGCAAATATAGCCATTACCTCCAAATTAAAACAAAAATTCAATGCAATTCCTTTATAAGTGCTTGAAGGATTTCCCTAGATTCTAACAAAATGATTCTTTAATTCATATGGAAGCATAAATGTACAAAAAAATCGAATATATTTTTGGAATAGAAAAAAAATGGTAAAAAATTAGCCTCCAGGGACCTGAACACTTATGAAGTTTCAGTTGCTAAACAGTGGTGTGGAAAGGCAAATGAACAGTTGACTAGTGGAAAATACTGGAAATACCAATCTATCCATGGGATTTTGGAATATGAGGGAAGTAGAATTGTTAATAGATGGGGGAAAATTGTTACACAAAATGGTATATGATGGGTTTTCCTTCAGTATGTTAAATGCCAAACAAAAGATGCCTCCGTAGGAAAACCAGATCACATTTCACCCAAAAATATATTTCAAATGAATAGAGGACCAATTGAAACCCAAAATGGGGCAAAACAGACAACAAGACAAAAAACCTTAAGTTATTTGAAGAAGATATAACAGAATGGACAATATCTTTTTCTTAAACTTCTAGTAGAAAATTCCTTATTGAATATTCTCCCAATAAATGAATTCAGGAATAAAATGATTGATTACATAAAAATAAAAAAATTCTGAGGACAAAAGTCACTATTAAAAATGAGAAGAAGATTACCACTAAATAGGGAAGAGAAGTGGAAGGGAAAAGGAGGGAGAAGGGGAATTGCACGGAAGATGGAAGGAGACCCTCATCGTTGTACAGAATACATGTGTGATGTTGTGAGGAGCAAAAGAAAAAAGAAATGTGTCACATTACATTGGATAGAGAGATGTGATGGGAGGGGAGGGGAGGGGAAGGGGGGATAGGAAGGGCAGCAGAATAAAATAGACATTATTATTGCTGTATGTATATACGTGACTGTGTGACCAATGTGATTCTGCAACCTGTACACTCAGAAAAATGAGAAATTATACCCCATTTGATTCAAATGTATGAATTGTCAAGATCATTGTACTGTCATGTGTAACTAACAAAAAAATGAGGAATTGATATAAGGTTTAGATAATAATTGATGAAAAACTTAAGTAGCTGATGAGTGTCCTGTTGTGTCAGTATTAAAGAATGATAGCTGATGCAGTCCTACCCCCAAATCTGTAGTCACCTGGAAATTAATGGAATGTAATCTGTGTAAAGCTATATATGTTGGGCATTATTTATTGGCACTAATGCTTCAAGCTTACCTTTACCTTGTTTTATAGCATTTTAAGAAGTGTTCTGCTTAACTTACTTGAGAAATATACCTAAGAGCATGTAATAGATCATACTTGCCATGCTATAACTCACTGGAGGAGAGTGAAGAGAAATTACTGATGCCAATAATGAAGAATCTGCAGACTAATCCTTTATTTAAAACTTTCTTTTCATGCACCCCACATAACATAGTGCATATTTCTAAGACCACTAAGAGATGGAAGAGAAATAGTTATTAACGCAGAATTATTTATGTGGTATGGTGTTTCTGTTCTTTTCCTGATTTGTTTTATTGTTTTTGTAGCTGAATTTTACCAGAACTGCATCCGAGCTGCATTTTTAGTCTCACTGAAAATGAGTCATTCAGTGGGAAGTGGACTATCCTGTGGTTAATTTCAAGGTTATGAGTGAAAACACATATGAATAGTAGACTTTTACCTGAACCCTCCTCCAAAATGATGGTTCTGGAGTATGTCATCTTTTTGAGGATTGATTCTAAATTCAAGGACTTAGGTAGTTTGGTTTCATTTCCTTCTCAGCTAACTATTCCCAGATCAGTCTTTTGCTTCTGAACCTTTTTTTTTTTGTGTGTGTGTGTGTGTGTGTTTGAAAATTGCCTGTATGGTAGCATCATTCAGATTTAAATGCCAAAAAACATTAAATACTTGTATAGCACTGTTAAATGGGGTTTAAATATTTATGTCAAGTTAAATATAGAATGCACTCACTGGATTTTCATAGAGGAAGTATTGTTATGTGTTGAACAGCCATTTCACAGACATGCTGATGATCCTTTTCTTTAGATGTTATTAGGTTTAAGAACTATTTCAAAATATTTGGTTGAAAAATGGAAAGATAGAAAGTTATGGATTCATACAACATGGCATCTTAAGAAGTTGAAAGATTGAAAGTAGTGCATTGTTTCTTTTAAGAATAACAGTTTTGAAGTCAGCAATGTAATCTTTTTTAAATTCAGCCTTTCTCAGTAGATATGTTTTAATGTAACATGGAATCAATGTAGCTGTAGATTTTGACTGGTAAACTAAATGCTTATATATTTGAAGTTGACTTTAAAAAGCCAATGAGCAGTCCTCAAAGATCCTGGACTCTCAGTGACTAATAGAATAGTGTTCGGTTTTGGAGTCTGGAGTTAAAGCACCTTGTGTTGTCTGCTTCTGAAGTGTCTCAGAGTTTTACATTTAAAGCACAAAGAGTAACATTTTATATTAAAAAGTTGCATTTCCCATTTGTTAGTGTCCCTTGCTACCCCTCTGATGAGGAATGTTCACATTACCTCTGGGTCAGTTCTATGCATAACATTCACCAAATACTGCTGCTGTGGTTTCTTAAAGGAAACCTCGTGTGCTGTGACACATTGTCATCTTGCTGCTCGACGAATAAGCATATGAGGAATTAGACTGTGTGTGTTGACAGTACCTTTGTACATACAACAAGATGTAACCCTAAAAATGAGGAATGGGCATAAATAACCACTCAGTGATTTTGTTTAAAAATTGGTCAGTACTATATCTAAAGCTTCTGTGGTTTATATGATGTTTTAACTTTTAAACTGCACAGAATAAATTAAAATGAAAACAAAAAAATGGTGAATTGGAAGAGAATGTTACCAATACATACCAAGCAAAGTGTTAGTATATAACAGTATATACAAGCAAAGAATTAGTGTTCAAACTACATAAAGACTAACCTAGATAAGCTAACCAAATTGTAAAAGGAACAAAGATAAAAATAGACTTCTCATATGAAAGAAACCCAAAAGGGTAATAAAAATTAAGCATAAACATTTAGCTTTGCTAGTATACAGGAAAACACAAGTTAAAATGATGACAGATGCTATTATTTATGTATGAGATTAGCAAAGCTAAAATCGATCTACTTTTGTTAGGAAAAGGGAACTTTCATATGGCTTTGACGGGAGTGTAAATTGATGCAGTTAACTTAGAGGCCAACTTGGCAATCCATCTATTAAACTAAATTGCACATAACCTTATGTGCCAGTAGTCCCATATCTAGGAATACTCTTGCAAAACACATGTACGAACAAGGATATGAGTAAGATATCCCTGTAGCTTTGTTTATGATACTGAAAAATTGAAAGCAACCTAAATGCTCACCAGTGAGTGAATTACTAAGTAAGACTTGGCATATCCCTATCACAGAATTTGATTTAGCAATTAGAAATAATGAATTAGATTTATGTAAGTCAATACCTCCAAAAATTATTCAGTGAAAAATGTACACTACAGAACCATAAGTACATATAGAAATGCACACAAAATCTAAATACTTTTCTGTGAACCTGGATATGTCTGTAAAAATGTCTGAAAAGTATCAAATTCTACTTTGCAGTGACTGTATCTTAGGAAAGGAGAGAAGAGTTTGGATTTGGATGAAAGGCATAGGAGATTATAGCTTTATCTATAAAATATTCTGATTTTTAAAAGGAAGATTATATCCCTATGTTTTTGCAAAATTAAAATTGATTTTTGTTTTTTGTAACTGTGGTATATTTTTGTTGAAAGAATGCATTACATGAACTAATAATGATGTATACAGTAATTTTTTTGTGTATGATTCCCGGCAGTGGAGATAATGTCAGAGAGAATTTTATTTATTAACAGGAACAGACTCATTTTACAGCAGGCTTGCTTGTTTTTATCATGTGCTTATAATGAAAAATAAGAAAAAAACATTGATACTACTTAAGAAGGTGGACTTCCATGTTGAATTCTTCTTTAATCTGGACCATACCACACTAAGCCATTTCCCTTTGTTCTGTCTCCGAAAGCAACGTGAAGTGGTGGGAAAAGCACTGGACTGGATATGGCCAGCAGCTTTGTTCTGATTAAACAGTTGACACATGTTGGTTGTATAAGGTGGGATTCTCTCTCTTCAAATGACAAATAAAGGGGTTATCATGGAGTTCCTAATCTGTAAATATCTATGTGTAGTCTTGGGAGGGCCTAGAAGTCCCTGAAATTATGGCGAAGCTTTTCTTCTAGGTGGATCTGTGTACTTTTTGAGGGGAAAAGAGATTCTGAAATAGTCGTGGAACAAGAAAAAGAGCCAATATCCTGTATGATCTTAAGTGTTCTTTTGAGTTGTGAAATTTGAGTAAAAATAAAAATAATCCTTAAGATATTTATCCTGTCCTTTCTTTTTCTCTTTCCACTTATCAAACTCCTCAAACATAAAACCCAGAAACAGTTAACAAGTTTTATAAGCTATAAAATATATGACTAATTTCTAAAGTTAATATGATTATTAAATGGGCTAATACATGTAGAGCCGTCTACCACTATTGGACATGTAGTAATGAAACAACGGATAGTTAAAAATGAAAAGAGCAGAGCTGCAGTGGAGTTTTGTCCATTTTGACTTAATTATAAGAGCATGGAATACATCTTGTTCTAATTCAGTGCCTAGTACCTTTCCTTTCCCATCCCTCCCCCAACCCCTTGCTCTCTTCCCTCTATTGATCTTTCTGCCATTTACCCGTAGTTATTTTTTAAATTATTTCTTCTAGACTTTATTTTTAGAATTCTGACCAGAAGTTTGTACTTTTTTTTTGTTTAGATATACTTGACAATAGAGTGTATTTTGACATATTATACATATATGGAGATAACTTCTCATTCTTACTGTTGTAAATGATGTGGAATTATACTGTTCATGTATTCATATATGATGTAGGAAAGTTATGTTCAATTCATTCTACTGTCTTTCCTATTCCTACCCCCACCCTTGCCTTCATTCCCCTTTGTATAACCCAATGAACTTTTATTTTCCCCTCCCCTCTCCTTATTGTGTGTTAGCATCTACATTTCAGAACATTTGGCCTTTGGATTGGGGGGGGGGGGCGGTTAGCTTATTTCACTTAGCATGATAGTCTCCAGTTACATACACTTACTGGAAAATGCCATAATTGTATTCTTTTTTATGGCTGAGTAATATTCCATTGTGCATATATACCACATTTCCTTTATCCATTCATCTGTTGAAGGGCATCTGGGTTGGTTCCATAGCTTAGCTATTGTGAATTGAACTGCAATAAGCATTAATGTGGCTGTGTCACTATGGTATGCTAATTTTAAGTCCTTTGGGTATATGCTGAAGAGTGGGATAACTGAGTCATCTGGATATTCCTTTCTAGGTTTTCTGAGGAATCTCCATACTGCTTATATGCCTCTTATATTATTAAATACTCAAGTAATATGGAAAATTATTTTTAAAAACATAACAATAAATCACTACTATTTCCATCATATAAAAATAATCAAGGTTAATTTTTGGAAAAAACATTATTCCAAATTTCTTTGTATGTGTGCAGAAGAATGAGAATTAGATAAATAAAACTTAACTGGAGTTATTATTTAGACAGAATAAAACTTAAATCTTGGCTAATCATAAGCAACCAATTAACATGTGACTAGGGACTTTTCAACAAAGTATCCTCAAAAAGAAAATGATGTAATTGCAAACCAATCAGATTTTTAAATTTTGCTTCTGAGTTTTCCCAATGAATGTTTGCCTCTGGTATTTTGTCTTTGAAATAGTAAACCTCTTTCAGTCTGGTATTTCCCAATTTGTAAGTTGCTTTTAACTCAAACTCTTAAAATTTTATTATGTCCCAGATTTCCCTTAACAATAGAAATGTGTACAAAACAGAGAAATACCTTATCAATCATAAAAGGAGGCATTTGTAAAACCAGTATTTCAAATGATTCTTCTGTTTGAAGGAGGATCTTATAGTCTTGGGCAATTCACCAGAAATGTTTAGATTTGAAATTAGTAACAGGCATGCCTCTCTTTTGTCTAAGTGGAGGAAGGACTACTGAGTGCATTATGTATTCTTAGAAATATTTTAGGAAAGGTTATACATAGAAGTTGAGGATTCGGGAAAATGATTACCTTGATCCTATCTTTTTCCACTAAGTGAATGGAGCCAGCTTCAGTATAGGGGAGATACTCAAGTGTGATGGGAACTCAGATGAACTGGCTAGCAAATGTTCAGTCTAACGTGAGACTACTATTACTCCTATTTGGCTGATTGTTAAGAAAGGATGTTGGCCTGGGGTTGCTGAAAACAAAACTCAGGTTATTCTGTGTGTGTGTGTGTGTGTGTTTCTCTCATATTTTAAACAATGGGAACTACTAGTATTCTGGGCAAGTAAAACATACCTAGTTATGGCCTGATAGTCACTTTTGAACTTTTAGGTTTTGGTATATGACCATGGGTTTGATCCAAATATAATACTATTTAAAGAAAATATCAACAAAGTTTACTCTTCCATTGATAAATCTCATTTTTTCCCTTCTTTTACAAACTTGCTTCTTGGTGGCTCTAGATACCTTTCTCTCAGTCAGTCACTATACGTGTTATTATTGCAAAAATTTTTAGAAATGCCCTGTATCTGCCTCTCTTCTCTATTCCATGTAACCTGTGAGTTTTTACCCTGATTACTGGAGTAGTATCCAAATTGGCCCCCACACCTCCTGTCTTATCCTTCTGTCATAAAAATTTTTCCAAAATGAAAATATGATCATTTAACTTAAAAAGCCCATTGATGATTTTTCATTGCTTATAGAAACTAGAGTTATCATCAAGGCTTATTTATAAAATTCATTGTGACCCAGTCTTGGCCTGTTGTTCTGGTGTGTCTTGCTGTGTCCTACGCTATGCTGGATTATTTTCAGGTTTCCCAAGCTTATCGTGGTCTTTTTTATCATAAGATTTTATGTACAGTTTTTAAAAATGTGTAATCTTCCCAAGTAAGCATGGATACATCCTGGCCATTTCTATAGACCCACTGTAAATTCTTGTCTTTTCTTGAGATTTCTTTAAATCATATTTCTTCACTTTTAGTCAGGGATGGTTGATCACCTCAAACACAATTCTTGACCATATCTTTTATTGCTCTTGCCACAATATTCATGTACGTTGTTTTCTCATAGTTTGGTCTCTTTAATGAACTTGTTAACTCTGGAAGTCAGACAGATAGTATCTTTCTCTTATTTGTAACTCCTATACCAAGCACAATGTCAATTAATTTGTTATTAACTTCTTTCCAATTGATGGGTGAGTGAATGAGTGGCCCGAATGTGGCACTGACAACACCCACATTATCTAGATCATCTGGGTCCTGTCATCAAACTAATCAGACAGAGATCGCCGATCAGCCTCGCCCACATTCTTGGGTTTCCTGTTGGAGGAGCGCTGTAGAAATAAGAGTATTTTGTCACACATAGGTGGAGCTTTCCTATCTATTCTTTCAGGCTTTGCAAGCTAAGTCCGACAAAACATGTCAGAAAGGGATTAGGAAGAGCAAGGGATGGATTTGAAGACAAAAAGCAGTAGGGACTAACTAGTAATGTTATTGGAAAATCAAGGTGACTGAATATTCCCCCAATCCCCAAATATTCAAATCTAGAGTCTATGAGGTGCATTTTAGAAGCGGCACACCCTCCTCATCCAGCCTCTGAATTGCACTGATTGGAAACACCTGGAGGCTCTAATGCATTTTTAGATGCTGCTCAGAGTAAATTAGTTTGATTGAGATGTGATTTCATTTGTTTATTAGTTGATTGGTTTTAAAGACATCCATCCAGCCTAGCAATTCAACAAATAACAGAGCTGACACAAACCTCACCTTGAGAACTTTAAGAAAAGTGGTCGAACTACTCCCTCTTGACAAAAGGGAAAGAATGATCCTGCAGAGTGGGGTATGGAGAAGATACTAACATTTTAAAAGTTAAAAAAAAAATTTAAAACTACTTTAAAAATCTTTCAGCTTATCTATCTGTCCTTTCATCCATTTGTCTGTTGGCCGTAAAAGAGGAAACAAACTGATTTTTACAGGAAAGAAGATAAGGCAAAACAACATTTGACGTATGCTCTCTCGGTGTTAAGAATTCTCTGTGGAATAACCTGATGAAGCAGAAGATGCCTGGGCTTTTGAGTGAGTGGAGTTTGACCAAATTGCCACTCTGCTGCTTATTAGCAAGATGGGCCAAGTTTTTTAACATCTTTGGCCCTCAATTTTTTCTGTAGAAATAATTTTTGATATGCAAAGTTTTTTAAAGTAATTTTCTAAAACATAGTGAAGGGACATGCACAGTTGGAAAAATAACACAAATATTGAATGTTTTGTATCAAGTTCAGTTATACAAAGCTACTTGCAGGAGACTGGAACTCAGTTTTCTGATTTAGAACTTTAGAGGAATCTTGAAGTAATGACTTGAAGCTCTGGGTAATCTGCCTGAACTTGTATGGAACTCTTGAGCTCCTTAGATCTTGTTCTTCTAGCCAAAACAGATCATCCTATTCATATGTTTTAGGGTCTCTCTCTATTTCTTCCTTCCTAATAGCTTCACTATGGGAAACTGCCTCTCTTAACCCTTTGTGTCTGTGTTCTCATTAAAGATGGAACATCAGCCAGTCTTTAAAAGCTTTAATCCTAGAGAAAGTCGCTGAAGCTAGAAACATGTCCAAATGATTTGGAAATAAAGGATGCATTTATTTGTAGACAGTAGGAGGGAGGACATATGATTTTTGTCAGTGTACATCACTGAGAAAAGAAAAAAGTAATATAAGAGACAGCTTAGTATACCTAAGGAATCTATAGAAAATAGACATATTTTCCCTTACAAATTCCATATGACTTGTGCCAGATGGCTGTATTAAACAAAGCAAACAATTGTGAATTTCTACCGGTAATTCTGTCTATTGTATTTGTAAGCAGAGCTTCACTCACTTTGATTTACTGTGTCCCTAAATATTAGGTAAGATGTTACTTAAAACATTTTTGAGTCTGAATTAGTCGCCTTTTAATTGTGCTAAATAGTTCATTATTAAAGAGCTGCCTTCTTTTTGCTGGCATGATCAATTTCCAATTGAATGCAGCATTGCCTCTATCTTCACTCCTTTTCTGTTTTTCTTCTTTCTCTTATTTCCCCTACACCTTACATACTCACCTTTGATTGCACCAGCGTGCTCAACAAGGTTGCACTTAGCATGTACTTTTATTTTGGACGGTCTTCTCTTGTTATCAAATGCTCTAGGGATAAGGGGACTATATTTTGCACTCTAACAAAGAACAGCAATGCAGTGTTGTCAGTCCAAACTGACCTTAAATTTCCCCTTATCCTAAGGTCATCCTTTTCTAGAAAATTTGGAGGAAGAATAATTTCATCTTTCGTGCCTCCCAGTTTGTCCATTCAGAGTTCCTCTTCAGTGTCATGTGCTCTTCTCTGACACTCCCAACCACGCTGGGAATAATTCTTCCACATCACTGGGTATTCCTTGGCATAGTTTATTTTATCTGTAGGATGCTGGCATATAGTAGTAATAGAAAAGGAAATCTCTAACTGTATATACCTATGATTCTTCTCTTTCCAGCTGAATAACCCAAAGAAACTCAACTTTTCACAGGGATTCCACATGTCACCCCAGTTTCTAATCTTTTTTTCTTGTGGACCACACCTTTTGTCTCATTTTATGTTTACTTTTATCTTAAAAGGGAAATGTGTAACTCTCTGTGTTATTTTAAAGTACCTTTGGTATGATTTATAAGGAACAATTGCCTCAATTTGATTAAAACTAATTACTGAGGATTTTAGCAATCTGAACTATATTAAATTTTAAAAATTATATCCTAAGGGTATGGTCAAATATATATATATATATATATATATATATATATATATATATATATATATATATGTGTGTGTGTGTGTGTGTGTGTGTGTACCTCCACACATATATTTACACATACAATAAAAGCCAATTACTATTGATTCAGGGGACCAGTGGAATTTTAGAATTAAAGATACTGTAAATGTTAAAGATACTGTAAATGTACAGATTTAGAAATGTGGAATATATAGAATGAGTGCAGACCCCCTGGAAGAATGGGAAGGGATATGGCTTGAGAGTTAGAAACCTATACTGTGGTCATAACAGGACTTCTAATTAGCTGCATAATATGGGCAAATTAATCTCTATGAATCTCATTTACTTTACCTTCAACAGAAATTGCATGAGATTTAAATATCAAACTTAAATTTTGAATTATTTTTTAATAATTAACACTCATTCAATGAATGAATAGTGATGGACATATTTGTATGAATTGTTTACTATTCAGGGTTAATTACCATATACACAACAATTTTTCATGTATCATCAATAGTGTAACAGTAATTTTTAATTTTGCTAGTTAACTAGTGTTCTTTGATCACATATCATGACTGAAAGTTCATAAAGAGAATGAGCCTTTTTGTTGTTGTTTTTCATATAATTTCTGCTTCCAATAGTGCTCATGATTGGATTTTAATTTTTAATTAACACATATTAATCATATCTACAGATGGGACTCACTGTGCTATTTTCATACATGCATCCAGTGTACATTGATCATATCTGGTCTCTTTCCACCCCTGCCCCAGCACCCCTCCCAGGCTCCAGCAATCACTATTCTGCTTTCAGGTCAACTTCTTTTAGGTACCTGCAAGTGCATCTGTTTTTAGATACCTGCAAGTGTCTCTTGGGAAGGCTGATTTCATTTCCTTTGGATATATACTAAGGAATGGTACAGCTAGATGATATGGTAGTTCTATATTTAGTTTTTTGAGGAATCTCAAATTATGATTTCCATAATGCTTGTACTAATTCACATTCCCACCAAGAATGTATGGGATTCCTTTTTCTCCATCTCTTCACCAGCATTAGTGTTTTTTTTTTTTTTTAATACACTAGCTAAAGTAACAAGGATAAGGTAGTATCTCTTTGTATTTTTGATTTGCATTTCTCTGATGGCTAATGATATTGAGCATTTTTCATATACTTATTGACTATTTGTATTTCTTCTTTTGAGAATTGTTTATTTAGATCAAGTTCCTGACTTTAATTGAATCACTTATTTTTTTATTTTCAAGTTTTTTGAGTTCCTTGTATGTTCTGAATATTCACCCTCTGTCAGATGAATAGCTAACAACTGTGTTCACCTATTCTTTAGGTTGCCTCTTCACTTTGAGGATTGTTTGCTTTGCTGTACAGAATATTTTTAGTTTGATGTAATTCCATTTGTCAATATTTGTTTTTTTTTCCTATGCTTTTGGGGTCCTTCTCAGAAAATCACTGCTTATACTAAGGTCTTGAAATGTTTTCCTATGTTTTCTTATAGTAGTTTAAGAGTTTCATGTCTTCCACTTAGGTCTTTGATTCATTTCCAGTTGATTTTTGGACAGAGCTGGGAGGGAGGGACAAGTATCAATCTTCTGCATGTAGACATCTAGTTTTTCCAGGAGTATTTGTGAAAGATACTGTCATTTCCGGTGTATGTTTTTGGCACCTTTGTTGAGAGGCAGCAGGCTGTCGATGGGTGGGTTTACTTTTGGGATCTCTATTCTGTTCCACTGGTCTGTGTGTTTACCATGGCTCTGCAGTGTGTCTTCAAATCAGGTATCATAATGCCTCCAGCTTTGTTCTTTTTGCTCCAAATGGCTTTGACTATTCTGGGTCTTTTGTATTTCTATATGAACTTTAGAATTTTTTTTTCTAGTTCTGTGAAGAATGTCATTAGTATTTTGATGGCGATTGCATTAAATGTGTAGATGGCTTTGGGTAGTATGGACATTTCAACAGTAATTCTTCTAATTCACAAACATGGGAGGTCTTTCCATCTTTTAGTGTCTTTAGTTTCTTTCATCGGTGTGTTGTGATTTTTACTGAAATCTTTTACTTCCTTAGTTAAGTTTATTCTAGGCATTTTATTTTTATTGTGGCCATTGTGAATGGCATTGCTCTCATGGTTTCTTTCTTAGCAAATTTATTATTGGTATATAGAAAAGCTGCTGATTTTTATGTCCTTCAACCTGCACCTTTATGGAATTTCTTCATTAGTTCTGATAGTCTTTTGGTGGACTCTTTAAGTTTTTATGTAGAGAATCATGTCAGATGCAAACAGGGATAATTTGACTTCCTCCCTTTCTATTTGTATCCCTTTCATTTCTTTCCGTGTCTTAGTTGCTCTAGAAAAATCTGTGGTACTATATTGAATAAGAGTTGTGAAGTGGGCATCTTGTTTTATTTCTGATCTTAGAAATGCTTTCAGTTTTTCTCCATTCAATACCATGATGGCTGTGAGTCTGTCCTGTGTAGCACTTGTTTCCTTGGAGCATGGTCCTTCTATACCTAATGTATTCAGACCTTTTATCATGAAGGGCTGTTGGGTCTTATTAAATGCTTTTTCTGAATCTGTTGAGATTATCATATGATTTTTTCCTTCATTCTGTTGATGTAATGTATTATGTTTATTGATTTGTGTATTTTGAACCATCCATGCATGACTGGAAAGAAACCAGCTCCATCATGGTGTGTGATGTATTTGATGTGCTGTTGAGTTTGGTTGCTAGTATTTTATTGAGAATTTTTGCATTTATGTTCATCAGCAATGTTGATCAATAATTTTTGTTGTTGTTGTCTTTCCTTTATATTTGATAAAAGGGTAATGCTGTTCTGGGGGGAAGACGGCTAGCATCTCTTTGGAGGGTTCTTCTGCCCAGAGGAATCCAAGCCACCCTAAATAGCCACCCTAAGTCTTGACATCTCAAATAATTAAGCCACCCAAAATCTTAATATCTCAAATAATTAACAAGTAATAAAACACTAACACTCAGAAATATATTTACAAAAGCAAAGCCCCTGATTGATCTAGTCGACATGGGTTCTTGAACTAGACAAAGACAAAATGGCTCTGGTGGTTTATTTAAGGGGGTACATCAAAGCCAGGAGTAAGGTTTCAAGGGCAGAGTCTTGCTTTGTGATATTTTGCAGTCAGCAGGTTGATTGACATCTTAGCAGGTCACACCCCTGTCAGGTGCTATGCTCCTAAGGGCAGAGCTTGAGGGGGAAGTTCACCTGCATCAGGGGGTCAGTCCCTGTGCGGAGTGCCCCAAGGAGTTCCCAGTGCCAGACTTATCCCCTCAGGAGGCTACAGTGCACAACACAGTCCACACACAGCCCACAGATAGCTCGTGACATTGCTGGTCTCGTAGAATATGTTTGGAGGGTTTTCTCCCTTTCATTGGAGTAGTTTGAGAATAATTGACCTTAGTTATTCTTTATCAGTTTCGTAAAATTGAGCAGTGAAGTCATCTGGTCCTGAGTTTTTGTGGTTGGTGGTTTGTTTGTTTTTGTATGCTGGGATTGAACTTAGTCCTTATACAGGCCAGGAAAACACTCTACCCATGTATCTCCAGCCCCTTAGTTCTGGGTTTTTGTTTATTGGAACATTGATTGTTATTGGTTCAATTTCATTACTTATTATTGATCTACTCATATCTTCATGATTCACTTTTGGTAGGTCCTATATGTCCAGAAATTTCTTCATTTCTTCTAGATTTTCCAATGTGGTGGCATATAGTTTTTTTAAAAAAATAATTCCTAATTATTCCCTGTATTTCTGTGCTATCAGTTGTAATGTCTCCTTTTTCATCTCTAATATTTTTATTTAAGCCTTCTCTTTTCTTAATTAGTCTAGCTAAAGGTTTGTCAATTGTGTCTATCTTTTCACAAAACCAACTCTGTTTCATTAATCTCTAGTTTTTTTTAAGGTCTCTATTTCATGTATTTCTGCTATGACAATTATTATTTCTCTTCTGATAATTTTGGGTTTGGTTTGTTCTTGAGATGTATCATTAAGTTACTTATTTGAAATTTTTCTATTTTTTTTAATATATAGGCACTCACTGATATTAACTTTTCCTCTTTGTCCTGATTTTGCTCCATCCCTAAGTTTGGGTATGTTGTGTTTCCATTTTCATTTGTTTCAAGAAATTTTTATATTTCCTTCTGACTTCCTCAATCACCTACTTTTGTTCAAAAGCGCATTACTCAGCAGGTGTGATGTCCTGTGTCTATAATCCATACACTTAGGAGGCTGAGGCAGGAGAATCATAAGTTAAGGCCAGCCAGACTCAGCAATTTAGCAAGACACTCAGCAACTTAGAGAGACCCTGTCTCAAAAAATAAAAAGGACTGGGGATGTAGCTCAGTAGTAAAGTGACCTGGGTTAAATCACCAGTACTCCCCACCCCCCCAAAAGTAAGTTGGTCAGTGTCCATATATTTGTATAATTTCTAAAATTTCTTTTGTTGTTGACTTCTAGTTTTATTCCATTGTGATCAGAAAGTATACAGGATATGATTTCAGGTTTTAAAATTTATTAATAAAATTTCTTTTTGTTGTTGACTACTAGTTTCATTCTGTTGTGGTTAGAAAGGATACAGGATATAATTTCAGTTTTTTAAATTTATTAATACTTGTTTTGTGTCTATTTTAAAGTTACATAGGCTGATGAAAAGACTATTTATTCTGTGGCTATTGGATGGGATGTTCTGTAAATGTCTACTATAATGTAAATAAATGTGATCTATAATATAATTTAAATCTGATGTTTGTTTATATATACATATTTTGGTCTGGATGATCTGTCCATTGATGAAAGTCAAGTATTAATATTTTCCACTATTATTATATTGCAGTCTCTCTCTCTCTTTAGAACTAATAGTGTTTGCTTTATAAAATTAAATGCTCTGGCATTGGGTACATGTAGATTTGCAATTATCATAGCTTTTGATGAACTGATCCCTTGATTATTATGTAGTGATCCTCTTTGTCTCTTCTGACAGTTTGGTCTTGAAGTCTGTTTTGTCATGTGTGAAGCTACTCCTGCTTGCTCTTGATTTTCATTTTCTTTTTTTGCAGTAGTGGGAATTGAACCCAGCAGCACTCTACCATTGAGCTACACCCCCAGCCCTTTTTATTTTTTGTTTTGAGACAGGGTCTCACTGATTTGCTCAGGGTGGTCTCAAACCTGCAATTCTCCTGACTCGACTTCCCGAGTTGCTGGGATTACAAGATTATGCTGCCACACCCAGCTTGTATTTTTTAATTAGAAGATTAGTGCATTTACATTCAAGGTTATTATTGAAAGTTAAGGACTTATTTCTGTTGTTTCATTGATTTTTTTCTGGTTGTTTTGAATATTTTTTCTTCCTTTCTTGTTCATCTGTAGGGTGTGATGGTTTATAGTATTGATAATGTTTTATTATTTCCTGTTTCTCTTTTGTGTATCTATTCTTCTAGGGGATTTATACTTTCACATGCTATATGTATTATCTTTCTTTCACTTTTGGATATAGGACTCCCTTAAGCAACTTTTGTAGGGCTGTTCTGGTGGTCATGAATTCCCTAAATTTTTGCTTATCTTGGAAGGTCTTTATTTCTCCTTCCTTTCTGAAGGGTAGCCTTGCTGGATATAATAATTATGGTTGTTGATTTTCTTTTGGGACTTAGAAGACATCATTCTATTCCATTCTGGACTATAGAAGGGTTTTTGTTAAGATATCTGCTGTTAATCTAATGAGGTTGCCCTTAAATATGACTTGGTGTTTTTTTTGTTGTTGTTACAGAGTTAAAAATTCTTTGTCTTACACTTCTGACAGTAATATGCCATAGTGCAGATCTTTTCCAGTCGTGTCTATTTGTAGTTCTTTAAGCCTCCTGTACATGGATGGCCATGTCTTTTCCAAGAATATGGAGGTTTACACTATTATTTCATTGAATAAGTTTTCTATGTCCTTAGCCTTTATTTCTTTACCTTCAGATATTCCAGTGCTGTGGGTGTTTGTCTAAGGGTGTCCCCCAAACCTGGAACACCCTCTTCATTTTTTCTTTCAGGTTTTCTTTTTGCCTGAATGGGATACTTCAAATGGCCTGTCTTTAAGCTCCAATATTCTTTCTTCCTCTTAATCTTGTCTATTGTTGATGCTTTCAACTGATATTTCTATTTAACTTAATTGAACTCCTTATTCCAAGATTTCAGTTTGGTTCCTTTTTAAAATCCCCATCCTTTTGCTAAATTTCTCATTCGCGTTCTTCATTATCTTCCTAATTTCATTTAACTGTTTGTCTTTATTCTCTTTGATCTTATTGAGCTTTTTAATAATCATTCTTTTGGATTCTGTATCAGGCATTTCGTCCATTTCAGTTTCGTTGTCATCTGTTGCTAGAGAATCAGATCTTTTGGAAGTGTCGTATTACCTTGTTTTTTCACATTTCTTGTGTTCCTTTGTTGAGACTTGTTTATCTGGTGAACGACACCCACTTTTATGGGAGGGGTGGCCTTCTTAGTAAGTGGCTTTCTCCTGTAGTTGTGTGTTGGGGCTGTTGGTTTATTATGCCCCTGTTGCCTTTGTTTCCGTCTGGGCACCTGAGTGTAGTCTCCCTGTAGCTTTTTTGGCTGTGGTTAGTGATTTGGGGCACACAGAATGGGTAGTCAGGAGGATGCGGTGTAGAGAGCTGAGTGTGAATGGTCCTACTATGTAGCTACTCCTACAGTGTAAGTAGTGGCCTCCGTTGTCTGATGAGTTTTCTCAGGTACTGTTGATGTTGGCTCTGTTACTTCCAAAGACCTCCACATCAAAGCAATGAAGGGAATAAAACACTTGTCCTCTGACCAGAGGACAGTGTAGGATCAGGGGTTTCATGGGGAGAGGTGGTGGTGGGAGCCACAGTCCCCTCTCTGACAGCAGTGAGTGGTCAGACATGGTGTGGGGTATGTGGTGGTAGGAACAGTGCAGGGGTGGTGGCAGCAGGCACTGTGTTCTCTCTCTCTGCTGCAGCTGTGGAAGTGCCCATGTAGGAGTGTAACTTTGGTCCCCTCCCTATCCAGGCTCTGCACACCTGGGGATGAGGTGATGGCCAGGTCTTTCTCCCACTGACTTCCAGCTGCAGTGCCTACCTTGGAGCCGGTGGGAAGTAAACATCACCAGAGCCAGGCAAAATCCCTTGGGCATGCATGCCCAGAGGTTGGGTGATTGCAAGGGCTTTTCTTCCCCCGACTTTCAGCTTTTGTACCCATCAGGGACTAGGCAAGAGCAGGATGTGGCCAGAGCCTGGCAAAATTCCTTTCCGGGCCTCCTTTGTCTGTGTGTGCCTACAGGCAGGGTCAGCAGTGCTCTCTATTTCCCTTCATGTCACAGCAGCTGTGATTTACAGTGCAGTGAGTCTGAGTCAGTCATTCTGCCAGGCCAACTTGGGTTCACAAGGCAACTGTCCATTGAGCCAGTGCAGTGGTGTTTCTGTGGTGTCCAAGAGATGGGAATAGGCAGGGTTTTATGTCCCCATGAGTAGTGAAAATTCAGACAGTAGGTCCCTTCTCAGGATGGCTTCTGTCTACAGCACCATAGGGATTTGCTGGCAGATGACGTGAAATTCTTTCCCAAAGCAAGGCTACTGTGCAGATTTCAGATTACTTATCTAAGTAGGCTGCAAGTCTGTGAGTACTGCAAAATTTTGAGTGGTTAGGATTTCCAGTATCTGCACGAATAGGTTTGCTGGGACTTTCTCTTTCACCCTTACCCTGCAAAGGGGACTTCTCTCCCCTTCCTCTGGCTCTAGAGCCGATGCAGCAGAAGCGAGAATATTTTGTTTCTCTTACTATGCTCTTGTCCCAGGGCTGTGCATCTTACTAGGTTCTAGTCTCTGTCTTGCTGGTTTTCTGTGTTCTCCATGGTCACTCACCTCAAAATGCAGCTGCACACTTGTTGTTTTGGTTTTTCTTTATGAAGGAAGAAGTGAATCAGTACTGGTGCCCCCACTTGACTGTCTTGAAACGTTAGGTCTAGTGATTTTACATACCCGCTGACAAATTGGACTTTAACTTAAATTACAAAAGGAAGGTAGAAGAAAAACAGCTTGATATTGAGGCAGTGAGAGGTAGAATACCAAATTCTGGGACTTAGAGGATTATCACTGATTAATTAGAGAATTATTATAAATGTTCCAAGTGGCTCTTTTTCTTTTAACCTGCAGATTAAGGGGATGATCTTTGAAGTTCTTATTAACTCTGACATTCTGGAAATTATCTTTGGTTTTAAAATAGTAAACTTTCTGCTAAAATCAATATTTTTTCTGCTGCTTATTATTTCTTCGGTTCATAATAAATTAATATATTTTCTCCTCTTAGGCAGATATATATTCATAATTGTTTTCCTTCTACAGAAAACTTCAAGCTCCTATTAGCCTCCATTCATAGGGGTGTTTCAATAATATCTTTGACAGAAAAAAATCCATAGTACACAATTCTTATTTCTAGAGCTCAGGTTGTGTTTGGAAATAGCAATTTGGGGTTATGTTTGATAATGTTTGCTGTGATGATCACGATTAACCGAAGCACAGGTCAACTCAGTGTAAAGCCTTTCTTCCTATAAATGCTTTAGACAGTGATTAGATTGAGGAAAAGATCAGATATGGTTGACTTTTTCCATCTTTGGACTTCTTAATTAATTTATTCATATTTGTTTTCTTTTGCAATGCTGAAGATGAAACTCAGGACCTTGTGCTTGCTAGGCAATGTTCTGCCACTGAGAACACCCCCAGCCCTTCTCCTTTATTTTCTTTTTTATCCCTAGGAAGCAAACAGGGGACTTGAGCCTACTTAGACCAGGCCAAGTCTTTTCCGGCTAAGCTACACCTCCCAGTTTCAACTTTATTATCTTTCATATGTTCTTTTGTATCAAGAACAAGATGTTTACATCAGGTAGAAATAAAATAATTTTTCTGTTCTGAATTTAGAGTGGGTTGTCATTGAAACATCTTAACTCTTTCCTTTCTTTTTGAGTATGTAGCTCCATTTTTAGCTCCTGAGGAGATGTGAAGCAAGCAGATCTGGGCTTCTTATTATTAGTATCTGAATGCTTTACTGCCATCTAGGTGTTCAGAGGTAGAAGAAAAAATTTGCATCTGACTCTGAGGCAGGGAACTATATTTGTGTTTGTGGGTATGAAACAAAAGAGAAACTATGCTTTGAAGAAAAGTTTGTTATCAATTTTAATGCAATGCAATTTTTTTTTTGTTTTTATATCCAGGAAGGAATGACAATAAATTCAAAAGTGTACAGAATCCCAATGGTGACACAAAAAGATGAAAATATTCTGAACCTTCACCTAGAAAACTACCACATTCCTTCTTCAGGACATGAAATGTGTTACATTGTTATTAAAGAAATTTTGATTCTTACACTATATCTCTTAGCTTCTTGGATAGGTTTGTTAATAATCAATTAAAACAAAATCTGGAAAATCCAAATTTTGTTTCTCAAAAAAATCTTTAAGACTCATTTGTGTCCTTAAATATACAGATCACTTTATTATATACTTCTGAATGTAGGTCGAAATGCTGTTTATTTCTTCCATTCACTATTTTCTATCCAAGGAGCTCAGTGATTATGGAGCTTTACAAAAAGACCAGCACCAACAACAAAATTAATAAGAGTACAGTATTATAGTTGATATAGAAGAGCAGACATACAAGCCCTACTACCAAAAGAAGGAATCTATTAAATATCTTATTTTCTTATTGTATGTCTCATATTTCCTTGGGTTCTTATCGTTGGTTATTTTATTTTCTCCTTACTTTTTATTCAAAATAATAGCACCTTTGTTCTTGGACATACTCGTAGAGTGGCGTACTGCTATCTATGTAGAGGGAACCTGAGTCCATTCTTGCCTTCCTGTGGTAATCTCTTGCCTCAGAGCCTCTTGTCTGCGTATCATCTACATCCTGACTGTACCTACTAATGCCACCAGATGGATTAGATCCGGACTCTTGCTCTTGACTTCCCCCACCCAATATGGTTGAATTTCTTGATAAATACCTATACTCTTCAGATCCCATAGGGTCTTGACTATACAGTGAATAATTAGAAAAGGATCTTTGACTTCCTGTTATGTTGTCAATTGATTGCTCATAGGTGTTACTTGGTTGGCTCTGGCTATATTTTTGCCTCTCATTAGTGAAACCAGATTGCTTTCTAGTAGAAGAAAATGACATGTATTGTCTATCATTAGATCCAGACTGGTCATATGATGGGCTGTGAATAGAACCCTGATTTCCGATTGTACCAAATTGACACTGAACATTTGTGTTACTTGACTGTTCAGAGGTTATTACAGAATGGGCATGATTAGATCCTTGTCTTGTTATACGGGATCCAGACTGTTCCTGGGAATCAACTAACTGCCCTTGACTTGCTTCAAACTGTCCATGCTTTGAAACCTGCCTTCCTTCTCTTCCAGTTGCTTTGAATTCAGTTTGGTCAGATATAGAAAAGGATTGTCCATGTGTAGACACGGAAGTACTTATAGGTCTGTCTGTTGACCTCAAAGGGCTAGAAGTGCGACTGCTACTTCTGCTATGCCCAGAAGGTCCATAACCAGATTGCCCATAGTCATATTCTGAACGACCATAGCTGCCGTGTCTCCAACGATGACCTGATCCATGGCTTTGTTTCCTGTTGTTCTGTGACTCAAAATGTCTTCTTCCAGACTGACCATAAATACTACTTGATTGTGATCTGACACTATCTCTTGACTGCTGGTGAATATTATGTGGTTGTGTGTGACCAGATCCCAATTCACCATGTTGAGATCCAGCATGGCTATGAGCGGATGCTGAGTGTCTTTGTGAGATGGCTGATTTATGTTCGCTGTCAGTGGACTCATTATGAACAGGTGATCTTCTTGGAGTTATGTGGGAACTACTCTCTGGGGATTGTCCAAGGCCAGAATGAGCGTGTCTAGTACTACCTTGGGACTCTTCATGACCAGTTTGATGTCTCTCTGAATGAGTGGATCCTGCCTCTCCATGTTGAGATCCAGCGTGGCCCTGAGAGGATCCTGAGTGTCTGTGCGAGACGCCTGAGTGCTCTTCACTCTCACTGGACTCAGTGTGAATAGGCGTCCTTTGTGGAGTTGGTCTGGATCCAGAGCGTGTGGATTGTCCCTGCGAAGACTGTGAACGTCTAGTGGTGTCCCTAGACTGTCCATGAGATGTTCCCTGTCTCTCTGAATGTGTGGATCCTGCCTCTCCATGTTGAGATCCAGCGTGGCCCTGAGAGGATCCTGAGTGTCTGTGGGAGATTCCTGAGTGCTCTTCACTCTCACTGGACTCAGTGTGAATAGGCGTCCTTTGTGGAGTTGGTCTGGATCCAGAGTGTGTGGATTGTCCCTGCGAAGACTGTGAACGTCTAGTGGTGTCCCTAGACTGTCCATGAGATGTTCCCTGTCTCTCTGAATGAGTGGATCCTGCCTCTCCATGTTGAGATCCAGCGTGGCCCTGAGAGGATCCTGAGTGTCTGTGGGAGATTCCTGAGTGCTCTTCACTCTCACTGGACTCAGTGTGAATAGGCGTCCTTTGTGGAGTTGGTCTGGATCCAGAACGTGTGGATTGTCCCTGCGAAGACTGTGAACGTCTACTGGTGTCCCTAGACTGTCCATGAGATGTTCCCTGTCTCTCTGAATGTGTAGATACTGCCTCTCCATGTTGAGATCCAGCATGGCCCTGAGAGGATCCTGAGTGTCTGTGGGAGACGCCTGAGTGCTCTTCACTCTCACTGGACTCAGTGTGAATAGGCGTCCTTTGTGGAGTTGGTCTGGATCCAGAGCGTGTAGATTGTCTCTGCCCAGACTGTGAACGTCTAGTGGTGTCCCTAGACTGTCCATGAGATGTTCCCTGTCTCTCTGAATGTGTAGATACTGCCTCTCCACGTTGAGATCCAACATGGCCCTGAGAGGATCCTGAGTGTCTGTGGGAAACGCCTGAGTGCTCTTCACTCTCACTGGACTCAGTGTGAATAGGCGTCCTTTGTGGAGTTGGTCTGGATCCAGAGTGTGTGGATTGTCCCTGCGAAGACTGTGAACGTCTAGTGGTGTCCCTAGACTGTCCATGAGATGTTCCCTGTCTCTCTGAATGAGTGGATCCTGCCTCTCCATGTTGAGATCCAGCGTGGCCCTGAGAGGATCCTGAGTGTCTGTGGGAGATTCCTGAGTGCTCTTCACTCTCACTGGACTCAGTGTGAATAGGCGTCCTTTGTGGAGTTGGTCTGGATCCAGAACGTGTGGATTGTCCCTGCGAAGACTGTGAACGTCTAGTGGTGTCCCTAGACTGTCCATGAGATGTTCCCTGTCTCTGTGAATGAGTGGATCCTGCCTCTCCATGTTGAGATCCAGCGTGGCCCTGAGAGGATCCTGAGTGTCTGTGGGAGACGCCTGAGTGCTCTTCACTCTCACTGGACTCAGTGTGAATAGGCGTCCTTTGTGGAGTTGGTCTGGATCCAGAGCGTGTAGATTGTCTCTGCCCAGACTGTGAACGTCTAGTGGTGTCCCTAGACTGTCCATGAGATGTTCCCTGTCTCTCTGAATGTGTAGATACTGCCTCTCCACGTTGAGATCCAACATGGCCCTGAGAGGATCCTGAGTGTCTGTGGGAAACGCCTGAGTGCTCTTCACTCTCACTGGACTCAGTGTGAATAGGCGTCCTTTGTGGAGTTGGTCTGGATCCAGAGTGTGTGGATTGTCTCTGCGAAGACTGTGAACGTCTACTGGTGTCCCGAGACTGTCCATGAGATGTTCCCTGTCTCTCTGAATGTGTGGATCCTGCCTCTCCATGTTGAGATCCAGCGTGGCCCTGAGAGGATCCTGAGTGTTTCTGGGAGACGCCTGAGTGCTCTTCACTCTCACTGGACTCAGTGTGAATAGGCGTCCTTTGTGGAGTTGGTCTGGATCCAGAGTGTGTGGATTGTCTCTGCCCAGACTGTGAACGTCTAGTGGTGTCCCTAGACTGTCCATGAGATGTTCCCTGTCTCTCTGAATGTGTAGATACTGCCTCTCCATGTTGAGATCCAACATGGCCCTGAGAGGATCCTGAGTGTCTGTGGGAGATTCCTGAGTGCTCTTCACTCTCACTGGACTCAGTGTGAATAGGCGTCCTTTGTGGAGTTGGTCTGGATCCAGAGCGTGTGGATTGTCTCTGCGAAGACTGTGAACGTCTACTAGTGTCCCTAGACTGTCCATGAGATGTTCCCTGTCTCTGTGAATGTGTAGATCCTGCCTCTCCATGTTGAGATCCAACATGGCCCTGAGAGGATCCTGAGTGTCTGTGGGAGACGCCTGAGTGCTCTTCACTCTCACTGGACTCAGTGTGAATAGGCGTCCTTTGTGGAGTTGGTCTGGATCCAGAGCGTGTGGATTGTCTCTGCGAAGACTGTGAACGTCTAGTGGTGTCCCAAGACTGTCCATGAGATGTTCCCTGTCTCTGAGAATGAGTAGATCCTGCCTCTCCATGTTGAGATCCAGCATGGCCCTGAGAGGATCCTGAGTGTCTGTGGGAGATTCCTGAGTGCTCTTCACTCTCACTGGACTCAGTGTGAATAGGCGTCCTTTGTGGAGTTGGTCTGGATCCAGAGCGTGTGGATTGTCTCTGCCCAGACTGTGAACGTCTAGTGGTGTCCCTAGACTGTCCATGAGATGTTCCCTGTCTCTCTGAATGTGTAGATACTGCCTCTCCATGTTGAGATCCAACATGGCCCTGAGAGGATCCTGAGTGTCTGTGGGAGACGCCTGAGTGCTCTTCACTCTCACTGGACTCAGTGTGAATAGGCGTCCTTTGTGGAGTTGGTCTGGATCCAGAGCGTGTGGATTGTCTCTGCGAAGACTGTGAACGTCTAGTGGTGTCCCGAGACTGTCCATGAGATGTTCCCTGTCTCTGAGAATGAGTAGATCCTGCCTCTCCATGTTGAGATCCAGCGTGGCCCTGAGAGGATCCTGAGTGTCTGTGGGAGACGCCTGAGTGCTCTTCACTCTCACTGGACTCAGTGTGAATAGGCGTCCTTTGTGGAGTTGGTCTGGATCCAGAGTGTGTGGATTGTCTCTGCGAAGACTGTGAACGTCTAGTGGTGTCCCAAGACTGTCCATGAGATGTCTGTCCTGAGACTGTCCTAGTGTCCGCTCTGAATGTGTGAGGATCCTGCCTCTCCATGTTGAGATCCAGCGTGGCCCTGAGAGGATCCTGAGTGTCTGTGGGAGACGCCTGAGTGCTCTTCACTCTCACTGGACTCAGTGTGAATAGGCGTCCTTTGTGGAGTTGGTCTGGATCCAGAGCGTGTGGATTGTCCCTGCGAAGACTGTGAACGTCTAGTGGTGTCCCGAGACTGTCCATGAGATGTTCCCTGTCTCTCTGAATGTGTAGATACTGCCTCTCCATGTTGAGATCCAGCGTGGCCCTGAGAGGATCCTGAGTGTCTGTGGGAGACGCCTGAGTGCTCTTCACTCTCACTGGACTCAGTGTGAATAGGCGTCCTTTGTGGAGTTGGTCTGGATCCAGAGTGTGTGGATTGTCTCTGCGAAGACTGTGAACGTCTAGTGGTGTCCCAAGACTGTCCATGAGATGTTCCCTGTCTCTCTGAATGTGTGGATCCTGCCTCTCCATGTTGAGATCCAGCGTGGCCCTGAGAGGATCCTGAGTGTCTGTGGGAGACGCCTGAGTGCTCTTCACTCTCACTGGACTCAGTGTGAATAGGGGTCCTTTGTGGAGTTGGTCTGGATCCAGAGTGTGTGGATTGTCTCTGCGAAGACTGTGAACGTCTAGTGGTGTCCCGAGACTGTCCATGAGATGTTCCCTGTCTCTGAGAATGAGTAGATCCTGCCTCTCCATGTTGAGATCCAGCATGGCCCTGAGAGGATCCTGAGTGTCTGTGGGAGATTCCTGAGTGCTCTTCACTCTCACTGGACTCAGTGTGAATAGGCGTCCTTTGTGGAGTTGGTCTGGATCCAGAGTGTGTGGATTGTCTCTGCGAAGACTGTGAACGTCTACTGGTGTCCCGAGACTGTCCATGAGATGTTCCCTGTCTCTCTGAATGTGTAGATCCTGCCTCTCCATGTTGAGATCCAACATGGCCCTGAGAGGTTCCTGAGTGTCTGTGGGAGACGCCTGAGTGCTCTTCACTCTCACTGGACTCAGTGTGAATAGGCGTCCTTTGTGGAGTTGGTCTGGATCCAGAGTGTGTGGATTGTCTCTGCGAAGACTGTGAACGTCTAGTGGTGTCCCAAGACTGTCCATGAGATGTTCCCTGTCTCTCTGAATGTGTAGATACTGCCTCTCCACGTTGAGATCCAACATGGCCCTGAGAGGATCCTGAGTGTCTGTGGGAAACGCCTGAGTGCTCTTCACTCTCACTGGACTCAGTGTGAATAGGCGTCCTTTGTGGAGTTGGTCTGGATCCAGAGTGTGTGGATTGTCTCTGCGAAGACTGTGAACGTCTAGTGGTGTCCCAAGACTGTCCATGAGATGTTCCCTGTCTCTGTGAATGAGTGGATCCTGCCTCTCCATGTTGAGATCCAGCGTGGCCCTGAGAGGATCCTGAGTGTTTCTGGGAGACGCCTGAGTGCTCTTCACTCTCACTGGACTCAGTGTGAATAGGCGTCCTTTGTGGAGTTGGTCTGGATCCAGAGCGTGTGGATTGTCTCTGCCCAGACTGTGAACGTCTAGTGGTGTCTCTAGACTGTCCATGAGATGTTTCCTGTCTCTCTGAATCAGTGGATCCTGCTGAGGATTGGCCCATGCCGGAAGTGTGCTTCCCGCAGCAAGAGGAGTGACCTGAGCCAGACCCATGCTGCCCCAAACCAGAGGACTGGCCAGAGCCAGACTCATGCTGTCCGAATCCTGAGGACTGTCTCATGCCAGACCCGTGCTGCCCGAAGCCAGAGGACTGGCCAGAGCGAGACCCGTGCTGCCCAAAACCTGAGGACTGGCCTGTGCCAGACCCGTGCTGCCCAAAGCCAGAGGACTGGCCCAAGCCAGACCCGTGCTGCCCGAGGCCAGAGGACTGGCCAGAGCCAGACGTGTGCTGCCCGAAGCCAGAGGACTGGCCAGAGCCAGACGTGTGCTGCCCGAAGCCAGAGGACTGACCCGAGCCATACCCGTGCTGCCCGAATCCAGAGGACTGGCCCGAGCCAGACCCGTGCTGCCCGAAGCCAGAGGACTGGCCAGAGCTAGATGTGTGCTGCCCGAAGCCAGAGGACTGGCCAGAGCCAGACCCGTGCTGCCCGAGGCCAGAGGACTGGCCAGAGCCAGACGTGTGCTGCCCGAAGCCAGAGGACTGGCCCGAGCCAGACCCGTGCTGCCCGAGGCCAGAGGACTGGCCAGAGCCAGACGTGTGCTGCCCGAAGCCAGAGGACTGGCCCGAGCCAGACCCGTGCTGCCCGAGGCCAGAGGACTGGCCCGAGCCAGACGTGTGCTGCCCGAAGCCAGAGGACTGGCCAGAGCCAGACGTGTGCTGCCCGAAGCCAGAGGACTGGCCCGAGCCAGACCCGTGCTGCCCGAGGCCAGAGGACTGGCCAGAGCCAGACGTGTGCTGCCCGAAGCCAGAGGAATGGCCAGAGCCAGACCGGTGCTGCCCTAGGCCAGAGGACTGGCCCGTACCAGACCCGTGCTGCCCGAAGCCAGAGGACTGGCCAGAGCCAGACCCGTGCTGCCCGAAGCCAGAGGACTGGCCCGTGCCAGACCCGTGCTGCCCGAAGCCAGAGGACTGGCCCGTGCCAGACCCGTGCTGCCCGAAGCCGGAGGACTGGCCAGAGCCAGACCCGTGCTGCCCGAAGCCGGAGGACTGGCCAGAGCCAGACCCGTGCTGCCCGAAGCCAGAGGAGTGGCCCGTGCCAGACCCGTGCTGCCCGAAGCCAGAGGACTGGCCAGAGCTAGAGGTGTGCTGCCCGAAGCCAGAGGACTGACTTGAGCCAGATGTGTGCTGCCCGAAGCCTGAGGACTGGCCCGAGCCAGACCCATGCTGCCCAAAGCCAGAGGACTGTCCAGAGCCAGACGTGTGCTGCCCGAAGCCAGAGTACTGGCCCGAGCCAGACCCGTGCTGCCCGAAGCCAGAGGAATGGCCCGAGCCAGACCCGTGCTGCCCGAAGCCAGAGGACCGGCCCGAGCCAGACCCGTGCTGCCCGAAGCCAGAGGACCGGCCTGAGCCAGACCCGTGCTGCCCGAAGCCAGAGGAATGGCCAGAGCCAGACGTGGGCTGCCCGAAGCCAGAGGAATGGCCCGAGCCAGACCCATGCTGCCCGAAGCCAGAGGACTGGCCAGAGCTAGACCCGTGCTGCCCGAAGCCAGAGGACTGGCCCGTGCCAGACCCGTGCTGCCCGAAGCCAGAAGACTGACTTGAGCCAGACCCGTGTTGACCACAGCCAGAAGACTGACTTGAGCCAGACCCGTGTTGACCACAGCCAGAAGACTGACTTGAGCCAGACCCGTGTTGACCACAACCAGAAGACTGACTTGAGCCAGACCCATACTGGCCACAGCAAGACTGACCTATGCCAGACCCATGATGCCCCAAACCAGAGGACTGACCCGAGCCTGGTCCATGTTGTTCACAGCTGCAGGACTGACCTGAACCAGACCCATGATGACCACATTTGGAAAATTCATTTGGACCAGACCCTTTTTGATGAGAGTTTGAAGACTGTCTACAAGAACCAGATCTATGTTGACCACAACTAGAAGACTGACTTGTTCCACAGCCATATTTTGCACAGCAAGAGGACTGACTTGAGCCTGTTCCTTGTTGTCCTCCACAGTTTTGTGGTTGACCACATTGTTTAGATTCACATCTTCTCTGACTACAAGACTGCCTGCAGGAACTAGGATCAGATTGACCATATCCAGAGGACTGCCCTCCTGAGACACATCTATGACCTTGTCCTCCACTACTTCCTGATTGACAACCTGACTGAGGACAGCTAGATTGGTTTCCTGGCCCTTTAAATCTACTTGTCTGATAAGAGCTAGAAGCATTTTGTGGCCTTCCACACCCACCTGAATTACTATAACCACATTCATGACTTTGTCTCCTACTGTCTCCTGAACCTTCAGAGCTAGACCCAAGATTTTGTCCTCCACTCTTTCTTGACTGCGTAGAGTTTGATTCATGTTCACTAGTCTCTAGTCCATGTGAAAAACCTCCATGACTTTTCCTTCCCTGACTCTTTGATCCAGATACATATTCCTCCCCAGATTCCCTAGAGGGGCTACCATATGACTTGTTTCTTTCCCGTAGTTCCCCGGAGTTAGAACCATGTCTCTCTTTGCCACTGCTCCAGGAGTGTCCAGAACCAGAGCCCTGATACCTTTTCTCAGATCCTTCAGAGCTGGATAATTCACCTTGCCTTCTCAGCCTCCTGGAGTTGGACCCATGTCTATATTTTGCAGTACCCCTCGAGCCCCCAGAACTATATCCATGCTCCTCTCCCTCATTCCAACTTGAATGTCTGTAACCTTTTTTCCGTCTTGGTGTCTCCTCTTCTTCTTCTTCTGTTTCATTTTCTTCCTCTTGGTATCGGTGACCATGCCTATGCTTCTTTGACCCTGAAGCTTTGCAGTATTCTTTGCTGAGAACCTTGTTGCAGGCCATGGCCAGCTTGAATACCATCAGAAGAAACTCAGTAAAGTCTAGTCTTCGATCATGGTCTCGATCCAGCATATGCATGATGACATCTACTGTGTCTGGATCATCTGGGTTCTGTATATAAGTGACATACCAAGGGAGACCTGATCAGTGTAGCCCACATCACCAGCTAAAACAATCAAGTAGGGCTATGGATCTCTAAGTACTTGACATTCTCTAGTTTTAGTCCAATCAAGTATTACTTTCAGTTAATAGGACCTAGTAAATATGAAGGAGTAATAGAAAATAGAGACTATTGGACTCCTTCAAAGAAAACATTTCAAGGATTTAAGCTAGAAGTTTGTGTGTTCAGGTATGCCATATGGGAAGGAGTGGAAGAAACCAAGTTCGGTTAACTGGTATATCTTAGTTTTACATAAGTTTTAAATATACATGTTAACCTATTCTGTTAGGACATGTTATTTTGAAGTCAATACAGTCTTTCCCAAGTAGATGGGAAAAAGTACTTTTTTTTTTTTTAAATCACTCTGGCCACATTGGTAACTCCTTTGTGGACAATATCCAGACTCTCTACATTTCCCCCTACTTGACGGGATAATTTATTATTTCATGTCTTAGTATAAATTTATTTTCTGCTTTTTCAGAAGAGAAACCTGAGTGCATGAGAAAGACTATGTCTATAAGGTGGGAGTACACAGAAAAGTGAGGAAGAAACATTGGCTTTTTGAAAATACATGTGCCTTAATAAACTTTATAATGTCCAAAACAATCTTCTTATAGTGTTTTCTCAAAGACCTTTGGAGCTTTGCCCTTTCTAGGTAATCTTGGTTCTATAAATGAGCACCCGCAAGATCCTATGGCCTTGCACATGATCCTTACCTTCAGAATTGGACGAAATTCCTTCTCCAGAAGTTCCTTTAGTTCATCCTTGCTCAGTGTGCCACATTCCCCATCTTGCTTTGTATATTTATAGAAAATATCTATGACAGTGACAACACTTCTTAAAAGATCTGTCATCTTTTTGCAAGTTTAAGTAAACCTAGAATGAAAAAGTAACAAAAAAGTATCATTATTTCTTTTTCCTTTTAGTTCATCTGCACTCTCATTTTATTTTATTGTTCAAGAACAGAGTTGGGGCTGGGGATGTGGCTCAAGCGGTAATGCGCTCGCCTGGCATGCGCGGGGTGCTGGGTTCCATCCTCAACACCACACAAAAATAAAATAAAGATGTTGTGTCCACCAAAAATTAAAAAATAAAATACTAAAAAAATTCTCTCTCTCTCTCTCTCTCTCTCTCTCTCTCTCAACAAAAAAGAACAGAGTTGGATCTAAGCATCACACAGTTCTCATTTTAATATCGTGATTTTTTTTAAACCTTCTGTTTCTTTTAAGCCTCAAATACAAGTGTGGATCAGGGATTTTACAGCACTGTTCAACATAGTGAAAACTTCATTAATTTTGAATTACTTTGCTAAGTTCACGTAATGGCATGTTGCTGGTCCAACTGGGACTAGATCTCAGGTCTCCATATTTTTAATCGTGATTGAATATAGTCTCTACATGTAATCTCTCTACAATTTGGGTACTTTTGTGACTTGGGTATTGCCCTAGAGCTTCCAAATTTTCCAGAACCACCTAGACACCATTGCCCCAATCTCTCTAGTTTTACTGCTGCTGTTCTTGAGTCAAAAGTTACTGCCCTTCTACCATGACATCTGCATCCCCCCCTTTGGGCATCAGAAGGTAAATTGGACCCAAGTCCTGAACTCAGCAAATTAAAAATGGCAAAATTAGCCAGTCTCAGCGTTTGATCAAACACTGTTCTTTTTCATTAACCAGGTAGAAAAGCTCAGCAATGGAGGCAGGAGTTTGACTAGCAGATAATTAGATCTTGAAGCAGTAGGAACTGAACAAGGAAAAGACTCTATCACAATGTTAGACTCTTTCCTATTTGAGCTGCACAGACTAGAAAAAAATGACATACAACAAAACAAAAACAGAGTATGGAATGGCCTAAAAGAAGACAAGTTTTTACTTTCATTATTCTTCTCCATAAAGGTATACTTATTCCAAAAAGACCCCAGAATAAACTAAGCTAACCCCAAAAACAACCAACAAAAAAGCAACAAAAAGAAAAAAACGAGGGCTGGGGATGTGGCTCAAGCAGTAGCGCGCTCGCCTGGCATGCGTGGGGCGCTGGGTTCGATCCTCAGCACCACATACAAACAAAGATGTTGTGTCCACCGAAAACCGAAAAATAAATATTAAAAAAATTCTCTCTCTCTCACCCCCCATCCTCTATCCTCCCTCTCTCTCTCTCTCTCTCTCTCTCTCCTTTCTCTTTCTCTAAAAAAGGAAAGAATGACAAAATCTGTACAATCTCTGCCTTATCTCATACTCTTGGATTTCTGCAATGGGCAACACCAGATGTTCACAGAGGTAGCAGGATGAAATTTTCTCTTACCTGGTTCACCAAAGGAACAAGTAGGATAGAGCCTGATGCAGCTTGCAGGGTGATGGTGGATTGAAATAGTGATCCTTATATAGCTTGTGGGTGATCCTTATAACATGTGGGTGCTGTCCTCTGTGGGAAGGGCTGATAATTTTCAATCAAATCTATCTCCACCTCTCTACATGTTTATCTTCCTCCTTCTTCACATTCTCATCTATAAGGTGATTGCAGAAAGGCTGGCACTGGGCCCCACATTCCAGTATGAGGACATGTTGCAGGACACTTTTTTTAGGGTCATAGACATGTAAGAAGCAGAGACTTTGTTTTAGAGAATTCACATAATTCATTTCCTTTATCTAGTACCCTCAGAAAGTAGCAGAGTGTAAGAGACTTGGCAGGTGCACAATAAATGCTTATTTAATTAAAAGTGAACCCAAGCTACTAGGTTTACTTAACTCATGTCTTTTTGCAATTATAACTTCCATTTATTAATACTTTACTATGTTCTAGTGTGCTGAAAGTATTTCACATACCATATCATCTCTTCACAACATTTCTGTATTTTTATTTCATTTTACAGATGAAGATACAAGTTTAGAAAGTATAAAAGTATTTAGAGTCATAGCTAGAAGATGGAAAAAACAGGATCATATCTACTTTATTGTAGCACCATTGCTCTTAACCATTTCACTAGCTACTCTGTATATTTATTGCATAATTTTTGTTCAAGAATTCTGGACCATTTTAGGTGTGTCAGGTCCAGTCAAATGCAAATAATATGAAAGAGTAATGTACAAGGCAGAAAAAAAAGAAAGAAAAAGAAACATTCTCTTGCCTTATGAAGGCTCTTTTGTAGGCTTTCAAAGTAAAATGGGCTGTATATAAAATAATGTTTTCAGAAGTGTTCAAGATGAATTTAGAGCGGGCTTTCTTCCCACACACTGTTATACATTGGTAATTTGGTCTCTTTGGGACAGAACCCTTGGGAAAGTGTCAGTTACATAAAATATATCAAATATATTTGAAGGTAGCAAAGATAATCAGAAAGCTATGTTAGGCATGACAAGCCAGCTCTTCTGTACTTTGCCACCAGTTGATTATGAGAGTAGCTGTTGTAAAGTGCTCACTGTCTTCTAGACATGGTGGTTTTACAAACTTATCTATTTATTTCTCATAGTAACCTTGTAAGGCCAGTATCACTGTCATCCCCGTCTTACATATAAGGAGGTGGAAGCATAAAGAAATTTAAAAGTGTGTTCAAATTCACACCTAGTCAGTGGCAGCACTGATAGAAACCATGCTCCCTGATGCTAAGGCCTGCCATTTAACCACACAGTACACCTCGTATCTGGGCTCATCAGCTCCTGTCTGGGCACTTCTTTGGGACAGTTAGCATATCTTATTCACCTCATCATCTAGACAACGTCTGGAGCTTGATAAATCCTCAGAATGAGCATCTGTTCACAAAATATTAATGAATTTGCCCCTGAGCTATCACAGCCAGGGAGTCTTACACCAGCACAACCATAGAGCAAGTTGTCTTCCCTTGATATATAGTCATTCTCAATTGTATGAATCTTTTAGAATGTTGTTTTTGTTAAAATGATTTCTGCTTAAGGAAGACTTTTAGGCCCCAGACTCCACCTTGAAACAGAATTTTAAAGCCATCCCCTTAGAGCAACTCCAGCATTCTAGTTTAGAGCTCTGGAACTCGCCATCGTTTGTCCAGTCTCAGAACTCTGCCATTTACTCTTTTGTACCCTTTGCATTCAGGTTTTTCTTCCTCTTCTCATTTGCATGCCATATAGATAAATTATAGACTTTTAGTAAGAAAGACTTCAGTTCAAATCTCAGCTCTGCCTTTTACTAGCTGTGTTATTTGAGCAACAAGTAAGCTTTTCAGCCTCAGCTTCCAAATTTAAAGAATGGGAATAACAACATCAACCTCACTGATGAAAATAATTTGTGGCACGAAAGAAATGCTTAGTAAACTATGTAATTATTGCAAGCTCATTTTTACTAAATATTTCATAGCATCTAGCACAGTTTTTTTAAATATTTATTTTTTTAAATTGTAGTTGGGCACAATACCTTTTTTTATTTATTTTTATGTGGTGCTGAGGATCAAACCCAGGGTCTCGCATGTGCTAGGTGAGCGTCCTACCACTGAGCCACAACACCAGCCCAAGCACAGGGTTTAATATGTAAGAGGTGCTTGATCATGTTTGGTAAAAACAAGTTAGAAGCCAGTAGTAGGCCTTTTATGGCAGAAATAGTATTTCTCTGTCAAAAGTATTGCCTGGAAGGTAAATCCTGACTTTTAAAAATAGAACACCTTTATTGAGACATAATTCATACATCACAAAATTTGGCCTATGATTTAGTGGGTCTTATTGTACGTACTGTTGTGCAAGACAGTCCTGGCTCGCATGGTGTCTGTGTCCTTAGGTAAGTTTCCCCACTTTCAGTTTTCCCTTACAAGGTGTTATTAGTGTCAGGGTACAAGTGGACGCATTTCAGATTATTTCAGCAGCAATTCTGAAGGACAATTATTGTCACCATTTCAGAGATGATAAGTACCATTTGGAAAGGAAGCAAAGTACTGGGTTCTAAGGAGGAATTTGATAATCAGCAGAGACTTGCTTGCCCGGGTTCTGAAAAGTTATTTAGTCCAAAGACTCAATGCTGAGCTAGGGCACAGTTTGGCTATGACATTTCCTGTCTGGTTGTCCTTTCTTTCTTATTTTTTCATCACCCTTGGCTTATTCCAAATTCACGTTGCTCTAAGCTACCAGGAACCACCAGCGGCTTTGATTAGAGGCCCATTTGGTGAAGCTTATGCACTGTTGGCCACTGGATTGTCTTCAAGAGGAAGAAGTGCCTTTGAATAATATTAAAAGCAACTTTAATTGCATGTGTGAAAGTTCTAGCTTTTGCTTTTTCCATTTCATGTCAGATAATTTTTGTTTTTACATCTAATCCTATTCAAGGTGATCCTTCTCCATTTTAGAGTAATCTGCTTTATTTCCTGTTAGGTTCAAATTGAGAATTTACCTTTGGGCCCAAGAGAATCTGTGTCTGTGTCTATTTTGTTGTTGTTCTGTGATTCTTAGAAACCCCTGTTTCAGTGTTGCTCAATGAACTCGGCTTAGATACCTGTGACTTTATCCAGGGGCACTGATATGTGTTAAAAGTCTTTTCTCCAAGAGCAGTTTAGGAACCTGTTCTTGGCCTATGGATTATGATTCAGTAGGAAAAAAATTAAGCTTTACATTAAGACAGATGGATCATTTTAGTATCATAAGTTCGACATACTACCTGTAATTTGGTAAACTTTCTAAATTGGAGTCTGTTTCTACACCTGTGAGATGGGGCCAATTACAGGTATCTGAGAGTAACATGACATCATATTAGGATAATGCTTAGCACTTGATGAGAATTCAATGTATTTTCCTTTTTACTATGAAGTTTAATCTGTTTTAGAAAGATATAAATTAGGTTCGGGGGGTGATGATTCCTAGAGAAGATTCCTAACTCTGTTCAATCCTCATGGTTTCTCAGAGGCCAGTTTTTGGAACTTGGCCTTCAAAGGAATTTTTTCATCATGAAAAGTTCAGGAGGAAGATGGACCTACTACCTACACCAGCCAAGAATGCCGTCATCCACAGATTCCTTTCTTATTTTTTCCACATGATTATTGATATCTTGAGATTCATGCACTGGAGCAACAGGGTCTCACAAAGAGGATTCCTGCCAACATACCCAGGCTTTCTAAATACAACACTGGGGCTTCCGTGACTTGTTAGATTTAACTCAGATATCCCACCTGGAATCTTCAGATGCTTGCCGAACTCTGCTTAGAGCCATATCTTAAGGCTGAATCTTGGATGCTCATATGGTCCATACAGTCACAGTGTCAATAACTAGTGATGACAGTGTGAAGAAGAGATTGCTCTGCGATGGATTTGGAAACTTACTGACTAGTTAAGCCTGACTGAAGGAGAGGGAACTTAATTAGCACTGGAACTCTAGTGTTCACTAAATGAGCTCAATTACGTATTTTGACAAATTGCAAGGCACAACTGTAAGTGAAGCAGATGGTTTTCTTCTTTAAACAATCTAGAACCTCTGCAATCAAAGTAGTTTCCTAAAAGTCTCTATATGCTCAAAATGTTGCAGCACTTTGTGCATTTACCTTCTTTTGTTTTGGGAGGAGGGTACCAGGGATTGAACTCAGGGGAACTTGACCACTGAGACACATCCCTAGCTCTGTTTTGTATATTATTTAGAGACAGGGTCTTACTGAATTGCTTATCACCTCATTTTTTGCTGAGGTTGACTTCGAACTCACGATCCTCCTGCCTCAGCCTCCCAAGTCAATTGGATTGCAGGTGTGCACCACCGTGGCCGGCTGCATTCTTTTGAATATTATTTTGTGAGTAAAAATATTGTCCCTTTAACCATAGATGTGATTTTTGGAACTATTTATAAACATTTGGAACCAACTTTGTAAGTAAAAGGAATAACTGATAAGGTTAAAAAACAGGAGGTCCACTCTTGAGTGTGAATTTAAAGTAGTTGGACTCATTTCTTTGGTTCAGAGACGCTCAGCAATTCATTTTACTTCACTGAATATATTTTTAGAACTTTCTGTGGTTTCCCAACCCTTCTCTTTGTTACTTGCTTCCTAGAATGAGGCATTCTGAGAATATGTGAAACAGCATAATGAAGCCAGGTCCTCACTGAAGCCTGGCCCCTTGGGCATCAGGGAACATTGAAGATTTATATATGAAGTTCACACACACATTCTGTCCTCCCATTCTCCCTCCCTCTCTCTCTCTCTCTCTCACACACACACACACACACACACAAATGTATTTTATTAAAGATCTGAAACACGAAAGGCCCAGTGCTAAGCACAGTGTCTTCAATGAAGTTATATTGGTTTGGGATTAATTATGATTTTGGAATTATTTGTCATACTTCTCCAATGATCCTGATAGATCCTGTTTTAAAGGGCATTGAGGATTTGCTCTTTGCTGTTGACCAAAATGCCTTGTCTATGTGTCCTTAAATCACCAAAAATTTTAACTGGGGTCATATTTACTCCACAATTCACAATGGGGCTGTCTTTTCATGCCTTCTAGATGAGGAAAGAATTGACAAAAGTTCTACCACGGGCTGCCTAGGATGACACCTTTGAATAGAAGTAGGGAAAAATAAATTTAGGACCTCTGTGAGTTATGGCATCAGGATTAGATTTCAAATCACTTATTAATCCAATTAATATTATTAATTATTGCCATTATCTGTGATAATTTCATTTGTTCTCCCTTTAACAATTAACTATGTTTTTAAAATCTATTATAAGTAAAGTCATTCTACCTGTGCACTCATTCCTTGCCTCTGGCACTAACTGCTTGAGTGCTTCCATCTTTGGGGACTGCTCTGTTTATGTCTTTTCTCTGAGCAAATGGACTCTTTTAAGACAAAAAATAATAAAGTGAGACCTTTGGAAAATTGGAAAAATCACACCTACAGTATCCCTCTTTTTGTTTTTTTTTTTTAAGTGGGATGTTTTCTTACTTGTGGATTGCTGTCTTAAAAAAGGGACACTAGGTTACTAGTTTTGTGAGTTAATTGCAAAAGGCAAATAGAGTAATTATTTTATGTAACTATTATGAGTGACTAAGTTCTCAGAGATTCACCGTGTTCTGGAATCCAATCACCCCACCCAGTATTCTCAATTTTGTGCAAGTTGGAGTATAATCTATTACCTGAGGTTCCAGGACCCTTGACCTTGGGAGACCAATTCTTAGCTTTCTAAGATATTGAGAGATGACATTTCACTCATATCTGGGATGGGAGTGGCTTAAGAGATGGGCATACACATGGAAAATGGGTCTTGTGACCTTGGCCCCAAGAGGAGAAGCCATTAGCCTAAATTTCTGCCATGGCCATTCTCACACCTGTTCCCTGAGTCTGAACCACATAGAAGAATCCAGAGAAGACAAAGGGTAAGATTCTTAAAAGTTTATGTTTCATGTCTTCTCCCTAAAATCTAAAACAAAATCCAAAGCAGAGCAGTTTATCTCAGTGACTAAGAGCATGGACTTTGGAATCTGGCAGATCTGGGTTGCCTCGGTCACTTATTAAGTGACTTAACATCTCTGTAGGAGATGTTCATAGGGTTGTCATAAAGCCTAAAAGAGATAGCAAGTAAAATGCCTAGAACAAAATAACATTCAATAAATGTGCAAGTTGTTGTTTTTGTTCAAAAATTTTAAATTGCTCTTTTATATGTTCGATCAAAATACTGTATTGTTTGCATTTTGTGAATGACACTGTTATCATGAAACTTGCTGCAGTTTTGAGAGCTAAAATCATATGTCAGATATTGTGTCTGAGATTCATTATGTTTTGGGATGTATAGCACTGTACAAAAGTAGCCTCTGATTGGTCTGCCTGGAAGTGGATCATGGTTCTGGGTCAGTGAACTGGTGGACCCTTTGATTATAGACAATTATGATGCTAATGATCTTGATACTATTTATTATGGTGATGATAATGATATATATTGTGTCCATAATGGAGATAGAATCCTGAGAGCAGAACCATTTGAGGATTGCAAATCAAAGTATAGGCCCTAAATTTAGGATATATAGATTGTGTCCATCTTTCTCTTCCATTCAGTCTATTACTGATCCACTAGGGGAAGGGTTATAGAATGTATTTATCCTACTTCTTTAATCTATGATCTTACTTCCTCTGGTTGCACTCTCGTCCCTGGGAGCACCTCTTCCTGGCTATCTGTGAACCTTGGCTACTTTATCCTCACTACGAAGACTCAGTCTTAACAAATCTTGAGGCCATGAATTCTCTGGGATTTTATAGAGAGAAAACTTTTCTGTCCTTTCTCTTTTCATCAGACACCAGACTCTCAGCTGTCTTTAATGGATTATGGAATTTGGATTTCTCTACTTCCTGCCTGTAGGATTCTGACAGGCAAGTAGTGGTGAGTGGTTCGGATTGATCTAAATGGCAGATCAGAGATGTTTGCTGACCAACGGCCTTGGGTGAGTTTATATTCTACAACTTGTAAACCTTCTTTTACTTCCAGTAAATCAACTTACCGAGTTTCACTGTCTCTTTTACCTGAAATCTGCTCAAGGTTGTCAGTGGCAGGAGCTCAGCTGAAGCCAAGCCCAATCCAATTTAGTTCTCAGAAGCCAGAGGCAAGTTGAGTCAGGGACAAACCAGCCAAGTCCAGAACCTTCCTGCTGTAGGACTGGTTTGCTCACCTATTACTCCCATAACACAGCAATCTCGACCTATTTACCAGGCAGGATTGTGAGTGATAAAACAAGTTGGGCCTCCATTTTGAGAAGGGAGGGCCCTGTGGATGTTAATTTTAATGTAGAGTCTGTGGCTCGCACACTAAGAAACATAGATGTTGGTCATTCTCATCCACGTCTGCACCAAACCCACTTCAATGTCAGGCAATTGGAAAGGAGTCCTACAGGCTTTAATTCTTATACCCAAGAAATAGTCACAGGCACCGATACATGTTGTACCATTGGGAAAGGGACAGGAGAATACCCAGTGGTCCTACTGTGCACATGACAGTAGAAGAGCTAACCCCTAAACTTATCTGTCAAATATAAAAGACGAATATAACAATATAAGGCAAAGAATTCTAGATTATTCTTGACATCCTCTTTCTCCCCTACCTCCAAGGCAAGCTGTAGACAAATCCTATTGGTTCTACATTCAGATTATAATCAGAATATGTGCAGTTCTTACCATTTCCACTGCTGCCACCCTGTCCCACCGTCACCATGGGTTGCAGTACTACCAGCTTCCTAATTGATAGCCTACTTCTACTCTCAGTCCTCCACAGTCCGTCAACGCAGTTTAAACAGAAGTCTGAGCATGTCTTTCTTCTTCCTCACACCCTAGAGTGGCTTCTGTCACCAGCCTGAGAGGGACTCAGCATCTCGGAGCTCGTCTCTTGCTCTCTCTCAGTCTTTGCCATGGTCACTGTGGCCTCCCTGGTGTTCCATGGACTTTCCAGGGGTTCTCCCATCTCAGAGCTCCCTCTGTCTGCAGTGCTCTTCTCTGACATTTTTTCTTCACCTCCTTTAAGTCTATGCTTCATCATTGCCTTCAGAATTTTCTGGGAAAATGAAGTTGTGTGGATAAGATGAACCTCCTCACTTTTGTCAACTCCAGAAATAATAAAAAAAAAAATCTCAAAAGTTTTTAGCCATCATACCAAAGGGGAAAAAATGAAGAAAGCACTGTGATCGCCCAAATTTAAAGCCTGGAGCAAGTTCCCAGGCTTTAGGGACACTAGAGGGAATCCAGGCAGGGTCAGAGCAATTCTAAGTATTATATGAACTGATAAAACTATAAGGAGAAATACTCAATTACAGTCAGATTTTCAAACTTCTTTCTTAATAATTGATCAAACAAGTAGACAGAAAATGGGTAAGGATGTGGAAGTCTCGAAGAGCACTATCACCAGGTCGGCCTAATCGATATTTACAGAACCTTCTACTTGATAATAGCAGAATGCACATTCTTTTTTAAGTGCACATGGAATAGTTACCAGATGAAATTTTGGGACATAAACTAAGTTTCAGTAAGTTGGAATTATTCAAATCCTACAAAGTATGTTATCTGATCACAATGAAGTAAAGATAGAAACTAACAGAATCTATGAAAACTCAAATATTTAGAAACTAAAATACAATTCACAATAATTTGTGAATCGAGGAACCAATTAAAAATCAAATCATAAAGTATTCTGAACTGCATAGAAATGAAAAAACGAATATCAAGATTTGTGAGTTACAACCAAAGCAGTACTTAAAGGAAAATTTATAGCACTAAGTGTTAATATTAGAAAATAAGGACAGTATTAAATCAATGGCCTTAGCTTCGTCCTGAAAAGCTACGGATAAAGAAAATTGTGCCAAAAGTAAGAAAAAAATGATTTTTAAAAACAGCAATAAATCAACAAGTAGAAAACAAAAATTAATAGAAAAAAATTAATAAAATCAGAATATGGTTCTTGAAAAAGGTAAATAAAATTACAAAATGGTTAGCCAGACTTATTAGGGAAAAAACAGATTCTAATACATACTTGAAATTAGTATATACATACTAATTTCAAGAATGAGAGGGGATATCACATAATCTTAAGACCCTAAAAGAATAATGAGGGCATATTATGAATAATTTCATGCCAATATCTTTGATAATTTAGATAAAATGGAAAAATTCCTTTAAAGACACTAAAAGAAATGAAATATGCAACTATAATTTGTCAGCATATAATAAACTGAAATAAATGGTTGAACTGAGCAGCCTTGTATCTATTAAATGTACTGACTGTGTAATTAAAAACTCGTTCATGAAGAAGACTCTAGGCCCAGACAGACTCACTAGTAAATTCTAGCAAATATCTATAGAAGAAATGATACCAATTAGAGAGAGACTCTTCCAGCAATTGAAGGGGATGGAATACTCCCCACCTCACTCTTGATGTCAGCATTGCCTTGGTGCAAAACAAAGACACTATGAGGCAACTATAGACCAATATTCCTCATGAACATAGGAGCCAAGATTCTTAATACTAATTTAGCAAATCATAGTTAACAAAGCATAAAAAGCATAATATGTTAAGACCAACTGGAGTTTATCCTGGGAATGCCAGGATTGTTGAATATTCCAAAATCAATCAAGGTAATACATCATATGAGACATTATTGCTATCTTAATAGATGCCAAGGCAACTGATAGAATTCAACATCCATTTGTGATTTAAAAAAATCTCTAGGCTACAAACGAATAGAGGGGAACTTTTTCAACCAGATAGGAGGTACCTACAAGATTCCTACAACTAATTGTGAAAGACTGAAATCTTTACCTTTAAGACTAGAAGTACGAATCTCTCGGCTCCTACCCAATGTTTTCACCTAGTAAACAGATAAATAAAAATTGTGTCATAGCTTATACAATAAAATCAATCCCAAATGCATTATGCTAAGTGAGGAGTCGGGTTTGGAAGGCGGCACTCTATAATTCCATCAGATGACATTCTGGAAAAGGCAAAGCTATTAGGACAGAAATCCCATCAGTGTTTGCCAGAGCCTGGGCTGAGGAGACAGGAGACTATAAAAAGGCACAGGGTACTTTTGGTGGTAATGGAACTGTTCCGTATCTTGATTATGGTAGTTGTTATACAGCTATTTGTATTTGTTAAAGTTTGAAGAACTATATACCAAAAGTTTAAATTTGGAAAAAAATAAAAATAAATGTTAAAACATTAATTTTGTAGCAAGATTTTTTATTTTATTGGTTCTTTTTAGTTATATGTGACAGTAGAATTCATTTTGATAGAATTATACAAGCATGGGATATATCTTATTCTAATTAGGACCCCATTCTTAGGGATGTATATGATGGTGGGATTCACTGTGGTGTATTATGTACCTAGGAAAATTATGGCAGATTCATTTTCACTCTTTCCTTTTCCTATCCTCTCTCCCTTCCCCTCATTCTCCTCTGTCTAGCCTATTAAATATCTATTCTTCCCCTCTTCCCACTTATTGTGGGTTAGCTTCCACATACTAGTGAAAACATTTGGCTTTTGGGGACTGGCTTATTTCACTTAGCGTGATAGTCTCCAGATCCATCCATTTACTTATGAATGTCATAAAGTCATTCTTCTTTATGGCTCAGTAATACTCCATTGTGTATATACACCACATTTTTAAAAATCCCTTCCTCTGTTGAAGGGCACCTAGGTGAGTTCCATAGCTTAACTATTATGAATTGAGCTGCAATAAACATTGATGTGGCTGTGTCACTGTAGTATGCTTTGGGTTAAACTGAGGAGTGGGATAGCAGGGTCAAATGGTGGTTCCATTCCAAGTTTTTTTGTGGAATCTCTATAGTACTTTCCAGAGGGATCGCACTAATTTTCAGTCTCATCAACAATGTATAAATGCACCCTTTCCCTGGCATCCTCACCAGCATTTACTGTTACTTGTATTCTTGATAATCGCCATTCTGACTGGAGTGAGATGAGATCTCAGGGTAGTGAATTTGCATTTCTCTGATTGCTAGAGATGCTGAACATTTTTTCATACCTTTGTTGATCATTCATATTTCTTCTGTGATGTGCCTGTTCAGTTCCTTCGCCCATTTAATGATTGGGTTATTTGGTTTTTTGGTGTTAAGGTGTTTGAGTTCTTTACATATCCTGGAGATCCATGCTGTATCTGAGGTGCGGGTGGCAAAGATTTTCTCCCATTCTCTCTCCACACTCCTGATTGTTTCTTTTGCTGTGAAGAAGCTTTTTAGTTTGATGCCATCCCATTTATTGATTCTTAATTTATATGATTACCCTAATTGATACCCCTTCTCTTTATATAACTCCAATTGTGTGTATTTTGTCTATAGCACTTACTGTCATCCAATGTATCATATAATTTACTGATAATCTGATAATTGTGTCTCTGCCCTCCACTAGCTTGTGAGTTCTGTGAGACTTTGCTGAATTCATTTACTGCTGTCTTGTAAATACCTAGAACAGTAACTGGCACATGGAATGTACTAAAATATTTATCTAACGCATAGATAAATAAATAAATAAACCAAAATTTGTTATAGAAATGTTTACCTTTATCCTTTTCTGGTGTTTTCTCCTGACAATTCTCTCCACTTAACTATCTCTTCTACAAAACGGGGGTAATAATATGTCTATACTTATTTCAAAGGGCTATTGTGAAGATAAAATGAAAACAAAATTCCAAAACCTTGCTCTAAACCCTGTGGTACTATATAGATTATCATTATCATCGTTATGTTTTTCAGTCCACACAATCTTTAAGTATTTTTTTGGTCACCCAATTCTCTTTTCTCTGGTTATGTAACACTTACAGTCCCATATATACAATTTAGCATCTGTTCTTACACAATTGACTTGATTATTTTAAATGTGAATCATTTTGTCAGCCTAACTAGTTTTTAAGTTAAGAGAATAGAAATCATAGTTCCATATTGTGTTGTTTAAATTCTTCCTAAGAGATGATTTGGTTCTTTCAGCCATTCAATCCACAAGTCGACCCGTGCAGAGGTCCCAGAGTGGAACGTGACTGGCAATTCCATGGATCAGTCCGGAGGTCCGTGTGGTCGGAGCAGAGTAGATGAGAGGGTAGTTACTTAGAGTGTGCGATCCAGATCGTTAGGCTTTTACTTTAAACAAGATGGGGAGTCATTGTCAGGATTAGAACAGAGGAGTGATCTGATTTCCTTTTTCAAAATTTCACTCTACCCTTATGTTTTGAAAATAAATTGTGAGGGGGCAAGGAAAGGATTGCAGAGATGAGGTAGGAAGCATTGCGATCATTCAGGCAAGAGATGATCTGTTAGATGCTGAAGTATGCCCAAGTATGTGCTTGTTTATACACATAAAGAAACATAGAAGGAAAAATACTTTGTCAAATCACATGTTCTTAGCCCTTTTACCATACTTCCAAACTACCTAACATAGGTGCTGAAGAGACACTTGTTAATTCAAGGATTCGAATTCTTATATTCAAGCGATGGACACTGTGTGACCTTCTCGGAGGTATAAGATCATCTTATTCAGCTCTTGGGTGGAGGCACACCTAGAATATTTTCCAACTGGAAGTTTTAGTTCTGAGATGGTCAAGCCATGAGACAGAACTGCCTAGGGCTGCGGTACCACAGATGCCTTACCAGTGTCTCGTGTTGAGTTACACCACAGTCACGAGCACTTGGCCCAGGATGAGGAGCTGGCTTCTAGCCACCGTGGGGATGTACCAGTGTTCATCTGGGTCTCAGCACAGAACAGCCCCTAACACGCTGTCTTACCTGCTGGTGGGACGTAACTTGATTCACTATTATTGGGTTGCCCTTAGGGTCTGAAAAAATATTGTTTCTCAAAGATATTTAGGTTTCTGAGGGGAGAAGTGAGGGCCTCACCAGAAATGGATTTTCCTCACTTAAGGGTACAAGGTCTGAAGTGGACTAGATTTGGATTTGATTCTCCTTCCTGTTACCTGGCTGTGTCACTCTAGGGAAGTGACTGAACCTCCTCAATGCCAAGTTTCCTCAAATGAAAAGGTGAGGCTCATTCGTTCAATTGCTCCCTTATGCAAAGTGTGCTTGTTAAGCACGAGCTAGGTGTTGTGTAGTGCTGGGGATACGATGGGGAGCAAGTTGATAGGCTTTTCGTCTTCAGAGAATTTATGGTCTAAGGGACAGTAACCTTCAATACTTCACAGAATCATCCTAAGGATAAAGAAGAACATCTGGGGGCAAAGGACACCTTGGGTCATTTTCCCCGCTGTTATCTTTCTCAGGGACTGCCCATTCTCTTCCAAATCCTGTCATGAACATTTGGTCCAGACTCAAGCTAGGACAGTGAGTACTTGCCCTTGGAGTCCAGTATTGGCATGTGTGATTACCTTGTTATGCTCCAAATGGAGATGTTGACTCTGTGGACAGCCATGTAGCTTGGGAAACAGGAAACAAAACAAAACAGAAAACCTTTTAGCAAGAGAGAAGAATGGAGCAGGTTGCAGAGACACAAAGAAGACTGTGATGATAAAGAGCCCCGGTGGCAGGATCCTCTCTGGCTCCTGTCCCTTTCTGAGATTCAGCATGTGCCTTTGTGTTTGGTGACTCGTCCCCCTGTCTTTATCTATTAAACCGGTTCAAACTAGCCTGTCTTCTCAACCAAAGGTCCCAACACACAGAGGGCACTAGGTGAGTGGTAGCTAATAGAATGTTCTTTGTAAACGTATGTGTTTTTATTTCTTCCATCTCCCCACACTTTTGTGCAGAATGTGACCATCTTCCCAGTCCTGAGCTGACCCTAAGTTCTGGGCCAGGCCTTGGAGAACTCCACCTGGATGTCCCATGGAAACATCAAACCCAAAAGTAAACCCTGTCCCAATCAATCAGCTTCCTGTCCTCTGCCGACTGGCATTAAACTCACTCCGCCAATGGCTTCAAATCCTGGGAGTTATCCTCGATTTCTCCTGCTCCCTCATTTTGCACATCTCGTCATTCGACAAGTTGTGTAAATTTTGCTTTCGGAACAGCTTGTCGACTCCTCCAACTTCTTCCTCACAGAGTAGGTCTTCTTCCTCTATCCTCAAGCCTGTGCCTTGGTGTCTTCCCAGTGTCCTTCCTTCCATCCTGTGGCCTCGTAGCTCCCCTCCTCACTTCAGCCACGGTGAATTATAGGGAGAGTAAGTGGATCACATGTGTCTCACAGAGGGACCAGCCACCCTAATTCAGATTTGATTCTCCTTCTTGAAGGGGTTTCTTGGGTTCCAGGACTGTCCTGCGACAACCAGGATAATCCCGGGCAACATGGAGTAGTCAGTCACCTCCCAGCTTAAAATGTTTAGATGACTTCTCATTACATGCAAAGTTGAGCTTCTAGCACAGCCCAGGAAACACGTCTTCATCTCTCCTCGGTTTTCCTACCTCCCGCCTCACGGGAAACACTAGTATAAAACTCTGAGCGATTCTCTGATTGGACAGTGCAGTGGCCCACCCGGTGCTTTGGCAGTTGTTCTGTTACAGTGACCTCCCTCTTCTATCAGTCTGAAAACCAATTTATCCTGCTAAACCTTGTTTGAATTGCCACTTGCCCTGCGAAGCCTTTGTTGGGACCTCTTCTCCCTCAGAGAGACCTCCCTTTTCTTTATTGTCTTTGGTCGTCTGTCCTCACGTTGTTGCTCTAATCACCACAGATGCTCCTCATCGTACTGTGCGGCTGAGTCCTGGTAAACCCATGACAAGTTGAAAACATGGTAAATTGAAAATGCAGGTAATGTACCTGACCTACTGACCATCACAGCTTAGCAACAAGTAACACTACAGAGTATCAGCTCTTTACCATCATGATCTTGGGGCTAGGAGTTCTACTTCACTGCTGCTGTCCAATAATCAAAGAGGAAAAGAACATAATTTAGAATTTGAAGTATAGATTCTACTGAATTGAGTATTGCTTTCCATACCCATCATGAAATTTTAAAAAATCACAAGTTGAAGCTAGTCGATAAAGTGTAATCTTTGGTTATCTTTCTTCTAGACGACTCCTTGACATCAAAGGTATGTTTAAATTTTTCATGATATTTCATCACCTATAAATTTCAGGCATAGCCTGGTCAGGAAATGCTTGTTGAACAGAATCAAACTAGATTTTAATAACTTTTGGTTGACAAGATTGTTTTTTTTTAATCTAATTGGTTGATTTGGTCTTTATAATAGCCATTTGAAGAATTATGATCTTCATTTTTGCCTTAGAGGAAATAGGCTCATTTAGGCTAGTTAAGTTGCCCAAAGTCACATAGGCATACGTAAGCCTGGGCCTTTTGACCTGAATTTCATTTTCTTTTTATTAGAACGGTGTGCTTATTTATCTAATGGTCTCTGTGGTAAACAGGATATTGATCACCCAGAGATTTCCATTTCCCAATCCCTGGACTTGTAAATTATGTGGCCTTCATTCATGCACTGATGTGGGGACTGCAAATTGATGCAGCCAATATGGAAAGCAGTATGAAGATTCCTTGGAAAAGCTGGTAATGGAATCACCATTTGACCCAGCTATCCCACTCCTTGGTTTACACCCAAAGAACTTAAAAAACAGCCACATCAATGTTTATAGCAGCTCAGTTCATAATAGCTAAACTGTGGAACCAACCTAGATGCCCTTCAGTAGAGAATGGATAAAGAAAATGTGGTGTGTATACATAGTGGAATGTTATTCAGCATTAAAAGTGAATAAAAATCATAGCATTTGTAGGTAAATGGATGGAGTTGGAGAATATAATGCTAAATGAAGTAAGCTAATCCCCCCCCCCAAAAAAAAGCAAATGCTGAATGTTTTCTCTGATATAAGGATGTTGATTCATGATGGGGGTAGGGGGGAGCATGAGAGGAACAGAGTAACTTTAGACAGGGCAAAGGGGTAAGAGGGGAAGGGAGGAGGCATGGGGGGAAGAAAGACCATGGAATGAGATGGGCATCATGACCCTAAGTACATGTGTGAAGACACGAATGGTGGGACTCTACACTGTGTACAACCAGAGACATGGAAAATTGTGCTCTATATGTGTAACATGAACTAATGCCTTCTGCTGTCATATATAACAAATTAAGATAAATAAATTTTTTAAAAATGACGTTGTCTTACATGGGTAAAGAGACTGCAAGATGTACAAATTTAAGGATACGTGAATAGGGAAGTTATCCTGGCTTCTCGGTGTGGACCCGCCATAATCACAGGGCTTATTGTAAGAGGAAGACGAGGGTCAAAGTCAGAGAGACGGGATGATGGGAGCAGAAGCAGGAGTGATGCTCTTTAACAATGGGGAGAGCCAGCGCATGTGGACTGCCTGTAGAGAATGGAAAAGGCCAGGAAGTGGGTTTTTCTTAGAACCTCTGGAAGGAACACAGCTCTGACAACACCATGACTTCACCTTGTAAGGCTCATTTCAGACATGTGATTTCCAGAACTGTAAGAGAAAATTTCATGTTGTTTTAAGCCAGGAAATGTGTGGTATTTGTTATAATCTCCCTGATGGAAAAATGACAAATAGTATCTCAGAGTTCAGGAAGACTCAGACAAAAAAATATATGAGGTCACTTTCTGTGTCTGAATTTGGAAACTTGAATTTACAGAGTCCAGAACGTATATCGATTAACCGGTAATATCTGTTTACTGTCTACATGAATATTGCTCAAATCAGCCAAGAGGCATGTATCTAACTACATCATAATTACCTTAAAAGTGATGACAGAGGCTGTGAGTTGGTGCTAGACATGGCATCTGGCAATTTAATAGACAGGAACCATACCATCTGAGAGCAAATAAAGGTATGTAACAACACCAACAACCAATTGTTTCCTTGTTAGTTTCCTATTGCCACTACAACAGTTTGCCATTTTTCCATCATAGAGATTAACTCACTACAGAATGAGTGGATAGCAATGGAAAAAAACCACAGACAGAATTCACAGGGGACCAACCTGAAGTCTTTTTGCAGCTCAGCTAGTGTGTCACCTTTAACCTGGACTGTGGGAATTTATGAACTTGTGGAACATCCCATCTCTATGTGTCTGCCTATCATTGTTCCTTATTCCTATAATTTACATGCACATATTGTTTTCATATTTATCTCTTCCTTTTTTGTATACCTCCAGCCCCCAGTTTTACTCTTGGCAAAAGATACGATACAGATGATATGAAGACAATAAAATATTATTTTGCCTTATTTGGCAAGATTGTACTATCCCACCACTTTTTAAAAGTGATATTCAGCCATGGGTGATGGTGCACCCCTGAAGCCCAGCTATTTGGGAGGTTAAGGCAGGAGATGGCAAATTCAGGGTCAGCCTGGGCAACTGGTCAGCCTGTCTCAAAGTAAAACAAGGGCTGGAGATGTTGTGCAGTGGTAAATCATGTTCCCAGCATGCACAAGGCCCTGAGTGGTCAATCCCCAGTATTGACAAGAAAAAAAAAGTCCAATCCCATTGACATATATATATATATATATATATATATATATATATATATATATATATATATATATATATATATATATATCAGAGAGACTCCATTAGGAATGGGAGTGAGGAGAAAGAGATACTAAGAAATGGATAAATGGAAGGTCTGGCAGATGGTGATAAGCACTGTGGGATAAAAATAAGGTAAAAAGATTGGGCATTGGAAAGGTGTCAGTTTTCTATGGGGGTGGGGTCAGGGAAGCCCTGAGAAGGTGACATATGGGCAAAGACAAGACAAAAGTGAGGGCAAAAGCCAGGGTCCCAGGGGAAGAGTGTTCTAGACAGGAAAAAAGGGGTGCGGGTGGGTAAAGGGCCTGTGGTGGGCGACAGCAGTTGGGTTCACCTAGAAGATGAATTTGAACGGTGGCAGGGAGGGATAAGATAACATTACAGTAGTAGTTCTATGCGTTTGTGGTAATCTGAGCAGTAGTTGGGTGGGAGAGTGTTGAGGCCCAATGGTAGGCTTGCCAGGCACAAATGAAGAAACTGCCCACCGTGTGTACTGCACGTTGGGCCGACTGAGGGAAGAGAGCATGCCTGACGAGCCTGGAGTAAAACACTGTATTTGGAAGAAAATAGATGGAATGGCAATAAGAGAACTGCCAAGAAGAGAAACCAGACTTTAGGAAGAGCCACTAAAGCCATTATTGTTATACCAGTCATGTATAAAGCACTTTAAGTGCATTATCCTTTAATCTGCTCTTTACTGGGGAACAGCTTTCCCCGAATCAAACCAGGATTTAACCCTAGGTGGTCTGGCCGAGAGTTTGCGCTCTGATCACAACAGTTGGTTGCCAAAAAGGATTCAGAAATTCAGGCTCCATACAACCCCACCCCAGTAAATTAGGCCCCACTGTGTGGCCAGAACTAGGTAGGACTTATCTGTTAAGCTAGACAAAGTTGGCTCTTTAACCCTGCCACCCAACTAACGTGCCAAACTCACCCTGTGTACACAGCTGGCTTTGGAGCCTGCACCACCTGAAGTAGGAGATTCCAAGTGGTGTAATGAACTTTCTTGTTTTCTAAAAAAACTGGCTGAGTTTGATCATAATGAATCACTACTTAGGAAGGGTTAAAGAGGATCCAGGGTCAGTCCTGTAATATGTCCAAATCTTACCTCCATTACCTGGCTTTCTATTGATGTGCGCCACCAGGAATGCTGAGGTTTATTCTGAGATGACAGTATCCAATTAAATGGGAACGTATCCTGCCGTAGGAATGATGGCACCCAACAAGAAGCAAGAATGTTCTCAAGAATGCAGGAAGAAGCATTTTAGGGTCACATGATTCAATAATTCAAAGCAATAATGTCTGAGGTATCCCCAACTATTTTTTCAAGCAATGTTGCCAAGAAAACTAGAATTGAATGGAGGTCAGGCTGATTATATATTTTTTGTTTCTTCTTCTTCTTTTTTTTTTAAAGAGAGTGGGGGCAGCCATGTAAAAATCAGGGCTGCTATATCCATCTTGCTTTGGTTAGGAAAAGAGAATGACTGTAATATGGGAATTAAAAAATTAATGTAGGAATTTAGGCAACCTGTGTGTGTGGGAGGACCAGGCAGGTTTGCATCTTTGCACAATGTCAAAATTTATCAAACAACAGTAAATTCACAAGCTACATCACTGTCATTAGTTGCAATTCACTGAGTACTTATAGGTCACTTGGTAGATATAAACTGGGCAATCACAGGTTCTTTTATTGCAATCTTAATCACTAATATCTGTAACACCAAAATCACAATGATATACTTAAGTTATAGAAAGGCTAAGAAATGGTTAAGGTAGCCACAGGGTTTCAGTAGACTGCATTGAGAAAAAAGGCAAAGAACAAATAAAAGTGCAGGAAAAAAATCTCTGCAGGTGGTCACAGAAGATAGCAAATCAGCAAGGACTTATTCAGAGCACTGAGCTGTCGGCTCACAAACTGGGTCTAGCGTAGCCCAGGGTACAAACACCTCTGAGATCTGGATCCAATCTGAATCTATCTCAGGCAAAGTCAAGGGTCATTCTTCAGTCTCAACCTAAAATGTGCCCCCGCCCCTTCTGGCTCTCTCCAGTTTTACCTGTGCTTTAAGTTTGGGCCAGTCCTCTGTCAGGGTTAGCTTTCCTATTCATGGAAGACGTAACAATCCAATTCTCTGAGACTGCTCTAAATTGTTCTGTCTGAAGGCACCTTGGACATTAGCTTTATAGATCCTCCCTAAATTAATATTTATTAATTAATCATTTATTCCCCCTTTAAATCTTCTATTAAAACACTCATCACCCTGTGTTAGTTAGTTAGAGATGAGGACCTATCCTGTCCTTCCTGCATCCTACTACTGTTCTGTTCCTTTGAATATTGTAAATCTTTTGCTCAGTCTAAATATCTCTGCCTCCTTCAAACATTCCCATTTGGATGTAGTTTATGATCCTAATTAGGTTTTAAAAATTCATTTCAGCACATGAATATCTTTCCAGTTCTAAAGGCGTGACCAGCTGCATGAGGGTATTCCTCAACCTCCCTTATTCTGAAGCCAGACTTCTACTTTCTCCTAAGATCATATGGAACTTTTGGGCAATTATATAAAGAATATGAAATCATGCTGAGTCGACTGTGGAGAGTTGGCTGCTGCTGAACCAGTTTGACCCTCTCCTCCATCGTTCTCCTGGTTTTCTAGATTCAAGCAAAGAACTTGACATTTGCCTTTTTAAAAACTTCTTATTTTATTGAGCCCCTTGATCTAAGCTGCTAAGATTATTTTAAAACTAATTCTGATCTGAAAGCATCTGTTATCCTTCCCAACTTCATGTCATCTGTGAGTTGATGAATCTGTTTTAGAAATCAGCATCCAAATTATTGGTGAAAATGTTAACCACAATGGGTGTGGACAGAACCCTAGCATGACACTACAAGCTTTCTTAAGAAAGTCACTGATTCATTAATCACCATCTTTATTTAGGCAACTATATAATCGCTTATGCGCCCAAGATTTCTTCAACTTTTCCACAAAGATGAAAGAGCTTGTCAAATATCCAGTTGAAGTTCGACGACATACCTTTTCAGCATAATCCGATGATGTAAACTTAAATTAGAAATGGGGATACTTTTACTGAGCTAAGATGCAATGACAGTGAACATGGCTTTCATGCAAAGCATGACCAAAGAGATAGCACCAGAAATCTGAAAGTGTGACTCTTGGGAGATAGGACTTTTAGAAGAAAAATCTGAAAGTAGAGGAATCAGGAATGGTTGTAGATGTGACCATCAGAGAGACTTCAAATTAGGGAGATAGAGAAAAATAGCAAGAAATTAAAGGAAGGGATTCAACAGAGATCTGTTACACATCGTCCTTATTTAGGCATTGAGATAATTGCATGAAGTAGATAATGAGGCTCAAAGAGGTAAGTAACTTGTTTGAGGTTTGACTGCTAGAAGTGAAATTGAAATTTCAACCCAGAACTCTCCACTCAAAAAGCCTGGGAGGTTTTGATATACCAGGTTGCTTAGGTTAAGGAAAGTGTTTTTATGGGAAGTCTAGAAAGCTAATATCCAGGGTTTGGGTAGCTTCGGACAGAATAATTCAGAGCAGTCTCAGATGAGTGGATCATTTCTTCTTTAATGAAAGCTAAACCTGAAATAGGACTGGCCCAAACTTAAAGCACAGGTAAAGTTGGAAAGAGCTAGAAGGGGCTGAGGCACATTTTAGGTTGACTACCAAAAGAAGGACCCTTCTACCCAGGAGAAGAGGCTTATTCATAAATTAGTGACTGAAGTTGAGGCTTGGGCTTGAGAGGGATGGTTCCTTAAGAAAAACTGGAACCAAACCTGGGAGCATGTTCTAGATAAAGACCTGAGCTGGCTGCAGAGGGCATTACTAAGCAGATCTTATCCGTATTGCTTATTTTAGAGGTGAGGAAATCGGGAACCAAAGACACCAAATAACTTGTCCAAGGCTACACATCCAGTGTGTGGCAGGCAGAATTTGAAACCAGGCTCCAGAGCCCACTCTGCCACCGACACTGTGCTGCCCCGCTGAGAAGTCTCAGAGTCACCCTGGCCGCTAAATAGCTTCATCACTGGGTTCTCACGTATCGTAGATGTGTTTTCAAAAGTATTCAGATAGTGTCTTTACTTACATTGCATTGTTGTTTGTCTTTTTCCACACAGATGTGAACTCCTTGAGAGCAGGAGTGAAGCCTTGTATTCCACCAGCCCTCGTACACCAGCCAGTGCCTGGAAGTGAGAGACGTTCAGTAAGGTTTTCCAGACAGATGACGGGCAGGATTCTTGGTTCTAAGTAACAGTGGCCAAGGCTGGCTCACCTGGGCAGAACAGTGTTTCATAGGCAGTTTGAACCCGTGTGTTTATCAGTTGTGTTGTAAGGGACTGCTATCATTGAACTGTGTCTTGAAAGATCGAGTTTCCAACTGGAGCAAGAAAAGACAAGCAGATACAAAAGACCCCACCTAATATGGCATGGCGTCTTTCTGGAAGCTTAACATAGCCAGCGTACAAAGTATACCAACAGAGACAAAGCGGGAGTGCCGCAGAGCAGAGGCCGAGGGTGGCCAATGAAGACAGAGCCAGGCTGGGGACTTTGAACAAAGACTTGGTTCGAAATGTATTTTAAGGGCAAAGGGGAATCAATGATGACTTCCAAAGAGGGAGGTGATGTGTCCGGTACACAAAGGGTCTGCGGAGTTGTGAGCTGCCTGCGGCCTGTTTCCTCACCTAGGACCGGGACTCCTTGCTGGGAATGGAAGGGCAGACACCACACTGGGAGGCGGGTGCTCACTCCCTGGCACTGTGGAGGACTCAAGTGAAAATCGCTGAAGAACTTATATGCAAATCATTTAAAATTTTTAAAAAATGTCTTGGTTCTTTCTAGTTACATGTGGCAGTAGAATCCACTTTGACATAATTCAGTCCCCAGAACTCTTTCTCTTCCCCCTTTTCACCCCCTCCTCCCTTACCTCTATCAGTCTTTCTGCCCTTTACCCAGTTATTTTTTTAAACGAATTTCTTGTGACTGCACAATGGTGAGATTCACTGTAGTGTATTGATACATGTGCATAGGCAAGTTATGTCAGATTCGTTCCACTGTCTTTCCTTTTCCCATTCCCCCTCCCGTCCCTCCATCCCCCTTTTTCTACTTCCTGAACTTCTTTTTAATCCCCCACCCCATTGTGGGTTAGCTTCTTCATATCAGAGAAAACATTCAACCGTGACTTTTGGGCACTGGCTTATTTCATTCAGTGTGATAGTCTCCAGATTCACCCATTTACTGGTAAATTCATAAAATCATTCTTTTTATGGTTGAGTAGTACTCCATGCTCAGGAACTGACTTCCTTAATAAGACTCCTAAAGCACAAGGAATAAAATAAAAAGTCAATAAATGGAATGGCATCAGATTAAAACATTTCTTCACAGCAAGGAAAAAAATCAAGAGTTTGGAGAGAGAGCCTTCAGAATGGGAGAAAATCATTGCCACCATCTCCTCAGATGGGGTGTTAATATCCAGGATATACAGAGAGCTCAAAATACTTAACACACACACACTCACACACAAAATCGCCCAATCAAAAATGGGCAAAGGAACTAAACAGACATTTGTCAAAAGAAGATATTTGAATGGTCAACAAATATATGAAAAAAAAAATGTTCAACATCTCTAGCAATTAGAGAAATGTAAATACACTACCCTGAGATTTCATCTCACTCCAGTCAGAATGGCAATCATCAAAAATACAAGCAACAATAAATGTTGGCGAGGACGTGGGGGAAAAGGTCCACTCATACATTGCTGCAAACTGGTGCGACCACTCTGGAAATCAGTATGAGATTCCCCAGAAAAACCTGGAATGGAGCCACCATTTGACCCAAGTTATCTCACTCTTCAGTACACCCAAAGGACTTAAAATCAGCACACTAGTGACACGGCCACATCCATGTTTATACCAGCTCAATCCGCCATGCCCTTCAGCGATGAATGGATAAAGAAAATGTAGCATTTATGCAAATATTGACTACAACTTTACAGAGATGCATTTGAGGACAAGCTATTTAAAGTGACCTGCAGAATCTGGAGGAGGAAGTTAGGGAAGTCTCCATGGACAAAGTGACCCTTGAGCTTGACTTGAAGGAGGAGGTTCTGAGCCCCTCATCTTACCAATGAAGGAAGGCCCAGAGAAAGGGAGTGGCTGGCCAGAGGTCACGGCGTGGATCCTGATGGCTGCCTTGGGCTGGGCGACTTTGCCACTTACCTGCTGCTGCCACCCAAAGCCTCGACTTGACTCTTTTGGCTCTAAGTCAGAGGAAACAACCCAAACATAGCTTCTGGGGCATCAGGAGGCGTCCCTGATGAAAACAGCCGTGAATTCATGTACTGATCCGGAGACCTTGTAAAAGCTCTTGCACAGTGGCCGCGTGGGCGGGTGCTCTTTACTAGCCCTGTGAGGGCGAAACTCTTCTAAAGATGGAGGGCAGGTCTGAAAGGAGAAAGTCCTGTGTCTGCCTCTAGCCCAGCGGAAGACACAGCCGCCAGCCTCCTCCTTAAAAGCAAACCACCTGTTGAAAGAAATTCTAGTGGTTTTAAAAAAGCATTTTTTTTCCTGGCCATAAAAGTAATGCATCATGTTCATAATAGAAAAGGTGGAAAATACAGGAAATATAAAGAAAAAAGCAAAAATAGCTTGCAGTTTCACTATTTGGACTTTACAAGTCACTGCTAACATTTGGCTTATGGCCTTTTGGGTGTTTCATTTATGTACGTGTACTTACGTATGTATGTATGTATGTATGTACATATGTATTGCATTAATGTGTCTGTGTATGTGTATGTGAATGTCCTGTGTCTTTTTATTATGGTAAAACATATACAGCATGAAATTTACCATTTTAACCATTTTAAACTGTTTTGTCAGTGAATTAATTGTCTATCTGAAAAGTCTACATAGAAAATTGTCATTTGGCTTAGTTCTCAGCCATCTGCTCCTAAGCTCAGAGGACACTTGCCTTCTTTTGTGCCACCTACTCTTTCTTCTGGGCAAGGGACATTTGGGGTGGTTCTACCCTTCCTTATAACTTTTCTCTTGGGCTTCTTCTCATAGACTGGATCCTTTTGTATAAGCAACATGAACTTTCTTATACAACTCCTCCATGCTTGGAGTTACATTGATGCCTACCCACCGTGTGTTTGTGTGTGTGTGTGTGGTACTGGGGATCAAACTCAGGGGTGCTCTGTCACTGAGCACCGATGGGTGCTCACACCCCCACCCTTTTTTATTTTTTTATTTTGAGACACGGTCTTGCTGAGTTGACAAGACTGGCCTCTAACCTGCAAAACTCCTGCCTCAGCCTCCTGAGCCACTGGAATTGCAGGTACCCACCACCAGGCCCATATGACATCTTCCTTTAGATTCTGAGGGAATTGTTTCTTATGAGCATCTTCATCTTCTTCCATTAAGTAACACACATAATCTGCAAAGTTCTGACCCATAAGGTGCTTACAATGTACTTCTACACTGAGTTCCTTGCTTTCAGAATCATATCCAGGGAATCATTTAGTATTATGAGGGGTAGACAAGCCTCCATCCACAGGTCTCCTCTGGGTTCTGAAAACGTTATTTATTGCCAGCAGCAATCCTGACATAGTGGATCCCAACAGCAAACGAAGGCTCCAGGTTGACCGTCAATGCTTTCTGTGTTATATTTCTCTCTGGTCATCTCCACTTGGCCTTTCGTAGGTCTTCTCCATGTCAAACCTACTGAGAGGCCTGCAGGCCAGCAGAAGGCCAGTATAATATGCTGCACCATAATTTGTCAGTCCAACTTTCACACCATATTTTGGTAACTCGTGTGCATGTGCCATGTAAACTATCATATCCCTTTCAATATAGGCATAAGAAATATGACAGTGATGTCTCTGTTGGTTACATGAATGATCATCCTGCATCTGAGTGTGTAGTACTTACTTTTATCCAAAATCAGTGAGTATTTCCACACGTGGTAATTGGTTTTAACCTTGTCTTCTTCTGAATTTCACTTGGTATCTCTTAAAGTAGGCCTTATTCTTGCCACACTATGGCAGGGCTCAACACAGACCTACACGGTGGGTAGGCACCATTTGAACCATGTTAGTTGTCCAGTTCTGTGGCATTAAGTGGCTCCATGTTGTGACCGTCACCACCATCTGTCTTCTGAATTTATCTTTCCAAACTGAGCTCTGTGCCCATCTGATAGAAGCTTCTCATTGATCCCTTCTCCCAGCATCAGAAACTTCCATTCTACTTTCTCCATGAATTTGACCGTTCTAGGTACTTCACGTAGATGAAATCATGCACACAGTATTTGTCCTTCTGTGACTAACCTGTTTCATTTAGCATAGTATACTGTGGTTCATCCACATCATAGCATGCTTCAGAATTGCCTTCCTTTTTAAGGTTGAATAATAGTCCGTTATATTTACATACCACATTTTCCTTATTGTTTCACCCACTGGTGGAACTTGGCTACTTGTAACTTCTGGCTGTGTGTAATGTCGCTGTGAACATCTAGTCCCTGCCTTTTTTCTCTTGGGTATACACACAGAAGTGAAATTGCTAGATCACATGATAATTCTGTGTTTTATGTAATATAGTGTTTAAATTTGATAGTTTACTCAAGTTTTTTATCATATTGTGAACATTTATCAATGATATAAACTCTTAAACACAATTTTTAAAAAATATTTTTAGTTGTGGAAGGATCGTTATTTAATTAATTTATTTGTGGTGCTAAGAATTGAACCCAATGCCTCACACATGCCAGGCAAGTGCTCTACCACTGAGCCACAAGCCCAGACCCCTCTTAAACGAAATTTTTAATGACTGTCTAATATTTGCTCCATTATTTTAGCATCCTATTCTTGAATATCTTTGATTGCTTCCACATTTCCACCACTACAACACTGTGATGACCATCCTATATACAAGTATTTGATAATATCTTTTTTATATGATAAATTCCTACGAGTGAAATAATTATATCAAAAAGTATGAATATTTTAAAGCTCTTGATGTATATTAATACATTTATTTTCATGTAGTGTGTTCTAATTTACTACCTTATTCCCATTTCTCAAAAAAAAAAAAAACAAAAAAAAAACCTCTTTTTTCAACCTGTGATCCCAGATAACTGATCTACCAAGATGTCCCTATGTTCTCACAAACCTTATCAGCTTGAGATTGTAGATAGAAGAAGCAGAATAAAAGGAGGATTTGGGAAGTTTTATTAAAGGGAAATAATAGAAACTGGCAGTTTCTTGTGTGGAGAAGTATATTGGTAGGGTAATAGGACTAGGTGCAGCCGGGAGAAGGGAGAATGTGGGGCACCAACATTTATTGAGCACCTCTGCATGTAAGTTGCGTCCAGTGTACTATCGATCTCCTAACCATTCTATAAGGGAGCTGTTTTGATCTTCATTTTGTAGTGAGGAAAAGAAGCACAGAGAGAGGCTCCGGTTCCAAGTTGCACAGATGGTAGTTTGCCGAGCCAGGAGTCAATCCAGGTCTGCCTGACACTCTGATACCAGGGACTGGCGCAGTGTCTTTCCACTACGTCATGACGTTCTCAAGAGGTGATCAGCACCCTGAGATACAGGAGGGACAAAAGCTTTCAAGGTGGAAACAAACGATCTTGGCACATATATAGGCGAATTTTATTATTAGTTTCTGGATCTGGGGAGACGTGAGGGCTGCCTCTATGTAGGGATGATAAAAGGTGCCTCCATTTGGTGAATGGTCAGGTTCGCCCTGAAGAAGTGTAGGCTTATCATTTGTGGCATGCTACTGAACTAGATAAGCCGACTGATTTCAACAGGTACCACAAATCTCAGCAGAGTCACCTGCAGGCCCCGTATCCACCTAGGAGGGGTGCTCATGTAAGGGCGTAGAGCAGAGAAATCAACAAATTAATCTGATAGCAAAACCCTCAAGAGGGGGCAGAAGACCAGAACCAGTTAAGTGAGAAAGACTTGGTCATGGGTGGAAAAAAATAAAAATCTGTGGTTTACCTCAGATTACTGATCAATGTTTAATTTGGGGATAACTAATACCCAAAGTTATGTGAAGGTGTGACAGTTTTTCGTTGATTGTGAGTAATGGTATAATTATATTTTACCACACCAGTTTGTTTGTCATAAGACAAACAAATTCCTCCACAGTAGGCATGCCTACTGATCTTATCACAAAACAATAGCTGATGATTAGAGCACTGAGTTCCTGCCTGGTTTATCATGGAAAATGGAAGTCGGTTTTAGTTGCTGTTCTATAAGGGCAACTATGTGTTTGTTGAGTGGTAGGCAGAGGAAAAGATCCCCCATGAAATGACAGATGGTGCTTTGGGAGGGGGAGCCTGGCTCTGGTGAGCAGATTGCCATTGTAAACACCAGAGAATGTGGCCCAGACAACTCTCCTCGGGATTCATGGTGGTTATAGTGGAGCCATCGGGAAACTATCTAATATTAGTCTATATACTGATCAGCAGATAGCATAGCATTTTCATTACTGGTGTTTATTTACATATGGGATTGGATTAAAAAATAAGGTAGATTTCAGTCGCAGTATAGGAATTTTCCTCCATGGATGGTGACTATTTCTTGGAACAAAAAACTAGAACCTAAATGATAAAGTGCATCATAAAACAACAACAACAAAGATCCTTCTCATCACTGTGGCCCAGATTGTTGTAGTTCATTAGACGTTTGTTTCTAAGTCAGATGCAGTCATTGCAAATGGTTGCCTTTGCCTTCTCCTGGCCCACGTACCCTCCATTCCTCTCCCTGAGTCCTGTGGAAAAATACCAGTTAGAGATTAGCTACCTTGCTGCTTCTTTTTTTAAAAATATTTTTTTAGTTGTAGATCTTTATTTATTCATTTGTATGTGGTGCTGAGGATCGAACCCAGTGCCTCATGCGTGCTAGGCAAGGGCTCTGCCACTGAACCACAACCCCAGCCCCCCTTTGCTGCTTCTTATCCAACAGTCTTATGGTCTTCAGGGGGAGAAGGGTCAACAGTGAGAAACTGTTTTATTCCCTGACAGACAGGACAAGGACTTTGGAGAAAAAGGGCCAAGGTAGGTGTTACATCTTTACTTTAGAATAATACGGATTGATCCCTAATTCCTTTTTTATTCCTAATTCTTAAGTTTTCTTTGAGATGGAAATCCCCTCAAATAATCTATGGTCACACACAGCAGCTGCTGAAAGCTGCAGTTATCCTCCTAGGAGGAAAGTTCAGCCTGTGAGAGTGGTCCATACTGACCAAGGGCTGTCCAGTTAGAATCACTTGTAAGTTCTCTTTCTTCTTCAGGCATTCTTTGCTTTTATGTTTGGTGGTCTTCAAGAAAGTGTCATGCCTTCAACATTTGTTGAGGGCTTACCATGCCATACGCCAGGCATTAAATATATGAATTTTTCTATCCTTGCACATACCTATGTGGAGACACCATTATTTTCTCCACTTCAGAGCTAATTAAGACAAGAATCTTGATCAAGGGCACACTTCTTGTAAGGTGCACAACTGAGGTGAACCCTGGTAACCTTGCTCACTAGTAAACAGTCCTAACCAACACATTCTACTGATGTGGACTACTCTAAATTACTGAAAATAATCCATTAAAGCTATTTTATCATGAACCATGGTCATATATCTTTGTGTAATATGTGTATGTTTATACATGTACATATAATTTGCATACAGGTATAATTTATATATTTTACAGATATATAATGTAAAGATATTGGTGTATAAATTCGCACATATAGTTATACATTTTTGTAGAGATTTATATGGTAATTTGCATACAGAGGAGGATCCTTCTAGACCCTCCTCTGTATGCAAATTACCATATAAATCTCTACAAAAATTAAAGAATGATGGTTATTTCTGAGTAATAATATTATTGATTTTTTGCATTCGTCTCTTTGTTGCTTCTTTTATTATTTTTCTGTGATAAACACATAATGGTTTGTAATTAAATTTGTGTCTCATTGTATGGAACATTTAAAAACATGTATTAGAAGAGTTCCTACCTGCTCAGCACAAGATTATACAAAGCTCAGGCCAAACACTGGGTCTGTCATAGTGTCTGGCTGTCTGGTTACCTAACACTACTTTTCTTTTCCAGATAGACTAGAGACTTCTAATGCACATGTTACTAGAGACTTCTAATGCACGTGTTATTGTGTTGGCCCCCAGGACACTTCTCCAAGAAGTATTCCTTACAGGTGGCCCCACTACATCACTTTGTGATAAAGTTTCTAGAGAATCCCTAGATAAACTGGAACCAGTGTCTACTTCATATTTTATCCAGAATCATGGGCCCCAAAACTGCCTCAAATTCCTGCTGACACCATGGAACAGCGACTCTCTTACCTGGAGAGATGTTCAGTGCTGTGAAAAGGAGGTTCGGGGCCCCTTTCAGCCATGATGGGTGGGAGGTGGTGCTACCTTGAAAGTTTAGCCTTGTCAGGTCCAACAGGCCCCACACCCTAACTTTCAGCACCTCTGTAAGAAATGGGCCTTGTGCATCAGCAAGCCTTTCACCACACCTACAGACAATAGAGGCAAAGCCATTTGGATGGTCTAGTTTCTTAGATTTTTTCCCCCTCTGTTAATTTGGAAACATTTAAGAACAGGATGTGCACTCTCCAGCCCAAACCCTGTTCTCCTTGTAGAGATGTAGCAAAGGGACCCAGCATTTATTATTTGTAGCTCATATATCAGTGGGGGACACTGAGAATGTGACACACGGAGCTGAGTGGCTTGTGTCAGTGCTGGAAGATGAACCCAGTGTTTCCAGGAATCGCCAGGACAGGACAGGCCATACCTTTGGTCTCGACCCCTCTTCCTGAAAAATATTCAAACTGCCACTCTCTGGTTGAAGAGGGAGATCCGTGAGATGTTTACCTCCCTGCCTCTCTGTGGGACTGCACCAGACATGTGCTTTCCCAGGTAAGGTAATCAGGCAGTGGAACCAAGTCCCTGGCAAATACTGGAAGCTATGTGCTGATGAGAGTGGATCTGTGAAGGACCCCTCCTCAACACAGAAACACATACAATAAACTGAGGGTCCGTGAAGCCTGGGGTTGGCCACTTCCTGTACTTCCTCTGGGGTGCTGCTGTGCTCACCACCACACTACTGAGCCTGCCCCATGCTGGATTAACATTTTCCTGTTCCCTAAAAAGCACTTTTCCTACAGGAGGTTTTTTAGCGGCATCAGTGTTAACCGTCACCAGGGGGCAGCAGCACGATGCTCTATACCTGGTTTGCCGTGCCTCTGGAGTGAGGCTTTCCCCCAGCAGGCCTGGGAACAGGACTTCAGACATGGTGGCCAGTGTGACTGGGGCTTAAGAGCTTTACAAGGGTCAACAAAGATGTATGAATCAAAAATAAATAGATATTATTCTATAGGTATCCAAAATTCTTTAAAAAGTGCAAAGTAGAGATAAACATTTAAAATCCCTAGAAATAAAACTTTGTAAATTTCATTTATTGTTAAATTTAGTATTAATGGAATTTTTTATTTGATTAGAAACTTTTAATCCGGATTTTTTTTCCCTCTCAAGTGTGTGCTCTGTGACTGCAAGGATAGCATTATAATCAAATCAGATACTACTTACATCCAAATAATTTAAAAAAGAAATTATAAAAATCTTTCAAAATATTCTCAGCAAAAATTCCATTTCAGTGGCATGTAAGTACATTTTATTGTGTTTGATATGACGTGAAAGAGAAATGTCAGAGTTCACCTTGGGGGCTATATATAAACACTTCATTCCCATCGAGTCTCTATTTTGCACAATTTTTTTCCTTTTGACTCTCATCTAACATGCATATTGTTTGAAAGAAACAGATATGTGTTGACACTAAAAGTTCAAGGGAGGTCAGTAAATCCCAAAAGGAGATGAGGGGTGAGGGATGACCTGGGGTGGAACAGTCGGGGTTACCTTGGGGAATGCAGAAGCTTAGGAAGAACCCCACTTTAGGCCCAGACTCTGAACTACTGTGACAGTAGATTCTTCCTGAGTGTCAGTCTCACATCTGCTAAGCCCAAAGATTGGGATTGTCATTCATGAGTCCAATCCATCTGTTTATAGCAAGAAATACAATGGATGAAAGGACTGGTAACTCAACACCCCCCTTCCATTCATGGAAATTCCCTAAGAACAGGGTTCCAGAGAGTGGTGTTTTCTCCGAGGCATACAAGGGCTGCATATTTTCATGGTAAGAATCACCCATTGAGTATGGAGATGGGGGTTGGAGGACCAACTGTCTGACTTTCAACCCCTTTGGTAGATCCTCAAGCTCTCCGGTGCCCTTTCTGCTCTGTGGGGTGTGATTTGACACTGAGTTGATATTCAGAGGACCTAGATTTAGTCCTATCTCTGCCCCTTTCTAACAGCAGGACTTTGGGCAACACTAAAGAAAACTTGATTTTCTCATTTGCCATGAGCTTGATTATATCTAACTCCACATAGTCTCAAGTCCATAAGGATATTAACTTGCATGTGTGGAAGGGGAGGTCAAGCCATTTAATTCCCTCAGTAACTAATTATTGAATGCTGCAGTTTGCTAACCCCTACTTCAGGCCCGGGGAAACAGCTGGAAGAGAGCAGGCATCTATTCAGTTGATGAAATTTTGCCCAATCCCCCTCCACTGAGCTGTCATTGTGCATCCCCACCAGGAAGTGTGAGCTCCACATCAAACTCACAGAGAGGTTTTGTCAGGCTGAGGATGAGAAATGGCACTTCAATACAGTTTTAGTCTGTTTCTAGGATTATAAACAAGTTTAGTATCTCTCATACATTTTAGAATTATTTGTTACTTTTCCTGTGAACTTTTGTCTTTGCCCATTGTTACTTCTTACTCTGTGTATCTGTGTTTTCTCACTTCCACTTTTTTCACCTTTTTAAAAACAACATTGGTTAATAGTTTACTACCTTGTTGATTCCAAAATGTAGGGTTTTTATTTATTTATTCACTGATTGATGGAATGATTTTCTGTTTTTAGTTGTTAATTTCTCCTATAATTTTATTAATCCTTTTGTTTTTGTTTCGTTTTCATTGTAGGTATTTTTCTAACTTTTCAAACGGTATTTCTATGTCTTGTTTAATTGTTACTTTCAAAAAGTTCCACAATTTCACTTTCTAGTCATCTCCTTTTATCCAAGAGTTGATTAATAGTATGTATATGTGTTGTTAATTTCCACCAACAGCTGATACCACAGATTTGGCGATATTCATCAATATTGCATGTGCTGCCTGTAAGAATCCTATTTGCTTTATTTCTGAATAATGTAGTATGAGGACATTTTTTATTTACATCTTAGTATTGAATATTTTATAAGTACTTTTATTGTTAGGTTACTGTGTGGTTGGGTAGAACCTCATGAGTTCTACGAATATGTGTATGTATATGTGTATATCATTCTACCTATATGCATATGTATATACATACAAACACATACACTGTGAAGGGATTGTGTGAATGTAGCTTTTTTCTGCAATATCTTTATTTTTCCTTTGTAGTACTAAGGATCAAATCCAGGACCTTGTACATGCTAGGTAAGCACTCTACCATTGAGGTACATCTTTAGCCCTGGAATATCTTTTGATGTTGAGGGAGGTTTATGTTTTTATTCTATCTTTACTTACCTTTATAGTATATATTTATGTAGTATGTATCCTTGTACCCCCCCTTTGTATTTTGTCTGTTCATTCCCCATTCTAATTAATAATGACATTTTCTAGAATCCTTCACCATCCCCACATCTAATTTGAAGTGATATTCTTTTATTCCCAATTTTTCCTTAAAGTATATACTTACATAAGACAATCAGTGAGCTTACTCCATTTTTCCATACACTTTCCCCTTCTATAATCATTTTTTGTTAACTATATCATTCTATATATTCAGAGCACATAACATTAAATGCTGTCCTGTCACCTTGTCCACATTATTTAGTCTCGGATCTGAAGTTAGATATATTTAAGTGTGTATAATTCAAAAGCTTCTTCTGTGATTCTGTGTGTGTGTGTGTGTGTGTGTGTGTGTGTGAATACATGTCTCTTCTCCAAGATTCTCCAGGAAGAGCTTAAGGCAGGGGTATTCCCTGAGCCTGCAAGTTCTTTGCTGTTCATCTTTGGCCTATTTATTATTTACTTATTTTTAAAAGATATAGATTATTTATTTGAACTTGTCTTTAACCTTTATTTTATTTATTAATTTTTGTGTGGTGCTGAGGCTCAAACCCAGTGCCTCACACATGCTGGGCAAGCGGCGCTCTACCACTGAGCCCCAGCCCCAGCCTGGCCTTTATATTTAAAGGCCAGTTTGGGGGGATATAAAATCGGCTTGTCCTCACCTTTTATACATGATTATCCACGTACTATTCTGGCTTCAGCTCTAGGTTTGTGTTTTTGTTTGTTTGTTGAGACAGGGTCTTGTTGCCCAGCCTGTCTTCAAACTTGTGATCCTTCTGTCTCAGCCTCCTGAGTCACTGGGATCACAGGCCTGCACCACCCTGGCCTGCTCAGCTCTAGGTTTTTGTTTTCTGTGTTAATTTTCTATTGCTGCTGAAACAAATTACTCCAAACTTAGTGGCTTGAAACTATACACATTTTATTCTCTTACAATCCTAGAGATCAGAGGTCTAAAATCAGGTGCTGGATGTGCTGTTCCTTCTGGGGGCTCTGGGGGGAAATGCCTTGTCTTTTCCACATTGCTTGGCTCCTAGCACATGGCTCCAACTGCTCATTCATTCCATGTGTCCTTTTACTCAGTCGCTCTTACAAAGAGCCTTGTGATTATATTGAGCTCAGCCATATAATCAAGACTTATCTCGCTAGCTCCAGATCCTTAACACAATCACATTTGAAAGCCCCTTTTGCCATGTAAGGCAGCGTGTTCACGGGTTCCTGGGATTAGGAGACATTTTTGGAGGTAGTTTTTCAGCCTACCACATTTTGTTTTCTCCTTAGAGATTTTCCTTACTTCCCAAGAACCAAGAACACAGTGAGAAATATGCCTTATTCAAGATCTATTTATTTCGTTGTGGGAGGCTTTCAGAGTACCTAAACGTCTGTACCGCCAGAAGCACACATTCCCATAAGAAGTTTTTAAACAGTATTCATAGGTTTTGCTCCAAACCTTAGGAATCAGCCTCTCTAGGGTTAGGTTTAAAAATCTTAATTTGCAAAAATGTTTCCTCTGGTTCTACCCATAACTTATTCATTCCGAGTGGGTGAAGCATGACAAGAGGTCGGAGCTGAGGCCGAGGGGGACCTGGGGAAGAGAAGCTCGGGGGCTCTGGCTTCTGGCTCAGCCCCTGATAACCATGCCTTCTGCCATTTCTCCTGCAGAGCTGCTGGACCTTCCATCAAGTCAGCCGTCCTGTGTGACCACACAGGTGAATAGAGACTTCATGCTCTAGAATTAGAGACAGGGAAAGACTGGGAATAAGTCAAGGGCTATCCCAAAAAGCACGTCTGGAAGAAGTCTTCCCTGATCCCCTCTACCAAGGGTTAAGTATGACATCTCCTCACTTTGAATCTTTCTCGCTCTTAGAAGGTCATACAATGTTTTCTCAGTTAGATGCGGTCCATGGGATGGAGTTATATCATAACCCTGTAGCCCTTAGCCTGTCACATCAACAGAAGACAACTGAATAAGACACGCAGAAATCAGTTAAGGAGATTTTATTGATGCACTAGGATGGGTGGGGCAATGGACAGAGAGTGGAGACAGAAGTAGCTCTGAGAACCCTGCGAGATGGGGGAGTTCGGCACAGAGGGAGGGCCTGCTCCGGTATCTCTGCTCCTGAGAAAGCCCACAGAGCCAAGCAGCAGAAGAGGAGCTCAGGACAGAGAGCACCTGGCAGAAATGATGTGTTGGGAGAGACCTGAAAGGGAAGCACCGTGATTAGGAGCTGATGTCCAAGGACGTGCCCGTCGGCTGGCCAGGGCAGGACAGCAAACGGCTCTTCAGCAGGCTTCTGTCCTGGGAATCGGAGTCGGGAAGAGTCATGGCTGGCTGCCTTTGAAGTAGGAGTACAGCGCCTTGGCTGTGACGCCCCGCTGCCTTCCTGGTTGGCCTGCGTCCGGGGCCTGTGACGACGGAGCGCTGCTGTGCCGGCCGCCGTGGTCTTCGGTTCCCAACACCACCTCCCTTGTGTGGTCATCGACCCACTCTGCCCTAACCTCTGTGGGCTCGCTCTCCCCCGGCTCTCTGGTCACACTCGTGTGAGTGCCACTCCCATCCTGTCTTCCTGTCACAGTGCTTTCCCCAGTCTGAGTCTGTCCACCTGGCACAGACTCTCCTACCTCAGAGTGTGTCCATTTTTGACTACTGCCTGTGTGACTCTCAGCCTGGCACCTGCCCTGCTCTGTGGTCTGGGTGTGTGACCCTGTCTGTGTCGGGATTTGTCCTCCTGTCACAACCTGGCTGGTCTGGATCCTGTCCTGACCCTGTGTCTCTGTCTGCCTGGTCTGGCCAGAGAAAGACCCCTGTGTCTGGATGCCGGTACTTCCTGTCTGATGGCTGCTGTCTTGCCCCACAGTCTGGCTGTGTATCTGGGTGTGTGACCCTGTCTGTGTCGGGATTTGTCCTCCTGTCACAATCTGGCTGGTCTGGATCCTGTCCTGACCCTGTGTCTCGGTCTGCCTGGTCTGGCTAGAGAAAGACCCCTGTGTCTGGATGCTGGTACTTCCTGTCTGATGGCTGCTTTCCTGTCCCACAGTTTGGCTGTGTATCTGGGTGTGTGACCCTGCCTGTGTCGGGATTTGTCCTCCTGTCACAACCTGGCTGGTCTGGATCCTGTCCTGACCCTGTGTCTCCGTCTGCCTGGTCTGGCCAGAGAAAGACCCCTGTGTCTGGGTGCTGGTACTTCCTGTCTGATGGCTGCTTTCCTGTCCCACGGTCTGGCTGTGTATCTGGGTGTGTGACCCTGCCTGTGTCGGGATTTGTCCTCCTGTCACAACCTGGCTGGTCTGGATCCTGTCCTGACCCTGTGTCTCCGTCTGCCTGGTCTGCCCAGAGGAAGACCCCTGTGTCTGGGTGCTGGTACTTCCTGTCTGATGGCTGCTGACTTGCTGCCCAGCCTGGGTGGCACCTGTCTGGGTCTGAGCTGCAGGTCCAGTCACAACCTCACCTGTCTGTTCGCTGGTCTTCAGTTGTCTCTCTGACCCCCTGTCCTCTACTTTTGGGGTCTGCTCCACATAGCCTGCTCCTTGTGTCTGCTCACTCCCCCTCTCCTGCCTCTGGGACTCAGCCTGCCTGTCATGGCTGCTGACCTGTGCAGAGCTGGTGTCCTGACCCTGGGTCTGAGTCCCAGTCCCGCCCTGGCCTCTGGAAGCCTGCTGGCTCCGTGCACGGCTGCTTGCCTCTTGATGTTGTCCCTGCCCCTCGCTTCCCACTTGAGAGCCACTTCTCTGACATTCCCCCAGCTCTTTTGAAGACCCAGAGTGTTGGTTTCCAGATTCTTGAGAACTGCAAGCACCCCCAGGACTCTGGTTCAGGGTCTTAAAACAGGCCTGGGCAACTTTAAACACCAAAACCAGGAATTCCTTGAATTCCACAGTCCCCGTGTGGTCCTCATCCAGCAGGCGCAGGACTTCATCCACAGTGGCTGCATCCTGGGGTCTCTGGAAACAAGAGGAGGACAAGTCAGCATCCTTCCCCTCAGGACAGGTGGCCCAGCTGCTAGGCTTCCCAGCCCTGCAGACTAGCAGCCCACCCTCTAGCTCTGCACACATTTTGCTCTAGCAGCTTTAATATTTATCTGCCTCTATCTTTTTTAGTCCTGTCTCTCTACTTCATGTGTAAGCACCTTTTATTTTGTCTCCTCTATATCTGGTACAGTTTCTGGCCTTCAGGATAATTGGGTAAAGCTGTATTGAAGAATGAATGCACGTGTTCATGGTGCAACTGTCTGGGCTCTCGGATGATTGGGGGGGGGGGCTGTGCTTGGAACCTTGCCTCTGTTACAGAGGCTGGATTCTCTGTAGCAAGCCCCATGCAAAGAGAGGTTAGCAGGAACCTGACCCCATGGGAGTTCTGAGAGCTCCTCACAGAGGCTCAGATGTTTCACCAAGGTGGGGTGTGATGGGGGGGGGGGCGTTCAGAAGGACCATAGGCTGCTCTGAGCATGCAGAGGCAACAGCTGCGCCCACAATCCCTTGTCCCCAAGGACTTCATCGTCCTGATTGCTTTAGATTCAACATAAGGCCCTGGTTCTGATTTGTTGGGTAGAGGCTCCCTCCACCCGTTAATGACCCACGCTCCAAAATCTCACTTCTGATGTGAGTGGTGAGCTAATTTTTTGAATAACTTCTTTGTGCAAGATACAGAACTGTGTTCCTAGTGAATGCCTAATGGATGATCAAATTTCAGATAGGCATGAGAAGCATTTACTCTAGCAAGTTTAGGATGCAGAAAGCAGCAATCATTTTCTTTTCTAGAACATTTCAAGTATCTTTCTTTTTTGAACTGTCCCTTTAGTGTCCTTTTACCTAGTCTTCAAGTTAGAATTAACTAACACCAAGAACCAGGGCCAAGAACTTTGTCCTTCTCTAAGGACCAGGGCCTGTCCACTCCCATGACTTTCTCTTGCTCTTTTTTCCTGCCCCAACAACTGCCCTCAGTACTGGCAGGCCTTGATTTACTTGCTGCCTCCTTAAATCCCCCAGCAAAGCTTCTGCAGGCAAGGTCACTCTCTATGTCCCTCCCCTGCTCAGCCATCATACCACTATGACATCTGCAAACTCTTGCTCCAGGAGTCTCTTGAGCTCCCCTCGGGAGAGCACTGTGCAGTCGCCCTCCGTCCTGGCATAGCGCCCGAAGGCCTCAATGATCCCACTGATGTTTCTCAGTAACTGGGGCATCTTTGAGGTCAGGCTGCAAAAGACGAAAAGCCCCTGTGAGGGTCCACAGCGCTTCAGTGTTTCCTCAGAGGTCTTGTGCCTCTCGTGTGTGCTGCTTCCGGTCTCTCTGCCCGCCTTCCTCCTTCCCCATGGTGCATTTTAGGTATGGGCAGGAGGGCACACAGTGTCTGGAGGCAAGACCTAAGTCAGCGTTTAAGGGCCAGCCCGGACACCTGCCTGTCATGTGAGCTGAGTCAAGCCGTTTCACCTCTCCATGCCTCCGCTTACTAATTGTGAATAAAGACCACTCTGGTACTTACTTTAGAGGGTTATTGTGAAGATTTAAAGAGATAATTCATAAAAAAGCACCTGGCAGATGCTTGGCTTAGACTAAGTGCTAGCTATTAAATGTCATTATTGTTATTATATGCATATGCACATATATAATTTGTGTATATCTACATCTGCACCACTGCTTACAAAGCATTTTTCTGTGCATCATCTCTTGTCATCCTTGTTAGCTTACTTTTTTAGAGGTGAGGAAACAGGCTCAGAAAAGTTAGATTTGCCCAAGACCACACAGCTTTTAAGGGACCAAGAAATCCTCGAAGCCATTTCAACACAAGTGCAATAGGTTTTCTGGATTGTTCCCTGTCGACAGGGATCATTTCCTATCACAAGGGTGCTAGGGTCTGACTGGGGATGCTGGAAGCTGGTAAGTACACTCATGGCAGACCTCTGTGTCAGCTGGGAGCCCAGATGGGAATCCAGGGCCTAGCTCTGTCCTCTTCTGCCTCCTTGTGAGGAGGTGTTCAGAAGAGGCTCAGCTGCCACCTGTTGACAATACTGAGGAGGGGTGTCTTCTTTGGGTGTGTGGTCTTTCCATTTTGAGGGTCCAAGTTTCTCTGCATGTGACCTCTGCCCTCAGCCCTGGGACCTCTCGGGAGGTGAGCTTGCACAACAGGCATGTGACATCATCAGGCCTAGAGTCCTAGTACCTATGAGGAGAAGATCCCAACGGAAAGGAAAGAATCCATTTTCATTAACCAGGAATCTGGAGGCCTGGGTGTGGCTGAATGGGCAAGAGGCAGGGCCACTGGGAGATGCATTAAGCAGAAGCCCAGAGGGACCAAAAGTAGGAGATGGTACCAAAGATCACCCAGTGACAGCTGGAAAACCAGGGAATGTAAAAGAGAAGACGTGGGGAGAGGGCAGAACGGCTAGAGAGGCCTGAGAGGAAGGGGCCAAAGGAGACTTGGGTGCTGGAAAAAGCAAGTCAGTGTGGCTGGAAAGACTGAGAAGGTGCAGACCCAGGTGTGCTGTCTGGTGGAGTAGCAGGTCAGCGGGTGAGGGCCTTCCATAGGGAATTTAATCACATTCCTTTCTACAACCTTGTCGCCAACAATCTCAGTCTACATCAAGTACATAGCTGAGAACATTGTTCCTCAACCTAGATGAAAATATTTAGTAGATATTAAAGTAGCAGACTTTTAACACTGACCCATTAATAGTCAAAATACTTCAGATTCTTAGATCTACAAACTCATCTTGCCTAAATCTATCACCCTGCGGCAGGGGAGAAGACATGTAAGCCCTTCCTCCCTGATGTGACTGGAGCTCACCATCTGGGTTGGCGGGAGTGAACTGATTCTGATCGCACAGACTCTAGGCACTGCAAAGAACCTTCCAGGACCTTGGGAGCAAGAGATCTTTGCTGATCTAGGCAGGCACAAGGGCGACTCCGTTGTTGCTGCCCACACAGCTTCCCAGCTAGAGGAGCTGCTGCCAGCCCAGCCTCAGGGGAGGAAGAGAAAGCTCAGCTGCCACAGGAGAGCATCATTTCCCAGTGGATCTAGCTCCAGGTCTGCCTGGGGCCCGGAAGGAACATCTTCTGCCCACAGCCAGCACCTGTGGATCACAGCTCACGTCTGACAGCCTTGCATTTACGAGCTCAGATCACCAAGACACTGAAAGTGAGAAAGAGTTTCCTTCAGAGGAGACTTACCTAATGTCCGGCAGGATGAGGCAGTGGCTGTTCGGCAGTGTGTGAAGTCCAGGTCAGCGGGTGAGAACCTTTTATAGGGGATTTAATGGAGCTCCTGTTTTAGACAGGATGTCCCCACCCTCCAGGAAGGCTTGATTCATCCCAGGTTCAGCCCAGCCCCGCCTCACCTCCTGTCTTCTCCATTTCACCTTCTGACCCGGGGCTGTATCACCCTGGTGGTAGGCCCTTCCTACCACATTTGGGGCCATCTCTAGCTGGGTCTAGATGGACGCTCCCTTCCAATGAGCTGGTCTCAGCAATGCTTGGCACAGGTTAGGCTCATGGCTATCACTCCCTGTCTCCATAAACCTGCAAAGTCTGAGGACACTTTTCAATGTTTTATGCAAACATCTAAGAACATATCTGTGTGCCAAGGGTTCATTCTTTTCAACGTGTATTTTCTGGTGACATTGCTGTTACTTATAATATGTTTTGAATTCTTGTTTTGGGATGGCCTTTCTTACCTAGTTTCTGACACACAAGAAAGCTAGTTTCATTTCTTTAGGATTTTGGTGTCATTTTTAAAAAAATTAAAATAACAAAAAAAAGGTTGAACACTTCCCCCGCCCCATGCTATGAATAGACAGCATTGTATAGTTGTGGTCTAATGTGGTCTTCCCAGGAAAGGGGGAGCTCAACTGGATGACTGCTACATACATTTTCTGGAAAGCTCATCCCATTTCAGACACAGGGCTAGGGCCCTGGCGGAAGGCGGTGGGGGGGGCACATTGTGCAATAAGATGGTAGTTGTTTTTTTAAGTCTCAGAGTTTATAGCCCGGCTGTAGCAGGGGAGACTCCCTGAGAGGTTAATGATAATGACAGTCACCATTCGATTTGATTTCCCTTCATTTTCATTACCGTCTCATTTCATCTGATTCCCCTGACAGTCCTCTGAGGTGGCGTGGCTGAGCCCATTTTAATAAGTGAGGACACTAAGAAATCCTCCGAGAAGTGGCTACTCAGTGAAGAAGGGGTGGGGCTGGCCTGAAGCCCCTCCAGCTCCCCGCCCTGGCTCTCTCATAGCACGCTGCCTCTTATTCTTCTCTCAGTGACTTTTGACACTCTGCAAACTTCAGATTTATCATCAATTCATGAAGTGCCACCATCTTTGAGGACTCCGAGAAGGAAGCTTTCTGTCTCTGAAGCCAGTTCCAACGGGAGCTTCAGCAGGAAGTAGATTGAGCTTCTCCTGACTCTGGATGGGTCCACCACCTGCACTGCCCTCACTTATACCTCTGTGTGCAGCAGAGGGGAGCGGGAATGGCAGTCAGGAAGGAAGGAATTGGCAAGAGCTTTGGTCGCGGTAGTGGCACGGACGGGGCAGCAGGATCTCCAGGACTTCTGGTGGGAAGAGCCCTGGGTGGACTGCACACTGCAGCAGGGCAGGCCACAGGATCTGTGGTTGGAGAAAACTGTTCGCATGGGAAGGGGCTGGCTCCGGTCCCAGGGCCAAGCCGGTGTGGGAGAACTGAGCGGGACAGAGAAGAGTGGTGGCACAACCACTGGGAGCAGGAGCAGGTGGAGGTTGCTATGGTAGCTAAGAGAAGGCTGGAATGAGAGGGGGACATTGAAGAACAAAAGAGTCTCCAGCAGTTTAGATTTTCCTTCTGTGGATGATGTCCTGAGACTTATCCTATAACTTCCAGAGAGATTTGGGAGCCAAGGTTAAGTAAGTTAGGGGCAGCTAACCACATGCTTTATCTATGAGGTGACTGAGTTACGCATCATCACACCCAACTTACAGATGAAGAAACCAAGGCACAGGGAGGCTTCATAAGCTACCAAAGTCACATCCTCTAGAAAGTGATAGATCCGAATTTGAATTCAGGCCTTCCTGCCTCTGAAGCCTGTCTTTACCTGTGCCTGGGGCAGGACTGAGCCTGCGGGGTGGCCAGCTGGGCTGCTGGGGCACCACAGAAGTAGAATAACAAGTACATTTGTGTGTTGAGTCGGGGAGGTTGGCAAAACTGTGGTGGGGCTAGGGGAGATGACAGGGGACAGACGGACTGACAGTTTCTGAGTGAGTAAATTTGTTACTTTGTAAAGTTTATGGAGAGTTGTTTTAAATTAGTGACTTAGTTATATTTTATAGGTATGCTGGAGGGAAGAGAGAGGCCAGGGCCCTGATCAGAAGTTGTCAAATGCTCATCCTCTGCTCACTCTGCCTTCCAGTAAACAGAAACACCTCAAAGCTACACGCACTCATTTAGGCACTTGGATTCCTTGTTACACATTTTCTTTACAATTTGTTGCTGACCTCTACTTGATTTACTATTATTTGATACAGCCAGGATTTGCTAAACTTAGTGGACTACAAATGAGTAAGATCTGCTTACTAAATCAGTCTAATTGGGTGAAGAGGCCATTCATACCAAAATAACTATTTAATAATGAAAGAATTTCATAAAATATTCAAATGGAAAATATAGTCAAACTCCATGTGTTGTGCGTTACCGGATCAGTGCTCAGGAACATGGCGGATGAGGGCCTATTTAGCAACACCCCTCTGCCCATGCCCATGCTGGTTTGCTGGCTTTATTTTACTTTATTTGTTAATACCGAGGGTCTGCCACGTGCAGACGCTGTGACAAGAGCTGAAACGCATCATTTCATTTCACCCTCACAGCCACCCTATGGCAGCAGAGGTATCGTTCCAATTTCACAAATGGAAAATGGAAAAACCTACCATTTAGACAACTGACCTAACACCCCAAAGACAGAAGATAAATGGTGAACATAGGATAGAACCTAGACCCACCCAGCTTCAGAACCCCGTCTCTCAGCCCCTCTGCCCTGTCTCTTGTTTGGGCTTCTGGAACATGGATCTCCTTCGACTTAAACCCAGGTTGGAGTGGCATGTTCCAGCTCAGCCCTAAATGGACCAGATGAAGGACCACGGAGGGTCACGAGTAGGGCAAGCTCTCAGTCCCAGTGGCTCTGTGGACGCTGGGGAAAACCCAAGGGAAGAATCCCTCTTCACCCTGATGTCCACTACCCTGCACTTCAGGGGCACAATCTAGAACATTTGTCCAAAGCATTGGTAGGCTCAGCCTGGGAGAACTGCTGGGCTTTTATGGAGGGAGCCTTCCCTGGTTTCTCTCCTGCCACATGTCATTGTCATGTCATCGTCTCCTGACTGCTCAAAGCTTGTCCCAAGGAGGAAGGGACTTAAGGGGACCAGCAGAGGGTATCCTGTGGACAAACATCATCTGTCTAGCTGAGCATCTCTTCCAGTGCAGCTTCATCAGAATCTGCCACCATGTCCTACTGGCTGGTGAATGGGAGGAATAGAGAGGTACCAGGGTAAGCCATCTGGCTTCTCTGCGGTCAGGTGGCAAGTGACTGCTAACTCTGAGAAAGCCTGGCTGTCATTATAACAGCAGCAGCCAATCCACCCCTTGAAGCAACCTGCTCACGGGACACCTTCACCTTTACCCAAGAGTATACAGTGGTGATGTGGGACAGGGGCTGGCAGTGTTGTCTGAAGTTGATTGGGTGAAGAGGGAATTGTCTGGTATCTGTTGGCCAGACAGCCTAACTGAATGATTGGGTGTTGGATGCATATTCTTGCAAGGGTTGGGGGAATCCTAGTGAACAGCTCTGGGATTCCTTATCCTCTCTGTACTTCAACAAGAACTTATTCTCCCCAAACACCCCACATAGGCCTGGTCAAAGCATCCCAGAAGCCCAAGTGCCAAGTCCAGCCCTGGAAATACCAGGAAGGATTAGGCAAATACCTGAGATGTCCCTGTTGACACAGTTTCCAGTGGTCTAATCCCTGACTTGACAGGTTGTGTTGGCTTTGTTGTTTCTGAGTTCTAGTCCAGGCAGAGGCACATGATTTGGGCAGGAACCTTGGAATGTGCCATTTCTCAGGGACTCTGAATACCCCAGATCCAGGTGTCCAACCCATAGGCAGAGCTCCAAGGACAAGCGAGCGCAGTTCCCACCTTCCTCCTTCCCACTGGAAAAAGAAGAAGGATCACAGCAGGAGTGGGGCAAAGGGAGCTCTTCCTTCTCCTGCTTCGCCCTTCTCAGAACTCTGCAAAGTCCTGGTGATGCCAAGGGTTTTTTGGCTTATGTCATGGCTCACTATGGCCTTGGTCCTGGTCAAAATCGTGGACCTACCATCCTCCTCAATACAGCTCTCTCTGCCTCCTTGACTCCCTGCAAACTCTTCATTTGGCTTTGAAGCCTTCTCCATCTCCTCCATGGGATGCCCTCCACCCGTTCAGAACAACCTGAATACCACTTCCCCCACAAAAGATTCCCAGAGTGTCCCAAACAGACGAGGTCTCTCCTAACCTCTTAGCTCAATACTCCTGTTGCTGCATCTTTCACAGAACTTCTTTTACACTATTGTGATTATTGCTTGTTTATTTGCTTAATCATCTTGGTAGATTAAGCTCCTTTTTGAGGACAAGACTGGTTTGCAGTAGAAATGTGACAACTTGATATGGAAGCCCTGTTCATGTCTTAGGAGAGCCCAACTTTCTCTCGAAACACGAGGATGGAGTGATATGTCACCCAAACCTGTCTCCATATATCCACCCACCTAGAGCCACTGTGCTTCATCTCTGCTTATTGGGAGTGGAGTGGGATGCCTCTGCATCCGAGGCCAAAGGGGGATGCCAGGATCAGAGTGGGAAAAATCTGTAATGTAGCTCTAAGTCTAAGGGACTGGATTTGTGCAGGTTTTAACCCTGCAAACCTGTTAGTGTTGGACCTCTCTAGGGTTGGGCAGCATTTGCCTGTTTCCTTCTCCATTAATCAAAGCACCTCCCCTCCAAAGGGATCTTCCCAGGATTAAAATGTAATGACAGGGTGTTCTGAGCAAACTGAGCAACAATGGAATGCCAAGGGTATGCAAAGTTTAAGCAGAGTGTCACTTCGGGGGGCTCCTGTAATGACTGCCACCTTGATGAAGCTGGCACTGGGAGGATGAGAAGACACACAGATGTGGTTCTTAGCCACAACTTTATCATCATGTCCCTTAACCTCTGGGCCTCAGTGTCCTTGGCTGTAAACGGTGACAGCCTTTGCTTACACCAGATGGTTATTGTGAGACTAAAAACATACACTGTGAAAATGCATGGTAAACTCAGGAACCTTAAAACACAGGTAGGATATTGTGGTTTGGATATGGAGTGTTCCCTTGAGCTCCTGTTAATGCAGGAGTATTGTAGAGAGGTAAAGAGGTAAAGGGTGTGAGAGCTGTGACCTAATCCGTCCAGCCGAGTTTGAATAGACTGAGTGGGAAGTGGAGGCAGACGGCTGGGCTGGAGGACATAGATCACTAGGGTGTGCTCTGGAAGGGTTTTCTTCCCCTTGCCTCTCTCTTTCCTCTGCTTCCTGACACTACCATTAGCAGCTTCCCTCCACCGGGTCTTTCCTCCATGATATTCTTTCTCACCTTAGGCCCGGAGCATTGGAGTCAACCATCTACGGACTGAGACCTCTGAAACCATGAGCCCCCAAATATACTTCTACTCCTCCAAGTTGTTCTTTCAGGTGATTTGGTCACATTGATGACAAACTGCCTAAAGCAGATATTATTGTTGTTATCTTAAAACCATTGTCGTGATCACTTCTCAGCATTTATCCAAAAGAATTAAAGAGAGCATACTTTAGCAATGGCTTCCACATATTTATAGAAGCACAATTTAGAATAGCTTTATTATGGAGGTATCCATCAGCAGGTGAATGGATTAAAAAATATGATACACACACACAATGGAGTTTCACTCAGCTATGAGAAACAAGGAACTTATGTCATTTGTAGAAAAATGGGTGGAACTGGAGAGCATCATGTTAAGTGAAATAAGCCAGACTCAGAAAGATAAAGGTCATATGTTTTATATGTGGAAACTAGAGAGAGAGAGAAAAGGGATCTCATAAAAATAGAAGGGCAATATTTAGGGTAGAAGAAGAGGATTGGGGGAAGGAAGAAGAGAGGGCAAGGGGAAATACCGGGGAATGAAATTGATCAAATTTTGTATGTGCAAGCCACACTGAAACCACTATTCTGTATAATTAATATGCACCAATAAAAATTATAATAGTGGACATGAGTAGGTTGTTTTGAATACATAGAAAAGGAACATATATGAATCATTCTAATTTTTAAGAAGCATTAACAATAAATAATATATAATCCCAGCGGCTCCGAAGGCTGAAGCAGAAGGATCGAAAGTTCAAAGCCAGCCTCAGCAAAAGTGAGATGCTAAGCAACTCAGTGAGACCCTGTCTCTAAATACAATACAAAATAGGACTGGGGATGTGGCCCAGTGGCCGAGTGCCTCTGAGTTCAGTCCTTGGTACCGAAAATAAATAAATAACACACACCTTGGAAAATCCAAAAATATAAATTAGAAAAAACAGTGAATGGTTATTCACTAACACAGGAATACACGTTTTTTTCCTCAAAAGGATTTACCACAGACTTTCTTCAATTTACTTATTAGTTTATATATCATTACTATTTCAGAGTAATAGGACCATAAAGCTAACATTGAGGAGCTATTATTTGGATGAAGCTAGACTTCATCCAAAGTGAAGTCTAGTTTCCTTTGAAACAGAAATAAAATTCAATTTATACAACTTTCGTGTTGCAATAAAACAACCATGTGGTGAGCCTGCCTCCACTGATTGGCACATAGAGATTCCACGGGGACGGGATGGGTTGTCTGGGTTAGAAGTCCTCGCGTCTGAGTACTCAGAACCTGCTTTTAGTCCCCTGCTCCCTGGATTGGAGGTTTCGGGTGCTTGGTGGCTTTTACAATTATTCCACAAATTCATGTGCCTGCCATATATTGCTGCATATAGAATACATAAATGGCACCTGTGTGTGCTAATAATTTTCAAATAAATGCTGGCGAGGGGGAGTGGCCAAGACAGAGGTTACTTTTTCCCGTGCACGCCAGTAGGGGCCTGACAACTGGGTCTAAGTCACTGGCTGTCACTGGGAGCTGGTCCCAGGCAAGAAGGCTGGCTGGTGGCAATGCTAGGCTGCCAAGAACAGCCACAGCAACCAAGATCCACACAGGACTTAGAAGCAAAAGTCAGGTGAGGTGAATGTCCTGACCACAGGCACCGGGAGGCACTGCATAGGATGAGTCTGGAAGAGACCTCGGGAGCCCAGTGTGATCAGCTCATTTACTGGTGAAAAGACTGGGCTCAGTTTGAGGCTCACCAGCTGTTGGTTGTGCACAGCTGTGTGCTGGCCACTGTGCGAAGGGTACTCCCACACATTCATGCCGCGCGACTTCTCACCTTCTCACGTGCTGAAAGGACTGAACCCAGGGGCACCTGAGCACTCAGCCACATCTCCAGCTCTATTTTTTGCATTAATTTTTAATTTTGCTTTAATTAGTTATACACAACAGTAGAATGCATTGGTGCACTTTGACCTATCACTCCTAGATGGGATATGATGTCTCACTTTTCTGAGTGTGCACGTTGTAGGATCACATTGGTCATGCGGCCCCATATATACCTAAAGTAATAATGCCCCAGCTCTTCTCATTTTTTATCGTGAGACAGGTCCTTGCTCAGTTGCTGAGGCTGGATTTGAACTTGAGGTCCTCCCGCCTCAGTCTCCTAAGTCTCTGGGATTACAGCTGTGTGCCCCCATGCCCGGCTGAAAGCTTTTTAGTATTCCCATATTCCATAAGAGGGACTGAGTTTCAAAGAGGTGAGACGACCTGTCCAAAGTCACACTGGTGGTTTGGGGTGGAGAGGAGACTGGAGCTGTGACCTTGCTGTTTCTTCCTGTGTGCACTTGCTGCCCTGGTGGGCTGCGGGGGGGGGGGGGGGGCACGAATGCCCACACACAGTGAGGCGGATATTTTTGTCAACACGCAGGCCTCTTCAACAGCCCTGGAGCAGCGTGGGAACAGGGACCGAGGCAGGGGTCCTAGTGAGGAGGGCTGGCCGGGCCACCGTGGCCCCATGGGACGGCGATCCTCAGATGGGGTGCCCTGAGGCACACGTGGTGTGACTCATGACATCGGGGTTCAGCCTCTTCTGGTGTCACCAGCCAAGAGCTTCTCCTTGCTTCTGCATCCGTCTCTTCTTAGGCAGTCATGACATTTTCATCGTTGTCACTAAAAGGGAAACTGAGGACCTTGACCTCAGGATATACCCTGGTCCTTCACTTACAAGTTCAGTGACCTAGGGCAGATCCTGTGGTTTCCCTGGGCCTTGACCTCGTCTCTGGAAATGAAGCTGATACGATGCCTTTTCCAGTGGTGGGTGGAATATATAAAATAATACCCGTCCTGAAAGGTCTTCCTGTCGACTGGTAACAGGAGGCTGTCAACAGAAGCCCGTCATGGAGAGAAACCAGAGCACTGAGGACTGAGGATACTGGATTTCAGGGGTGAGCTCAAGGCCCCACTCAGGAGGATCTGATGTGTTAAACAGAAAACCAGAGGACTCGCGGCACGTGGGAGGTTTTGTAATGCGGCATGGTTGGACAATGAGGGGTGTGTGTGTGTGTGTGTGTGTGTGCGCGCACACACACACCTGTAGAGGGCACACCTTCTTCAGTTCCAACCTGCCTCATAATCTGTGATCTGAGTTACAGATGACGATTCTGAACTTCTGACCACAAAATGGAAAGACAGGAGGCTCTCTGCCACTTCTATAAAAGCTGCAGCACAAGCCCGTGGCTGTTTCAGGGAGAGGCTGACAACAGCTGAGACGGAACTGCACCGGGAGGAAACCCAGAGAAGACCGCACCGTGGGGCTCACCAGGCGCCGAGAGGGAGGGAGCCGCGGTCCCCTGGACACACTTCCCTGTGGTTTGAACTCGGTTGTGAATGAGTTTTAATGAAGATGAAACCGTTTATATGGTCCCGTGGGTTCTATCACCTTTTGTTGTTTTTTGCTGTAGCTCCTAAGACCTGAGTTTAAAGTCCTATCTGATGGGGGAGGGGACGGTGCTCACTGCCACTCTATGTCCTCAGTCTCTGCATCTCACCTGGTGCCACACCTGCGCTTCAGCTCAGGTCACCTGTCTTTGCAGAAACCAGCACAGCAGGCAGAAACTGAGGTCCTCAGGGTGTGACCTGGACAAGGCCAACCCTGCTCCACCACCAGGGGCAATGTGTTTCTGCTGTGTCTCTCAACCCAGGGGCTGTGTCCACACACACACTGTCCAGGGCAAGCAGGCCTCACTGGGCTTTCCTGAGCAGGTCCCCACGGTCTCCACGGAGTGGGGAGGACCGACCGAGGCGCTGGAACTTACAGACCGCGCACCCTCCCACCCTGCAGAGGGAGGCTGTAGATGTGGGGCGCTGCGCTGGGGTTAGGAGAGTGCTCTCTCATTCCCACTGTTTCTCCACATGGTCTGTGTATTAGAATTCTCCAGAAAAACAGAACCAGCTGGAGATGCCTAGAGAGAAATGGAGAGAGAGGGCCGAGAGTCTATCCTAAGGAATATTAAGGAAGCGGCTCATGTAATTGTGGAGGCTGACCAGTCTGACACCTACAAGGCAGGCCATGGGCTGCAAATCCTGGCAGGAGCAGACGTTGCAGTCTTGAGTCTAAAGGCAAAGAGAAGGTGGAATTCCTTCCACCCCCCCCCCAGAGGAAGCCAATCTTCCTCCAGGAGACCCTCCACTGATTGGGTGAAGCCCACCCACACATGGGTTATCTGCTTTACTCTAAGTCTGCTGGTGGAAATGCTACTCACATCTAAAAATTCTCTCCTGGCAATATCTAGGCTGGTGACTGACCAAAACTAGAAACCAAAGTGTAGCATTTCTCATGACTAAAACACCAGGGTCACTCCAGGGGAACTGGGTGCACGACATAATCACACAAGAGACAGAGAGACCTTTTCTTTGGGCCCTGTGACGGCTCCTCTGACCTTAGGGGATCCGCAAAAACAGAGAGAGAGCACGTGCTGAACCCTTTTATTGGGGGAAAAGCCATTCAAATGAGGCAGGGGGTCAGGTTTCAGGGGGTTGAGCCTAGCTTCAGGATGTCCACTGTCAGAGGGTGACTGACAGCTAGGTAGGCCACACCCAAGGGCAGAGCAAGAGAAGGGGACACACAGAGGGCCTTTCCACGGAACATTCTATCCCACAGGGCAAAGGGGTAGGGTTACAAAGCAACAGGTGAGTGCAGCTCAACCCCAGGGTGTGCCCACTCAGAAGACTGGCCTGGTCTCCGAGTGGGGGGGGGGGGAAGCTGAGTCACGAGTCCTGAGTCAGGGCACTACTGCGCCAGGCTGCAGTGATCCTTCAGATCCCCTGGTGCATCAGGACTGCAAGGCGTGGTCACCCAGTGTGGCTCCCCACACCAAGTCCTGCCAGTCAACCCACAAAGTGCTGGCACTCTGCTCTCCCCAGGGCTTCCCTCCTGAATTCATAGTAACTTGGTCTTGGCTTTTATTTATTGTCTTTTTTCCCAAGAAGTATACTCCAGGCTTCTTTATTTTTAATTAAAGTCTTTTTTTTTTCTTATTAAAATCACTGCATGTACTTGAAAGAAAATTTGGAGAATCAAAACAACAAAAAGAATACACATTACTGTAGTTTCACCCACCAGAAATAATCGTTAGTGTACATCCTTCCTGCCATTTTCCTATGCACATAGATAGCACAGATGACGCTACCTGATCATATGTACCCTGCACAGATATAAAGTCATTCAGTCTTACCAATATCAATGAGTAGCTTCCACTATTATTTCTATATTCAGATGAGGTGAAAAAGGCACGGAGAGGGGCTGGAGATGTAGCTCAGGTGGTAGAATGCTTGCCCTGCATGCACAAGGCCCTGGGTTCAACCACAGCACCACCAAAAAAAAAAAAAAAAGGCACAGAGACATTAAGTGTCTTTCTGAAGGCCACACAGCTAGTGAAGGGCAGCACAGTCAGTCTCTAGCGTTCTGACTCTGGAGTCTGGGCTTTTCATCACTCCATTATAGAGCTCCTACAGACTTCTATTTTGCACATTTATTATATACTTTATTTTATCTCCTTTTCACTTATTAAGGGGAAATCAACTTTTCAAAGATCATTAAATAATCCTCAACTTTTTTACACCATTGTAGTGGTGGCAAAGAGTCTACTGAATGGAAGTGGTATTACTTATTTAATCATTCCTTTCTTTAGCAATTTTGGTTGCCTCTTTTCTCCTTTTATAAAACATGCTACATGAATATTCTTCACCATATGCTTTTGTGCCTATTCATAAACTTTTCCTTTTGATAAGCATTAAGAAATTCAGCTGGGTGCAGTGGCACACACTTGTAATCCCAGTGGCTCGGGAGGCTGAGGCAGGAGGATCCCAAGTTCAAAGCCAGCCTCAGCAATGGCGAGGTGCTAAGCAACTCAGTGAGACCCTGTCTCTAAATAAAATACAGAACAGGGCTGAGGATGTGGCTCGGTGGTTGAGTGCCCCTGAGTTCAATCCCAGGTACCCCCCCCAAAAAAAATGCAATCATGGATGCCAAAGAACTGTAGTAATTTTAAGTCTTTTACATACCACAGGCCAAATTACCTTGCTGGTTTCCCCACTTGCAGACTAAGGATGAAAATGACACCCGCTGTCACTGAGCTGTTTGAGGATTAAAGGATGAAGTGAGCAGAGCACTCAGCTTAGGTTTAGACAGCTACTCGAGGCCCTGCATAGATCAACTCATTTAATTGTTATGCAATCCAGTGAGGTGGGTATTCACACTTCCATGAGCGGTCAGCCCCTACAAAGTCAGTGAAGCCACGAGCTACAATTTTAAATATTTGCCACTTGAATCGGTGTATCTCAGTGCATGATTTGAATTTTTTTCATTGATTGTGAGAACCTTATTTTTCCTCCCACATTTATTGGCTGTTGGTATTTTGTGTCTAAATTCTTGGTTCATTGCTTTAGTGCACTTCTCCTAGAGATGGGAACCTGACTACCATCTTCCAAACTGAACTCTTTTACTTTGAAAGGGACCTTTAAATCCTTGTCCTTTAGCCTGGAACCATACTTTCCTCCTGGCTTACTTCCCATTGTCTCTGGACCCTGGTCTTTCTATAGACTCCCTGACCTTCTTGACAGGTGGGTGAGCAGGTCCAGCAGCCGTGGAGGCTCTGGGCGGAGGCTGGAGCTGATGTGTGTGGTGGGGGGCAGGCTCTGGAGAGGGCGTGGGGGACACGAGGTTTGGGTCAGCTGCCTGATGCCTGTTGTTCCCTCTCAGGGCTGGAGCAGCTCTGGGTGTGGAACAAGGTGGGGGGGGGCAGCTGCCCCCACACTCCCCTGTGCCATCTTGGGCAGGTCCTAGCCTCTCTGGGCTTGGGGTGCTCACCTGAAAAGCTTGGATGGATGGCTCTCTCATTGGCATGCAGTGATGGTCGCATGTAAAAGTGTTTTGCAGATGGTTATGAATTACAACCAAGGGAAATTTACTATTTTGAGCATGAATCATGATCCCGGTTCTTCATGAGAAGTGCTGGGCGTGGGGATTGTGTGGGTGGGACTAGGTGTGTCATCTCTGGGGAATGTTCCACCTTGCTGGGTAGAATGTGCCAACTGCCCTTGTATTAGCTTTGATCTCCCTGCTGCGGGCTCACAAGAGTGAACATATTCCCATCTGGGTTTCCTGGCTTGCACACTAAGGATGAAAATGACACCCGCTGTCACTGAGCTGTTTGAGGATTAAAGGATGAAGTGAGCAGAGCACTCAGCTTAGGTTTAGACAGCTACTCGAGGCCCTGCATAGATCAACTCATTTAATTGTTATGCAATCCAGTGAGGTGGGTATTATTTTATCCATCCTTTACAATTGAGGAAACGACCAGGGAAATGAAGTGGCCACCCAAGGTCACGGAGCTCTTCATTGGCTGTGCTAGGATTAACCCTGGGCAGTCCGTCTTGGGAGGCCGCATTTTTGACTGCTCAGTTATCCTGCTGCCGCCCTATACTTAGGTGGGAGCAAAGGGTAAAGAAGGAGAAAAGCCCAGCCTCCCCCTCCCAGGAGCTAAGATGACAGTCAGACTCATGCAGGGACTCGGGGTGCATGCTTCTTGTCCCTCCCTGCTCAGCCCCCTCCAGGGAAGTGTGCCCAGCTGAGCTCCTCCCGCACGATCATTTCTATTTTCTCTCTCTGAACTTAGGAACTTCTCAGTGCTTTGAAAATTGGGATTCAGGGCTGGGATTGTGGCTCAGTGGTGGAGCGCTCACTCATCATGTGTGTGAGGCACGGGGTTCGAGTCTCAGCACCACATATAAATAAATAAGCAAAAGAGAGGCCCATCAACAACTAAAATATATATATATATATATATATATATATATATATATATATATATATATATATATATATATATATATAAAAGAAAATTGGGATTCAGTTCAGTGGGTATTTATCCAGTGCTCAGGACACAGGACTAGAACCATGGGACACGGGTAAAACATTGCTCCTCCCTGCTGGGCCTCCATAGCCTCGTCCAGGACGTAGACAAAGACAGTCCTGTGAAACACGGTTTAAGATCAGAAACGTGAAGGATCTGTCACAAGGGATTGGGAATGTGACGTTAATTCAGGCCGGGGTGGCTGGCTCTGCGAAGGTGTCTCAGGTAGGGCATTCTCGCTGGTCCTGAGGTGTGGTGGGGACAGCGAGCAAAGCCGAACAAAGTCCCAGGCTGGAAAACGTGTGTCAGGCAGGGGTTGGAGTCACCAGTGTTGTTTCCCTGCTTCCATCAGTGGAAGCAAGAGCTCATTTATTTATTTACTTGGAACTAGGCACTGAAGCTAGGGGTGCCTTACCACTGAATTATATCCCAAGTCCCTTTAATCTCTCAGGATCTCCCGAAGTCGCCCAGGCTGGTCTCAAACTTGTGACCTCCTGAGTCACGAGATCATGGGTGTGTGCCACTGCATCTGGTGGAGGAAGAGGCACTCTTTGTCTTTAGAAATGTTTGCATCTCCTTTAAGTCGTTCCTAGCGGCTCCACCTTGTGCTTTGTTCTGGACTTCTGCAGGTTGGCATGCTGGCACACCCGGCCTCCTTCTGCAGACAAGACCACGGCGAGGTCGGCCTGTGTCTGATCACAGAGCTTCGTCGCTGCGCTGTTCCCGTGTCCCTGGTCTGGCAGCAGCGAGCTCTTGAGGCTGAACAGACTACCTCTGAATAAGCAGGAACCTTTTCTTGACTGTAATTCTCCGTTTTTCCATCAGCCATGATCCTGTCCAACAACCATGTGTCTTACCTCCTAGCGTAGGGGGTGAATGTTGGTGCAGGGAACTCAAAGACCAAGAGTGCACATTTCTTGCCCTCAAACTGAGTCTAGTGACAGGTGCTCACACAACTACAGCCCTTAGCACTTTGGTCAAGGAAACCAGAGAAGGGTCATGCAGAATTGGGATCAGGGATTGGGACAGACAGTTCTTGAGCTGAGTCTCAGTGGGCAAAAGGGAGGTGGCAAAAGCAGTCCAGACACATGGTTCAAGAGAAGGCGAAGCCACAGGATGCCCACCAACACTTTGGCTGATGGGGCAGAGAGGAGAGAGAGGGTTCCAGGGTGTGGAGGTTGCCAAGCAACCTGGCAGAGATGACGGGCAGAACAGGCCAGGAAGTTCTCGGGGACCCTGCAGCAGCATTTACACACCACCTGCAGGGCACCGAGGGGTTCTGAGCACAGAAATGACTTACTTAGCTTTGCATTTTATAAAGAACACTGCCTGCAATGGAGGGTAATGCGTGGGGAGGGGGACAGATGTGAAAGCAGGAGACCAGTTAGGAGGCTCAGGTGGGTGGGCAAGACAGATGCTGAGGCAGGGGACTGGGGAGGGCCAGGGCTGTGGGAAGTGCTGAGAGGCAGAGCTGACAAGGCCCCACGGGCTATCAGGCGGATGTGAGCCCGGTGGGGTAACGCAGGGCAGATTCCTGGTGACTGTGGCCACCAGGGGTTCCTTGGTGAGGCCTTTCACTGAGGAAGAGAACAAAGGAGGAGGAACAGGTTGAATCAAGGTCGAAGGCGGAGAGCTGAGTTCAGTTCTGGGGCTGAGGATGTCAGGTACTAAGACAGAGATTTGGAACTCTCCAGAATAGAAATTCTAGTGAAACGCTCAAGACCAGAAGACCAGATTATTGGGTTTGAGCTGAGTGTATAAAGCAGATCAAGAATGTTTTAAAGAGGGTTGGAGGGAAACAGGGAAGGAGGTGTATTAAGAAGAGGTCAGGGGCCTGCATCCAAGAGCACAGTAAGATAAAGACTGAAAAGGTCCTTGGCATTGACAATGACGATGGCTGGTGCCAGAGACAGACTCCCCCTGCCCGCATACTGGAATTGAACCCAGGGAGCTCTACCACTGAGCGACATCCCCAGCCCTTGCTATTTGTGATTTTGAGACAGGGACTCACTAAGCTGCCCAGCCTGGCCTTGAACTTGCAGTCCTCCTGCTTCAACCTCCGATACGGCTGGGATTACAGGCATGTGCCACCTGCCCAGCAAGACAGGTCTTGACGGGTAGGACAGAGTCAGAATGCATCTGGCTGAGGAGTGGGAGGACAGGAGGAGAGAGAGCAGACAACTATTCAGTACGCGTGGCTAAGACGGTGAGGCAAAAGGACAGGGTGGTGGCCCAGGGAGACCTAGGCTAAGGAGGGCTTGGCCAAGCTGGTGTATGGAGGGTAAGAGGTCGGTAGAGAGGGTTGAGAGCGGAAAGCCTGTGTCCCAGCTCAGTGGGATTGCAGAGGGTCATCTGGACCACAGTCCACAGGGAACCCCAGCCCCGGTAGGCAGAGCAGCCTTCTGGCCTCACGGGCCACCAAGCTATGCCCTCTTCTGCCACCCAGGCCTCCGCACCGTCCTCACTTGGCCCAGGGCTGTCGCACCTCTGTTCCAGGAAGGAAGAGCTGACTTGGGAGCACATCCCAGTCCCCTCTTGTCACCAAGCCTTCCGCTTGTGTTTCGTAGCAGGAAGTTTTTCTTGGGTCTCTGCTTCCAGCAGACGTGGGAAAGAAGGCACTCAGAGTTGGGTGTCGCAGGAGACCCGCCTGTCACAGGGTAACCCGGTGGTCGCCTCCCTTGGTTTAGAGGTTGGGTCCTGGGAGGCCCGTGGCCAGGCTGCCACCTAGCGTTCATCTGGGGGTACAGCAGAGAGGCGACACAGGCAGCACCAGACTCCAGGGTCCCGGACCAGAGACAAGGTATTTGAGGTGGTGAAGACCAGAGGCGAGGCTAGGAATCCGCCTGCGGCAGAGGCCGACAAGATGATCAGCACCCAGAATGATTTACAGGGCTCGTTTGCTTGACCGCCCCTCCTGGCACCCTGCATTCGGTTATTATGGTTTTCCCTCTTTTACACTGTGGCTCGTCCCAGGAAGGGTCAAGAGCGGGTCAAGTCTGCTGCCTGTTCAATGGCAGAGCTGGGGTTTGAGAAGGGGTCTTCAGATCAGAGCCGAGGGCTCGGGCTGGAACACCAGGGAGTCTTCCAGGAACACTAAGAACAGTCCGAGGCACCAGTAGGCACAGGGGGGTTGGGGCAAAACTGAGCCACAGAGACCTGAGCCTGGCTGACCTTAAGGGACAGTTCTGCTGAGAGGTGGGGGGCACCACCCCCACAGCTGCTGGGCTCCAGGAGACGTTCACCCTGGAGACAAGCTCCAGCAGGTCCTGCCCAGGGGCCAGGGCGGAGGTGGCACCAGATTTCAGTGGCTTGGGGAGGAGACCCTAGGGGAGTGCCGGGCAGGATGGTGAAGGTGGGTCCCTGAGCATTGGGATGGAGGTCTCCAGATCGCCAGTGAGAAGCTAGACCCCCCAGGAGCTGCTGAGCCCAGGGGAACGGGGACGGGGTATCTCCTGTAGCACTTCAGGAATGCAGGAGAAGGGGGAAACCCAGTCTGTGCACTGCCCGCGGGCCACGGCTTGGAAGTGAGACCAAGGGGCCTCTGGAGAGGCTCCCGGGGTGGGGGTGGGGGGGCAGGCAGGTAGAACTTCCATTGTTCAGACACCCCAGGTGAGAGACAGCACACCTGCCCTCTTCCCACCTGCCTGGGCTGTGCCAGTGAAGGTGTGGGGGCAACAGGGGGGAGCAGGCAGAGCACAAAAGCAGAGGCGGGTGTTGGGCCCGGGTCCCAGGCGGGTCTGCCTCTGGTCTGCAGATGCACTAGCACTGGGGCTCCGTGCTTGGCCCAGCAGCCTGTTTCTGCCACTTCCTATGTATCCCCCGGTGTTTGCTTTCTTCTTGGTTTTCCAAATAAAGTTCCTTTTGAAAAATCACCCCCAATCTCTGCTTTGTTCTAAACAAGAAGACAGGATCATTTGTTCCCATGCAGAACATCTCTGGGGAGCCAGGCCTTAAGAAGGGTTGAGCTGGGGCAGGGAAAGAAGGGTACTAGGGAAGAGCCCTGGCAGTGTGGGCCTGGACCCCGTGACACTGCTCCTCAGACAGCCTCAGCCTCTGTGATCCTGCTTCTCCACCTTTCCACTGCACCATCAGCCCTTTTCTCCCTTCCTTCCTTCCTTTCTTTCTTGGTACTGGAGATTAAACTCAGGGGCACTCAACCACTGAGCCACATCCCAGCCCTATTTTGTATTTTGTTTAGAGACAGGGTCTCACTGAGGTGCTTAGCGCCTCGCCATTGCTGAGGCTGGCTCTGAACTCTGATCCTCCTGCCTCAGCCTCCTGAGATGCTGGGATGACAGGCTGCCCCTTTTCTACTCCCACACACTCAACCCTGACTACCTAGGTATGTGACAAAGTGGAATCTATTGGCAATCAATCAACAATATCAATCAGTGATTATATCCTTATACCATTGATACTTCCACTCTTACTGTCTTAAACTTTTACTTTACTTATTTATTTTAAAATCTGGCAATAAGAGTAAGAAAAGCCCATTACAGGAAAGACAGAAAAATATACTGAGGATAACATCCATCAGATTGTCTTTTCAAATAACTAAAAATAAGCAATCTTATCTCATCTTTGATGTCTGGTAAGGTCCTCCCACTTCTCTTCCTGGCCAGGAAAGGGTCACTGACACGAGGGTGCCTTGTATACAGTGGGTACTCAGTCAATACTTGTCGGGAGGGGTGATTGGTGACTGGCACCTGACCAGTTCCAAGTTTCCTGTAAACATTAGAAACTGGCGCGTGTTGGGACTGGTGCTGGTCGAGGCCTTCTGTGTGGGGAGTGGCTGGGCTCCACGGAGGCCTGTTCTTCACAAGTTACCGTGGCTCCCTGCCACAGCACCATGCTCATCCTGCAGGAAGTGGGTTTGGATGGTGCTTCTGGGTCACCCGAGTGTGAGTGTGTCCCGGGAGGTCAGTCTCTCAGCCATCAGGTATTGAGCACACCCAGGTGCCGGGCACGGTGCCTGCTGCCGGGATGCGGGATGAATTTGCCGAGATCCACATACTGCGTGGAATGTTCCCCGTGCAGCCCTAGAGTTGGGTACCAAGTACCAGGAGAGCAGAGGGGCTCATTCCAAAAAGGCTTCCCAGAAGAGGCTGCCTGGGAGCGGGGCCTGGTGGCTGAGTGGTTTGGAGCAGGTTGTGGTTTCAGGCCTCGGTAGAGTGAGAAGTGATCGGAAGAAACATAGAGAATAAAAGCAGCCATCTGGAGGGGGAAGGTTTAAGGTGTGTTCGAGGACCACGAGGGGGACCTTCCGTGGCTCACATTGTCAATTCTGAACGACGCTGGTGACCCACGAAGCCCAGGTTTCCAGTTCTGTGAGTGTCCCAACAACATGGACACAGGAGCATTAAGATGGAAACCGTGATCTAGAGCCTTTATTATCAGTAAGGAGGAAAATGCAGATGTGCTATAGATAGGGCCCTGGGACAGTGTCTTACCTACACAAGCCATCCTAAAGTAGGACAAATACGACATCTGGGACGCTGGGAGAGGAGGGGCCTAAGAGAGGGGCTGCCGCCGGGGGCCACAGCATGAGTGTCCTGGCCTGTGGAGCCGGTCTCTTGCTGCTCCCCGGGTGGGCTTGGCACGGGTAGGTGCTGCCCGGGCCCCGTCCCATGCCCCTTTCCTGATGCCACTGAGATTCTTCAGACAACCTTCTGCGTTGACTTGTTGTTGGGGCCTGCTTCCTTCGCGAGGCCGTGTGCTCTCTGCAGGCAGGCCGTGGGCCTGTTCGTCCCCAAACTCCCTGCACCTGCTCACAGGCACGTGGTAGAGGTCATTTTTTGGGGGGTCTCCTCCCTGAACACATCTTGGCTACCCCGCGGGCGCGGGCCTGCTTTCCCATCTAGACCCACTTTGGGGACCAAGGTAGGACTCTACGTGGTTGGTAATCCAGCGCAGGGTAGGAAGGGCCCGGGCAGGCTGTACTCATCAACCCCGATTAGTGCTTGATTACAGTGGAGCCTTGCGTAACAGTGATCATCTTTCAACGATGGAAGCAGGTTTCCCCTGGCGCTGGACAGCGCAGGCCTCTGCACTCCACCCACGGGCCGGTGTGGGGCAGATTGAGGTGGAAAATGTCCGGAATGCCTGGAGGATCCTGTTGCAGCCAGTAAGCTGGGTGCTGCTGTGACAACCTGAGACGTGATGACAAGCAGAGGCCTGATTACTGAGGCCTGTTGTTCCTAGGTTGGGCCTTGGGAGCCTGCCCTGTGGTTCAGCTTTGGAACTGCCCACAGGTCTGGAAGACAATGAGAAGCACGTCTCCCGGGTTCCTAACCTGTTGCGTCATTGACCCCATTTGGGGACCTGGACCTTGACCTTTCATATTAATAGCCAACTGAAGACTCAGCACCATGTTGTAGACCCCTAATTCCTGTAAGGGCCGGGTAAACAGAGGGATGGATGATGGATGGACCGGTAGTGAATCATCAGAGGGATGGACAGACAGAGGGCAGAGCACATGGATGGGAAGCCAGCCTGTGCCTGTGGTCCTCTGAGAGACTGAAAGTGTGTCCCCTTAGGACTGCCAAGTGTTGGAGGGCTGTGCTGTGCAGAGGGAGGTGCTTAGAAGTGCCTTTGTTTCTGGTTTCGCTAGGAACAGTCAGATAAGTATAAAGGGGCAGCTCTTCCATTTACTGTTCAGGAAACAGCAATAAGTTGAGTGCAACTCATGCTTCCTCAAAGATTTGCCACCTACCGCATCATTTTCAAGTATGAAAATATCTTTCCCTTTTAGAATTGATGGGCAGGCCATAGAGGAGCCAGTAAAATACCTGCACAGAGTGCTTTCAGCAAAGTACTCCCACAGGAGTGCAAAACCAACCCCAAACAAGCAGGCACCGAGAGCCGCCCACCAGCCGCACCATCCTGGAGCCAGCGCTGGCGTTTGAGCGGCCGTGCTTATGCACACGGACCTGGCATAGCTGCGATCATCACCCACGCCCCCACTCTCCGCAACCGGCCCTCCCCACCTAACATGAGGTCATGAGCATTTTCCCATGTTGCTACATAGTCACTATAATTACTGTAAGTGGTCGTATAATATTCCATTCATTATGCCACGGCTGAATATTTAGGTTGCTTGTATTTTTTTTTTCTTTGCTTATTTTCTTAAGAGGATAGACGTAAGGTATTTCACTCAGGCCTCACAGAGTTAGTAGGCACTTTATTTCCTTCCCGTCTTTCTCCTTCATGTAAATGGGGGTGGGAGTGGGGAAAGAAGCACTGACACGTGTTTTTCCTTAGGGTAAATATTGAGTTCAGGATTTTAAACAATCATAGAGCTTTTCACACCTATTGTAGCTATTACTTTATTATAACGATGATGATAGCATGACTAGTTCACAATCACACATTTATCTCATAAAATTCTCCTGACGTCTCTTAAAAGTAGCTATTATGTGGGGCATGGTGGCGCACACCTGTGATGCCAGCAACCTGGGAGGTTGAGGTGGGAGGACAGCAAGTTCAAGGCTGGCCTCAGCAACTGATGGAGTCTCCATCTCAAAATAAAAAAAAAAAAAATAGAAAGTGCTGGGAATGTAGTTCAGTGGTAAACTGTCCCTGAGTCCAACCCCCAAAACCAAATCAAAGAAACAAGAAAAAAGTAGCCGTTTCCACAGTTTAGACTAGAAAGCAGAGGCCCACGAGTTCGAGTCGTTGGTTGAGGTCCAGTCTGTTGTGCGTCTCCTCTGTCCCCGGAGCCTAGCAGCTTCTCGTGCGTAGAAAACTTCAGTGAATTTTAATCCAGTGAAGCCTGTGAGTGGGGGATCGGGATCAAACCCATGGGTTTCACTTCAAAGCCGGGCTTTCCCCCCTTAAATCCTGCCCATTGGCTGCTGACATGCATTTGTGTGGGGGTAGAGATGCAGGGGTTGCTGTGCCTTTTAATTAGGGACCTGGACCCAGGGCAGCATTGGTTCAGGCTCACGGCAAACACAGGGTGCTGTGGCTAGGAGCTGGGTTCAGGGTGGAACCTGCTGGCATTTTTCACGTGTCACCTCAGGCAGCGATATGCAGGCCCAAGACCGATGTCACAGGAGAGTGGTCCTAAGCTCTTGGTGACCACACTAAGAGCAGAGGCTTTGCTTTGGAGGTCGTGAGACCAGGTGCCTTGACAGTGCATCCCGTAGAGACGCTGTCTTTCTACAGAGTCAATCTCTAACGTCCGGCTGTATGAAGAGAGGAGACCTGTAGCCCCTGGTTTGACTTTCTGTCCTTTATAGTCACCTTATTTTCAAAAGGTACTGAAAGGGGGCCCTTCATTCCCCATGGCACCAGTCCCAAGAGTCGTGACTCACCGTTTCTAAGGTCATGGATCGCTGGCCTTATGGCGGGAACCTGTGTCCGGGCTCTGTTGCCTGGGATGTACGACTGGGCATCAGGGAGGGTCTGCAGAGATGCTCTGAAGAATTAGGTCTGTCCACTGCTGCTGACTAGCCAGGCGGAGGGCTGGAGAGGTCACAGAGGAGCTGGTCTCAGGGCACAGAGGACAGCCAAAGGGTAGGGCTCCTGGGTGCTGGGAACTGAAGAGGCACTTCACACTCGGATGTCTCTATGGCAGCAGGGACTGAGTTTTACTTCTGTGTTTTCCAGCAGGAGAGGTTTCAGTGGGTGGCTCTGGAAGCAATGACATTTAGATTATGGGAGAAAGTCATTAAAGGAACCAGGAATTGGAGGCGGTTGTGGAGGGATGACAGTTGGTCTGTCATCGGGGCCAGGCCTGCCAAGCAATCTCACTGCCAAGTACTGTCCACTTCCTATGTGTGTGCCCCATTAATCCCTGGAATAAGGAATGACCAAGAAATGTCCCTGTCCTCAGGAGGATGCCACAGTTGCCGGGCATGGTGGTGCCCATCTGTAACCCTAGTGGCTCAGGAGGCTGAGGCAGGAGGATTACAAGTTCACAGCCAGCCTCAGAAACTTAGCAAGGCCCTAAACAACTTGGCCAGACCCTGTCTCTAAATAAAGTTTATAAAAAGGGGCTGGGGATGTGCTTCAGTGGTTAAGTGTCCCCGGGTCCAATCCATGGTCCAAAAAAAAAAGCCAGAGTCCACCTGGAGACAAAGGCAGGCATGAAGCAACAAGGAACAGCAAGATAGACATTTTGTCACTGAGACAACAAAGGAGGAGGTGGCAAGGATCTGCAGATTCTGCAAAAATCAAAGAATGTTTGAACCTCAGCTGAAGCATGGAAACGGGTGGGAGGAAACCGGCCCACAGGGCTGGAGGAGGGGTAAGTCAGAGGGGTGGCCAGTCCCAGAGGCTCACGGGAGGGACAGACAGTCCTTTAGCCTTGTGAGGAGGGGGGGTGGTTTCGAACGGAGGGGATGCCAGGAGTGGCCAAGGCTGGACAGGTGGCAACCAGAGTCAGTGCTGAGGGCGACCTCGAGTGTGTGAAGGTATGGGTGTCACGGGCGCCTGCCCCCCCCACGGCATGCATTTGCTGGTGTGTGTATTTGGGGTGTGGCTGTGAGGGTGTGAGTGCGTGGGGGGGTCTCTGCAGAGGGTTAAACATGGACTGTGTGTGAAATAAAGAGACGATTCATTCCTCCAAGGGGACACTCTTAGCATCTATCCATTGTGAGGACCAGGAGAAGGAAGTTGGATCGAGAGCCAAGGCCCCCGTCTAGATGGAGCGCGCACTCTGGTGTCTGCAGACAACGCGCCAATGAGCAGAGTGACCCCAGAGCCCGGGGACACAGGGGGTGCTAGGGAAGGTGGTAGGTAGTGCTCCTCAGGGAACAGGCCAAAGGCCTCCACGGGAGATGACCTCTGAAGAGAGCTGAGGGTAGGAGAGCGCTCACAGGGGGGAGTCACTAAAACCAGGGGACAGATGTGGCTGTGTTTGACAAGAGCCCAGCGGGACCTGAAGGTAGCCAGTGGGGGCCCAAGAGGTAGGCGGTGAGGTTCTGACTTTGAATCTTATTTTTGCTAAAAGCCAGGAAAAGCCATTGGAGGGCTCTAAGCAGGGAAGAGACGCTCTTTATTTTACATTTAAAAGCAAGCCCTCTGGGTGCTGCGGGGAGCCTGAACTGGAAGGGCCTCCGTAGAGGGTAGAGCAGAGAGGCCCGTGGTGGGGAGGCTCTTGCTGGGGTCCAAGCGGAGGAGGGGCTGGTGGAGGTGGAGTCCGGGGAGACAGAGAAGGTGTGAAGCTTCAAACAAAAAAACAAACAAAAAAAAAAAACACCAAATTGATTGAATGAAGAGGCCGGAGCGTGGGGGTGAGGGAACGGGAACCGTCCTGGGGACTTCTGGGCTTGGGGCTTGAGCCAGCCAAGAGCAGCTCTCGCTGAGTTTGGGTCCTGGCCTCTGAGTGTCTCTCCAGAGGCGATTCTGCGCCTGCAGCCTGGCCTGTGGGCAGTGGGGACTTGGCCATCCTCTTGCTCCTGCAGAGCCACAGGGGTGACCTGGCTGGGGGCTTCCGTGAGGAAGGCTGGGTTTGGACCTGGCGGCTGGCCAGTGGGCCACGTTCCTCTTGCGGGGGGAATGGGAGCCAATTCCATCTATCCGGTATGTTTTATCCGGCAGTTGCTGTGTCCCCCAACCCTGTCCTGGGTGCCAGGGAAGCAGCGGTGAGCCAGCACAAACCGCCTGCACTCAGGAGCGTCCTGCAGAGCCCCGCAGCCTAACACCAGCAACGTGATGAATAAAACCTGTTGAAGACTCAGGAGATGGAGAAAGGGCGGGGACCAGGGGTGGGGAGAGCGAGGTGGGCGGAGGGTGGGGGTTGAGAATGGGTGGCTCTGAGTGCAGGGTGCGCAGGGTGCCCCACGGGGCAGCCCTCCCGGGCACCACCCACAGCCGCGGGCAGGCTTGAGCGGCCTCCTGTTTGTTTCCTTGCCACACACCCTTGACCTGGTTTAGCTTAGTTATTTGTTGCTTGTTTGGTCCCTCCTCGAAGCATTCAGAGGAATCCTGGCTTGATTCCAACAGGCGTAGATCTGGGAGGAGATGGAGATGGAGATGGAGATGGGGATAGGGTCAGGACTGTGAGGGCCAAGCCAGGAGCAGCTGAGTTCAAGTTTGGGGACGTGCTAGACTCCGATACGGGGTTCCTAACTAGATAGCCCAAAGTCTGGAGATTCTCCTGATGGTGGTGGGAGGGAAGAGTACAGAGGGGAGAGGAGACCCTGAGGACTGGGGGGGGGGGTGCCTCTCTTGCTTCTGGGTCTGGCAGGGTGTAGGAGGGCAGAGCTCGTTCTTGACGTGGTGCTAAGAGTTCAAGCCAGAGGGACCAGAGGGACCCCTGCCCTTGCACTGCCCTTAATCAGGTCGTCCCACCTAAAAGCCAGTTGCATCAGACTTCCCCTAGGAAGCCCAGCCAGGGAGGACGCCCTAATCAGCCACCGAAACCTGGGCAGGTGTTAATTAGGCAGCTGACAAGTGATAACATCTTTCCTTCATTAATGATGAGGAGAGGGCAAGGGCCTCGTTCTGCTCCCTGGATCCTCCCTGTCTTCCAGGGGAGGGTGGTGGGGTCAGGTAGGGCCCAGCTCTGGCAAGCCTGGGTGGAAGAACTGGGACACAGAGCATGTGGAGTCCGGAGAGCCCTGCTCTGCACACCAGGCACAGAGGAAAAGGCCCAAGCCTGGGGTCACAGGAGGAGGGAGGCAGGGGGGAGCACCCCCCACACGCTGAACCCTGGGAGTTGCCTCAGCAGAGAAGGGAAGGGTCCCTCTTGCTGATGGTACCACTGCTCCACCCAGCCAGCTTCATTCTGAGCGTTTTCCTCTTACACACATGACAGACAAATGCACACATGCATCTTGCTTCTCCTAGACTGTGCTGGCAGTCACGTATAAGAAAAGAGGCTTAAGAGGAGAGCATGAGATTGGAATCGGGGGTTTAAAGTTACTGTTCTGAGTAGGTGACTCTTGGTTATGTGATTGTGACCAAGTCACTCAAACTGTGTTGAAACGGCCATTGAAAAATGAGTATGAATTTTGGAAGTTCATTTTTATTACACACGATGATTGACACTTGCCATGAAGGACAGATAACATTCACTGCAGTTCTTTGTAAGCACCCAAATCAGAATAAAATCCAGCACTACCATCAAACCATCACTTGTTGGAGTGGACCTGTGTAGGAACAGTGGGAAGGGGTAAATGTTATAAACACTTGATAATCCTTTTGAATCGGGTCCTTCAAATGCAGAATGAAGAGGTCAGACCAGAAGACTGCAAGGGCCCTTCTTGACTTTGAGGGAGCAAAGAGCAGAGAGAGGAATTTCTTCATGGCCGTCTGCATGGGAGCCCCTGATACCTTGCATTCAGATGCCAGCCCCAGCCCTTATTAGGTATCTGACTTTAGACAACTTTCTTAACATGATTCCAATTTCCTTTGCATTGGGGGTTGGAGGGAAGAATTAGATGAAAAATAAATTATATAAAGCATTTTACATGGTGGTTGCAGTGGGAAGTGGGGTGCTGACTTCGCGCACCGGGAATTCTAGAGCTTGGTTTTTCAGGTTTGGATTCTCAGTCTTCTCTCCAAAACTTGCTCAGAAAGGAAGATTTCACCTCCTCCTTCCACTGGAGGTTGCACCAGAGCCCCAGCAGAAGGGCCTCGCCGACACATGATGGGCAGGACAGAGGGATTCCAGAGTGTGGGGGAGGCCCCCTTAGACTTGACCTCCTTTGTGCTACAAATGCGGGACCTGCGGCAGGTCCCAAACAAGGTCTCACAGCAAGCAGTGACAAAGGCCTGAGGAGGACCCAGGTGGCCCAGGAGTCAGTCCACACTCCCAGGCCTTGGGTTCACAGTTTATCCCGGAGGCTTCCCCTGGGTCGCAGTTGGAGCGCCCTGAACCCCAGCCCAGGGAGGTAGCCATCCAGGGAGCGCAGGCCACGGGTGAGGCGGCCTCTTGCAAAGTCCACAAGCGCCCCCTGCTGGGCACGGGCTGAAGCGGCTTTGAGCAGGGCTCCCCCGGGAGCTGCCCCTTTCTGCGGGGTTCCCTGGGCGGGTCTTGTGATATGATTTTAGATCATCAGCACTCCACTTCCCCTCTTCATTTAAACAGTAGCGAATAGTAGTACATAATAGTAGATTGATTCACATAATTGCCACGGCAGGTTCTCTTCATCCCTTTGCATAGCTGCAGCTTTTCTCCTGACATACTTTTCCTTCTGCCAGAAAAGGATCCTTTAACATTTCTTGTAGTTCAGGTTTGCTCGTGACGAATTCTTTCAGCATTTGTATGTCAGCAGTCTTTTTTATTTTTTATTTTTGTACTGGGGATTCATCCCCAGCCCTTTTAAAAATATTTTAGAGATAGGGCCTAAGTGGCTAAGGCTGGATTTGAACCTGTGATCCTCCTATCTCAGCCTCCAAAGCCCTATTTTCTCCTTAATTTGCTCTCTCTCTCTCTCTCTTTTGTACTGGGATTGAACGTGGGGTGCTCTACCACTGAGCTACATTCTAAGTCCTTTTTTTTTTTTTTTTTTTTTTTGATTTTGAGACAGGTCTTACTGAATTGCTGAGGCTGGCCTTGAACTTGCAGTTCTTCTGCCTCAGCCTCAGAGTTGCTGGGATTTCAGGTATATGCCACCAAACTTTATTTTTGAAAGATATTTTTGCTGGGAATAAAGTTCTAAGTTGAAAGTTCTTTTAGTACTTTAAAGATACCACTCCACCAGGGCTGGGGCTGTGGCTCAGTGGTGGAGCACTTGCCTAGCATGTGTGAGGCCCTGGGTTCGACTCTCAGCACCGCATATAAATAGATAAAATAAAGGTTTATCAACAAATAAAAAGATATATAAAAAAGACACCCTCCACCATTGTCTGATTTGGATTATTTATGATGAGAAACTGCTGTCACACTACTCTAAAATAATAGAAAATAATGTTTTTATTTTAAAATACAAATAATGAATTTTTTTTCCTTCTGGCTGCTTTGAAGTCTTTTTTTTCTGCTTTAGCACTGGTTTTGAGAAATTTTATTATAATGTGCCTTGGTTTATTTAGCTTAAGGATCAATGAGACTCTTTTTTTTTTTTGAAGAGAGGCAGAGAACTTCAATATTTATTTTTTAGTTCTCGGAGGACACAACATCTTCGTTTGTATGTGGTGCTGAGGATCGAACCTGGGCCGCACGCATGCCAGGCGAGCGCGCTACCGCTTGAGCCACATCCCCAGCTCACGACCAATGAGATTCTTTGATGCGTAGTTAAAAGAATGAAGTGTGGAAACATTTGGGCTGTTATTTCTCCAGCTCCTTCTTCGCCCCTTCCTGACCTTTCTCTCCTTGAGGACTCCAGTCACCTGAGCCACGTGAGGTTGTCCTGTGCTCACTTCCCTTGACGGTTCTGCCTTGTTTCCTCCGTATCATTTTGGGTAGTTTCCGTGATGGTGTCAACTTCACTCATTGTCACTCTGCAGTGTTTAATATGCTGCTGTTTATATCTAGTTATTTTTTATATTTTTTATATTTTTTAATATGCTGCTAGTTATATCTAGTTATTTTTTTCTCGGACATTATAGCTTTCATTTCAAGGAAGTTTGATCTGAGTCTTGCCCCTCTATCTTCCATGTCTCCCCTTCGTCCTTCCCCTGTGGTTTGAATGTATGAAATACAATCATATTAACTTTCCTAATGTCCTCACCGACCAATTCCATTATTTATCACCATTGCTGATTTATGGGATGATATTGGTTGTTTTTTCTCTTCATTTCATGTTTTCCTGCTTCATTGAATATTTGGTAATTTTGTGGTGGATGCCAGGCACTGGGAATTTTACTTGTTGGGGCTATATATATATATATATATATATATTTTTTTTTTCCCTATGAATATTCTTGAGCCTTATTCTGGGGCAGTTAATTGGAAGTGGTACAATCTTTTGAAATCTTGATCTTTAAGGTGTATTAGGTGGGACTGGAGCCCCTCTTAGGCTGGGGACAATACTGAAGAAACCTCCATCTTCTCTGTCTCTCTCCCTTCCTTTGCCCCCCTCCTCCCTCCTCCTCCTTCCCTCCCTTCCTCCCCCTTCCCTTCTGTCCTGGGCTCCAGCTCTGTTGTTTCTCATCTCACAGAGAGAGATCAAGATCCTACATTGCTCCGGATTCTGTGTCTTGAAAACTGTAATTCGGTCAGGTTTTGTAGTTGTGTCGGGTGGGACACAGTCCATCCTTTTGATTCTGCTGTCATCGGAGGAGGGAATTTCCACTTTTATAATTTTGCTCACTTAATACCATGATCCTGGGGAGATCTGCAGTTCAATTCCAAATTGAACAAACATGCATCCTCCACCCCCACCCCCGTCCCCCGTGGGAATCCCGCCTGGGCGTCTGCATTGTCCCTTGTGTTCCTAACTTGTGTATAATCCTTCTGAAGCCAGCCTGGTCTCTCTCCTTCCTGAAGCCTGGACGGACTTCCCTAGAACTGCGGAGGTGAGGGGTGGGCAGAGAGGGTGTGGAAGGGGAGAGAAGCGTCCAGGAGCCCTCACCGCAGCCTGACCACCTTTTCCCCTCCTGGGTACAAATTTCTCAGCTTTCCTTCCCAGACCCTCTTCATTAACCTTCAAAGCAGACTCATTTCTCTTCTCGGGGACTGATTCCTCTTTCTCTGACGTAGTTGATTTCCGTCAGAGCTTCGTTCCTTACCATCCTAACTGGAGAGACTTAAGGTTAAAGGACAGAGGAAGCTGGTTCAGGACAATGTTTCCCTTTAAACAAAAGATGAGGGTGTGATTCAAATGTGACATAAATATGGAAATGCCATGCCAGGTGGTGGCACAGTCACTGCTCTGTGTGGGGTGCAAATCCCCAAGGCCCAGGACAGGACGGGAGACTCTGGTGAGGTAGAATTTAGTCCCTGGGGGAGTTACTGAGCCCCGATTAGGGTCCCAGCCTTCTGCCTCTGAATCCCTGGAGCACAGGGCCGACCAAATTTGCCAAAATGGGAGCTGCAGGGGTGCAGCAGTAAAATGGGCCTTTGAGGGAGAGGCTTGGAGGGGACAGAAGGTTGCTTTGGTCTTCTAGACCCTTCCTGGGATCCTGAGAGGGGAACTACCTTGCAGAATGGTCACTATGTGTCAGGCAGGGTGTTAGGCTTTTTACAACCGCTACTCCATACATTCCTTATGACAAGCTTATATGGTGGACGTGGCTCTGTTGCAGTTTGCAGCTGAGTTAGACTGGGGGAGGGGGGTATTAGGAATTATTCTGTGGGCCTTGCTCTCGTAGTCTGGGTGGATGGAGACGTTGGCTGGGAGAGTGGGAGAAGGCCTGTGGGACATTCTTATGTGGGCAAGCCGGAGCCCCTGTGCTCCTGGCAGGACGAACCCCAGGTGTGCCCAAGCCGCACACACTCTGGAGCTGCCGGGGGTGGGGGGGTGTCAATCCTGTCAGTGGCTGCCCCACCAGGGAGATGCCCTGTGAGGGTGAGGTACGGCCAAGGCAAGGAGTAGGAGCCAGGACTGATGGAGAGGCAGGGAGGGTGAGAACCGAGTGAGAAAAGGACTTGGGGTAGAAATGGGGTGGGAAAGTGAAAAAAAAAAAAGTCTATAGAGAAATCAAATGGAGGTGAAGGAGTAAAAGATTACTTTGTACCAGGTGAAATTATTGTTTTATGGGTCAAAAATGATGAAAGATGAGCAATTTTATAGTTCAATCTAATATAAGCTCATTGGGAGTAAGCGCCAGTCAGCATGTCACCCGTGAAGGCAGGTGGGTCTAAAGATGAGGTGGGCAGCACTGATTTTGGTATCTGGAATGCCTACCTGTCCGCAGGTGTATCTGTTAAGGTACATGCATGTTCCCTGGTAGGAGTGAATATCACCGAGAGAGAGAGAGAGAGAGAGAGAGAGAGAGAGAGAGAGAGAGAGAGAGAGAGAGAGAGAGAGAGAGAGAGAGAGAGAGAGTGTCTGGGGACCTTAAGAGCCTTGAGTTCTTCCCCAGCTACCCTGTGCTGAAGGGCTCAGCAGCCATATAGGATTCCATGGTGCTCTGGCGCCCTCTTCAGGCAAAGTCGTGAAATACCTCAGGAAATGGAACTCCCGCAAAACGTCAGATTCAAGGTGGAGGAAGGGATGTAGATTATGAAAGGCACACTGTGTGTGAACAGCGTGTTGGGCGGGGGCCATCATTATCCCTGATTTTCAGGCTCAGAGAATTTATCTGACTTTCCCAAGATCATAACTCAATGTGGGTAGAGCTGCGATTCAACTCCAGGGTCATCTGACTCCAAAGACCCTGGGCATCTCCAGGGCAAGGGACCATCTCTACTGATTTACAAATGTCCAGAGTAGGGTCTGGTGCTGATAAATGCCAACCCCAAAGATAACAGGGCCTGTTTAACCACCCTTTGATGCTCTTCCCCAGAGCTCAAACCCAGCAAGTTTGTGGGCCTCTGCACGGGGCCATGAGCCGTGGGCCACGGGTAGGTATGTGGGGTGGCCCTTCATCTTGATCTTCTGAAGGGCCACTACAGAAACCACCTGGAAAATAGTCTGCATGGGGCAGGACTTCCCCTCTCTATTGGCCCTTTAATGTAAGGAATTACCTTTCATCTTGTTCTGACAGATGAAGAGATTTGATTTGTGAAGATGAAAGAGCATGTATCTATTCATTTAAAAATATGTATTCAGCCTTTATTTGACACTAGGAGTATAGCAATAAAAATGACAGATAAAATCTGGGGTGGTGGCGAGAGGGAAGTAGGAAGAGAACAATGAACCTAGTAAATACTAAAAAATAATTAGAAGATGATAACCACTGTAAAAATAGAGTCAAATAAGGATGATTGGGAGTACTTACGTCGGTGAGGTGATGAAGGGTACGTTGTGCTTAAAAATCTTGAAGATTTTCATTATTTTTTGTGATTCAGGGGATTGAACCCAGGGCCTTACACATGCTAGGCAAGATTTACCACTGGTCTATACCCTAAGCCCAGAAAAGTGCAATTTAAGTGGACTGGTCATAACTGCTTTATTAAGAAACCTACTTTTGGGCTGGGGACGTGGCTCAAGTGGTAACGCACTCGCCTGGCATGCACGGGGCATTGGGTTCAATCCTCAGCACCACATACAAATAAAATAAATATTTAAAAAATTCTCTCTCTCTAAAAAACAAAAATAAAAACCTACTTTGGAGCAAATGCTTGACTAGGTTTAGGGAGTGAGCCAAGCAGATAAGTTAGGTAAGAAGATTCCAGATGGAGGAAGGAGTCTGAGCGAATGCACTGGGGTGAAAGTGAGCCTAAGCCTTGCAAGACCCAGCATGGAGGCCAGTGTGGCTGGCAGGGAGTCGTGGAGGAGAGTGGCGGGGAGGAGCACTGCCATCTATTGAGTACTTACAAGCTGGGCACCAGCAGGCGCTAACACACGCTGACCTTGTCACCCCTCTGGGAGAGTGTTGTGAACCCATTTAAGTTGGGAAACAGAGGCTCAGTGAGAGAGAGAGAGCTTGCTCAGGTTCATAGAGCCAGAAGTTCCAAGTTCTGCTCTGGAGCCCTGGTTCTCTTCTCCGCACCCCATGGTCTTTATGCCCGTTTCTGCTGTGGGTGAGCAGTTCCCGCCTGCTCCGCGGCCAAGTTCTAAGCCGGCCTCTCCGGGTGTTGCTGCTGCAGCCCGCTTCAGGGGCCTTGGACAGATGCAGGAGTCGCAGGCTCCCACTGTGTGCTGACTTCATCTGCCCCAAGAGGCTGCGTCCCTGTACTGTTTTAGGCCCAGCTTCTGCATCATCCTAAAATTAATTACCGTTTTTTTCTGCTCTCTCTCTTTTCTTTTTTTTTTTTTTGCCATTAAGTAGGTATTTTTTTTGTTCTCTGAAAGAAAAAGCACAGAAGTTGCATCTTCTGTAAAACAACAGCAAATATGGAATTTTAAAACTAGCCTGTTTCCTATGTGTTCTAGTTTTCTAGTTTTGCTGGGTAGTGGGTACAGAGGAGCTCAGGGGTGGGGTGTGTGTGTGTGGTGGTGGTTGGGGGGGAGTTGGGGGTGGCCCAGGCAGTATTCGGCTCCTTCCTGGTTGGTGTAGGACTGCGGAGAAGGGTGGGCGCCACCTGCTGGCTGTATGTGCAAACCACCTTTTCACCCAATGGATCTTCATTTTTCAGGTCCACCTGGCACACCACATCCTCCTAGATGTGACTCTGGTAAATTAGTTTTGTTTCAGTCTCAGAGCAACCCGCACGCGTACACAGACACACACACACACACACAGTAGCGTCATGTTAGTGTCCTTTTGTCTTTGCTTGTGCTGGTATGTTAGGACAAGATTCTCTACACCCAGGATGCCTCACAACTTCTGTTCAAGTCTCACAGCTTCAAACACCACCTACTTCCGGAAGCCAGCCTGCTTCCCGGACCCAAATCCTCCCAGTCCTTCTTGTCCCCAAGTCACCTTGCCCTATTTCCACTCACTGTGTCGCTGGTGTGTGTCTGTCTCCCCCCAGTGGAGGGACAGGGAATCAGCATTATTTGTTTCTGATTCTACAAAATGAGAGCAGGTCCTGGGACATAGTAAGGTGCTCAGTAAATGTTGAAAGAAAGAAGACTACAGTGAACAGAAAACAGAACACAGGTGCACTTCAATCTATAGATATGTGTGCAGTTCATTTAAGTGGAAGAAGAATGCTGTACTTTGATGGAATTTTTAATAGTGCATATTAATTATTCATAATAATGAATTTCATTGTGGCATGTTTGCACATACCGATAGTATATTTTGATAATTCCCCCCTGTCACCCTAATCTCCTCTCCGCCTCCCCTCTCCCTTCCCTCTAGTCCCCTTCCTCTTCTCTATAGTTTCCATCTATTTTATGTCACTTTTCCACCCTAGACTCCACATATGGGAGAAAGCATTTGATACTCGTTCTCCTGAGTCTGTCTTGTTTTGCTTAGCAATGTCCTTCGATTGCACCCATTTTCTTGCAAATGACATGATGTTATTCTTTTTTACGGCTGAATAATACTCAGTTGTGTATGTACATCACACTTTCTTTACCCATCCCTCTGTTGACAGGCACCTAGGCTGATCCTGTAACTTGAATCCTGTGATTGGTGCTGTGGTAAACAGGGGGGTGAGGCTCTCTGTAGTATATGACTTTACTTCCTTTGGCTACACCTGAAGAGTGGTGTAGCTGGATCACATGATGTAGTTCCACTTTTATGTATTGATTCTCATGGCGGCTGTACTAATCACAACCCCACCAGCAGTGTGCAATTCCCTGTTAGGCAGTATTATCAGTCAGTGGTAGGCAGTGGAATGTGAACCAGTAACAAAGCAGGGACATGGTGTTTCTTTGGATTGCCTTTAACGAGTGGCCAAGTGATGTAGAGAAACAACATTGACGCTGACCCTGAAAATGAGCAGATGTAAACAAAGGGAGCCAATTAAAAAACCACCAAAAGGGACACAATTAAAAAAAAAAAAAACAAGAAGGAAAGATCAATGGGCCTAACTCCGACAGGGTCACCTGGGGTCATTGTAAAGTTAGGATTTATACGTTTCTCAATGTATTTCAGAAGGAAAATTTTATTAATAGCACAGGTGGTTTAGGATACAGTTTGCTTGGTCACTGACGGAAGCACCTACATTAACAGGATTGACTTGTAGGTGAAGCTCCCCTGGATGGGATGGTCACCGTGACAGCTCTGGAGAGGACCAAGTAGGGTAACAACTCCCCTGCCGGAAATGAAGAAGGTGATAAACATCTTATTGGTAAAGACTGCAGAAGGTGGGACTCTAGTTTTCCTGGTAAACAGCAAACTAATAAGTTTGAAAGTAGCTGTATAGCAGAGAATAGTTCTCTGTTCGAAGATGACCTACTTTCTCTTTTGAATTGAATATTCTTTGCTTGATCCTTATTTTCACTCATAACAACATTCTCTTGCTTGGCTTTTCTTTCATCGAGACACAAGAACCAAGGTTCAGTACTTCAGTTCCTCTCTCTCTTGTGACACCTCTACCCCAGCACCCTCACCCACCAGAATTTGTTATTATTTTTATTCTTGATGACTGCCATTCTGTCTGGGGGAGGTGGAACGGAACCTCAATTCCATTCACAATAGCTTAAAAAATACCCAGGAATAAACCTAACCAAGGAGAGAAACGTCTACAGTGAAAACTACAACAGCACTGGAAAGCCACACGCAGACCAACAGGATGGATTAGAGGACTCAGAGACAAAGCCACACAGCTACAGTCGTGTGGCTCTTGACAAAGGCACCAAAGTGTACATCAGAGATAAGACAGCTTCTTTAACAAATGGAGCTGGGGAATCTGAATACCCATATGTAGAGGAGTGAAAGTAGATCCCCATCTCTCACTCTGTGCAACATTCCATTCAAAATGGATCAAAGACCTAAGAATAAGACCCGACATTTTGAACAGCTAGAACGAAACACAGGGGAAGCCCTTCAAGGGACAGGCTCAGCAGTCATGGAAAGAACCAGCAGAGGGACCCAGCGAAGGAATCGACAGGATGGAGAGAAAGCCTTCAGGGTGGGAGACCATCTTGGCCAGCTACGCGTCTAACCGAGGATCAATACCCAGACATAGAAAGAACTCCAAGAACTTAACCCCGGAACCCCCAATAACCCAATCAATAAATGGGCAAGTAAATGGGTGGAGAAGGGGAGCAGACGCTTCTCAAAGGAAGAAGTACAAACGGCAAATGATTATATGAAAAAATATCCAGCATCTTTGGCCTTCAGGGAATTGCAAAACAATTGTTTTATACTAAATTTTGATGCTGGCAACTCAAGAACATTCCTTTTAAAAGATTTCTAGGTGCCCAAGTCCATGCAGACGCCCCAGATGTCGATCAACACTCTTTTGAGAACAAGTGCAGTGTGTTAGGTTTTGCTAATCCATGCTCCTCCTCTCATCTGTTCACATACACATCTTCTTATCAGGCTTCACCTAGTTAAAAAAAATTTTTTTCCCCACAACGCTAGTCACATATCACTCTGATGGCGTGATGTGTGTGTCTCCCGTGAATAATCTAATCAGCTTAGTGGGGAAATGGAGAGGAGCTGGAAGGGCCAGGGGCGGGCAGGCTGTCACATGGCCATCTCTGTGCTGCTCCTGCTGGTGGAAGGGCGCCCTCTTGTGGAGACTCATCAATTTAAAAGTTATGAAAAATATTTGTTACTCTGTGGATGACTATTTGTCCCTGTGGATGACTACCAACTGAATGCTCTTTTTCCCATCACAACGTTTAAAAAAGTGGAGTTTTAACTTGTGTACACACATGTACTCACACTCAGGTTACCATACAGAATATTTCCATCTCTCCAAGCAGCTGCCTCCTGTACCCTTTCCAAGTGCAAGGGGTAACTACCATTTGTTTTGCCTTTCCTTGAACTTCATATAAGTAGAAATAAAGGCCAGACTATCTGTTAGACCAGGACGCAAGAAAAGACCACTGACTCCAATTAAAATCAAATTAAAGCAAGCTTATTATTTCGACCGGCCGGGCTGCCTCTCCCTCCCAAAACGGCGGGAACAAGACAGCCCCCCCCCCCAGCTTTCCTGCAGCCCAGCTTTATAGCCCAGAAAGTTACACAAAGGGGGGTTACAGATGACAGAACTTTGACAAGAATCACACTAATGGTAGTTTACATTTTTTTGCTGGCCCCAACATCAGAATTTATGGGGACCATTAGAGCCTCAGAGAGGGTCGTTGTCTGGCCAGGGAAGGCCAAGATTGATGAGGCCTCACTAAAGTTTGAGAGAGGGCTGCTATCTGGTTAGAGAGCCAGGCATGGGTGAGTTCCAGGCACGGGCAGGCATTCCAAGCAGGTTCAGAATTTGCAGTAATTTATAGTAAAGCCGAAATTAGCTTTTCATGGCTTATGGCGAGATGGCTCCCAATTTTAAGAAAAGATCAGGTTGGGTCTATCACTATCTACATTTTTGTTTTTGAACATTACTTTTCTCAGTCATTGTTCTGTGGAATTTATCCTTGTTGTTGAGTTTTTTTTTAATAGCTGGGCATATTTTACTTTGTGAATATATCACGTCTATCTATGTATCTTTCTATTGCTGTTATATAATAAATCAACACAAACTTAGTGGCTTACAAATCTGTAAGTGAGAAGTCCGGCATGGTCCCAATGGGCTAAAATCCAGGTGTCCCAAGGGCTGCATTCCTTTCTGTGGGCTATAGGGACGCTCTGTTTCCTAGTTTTCTCCAAATTCTAGGGGTCACTCTTATTCCTTGGTTACTGGTCTCTTCCTCCATTTTTTTTTTCTTGGTACCAGGAATTAAGCCTAGAGGCACTTAACCACTGAGCTACATCCACAGCCATTTTTTATTTATTATTATCACTGTTACTGAGGACCCCACTAAATGGCTGAGTCTAGCTTTGAACTTGTGATCCTCCAGCCTCATCCTCCTGAGCTACTGGGATTATAGGCACGTGCTACTGTACCCGGCTTCCTCCATCTTTAAGGCTGGCAGCATTGCATCTGTCTGACCGTTCTCTGTTTCCACATCTTGCTCTAGGAACACCATTAGGGGATGTTGTCGGGTTAAACTACCCATGTGATTCAGATTGGACCTAGAAGATAATCTCCTCACATCAAGGTTCTTGGTCACATCTTCCAACTTCCTTTTGTGATGTAAAGTAACATATCTGCGTGTGCAGAGGTTAGGACATCTTTAAGGGGACAGGGTTCTGCCGGTGTACCACTCAACTGTTAGACATTTGGGTTGCTTCCTAAATGTCTTCCTAAATGAATAAAGCTACAATAAATATTCTGGTAGATACCTTTTAGTGAACATGAACATTTATTTCGGTTGAATGTCTATCCAGAAATGGTACTGATGAGTCACAGGACATGAATATGTTCATTGTTAGTAGGTGCTGCTCAGTTTTCCAGTTTCTTGTGCCAATTTACACAACAATGGAAGTTGGGAGTTCTTTTGCCCAGGTCTTTGCAACACTTGGTGTTGCTAATCTTTTCAAATTCCAGCCATCCTGTTGGGTGTGTAGTGGTAACCACATCTTCATTGAAAATTGCATTCCTCTGACGAAACTGTTGATTGCTTTTTCTTGTGCTTATTGGGCAGATTGCTCTTTCTTCCACAAACTGCCTAATCAGGTGTTTTGCCATGTAAAAATCAGATTGCCTTTTCCATTATGATTCACAGGGATTCTTTGTACACACTTAGCACGACTATTTTGTTGGATGTATAAGTGAGACACAAATTTCTTCTTCCAGTGTATTGCTTCCCTAGTTGCTCTCTTTTGAATGTTTTTCAGGGATTAGAAGTTTCTATTTTAACAATTTTAATTTACAAGCTTTTTCCCTTTATGAATAGCACTTTTAACACCCTGCTTAGGAAATCTTTGTCCAGCCTAAAGTCATACACATATTCTCTTTTGACTTCATTTAGAAGCTTATTTTGACCCTTATCTTTAGGCCAATGACCCATTTTAAATAAATATTTTTGTATGTTTTGAGGTATGTTTCAAAGTTCATTCCCCTGCACCCAGAGCATGCATCTCTAAAAGACCCAGGCACCAGTTATTAAAAAAGAAAAAGATTCCAACTGAATTGTGTTTTGTTAGAGCTTAGGTGACTGCACCGGTGAGGGTATGTTTCGGGGCTTTCTATTCTGTTCCATTGTGCTGTATTTCTTCCCTCGAACCAATGCCACCGTCTCTATCACCATAAAGTCACGCTGAGTCTTGATATTGGGTGTGTCAGTCATAGAGCTTCGTCCTTTTTTCTCAACACTGGCTGGGAAATTTTGGGTTCTTTGTATTTCTACATATCTTTTAGAGAATTAAACTTTCAATTTCATTAAAAACTTTCCTGGATTGGGATTTACTTAAATCTATACATTCATAAGAAGAAGGGGAGGAGGAGAAGGGGAGAGGAGGAGAATTATCACTGAAGAACATCAAGTTTCTAACCCATGAATATTTTACATCCCCCTTTTTATTGAGGGCTTCTTTAATTTCTTTCAGTATATTTTGTAGTGTTTAGTCTAAATAACTTGTGTGTTTTCCATTAGATTTCTGATGTTTTTGGTGTCATTATCAATGGTATCTTTAAAATTTCATTTTTATTTGATGGTTGCTAACAAATAGAAATACAATCAAACTCTTGGAAATTGGCTCTTTTGTAGTACTTATCACTAAATTCAATTATAATTTTTAGTTGCTTTTTTGACTTCATACAAGCATACTCATGTTATCTGAGAATCACAGCTTTTCTCTAATTATGTTTTGCTGTTGCTTTTTACATATATTGTAATGACATATAATATTCTCCTTTTTCATGTTAATCAATCATTAATTATAGAATTTGAAACAGATCTTATGTTTCTAGAATAAGTAAGTCTTCTTTCTTTCTTTCCCTCCCTCCCTCCCTCCCTCCCTCCCTCTCTTCCTTCCTTCCTTCCTTCCTTCCTTCCTTCCTTTCTTTCTTTCTTTCTTTCCTGAGGAAAGATCCCAGAGCCTTGGATATGCTAGGCAACCCTCTGCCGCTGGGTCACATCCCCAGTCCTGAGATGAGTCCAGCTGGATGGCCACACACACACACACACACACACACACACACACACACAGAATCGGCATTGGTGCTGGTACTGTGGAACCCTGTCTAATACAGGCTTTAATAGTGAGGGTGCGGTGTATAGAAACAGAACCTTAGTGGTGAATTTTCTGAATTAATTCTAAGTTTCTGCAACTGGTTCTCTAACCTGATTAGATTTTTAGTTTTTGTCAGTGCATCATAGTTATATATAATATTGGGTTTCATTTTGACAAGCACAGAATACAGTTTGCTCAAACTCAATCTCTAGTGCTTTCCTTTTTCTTCCCCTCCTCCCTCTCCCTCTTCCCTTTCCTCTACTCAAAGGGTCTCTCCTACTTATTTATAGTTTTTTTTAAAAATTAGTGCATTATAGATATACATAAAGATGATAGTCTGGTCAGTTTCATTCCACTGCACCTATCTATACCCACTCTCCTCCCTCCCCGTCAATCCCATTCCTCTATTCCACTGATCTTCCTCCTATTTTCCTAGGAAGCCCCTCTTCTCATCCCTTTTCACCCCCTTAGTTGGGTCTAGATGCACACAGGAGAGGAACATTCAACCCTTGACTTTCTGGGTCTTAACCTGGTTAGATTTAAAGGCACTGATGACTGTGTCTGGTGGGACAGAGGGCATTGGGGGTCCCTGGCGCCATGTGGCACCAGAGAGATGCCAGAAATGATCACTGGAAACCTTTCTTGGGAAAACTTGAAGATTGGCATTATTTCTTCCTTAACAATTGGAAGAATTCACCAATACCAAGTGGAACTTCTGGGCCTGGTGTTTTCTTTGTGTGAAAAATCTTAAAAAAAACATTTGGCTTATTTTAATAATATACGCCTATTCAGAGTTTACTTTTCTTTTTGTGTCTGTTTTGGTGTATTTTTTTTTAAACCACTTCATCTGAATTTTCTATTTTATTGGTATAGCGTTGTTCACAGTAATGTGTAATTTGTACCAATTTCCTCTCTTTTATTCCTGATATTGGCAAATTTGCATTTTCCCTTTATTTCCTTGATCAATTTTGTTAACTTTTAACTTTGTCAATTTTAATCCATTTTACAAAATTTTCAAATGATTAAATTTTGACTTTTATTGATTTTTGCTATTGTGTATCTGCATTTCATTGATTTCCTCTCCTTATTATGTATTTCTTTGTTCATTTTTTGAGCTTAACTTGCAGTTATTTTTCTAATTCCTTAAGGCTGAAACAGATCTGTCCAAATGTCTCCTTTGCTAATATATACATCAAAGCTACAAAATTTCCTCCAAGATTTGCCTTAACTCCAACAAACATTTTGACCCATAATATTTTCATTATGAATCAGCCTCAAATATTTTCTGCTTTTCTATGTGATTTCTTCTTTGACTGGTGGGTCATTTAGATATGTGTTGCTTAATTTTCAAACATTCAGAGATTTTCTAGTTGATTCCTGGTATAATTCCACAGTGCTCAGAGAACATTCGATTTTATATCTCTGAAAAAAAAAGTTTTTTGGTACTGAGTCATATTCCTAGCCCTTTTTATTTATTTTTATTTTGAGACAGGGTTTTGCTGATTGCTTAGGGCCTTGCTAAGTTGCTGTGGATGGCTTTGAACTCATGATCCTCCTGCCTCAGCCTCCAGAGCAGCTGGGATTATAGGTGTGTGCCACTGTGCCCGGCTCAGAGCTCTGAAATTTTTAAGACTTTGTTTATGTCCTGAGAGAAACTATTGTGGTCAATTGCACTGTACATTTGGAATGAACGTGTACCCTGCTAGTTGATGAATGTTCTGGCTGTGTCCATCAGGTCAGGTTGGTTCATCCTCCGCATCCGCACTGCTTGTTCTTGGTTACTGAGAAAGATGCACTACGGTCTTCACCAGGGTCATGGGGTCTCTATCCCTCTTTGTTCTTGAATGCTCTTCATTTTCACATGTTATATTTTCTGCCGTTGTTTTACTTTTAACCATTCTATGTCCTTATATATGATAGGACATCTCTGGTTAACTTCATGGAATTGATTTAAAAAAATCTGTCTTTTAGTTAGAGTATTTATACTGTTCACATTAAAAATAATTACTGCTATCGTTAGATTGAAGTTTACCATTTGTCTTTATATCCATCTCGTTTTTTCCTCTTTATCACGTTCTTTTGAATTCATTTTTCAGTGATTCCATCTCTCCTCAGCATACTTTCCTCTATTATTATTTTAATGGTTACCCTAGACATTAAAATATTGTTCAATTAATTTTTACAGCTCTCTTTAGAATTTTTTTACCAGTTCCTAAACAATGCAAGAAATTTAACTGCCTCTTCCTTTTTCTTTTATTAAAAGTAACTCAAGATTTTTCACGTTGCCGAAGATTGAACCCAGGCTGTGCACCTGCTAGGGAAGTGCTCTACCTCTGAGCCACACAGAGCCCCCTAACAGGGGGTCTTACAGTAGATTTCAGGGTACCATGCTCTGGTTTTCTCCTCTGGAGCCCAGCCTACTTGTTGGACCTGAAACCTGATCTCCATCTCCTCTGCTTAGTTTCCTTTTGGAAGAAAGCCCCATAGAACATGGGGATTACCCTGTGTGCTTCTTTTCCCCCAAGGATTTATAATCCTCTGTTGATTCCTGTTCAATGCTGAAAACATGTGTTTTGTATTTTTTATTCAGCTTTTTTTTTAAGGGAAAATGTTACACATTACTACTCCATTATGACTCCATTAGGAAATCACCCCCTTATCTGTGACATTCCATACAGAGGTCCTTTCAGGGTTTTATATTGATTTCACTGATTTATTTGTCTTCCTCTGGGCCAATACTACACTATCCTAATTTTAATCCCTTTATAATAAGTCTTGATATTGAAGTGGCACCCCCTTTCCTCCACTGAAAAGTCTTAACTGGGCTTCACCAGAAATCTTCACCATGAATGATTTTGAGACTTTCAGCAAAAGAGTCTCTGCAAAAGAGTTCAATGTAGATAAACTTCCTATTTTCCTGTAGCCCTGTTTCACTTGGCCACTGGCCAGGAAGATACCAGCACTCCAGGTGCTGGACACCCCTTACTAGTTTTTCACAAATGTATCCAGTATAGTAGTTTGTAGAAATGTGCAAACAAGGCCTCTGGCCTTGAGCTGGGCTTCACAGAGATGTCTACATTTTTAAGATAAGTTATCAACTGGGCTCCATGGTAACAGCTGGCAGGGGGAGGAAAGAAAGGGGAGAAGAAGCTCTCCCCTTCTCAGGTGTGGTCCTTGAAGAGTTAACTTGCCCAGAACAGTGAAAGAAAAAGCTGCTTTTATGTGAACTTCTGCAGACTGTTGCTGAGAGCCATTGCCAAGTAGGAATGACGCATGGCAATTTCTTGTCAGCCTACCCCATGTTGCTTAGAGGAAGGACTCTCCATTGTGGACCCAGGTCATTTGCAGTGACTTTGCATGAAAGGTGACCTTGCTCAAGGACCAGGGTGGATCTGGGTTTAGGGTGGATCAGGGTTTAGGGCTGTTCCAGGATTAAGGTGATTCCTGCTGGGAATAGGGCGTATCCTGCTGCCTCAGGCGCCTTGAGTTCCCGTTCAGTTCTCGAGGGATTCAGAGAGTATTTGGGATTCAGAGCCTGGCGGAGAGTATGGATTTCCCCAGAACGTGCGTGTAGAGTGCAGGTGACAGTTCGGGAATAAAGAATTGCTGTTTGAATCTACAAGGCTGTGAGTGGCTCGTGATTTTGTGCCCAGCCAGAATGCGGCATTTGGTGGCCCATACGGGGAACGAACCCGCGACCTTGGTGTTATCAGCACCATGCTGACTGTGAACTTCTGAGCCCCTCCCCTTACACGCTGGGTATAAAACTCTGAAACTCCCTGAACTTGGGGTTCAGGGATTGATTGATTACAGCAAAAGCTGTGCCCTCTGAACCTGGCTGTAGCCAAATAAAACTATTTCCTGCTATCTTTGGTGCTTTGCCTCATCTGTCTGTCCCTACAACAATATCTGGGAGGTCACATCTTCCGCTTTTATTTTTCTTGAGAGTGTATCATGGGGAGTCGCTCCAGAAAGCACTCTAAGTCTGAATCTCAAATCAGCAGAGGGCTTCATTTACCTGGCCAGGGCCTGTCCCCCACGCAGAGACTCAAGCTCTGTGGGAGGACTACAGCTTCCTGGTCCACCCAAGGAGAATATAAGCACAAAGCCCCCAACTCAGTGACTTGTTATCCTCACGTAAGCTTGCCAGTCACAGAAATTAAAACATTGATAAGTGGGACCTGTGGACTCTAGACAGGACTGGAATTTTCCAGTTAACAAGCAAGCAACAAACAGAAGCTAAATAGCATTAGCTTTGCAGTTCAGCTGACCACAGTCCCGGGTTCAAGCAGGTGCTATACAGTTAGTTGCATCCTGAATTGAGGCAGAGTCTGCGGGGCGAGAATCTACTTCAAAGTCATGTAGACCCACAAGGGCATTCATACCAGGATTAGCTCACCACAACCACCATTGCATCCTAAGGAGAGTACAGTTTGCGGGGTACAAAGTACAGAAAGACATTTTTTAAAAATAAGAAAACAGCTTTCATTTCAGTTTCTCAGAAACAGCTCTTGTAACAAGCATTTTATAGAAGGCAGCGAAGTGGAGTCTTATTTCTGTGTATGACAGTTCTTGCTTTATAATTGTCTTATCTCACTTATCAAAATCTTACATCTATAATCTATACTTTTTACTAACCTATAACCTATAACTTACACTCTCATTGATTGTATTTATCAGTTCACACCAGAACATCTGGTATATGCTTGTACTTTTGTACTTCTATATCAGTATTAGAAATGGCTTGCTGAGTTCCACAAAAATCCTGTTAGTATATTAACTGGAATTGTATTAAGTCCATAGATTAATTTTGGAAAGACTGAGATCTTTAAGATACTGAATAGTATACTGAATAGTATAATATGTATGTATATATGTGATTTTTTTTAAAGAGAGAGAGAGAATTTTTTAATATTTATTTTTCAGTTTTCGGTGGACACAACAGCTTTATTTTATTTTTATGTGGTGCTGAGGATTGAACCCAGCGCCACGTGCATACCAGGCGAGCGCGTTACCGCTTGAGCCACATCCCCAGCCCCTACATATGCGATCTTAACATATATCTTTTTTCTCTCTTACTGTGCTGGATATGGTGATGGCAGGATATTTGCCTTGTTGATTTTAAAGACAAGGAAATTTAACATTCTGGCAAAGATTTCTAAACTGATTGCTCATGGGGAGCTCAGGGACAGTCCTTACCCTATTAAGTGGGACACAGCTTTGTCTTGTTCCTTCTCTGGATGTGTGTGTGTGTGTGTGTGTATTTGTTTGTAAAATACAAGATTTGATTTGTAATAGTGGTTTTCAAACTTGTATAGGGTTCCTTCAAGTCCTAGGTTCCTATAAAGATACCTATAGAGTACAGTAAGGGACTGAAATATAGTGTATCTATGTACCTATTTATCTATCTAGATGTAGTCTCCCCTTAAAGTCCATTTTATGTTCTTTTAGGTTAAAGTGTTAGAAAAGGAGTAGCAAGAACCCAATGTTTAAGAGACACTTCTAGGAGAACTTAAAGCTGGAAAAAAAAGGACAGATGTTAAATATTTTCCCCTAGTGACGTAGGAGGGGTGAGGCTGGACACCCGAGGAATTTTCAGGAAGCAGTTTTATTGAAGCAGAAGTGGTCCAGAGGGACTAATGCATAAAAATCTCTGGACCCTGGGTCTGGAAATTCTCTTAGATCCACACTCAGTGGGGTGATTACATGACAGAGGGCAGGTATATAACAATTACTCTTTGTCTCATGTTCTTAGGCTAGACGGAGGTTTCACAAGTTCTTATCAGAAAAACAGAGATAGTATCTTTTGTATAGCAACAAGCTTGATTGCAGACCTAGCTTTTACAAGAAAGAGAAACCTGGGGGCTGGGGCTGGGGCTCAGGTAGAGCACTTGCCTGGCATGTGTGAGGCACTGGGTTGTATCCTCAGCACCACATATAAATAAATAAAATAAAGGTCCACTAACAACTAAAAATATTAAAGAAGAGAGAGAGAGAGAGAGAGAGAGAGAGAGAGAGAGAGAGAGAGAGAGAGAGAGAGAACTGGCTTTTCAACAAAGAGGGAGCCGCAAACCACATTGAGCTTTCTGCAGAACTCCTGTGAAATCCTGTGGACACTCTTGGTAAAGATCCTGTTGACCAGGAGAGAAGCTTATATGTTATAAATATGGTGGGGATTTCTGGAGAAGCTTAATTATGCTAAGGGTCTTTTGTGGGCTACTTCCCTAAGAGTTGGGAAAAAAAACACTTTTAATCATTCTAAGTTGGGAAGCCTTGATCCAGGGTTCCTAAAGGCACAGGAGAGCATTGCCTAGGACCATCTGGGTTTCTGAGCTCAATCTCTTTCAGCCTCTCCACCTCTAGGATTTTCCTTCTTCCTTGATGTCACAATTAGAGCAGCTCAGGAAATGGAATGTAAGAAAGTTTCTCTGCGTTGCACTTTCAAATTGTGTTCTTTGAAATCATTTCATTCAAAACCTTTTCAAGATCTGTTTCTCATGTACCTACTGTGTGCGAGGCTATGTGCTGGCTACTGGGACCCTGTCTGCCTCAGAGGCTGGTGGGGAAGGCAGGACGGTAAATAGACAATAAAGCTTGATAGGCCTGGGGTGCTCGGAGAACATCCCCTCTCAAGGGATTCAGGGACACAGGGCAATGGAAACTGGACTCATACATAAATAAATATTTAATGTTTGCAAACTCCACCCAGAATGTAATTCAGATACAATTTTTAATGTCATTTTAATCTGTTATCTTGTTTTCTCTTCACAAAAGAATCTCCTTAGGAAGATGTCAACATTTGGTTTTTACAGATGAAATAAATGAAAGCACAAAGTATTTTTAATACCTTGCTAAAATCATAAAAATTGTGGGTGGCCAGGAAGGATTTAAAATACAAATAAAATTCTTATTCATATGTTTTGATTGATGTATCATATCTGACTCATTACATATAAAAAATACAAAAGAATCTCAAAATTGTATAAAGTTCAATTAAATACCAAGTAGCTGGGTGTCTGGAGGGAAATGCTTCAAGATTGTTCTTTGGTTGGAAAGAGGCCCCCCGGATGTCTGGAGGGTTGTGGAGCTGCAAATACCCAGGCATGAAATTAAGTAAACATTTCCCCTCCACTGGCTTTGCAGGAGGTTTGAAAACACATAAGAACACCAGTACCTCTGGCTGATGCTTTTGGATGAGTTAACACCTGTTTTGTCCAGTCCAGAACCTCTAACATGTCAGGCCCCCCTGCTCTCTCATTACCCAGGCAGCAGGGACATGAACCGGGCTTGGACCGTTAGTCCCCAACCACCTAACCACTCGCAGGGCCTTCTCCAGAAGGAGCTGCCATGGGAAGAGAGGAGCTGTGAGCCCGGCAGCAAGGTGGAAGGAGAGGAAGGGGCACTTCTGAGGCCAGTGCTTTGTGGCCACCTCGCCCGTCCTGCACGTGCCCTTCCCTAGTTACAGCAAACACCTGTGGGACTCTTCCTGCATTCAAGACCCTCTCAGTGTTTGCATTGTCTTATCCAACCCTCAAAGCACATCTGTAGGTGGGTATGTGATTATGCTCATCTCAAGTTGAGGACATTGAAGTCCTAGAGCAGGGTGGGCCCACTCCAACCTGTGAACCACGTCCGGTCCACCACCTGGATCTGTAAATAAAGTTTTATGGGAACATAGCCATATCATTTGCATTATCTATGTCTGCATTTGTTCTATAATGACCCGGTCAAGTGTTCACCACAGAGATCGTCAGTACAGCTTGCCAAGCCTAAAATATTTACCAACTGATCCTTTGCAGAGAGGATTTTCCAGCCCCTAACTTTTTTTAGTGGCACTTGTTTGGAAAGAGGCTGGGCTGGGATATGACCCTGGGCCCTTGGATAGCAGAGCTTGTGCTTCTAATCACATGTGCAGTGGCCTCAGTGTCAGGACCGACGTCACAGGTGTCCACCCTGCAGTCCCAGGGAGCCTGCACTGAGAAGGACCTCACATTTGGGTTAGAGCTCGGCTTTCATTGTTGTGAAATTCCTAAGGGTGCTGCGTTTTCACTTTGCTGTGGGCCTTGGATGTCACACAGCTGGTCCTGCTTATTATAACCACTGCTCTTGTTGAGGAACAGATCAGAAGACTGGCCCTCAACTTCCCATTCTCCTTTCCTGTATTCCGGAGCCTGGATCCAGCCAGGGGCCAGAAGGATCACTAGCTGCCCCAGCCCTTGTGTACTGAGCCCATGCTAGAGATGAGCCTCAGGTCTTAGCCTCACACTGTGATGCTACCAAGGATTCACATGCAGTCATTATGTGAAAGACTAGAAGAATGGATCTGGTTCTGATGAAGAGGGAGCCCCCTCCCACATAACTCCGGATAGACCTATTTCTTCTTTCTTTACTCAGTTAAAAAATTAGAGAGATTCCAGGAGATCTAGTTCCTTAAGATACCACAAAGCTTTACTTCTGGGCCAGTTTCTAATTTTCTGACTTTCTGACCCCATGATCTGCTTTCCCCCTTACCTCCTAGCCTCACTCCTCAGACCTGTGGTCACCATTTTTCTCTGGTCTTGACCTGCTCCTCTCCCTAACTGCCATTCTTTCTGGTTATATTGCCACAACTTCCCTGAATAATAAGCCCATCCCTGGGAACTTCTAGACTGGTATAGGCCCCAAAGACAGTCAAGCTACAACTTGTGGGGGGGGGGGGGCTGCTCTGAATGACCACACCTTCCAGTCCTGACGCACGAGGCTCTGACCAACCACTACATTCATGGTGGCTTGGGTGTTGACCCAGCTCAGTAGCAAGGTCCGTCTTCTGAGTAGGAATATCCCTGGGGTTCAGTTACACTCACCTGCTCCCTGGTAATCCTACCCCTTCTGCCCTTTTATGTATAGAATTTTCTAAGAACAGTGTCCCGTCAAATAAAAGCTGATTTCTGAACATTCTCTCTCTCTCTTTAGCCACTTGTGACCTTCTCTTGCTCTCCCTTTTGGGGAGCCTGAGGCCAACAGCCGGGGGAACTGTCCTGAAGCTTGTGTGTAAAGGTAAATTCTGTCTGTGTTTAATTCTGCATCACTACAAATTCACAGGAGCGACCTTAGTTCAGCTGCCCATGCTGGTCAGGGGTGGCAGGTGGCACCCAAACAGGAACGTTTCGTGTGAATGTGTAGGTTGGCTCTGTAGAGTGTGCTTTAGAAACTCAGAGAAACCTATGTTTTAGGGTTGTGAAAGAAGCAGACAGCAGATGGGGAGTAAGGGACGTTAAAGAACTAACATGGGCGATTCCACGTCTTCAGAAGAAGCAGTTTAGCTGATGATCCTGGAGACCTTAATTAACTGTAGAGGGACACAGGTCAAAAGGGCCCAGCTGGCTCAATTCCTGAAAACAGTTAAGGATGTACGCCTGTGGTTTTGTGAGGAGATTCATCAGGCTTGTGTACCTGGGAGAGGCTAGGTAGGAGGCTGCTTTAAAGGTTGCCTCTCTGCTAAACTTTCTAGGGGCACAACAGAAAATATTCAAAAAGTCTGGACTGCTTTAGAAATGTGTCTTTTGATGATCAAGTCCAGGACCAATGGTCCCCAGAAGATCTGTTGGAAGGGCTGCAAAAGGCTATCAGAAAAGCCTGGAACAAGAAAAACAGCCCAGGCTATTCCCAGGCTGTTTTGCCTCTCTGTGGCCAGACTGAGGGCGGAGTCAGGGCTGAGGGCGGGGTCAGGACTGAGGGCGGGGTCAGGGCTGAGGGCGGAGTCAGGACTGAGGGCGGGGCCAGTCAGGACTGAGGGCGGGGTTTGCAGCTCATAAACCACAGACAGAGGGCCTCTGAGTGAGACCAAGTGTTCAGTCATAGCTGATTCAGAAAAAGACAGATTCACCAGCAGCCAGTGGAACAAAACTCGTCGGGTTTCATGGAAGAAGATCCAAGATGGAGGGGAGGAAAATGGACCAGAGTATCCTGATGAAAGGGAGCCACCACAGTCTGAGGATTCCCAGTCAGAGGGTGAGAATGAGCCGGAGGAGGGTTGTGTTAGATTAGTCTGGCTCAGTGTCTTCACTGGGAAGATAAGTGGAATCTTTAAGCCTTATGTTCTAGACACTTTGCCAGTAAATTAGTGGGGCCGAAATATTCTAAGCATCCTAGGTTTTGAAAGACCAGCCTGATTCCCTCTTAAAATTGGGAACCATCTTGCCATAAGCCATGAAAAGCTAATTTCGGCTTTACTATAAATTACTGCAAATTCTGAACCTGCTTGGAATGTCTGCCCGTGCCTTGAACTCACCCATGCCTGGCTCTCTGACCAGATAGCAGCCCTCTCTCAAACTTTAGTGACACCTCATAAATATTGGCCCTTCCCTGGCCAGACAACGATCCTCTCTGAGGCTCTGATGACCTTCATAAATTCTGATGTCAGGGCCAGCAAAAATGTAAACTAGCCTTTGTGTTATGCTCATTAGAGTTTTGTTATCTGTAACCCCCCTTTGTGTAACTTTCTGGGCTATAAAGCTGGGCTTCGAGAAAGCTGTGGGGCTGTCTTGTTCCCTCGGTTTTTGTGGGGAGAGGCTACCCGGCTGGTCGAAATAATAGCTTGCTTTAATTTGATTTTAATTGGAGTCAGTGGTCTTTTCTTGCGACCTGGTTTAACATTTTGGAGGCCCCAGCAAGATGACCCTGCCAGACCAGACCACAAGACTAGACTGCTAGAAATTCTAAAGTCGGCCAGGGCTCTGGGCTGCAGAGCCACTCTAGGGGGTGCGCACCTTGAGATGTTCCAAGACCTTGGAGTGAGCCTCGGTCCCCGGAGCACTGCTGTGAACTGCCGCCCTAAAACAATTAGCAAGCACCTGGTGGAGGAGGCCTCCATAGGTAAGTGGCACCTTTTAATCTATGTAAAGGTTACTATTGTAAAGCACAAAGTATTTTGCTACCTTTCCACAAAAGGTTAAAAACTTTCAGCCTTTCTTTAATTCATGTTTTAAATGTGATATCAGGTGGTGTTAGCCAATATACATGTGACCTCAACCAATTTATGTAAACTTTGTAAAATGATATTTTAAAGGCAAAGATCAGCTTTAGAACTAGAGCACTTAAGATTTATGAAGAGCCCTGCCTTACCTGAGATAAGGCTCTGTGTCCCATCTTACCATATGTGAGAATGACTACAAAAGCAGTAGGCCAGATTTCAGTTCATTTAAAGTTATGTTCAAAAGTTTTTTGTTTTTTTTTTTCTGACAAGAGTACTAGGATCTCCAACAGGGGATATAATGTATAACTCAGCCAAAATTCAGGGTACTATTACACAAACTAAATATGTTATTACTCTTGTTAATTTTATTTTGTAATTTCCTTATAAATGATCTAAAGATTCCCTGTTAGTGTTTTGCAGAGGTGTTGCTTTAAGAACACAACCTGGGTTAATTTAAGATAATAAGCCACCACCTATAGGATAATACAGGCCCCAATTAATAAAAAAGATAAATAATTATAAAATTATAGACATTAAAGCCCAGTACACTGATGAAATTGATTTGCTGGATGTTTAAGATTAAGATTTAAAACTAAAGTTAAATGAAAAGGGCCAAGAAAACCAATATTTGGCTCTTGCCCTCTGAGTCAGTCTGAATCCAGGAAACAGGGGACTTCTCTAAAGAGCTTTGCAACTCTGGGCCACATAACCTCCCGATCAGGGAGATTAATGAGACCACTGGAGAACAGAAAGCCAATCAGTGCATTTGTATGAAAAGGAGGGTCGTCAGAGAGGGGAGACATCCCTGATGCTTCCAAGGGAAGCCACATGGTCAAGCAAGACCTGGCCCCATCCTAGCGCAAATGGCACTAGCAGAACTGAGAAGCTGCTCTCAAGTTCCCCCAGGAATGACTCCCATAAAAACTCAGCTGACTATTAATCATAGATAGAAACAAAAGTCAGTCTGACTGCTTCATCTTAAAGACTTAGCAAAGACAGTTAAAACCAAAACACAGCCATTCCTGGGCATTTTAAATAATAATAATAATAATAATAATAATAATAATTATTATTATTATTATTTAAGGTATATACCTATGTTAGCCTCCCAAAATAAGTAATACTGGAGGCTACAAAGAAGGATTCTCAGACAGAAATGCCTGATAACTATAAAAAGAGATTATCAAGAAGAACTGCCAGAGACAGAAGTTTTTAATTTAAGACCTACAGATATTCCTAACATACACAAGTAGGCTTGATGTTTGCTAGTATAATTATGCAGCCCTAAGTAACAGAATTAAAGGTTTCTCTATTAGACACAGAGGTCATACTAGTAAATGGATTGTACAAGATCATATGACATTACATTATTAAACTGTATCTTATGGGGAAGGACATCTATAACACTAAAAGTTAAATGTTGTGCTTACATTCCTGATAACTTTAAAAATGTTAAAGATTTACATTTCTATATAAAGGCCTTGTCCAGTCTGGCCTTATTATGGAGACAGCTTCTCCTGGTAAATATATATACTAACTTCTCAGCCATCACACCTCCTGGTGAGAGGACTTCTATTATACAGTGATATGTTCCAGCTGCTGCAACATTTATTCAGTACTCATGGTTTTTGTTTCTCTCATAGAAGCACCCATCCCCAGATGACTTTACAACCTGTTCTTCCCCAACCAGACTCCAAACCGAACTGACTTCTAAAAGGGAACTCACTTCCCTCACGCCGTACCCCCTCACGCTACCCCCCTCTCAGCTCAGAAGAAGCCAAAATGAGCGACGCCCCTCTTCTTACAACAATGGAGCCAAAAATAAATAGACAGTCAATATAAATAATAAATTAAGTCAGGTCAAATTAGGGAGACCTGTTTTGGATGAGTTCAAAAAAAGTTGGAGACTGTTACCTGAGGGATTAAAATTCCCTCAGTGCTCTTCCCCTACCCTATCAAAGATCTGAAAGGGACACATAAGAAAGGGAGGAATGATAGACCCAACCTGATTCCCTCTTAAAATTGGGAACCATCTCGCCACAAAGCCATGAAAAGCTAATTTACTGCAAATTCTGAACCTGCTTGGAATGCCTGCCCTTGCCTTGAACTCACCCATGCCTGGCTCTCTGACCAGATAGCAGCCCTCTCTCAAACTTCAGGGATGCCTCACAAATCTTGGCCTTCCCTGGCCAGACAACGACCCTCTCTGAGGCTCTGATGATCTTCATAAATTCTGATGTCGGGGCCGGCAAAAATGTCACCTAGCCTTTGTGTTTTGTTATCTGTAACCCCGCTTTGTGTAACTTTCTGGGCTATAAAGCTGGGCTGCAGGAAAGCCAGGGAGCTGTCTTGTTCCCGTGGTTTTTGGTGGGAGAGCAGCCCGGCTGGTCAAAATAATAAGCTTGCTTTAATTTGATTTTAATTGGAGTCAGTGGTCTTTTCTTTGTGTCCTGGTCTAACAGTAGCTTCATAAGAATTGAGATATAATTTAAAGTCTATATTTACCCCTTAAAATGTACAATTCAGTGGTTTTGTTCTTTTCATTAGGTTGTACACCTTGATTCAGAACCTGGGTTTCAAGCTCATCTCATGGAAAAACAGGGTCCAAGATAGGAGTGAGGGGGAGGAAGAAAGATTTGTTCAGTGGCCAAAGAATGGAGAAGGAGCTTTGCTCATAAATCAGGTTCTCAACTCCAGGGGTGGAGGGGGGACAAGTAGGATAGGAATAAGGGGTACATCAAAGGCAGGGGTAAGGTTTCAAGGGCGGAGTCTTGCTTTCTGATGTCTTGCAGTCAGCAGGTTGATTGACATCTTGGCAGGTGTCACCCAACTCAGGTGCTGTGTGGGACATGGCAGAGCAGGATAGAAATTCACAATGTGTGGGGGCAGTTAACCAGAGGAACGTGCACGGTCATTCCTATCCCCTGGCTTGATGCAGGTGGCCCCCAGGCAGCCCATGGCTGGCTGCAGACAGGACAGGCTAACAAAGGGAAGGAAAAGTCATGTCTCTTCTAGGTCTAGGCAGGGATCTTCCAGGAGCTTGGGAACTGTCTCCTCATCTCCTTCACCAGTTTGTCCAGGTCAAGTTAACCCTCTGTCACAGTTTGGAACAAAGCATTTCACAGATAACCAGCATTCCCACATGCAAGGCTGAGTAGCATGTGACCCCAAGGCTAAGGCAACAAAAGACACACAGAGATGACAAGCCTTTTCATCCCTTCAGTCACTGACGGGTCATCTGTAGGCCCAAGTTGAAGAGTCAGTGTTTCAGCAAAAGCTGCCTCGGGGTCCCCTAAAGAGTAACCCAGGCAGCTGTTATCAGCACGACCCACACCTCAGAGGTGTGAGCTACAGGCAGCAAAGCCAGTGGGGGACTAAAAATGGATCCCCAGCTGTTGAGAGCCACAGCCTGAGGGGCCCCAGCAAACTTCCAGCTGCCAGCAAACTTCCAGCTGCCGGCTGATGATTGGCTCACAGCAGCCCCAGCAACATCTAGCTGATTGGCTCCTCGGCCCCAGCAACATCTAGCTGATTGGCTCCTCTGCAGTGATGCTCATTGGACTGTTTCCCTGCCCTTTCAGACCACGGAACTGCTCATTGGGGGACTTTTTTGGCTCCGCCCACGTGACCCAGCCAATCGGCCTCAAGAGCAGGAGGATTGTGGGAGGTGGAGAGAAGCTTGTGTGGGAGAGAGAGGCTTGGGGAAAGCCGGTGGTGGCAGTTGAGGCTCTGAGGGTTTTTCCTGAGAGACTATTTTGTTTGTCGTGTGTGGTTCTAAAAATAAAGTTAGTTTCTTTTGACAAGTGGCTCCTGATTGTGCCCAGCCAGACTGCGGCATTTGGTGGCCCGTACGGGGAACGAACCCGCGACCTTAGCAGGAGACTGCTACTAACACCTTTCTATCACCAGAGGGTGTAAGTGTCCAACCAACAGCACCACCTCTACAGGAGACTGCTACTAACACCTTTCTATCACCAGAGGGCGTAAGTGTCCAACTAACAGCGCCACCTCCATATGCTGGGAGGCCCCCAACCCCAGCAGTTGATATTTGGGATCCTGAGACAAGGTCTCAAATATTAACATGCCCTGTATTTGAGGCAGGAGGGCAGCGATTTTACCAAGTTTTAAATTTCAAAACAGTGAAGCAGCTAAAAGAGGCTGTAACAACCTATGGTCCTCAAGCACCCTTCACTGTAAGCTTGGTCGAATCCATTAACAACTTGAACATGACGCCAGCAGATTGGGCTAATATGTGTAAAGCTGTGCTAAATGGAGGACAATACCTGTTATGGAAGGTTGCCAATGAGGAATTTTGCAAGGAGACGGCTAGGCAAAATGCAGCAGCTGGTTATCCTCAGAGAAATCTAGATATGTTGTTAGGAAAGGGACCTTATGAGGATCAGCAGCAACAAATTGCATATGATCCTGGCGTATACGCACAAATTGCTGCAGATGCAATTAAGGCATGGAAGACTTTACAAGGACATGGAGGTTTACAAGGTCAATTATCTAAGGTAATACAAGGAGCTAATGAACCTTATGCTGAATTTGTAGATAGGCTTATTCAAACAGCTACCAGAGTTTTTGGGAATACAGAACAAGCAATGCCATTACTAAAACACCTGGCTTATGAGCAAGCGAATCGTTGGTGCAGAGATATCATTAGACCATGGAAACATGAAGATTTAAACACATATATTAAATTATGTAGAGACATTAATGAACAAGAGCAAGTCGTGGCAGCTGCAGTAAAACAGGCTTTAGATGCCAGGCCAAGAACATGCTACAATTGTGAACAAACAGGACATTTTAAAAGGAATTGCCCCATTGGAGGAGGGTTTAACAAAACTAGGTATCAAAGGAGTAGAATACCAGGTATTTGCCCACGATGCCGTAGAGGGAGACATTGGGCTAATGAATGCCGTTCTCAAACCACCATAGAGGGTACTCCATTATCAAAAAACGAACAAGGACCAGGTGTTTATCCATGATATCGTGGAGAAAGGCATCGGGCTCCATTGCCAAAAAACGGACAGGGGGGCCCAATGCTCCGGGGCCCAAAACCACAAATATACGGAGCACTGGAGGAACCCAGCAACCCCATCAGGGTAGTGCCCAGGACACATTGTCCATCAGATCCCTCATCAGACAAACCAGAGGGAGCGCAGGGTTGGACATCTGCGCCTCCGCCAGAGCAGTACTAACTCCAGAGATGGGAGTTCAAATCATTCCCACAGGGGTGAAAGGACCTCTTCCCAAAGGAACAGTAGGCTTATTATTGGGACGCAGCTCTTCTACTCTAAAAGGACTTATGATAAGTCCTGGGGTAATTGATCCCGATTATGAAGGTGAAATAAAAATTATAGCCAGTTCTCCAAAGGGTATATCAGTAATTTCACCAGGAGATAGAATAGCACAGTTACTAATAATACCCAGCCTACATGATAAATTTTCCAGTCGTACTGTAGAAAGAGGTTCCAAGGGATTAGGCTCCACAGGTGTAGATTGGGCTATGCTTTCTTTAAATTTAGATTCTCGCCCCATGCTAAAACTAAATATTCAAGGACATGAATTTAATGGGCTACTGGATACAGGTGCAGACCTTAGCATCATCTCTCGTCAAGAATGGCCAAAACATTGGCCATTACAACAAGCCACTCAAACGCTTCGAGGCCTAGGAGTGGCGACTAATCCCCATAGAAGTGCAATGGTATTAGATTGGAAGGATCCTGAAGGATGTGAAGGAACTATACAGCCATATGTATTGGATCATCTTCCCGTAAATTTATGGGGACGAGATGTCCTAGATCAATTAGGTTTGACATTAACAAATAACATCAACCAAAATGCACCCACTATTATGACTAGACAAGGTTTTAGGAAAGGAAAAAGATTAGAAAAACAAGAACAAGGTATAGCAGCACCAATACAAATAGATCAAGGAACAGACAGACATGGGTTGGATTTTCAGAAAGGGCCACTGAGACAATAAAAATTACTTGGAAATCAGAAAGACCAGTATGGGTTCCTCAGTGGCCCCTGACTAAAGAAAAGATACAAGCAGCCCATGACCTGGTCAAACAACAATTAGCGGAAGGACATATACAACCTTCTGTATCTCCCCATAATACTCCCATTTTTGTCATCAAAAAGAAATCTGGTAAATGGAGATTATTGCAAGATTTAAGAGCCATTAATAATGAGATGGTTATTATGGGACCTGCTCAATCAGGGATTCCTCAGTTGTCTGCTTTGCCAAAAACCTGGTATGTTTTAGTTATAGATATTAAAGATTGTTTTTTTTCAATTCCAATTCATCCTGAGGATAGTCCACGTTTTGCATTTACTATCCCTGCACTGAATCATGAAGGTCCTGATCAGAGAGATGAATGGAAAGTACTCCCTCAAGGGATGGCTAACAGCCCAACTATGTGTCAAATTTATGTTAACAAAGTAATCCAGCCACTTAGAAATCAAAATCCTGAACTACAAATATTTCACTATATGGATGATGTATTATTAGCACACAAAGATAAAAACACATTGCTAGAATGTTATGCCACACTTACAAACTTATTAAAAAATTATAATCTAGAGATAGCAGTAGATAAAGTACAATTAAATTTTCCAATTAATTATTTAGGAGTTCTATTATCCTCAACCATGGTCCGTCCACCAAAAATTCAAATATGAGTAGATCAACTCAAATCACTTAATAACTTTCAAAAGTTATTAGGAGACATAAATTGGATAAGGCCTTATCTAGGTATACCAACAGGAGAGTTGGGACCTTTATTTGATATCCTAAAAGGTCCATCAGATCCAAATTTACCCCGAATGTTAACGCCTGAAGCAAGAAAGGCATTAAAAATCATTGAAACATATATGGAAAATATGCATTTGGATAGAATTGATATAAGTTTGCCTTTATTATTTATTGTAATACCAACAAAAAATATTCCTACAGGAGTATTTTGGCAAGAAGGTCCATTATTGTGGATACATTTATCTTATTCTCCTAACACTATTCTTACTAGGTATCCTGAGGCTGTAGGACAATTAATACTCAAAGGAATAAAAGCAGCAAAGGGAGTGTTTGGAATTTCTCCCAATAAAATTATTACTCCATATACTATGAATCAAATTGATGAGTTAGCTAATGAGTTAAATACTTGGGCAATAATCATGTGCAAATCTAATGTTTCATTTGATAACCACTTACCATCTAATCCTTTATTGTCTTTTTGGTCATTGCATCCTGTAATTTTTCCAAAAATGACAAGAAAAACACCTATCATGAATGCTCCAAATATATTCACTGATGGGTCAAATAATGGTACAGCAGCAGTAGTTACCCCTGATCAAACTTTTACATTTTTAGTACCCAAACAATCAGCTCAAAAGGTAGAGCTTAATGCAGTTTTACAAGCTTTTGTGATGTTTAAAGATTCTGTATTTAATTTATTTTCTGATAGTCAGTATGTAATTAATGCTATAGTATCTCTTGAAGATGCTGGTAGGATTTCCCCTTCTTCTACTGTTTTCTCTTTGCTTTCCACTATACAAAGTCTAATCTGGGACAGAAAAGATCCATTCTTTATAGGACATATCAGGGCACATACAGGATTGCCTGGAGCCCTTAGTTTGGGCAATGATTTAGCAGATAAAACTACACATGACATACATATTTTCTCTACACTAGAAGAAGCTATAAATTTTCATAAAAAGTTCCATGTCAATGCTAATACTTTACAAAAGCATTTTAAAATAACTAAGGAACAAGCTAGACAAATAATAAAACAATGTCAAAATTGTGTGACCTTTTTACCACAAGTTAATCTTGGAGTCAATCCTAGAGGATTGATACCTAACCATATTTGGCAGATGGACGTCACACACTTGCCAGAATTTGGAAAATTAAAATATTTGCATGTTACAGTTGATACTACTTCTGGATTTTTGATGGGCTCCCTTCATGCCGGAGAAAAAACTAAAGATGTTATAGCTCATTGCTTACAAAATTTTGCCACTGTGGGTGTTCCAAAACAGTTAAAAACAGATAATGCCCCTGGTTATGCTTCTACCTCTTTTAAACAATTTTGCTCAACATTTGGCATTACTCATATAACAGGAATCCCATACAATTCCCAGGGACAAGGCATAGTTGAAAGAGCTCATCAAACTATTAAAATGTACTTATTAAAGCAAAAAGAAGGAATTGGGAAGGGGTATATATTCCCCAAAGATAAACTTAAAATAACCCTTTTTACTCTAAACTTTTTAAATTTGGATTCATCAGGACTTAGTGCTGCGGAAAGGCATATGTGTCCAAAAAATGTACATAAGCCCAAGGTACTTTGGAAGGATATTCTAACAGGACAATGGAAAGGTCCTGACCCAGTAATTGTCTGGAGTCGGGGGTCTGTTTGTGTGTTTCCACAGGGAGAACAGCAGCCGATTTGGATTCCAGAGAGATTAACCAAGGTCCTGACCCAGTGATTGTCTGGAGTCGGGGGTCTGTTTATGTGTTTCCACAGGGAGAACAGCAGCCGATTTGGATTCCAGAAAGATTAACTAAAGCGATTTCTACAGACCAAAAAGAAGATGATTTGGCTCAAATCCATAACAACTGATATCCAAAACTCCAGTTTGGCTATTCTTACATCTGCAACAGAACCAGGATGCTTTTTTCAATATCTATTTTATTATTGCCCTTTGCCATATCATGAAGTTCTATTTTGTTTTTTGAGCTCATACAGACCTAGGTTAATGTTTTGCTGATCAGTTCTATTTTTTGACTATAGAGTTTTTAAGCATTGCAATGGAGATTTCACCTGTAAAAAGTTATAAGGCCTTTACTATAATGTTATGTGTTGTATGTATTATATTATGTGTGCACACTTGTGTTTTGTGTTATATGTTTGAATGTACGTATGTCCATATATCATATATGATGAGCGCTCATGATAATATGGATCCAAATATTTTTTTTTCACGTGATTTATATGGTTTAATTTAAATTGGGTAAACAACTGTTGAGGATTGTTTTAATATGTAAACAAAAAAGAAGGTTAACAGATCTGTTTGTTTACTTTCACCTTTCCTTTTCATTATATTTAATAATTCTCTTAAAGATAATGTAAATTGTTAAGAAAATTGTTTTCTTTTAGTGCCTTCTGTAATGTTACATAATTTTTTCTTTAGCCATTATTGCCAGAATTCCTATCTTCATCCCAGTGCCGGTGAAGACAATGTAAATTGTTAAGAAAATTGTTTTCTTTTAGTGCCTTCTGGAATGTTACATAATTTTTTCTTTAGCCATTATTGCCAGAATTCCTATCTTCATCCCAGTGCTGGTGAAGTCAAAGATAAAACCAATCTACAGCTTCTACAATAGCCATCACTGAACTGCTTGCAGAACTTGCCTGGACACATTGTGAGCTCACCTGTATGCATTGTGAACTATCTGTTGGTGCAGCGACTTATGGTAGTGTTGGGGTATTTTTGCTGATGATGTCACCGGTGGTACAATTTTTCAAAGGAGCCCTCAATTGGCTTAATGTCATGCATCCTCCTCTACTAGTGATGGTCTAAAATTTGGGGGCCAACAGAGGTGAGGCAAAGAACCTCACCCCCCCACAGGTGCAAAGGCCTATCCACAAGTATGGCTGTATGCTGGACCGGTAGTCAGTGACGGGTATGATCCAATTGCAGTGGTACCAACCTAAGACAGGAGGCTGACGCCTAGAAGTCAGTTCATCCGATGACGGGTAAGGACCATATGTTGAATTGGACTGCCTAACAGGCACGGTCCCTAAGCCACATGCTTGTTGTTTAAACAGAGAGGGGGAGATGTTGAGAGCCACAGCCTGAGGGGCCCCAGCAAACTTCCAGCTGCCAGCAAACTTCCAGCTGCCGGCTGATGATTGGCTCACAGCAGCCCCAGCAACATCTAGCTGATTGGCTCCTCGGCCCCAGCAACATCTAGCTGATTGGCTCCTCTGCGGTGATGCTCATTGGACTGTTTCCCTGCCCTTTCAGACCACGGAGCTGCTCATTGGGGGACTTTTTTGGCTCCGCCCACGTGACCCAGCCAATCGGCCTCAAGAGCAGGAGGATTGTGGGAGGTGGAGAGAAGCTTGTGTGGGAGAGAGAGGCTTGGGGAAAGCCGGTGGTGGCAGTTGGGGCTCTGAGGGTTTTTCCTGAGAGGCTGTTTTGTTTGTCGTGTGTGGTTCTAAAAATAAAGTTAGTTTCTTTTGACAAGTGGCTCCTGATTGTGCCCAGCCAGACTGCAGCACCCAGCCACGTGGCCTCCAGGTCAATAAGGCCCATGAGGCTGGAGGGTTTGTTAGGTCTTTCCAAACCCTCACAACGGTCTGATTCTAGAGCATTGATACTCCACCAGGGGACATTATCACGCGTTGCTTCCTCCCTGCCCATCCCGACCTCCCGGCTCTGGAGTCCACTCATCAACTCTTTATCTCAATGATTTTTCCTTCTCTGGACACTTGTCATAATTGGAATCATACAGTATGTGGTCTTTTGTGTCTGGATTTTTTCACTGCATCTAATGTTTCCAGGTTCATCCAAGTGGCAACATGAATCAGTATTTCCACTTTTTTATAGCTGAAAAATATTTCATTGTATGGATGTGTCACATTTTGTTTATCCATAAACTGGCCTCTCTTGGGCTTGGGTAATGCGGCTAGCAATACTCACTGATATGTTTTTATATGAATATGTCCTTTCAATTCTTGGGTTTATACCTAGGATTGGAATGCTGGGTCATGTGGTAAATCTGTGTCATTTTTTTTTTTTAAGGAACCACCAAACGTTTTTAAAATGGCAGTACCATATTGCATTGTGACTTGTGAAAGATGAAGGTGCTGATCTTTCCATTTTTCCAACATTTGTCATTGTATAGACATTCCAAAGAGTATCTCAGGTGGCTTCGACTTACATTTCCTGAATGTGTCATGATTCCGAGTAATTTTCATGTGTGTTTTTCTTGGAGAAATACCTATGCAAATCCTCTGCCCCTTTTAAAATTGGATTTTTAAAAATAATTCTTGAGTTTTTTTTTTTTTTGTGTGTGTGTGTTTAAGATTTGGATATGTGATTTAAATTTGTAATACTATCATCTCTATGATGTGCAAATATTTACCCATTTTGAGATTATCTTTTCACTTTTTTAATAGGGTTTTTTGAAGCACAAAAGTTTAAATTTTTTTTCAGAATTAAATTTTATTTCATATGGGTAGAAACCAGAAATGATTTACATGTTATTTTGTAAATAATATTATTTTATTTAAAAATTATATAATTTTTATATTGGAAGACATCAAATAAAAATGGAAACATGAAAAAAATTTTGCATTTTCCCACATTACAGTACCACATTTCAAAGGAATCTTTCTTGCCATAAATAAGATCTTGTTCGTTTGTATTTTTGAAACAACAGTTGATGTTGTTTCAAGGAAAAGCACAATTATTTAGTGCTTAAGTCTTGACATCAACACACAACTTTAGTAACATTGGTCCGTTACTAAATTATTTCCATTATTGATTAGCACCCATTTATAAAGATGCATTATTAACATGGTTTTAGTTAAAATACAGTGGAAAATTAACATAGTTTAGAGATATGAAGCATACTTTATTTTTTGCTACCTATTAAACTGTGTGGTAACAATATCAGATGGATAAGATTCTGTCTAATCTTTATTATCCACAAGTGTTTTCAAATCATTTTTACCAGCAATCTGAAATTTTTAACTATTTAAAATCAAATGATTGCTATTTTTATATTATAAAAAATTAGAATCCTAATGACTAAAGTGATACTTGCAAATAAATCTTTGATAAACAAAAATAAAGCAAAATTTTCTAATGAACTGTTGATTTTCTATGGCAGTTGGTCTCAAACATGTATAGAAAAGGTATGCTTAAATTCTATATTACAAGAAAACCAAATAATCTTAGAAATTAGTTTTTAATGTTGATCTTAAATATTTTAGAACATACTACAATATGACTTATCTTTTCAGTTCTTAATTATTCCTGTTACCTGTTTTGAAGATTCTAAAAATAACTAAATAGGTCTAAACTTGGATGTAGGGACAGCTATTTGAAATAAGTAGTATAGGAAGCTGAAGTAATATTTGACTTCTTTAGAAGTGTAAATAGATTTTAAAAGCCATCTCTCTATGATTCAGAATGTCAAGTCACAGCATGTACTGACAATATATGTCTGTGGCAGGGAGCCAAAATGTGGTTAATTAGGAAAAAAAAAGAGATGTGTTTTTGAGAGGAGAAAAGAATAGTAAATAGAAATGATATTAGGAAAAAGAAAAGCCTGGTCCCTAAAAATAGAAGGGCCATTAAATGACACCCCAAAGCATCACCCTTCTGTTGGTTATGATGCAGTGCCACCCCATTCCTACCTATCACAATCGGTACATACATATGGACACTTAGGTGAAGATGCAGACACTGCATGGTGGCTAGGCAATTTTGGAATAAACCCATAGACCAAGTCTCTGCACACACGAGTTGTTTACATCTTACCTCCTGATTTATACCTGAACACATTTTCATTAAGCATAATAGTCATTTTCAAATAATGTAATGAAAAATGTTTACTACTTTGCTGAATTATGTTTAAGAAAAAGGAGCTAGCCCTTCACTTATTTTAACAGTAGTACATGCTGGATCTTGTCATACAGTTACATGCACAGAAACTGAAAAGACCATAAATTTCCCACGAGGAGACATTCGTTAGTCTGTCATTGGGAGTGTATTTGCAGAACATTCAAACACTGAAAACACTGGCAACTTCAAGATAGGGCGCGGGTAAAGGCTTATGCAGTATACTTCTACACAAGCCTTTTAGTGACTGCAGTCGGTCAGTCAGAGGTAGGAGTTTATCAATGCATTCCTGCTTCTCCCTGAGAAACTCCTTTCAAAAGAATTATTAGAAGGAACATCACACTTCCCCTCTTGACCTACCAAAGCTTTTACGTTTTCTGCTGCCTCTTTAATTCCAGGTCCATCCTTCTGTTTTCATCTAGTGAAAACCGAATAATGTCACACCAAGATGCCACAGCCAGGTTCACATTTAGTGTAACAGGCATAGCTGGACCTGTGGGTAGAGAGACACATTGGGTATGTGAACTTCTGATGCCTGCCAACATTTCTGCTCCTCCATGTGTGGTATCTCCCCGTCCCTGATGGAGAATCCCTGTGACGGTGGCCTTCCAGGAGGTGGGCATGGTGCTGGGCCGCAGAGTAGATGTGCTATTGCAGGGCACACACTGGCTTGGCACAGTACTGTGCATGTAGGAGGGAGGGCAGGGGCGGGGCTGTGGCCTAGGGCATGCCAGCAGAAAGCCCCAGCCAGTCCCACCAGGTATGTGCCTTAAATTTTGATGAAGTACAATTTGAATTTTTTCTTTTGCTTGTGCTTTTGATGCCATATCTAAAAACCACTACCAAACCGGGCATGAAAATATACCTAAGAGTTTTATAGTTTTAGCCCTTACATATAGGCCTTTAATCCATTTTGAGTTTAGTTTTTGTATAAGTTTGGAGGACTTATGCTTCCCAATTTAAATATTTACTTCAAAGCTCTGGTCATCAAGAATGTTCATGTCATGAGCGTACATGTGGACATCTAGCAGTAGATGGTGAATGGAATAGAATTGAGAATCCAGAAGTGCACTCATGCATCTGTGGCAAGTTTATTATTGACAAGGGTGCCAAGACCATACACAGAGGCAAAGATAACCGTTTCAACGTTTGGTGCTGGAATGACTGGTTGTTGAATTTTTGGCAAAGTATTTCCTTTTATTTATTTATTTATTTATTTTAAATTTTTATTGTTGGTTGTTCAAAACATTACATAGTTCTTGATATATCATATTTAAAGTATTTCCTTTTAATCCTTTTTATTTTGAAAGGTCTGCAACAATGTCCCATCTTCCATTTTTTATTTTAGTAATTGGAGTCTTCTTCTGTTTTTCTTGGTCTGTGTAAGCAGAGGTTTGTTAATCTTTTCACATAGTCAACTTTCTATTTTGCTGATTTTTTCCTCTCTTGTTTTATTCTCCATCATGAATTTCTGCTCTTATCTTTATTGTTTACTTCTCTATACTTTCTTTGGGTTTACTTCCTTTCTATCTAGGTATCTTAGGGTGGAAGATTAGATTATTAAGATCTTTCTTTTTAAATATATGCAAAATAGGGCTATGAATTTTCTTGTAAGCACTGCTTTACCTGCATCCTAGGTTGGTATGTTTGGTCTTAATTTTCATCCACTTCAAAATATTTTCTAATTTCCTTTGTTATTTATTCTTTGACTCATTGGGATCTTAAGAGTATGATGTTTAATATCAATTTATTTGTGAATATCTCAAATTACTTCATTTTATTGTGTTTGAGAACATATGGAGGATAATTTCATTCTTTTAACATTTACTTTAAAACTTGTCTCCTCAGAAAATTTGGAATGAAACCCCCATTTGACCCAGTTATTCCACTCCTAGGCTTATACCCAAAGGACTTAAAATCTGTATACTATAGTGACGCAGCCACATCAATGTTTACAGCAGCTCAATTCACAATAGCTATGTGATGGAACTATGATGAATAAAACTGCATAGCTAGACTACCAATAAATTTCGAAGTATCATTACAGGGTTATTAGAGGAGGGTTTGTTTTTCCCACTTTCCCACTTTCCACTAGACTTTGAATAAGGGATAAAAAGTGAATATGGCAAGCGTCTAACAAAGGAATAAAGCTGAAGTGTAGGAAATTTGAAGATACAACCTACCATGAAGCAGTTTACAGATGAAGAATATGGAACCATAATAAACCTGTGAAAAGGTAATTCACTAAGTGACGTGGAAACAATATGCAATTATCATATAAAAGAAAATTGTTATATGTACATAGCAGGAAATAGGAGGAACAATTTTTTTACGTAAACTGATCTAGTGGGTGGAGAGGGTCACCACATGAGCAAGGCAGCAGTCATACATGAGGTCAGCAATAACTTCTGCTGATAGTGGTAAAGGGGTTCTTGGAGAAAACTTATCAAAAGTTAGAACTTAGTGTTTCACAGAGATAAAATAACTTATTCATGTATTCACTCAAATACTTGGAAATGCTAATTGCAATCTTTTTTTTTAAAGAGAGAGAGAATTGTTTAATATTTATTTTTTAGTTTTCGGTGGATACAACATTTTTATTTTATTTTTATGTGGTGCTGAGGATTGAACCCAGTGCCCCGCACATGCCAGGCGAGTGTGCTACCGCTTGAGCCACATCCCCAGCCCGCTATTTGCAATCTTCATCAGTTCCCAGGCAGCTTCTTATAGCTTTCTGGTCACTTTCAGGGGCTAAAACTTCGGTCCAGGATAATTAAAAGACTCTTCTGCCTCATCCACTCTGACCCAGCACCCTTGTCCTAGGAACCTGCCGAGGGAGGAGTGGGTGGGTTTGGTCTTGCATGTTCCTGCATGTGCTCTTCCCTGGGCTCCCCTCCTTCTTCACGTCTCTGGGGCATGCAATCAGGAATGCTTTCCAACATCAGAGGCGCCAGACAGCCCTTTCATGCCTCCCTCACTGTTCTTCACTCACGGTGCCAACCTGCAAGGCCTCTGGCTCCACACACCAGGCCTCCCCCGGATACATCTGTCACACTAACTGTAGTCACCACCAGTCTCGCTGAGCGTTTTGAGTGGATTTTTCACTTAGCCTGGGAAGTGGGAAAAACAAACCCTCCTCATTCACCAGTGGAGAAAAGAGAAAAAAGCCACACTATTTCCTCAAACATACCAATTCCTTACTCCAGGAAATGTTTTACTTGGAGAATTATTTATAGACTATCCAGGGATATAATGAGAGTAACTTCTTGGTGCTCAAGATGCAGAAGCTTCAAAGCCCGTCGTTTAGAAATTGCCTAGACTTGTTGCTTCCCCGAAGCCTCAGGGAATCTCCACCCACTCTCCAAAGTCGGCTGCACCCTTCCTGGGGAGGGCATGGGGCGTTTCAGCCTATTTCCACCTGTCTCCATCTTGCCACCTCTCCATGGGAACTGTAATTATATAGGGGCCAGTTTGGTTCCTAAAGGGGAGACTATTCCCCTCATCTGTTATTATAGCTGAATTATGTCTCCTCAAAATTCATCTTTTGGAGTTCTAACTCTAATACCTCAGAATGTGACTGTGACTTGGGGTAAGGCATGGAAAGAGGTAATTTAGTTAAAATAAAGTCATTGGGCTGGGCTCTAACCCAACCAGACTAGTCTCCATACAAGAAGAAAATAGGACACAGGCCCAGAAGGATGATGGCCCTCTACGAGCCAAGGAGAGAAGCCTCAGGAGGAACCAGCCATGAATGTCTTGATGTTGGACCTCAAGTCTCCAGGATTGTGAGGAAATCAATCTCTTTTGCTTGAGCACTTGGTTGTGACATCTATCTCCTGAGGGCTTCTCTGTTCCATTTTTCCTCCAACGCTGCCCCTTTCTGTAGTTCGCTCCTATTTCACAGCCCTGACACACGCCCTAAGTCTTTAAAATCAGGCTGTTCACTGTCCACCCTTCTCTGTGCTGGCCCAGCAACGGAGCCACCCAGTTGCTTTACGCGCACCGGGCAGCAGGGGGAGACAGAATCAATGCATGGAGCCCAGAACCGGCAGTACATCTGGAGGTTCTGTGGGATGAATTGAGAGCAGCAAGCCTCTGCAGACCCTGGCAACTCTCCTTCTCTCTGGAGACCTCATGTAATGGTACCGCTCCCTAGAAATCAGAGTTAGCTGTGCTTTCCTCCACAAAGCAGGCAACTGTGGTCTGCCTTCTAGGTCGTGTGTCTAGTTAAAATAGTAAATGCTTAAATAGTGATTACTAGGTGTCAGGCACTGACATGCTTTAATAAACTTACGTGTTATACGTGATCGGATATTTTAATTTTATATTTTATTTTATTATGTTATATATAAATTACACAAGCACACGCTTGCACATATGTATAAAGCCTAAGCCAGTCTTGTCCCGATAGAGTTTGTTTTATTAAATGTGTTCATGCCAACCCCATTAACTGACCTTCTTATCCTTAGTTTATAGGAACCATGTTCCAAAGAAGTTAAGTATCTTGCCCAAGGTTGAGCTGAGACTTAAATCCTGCCAACTGACTCCAAGGCTGTGCTTCTAACTGGGTCCTGTGCCAGCTCCTTGTGTGCGTCTTGGCTCCCACACCCAGGTTTTCTGTTCCTATGTGGCCAAGATGGAGTCTTACTTCACGTCCATCCCCTCAGGCTCTCCTTCCTCCCTCGGTCTTATACTTGGTGTCTGGAAGACATTAGGGCCTTAATAAATAGTTGCTGAGTTATTGATCTCTCTTCTCATTTCCTGGACAAGAAGCTAAGACCCACGAGTGAGGTCCCAAATCCAAGGCCAGAACCTATCACCTTGACTCCTACTTAATGCAACACTGACTGGGCCAAGTTCTGAGGTGACCAGTCCCAAAGAGGCAGGAGCCTATTTTAATAGAGTTACTCTGAGGGTTTTCTAAAGATTCTAATTTCAGTGTGTCTAACCTCACACTTTGACTTTATGTTAAGTAACTCCATGAAATACTCTGAATTGTTATTACAAAAAAGACGGGGGAGGGAGCCCATTCAATGTCTCCCACGTATGTCAGGCCCCAGGCCCAGGAGTTCAGATTTGCTCTCATTTACTCTCAGGCCTAGTGCAAAGAGTCAGCTAGTATTTCTGGCATCATTATAGACTTAGAAACTGAGGCTCAGACAGGTGGAATGACTTCCCCAAGGCCACAGATAGGCCCGAGATTTTCCTATCACACCACCAGGGGGCGACTCAATGACTTCATAGAGAAGGAGCCTGGCTCTGGGGGACCAAGCATCCTGTGTCTGCTGAGGCTGTTAGCAAGGGGGGCTTTCCTGGATGGAGAACAGCATTCCTCCCCACTCCGTGAGTGTCAGGAGAGCAGGCTGCACCCTTACCTCACTTCCCCTTTGTCACGTGGGGTCACCATTACTGTCCCACAAGGAAGGACGCCGGGGAAGGGTCCTCTCTGGCTCTTCTGATGTCTACAGCATCTTTGGTTTTCATGAAGGGACTGAAATTCAGAAAATGTGACCCAGGACAAGCTGCTCCCCTAGTCTGACTCTAGGCTTCAGTTTTCTCTCCTGGGGAGAAAAACCTTAGGGGTCACCACAAACCACTCCCCGGGACTCCTCCTAGGGATAAAGCCCCAAACCCCCGAACACAGCTTCCTTCCTTTATCTTGAGGCTTGTCCGCCATGCAGAGCCTTTAGAATGGACACAAGTCTGAGCAGAAGAGGAGAGAGACTGGGCTGTCTGCCAGGTGGCCATTTCTTGCCTCTCCTTCTGCTCCCTCCTGGGTGGACCTCCCATCTCCCCTCTCAGCACCCTCTCTTAGCTGGGAGTCAGACTGCACCTTCTTCACTCACCAGAGGCCGGGGAGCAGGGCTGGAGGTGGAGATGCAGAGGAAGGGGAATTGTCACCTTGTGTACTGTGCAGAAGGACCTGGGTGACTTTTTCCTCTGACCCCTGAACTGTGCCACCCGGGGCATCCCTGTCCCTGTTGGCAAACAATTGAAATAATATCTACCTTGAGAGAGGGTATGAGGAATTATCTGTCACCTAATAATATCTCAATCGGTGCCTGTTTTCTTTTTGATCTTTCTCATATTCTGACTTCCCCAGTATTAAGTGGGAGCCACAAAGCCACAGGGGAGAGGAAGGCACACGTTATACAACACTCCGTAGCGTAAGGAGCGCCTTCATATTCACCGTTTAGCTGAATGTCCATAGCACTTCTAGGACAATGATTGTAGCTGGTTTCTCCTTTTACAGCTCTGGCACTAATATCCTCGCTTAAGGTCCGTCTTCCCTAGTGGCCTGTAAGTGACCAGAGCAGGGGCCACATTTCTACGGCACTGATGTGTTCCCAGAGCCTAGCCTACAGCTGCTGCTAAAAAAGTCTTTTTTATTTGATTGGTGAAGTTGATTGATGAGTGGATGAGCTACTCCTGGATGCCTGGGTTCCCATCTGCTCTTAGTACCCAAGAAGCTAAGGAACTTAAGGTTATCTAAGGTACCTACATGATCAGTGGTGACGCTGTGATACTTTCTGGCTCCTGGCTTAGAGGGTTGAAGGGGTGGACACAGCTGCTGGTGGGAAGTCATTCGCCTCCTGTTAGGCACTGCAGAGGGACATGTGACTCTGGAAAGAGAACAGAGTATCTTCTCCAAGACCCTCGCCCTCACCCACTGCCACCAAGGTAACCTGGGAGGGTCTATGCACCTCTCACCCTGTGCTGTAAGAATGAGCTGAAGGTCTGGGCTGTGGCTCAGTGGTAGAGCCCTTGCCTCGCATGCACAAGGCACTGGGTTTGAACCTCAGCGCCACATAAAAATAAAGATATTGTGTCCATACACAACTATAAAATAATAATAATAAAAAAAGAATGTGCTTGTGTGTCCGTCCCTCACCCTGCCTTTACCCAGAGTGGGAAGGTCCTAAGGGCAGAAGCTGCTGTCTTACCATCTGTATCTTTGGCCCATGCAATGCCTGGCATGTTACTGGTACTTCCTATGTTTTTGAAGAGTAAATGATGAACTGATGGATGAGCCTTCCAACAGCGGGGCCAAATGTCTTTTGTACGGGATGCTCTAAGTGCCAGGTCAGAGTGAAGATCCTCTAAGGCAGGCTTGCTCCTGCGTGGACCCATTGCTGAGATGTTGTTGACAGGGTGGGGTGTTGCCACAGTTCTGTGGACGACAGGCCCCCAAGGAGAGAGTCTGGGGGAGATCTGTGAGAAGGGGCATGCAGCGGTGGTCTCACGCAGCTCCCTCCCCGTCTGCGGGAGGTTGGGCAGCTCCGGGAGGCACAGTGGCTGCCCCAATCCAGGCACCACCCCACCTGACATTCTGGTTCCTGAGGGCCTGCAGAACCAGCTGGGGAGACTGGACTGCTCATTCTCCATCGTCAGAGGAGTCCCACAGGGGTCAGGGCTGGGTCACGGAGATTAGCCATTGGGTTCATTCCTGCTCTTTCATGCTCTTTGGGCCAGGATCGTGTTTGCCCTTGCGCCGTCTTCCAGGTAGGCACCAGACAATCCCCAAAGTGCCATGATGCCCAGTCTGCACCTGGAGGAGGGTCTTTCTCGTGGCCAGCCTTGCCTTCCTCCAGCCCCCAGAATCACTGACGTCCTGTAAAGCTGTAGGGTTATGCCAGGGACCACACCATTTTTAGGTTGACCTTAGTTATCTTCATCATCATCATTATTTGATTATGTTTATGTCATTGTTACTATTAGCTTATATTTTTATAGTACTTTGTGGCTCACCAAGTACCTTGCTGTATGTGATCTCATTTGATTAGGGAGCATGTTATTAGCCTCTATTTTAGACATGAAAATAATGTAGGTTCAGAGAAACTATGCGACGTGTCCAAGGTTGCAGGGTTCATATGGCACAGTTGATGCTCAAGGGCAGGTTTCCCTGTATTATATTTAATTTTATTTCACTGTAAGTATTATGCTCAACTCGTTCTTCTTCCGCACTAAAGATATGACTGGCTTACCACTGGTCCTTGTGTCTCATGCTTCTATTAGAATTCATCCAGTCTCCCCATTCCCTGGTTCACAGTAAGAAGCACGGTACCTCAGTAACTGAGGCTCAAAGTACTGTGAGCCTAGTGCTTCTGAGACAAGGTCTTCCCACAGTACTAGGGATAGGTGGTGGCAGAGATGTGTGTGAAAAGTTCCAGAAATAGACAGAACTGGAAAGACAGAACAGCAGAAGGTTTGCGGGTACCTGCTAAGTGCACAAGGATGCCTATGGATTGTAAAATTTCTGACCCCGGGGTGCTTTCTACTCAGGTAAATCAGCATTTGTGTCTAAGAATCTTGGGTTTGGTGGTGGATGGCTGCAGGCTGGCCTCTCACAGAGACTCACCCTGCTCCTGAGGTCAGCTCAGTGGGAGTTAGTTCAAATAGCTGCCCATGGCTCAACTTCCTTCCTTCCTCCCTCTCTCCCTTCCCTCCCAATCTCTTTCTTCTTCCCACAACTATTTAAGGAGCGTATACTATGCTCCAAGTAGAACTAGAAATCTAGAGAGATCAGCTCTCTCTGGGGCATGAAGAATCTGGCCCAGACTCTGGCCCAGACTCCAAGCTCTCTTTCTGTACCCAAAAACCTGTGAGCATCGGTAACATTCCAGTATCTTCCAGAAGTTGACATAGGCTCAGAGAACTGGCCTCAATCAAAGGGATTCCGCAGAGTAGCCTCCTCCGGAGGGCAGTAACTGACCCCACCAAACCAGGGGCCCAGTTCTTGCTCCTCTCAGGTAGCTGCTTGGAGTAGGGGAGTCAGAGGTGGAAACTGGAGTCATTTTTCCCCCAAGACCTTCCCAGAGTCTGCTGGGCTCCCAGCACTAACTGGGCAATAGAAGTGGAGTGGACACTCTGTCAGGAGCTGCGGGACCTGGTCCTCATTTTATGTTCCCCAGGTTCCCTAGTTCTGGAGGGGGATGTAGTTAAGACAGTGGCGGCGGGAAGGACCCGGGCTCAGTGGCTGGAGCTCTGGTGCTAATCTGTCCTCTGGAGTCAGCCTTGTCCTCGGGATGAGGAGGGCTGGGCCAGAACTCTGACAGACTCCAGATGACCCACGGAGTCCAAGAACCGCTCAGGTAGGACCTGGGGTCAGCTGATCTAATGTGAGATCCAAACTCCCAGGGTTTGTCCAGCATCCCAGGGAGACCAAGACAAGATGCCAGGGAGAAGTGGTGTCAGCCACAGAGTTCAACTGGATCAGACTGAGTCAAGGTCAGAACCTGTTGTGGGCCTCCTCCCTCCATGACAACCATGCAAGCTCTCATTCTTTAGTTCTTTCTTTCTTCACCCAGCAAATACTTGCTAAGTGCTATGAGCTCTGTGCTTGGCCTTGAGGGTACACTTGGTGAAGGGACTCAAGGCGCCTGTCCCCAAGAAGCCCTCTGCAGAGAAATGGCCTCCCCTGAGTGCTGATGAAGTGAGGACTCTGTGATATCCCTCAGGGTCATGCAGGAGCACTCAGTCCCTAACGTGGAGGGCTCAAGAACACATCGGGGAGGTGGATGGCTAACACAGAGCAGGACAGGCACCCTAGCACAGAGGGACTCCATCACGGGCGCCATTGCTGGGGTTTGTCTGGGCAGGTTTCCCAGGGGACAGTCCTTGGCAGGATCCTGAGGCACCTGTAGGGGTGAAGGGGGAAGGTGTTCTAAGCAGGGCTGTGCCTCGGTGCACTCAGGGGTGGAAATAACTTGATGTGGCCATAGGGTCCATGTGGTGCAGAGGAGGTAAGGCTGGGGAGTTAAGTGAAGGTAAGATGTCACGTAAGGAGAATCTGGGTGTCACTGGGAGGAACCTTTCCTTGTGGGTAAAAAAGTTTTAAATAGGCTCAGACTTTTAGGAAGAGAGAGAGAAAAGATATGAGGAAAGGAGGGAGTGGGGCTGGGAGAGGAAACCCAGGGCACCCTAGATGTCGACTTAAGGGATAGAAGCTAGGGTACCCCCAGACTTGGGTCTTGGGGTTATATGCTGAGTGAATAGAGAAGGCTTGTGGGGAGGCATCTGTGTGCATGGGTTACTAGAAACTGAGGAACAAGGTTTCTGTCATCAGAGGGTAGGGGTAAAGGACAGGGAGGAGGGAGAGGGTCCTTTACCTTGCAGCCAAGGGGAATCCTTATGATGAAAGAATCTTTAAAGCATCTTGAGGACGTGTGGCTATTGAGGCAGAGGAGGGAGCAGAGGAGTCGTGGAGGGGAATAGGAAGTGTCTAAGCCAGTTCCTCAGATGGAGCACTCTGCACCCCTGGGGTGGAGACAGGGCTCTTCTCAGATGGCTCTTCTGCATTCTGGCGGAAAAGGCTGGCACAAAGGTAGCAGGAAATTCTTGGCCATTTACCTAGAGACTCCGGGCATCTTTGAAATTGCTCAGACGCCTGTAAAGTGACTCAGGCTTGCTCCTCCTGTCTGTCAGAGGTGGGGCGTGACTGGGCATGCCCCAGAAGCCCCAGCACCGGCCCCACAGGGCAGGTTCAGTCCTGAGCTCACAGGCAACGTGGGTGGATTCCAGCTTTGGAGGCGGAGAGAGCAGAGGAAAGAGCAGCTCCAACCTAGAGCCACCAGTCCTGGTTGCTGGGATCTACGGGTGTCTTTCCTGTGTTACAAGAGAGATTCGCTTTCTGTCTCTTTATCGTTATCAACAGAACCTCTCCTTGCTGTCAGATGACATGTAGGGAGAGGACTGCCTTTGTTTCTTAGTTCCCCCTGTTCTTTTCTTACCTTCTCTTCTCCCTCTTTCTCTCCTTCTTTCCTTCTCTCTTCTTCCCTCCCTTCCTTCCCTTTAACCATGCCTGGTGCCCAGTCAAAGGCAGGCCCCAGGTGGGCAAAGACAGACAAAACGTCCAAGTGAGCTCGGAGCTCTCCAGGGGCAAGGTGGTCTCTCTGGGTAAGGGACTTGTATTCCCCGGCTTCCCCAGGGGTCATTTCAATTCAATAAACACATGTGAGCCACGACTGAGGCAACCCTTTGGTGGTGAGGGACACCCAGAAGAGGGGGCTCACCATCTTTGATCCCTAGTTGGAGCCCAGGACTGGGAACCACGAGCGCCTCAGTCCCCTGGCACTAAGACTCACTCGGGTGGGTCTTGATGCCCCTTCCCTCCACTTGACTCTACCTAGGAGTTCCCAGGACATCTGGTGTTTCCCACTCCATACTGTGGGCACTCAGTGGAAGGACAGATCACACAGTTCTTGATCCCAGGCAGTGGAGTCTGCCAGGGAGGCCACGGGAGGCCAGGTTGGCAGGAGGAGGCATTCAAGCTGTGGATGGACGGATGGACGGATGGACGGGCACACTGAGCTTCAGGAGTGGCACCACAGCACCTGCTGGAATTCCCGTCAGTCGTGCCAGGCATGGTGCCTGGTGCTAGCAGAAGCTCAAAACATTTAAAAATGTGAATAAAAGCAAAAGCCATGTCTGTGGGACTTTCTCGGATCCTCTCATTCTGCCTGGTGTCTCTGTGCCAATTTAAACATTTTATCACCCAAGTCACGCATCTTCATTGCGCTAAATTAGAAAATGTGGGTAAGCCAAAGGAAACAGAAATGCTTGTGACCCCCACCCAGAAGTGATGGCTGTTAGGGTCCTAGTGCATGTCCATACAGACTTTTTTTCTGTTTATTTCCATATTACATATAAAGCTACAGGTGCATCGAGAGAGTCTCACATAAATTGTCTTATAGTTTGTGCCTTTGTAACTTGCTGTACCCTTTTCTAATGCACTTCACTGGGTCTGTACCCAGCACGTCTTCTCCCAGGGCAGACCAGGGGGACACCTGTCTCCCCCAGGGGCCTGACAACTCTCCGTGGGCAACAGTGGCTCGTCATCTTTGCCTTCTCATTGTCTAGCCCAGGCCTGGCTTCCTGGAGGTCCTCAATGGAAGGTGGAGAAGTAAAAAATTCCCTGCTGAAGACATTCTTCTGATGACGGCAAACAGGGACACATTATATACCTGTGAGGGACAAGTCAGCTCCCCAGAGGGAGAGAAATCGCACCGCCCTGTTGGACGCCCTGTTGGACGGAGGGGCCCTGCAGTGTGAGGGGGTCCTCTGCAGCCAGCCCCTCCCTGCAGCCTGCTTCCGTCACCTGTGCTGCCAGTCAGTCCCCATCTTTCCAGCTGGGTAAACAAGGTGCCTCAGTGCATGCGCTTCCAGGAGCCTCCTGGGCTATTTTTACTCCTTCGCATCCTCCGCCCCGGGTATTTATTTATTCTCTAGGAGGAGGAATCCTGCTTTCTCTAGTTACTCACTCTCGAGGCTCCCTGGGCATCCCTGCCTCGGGCTGGGCTCCAGGTTTGGAAATGCTCCTCACGGGGCAGATAACACCCCAGCTGGCTGTGAGCATCTCGGGGCCAACCAGCAGGCTGGGGGGGCTGGCTGGGCCTTGAGGCAAGGCCTTTCCAGGAAGTGCTGACACACCTGGGGACCCCAGCAGCTGAGAGTCAGCCTCTGGTGTCCCTGCCTTTAACCCTTCTTGGACACTCATTTCTTGGAGGTGGGGCTGCCCAGGAAGGGAAGATAGCACTATAGCTTGAGGTCAGGACTGCTAGAGGCCCTTCCACCCAGCGTTCCCTTCATTTGGGAGCAAGGGGAGAGCTCCATTTGAAGCCATATTGCAGTAATTTCCAAAAGAGTAATAGTTATAGACTGTTTATGTGCATTGTAGCCTATAACCCACTGGGGACTCTCAGTCTTTGTGTCTCTTCCCTGACAGAATACAGATACTGGGCTAAAGGTCACTGTGGTTCAAGGAACAAGCATTCAGGAGATTTGGGACCCAAAGAACCGAGTTTGAACTCCGAACTACAGAACTGCAAGATAATAGGCTACCAAATTTGTGATAACTTGTTACAGCAGCAATAAGAAACTAATACACACGGTTCCAAAAATAGCTTTAAGTTTCTCTGTGTGATCTTAGACCAACGCCTCTCTGAGCACTGATTTTTGTCTTTGAATATCAGGAGTAATAAGTGTTCTACTCTCTGGGGTTGTTGTAAAGCTTCAGATAGAAGGATGAATGTAAAACAGCTTGACACTTCTAATCTGCTCGAGGTGGTACAAGTTGGCCTTCCGACTCTCGGGGGAAATAGGGAGCTGGAGGTGTAAGGCCAGAGAGGGCCCTGGGCATGTCCTAGGAACAGTCCTGACATCTCTGGGTTTTCACTGACTGTGATTAAGACGAAAGTAATAATGACAAGAACAAGAACAACATTTACTGAGCGCTTGCTGTACGCCAGGTCCAGGCTAAAGGATTTACAGGCACTCTGTCATGGAATCCTCATAGAACGGGCCTCTTATGAGCTAGGCACTGATATTATTATCCTCATTTTACGGATAATAAAATCCATAAACCTTGTTTATCTGTGAGGGTTTTCTCTGTCATCTCTTCTCTAAAATCCCCCTTGGCCAAAGGATGGCCTAACAACCCCAAAGGTATCAGGAAGACCTCTTATCCATCAGAGGATGTGAGCCTTCAAATCAGAGCACCAATGGAAAGAACTTTTAATAAATTTGACCTAATTTTAAGTAAGTAAGCTACGTTGTGAAACTTAAAGCTATTTTTGGAAACGTGTGTATTAGTTTCTTGTTGCTGCTGTGACAAGTTACCACAAATTTGGTAGCCTATTAACTTGCAGTTCTGTAGGTGAGAACTGGCACGGGTTTCTTTAGGCTAAACTCAGGTGTTGGCAGAGGTGTGTTGATTTCCTTCCTTTTTCCGGCTTCCAGAGATTGCTTGTATTCCTTGGCCTATGGCCTCTTCCTATAATCTTCATAATGCCTCACTCCAACCTTTGATTCTGTTGCCCTGTCTCCTCTCTCTGACCTTGACCTTTCTGCTTCCCATTTATAAGGACTTTTAGAATTGCATTGAGCCCACCTGCATAGTCCAAGGAAATCTCCCCATCTCAAGGTGCTTAAGTCAATCACAGCTACAAATCCCTTTTGCTATGTAAAGTACTGCATTCACAGGTTTTGGGGGTGAGGATGTGGATTCTTTTTGGTGGGGGAAGGATGGACTTCTCTTTGTCTACCCAACTATTCATCAGGGCAACCGTGAGTGGTGAAAATCAGACAGGTAAAGAAGTGTCCTTTGCTATGTTCAATGTTAGAGGAGAGCAGTGCCCTGCAAAGCCCCAGACGGAGAGTTCCCAGGCTGGGGTCAGCACAAAGGAGCCCAGGGAAAGGGCAGCCAGGGAACACAGGTGTTCAAGTCCACCCACATCTGTCCAGGGCTGGAGGTGTTCAGATGACCTGATGGAGCTCTCTAGCTTTGTCCACCAACAAACCTGAGGTCATTTTTCAGGTCTAGATGAACACTTGGTGTCTTGGAGGAGTTCTCCCCAGGGGAGGATGTACCTGTCAGGCCCACATTTGTCACTCAGGTTTCTCTTTGTAAACTGATGTCATCAGTCTCTGTGTGAGGTGTAGTGAATCAGTGTCCCTGAGACTGATAAGCTCAGAGGCACGCACACGGCTGAACTTTGAGCCATGGAGCAGTCATCGAGGTGGTGCCATCCGGGAGGTTCCTGGGGACCTGCCAGCTGGCCCCTCCCTGGTGATGCCTGGCACTGTCTTTCAGAAACAGGTGCCTGACTCCTGGTTACTAAGGGTAGGAGAGGTGACGATTACTTCCCCCCAGATATGCGATTCAGGCCATGATTCAACACATTTATTACTATTTCACTCCAATTTCAATAGCCATGTTTAATAAGCAAATTATAGTTGTCCCTCAGTATCCTCGGGGATTTATTCCAGGACGCCCTGTGGATACCCTAATCCTTCAATGCTCAATGATGCTGTATTTGCATTTACCCTGTGGACCTCTTCCGCCCACTTTAAGTCATCTCTAGATTACTTAAAATAACTGATACAATGTAAATGTGAATGCTGTGTGTAGAGTTGTTACACTGTATTAGTTAAGGAATGATGACAAGAAGAAGTCTGTACATATTCAATAAAGATGTATTTTCCCCCCAGAGTATTTCCAATCTGTGTTTGGTTGAAACCATGGATACAGAACCCACGAATATGGAGGGTTCTCTGTATATAACATAAAACTCACTGGGAAAAAAATCACAAGAAGAAATAAATAATCATTGAAGAGGCAGAATGCTGTATCAGAGAGAAGGCTGATAGCAGGGCTTGAATTCTAGCTTTGCCTTTAGCTCCGCGCCATCTAGGTTCATCTTTAAGTCTCAGTTTCCTTTTCTGTAAAAGAAGGGAGGCTCCATTCTGACTGTGCTTTAGAACCACCAATGAACTTTGAGAGAGTGTCAATGTCCAGAGGTTGAAAACCACTAGCTCTGAATGAAGGCCAAGATCCTTTCCATATCTTCTATCATTCTGTGAAATGTCCCAAATTTGTTAATGAAAGTCTGGGTCCAGATTTGTTGGACGCATCTGTTTTCCTTTCTGAACAGCAAATTAAAGTGAACAAGGAAATAAAAATGAGTGTATAATGTCTACAAACACCAAATTAGCTCTCATAGGGGTTCTGACCCATGTAGTCAGGTAGGTGGCTGTATATCCAAATAATTATAAGTTAAACGGGAAGGCCGTTGTCTCTTTTAAAGTTCATAATATGCATGTAGTAATACAGGTGATTTCTTTAACTTCTATTAAGCTTCTTCTTCTTCTAGAAGTTTTGAGGCTTATATTTCTTTCTTATATTTCTAAGTAAGGCGGGGCGTGGTGGGGGAATGGATGAACAACCTAAGACACAGAGATCTAGCAGCCAACCTCTTTCCTCTCCGCCTGGTGGTCTTTATCTAAGCCCACTCTATACCCTATCTGATGAAATTTAGAAGTGTTACAGTGTCAGGTTTTATTTTTAACACTTATCGAGTGCTTACTATGTGTTAGGCACTCCTCCAAGAGTTGAATAAATATGAACACGTTTAATATACAAATGACCCTACGAGATAAGCATTATTTCCTTTCACATTTCATGGATGAGGATAGTGAGGTAGAGAGCTCTTCTGACTTGTCCAAGGGCACTGCTGATAAGTGGGAGTCTGGTATCCAGACCTGGATACTGGCTCTAGAACTAACAATTCCAGCCACTTAGCAGGAGATTCTGCACCCTGCAGGAAATGTTCTTCTGCACCCAAAATAACGCTCCCTAGAATGGATAACATGGGAGTGCTTATGCTAAAATGTTAAGTGAAGAGTTAATAAGATAGACTCTCATCATAAAGACTATGTGAAACAATAATAAATACTGGAGAGGACGTGGAGAAAAAGGAACCCTTTTATAGTGTTGGTGGGATTGTGAATTAGTACAACCACTATGGAAATCAGTGCAAGACTAGGTGTGGAACGACCACATGACCCAGCCACACACCTCCTCAGTATTTATGCTAAAGAATTGAAGTCAGCATACTTTAGTGATACATGCAAACCCAGGTCCATTGCAGTACAGTTCACAATAGCCAAAGTACGGAGCCAGCCTAGGTGTCTGTTGGCAGATGAAAGGACAAATAAATGTGGCATATATACAGAGGGGAGTCTTATTCAGCCATAAAGAAAAATGAAATCGTGTCACTTGCAGGAAAATGGATGGAACTTGAGGCCATTGTGTTAAGTGGTAGTAGCCAAACCCAGAAGGTCAAGGGTCATGTTATCTTTCATACGTGGAAGCTAGAGAGAGGACGAAGAAAAAGAAGGGTGGATCTCGTGAAAAGCAAAGGGGACCAGTAGAAGAAAGAACGGGACCAAGAAGCAGGAAGGGAGGGGGGTGCTGGGGAGTGGTATGGCCAGATTGCACTGTTCGTCTGTGTGCCTGTGAAAACCATGGGCAACGACAAATCCCATCATCTTGTACAACTATAATAAACCACCAGAAATGTGGAAAACAAAGACTGGGTGAGCTCAGAACAAAATACAAATCACCAAAAAACTATACATGGTTAAAAAGAAAGCAAGGAAAATAGCAAAATACGAGTAGTGATTTTGGAATGGAATTATAAATAACTTTTAAAAAATGAATTACAGAAGTAAATACTCTAAAGTGTTTGCTGTAAGAAAACATGAGGGCTAAGCTCTAATATTACAAAAATCGTTTTTGTTCCCAAAATAAACAGATAAATAATTTGGAATTTAGTATAAATTTTCTCATAGAAATAATCCACAGTGACTAGGTTCTTTTTACTTTGAAATCCCCTAGATTTTAGGATTTGAATTTACTTTTTAAAGCTGCCACATAAAAACTGTATTTTTATGGGGTACCATGTGATGTTTTGATATATTGATACAGATTCTTTATAAATTAGCATTTTGAACCTAGAGTTCCAGACACCATTGTTAGAACTTTATCGACATTTCCTTCTTCAGTGAACTAAGAATTGTTATTAGTCTCATTTTACAGTGACAATTAAGTGACCTTCCTGAGATTGCAAACCTGGAAACTGGTGCCAGTCTCTTTGGAGTCTGCATTGTAATTGAGCTGCATTGCTACCCCCTGCAATTTAAAGGAGACCACTTAACCCCGTGTGGGTTACCAAAGGTAACTAAAATATGACATATTCACATTGAATATGTCATATTTTAGTTACCTTTTTTCAGGAAATCGATTTTGGCTACTTTCCTGGTGACCTAACTTTCCTTCATAATACTATTTGTAGGGAAAATAAGCTCTGGATTCTATTATGGGTTTTCAAAACCCATGGACACTTCCCTTCCACCAGCCCCCAGTCCCCATCCCCTGCATGGAAGGTCTCCACTTGAGGTCATCTGTATTAAAAGGATCTTCCCTGCTCTCCCTGGAGATGATCAGAGCTGAGGCCTCACTTCTCTGCAAGCTTTTAGAGGCCCCAGTTCTCCCCTCCTGTGTACCCAGTCCCCGCACCCCACCTTGGGTTCGCCAAAGTGCTTTCCTTAGGACCCCATGAGGACACAGAGGCCATTCCTAGGCTTCTGCTCACTCAAAAAGACTGGTAGTGCTGAATCAGGGCTGTCTGTGACCTCCTTTAGTGTGTCAAGTTCAGGGAGCGAGAGAGGCCAACCACCCACACCATGTGCATTAGGCCTGTGAAAAATAACCCCATCAGGATATCAAGCATTCCTAGTTCAGGTTATGGCACCACCCAAGAAGGAAGAAAGCCATCTTGGATCTTATTCTGGAGCACTTCTTGTTCTTAAAAAGACCATTTTCATTTCCACCTTGGGACTCTCCCACTCCTTTTCCTATTCCAAAGAGAAGACGGATCTTGTCTTCACCCCAGAGGTCTACAACCAGCCTGGCCCAGCTCAGGAAATAGGGAGCATAGCAGAGCTGCCTGTGAGATTGACAGGTATCCTGTGCAATGCGCAAAGCTCCATCACCATCCTAGAAGGGCACCCTCCTGTGTTAATACTTCAGATGCTTATGGAGGGAGGAATTGGGTCCTTGGAATAGGAGGGGAGGGAGCCACCCATGCACCTTATGAAAGACGGTATCGGCATCCTGCGCGTGATCTGATACCAGGTCAGAGCTGAACTGTATAAAAGGCAGCAGCTTCTAACAGCACCTCAGTCCACCCGCATCCCGAGTGACCTACTCCAGTGCCTGAACCAGGTAGAGCACATCTCAGGGATCAGGAGGGACTCTCGGAGCTGGTGTTTGGGCAGAAAGAGGACCTGGGTGGATTGAGACTAATCTCCTAGAAAGACGAGGAGAAGGGAGGGCTTGGAAGGGAGGGTTCTGGAAGGGAAAGGTGGAAGATATGGAGAGGGCACGAGAGATCAGTGTTTTTGCAAAGCTGCAAACAATTCATTTGAAAGTATAAAGTGTGTGTGTGTGTGTGTGTGTGTGTGTATACATACTTTGTAATTGGTGTTAGGAGACCGGGTTTTAAGAATCTGAGGATCATAGAGAAAGTCTTGTAAATTCACGATTTGGGCTACTTGAACTTACAGCTTCTGTATTGTCTTTCAGCTTTACTCAGTTCCTGCCAAGATGTCCTGCCAGCAGAGCCAGCAGTGCCAGCCCCCTCCCAAGTGCCCTCAAAAGTGCCAGGCCCCCAAGTGCCCCCCAAAGTGTCCCCCTAAGAGCCCTCAAGTCTCTTCCTGCTGCAGCTCTGGGGGTGGCGGCTGCTGCAGCTTGGGGGGTAGCGGCTGCTGCAGTTCCGGGGGTGGGGGCTGCTGCCTGAGCCACCACCGGCCCCGCAGGTCTCTCCGTCGCCGACACCAGAGCTCTGGCTGCTGCAGCAGTGGAGGCGGCGGTGGCTGCTGTGGCAGCAGTGGAGGCGGCGGTGGCTGCTGTGGCAGCAGTGGAGGTGGCGGCGGCTGCTGTGGCAGCAGTGGGGGCAGCGGTCGCAGCAGTGGCAGCTGTAGCAGCGGTGGCAGTAGCCAGCAGTCTGGAGGTTGCTGCTAACCTGGGCCCAGAGAAGCACCGAGAAGCAGCACTCGCTGAAGATGTGCCAAGGCTGTGGCTTCTGTCCCCGCCCCCCCCAGGGCTTCTAATGCTCTGGGGCTCCCTTGTCTGCGCAGGCTCACCCACTGGGCTGTCTTGCCCTTCCCTGGCCTGGGTCCCCTCTCACACACCCTTCTTTGGAGGATGAAGTGTTGAAATTAAGCCACGAAGCTGTGTTTCTCTGCAACAATAAAGCTCCTTATTCCTGATGTCACGGCCTCCCAATGACATTCTGTGCACCCCTCCCCTCTTCCATCACACGCCCCTCCCGCACCAAGCCATCTTCTGTCCTCCCCTTCCCCTTCTTTTAAGTGCAAGTGAACATATTGAAATTCTGTTTTGAGAGCACATATTGGCAATCAGACCTCTGGGAGGCGATATCCCCTTTAAGGCTCTGAATTTGGGAACTTTAACAATGAAGGCCAGCATCCCGTCTGACCCCAGGGGAGGAAGCTCACCTGCAGGAGGAGGGCGAGAATGGTTTGGGGCGAGGAGGTGGGTTGTTCTCAGGGAGGTGACACGCTGGGAGGCCTTCCTTCAGGTATGGGTCTTAGTTTGGAAAAGGTTCTCTCTTATTCTGGGGGCACATGATGGCTTCAAGTGCTCATTTGGGGCTTCAATAAATGGACCCACTACTTTTCAGATGATCTCAGGCGTATGTCAGTTGGCCAGAGTGCAGAGCTGGGTGGGGAGTCAGGAGGCAGGAGTGACCTGTCGGAGCATTTCCCCTGGATCCTGGAATGCTGGGTTTGAGCCCAAGAACCAAGAAGGTCACCCTTTCAGTCAAGACTGTCTCCTCATGTGCAGGGGGTGCAGGAAGGGAGGCTCTGGCCACTACGCTGGAGTTTCCAGAGAACATTCCTTAGGAATGGACTGGTTCTGTCAGGAGATAGTAAAAAACAAACAAATAATAAAACAAACAAAACAAAACACCTTATGATTGAAAGGATAATTCCAAACAGCCTCTCCATAAGAGATAAACAATTGATCCCTCCTTTGATAAGAGTTAACAGCCGCATAAGAGGTTAGAGCTCTCCATCTGATGAGCAGCTACTTGCCCAATTAATTCACTCCTCATATCAGTTCCGATCAACACCTTTTCTTCTCCACTTTTTTTTGGGGGGTGGGGGTGGTTACTGGGGATTGAACCCAGGGACTTAACCACTGAGCCACATCCCCAGCCCCTTTTATACTTTATTTACCGACAGGGTCTTACAAAGTTGCTTCAGGCCTTGCTAAGTTGCTGAGGAGGACTTTGAACTTTCCATCCTCCTGCCTCAGCCTCCCAAGCTGCTGGGATTACAGGCACGTGCCACTGCACCCGGCTTCTCCGCTCTTTTTTTTTTTTCTTTTACAAAAGACTTTGCTGGATTTCCCAGAGGAGAGCCTCCATCCATCTTTTTGCTGCATGATTTCCTTCTGACTTCTAGTGTTGACCTCACTTCTTGAAATGTCGCACCTGTACTCGCCAAGAGATGCTCTGGGCACAGGCAACCTGTTAATCAGGCTCCAAAGCCACGTTAAATGAAACTGGTCTCTTCTGTGACTTACCTTTCCTGGTCCATTTCCTCCTGCCACTCCCAGCTCCCTTATCCCCCTTTATCTCTTCCATTAACCCTTGAGATCTAGGCCTTCTCTTGCTGCTGGTGTCCCCAGTTACAGCCAGGTAGCTGTGCTGCCTGGGAAGTTTTGAGGCAGTTCGTGTCCACAGGCTCCTCTAATTCTTAAAAGTTAGTTTTGCTTATTGGGACCCTGTCTCAAAATAAGAAAATTAAAAGGGCTGGGTTGAAGCTCAGTGGTAAAGTGCCCCTGGGTTCAATCCCCAGTACCCAAAACTAACTAAATAACTAAATAAAAATTAGTTATGCTAAAAGCAACAGCCATCCTTGACACTGAGGGCCTCGGCAAAGCCTTTCTCTCCCCTTCCTCGCTCCCTCCCTCCCCATCTTCCTCCCCCCTCTTCCTTCCTCGGTCCTTTCTTTCCTCCCTCATTCCTTCCCTTCCTCCTTCCCTCTCCTTATGCTTTCCTTTTCTTCCCTATTGAACAGTGGCTCTTCCGAGGGAGTCGGGGGTGGGGGAAGCAGCAGAAGGCCCCCAGGCTGGCCTGCATTTGGGCCACCGGCCCCACTCATTTTCCTCCTGGACCCAGCAGGGCTGTATTATGGGGACATGGTTACCTGACTATATTCACCACTTTTCTGGTCTGAACGGTCTCTTAACTTTGCCCAGGATTTTCTTCCTGTCTCCAGGGACAGAGGGAAATCACTACTGGGAGTCTCACCACCATCAGGTTCTTCATTCTTCACTCAATTCCACTTAAGAGCATCTGCGTGAGACCCAGCAGGTTTACACACAGCCTGCAACCTGCCTTCGCTGCCAAGAGCAGACAGTGAATCAAGAGGACAAGTAATCTACCAACGACCAGGTGGGTGACTACACAGGGACGGACGCGTGGGCTAGGGGGACCATGCACGCACGTGCACACGTGCATTGTAGAAGAGGACAGAGGGGGCCCAGCCCTCTCCTCACTTGAGCCCTGTGCCTCTCTTAGCACACACACAGCCCTCCCAGCTACGGACAGTGTCCTGTTTGGAGAGTAAACACAGCCCAGCAATCCTGGCACCTCTGAGAAGTGACTTGGATATGCACGTGCACCACCTACGGTGCTACCTGAGTGATGAATGTCTCTGGGATGTGAGTGTCATCTGAGCACATCTGTTGAGAAATGGGCCCCTCCCCAGAGCCTGTGCTTAGTTGGAATATTATAAAAGGTTCTCTGGCTGTTCACTGCTCAGTTCACTGCCTGGTAGTGGCACGGTCCAGTTGGAGAACTGAGTGAGTCTTCCAGTGGAGCCAGGGTCTGGTAAGTGTCAAGCAGGGTCTGGGAAAGAGTGGGCAGAACATAGCTAGCAGGTAGATGCAGAAGGAGCCCTGGATGAGACTGTAAGCTTCAAGTGAGCCAGGCTCTCATGGTGCCAAGGAAGACAAGAAGGCAGGGGGGAGACATTTTTCCAGGTTATCCAGAAAGTCTGTTGAAGAGCTACGGTTAGAACCCAGGTCCTTTGGCTCTCTGGACGGAAATGTCCCCATTCTCTGCATGCCTTGTCTTCTTCCTAATGGTGGCAGGGGGTGAGAAACACAGGCAAGAAAGAAGGACCCCGACTTGCCTCTGTGTCCCTGGATACTTTAACCCCAGGAGGCAGGGGCACGGGTGCCATTTGGGTATTTTCTAGCCCATGAGATGTTCAAACAGAGCTTTGACCATCTGTGATCAAAGTAAAACTGGGGACAGGAGAAGAACCAAGAGTAGGTTTTGGACTGGATCCTACAGAAAAACTGCCGCAGCGTCTTCTGTGCTTTCCATGTCGGGGGTCCCTCACTGCTGATTCTTTGTAGTGTGTCCTGCGTCTCCACGTGTCACTCACTGGAAGTGTCCAGCGCACCTGGAACACCTGCATCGGGCTTTTGCTCGCCCTCTTCCTTGGTGCCTCACCCCACCCCCGTCCCCCCAGGGCCCGGGTGACAGGTGGCTAAGCCACATCTCTCAGGCCCCGGGTTCCACTGCTCCTGTTTGAAACGGTGTCTTTCCCCAGGTTCTCGGAGGAGTCCGCGATGTCTTCCGCCAAAGGCTTTTCCAAGGGGTCCTCCCAGGGCCCGGCTCCCTGCCCCGCCCCGGCGCCCGCGCCCGCGCCCTCCTCCTCCGGCGGCTGCTGCGGCCGCGGCTGCTGCGGCTCCGGCTCCACCGGCTGCTGCGGCTCCGGCTCCACCGGCTGCTGCTGCTTTCCCCGCAGGCGCCGCCGGCAGCGCGGAGGCGGCTGCTGCTGCTGCGGGGGCGGCAGCCAGAGGTCCCAGTGCTCCAGCGACAACCGGGGCTCCGGCTGCTGCTCCGGGGGCTGCTGAGCCGCGCCCGCCCCGCCCCGCCCCGCTGCACCGACCTGAGCGCACCGTCTCAGCCCTCGGGGTTCCCCACCCCCCGAAGTGGTCTCCTCTCTGGGGACCCAGAGCCTTGGGGGGCCCCCTCTCTGCGTGCCCAGCGCGCGCCCACTGACTGGACTGTCCTTTGAAGACTTGGTAATAAAGCCTCTACCTCCCCAGAAGACCTTCCTATTCATTCCTTCAGCCTGGGTCTGGTCATCCTCTACACCTCATGCCCCACGGGAATGTGGCTTTCTGGTCGCCACTTAGATAGCAGCCACCACACGCGGGTTGTCCTTGGTATTGGAAGGACCCGCAGAAGGGTGCTGTGACATGCGCACTAACTGCCCGTTCTGCTGGTCCCCCCAAGTCCTGCAGAGCCCTGACAGGAGGTGCTCACCTCCACCAGGGTTGGGGGCTCTGTGACTAAGGTTAGGATGGGCACCTGGCCCGGGGGGCTTTGGAATGGGCCCCGGACTCTCTCCTTTCCCTCCTCCTCTCCCTCTCTCCTTCCTCCCTTCCTTGGCCTCTTCCTCCTCCTCCTCTTCCTCCTTTCCCCCTTCTCCTCTTCCTCATTTATTTCTCTTCCTCCTTCTTCCTCTTCCTTTACCCTCCCCCTCCTCCTCCTTTTCCTTCTTCACATGGAAGATCATCAACCCCTGGGTTCTGGGATCTTTTCCCAAGCTGTGCTCAGAAATGTGGGATGTCATTCTGCAGAGATGGCAGTGTGGCAGTGACAGGGTGTGTGTGTGTGTGTGTGTGTGTGCGCGCGCGCGCGGGAGGGGGGCTTCCTGAATAGCTGAGTAGGACAGAAACCCAGCCCCCCCGCATCATTCGTTTTCAGGAAGGGGAAACATTTCAGGAAAAACCCTCTGAGTTGTGCCCTTTAGTTCAGAAAGGAAGAGTAAGGATGTTAATAATGTAATAAGATGGCTATCATTTATTGAGGCTTAACTTTTATCCAGGCACATTTATTATCCCACTTACTCCTTACAATTATCAGAAAAAAAACCCCAGACATTAATTTTCCTACTTTTATATGTAAGTAAACTGGGGTTCAGAGAGCATCAGTGATTTGGCACAAAATTGTCTGCTAGTGAGCGCCCAAGCTCCCCATGATGGTGAGTGATGGGGATGAGACTTGAACCGCTGCCTGACACCAGAGTCCATGTCCCCACCCCCCACCCCCTTGGTACTGGGGATTGATCCTAGGAGTGCCTCTCAAACCCTTTTATTTTTTTATTTTGAGACAAGGTTTTGCTAAGTTGCTGAGGCTGGCCTCAGACTTGTGATACCTGCCTCATTGTCCCCAGTGGCTGGGGTTATAGGCATGTGCCACAGCACCTGGCCACGTCTCATTCCCAGTGTCATGCTCTACAGCTTCAGAAGGCCTCAGCAGACACACCCAGGCTCTTTCAAAATTGCAGCTTGACTTCTTGGTTCCTGCTGCATCAGTGACCCAACAACTGGGGAGCGTCCTAGTGGTATCCACCCAGCAGCCAGCTGCCGAGGTATTTGGTCAGAGGCAAATTCAGAAATGCTCCCCTGATTCATTCAGGCTGCTCACAGCTGAGGCCACATGACCTCCTGCCAGGAGGCGCTGAAGGGCAGTCCAGTTCTGCCAGGGAGAGTCTGTGGCTCCCAATGGGAGGTGATGGTGACCTGCGGAAACTGTTTACAAACAGATGATGTCACGAGGGAGGGCTGACTTCTCCAACCCAGTGAAGTGTGTTGAAGCAACAGGCTGCTGGACTTGATGCACAGTGAGGCAGGAAGGGAGGATCGCCTGACTCAGAAGGGACTGGAAAGCCATCTGGAGGCCAGGGACAACCCCTAAGCAGGAAGCTGAAGCCTGCGATTGGGGAAAGAAGAGAGGTGACTCCCCGAGAGAGAGACGGGAATCCAATGGGAGCACACACCTTTGACAGGAGGCACGCTATGTCCATCCAATGGCCAGGCATGGGAATGGTGGTGGTGCCTGGAGTCCCACAGATGGCTGAAACCCAACAGACATGGAGCAGGGAAGCACAGGGCTACGGGGCTCCTCCCTGGCTTGCAGGCTGAGGTGACAAGCATTTAAGGGGTACTTCTGGTTCTCTTGGCCCCACCACACACTTTAACTACTGGAAAAGGGACTTGGAATTCCAGCTGCTTGGCCACTGATTTGCTGAGCTCAATCAGACACTGTGAGTTTGGCATTATTCCATTCAGTCTTCACAACTCCCCTAGAGGCAAGTTTCTCCCACATTTTCTTGGTAAGAAAACCAAATCACAGAGTTGTTAGGTCACCCTCCCAAGGTCACACAGCTTGTAATTGGCAGGACAGTTTTGGACTGGGTGTGTCTGGCTCCAAAATCGACATTCTGAACCCTCTGCGATGCTCTGCATTTCCTGGGAAGTAGTCTTAAAATTGGATCGAGGGAGGAAAAAGGAGACACAAGGTGGAGGTGGTGGCATGGAAGACCTTGGAGGATGCAGCCTCCGAGGAGGAGAGAGGTCCAGGTCAGGGGTGGTGGAGTGGCATTTCAAAGAACTGAAACCGTTTTATATCTGTGACATATGGTGATAGAAAAATGACTCTGAAAGAAGTACTTTAGGAAGATGGACTTCACCTATGAAATCTACAGTGCCCTCTGATGTGACTTTAAGATTACCTAGGTAGCCAACGATTAGAATGCTCCGGAAGCTATCACTGCAGGCAGATGCTATGCCCCCGCTCTGAAAAGGGGATTTGAACCTTGGCAGTGGGTAAGGAAAGGAAATGACGCTGTGAGATGCATTTGTTCCAAAGAAAGAAGAATGAATAGAACTGGGCGCAGTATTAGGGCTGAGGAAGAGGAAGCAACCGGGGTGTCTCTTAGGCTTGGTGGCTGGTGACTGGGCAATGATGATGTCATCGATGGAAGAATAGAGAAGTCTCCAGGAAGAACTGGAGGGGGAGGGAGAGGAAGTTCTGTCCCGATGTGCCAGGTTTGAAGTGCGGCAGGACATGGCCATGAGTCAGTGGGACTGGAACTCTAGGCAGAATCCTCGAAAACTGGGGTTTCAGATACACCCAGTAAGCTGTGCACAGGTGAGGGGGCCTGGTCCTTGACCCTGGATGTAGTCTCACTTCTGCAATTAGAGTCGTGGGGAAGCAGATCTGGTCTATCTTATTCATTCCAATGAAATCAGTGGAAAGAACAGAGACTGAAGCCTCAGAGGCATGGAGTAAATAGGTGGTAAGAGAACTAACGAACGAACAAACGAATGAATGAATGAATGGGCCAAACAGAAGAGGTGGGCTGAGGGGCGAACTGAAGAGTAAGGAAGAAGCTGAGTTCCAAGAGAAGACAGCGATGATGCTAGTGTCAGGTAAACTACTTTGGTCCAGGCAAGTCACAGGCTAGTTCAAGTCCTAGGTTTTAGAAATCCAGGCGGAGGAGAAGCAGGACACTGCAAGACTGCAGGCACTAAGGATGTCACCCGATCAAGTTAGTCACACAGGATCTCCCTGCCCAGTGCCTGATGCATCTAGGAATCTTTGAAACATTGGACAGTTATAGTAAGAAATTCCAGGTGGAGGGATGGCAGCTTCATCTGAGTTAGGTGGAACAGGTTGAACAGGCCAACTGGCATTCACAGTGAGTGAGGAAGACATCCTGGAGTCTGCGGAGGAGACTACAGTAGATGGAAATGATTTGGTTCTGATAAATCTGAAATATGTCCACTTGCCTTCACTAAGTTAGAGTCAGTCCTAGGAAAGCAACCATCTCCTCTTAAAAATATTGCATCAGGACAAAAGTGATGCCTTCTCTCAATCCACAATAGCTAAACTGTGGAACCAACCTAGATGCCCCCAGTAGATAAATGAATAAAGAAAATGTGGCATATATATACACAATGGAATATTACTCAGCAATGAAAGAGAATAAATCATGGCATTTGCAGGTAAATGGATGGAGTTGGAGAATATAATGCTAAGTGAAGTTAACCAATCCCAAAAAACCAAATGCTGAATGTTTTCTCTGATATAAGGAGGCTGATTCATAGTGGGGAAGGGGGGAGCATGGGAGGATTAGAGGAACTCTAGATAGGGCAAAGGGGAGGGAGGGGGCATAGGGGTAGGAAAGGCGGTGGAGTGAGGTGGGCATCATTACCCTAGGTACATGTATGAAGACACGAATGGCGTGACTCTATGTTGTGTACAACCAGAGACATGAACAATTGTGCTCTATATGTGTAATATGAATTGAGATGCAGACTGCTGTCATATATAACAAATTAGAATAAATTAAAAAGCGATGGCTTCTAATTGATCTCATTTAATCATGTATCTCATTCTTAAGAATTTATTAGTTGTATTTCCAATGTAATAGTTACATCAACTTTTCTTGTTTGGATATGTAATTTGCTATGTTCAGAGCCATTTTTCTTCTATTTTCTCCAAAGACTATTTATCTTTTCTTTTTTTCGCTCCAAAGATCATTTTGTACCATATGAAATTTCATTATATGTACCTGAAAGCCAGGAATTAGACTTCACCCTCTACCCTAACCTTCTGAATCATTTACTATCCATTCATTATTGTAATCTTTCATTCGTTAAAAATTTATTGAGCATTTATTATATTCTGGGCACTTCATGGTACAAAAAAGTAACTCTTCCCCAGTAGTTTAATGCAAGAGCTGCATGTCATAATGTAGTGTACCGTGATAAGTGCTGAAAGTCAGCCCATAAAGCCAACACCACGGAGGAGATGACTCAGTCAGCTGAGGGACGGGGAAAGGTATTGTCTGTACTTAATCCTGAGGGATGTGTAGGGGCTGTGTGGCTGAGACTTAGAAAAATATTCAAGTTAAAGTAAACAACACCAAGTCAAAGGGCAGGGAGAGGTGAACATGTGTGGTGAGCCAGCAATCGTGCATGGCTGGAGCCCACGGAGGCCAGAGAATGCACAAGGCAGGGCTTTTTGTGTCTCCCTAAAGCCTTTGGAATCGTATCCTGGAAGCAGAGTAGATCAGGGCACTTGGGAGCTTTTTAGATCTCTTTCTTGTGTTTTCAGTCATATTAAATTAATCTCATATTTGGAAGGTAGGAAGAAAAAAAAAGGGAAAAAAAAGGAATCTCATGACAATAGAAAGGTAGAGGAAAAAGGTTGGGGAGGGGTGAGGGATGGGCAGGGAGGGTCCTGGGGAGCTACACTGACCAAATCGTTATGTGGGTGTAGTAAGCCACTATTCTGTGTAATTAATATGCATCAACAAGAAGTTTAAAAAGATACCTTAGCTTAAGAAATGGGCCCATTAGCTGGGACTGTGGCACGTGCCTGTGATCTGGTTGATCAGGAGGCTGAGGCAGGAGAGTCACAAGTTTGAGGCCAGCCTGGGCAATTTGGTGAGAAATAAAAACAATATAAAGGGGCTGGGAATGGAACTCAAAGGTAGAGCACCCCTGGGCTCAATCCTCGGTCCTGGAAAGAAAGAAAAAGAAATGGTCACATTAAGCTCCTCTTTGGTTACCATGGTCACCAACCTTCTTAGTGTCTTTCTAAATTCAGAGAGCGCCATTCCCAGTTCTACGTTTTCCTTAAATCTTCTTTGACCCTGTTGAATAGTTCTTACCCTACTGACCCTTCTGTGGGATCATCTCACTCCCATGACAAAGTCATCCAGCGAGTGACCTCTCCTCGGTCCCCAGGACCCCAGCCCTCTGTGCCAGTTACCTCTGCACTTCCCACTGCTGACCACCCCAGGCCTCCCTCGGGGCACCGTTCCTCCCCCCCCCCCGCCCCGTGGTCCCCAACTTGTTGAATTTCTCTGCTGGCCCTTGTCCTAGCCCCCTTCTAAGTGCCCATTATTCCTAAGGTTCTTTTCCTTTCTACAGACAAATCTCGTTCATTTATTCACACATTTCTCACACTTACTTGAGGACCTCATATGTGCTAATCTCCTTGGTCAGGATTTCAAATAGGGAGATGCTAATTGGGTGATTCCTTTCTGTGGATGTCCCTAAAATCCCTATCCCTAGCCATGGAATGTCCTGCAAACTGAAGTTTGAAAGTCTCTGATTTTCCCAGCATAATTTCATCTGGATACCTCAGACGCCTCTCATAACAAACCCAATTAGTTCTCAAACTAAAAATCTCCTTCAGATTCCTCTACATAGAGTGGGGACACTGTCACCATCTACCCTGAAGACTGCAATGAGATCTCTCTCTCCTTTCCGTTGATGTTGCATCTAAACAGAATCCACGCTGCACTGTCTTTCCCTTCCCAGTAGATCTCCCTCTCACTCTTTTCCTTCTTTATCTATCACCCACCATCTTTGAATCTTCATCAAGGAAATGGGTGGGTAATTTGGAAGTCAAAGGTAGGATAAGGTGCTAGAAGGGTAGTGGTAGAAATGTCAACCCATGCCGACATACGCAGGAACCAGCTAGCTAAACATTATTGTTCAGTGTTCTATAGCCTCACCTTAACACCCTAAATTAGCCATCATCACTTCTTCTATTGCATACTGTCAGCTTATCATGTTATCCACATTCATCTCCCCCACTGATTTAGATCATTTTTTTCTTTCTGGGTTCGATTCCTTGTTCCTGAACTAAATACTTTGGTAGGCCTTGAGCCACTATCTGTCAGCGGTAAGATCAATCTTCATCTGGAAATACCTTAATTTGGTTCCCACCCTTAAATGATATTTTAGCTGGAAATAGAATTCCAGGTTGGCAAATACTGCCTCAGTTCACTTTTGAGAGATTCTTACACTATTTTCCGAAATTAAAAGTTGAGAAGGGTGCTCCAGCCTGATTTTCCTGTTTTAAAGGGAGGTAATCTGTTTCATCTTCTGGCACTTTTTATAAGATTCCCTTGAGATGTGTGGTTCTGATGATTCAATCCTTTCATTCATTCTTGAAAATTTACAGCCAGTATCTCTTCAAATAATGCCTCTCATTCATTCTTTCTTACGTTTCTTTCTAGAACTCTCATTAGCTGCATGTAGGACTTTCGCATTCTATGTTCCAGAATCCACTGCATATTAAACCATTTCAACATGCAGTCGGTCTTCTATCTATCTGTGTGTTCTGCACTCATGGATTCAATCGACCATGGATTGAAAATATTTTTTAAAAATTGCATCTGTACTGAACATGTACAGAATTTTTTCTTGTCATTACTCCCTAAAGAATACAGTAGAACAACCATTTACAAAGCATTTACATTGCATGACGTGTTGTAAATAATCTAGAGATGATTTAACCTACATGTGTATGTAGGTTATATGCAAATACTAAACCGTTTTATGTAAGAGATTTAGGTATCCTTGGCTAGAATATCCTGGGGATCCTGGAACCAATCCCCCATGCATTCCAAGGATGACTGTGTCTTCCTCCCTCCCTCCTTCCTTCCTCTCCGCCCCCCCAGTCCCCCACCCCTCTCTCTTTCTTTCTCCAGCACTGGGGAGGAACCCAGGGCCTCAGATATGCTAGGTAAGCACTCTGGCACTGAGTTACATCTTCATCCCTGAATGTCTATCTTCTAGTTCACGAATTTTCCTTCACCTCTTTTTATTTTTATGTATTTGTTCATTTTGATCCTGGGGATTGGACTCAGGGGGTGCTTTACTATTGAGCTACAACTTCCAGTTGTTTATAAGAAGATTATTTTAATCATTTTATTTTGAGGCAGGGTAATGCTAAGTTGCTGAGGCTGGCCTTGAACTTGTGATCCTCCTGCTTTGGCCTCCTATGTCCCTGGGATTATAGGTGTGTGCTGCTGTGTCCGACTTCTTTTCAACTCTTTTTAATGTACTGTTTGCCACTTAAATGTTAATTTATTTTCATACTGATATCCCCTTCCTCCCACATTAATAACACAACTAATTTTTAGTGAGATCCATGGCTCCCTTGCAGCTAAGCGTGGCCGTGTGTCTCAGACGGGCAACAGTATGCAAGTGGAAGCTTCTGTAAGGCAGTTTTTTCCCCAGGGGATAGACCCAGCCCTTTGCCACTTTCCTTCTTCATCCATTTCTCCTTCTTGTCACTTGGGATGTGTCTCGGTGGCTGGAACTGCATATTGGACCACAAGAACCAGCATCACCAACTAGGCTTGCCACAGAGGGCAGAAGAGGAATCTGTCCCAGAGACCGGGGAGCCCGAATGCCAGGGTTGTGTGGCCAAGGTCTGGGATTTTATGTGGGAAACAATTTTATGTGTGAAAATCCGACCTTATTCACCTACGATATTTTTTGACTTTTATTCTTAACCAGATCTAACCTTCATCTACCCATTCATTGATTGTTCATATGCCAGTGAACATAGTTTTAATTTCTTGTAGTTCTATGGGGTTCTTTCTTCATAGTCTCTCTATAGTTTCATGTTTTAAATTCTTGCTTATTGTGTTTAATCATTTAAGCCTACTTAAAAAGATTTTTATTTTTATTATGTTTTTATTTGTATATTATGATTATGCATGATAGTGCCTTATTTCTTTAGATTAGTTTCAAGTTCAGCAAAATAGAAAGGAGGGCACAGAAATCTCCCATATACACTCTGTCCCCACCTGTGCACAATTACCAATATTTCCCACCTGAGTGGCACATTTGTTACAATTGAATTCACATCAAAACAGCATAATCATTCAAAGTCTGTTACATATACAATGAAAATATTTTTAAAAATATTTATCTGGTAGTTCTTAAATCTGGAATTTCCTGGTTGTCGAATCCTATTGTTTATAGTATTTATTGACTCTCTGTGAAGATGAACGCATTATTCAAAATTACAAAAAATAGACCAAAAAATCCATGTCAGTGAGACTTAATTTGTGGGTGTCCTCTGGGGGCTTATGCTGGAGACAAGTCCCTCTAGATTAATTCTGGACTTGTTTCTGTCAGGTGTCCCAGGTAATCTGTTGTATGTCTGAGATCAATTTTCATGTTAGTTACCGAGCGTGGGGATTCTCACATGTGCAGCACCCTTTGGAGAGTGTGAAACAGGCGTGAGGTGCTGGTCATGGTCAACAACTTCAAGGGCTTATTCTTTCTGCTCTTCATAAACCCAAGAGAAGACAGGCAACTTCTTTATGTCTCATGACATTCTTTCTCTGGTCATCTCTTTCAGTGAGGAAGTCTCTTTTATTGCTCCCAAACTATTTCCTTCTCCTCCTGCTCTTAGATCCTAGAATATGACCTTCAGGCAGCTGCTATAGAAACTTATGGGCTTCCTATTTGGTTTGGGTTTTCAGTTCTCCCCTCCTTTATGGAACACATAAATCTTTCTGACTTTCTTGCAAGCTTACATAGGCATTAAAAGATATTTGTTATATATCATTTAATACTTGAAAGGATTATTGTATACAGATTTTAAAATTTTCTAATAAAAATTACTGTCAGAAACAGTAGTTGATGCTCTGGAAGATCCAAACTGTCTAAGTTGTGTTAAGGAAATGAAAGAATTTCTGCTTTTTGTAGGGTCAAGTATGCCCGGAGGATTGCTGTGGAGGGAACACTGGTACTGATGTCAATGAATCTCAAAAGAAAGCCAAACCCTGGGGCTGACTCTTGATTCTCATTCCATTGCTAAACATGGCAGATCTCTCATACAACTGGTGAATGCTAAGCTTCTTGAGGACAAGAAGAGACTGCATCTTACACATTTTGCAGTTTCTCAGCCGACTTGGCTGGCACTGTGGTTGGTATACAGAAGTTGCTCAACGCCACTGCTGATTGATTGTGACAGCACAGACTATATAATTTAATCCTTGCTTTATACTTTATACTCATCAGAAAATTACCTCAAGGTGTGGTGCATTTCAATATAAAGGAGCACATCAACCCTGTACTCCACCCAGTCCAGAAACAGACGAAAAATGCCTGGGCTCATTTTTGACATTATATCCATTCCGGAACTGATTTATAATCAATAATAAAGTGGAAGTGATTAATGTATTACTTGTTTAGTTCAAAGTATGCTTCAAAAACTTTGAAGAGTAAAGAGTCCTAAATTCATGACACCTTAAGCATTGATGGGGGTTCTCAGAGACCATGTAATGTTACCACTCAGTCAGTTCAGAAGAATGTCCCTCTACAGTGACCTAGTTAATGTGGAACACCTCTAGCAACAGGATGTGAGCTTATTGCTTCACATGATAGTTTATTTTGAAAAAAAAATTAAAGAAAATATTTGTATTAAGTTTTTAGATTGAAGTAACTTTTTCTCCTATTATTGAATAATTACATTCATTGCAGAAAAAAGATAGATAAAGTAAGCAAAAAATAACTCTAGATGATAATTTTTATCACCTATCATGTATTTGTCAAGATTTTTCTTAATGAAAAATATTTTTCTTTTAACAATATCATATTCAGGTTGTGAATGTTATTTCTTTATCTGAAGTTTCCACCCAATAACATAATACCTTGGCACTATGGTTGGTATATAGAATGTTTTCATGACAGCAAACATTCACCCATAGCCTGGTTTTCATGTCTGAATAGCTATCTATTTGTTGGATGGGCCACCATTTATATAACAAACTCCTTCTTGTTGGGCATACTCTTGCCTCCAGTACTCCAGTATAAATAAGTACGCATGTAATTCGCATTATTTATTCATTCAACAGATATTTAATCAAGCCCTTTAACTTTGCCCAAAACTATCCTGGGAGCTGAGGATTCAGAAAGAGAAAAAAGTTCCTGGCCTCAGTGTTTCCTTCTGATGAGGGACAGGGAGATTGAAAATTAGCAACCGACCGTGGATCCTATAATCACAAACAGTGATAATTGCTATGAAAAAAAAAATCCGGGCAATGAGATAGAGAGTACAGGCCGAGTCTATAATTCAGGCAGGGAAGGCGGATGGTCACATAGCCACAGGATAAACTTTAGGTGAACCTGTACAGATGAAATCACTGCATTTTGTGCTAAGTCAACCTCTCCGGCCACGGTGGAGGGCTTGCTTGGTGTGCTGACCTGTGCCCGTCTCCTGTCCTGAGCCCGGCTTCTATTTTTGGCCATAGTTCTGTCCTCTGTTTGCTTACTGTCGATATCACCTCTCACATGCACGCAGCCTGACAGTTCACAAAGAAGGTTCACATGCTAACCTAATGCAATAATCATGTCATTTTTATTTTTTATTATGGAAATACTCAAATTCTTATAACAGCAGAAATAATAGGACAATGATCCATCAATTAGCCCTCAGATGGTTAAAAAAAAGGGAACATTTGGAAATAATTATTTCATCTATCCTGGCATCTTCCCATCCCCTGGATTATTTTAAAGCAAAATACAAAAATCACATCTTTTACCATTCATAAAAACTAAAGTATATATATCTCTAACACATAAGGACATTTCTCTCTTTTGCATAACTTCAAAGTCATTACTATTCCTAACCATTAACAGTACTTCCTTACTATCACAGAACATCTATTTTGTGCTCCCATTTTTCACAATTATCTCCAAAATGTGGTTTTAGAGTTGGTTCATTTGAATCAGCTGTAAGCAAAGTCCACATATTTGGTAGATATGGGCTCATCAACAAAATATATCCACATCGTTTATTTTGTATACTCTTAAACTTACTTTATTGATATAAAATAATTATAAAATGTATTTTTGTTGATGACACAAAATAAACAAGATGTTTTGCATAAAAAAGGAATTGGCTTATTCATCTAGAGAAATTTCTCAAATTTTGAATTTGATTGCTCTTTTTTTTTGGTGTTCTTGTAAACTTGTAATCAGATCTAGAAGCTTGCAGGTTCAATTTTTCTTGGCAATATATCAAATGTGTCATTGTACCATTATTATTGGACCATAAGGAGGACAAATATTGTCTGGGTGTTCTACTTCTGGGATGCTAGCGATGCTAGGATGTGGAGATTTGAGTATTGTCAGTACTGTCCACCTACCCAATTTAGAAGTTCCCAGAAACCTTTCAATTAACTGCATAAACATGTCTCAATGATTGTTGGTAGAGCTATTATTTCATTAGGAGTTAATTAAATGGCATTTTTCCAATTCTATGACTTATTCATTAACTAGAATAGATTGCTTTTAAAATTGAAATACCTTTTTCATTAACCGTTTGATAGCCTGAAGTAGCAATTTTACGGGAAAAAACAGATTTAATAAATGCTAAGTTATTTTTCTTGCTAATTTTCAGAATAATAAGTAGGTGACCTAGCAATTTTCAAAGATAACTTAAAAAATCATTACGAACTCATGGATTCTCTGTTTTGATATGTATTGATCAGTCCCACGTTTTTGACAGCAGGCATCCTCGAAAAATTTCTCCTGTGTTTGTGACATAACTGTAATGGTCTACCTTAGCGTCCCTGCTTTCTGGTACAGTAAATATTTCAGCACACCTTGTATGTCACCTATCTCAGAACTAGACTCAGGTGTTTCTCCAAGGATCCCTACTTTGTTTTGGTGGGAAATAGTATTTAGAGGCCTTCCTATGGGCACTATGGTTGTAAAATGCTACTGAGTTTTTATTGTTGCCAGATGTTTTTAGTGGTCAAGTTGAAAAAATATTTTTAAAGTGAAAATTATTAACTAATAATGACATTTCCAATTCAAATTTAGCATTTCAGGCTATCTGCTTAACTTCTTGGATTCTATACTTGTATGTTGTTTCTCTTATGTTGAAAAATTCAGTCTTTCTTGTTTTAATCTACACTACAACTCTGTCACTTTCAGAGTGATAAGGCTTACATGATTATTATTGATAGGGTCTTTCAACGCTAGGTAAGTTTTTTGGAACTCATTTGGTCCTTGGCGTGGAGAGGTATAGTAAAAACATTCCTTTAAAAGTACTTTAGATAATTCTTTTCTTAGTATGGTTATGCCATCAACTTGATATAGAGTTAGACCCATTTGTGTTAGTTCGTTTTTGATGTTTAAAGATTTTAACTTTATTTTTCACTTTATTTTTACTCATGTAAATAACATTTGTATTAATCCCCAGTAAAAACTAACAAACAAGGCACATTAAAGCCCAACTTCTGCCCTTCTCTCTGTCCACAGGTAATAATTTTATTAGGTTCAGGCTCAGCCTACATTTTCTTTAAGTCATTATCTTTCAATCTGATCTTTAACCCTTTCTCATAGGCAGGAAAGTGCTTATTACCTTGGTAGGTAATAGAGGAAGCTGCACCACCAGGTTTCAACTCAAGCCAGGGGAATGCCAACCCAGGGCTCCTTCCCCTGCGCGGTGCTGCCCTCTACAGACGCCTCAGGGGATTTCAAAGAGAAGCAGCCATTGGTTCACCCTTAGGTTGACATCCAAATTAAAGACTTCTGGCTTCAGTGATGATCCACCTACTCTAGAATTATGTGAAATAAGTATGAGAGCTATTTTTGTACTCCAGGTTGTGCTTAGTGTGTAGGAAAATATGTATGACTAAGCGCATGTGCGTGTGTTGTTGGGGAAACAACCACTCTTAAGGGCTGTCATTGGAACACCTGCTCCAGTGACGTCGGATTGAAGCACAGGATGACGTTATCCCTGCAGTCACCTGTGAGGCAAGTGTGGTGGCAATTTACAAGAGGAAAGTAGTTTTAAAATTAATGAGGATGACAGTTCGGGAAACCATTGTAATTTCTTGAAGTCTCAATTGTAGTTTGGGTCCTTTTAACAACAAAAATCTGTGAGATGTTCTAAGTTAAAATGATGACAGTTTAAATTTTTTCTCTTTATAACTCAATTTAATTTTAAATTGTATTGAACATTAGACAGAAAATAAGGACAACTTCCCCAATAAAAATTCCTAACTGGGGCCAGCCAGGCACGGTGGGGCACTCCTGGAATTCCAGGGACTCTGGAGGCTGAGGCAGGAGGACCACAAGTTCTAGGCCAGCGAAACCCTCTCTCAAAAAATAAATGAATTAAAAAGGGTTGGAAATAAAGCCAGTGGGTTCAACCCCCAATCTCGCTCTCTCCCTCTCACACATCCTAACTGGACAAGCCTATGATATTGTTTTCCACTAAAGGGTTTCCTCTCGCCCCCTCCACTCCCCTGGGGGGGACAGAGGTGGCTTCCAATGTGAACATGAGCCTCAACCCGCCCAGGTCCCTCCCTGGTGCAGTTCTGTTTCCTGAGGCACCTGCAGGCAAAAGAAGGATTTTTGCACAACGAGGCGGGAAGCAGGCTCAGAATGCACCTGGGAAGTGGGTTCAGGACCTCCGACCTCCTCAGCATCCCTTCTTGGCTCAGTGAAGACCCAGGGGCGCTTCCTTGAAAGGTCTGGGTTTTGTTTGAGATAAAATCGGTCAAAGTCACCAGGAGTTCACGGAATTAAGTACAAGAGAATTGTTATTTTCAAACAACAATCAAAGCGGTAAGTATCAGTAGAAGGCAGTAAAAGCGGGCTGTAAGTGGGACTGAGCAATCCCTCTGAGGTCAGGGCAGGTTGGTGGCCTTAGCTGTGCCCAGCAGCGTGGGCCGGTCCTGGAGCACAGCTGCCACAGGCGTGGGGAGCTCACGGCTCCTTTCTGGGCAGGGTAGGACCTGGGGACTGCACAGGTGAGCCGCAGTCCTGGTCATCTTTTCTTCGGGGCAAGGGGCTGGCTTTGTCCTGCAGAAGTGGTCGATGGAGACTGCTACTGTTTTGTGACCTGGGAAGAGCAAGGGACGTCTGTTTCTTCTGTGTCAGAGCAGGAGAGACGGCTTGTCCAGAGCTGAGGCCCTAGGTCCCTTCTTGTCTGGGCCAGGCAGCCTCAGGACTCCTAATTCTTAGGCATCTAGCCCTGCCTAAGTGTTTCCTTTTAAAAACAAAGAAGTTACTGTCTGATAGTTAGATGATTAAATTTTGGAAGACAATGAGAACAGGAGAATAGGGTGTTGCATACACAGTTGAGACCACACTTCAGTTCTGCAGAGTTTGCTTTTCCATATTCATGGTGAGAGTTTGCCCATCTGTAACATGTTGTAGCAATGCAGCAGGATTTCACCTGTTTTACAGATGCACAATATTCCACTTCACTCTTCCCTATTGAGGACCTTGAGGCTGGTTCTACTTCATTACTTCTGAAGAGTGACATATACTTTTTTTTTTTTAAAGAAGAAGATCTCTAATGATTTAGCTGGGAACTTTTTCGTAGAAATAGTTACCACTCTATCAAATCATTTTACTTTTTAACAACGTCTTTGGTCACACCGTCTGACTTGTCACTCTGACTGCCACACATCTCTTAAGTGCCCACAAGCTGGACGTTACAAAAAGAGCTAATTATATCCATGGGATTTTTTTGTTTTGATTTTCTGAAAAGGTGGAATCTATTTTAATGTTTTTTTTTTCAGTTACAGTTCTTTTGTGAATTTCCTTTGTTCTTTATCAGTTTTTCAGAATCTGGGTGATAATTTTTTTATGTCTTAATGTTGGAACTTTTGGCATTTGCGTTACATGGGAATTGTGTAGAACGAATAATATGTAAGAATATTCGGATCCCTGAATATAGTCTATACAATACTTTTACTCAGCTTGTCCATCTGTTTCCTTTTTTAAACTTTTTGAGAGTCTTTTTGCTCCCTGGTCCTGCAAATTCCATAGTCGACTCTGAGGGCAACTCCCTACTGACCTGAAGGTGCTTCTGGCCACAGATGGCTGCGAGGTGGCCCTGGTCATTCTCACCTCATGCGATGGTTCATGTTGCAAGCCCCTGGTACTGACCAAGCTGCAGCCGTGGCTACTGCCCCCCATCTGTCTTCAACTGGGCCTGGATACTGTCATTGACCTAGGCCTGCTTTCCTTTTTCTTGCCGGCTTCATCCTTGAACGGGCTCAACCTGGGCTTTGGGGTCCCTACGGGCCCCAGTGGGTGAGTTAGAGGCATATCCGTGCAACGGTTCCTATTATCGAAAGCACAGATCTTCGCTATCAACCCACAGGGCTCCAGCCAGCCTGCCTCTGGTGACACACTTATAGGCACACACTGACCCTATGAGACAAGTGGCACAGGGTCCTAAGTGCAAGTTGGTATGGTGACGGGCATGACAGCGACACACCATGCAGAACCATGAATGGGGAAGAAGGGGCAGCATGCAAGGACGGCCTCAGGGCTTCCTTTCTAGTGGGGAAGGGTGGGAGAGTGACGTTCCAGGCACTGAGTCCTGTTGGGTCAAGGGTGGGAGGAAGAAGGTGCGGAGCTCCGGGGAAGAAGGGACTTCATGAGTTGTTGGGACATGGGTCCCGCAGGATGGGCAAAATTGCCCCAGGCCAAGGGGGCACTTCAGATCAAGCACCTGTCGCACCAGCCAGGCTCAGAGGGTGGGATGTCTTCCAAGGAATACACTGTTCCTGGGGCTGGAGCAGGCAGGTAGGAGGCTGGAAAGGCGGTCAGGCAGGTAAGGCCGGATGTACTGGGCACTGGGGGGATACTGAGGGACCTGGGCATTATTGGGTAGGAGGCAGACGTCCTTCGGGGGCTTAGCAGTTTTCTTCCCTGGGAGGGATTCGGTCGCTCTTATTTAGGCAGATGCCCACCATCCATCTTCTCAGGCTATGAAGACGCACCCAGCACGGAACTTGGCTTTGCATCACCATCAGCGTGGCATCTGGCAGCCTCCACACAGGGAGATTGCCAACTCCGTCCCCCACACAGCATTTGTCACTTAGAAAGAAGAGGAGGGAGAGGATTCAGTCTTCATTGCTGTCTTCCCCGTGTCTCCAATCCAGTCCAAACAGCATCCATCAATGTATGAGAGAACTGTTCAGTCCACGTTCTAAGTAGTCCCACATCTGCTGTGTCTCTCTATCCACTGCCTTGCTTGGGTCACAATCCCCTCCTTCGAGCACAAGTGGCATCCTGTTTCCACTTTTATCTCCTTCCCCTTGTCTCACTCTCCCCACCGGAGTAAGTCATTATTTTTTCGTGTCTGTGTTTTTAATTTTAAATTGGCATATCATATTGTACTTATTATGGAATGACGTATTGTAGTCCGATGCCTGTGTATAATGTGTAATGAGCAAATCAGGGAAGTCAACATTTCTGTCTCCTCAAATATTATTTGTGTTGAGAACCTTCAAACCCTTCTCTAATTATTTTGAAATGTGAAATTCACTGCTGTAGGAGTACAGTTGTCCTGTTATTCTGCATGATGTTGTGAGTGATTCCCCCCTAGTTGGGTTTGGTCCCATTGTCCACCCTCTCGTGGTCTCTCCTCCCCTTCTTACTCTATTCTACTGTCCATATCTAAATCCTTTTTATCTTCTGCAAACGAGGGAGACCATGCGGAATTATTAAGTGATGTGGAAAAGCGTAGATCAAGTCCGACCTTCCTCTGCTTTAAAGCACTCAGTGGCATTTGGAATGACATCCTTGGCCTGAAGAGCCTACATGCCTGCCTTATTCTCCCCTTCCCTCCGTGTTCTCTAGTGTAGCCTCCTTTTTGTCTCTGGATCATGCTGGACCTGTTCCCACCTTGTGGCATCTCTTTGGGTGTTTTTGATGATGATTTGACTTGAGTCACTGGAAGTGTTATCATTCATTAGGGCCAATGGGAAAACACAGAGAGGAGGGAGGGAAGCAGGCTATGGTCTGGCCAGAGGTCCCAAGGCCCCGGGTAAGCGCACTGACACTAGAGATGAGAAGGGGCAGGCGAGTGAGTCCTCCTGGAGGCCACCTTGCTGACCCCCTAAGGCCGGGGGGTTGGCGGAATGTGTGGAATGAGAAGCCCCCAAAACAAACTGCATGAGCTCTATTGGAGCCCATTTAGATCCATTTGCAGAACATTCTGGGGGCTCAGCTTCAATAGTGGAGAAGAGGAGGTTGGAGGGGACACCAGGCTCGGGGAGGTCATCTCCCCTTTGTGTCTTTCCATGTTGTTCCTCTGCGGTCCTCAGGGATGCCATCAGTGGCAGGCCCTGAACCATATTTTGAGTCCCCCCTGGCCCGTGGAGAAGGTTGGATGAAATATAGCTGTAGTGGCCCAGATTCAGCTATAGTGAGCTCTAGTCTGTGTCCACCTTTGTAATTCCTCAAAGGTGCCACGTGGATTAGTGGAGAAAGTGGTCCTCGTTGCAGCTGGAACCTGAGGACCACTGTCCGGGCTTTGGATAGTCTGGTTTGACTTCTGCTGGCTCTCAGAGACCTGAGCTCATTCAGGCAGAAGAATTAACCCAGCTGGGGCCACGTGGAGAGCGACAGTGGAGGGCATGGAGTTGACCACAGAGGGCAGGTTGGGACACACCAAAGGGGTTGGTGTTGTTGCTGATTGTGCTGACATGACGAGGACATAGTGGTGGCAGTCACTGAAAAGCCTGTTATCTTCACCCATATATTCTGGAGCTTGTGGTCATAGCTGGGGGAAATTCCTGACCTATCATTCCCAGCAGGGGAGGAGATAATGCCTTGGGGTTGACTCCCGGTGGCCAGCACATATTTCTCTGTCCCTGTTCCTGTTTATGGGCAGGAAGTGGTGGTGGGATCAGGCAGGGGGAGGACAGAGTCTTGTTGAGGGGAAGCTCCTTGTGTTTCCACCCTCCAGGTCCAAGGCTCTGATTCTCCTTAGACAAATGCCTAGAGTTTTTTCTGAAGAGTTTTTAGAAAAGTTTTAGGAAGTTCTCTCTGTGGCATGACTTCCTGTCCTTTAGACCTGCTGGAGGCTTGGGGTGCTGGTTTGTTTTTTGTTCATCTGTTCACGCACTCATTCAATATACACCCAGCCTTCCTTATGTTACACACACTGCTCCGAGCAAAGAGGATTCAGAAAGGAATAAAATTGAATTTCTATTCTTTTTTAAAAAATATTTTTTTAGTTGTAGATGAATAAATATCTTTATTTTATTTTATTTATTTTTATGTGGTGCTGAGGATCAAACCCAGGGCTTCACACGTGCTAGGAGAGCGCTCTACTGCTGAGCCACAACCCCAGCCCCTAAGTTTCTATTCTTGAGTAACCGACAGGGTAGTGAGGTAGACAAACACCCGCACAGTTATGACCTAATGTGATGGATTATGTAACATGCATATGTGGGAAATCCTCAGGGGTTGGGTAAGAGCCTTTGAGTGACAGTGACACCGAGGGATGATGAGATGAGTCCTGATCTTGTTATCTGCTCTCACTTGGGATGGTGAACAAGATAAGGTCTTTGACAACAGACCTGGACATGTGGCAGAAGAGAGGTGGAGAACCCAGCTCAGTACAGGGGCAGCTGGCCCAACTGGGACCCACAGGGACAATTCATGGGACCCTAGAGGCAGCATGAGTGGGGCACAAGGAAGAAAAGCTAATTCTCCTTTGGAGGGGAGAATGGGACTGGATGGGAAGCCAGAAGAAGGTACAGAGTTCATGGAAGAATAGTGTTTTTATAAGGAGTATTGATTTTTGGCAGGGGTCAGACATTCCTAAGTTGAATTAGATTCATGAACCTTTTTTTGACTCTGCTAGTAACAGCTATGAATTATCGAGTACAACCCAAGTCTCTCTCTCTCTCTCTCTCTCTCTCTCTATTACACACACACACACACACACACACACACACACACTTAAACACATGCACACACACCAACTCTGCCGCTTGCCAGTTAGTATGACCTTGGATACACAACTGCTTGTTCATTTAATGGCTGGTAATGAGAGGGATTTGAGAGAGGGGTGTTGCCATAAAGTGACTGCAATGCAATGGAGCACTTAGAGATGACTAAGGCTGAGTCAAGCATAGATATTAGGACTCTCTGAGTGTTGAGATGACAAAACAGGAAAAGGAAGAGATGTAAGGTAATCTGAATATCCAGCTTGCTGTGGAATCGATTCTAAGACATTTAGGAATATGAGAGAGAGAGGAGTAAGTCACACAGACTGGAACAGCTAAGGGAGGTGAATGCAGATGTGAATGTCGACTGAGGGGAACACGAAGTTCTTCCTCCATCTTTGCTTCCTGGACTTGGAAACTGTCTCCAATGCTACCATGAAGTATGGCATCGACATCCACTGTGGACTCTACAGCCACATGCTGCCTTCAGATGATACCATCAAGTCCTTGGGCATTGCCCACAGGGTCCGAGGGGGGCCTGGCTCTAGCTCCCAGAAGAATCACCGCCCCACCTCCAACATGTCGATTTGGGGTGGGAGAATGGCTCCACCGCAGGAATTCAGTAGTGTGACTCTTCTGTCATCTACCAAATGACTTCAGGCAGGGGATCATGGTGAAGTGGGATGATGCTGGCTTTTGACAAAACTTAGGGAGAAAATGTGATTGGCAGTGTTTTGTTTCCTGTGCCACGACACCACCTTTACTTCACCACCGTCATCATCATCATCTTCACACCCTTTAGTGTTTCACCTTTGAAACCCCTCCCTTACGGTGAACTAGTCAAGACGCCCCAGGTCTGTGGATAGTGGACTTATATGCGCTGACATTTCCCCACTCTATTTCATTGCCTTAGAATGAATTCATTGTATTAGAGGTGCATTTCTCCCTGAAATATAGTGTCCCCCAAAACCACCCCAAAACTCTTCTACAGGACATATATAAATTAAAATGCTAGCTCTTGAGAGAGTGAAGGTTAGTGCTACCTTAAGTGGTATTACTTTTCAAGTATATTTATAAAAATCTATAGAAGTGGCCTCTACCTTTTAGAAATTCTAAAAACATGGAGAAAACTGGGTTCTTTCAATATTTGGGTTGAAACATACTTTCTCTATGCAGGTTTGGAGAATGAGTAAGGGAGCCTGAGAAGGGGTTGAGGTGACAAGTTAATCCCCCGTCGGTGTTAGTAATGTCGTCCCTTTCTGGGCTCTGATGTCATGTTTGGTGTGAAAAGAAGTACATGTAAGTATGTTGGTGGTCACCACCAAATATGACATATCCAAAGCTAAGGTTCTGCTCAGACCAGTGCGCTATTCTTTTCCCATTTTATACGGACTCCCCACTCCGTCCTATTCTCCCCTTTCCTAGAGTCTTCCCTCTTCTTCCTCCTGGGTCCCCTGCTGCCTCAGGGTCCCATGAATTGCTCCCGGGTGCCTCAACTGGGCCAACTGCTGCTGCACAGAGGTGGGTTCCACACTTCTGCTCCTGCCCCATGTCCAGGTCCTGTTGTCCACGAGTTTACCAGACCTACATGGGTCCACGTCTGCTGATCACAAGGCGTCTGTGGTCTGCATTGGAAGCAGATTAAGGAATAGTCTTTAACAGACTCATTAGAACACAAATTGCTGAGAGAGGTGACTCTATATCTTTTCTCCTATATTTTTATTTCCTATCATGGTGCCTGGCATGTGGCACATGGGATAACTTAATACATACTTACTTCCCTAGAGAACTGTAGAATCCTGAGCAGGATCCGGTGGTATTTGGGGAATCTCTTTCTCCCAACCCCTAAGACCTCCTTCAGGTTTTAAAGAAGTGGACCGAGCATGCATTATTTCAGGCTTCCCATGATCTCCTAGGTGTTTTAGGTCTGAACTTTAATACTAGATCCTGCCTTCTTTTCTCTTTTCATGAGATGTCCCAACATCTGGAATTCTGGGGGCTTTTTCTGAGTGGCATCTTGAGGCACTTCAGAGTCTCCGTGACTCATTCCACAGCTCCTGGTAGATGGTTCCTTACAATTCTTCCACTTTGAACCCAAAGACTGAACACTGTTGGCTGCTCACATGCAATCACAAATAGGGTTTATGAATCCCAATAAGTGTTCTAAGGCGATAAAATGGTCTCCTAGAAATCAGTGATTTTTTCTTGGCCATAAATGCACAAATAATTTCCCTGTTAGTTCTCGAAAACTCTCATAGAAACAGAAATACATCTTATCTGAGGCCAGGTTTTTATACCCTGGGATACCATTGCATGTATGTGTATGTATGTGGGGTGTTTTAATTATAACTCAAAATCCTTATGTTTTTTGGGATAAGTACTGCTTAAGAATCCCTCATAGTTTGGGGTAATAAAGAACCTGCCTGTGGCTGTGAACCCAAGGCCTGCTGTATTCCACAGCAGTAGCCATGTCCTCGAATGATCCTGTCTGAGACAGATGACATTTCAGAGTCATCTGACATCAACCCTGTCCTGTTTCGTGGACTGTTTGGCACATTTTTGTTCCTAAAGTCTAAGGAACTTGGTGTCCATGATTGCTGGAGGAGAAACTGACTGAAGTTTGGGAAGTTCACCAACTCTCAAGGGACTTAAAAAAACTTTAAACTCTGTGAACTCATGTGGCATTGCACTAGATTTACTTTAGTTCAGGATCTAATATTTTAAAAACTCTTTTTTTTTAAAATTGTGATGAAATGTATAGAACTTAAAATTTACCATTTTATCCATTTGCTTTGGTGTGTAACCCAGTGGCATTGGGTACATTCATAATGTGCAGACACCACCAGTGTTCAGATCCAGAAACTTCCATCATCTCAAACAGAAATTCTGCCGTCAGTAAACAGTAAATCCCCAATCCCTATTTCCCCAACCCCTGGACACTTCTACTCCGCTTCCTGTCTCTTTGAACTCGACAGCTTTTGGTACCTTTTATTAGTGGACTCACAGGATATTTGTCCTTTTGCATTTGGCTTATTTCACCTAATGTTTGTTTTTAAGGCTCTCTTATGCTGTAGCACGTAGCAGACTTTCATTCTTTTTTTTAAGGCTGAATAATGCCATCGTGTGACATATAGAATACACACACCATTTTCTTTCTATTCATCTTTCGATGGACACTTGGGTTGCTTCCCCCTTTTTGGTGGTGTGAACAGTGCTGTTATGGACCGACGTGTACAAATATCTGTTTGAGCACCTGCTTTCAATTCTTCGGGGTATATGTTTAGGAGAGGAATTCTATGGTGTCTTTTTGATTTTTTAGTTTTGTTTTAAGGAACACCCTGGGTTAGGCCTGGATTATTTTTGCTTTATGATCATTTCAGTCTCGTTCAGTGGAAAGGGTCACTGTGGGTTCAGAGGCAAAGCGATGGTTTCAGTCCTGGATGAAGGTGGTCATTTGATTGCTGCACAGTTGCCTAAGGTCTGCCACAGGACCTTCCCACATATGGGGACTTACTGAAGCTGTGACTTATGTGCACTGGCATCTTGGTGGCCTAGAGTTCAAAAAGCAATGCTAAGCACATTGAGCTAATTATTAGCTAAATTGTATATGTTACATATTAAAATTATAAACTAAAGATAATTTAAAAAGAATTCTTTCACTTGATTTGAAGAAAATCAAAATAGCCTGATAGTTGTGTTGATCATCTTTGTAGCCAGACAATCGATACAATTATGTCTCCATATCTGTCACATGAGCTAATAAAAATGCCCACCTCAGAGGGTTGCTGGGAAGATTAATTAAAGAACTTTTCACTTTCTAATAAATTATGAAGGAAAGACTAACCTTTATTTTATGACAAGCTTGCAGAGACCACCATAAAATTAATTCTAAAACTTACTATAATCTTAGAATCAAAATTGATTTTTTTCTTTTTTCTTTTTTGGCTATTATTACGATTCATTAAAACAACCAGCATGAAGCTGTTTCATAATGGGACAGGGAGAGGGAGCATGGGAGGAATCCGCGAACTCTAGATAGGGCAGAGGGGTGGGAGGGGAAGGGAGGGAGCAGAGGTTTATAAATGATGGTGGAATGAGATGGACATCATTATCCAAAGTACATGTATGAAGACATGAATGATGTGAATAGACTTTGTATACAACCAGAGAAATGAAAAACTGTGCTCTCTATATGTGTAATATGAATTGTAATGCGTTGCATTGTCATATATAACAAATCAGAATTTAAAAAAGAACATATTCATTTACAAAAGCAGCACAGCTTCTCACTTTGACTTGTTTCTTCTTTCCTGTTTTCTGGCCCAAGACTCCTATTTAGAGAACTCAGCCACATTTCTGCCCTTCTGCCAAACCTCTCCAGTTTTAACTTTAACAGTCTTTCTTCCTCTCCTGGTGTCTCAGCAACTTTTCTGTTTGTAGATCCTTTACCTTCCCATTCCCTGCCTCTTAGCAGGGGATTCCAGGTCACCTTGTCATATTCAGACGATGGCAGTCACCTTCCAACAGGGTCTGGGCACCACTTAAAGCACTTCCCATACCATACTACGGGGAAACCAGGTCTTTCTTTGGGGGGGACCAGACCCGTGTCCCTTATCTTCCTGTGCCTTCGGAGGAGTTAGAGTTGCTGCTGTTCCGCTCTAGAGACAAGGCCTGATCCCCATGTAAGGCTGTGCCGGCTGGAGGGTCAGAGCAGAGGCCACATCAAAGTCAGAGAGAACCCAGAGATGCTGAGAAGACAAATCTTTATTTTTTCACATGGTCAGGTGTAGGGAGTGAAAACTGATCAGGCCGATGTGGCCAGCCCTGGAAGATACCAGGTGGGCAACCTGTCAGGAACTGGAGAAGAGACCCGAGAGTCACTAGGGAAAGCCCAGAGCTCAAGGCTAGAGGAGATTGGAGTATTGCAGCACAGCAGGTGGGGACAGTCCTTGAACACTGTTTTTCTTAAATTTTCTTTTCTCAACTGCAACTGCCCAGGTCAGCAACAGCCCCCAGAGCTGTGGCCACAGCCAGGGCCCCCAGATTGCTGACCGCTGCCACCATCACAGGAGTCGGAGCTCTGGCGACGGCATCGGTGGGACCTGTGGTGCCTGTGGTGGCTCAGGAAGCAGCCGCCCTCAGAGCTGGGGCCAGTGCAGCCCCCGGACCTCAAAGCACAGCCAGAGGCCGCAGGCGGACACTGTGCTGGGCTCTTGGGGGGGCACTTGGGTGAGGGGCACTTGGGTGAGGGGCACTTGGGAGGGGGCTGGCACTGCTGCTGGTTCTGCTGGAAGGACATCTCCACGGGAGTCAGCGAGCCTGCATGGACCAAAGACAAGGTCAGTGTAAAGCTCTGGGCCACTCCTCCCCTGGGACCGGCTGTGTAAAGCCCTGGCTCTTCAGGCCCTCTGCCTCCTGGGCTGTGGCTTCAGGAAGGAAAATGGAGAGCCATCTCCATCCTCTGACCTGGAGGACCTCCCGTCCTTCCCCTTGCCCTGCTTCCAGAGGAGAATGCTGGGACGCCCCGAGTCCCACCCCCTCTGTCCTCACAGAAACACCAGCACATGCATTCATTGGCTGGTGACTCCAGAGTCCCTGTGGGCACACGTGGTCTCTCAAGAAGGACCAGAGCGGGGAGGACCTGAGAGCCAGGACTCTAACTTCCCTCAGAGGTTCTGTGCTCTCTGACCCCTGACCTGTCCCCAGAGGCCCTCCAAGGCCCGCCCTGTTCCTCCACCTCCGCTTCCCTCCTCTGCACTGGAGACTGTGCTTGTCCCCCCACCCCCTCTCCTGGATGGGGGTGGCCTCCTGCTGGACACTCACCAGATGCAGCAGAGGCAGGAGCAGGAGGAGGCTGAGCCTGGAGCAGCTGTGGATGGGGAGCCCAGGGCAGCAGCCCTTTAATCCAGTGCAGGGTGGTGAGGCACAGCCTGAGCACGCCGCTGCTTTCACAACCCGGGCACCAACCACTCCCATCCAGGTCCACCATCTTCCTTCCTTCCTTCCTTCCTTCCTTCCTTCCTTCCTTCCTTCCTTCCTTCCTTCCAGGACCTTGACAAGAGGGAATGAGGAAATCTGGGTGAGTGCTTTTCATGCGTGTTGAGGCCCCGCCATTACTCCTTCTTTCATGCATTCAGCTCATATTCTTTAGCTTGGCTTCTGTGCCTTGTATTTTTTTGCTGGACAGTGAGAATGGAGATGTATATGACACATTTCCTGACCAAGAGCATTTCAAGTTTAACTGGACTGACAGAGATTACATCTATTTGTCTGATATCATGTGATTCTTCCTGCAATACAAATGTCCCTGTTGCTCTGTGTATTCCCAAGAGAGAACAATTGTTCACATGCAATTGGCGTCTGATTCTTGGGGAAGTTGGGTGATTTGAGACCATTAGCCCCTGGGAATGAGATGTATTAGGTAATGGATAGGGAATGGAATCTCAGCCCCTGAGACAAGTGGGGCTCCTAAGAGAACTAAGGGTAGTATTATATGGATGATGGGAAAAACCCGTGGAAGGGCCTACCGGCATTGAGATCACGAGACTCATAATTAAGGTGAAAAAAGTCAGTTTGCCCATATTTAACTTTCTGAGAGTTGAATGATATTGAGTATAAGAAAATAAAACAAGTATTGTGGATATAGCTCAGTGGTAGTTTGCTCTCCTAGTACGTGCAAGGCCCTGGGTTTGATCCTCAGTAACTCCCCCCCAACCACACACACAAAAGAAGAAGAGAAAATGATCCATGAGCATAGAATATTGAAGATAACTGATTGGAGTCTTAAAGATTTTTTTTCTTTTTTTTTTAATTGGTTGTTCAAAACATTACAAAGCTCTTGACATATCATATTTCATACATTAGATTCAAGTGGGTTATGAACTCCCATTTTTACCCCAAATACAGATTGCAGAATCACATCGGTTACACATCCACATTTTTACATAATGCCATATTAGTAACTGTTGTAGAGGATAGGAAAGGTAGAAGTTTTTTTTTTCAATATGCTGCTAATGATGAAATTGATGATGGTAGTGATTGATATCTTGTGAGTCACAATTAGGATAATTTTTTTAAAAAATCTGGATCCTATTTTCCTTATTTTAGCATTAAAGATAAATTTCTCATTGACCTTGTTTACTATCATAATAACTGTATTTATTGCTCAGAATTGATCTGTTAAATTGTATATGTCCTCCAGATTCAGTTTGGGCAAGTCGTATTTCTCCAGAAAATTATTGGTGTCATCTAGATTTTCTATTTTATTAGAGTGTACAGTTTCAAAATAGTTTTAAATTATCTTCTGTATTTCAAAAGTATCTGTCATGATATTTCTTTTTCATCTCAAATTTTAGTAACTTGAGTTTTCTCTCTCCTTCTTTTCATTAGGGTGGCTAAGGCTTTATCAATTTTATTTATTTTTTCAAAGAACCAGCTTTTTATTTTGTCAATTTTTTCAGTTGTTCCTTTTGTTTCAATTTCATTGATTTCAGCACTGATTTTAATGATTTCCTGTCTTCTATTACTATTGGTGTTGATTTGTTCTCCTTTTACTAGGGCTTTGAGATGTAGTGTGAGGTCATTTTTTGTTGACTTTTTCTTCTTTTAATGAATGAGCTCAATGCAATGAAACTTTCCTGGTAGTACTGCCTTCCTAGTGTCCCACAGCTTTTGGTAAGTTGTATTGGACTTCTTGTTCACCTCAAAGAACTTTTTCTTTTTATCTCCTCCCTGATGTCTTCTGTTATCCATGTGTCATTCAATAGCATTTTATTTAGTCTCCAGGTGTTGGCGTAGCTTCTGTTTTTAATTGTATCATTGATTTCTAAATTCATTCCATTGTGGTCTGATAGAATGCAGGGTAGTACCTCTATTTTTTTTTTAATTTGCTCCATTTGTGTTCAATGAACCGAAATGCATTCTGCTGTCATGTATAACTCATTAGAACAAATAATAATAATAAAAAAGAAGTGTTTGTTACAGGGTTTGAGCATGTGTTAGGTAATTTGGGGCAAAGGTTCAAAGGTGTGAAGTTTTGCTCTAGATTGGATGCTGTAAGGAAGCAAGGGTATTTCTATAACTTGGTATTTTAATTTTTAACCAGAAACCAGGGCTGATGAAGTAGGGCTCATTCTGTGATTAGTGAGGAGATAGCAGTCACTCACAGAGAAAAGGAGATGTTGGTTATTTTTGTGGTCTCGACAATGCTCTTGTTTTTGTTGATGCCAGAGTGGTCTTGTTTCACTATGCTTCCTCATGGTCATAGAGCTATGTTGTCGGATGTTGAAGTTCTGTTAATCATTTGTGTTCAATGAAGAGCATCAGAGCTACCAATTAGAGACCGGCCAGTTTGCTGCAGCGCTCCGGGTCTACTCCTTCTTTTCTTGGTAACAGTTACAGACCAGATGTCATGGACAGTAGTAGGCACACAGCAATTGACAGAGAGACTCAAGATCTCTATTCAGTAAGTTGACAGTCTAGCAGATCAAATATCAATTATACCAGGAATAATGGCTCCCAACAAGGAATTCTAAGTGACATGGGCATGTAAAAAAAAAAGGTATTGGGGCCTAGATTTTGATGCAAAAACGAACTTTATGTCTCTCTGTTTTGTGGGATGAGATGCGAGCCTTGTCTACTGTCAGCAACACGCATGGCAGCCGTTTCCCCCAGGGCTGCGACCCTGAGTCACAGGAGGAGGGAGCAGAGGGAGGGGGAGATAACTGAAAAAGTGACATTAACATTTCGGTATGTTTCAAAGGATCCAAGCGTCCTTGCTGATGACGTCCGGTGGATAGTCTTACCTCGTTTATGAAACACAAGGGGACATCTGAAAAATTGTTCCTTTGGCCCCATCACTGACTGCCTGTCTCATCACGAGACCTGGAGACGGAGCTCGTCATCATCTCCACCTTTATGAGTCGCTCCTCTCTCACCCTCCTTTTCCTCATCAGATCAAGTGCTCTGCAGATCCCATGTGCAAAGCCGCCGTCCTGTGATGACAGACACTGGTTTTAAGGTGATGATCTGTCCACTTCCTCCAGGGGTCTCATTGTGAGGAGCCTTGGCTCTCGGCAGACTCAGGATTTGAAGGAAACAGAGAATAGTCTGTCTGGGTGAATCTTGGGGGAATATTATGACTTAGTCACTCTAATTGGTACTATAGGAACTGGCAGTGCAGGATCTCAGGTTCAGTTCTTTGGGGTGTATTTTGGACATGGCATCTCTGCAATCTAGGATGAATCAACAAACACAAAATTCTTCTCTTTGCTTACAACTCAGAGTTCCTTCTTTGCTTGCTTCCTCCCATATCCATAACAATGGCAGTGCCTAGGGGAGGGAGGATTTGAGTTTAAAGTTTTGTTCAGGACTGGACCGATCTGGACTTAATTATCCACAAAAATGCCTGAAGAAGTGTGGAATTTCCTGGATATACTTAGCCTCAGTTCATGGAGAAGACCATGGCTGGAAGACATTTTACCACACTGAGTTTAGGTGTTTAATATACTAATTAGAAGGTTTTAAAAAACCTTCATAACAACTGGGCATCTTGTTACAAAGATCAAGTTCTCAGATCTGGCAGATCTGAGCAGTCAGATTCCCACTGGCTTTTCTAGTATCAATTCCAATCAATGAATTCCAGATCGATTCCAGTTCACGAAGGACAGTCAGGACACAGGTTCAGGTAAGTTCATACTGTCCACACACAGGTGCAGCAGACACTGGGACGTGGGAACTGGGAAGCTACTGGGGGTGGGGGACAGGATGGGAGTTTGGGGGTCAGAGAGGAAGTCTCCTAAGGATAGGACAATCTTGAAAATGAAGAAGTGGAGGAGAGGAAGTGTGTGTGGGATGGTAGGAGTATCTGTGTGCTTCTTACCTGCAGGTCCGTGAGGACAAGGAAACTCTCTGGGAGACAGGGGAACTGATCAACCTGACCTGGACAGGTCTGTGGCTGTGATACCTGCCCTCTCCCCCTTGGATTCTTGGGAACAATTCTCTCTTCTACTAGTTTTTTAAGACCTCCTGTCTATGTTGACACACTGGGGCACGGAGGGTCTGTGCTAGGTCCTGGGCAGGTGCTTCCTTTCAGTGATGGCTACTGGGTCTTCAAGGGAACCACGTTGGATCTGAGGGAGGTCTCACCTGGAATGGACTCAGGTTTGTTCATTATGGAATGAGGAGCAGCAGAGTGGTCGAGAGGTAATGTCCATGGGAGCATTGAAGAAACCCTGTGACATTGGACAGGGAAAATCTGGACTGGGCACCACGAGAGTATGGTGACTAGGAAACACCAGAGGATTCTGCCGAGAGTCATTCTGGAAGTTAGACCTAAGGTCACAAAGACCAGGATACACCGAGAGCTGGAAACCAGGTATTGATGCATATGGTTTAAAAACAAAAATAACGAGGACTTATGATATATGTGATTTCCAGATTAAGCAGCAAATGTTGTGAGGGACCTCCTCCTATGGTCCTTAGCAATGTCTCAGGGCCTCCTCCGCCTCGGAGGCAGAGCGACGGGGAGGAGGACAAGCAACAGACTGGCCCAGGCATTTGGTTCACGTGGTGGTCATCCAATCCTCCTTTTGTATGCTTCTCAGGGCCTTGGCCACTGTCAGAGTGACAGCAGCCAGAGCTCTGCTACCTTGCCCAGTGGGACCCGTGAAGTCTGTGATTGGTCAGGACTGAGGCTCTGACAGCCCTCAGAGCTGAGGCTCCCCAGGAAGAGAATGCAGGGGGGTGGGAGCAGGACGTTGGAGCAGGCACTTGGGAGACACTGGGCACAGCCTTGATATTACCCTAGTTTTCCCCGCCCCCCAGGACATCTTGGAAGAAGTTTAGTGTCTTTCTTTACTGGTACTTTAGTGACAAAACTGCAAATAATGGTGTCTGAGAACATTTATTTTAAAACTTGACTATTTCACATCTCATAGCTCTGAATACAAAGTTTAGAAAAAACTTCCTGAGTAGAGGAGAAAGGAGGCTAGAAGGTAACTTGGGTTGAAGGCCCCTGATTCCAGTGAGGACCTTTGAAATCTTGGACGGAGTTCTTTTCTTATTTTAGTTTTCAAGCAGGAAGTGGGTAGCCGGATGGGAAGGGGTGAGGGTAGTAAGTCTTGTTTAGGGCAGCTCTGACTCCAGCCTTCTGCATCTCCATGGCAGATACCACGGGTTTTGAGGAGAGAAGGAATCCAGGAAACCCCAAGACTGTTCAAACATCAGTTCTTCAGTCTTTATGTAGTTTTGCCATTCTTGATTTTCCATTCACTGAAATCATTCATTCTTTCAAACAATTTATATTAAAATAATATTATACACTGCTCTGGGCAAAGGAGACTCACCAACAAAGAAGTTATCATTCTGGCCCTTAGGCTGACAATGTGGGGTTGAGAGAGAAACAGTTAGATAACCATGAGATCACTAACGTTGCTGTAATTCACATATGTGGGAGTCCTCAGGCCTGACGTCAGAGTTTTGGGGTGGCTCAGCAGTGACTCAAGTGAATGGTGAATCCAGATGTTGTCACCCGGCATTTCTTGGGAAGGGGAATGGGATGAGCAAGGTGTAGAGCCTGTACCTGACGAGGGGTAGTAAACCAGGGGGGAGACTAAAAGGAGCTTGGAGACCTAAGACGTATTGAAGGGCCACCAGGAGGGAGAGTTAATTCTGGGGTTGACGGAGAATGGGGCTGAGGGAGCTCTGGGGGCACCCAAGATCTCAGATCTCAGGGACAGAATAAAATGTTCACTAAGAGCACTTCCTGCTTGTAAACATAATAGTCAAGTTTTAAAATAGTCAAGTTTTAAAACAAATGTTCTCAGGTGCTATTATTTGCAGTTTTTACTTTGTCACTAAAGTACAAGTAAAGGAAGACACTAAACTTCCTCCAAGATGTCCTGGAAATAAAACTAGGGTCGTATCAAACCCCGCCGAGTACTTCCCAAAGTGCCTACTCCAATATCCTGCTCTGTGCCACCTGCGTTCTCTTCCTGGGGAGCCTCAGCTCTGGGCACTGCTGTTACTTCAGGGAGACTTGAATCCCGCCATACTGCTCCTAAGAGTTGTTTTAAGGTAGAAAGTTCTGAGGAGAGACAGCACTATTTATACAGAGGCACACTGACCTGAAATGTCAAGGTAAGATCACAGATGATAAGAGATCTATAAATGCTGCAGTGACATGACTTACAGATCAATGGACATTGAAATGATGTTGTGTCGATATCTTGGTGCCTGTAGTATTACTTCTGAGAGAGCCAGGGAAGAGGCTTACTCAAAGTGGCTTGATATGGCTAAGGGATCAGCCCCCAAATGAATGACAGAAATGGATGTGATTATGACGAAGTCAGTATGGTGATAATTATGAACACGGGGCATCAAGTGGGCCAAAGTTGTGGTAAGTGCGGTTCTTTAAGCTCTATAGTGCTTTCCTGTTGCATTTAGTATAATAGTAGATAAATATTTCATCCTGAACCAATATATTTAAAATGTGTAAAAGAAATGACAGCCATCTAAATTTCAAAGATATATTAAAATGAAAAATTTTGATAAACCATTATATTCAATGTGTCTGGTTATTCTGATACAGGAAAGACTGTGGGTATGACCAATTTATTTTAGATGGTCACAAATATTACAACCAAGTGGATAACTGAAGCTCTTTCAAGACACTTGGGTGAAAGTGGGGATTTCACTGAGACTTGGGGATTGAGAAAGGGAGATGGGAAGGAGACAGGAACAGATCAGCTTTCAGACGAACATTTCACTCTTGGAATCTTCAATCTGTCCCCATCTCGCTGAGCTGTTCCCTTTGGTGTGAAACCAAGCACACAGTTAGATGTCTCTTTTGCATCCACCAAAACAATGATATCCAATTCTCAAAAATTTGCCCATGACAGATGCCTTTAATGAGTTTAGAGATCCTTTGTGTATCCATCCAATACCCCAGAATGAGAATCCAACTGAATATAGAAACCCCTTCATCTAAATCTGCTCTTTTGCAAGGAAAATCAGAAGTTGTCCCCAAGAGTCCCACTGGAAGTAAGGTCCAGGAGAGAGCATGCGGTCTTGTTCTGCACTAAGCGTCTAGACCTATACCACGTAAACCCTTGTTGAATGAATGAATTGTTGAATGAATGAACTTGGGCACTGGTCTAGGAGCCTCCTGACAAGGACTGAACAATCTGTTTCTCTATAACTACTGAGAACTCAGTTATCTGGGTCAACTTTAGGTGGAGAGCCCTAACAGATGTGACTTCTGGATGCCCCTGACTGTACACGTGTCTCAAATCCAAACTGTTGGTTCATTCTGGTCTCATTTATTTGCATTTCTGAGTAGATTCATCAATAGCAGGGATTTGGCGGCATCTTGGAGCTTACACCTCACTGGAAGGGCTCTGCTAAGTCCCTACGCCTGGTTCTAGAGAGTCCTGGTAGACGATGACATGTTGCAGGGTTTAATGGGCAAACCAAAGGCTGAGATCTGTTTCTTTCCTTGCCCATGTGGGGTTGTAAACCTGACCCATAAACCTCTGTCATGTCCATCCTGAAATATTATTTTTAAGGCCATGAGGCGAACTCACCATCCATTTTACCACCCATGGCAAAATATTTTCCAGAAATCAAGACTATCCACCCTTTTTCCTTCTCTATGTAATAACTGCATCTTAGCTCAACATTTTTCATGTCCTTGGACTGGTTCTATCCAAAAGCTTGCTCAAACTTTGAATGGTGTGCGGCCGTGAATCAGTAGTTCCCACAGCACTAGCAATTTCTAAAAGACATCTTTTCACAGCCTGATGAGCTGAGCACTGAATCCAAACTTATTGGAGCTGTCTGCCTTCAGGTCCTTCCTGGGGCTCCTTTTGGTCTTAAAGAAACGAAGGCCTATGAACATAGGAGAGGGAACTAATTTCCATTTTGCTATTTCCTTAGGGCCTTAAAAAGAAGCTTAAAATTTACCTCTTTCATATACTACCAGATATGCCAATTTCCCTGTTGTATGTGGCCCTAAACTAGCTTCTCTTAATATTTACTTCACTTTATTAGCTCTGAGTTTATGATATCTCTATGGATTTCCGAATTTTCCTGATAAACATTCTGGCTTGAATGTTGGCTGACTCTCCCCCACCCTGTGCATCGCCATCCCCAAAATGAGTTGGTGCTGTTAGTGCACCTCAAGAACCGTGATTTCAGTGCCTGGTGCCGCTGAGTGCCACACTCTGGGTGGAAACTCTGGAAGAACAACTCCTTAAAGGCTCATGTGGTTTGGAACCTTAGTGTTATAACATTTAAAAAGCAAAATTAACGGGGGTGACGGTCGGTGTCTCATTGGGGGATTCTTCTTCCTGCTGAAGAGGGTGTAAGCCACCTGAAAACTTAAGCGTCTAAAATGATTAGTGAAGCACAAAATACAAAGATCCACACATACAAGAGCTGGATCTAGACAAAGGAAATATGGCTCCTGTGGTTTATTTGAGGAGGTGCATCAAAGGCAGGGATAAGGATTCAAGGGTGGAGTCTTGCTTCCTGATGTCTTACAGTCATCTGGTTGCTTGGCATCTTGGCAGGTCACACCCATCTCAGGTGCTGTGTGGGACGTGGCAGAGCAGAATAGAAATTCACAATGTCCCTGGGCAGTTGACCAGAGATAATGTCCACTGGACCTTCCCAGATATCAGAAGTTTCTATCCACTAGGCTTCGATGTGTTGTGATACACATGTAACCCATGGATGGCTTGTGACCCAAAATACTGAGGACTTAAAGAATTACAGAGGAAATCCACCATTTGCTAAAATTTTTGAGCACATTGTAGAGTAAGTCAGGAAACCATGGTGCTCAGGAGCTTGGTTTCCTCAGTTAACCTATCTGGGTTCATGCTGTAGCTGCTATGAAACCGTGGGCCACCACTCCATGTTGCCCCCCCCCACCATTGTAATATGGGAGAAGGGTAGTGCAGACCCCAAAAGATCAGAGTGAGGATTCAATTATTTACTATATGTCAGGCCTCTGTGCACAGTAAGTAGTGAACAAATCTTGGAGATTATGAATATACCCAATCTATGTGCCTTGCAATGATCTCATTCTTACCTTTCTTTTTCCCTACATTTCTCTTGGGGTATCCTTTGCAATCCTCTCCCCTTTTCTCTCCTTGCAGCCATCGTCTATTCAGTTGTCAGAGTCCCTTCCACCTCATCAACACTCAGCTCTTGTCCACAGAAATGAAGTGAACGTCCCCTACCCGAGCCATTTACCCACCCAACCTTTTTCCTGACCCACCAGGCCAGCTCCTCAGCCTCCCTGTGAATGGAGGGAAGTGTGGTCTGCTAATCCCAGTCCTGTGCAGCACTGACCCGGGAGGTAACCAGGGAGAGCAGCAGAACATCCCAGGAGGGGCAAAGTCCACACAGAAGTGGGAAGCAGGAGCCCTGTTCATTACGGTCAGACATGAGTGATGCTGAGCACCAACAAGGGGCAGCCAGGAGACTTCTGGGGAAGACTTCAGCTCAGGAGCTCAGACCACTGGCAGGAGGTGGGGAGACACTTCAGACGAGACTCCTGAAGTTCTGGAAGATTTCCTCTAAATCTTCTCGTCTAAACCACACTTTCCAGGTCAACCTCAGCCTCAGCCCCTGTGTGCTGAGGCTCACTTTTCTAGCTCTGGATCTGGTGCCAGTGGAAAAGATGGGCCCCTGGGGCTGGGCCCACTGCAGAAGACTGAGGTGGGCATGGGAGTGGGCACCGGGGTAGGCACTCTGGGGAGATATGGGGATCCGCACGGCTACTGCTTTGGCTGGTAGGGCATCTCAGCAAGAGGATCCTGGAGAGATTCAAACAGGCTTGGTATATACACCCGCGGCCCAGCTTCTGGTCAGTGTCTCTGATGGTTTCTGTAGATCTCACGTTCTAATTCTGAACTCAGAAAGGAAGGCCGATGTGGAGTTAATTCACTGGAAGGAGATGCTTTTTCTCTTGAGCACCCAAGGCATCTTATCTCCATGAAATCACAGAGATCAAACCTAGAGCTTTCTGGAGGAGGTCTAGCAGGATGAGCAAGTCTCTCGGAACAAGTACAGGAGAAGGACGAGGTGTGCTGAGGGCCCCCGGCCTTTGCAGTCCCAGAACCCTGAAGGCGCTCACTAAGCCCGTTTTCCCTTTGCGGCCTCCACCCCAGACCCTCTGATTCTCCCTCCTTTGATGGAGGCCTGTTCTCATCTCCCCAGTTCCTCCAGTTCAGGGCCTGCCTCCAGCTAAACACTGGTCTGATTTCAGGAAGCCGGAGAAAGCTGCCTTGAGGAGTCTGTGGGCTGAGAAGTCCCAGACAGGACTGCGGTCTGTCATGCACAGCAGGGGTGGGCTGCAGGGTGCAGGGGGATGGCTCCACACACCCGCGGCCCAGCTTCAGGCCTTGGGTGTCCTCCTGGATGCAGGACAACGCATATGACAATAGGGACCCAGGAAGCCCTGCTAACTGCTTCTACTCAGGCCACATGTGCACTCACAGAGGCCTTGTTCCGTAACTGGCTTTGGAGTAATGAACTGCATAATTGGACAGACGGATGACTAAGGAGTCTGTTCTCTGTGATAAACGTGACTGGCTGCAGAGTCTGCGGCCTTTGGAGGCAACATGGGGCCCCCGGGCAGGAGTGGATTGGCAGGAGTGGTGATGGAAAAGTGAATTCCGCTAAGGGAGCTACAGTGCAGCGAGGAGAGGTAGGCAGCATGTTACTAAGGAACCGTGTTACTGTCAAGACCCCAGGGGACAAGTGTGCTTCACTGAAAGATCCTAGCACTGTGGAGGGAGAGCGGTCCCTCTGCCTGGCTGAGGAAGTTTGCAAACATGAATGGTAATTGGTAAAATGATCTGTGGAATGGGTTGCAGCTGATCAGGGTGATGGTGAGGTTGGGTGAATCTCATTTAGTGAAGGGGATCTGACAGTGTCCGTATTTTGGGTCTGATGAATGGATGGAAACAAATGCTATTTTTCCCTGTGGATTTCACTTTAATTTTGGAGATGAATTTCTCATCCAATTAATCTCTAATATTAAAATAGTAATTTTTTTTCTAGAATTTTTTTTCAAGATAACCACATTCAGGACAATAACCTTTACCTTATAGCTAGAGAGTGGACCTAAGCACTTCCCAAGAGGGAGGGGATGGGTGTTTGGAGTCAGAGAGGATGAGATCCCAGGGACAGCCAAGAATTTATTGGTGGCTCTTAGAAATGTGGTCATTTCTTATTTTCCCTCTCTCTCTCCCTCCCTCCCTCCCTCCCTCCTCCCTCCTTCCTTCCCTCCCTCTCTCCTTCCTTCCTTCTTTAGAATATGCTAAAGTGGATAATTCCTTGTAATGTCCATTTTAAGGCCTTTCGTACATTCCTGGCCAAGTGCCAAGAGTTTTTTTTGGGAGGAAAGGACCCTCATATGCCTATAACTCAAAAAATACCTACGATTCAAACTTCCTGTAGGCCTTTTATTTCAAAAAAACGGGTTCTTTCTAGCTATATATAACACTAGGACTTATTTTGAAATGATTGTAAAACATGATACAATTTGTCCTGATTCGGTCCCCTTGGCCTCTGGTCTTCCCTCCACGGGGCAGACACTTAACAAAAGCGTAATCCAACGTGGTGACTGCATGACTGGTGGGGAGTCCTCAGGCCTGAGGTCAGGGCCTCCGGTGTGAGTCCCTTCTGTCTGAGTGGACTCTGAAGGGGAGGTTGTGTGTGGAAGCGGTCACCTGCTATGACTTGCACATGAGGGGTGAGTCGAGGTCCCTGGCTTGTGAGGACAGTATCTGGATAGGTAGCGGCAGAGGTGTACGTGCCCGATCTGTGCGCGGGCCACCAGCTGGAGCCCAGGGTGCCCGTGCCTGTGGGAGAGAGGGCTGGTGCTGGAGGAGAGAGGAACTAAGGGCCCGGACACACCGGGGAGATCTAAGACAAAGTGGAATGGGCCAAAGGTGGGCTTGTTAAGAACATTGGCTCTGGAGTCAGGCGTAGCCGAGTCTGGGTCCTGCTTCTCCAGGGAACAGCTGTTATGGGGGAGAGAAAGAGTTAAAAGTGGAAAAGGCACAGTAGGCCAAGGGTAAGTCAGAGGGAGTAAGAAATCTGGCTGAGCAGGCGCCACGGTTGGAAAACTGGAACACCCCGAGGACTGTGACCCTGGGTCCCAGGGATGTGGATATTTATTCTAAGGTCTCCAGGAGTAGTTTAGGGGAGGGAGTGGCTAGGGAGATCAGTGGAGCTGTGGGTGATCCTCATGGGTGTGGCGATGTTTTGGTCCATAATGGGGAAGCTTGGCCGCGACTGACCGAGGGCTCAGAAATTGAATCATACTGTAAGGTGTGTGGTGTTTTTCCATTGTGTTTGTCCTGACATTAAAGGTGTATTGCTCTCTGAAACAACATTTTCAAGAATGAGACAAATATTTCTTTAAATTTTTTTTTGTGTGTGTAACGTGAATTGTAATGCATTCTGCTGTCATATATAATGAATTAAAATAAAAAAATGGTTTTGGTGCATGTTAATTATATGGAATGGTGGGGTCCATTGTGGCATGGTTTTGTGTCCATAACACATGATTTTATCAATTTCACTTTGTAATTCGTCCTCCACCCTGCCCTCTTCCCTTCCCCGATGTCTTTCCCCTACCTATTAGTTTCCCTTCTAATTTCATGGAATGACCCCCTCCCTAACTTTTTTCCTTTTAGCTTCCATGTATGAAAAAAAATGATACTTTTTTTTTTCACTGAGTCTGACTTATTTTAGCTCAAAATTATGGTCTGCAGTTCCATCCATTTTCCCTCAAATTACATAATTTTGTTCTTCTTCAGGGCTGAATAAAATCCCAGTGTGTGGATACACCACATCTCCTTTGTCCGTTCATCTGTTGACAGACTTCTAGGCTGATCTATAGCTTGACTCTCGTGAATTGTGCTGCAATAAACCTGGGTATGCATGTATCTCTGAAATGTGCTGACTTTGTTGTATTGGATGGATAAGTGGTATAGCTGGATCATATGTTAGATCTATTTTTAGCTTTTTGAGGCTAGAATGGCAAGCATCAAGCACACAAATAACAAATTCTGGTGAGGATGAAGGGAAAAGGGACTTTGACAGGCTGTTGGTGGGGATCTGAGTTAGTACAGCCCCTGTGGAAACCAGGATGGAGGAACTAGTCTTTTAAATCACAAATATCAGTCGCAGGGGTTATGTGGTTTTATTGCTTTATAACTGTTCTGTATCTGGCCACCTGATACAGGAAGGCTGTAGGGTCCACAATCCCCTGTAGGTGATAAAATAGATAACATTCATGGGAAGAAGAGAGCACTTGGGAGAGAGGGTTCCTGGGGCTGAGGAGAGGGGAAGGGCACGGGGACAGAGTCCTGTTTGCACACTAACTGTGTCTCACAGTATCTAGTATTCACAATCTATCCCTTTGCCCTCTTGACTATTGTCTTTCTGGGTGCTAGCTAGTAAATGGGGCTTTTCCACCCTCCTACTGCTGAAGCCTCTGTCTTAAGCTGCAATACTTTGTCTGAGCTGGGCATCTTCTTTGGGTTAGTTAAATTAATGCCAGGGTCTATTCACCACCAAGGGATGAAAGGACAATGAAAAGAATGGATCATGATGCTTCGCTCTCTGTGTTGCACATATAATTGGGAAAAGTCTCTCTTGGGCCCATTTTGAATGCTGAATTCCCAAGAGAAGAAACTTTGTCTCTCTGATTTCCTGCGGAATCTCTGGTATTCAGAACTGAGTGCACAGCAGATGCTCAATAAAAATGTGTTGAATGAATACATGGATCCAGGGCTTGGGACTTTCTGTCACCCTCACGGGGTTTGGGGGATTAGTTTTTGTCCTCTGCCGGGACCTCCTCTTGGGCTCCATTTTTAAGAGGCTCTTGTTCCTCTCAGCTTCCCAGTATCTCCTTGGTGCGTCAGCAAGGCACTTCCCGGTTGACTCTGCTCTCTTTTCTCTTCAATCAGATCACGCTAATCACAGCGGGAATTCTGCTGTTGTTCCTAGTGGTGGTTTGAGGCGCCTCTGAGCCTCTGAGCATGTTCACCAGCCCCTATCAGGGGTGGGTTCTAATCCTCCGGTTTTGTCCAGCCTGTGGCACAGTCTCCAGTGCGTCCGTGTCACTTGCACCCAGCTTGTGAAACCTTGCAGGCTCTCTCAGGGTGCACAGCTGTCCTCTGGGAGCTGGCCCGCCCATCCGCTCCACGTGGCTCACGTGGTTCCTGTCCCCAGCTGGCTAAGTGCTCTCCAGGGATTTTACACTGAATTTGGATGGAAGGCCAAACCTGTGGCTCCTCCTTCAGCGAACATTTTGCTTATTGGATCCAGTTGGTGCAGGTCTGATGTTCGGTCCCTCTCAGGGTCTCTCTGACTTTTGTTTTGTTTGTGCTCTCCTGGTCTTTTTGATCCCCCAAATTATCAGAATTACTTTACAGTTGGGGGAAATTCTTTCTTAATTATTAGCCAAATAGCATTATCTATAGCTTTTTCCTGCCTGCTCTACTCAATCCCTAACATCAGTTTCTCTTAATATTTGCAATTGAGCTGGGGCGGGAGCTCGGTGCCATTTCACTGGCTTTCTGTCAAAATGAGATGTTGGTCTTGGTTCACACGTAGAAGCATTTTTTTCAACCTCAAGAGAACCTGGATTTTATAATTTAGGCCGAAGTATGCTACTGTATGAGGTTATAACACATCAATGTGTTGGTAGAGTTTCAAAATTAATAAATATTTGCTTAATTAATCAATATTTGCTTCTTTAATTGTATTTATTTATAGTTGCAGCAATAGTTGTTCTCATTTTCTCTTTTCCTTTTTCTGAGAATTCTGATTTTTGTATACCCATCACTCCCAGCTACATCTCTGCCAATTAACCTGATTAATTTAAATAAGTCTCTAAGCGTTCATCTCCCTGGATCTTCATAGAGTTAATTAATTTAACCTTCCTCCCTGAGTCTTGCTCCATCTTTTTCCTTCCTCTATCTTTTTATTCTGCTCTTCATCTGCCTAATGTCTGTGTTCCCACCTCCTGATCCACCGCTTCTTAATTAAAACCCTAGAAATGTCTTATCCAGAAAGGTCCAATATCACAGCCTGCAAATTTGGGTCTTTTTAGATTTCAGAGGAAATGTCAGTCTTTCCTCTCTGAGCTGCAGGGCCTCAGGCTTCAGCCTGCAATCCTTCTCTTCCTCTCATTCCAACCTGACTCTCTGCAGCCCTTCCATGAGTAGAGGAATAAGATCAGTGATTTTCCCCCCGTGCACAGCTAATCATCTGCGCCAGAGCTGGGCTGTGTTGGCTAGGAACTGAGGGTAGGGACAGGTAAAATGACAAGTGACATTGCAATGGTAATAGAAGAAGAACATTTATTTCTGGACAGAATCAAGGACAGCTGCTACCACTCCTCAGCAGGGCTGGGGACTGTGAGACACTGACTTCAGACAGAAAGACCTTCTGGGGAAGTTTGGACCCTGGGCAGGAGCCCCCCGCCCAGCCTGTGGGAGCCAGAGCAGGGTATCTGGGAAAGGTGCGTCAGGACGGGGCTTCCGTGGACTCTGGATTCTTATTTCCTCTGAAATCCCTTGTCTCGTCATCAGGATCCAGGTCAGCAACAGCCCCCAGAGCTGTGGCCACAGCCAGGGCCCCCAGACTGCTGACCACGGCCACCATCACAGGAGTCGGAGCTCTGGCGACGGCATCGGTGGGACCTGTGGTGCCTGTGGTGGCTCAGGAAGCAGCCGCCCTCAGAGCTGGGGCCAGCACACCCTCCTGAGCTCACAGCACAGCCAGAGGCCGCAGGCGGACACTGTGCTGGGCTCTTGGGGGGGCACTTGGGTGAGGGACACTTGGGTGAGGGGCACTTGGGAGGGGGCTGGCACTGCTGCTGGTTCTGCTGGAAGGACATCTCCACGGGAGTCAGCGAGCCTGCATGGACCAAAGACAAGGTCAGTGTAAAGCTCTGGGCCACTCCTCCCCTGGGACCGGCTGTGTAAAGCCCTGGCTCTTCAGGCCCTCTGCCTCCTGGGCTGTGGCTTCAGGAAGGAAAATGGAGAGCCATCTCCATCCTCTGACCTGGAGGACCTCCCGTCCTTCCCCTTGCCCTGCTTCCAGAGGAGAATGCTGGGACGCCCCGAGTCCCACCCCCTCTGTCCTCACAGAAACACCAGCACATGCATTCATTGGCTGGTGACTCCAGAGTCCCTGTGGGCACACGTGGTCTCTCAAGAAGGACCAGAGCGGGGAGGACGCTGAGAGCCAGGACTCTAACTTCCCTCAGAGGTTCTGTGCTCTCTGACCCCTGACCTGTCCCCAGAGGCCCTCCAAGGCCCGCCCTGTTCCTCCACCTCCGCTTCCCTCCTCTGCACTGGAGGCTGTGCTTGTCCCCCGCCCCTCTCCTGGATGAGGATGGCCTCCTGCTGGACACTCACCAGATGCAGCAGAGGCAGGAGCAGGAGGAGGCTGAGCCTGGAGCAGCTGTGGATGGGGAGCCCAGGGCAGCAGCCCTTTAATCCAGTGCAGGGTGGTGAGGCACAGCCTGAGCACGCCGCTGCTTTCACAACCCGGGGAGGTGACAGCTGGGACATGGCCAAGTCCACCCACTCATCCTCTTCCCTTGGACTCACTCACTAGGATGTCTGGCAGGAGGGAGCCAGGGAGTTCTGATGACTGACCACCTTCACTCACTGGGGCCTGCAGGAGGTGGCCATTCGACCCCTTCACACCTTTCATTCAGCTCACGGTTCTCAACACAGACTCCACCCCAGGGACTTTGCTGGAAGAAGCTACAAGGATCAAGATAGCACTTTTCTGACCTTGGTAGCTCACTGTCTGTCAGGAAAGAGAGGTGGACATATGAAGACCTTCACATTTGTCAGTATGATCAAGTGTCAGGTGCAAGATGCTGAAGGGCAACCAGCGCCATGTCTGCAGGCTTGAGGCCCCGTCTTTGGTGTGAGCCTGTCCGACCTCGACGTAACCCCCCACCCTGACACCTCCAGAGGAGCAGTTACTATCCTCTTGAGGGTCTTTGATGAGAGGAATGAGTGTAGAATGGAGAAATAGAGCTCTGTAGGTGGAGCAGGGCCCACCGAGAAGTCTCCTGTCCCCTGAGGATCCCATCGTGGGGTTCCTAGGGAAGCCGGCAGTGGCGCTGACTTGGTGTTTGTCGTGTAGAACAAGTTAATAGAGCCAGCAAATACGTGAAGTTTGTATCTCCTTATGGAAGATGGAGGCTTTTCTGATTGGAGTTTACCAATTATTATTGTGCATTTTCTACATTTTCAAAGAAGAATAGTTTAATAATACCATTGAAGTTATAATTTTTTTCCTATTAAATTGTATTATTTTATTTTCAGACAGATATACTCATGCTTATTTATAACTTGCTCTAGCAGTTTATAAAAGAACATAAGGATCATTTATAAGACATTCTAAATCAACGCTTTTACATCATGTCCTATTCTCCAATGAATATTAAATATAACCATATGATTGACTACTTGTTTTATAGGGGGGCTTAATTCCTTCCATCTTTTTTCTCTCCTTCTATCTACCCCCTCCCTCCGTCCCCCGTTTTCTCCCTTCGTCTCCCTTTCCAAGTCTTCCTTGAACATACAGATGTTGTTAGTCCTTCTTCATAGACGTGGATTAATGGCTTGCTCTGGGTGGGAGGAGATGGTGGCTCAGGGTGGTCAGTGGGGAGGGCTGGGGAGCCCCTCAGCTCCCTTCAGATTCGGGGCTATTTCTCTCACATTTGTGTCCCACCCAATGGATGCTGTTCAGGAGAAGGTGCTCCTGAGGAGGGACAGTGGGAGCCTTTCTGCCCCCTACGAGGTAAGGCTGAAGACAGGTGCAGAATGAAGGAAGACACGGCCCCCATCCACGGGCTTTGCCACCGGTGCCAGGGAGGACGCCACACTGTGGTGATGGCACAGCTTAATGCACTAGTCACGTCCAGGGAAGTCAGCGTCACATGTAAGACCCACCCGGCCTCTGGTCTAAGATCCTGGTAGGAGAAGCCACTCTCGGCCTGACTTCCTCAGGCTTAGCATTGGGCCCAAGGCCTTGTTGTGGACCGAAAGCTCGTCTCTCCCCAAAATTCATGTGTGAAATCTTGATCCCCAATATTAGGAGGTTGGGACTTTGGGAAGCGACTGAGCCATCAGAGTGAGTCCTTCGTATAAGGAGATTAGCGCCCTCAAAAAAGAGACCCCAGAGATCTTTCTAGTCTTCTTTCTGCCGTATAAGAATACAAAACTAAGTTATCAGGAATAGGGCCTAGGAGTGGGTCCTCACTAGAAACTGACTAGGTTAGCACCTGATCTCAAGGCTTCCAGCCTCCAGAAATGTAAGAAACTTTTTGTTGTTTTCATGCTGCCTAGTTTATGGTATTTTGTCATAGCAACCTGAACAATCTAAGCAAGTGCCAGGTTTCCAGCTGTCACCCTTACCCTTCCTCCTGGAACTTCCTCTCATTTAAGCCATTCACCTCTGCATGTCTGAATTCAGAAAGGTTTTGTGGAGCCTGAACCATGGCCAGGCACCGTGGACAGAACTGGGAATACCCAGGGCACAAGGGAGAGTTTACGGCCTACCCCAGAGGTCAAGAGAGGAAGGACACCATTTCCAGGGTGGCGCTCCCATTTCTGTGAACCTTGCCTAGACAAGTCTGGGGCTTGGGACGCCCTGAAGAAGTGGGTTTTTATTTTACATGTATCACGACTCTCTAGAAGTAAGGACGGGGGCATTTTTGATTAAACAGATGAAGTTTTGAGTCATTCATGGACAGTGCTTGAAAAATACCTGACCCCAGTTTGTCAAGTTCCAAGTCAGAGTGTTCAGAAGCGAGCAGTGAGGAAGGGGTCCTCTCTGTCCTTCAGGAAACGCAGGTCTCCTCTGCTCCCCATCTGCCTGCCTCTCATGTGCCTCACACTCTCGTCTCTCCTCTCTAATCCTGGAGAAGGAGCTCCTTCCCTGAACATGGAGGGAGTACCAGAGCAACGCTGCAGGGTCACCCTGCCTGAGCGTCATCTCTAGGAGAATAGGTATCCCACCATCCTGGGGTGGCGGAGGACACATGGCGGCCCGTCTGGACTCACGATCTTAGCAGGACTTCTTGACTCATCAGTGAACTGGTAGTATGCAGATAGGCGTGTGGCTTTTCAGGCTAACTTCCTTGGGTGCAGTTTGATTCAGTGACATAACTTATATGTCAGTGATGAATCTTCCTTTCCAACTGATCAGCGTGGATGGTCAAGTCAAGACTTTCTTGTCACCCAACAAGGTTGACTTGGTGACACCCAACTGAATCATAGGTAAGATGGGAGGCGAGAGATGGACAATACTACCTTTTTTGGGGGATTGAGATATAATTACATACCATAAACCCCATCTTTTAAAAGTGTACAATTTAGTCATTTTTAATAGATTCTAAACACCATCAGCACTAATTCAGACACTTCCATGACTCTTGGAGCGGAAGGCTGTACCCTCAGCCGTCACTCTCTGCTCCCCATGTCTCCCTGGCAAACACTAATCTGATTTTTGCCTTCCTGGACTTGCTTATTTTGTGCACTTTATATAAATGGAATGACACAATATATAGTCTTCTGTTTTGGTTTCTTTCACTTGGCATATTTTTTCAAGGTTGATGCATGCTGTGGTATGTATCCATATTTCATTCCTTCTCATGGCTGAATAATGAACATTTGGAATAAAGATATAAGGAGTGCTGATAGAGTACAGAGATCAATATAAAATATAGGATAAATGTATTTTGCATTTGTCTCCATGTGATTTAAAAGACAACTGCATGAAGCAATACTTACAAAGTTGTGCTTATGGTCTTCCAATGAAGAATGATGTGGACGGTATGACCCTAACAATCCTCAGAGGAAGAGGGAATTAAGTTACATAATAGTCCAATTTGGGGATATTATGAAGAGTGTAGCTATGAACTTAATCTTTATTGTTTCCTCCCTTTTCTTGGGTTTAATTTTCTCTTCTTTTTCCAGTCTTAAGGTAAGAGTTTAGGTTATTGATTTGAGATTTTTTTTCTTGCTTAATATGGGACCTTACAGCTGTGAGTGCTCTGAGCACTTCTTTGGTTGTATCCCATAAGCCTTGACATATTGTGTTTTCATTTTCATTCACCTCAAAGTATCCTTAAAATTCCTCTGTGAAGGAGACAGTGGACCCACCAGATAGAGGAGAAGGTAGGGAGTGGGTGACAGACTGACCGTGCGTCTTTCCCACACCGTCCTTTCGGAGATGGTTGGGCTATTCTGGACCAGGGGTGGGGGGCAGGAATCGAGTAAATCTAGGTGGATATACTTCTAGACATTAGGGGAGAATCACTGAATATCTGAAAGTGGTTAGAAAGTTCTGGAATATACTCGAGATATCATCAAAGGAGTGTTTGTGTAGCACAGGAGAACACAGAGAGGGGGGCAAAAGAAATTGTACCCACCGAGTTCTGACTGCCTGATACACTTGTTAAAAGGCTCTTAGAAGATTTTTGTAGCCCGGATCTTTCTTGGTTCCTCTCCCTTCCCACTCTCAGTCAGTAAATAAATCATTTATTTACTTATAATACCTTTCATGAGTTGTGTGACATTTCCCAAACTGCTTTTAGGAAAACATTCCTTCTTGGCATTAATGACTGCTTCGTAAACTCAGGCCTTTGTGGTAAAGGAGGTGAAAGGCTTCCGATGTCAACGCTAGCAAACATTGTGTCTGGAAAACTCCACAGGACCGTCACAGCCCTCTCTGGAGGCCATAGGGGGACCTGTCAGCTAAGCTCTTTCCTGTGTTCACTTTTTAGCAGGGCTCAACCCTCAGGGTAGGGGCAGCCAGAGGGAGCTGAAGAAATCTAGCTACTTCAGAAAGTCATAGCCAGGTACAAAGGCTAGCTAGGAGCTGGGAACTGGGTCGGCCGTAGGTGCCATGAGGAGATCAGAGAGGGTGCAGTTTCTGGAGAGAACTGAGAACCCTTTGGCAGCTCATTGGAACCATCTGGGAAAGTTTTTAAGAACTACTGAATTCTGAGTTCCTCCCCCAAAGACTGACTTGGTGTGAAGTGCAGCCAGGGAGTTTTAGTCTCTTTCTGGGTGATTTTACTGTACAGCCAGGTTTGAGAGATCAGATCACCTGAGGTGGCAGAGGAAGAACTGGAGGTCGTAGATGGATTGCCTGGGTTTGTAGTCCCCTCACCCACAGGACCCCCCCCCCCAGTTCTTTAGCTGGCAGTAACCAGTCTCTGGACAGGGACCAGCTGCCTTCTCTAGTCTCAGCCCTTGCCGTGTTCTCCTAAACTCTCCTCTCCAACTCCTCATGGAGGGCCCAGGACTTTGCTTGTGCCTAGGCAGGAGTGCACCTTAGCGACTAATGCCCAGTACTTACAGGATTGTCGGAGCACCTTGGGAAAAGACAGGGAACCTCAGGCAAAGCCCTGTCCACTCATCCCAGGGATGCTGGCCCCCAGGGCGTGGACAGGGCTTTGCCGAGGCTCCCTGTCTTTCCTACACAGGCTGCAGTCGGGGGCAGGGAGGGAAAGGGGAGGGGAGAGCAGGGTTCTCTATGAGAAGGGATCCAGGGGGCCCCCAACTGCCCAGATGCCCTTCCTTCAACCCGCCATTGCTTGGTGTCTTCCCTCTGGCCTCTCCTTTCTTCTTAAACTCCTTCTTCCTTCTTATGCTCTATTATTCCTTCAAAACCTGGTACCAGTGCAGACCAGGCCGTGTCGCAGACACAGAGTCCCTGAGGTGGCAGGTGTGAGTGAGTGTGGTCTTGACTCAGGGGCTCCCCACCTGGTAGGGTAGATGGACAGGGGGTCCCGTGTCCATGACCTGAGGTGATAAGAGCTGTAATGAAGACGTGGGGAGTCCTCAGGCGTGGGCCAGGCTTTGGGGTATCGGTCTTTGTTGCCCAGTGTGTTTGGAGGTTGTCATCGGTATCACTGGGGAGTGGCTGAGGTGAGGTCAGTGACATCAGAGCTGAGATGGCATGCAGCAGGGACACGGGATGAGGAGCCCCACCTCTCCAAGGTCAGCCGTTCCTGGGAGCTCACGAAGCCCAGGGCAGCGGTGTCCTGGAAAGGGGTGGTGGCAGATGGAGCCGGTGTCTGAGGGCAGGATGTGGCGGATAAAGGGTCCGGAATGTTCTCTAAGCGTACTGGCTGAGGAGTCAGGTGCTCCTACCTTCATTTCCCTCTTTCCACAGGTGATGGCTGTCCTAGGGTGGAAGAGTTGGGGGAGATGAAGAAGCACAGTGCGCCATCGGTGTTAAAGTGGAAACTTGGGTGGGATGAGGGATCTGTCCGGCGGTCAGTTGCTCTAAGTTTCAGGAGTAGGTCGGAGGAGGGGATGATCCATCTAGGCTGGAAGAGCCCAGGGGAACTTAGCTGAAAGGTGAACTGTCGTTACTAGAAGGTGAATCACACTGCACAGACCTGGGAGTGCTTCTGTGTACAACTGACGCAATGCCCTGAGGTGGTGGGCTAATGTCTGTGGAACTGCATTCAAGGTGGACAAGGAGGATTCTCCTGTTGCCTTTTACTGTAGCACTAGAGAAGCATTTTCTTCTAGAGCATAATCAAACCTAAGACTAGGACAAATCTCTCATATGACACATGCAATTAAAACGTAGTTTTTGATCAATATTATTATTTATCGATTTATCCTGCTCTGGGAGTCCTACACTTCTGCCCCCCCCCCGTGTGGAGGTAAGGGAACTGACTGCCTTCCTGGTACAGGTGCAACCCCCACCCACGCACACACTGGGACTTGGAGGAAGGAGGTTGGGAAGGGCATGTACCGTCATCCTCTGTCACCCTCGTGTCCCCCCCCCCCCATTGCTGCCTTAAGATGAAAGCAAGATGTCATCACAGGAGCCTTTTGCCACCGGCAAAGCCACTCAATTTTGTTCCAGGTGAGGGTCCTTCATTGTGTTTCTCAAACTTGCATTTCTGTCTCCAATTTCCACTAGGAAATCCGCTAGAAATAGGGATGATCGTACCTACTCTACTGTTGTGCAAATAAATTAGGGGATTGTCTTGAATAGATTCACCAGGTCAGAAGTTTCCCTAGAATGCCGCCTTATTCTGGTTCTCCCTGTATCTTCAGCACCTACAGTGGTGTCTGGGCTTAGCAGATGCTCAATAAATGTGTGTGTGTGTGTGTGTGTGTGTGTGTGTGTGTGTTACTGGGGATTGAACCCAGAAGTGCTCTACTACTGAGCTATATACTCCCAGCCCTTTTTATTTATTTATTTTTTAAATTTTGAGACAGTGTCTTGCTAAATTGCTGAGGGTGGCCTCAAATTTGGTAATCCTCCTATATCAGCCTCTCAAGTAGCACAGGTCACCATACTTGGCAAGAGTTTTTGAATGAATGAATTATTAATTGTTGGATCCTGGACTGGGCGGAGGTGGTTTCCTGATGGGAATCGGGTTACCTCCTCACTCCATGAGCTGTCTCACCTTTCGAGGTCCACAGAGCAGTGTGAACGGCACAACTTATGGCTATCTTAGATTGTCCTGGTGTTGCAGATCCAAACTTTATTACTTGGTCTGACTCCTGTTTCTTCTCCTTTCCTAGTGGACCCCCTATTGCAAAAACTGCACTTTGGCCTTGAGAGCTTAGACTTGGCAGGTGCTTCTGAACCTTCAGCCTTCATTCTGTGATCCTCGGTAGATGACAGACTTTACTTCCTCCAAGGTTGAGCTCTTCCTCTTGTTGCTAATGCACAGTTAGCAGTGTAGTCCATGAGTTCTGGCCACTCTTCACAAACTGACCCTCAATTCTGGACTAGTGAAGTCTCTCTGTCAAGATCTGTGGGATTTGTGACTCTCGGGTCATCTGGCAAGACCTCACACATGGTGGCAAGTCCAACTTCCCAGCCAACCTCACCCAGCCTGGACGTTTTTTGAGGTATATTTTCAACATTACCTGACACAATTTCTGTCCCATGGTGGAGTGCTACCCAGGAATTTCTCAAGTTTCAAGTGAGAAGCAGCTTGTGGTAATGAATTTAAGCTTGGCAGCTGTAGTTTCCAACTCAGGGGATTATGCTGACTGGACAGTGGATCTGACCTGGTCAGAGTGTATGTCTCACATCACTCCTTGAAAGTTCATATTTTTCCCCCTTAAACTCTAAATATTTTGGAAATTCTGAGTCTTTGATGTTGTAGTGAAAATGGTCGGACATTTTCCAATCATTTCTGATTTTTGATTCAACAAATCCTAAAAGTGCTCCATAGATTTATTTTTTCACTTGGTATACCAGCCTCATATTAATTTCTCCCACAGTTTCAATGTTGGAATCTAATTCAGTTCTGTGACGTTCCTTGGGCTTGTTCTGCCTGCCTTTGATGGACTACTCTTTAATTCCAGTGTCTCAACACATGGCAGGTGGAGTGGATGAGGCTCACCCCTCAGGAGATGATTTCAGCCTAGGAGGCATTTAAGTTTCACATTTTAGTTTCCAAATATGGGGATAAAAATAATTTTTTAAAAAGTTTTACTGAAGTTATGACTCATATGTTGAGCTATTAGTTCTGCAGATTAAAAAAAAATCAAATAAAAACAAATCAAACCACAAAGTTCAACAGGCCAAAATAAATGTTAAGTGGAAAAGACCCAACGGTTTTAACGATGTCTTGAAAAGTTCAAGGGAAGGGGAAGTGGCAAGTGGCCCTGAGCCTGTGTACTGGGTCCTGGTATAAAATTATTAGAATCTATAATTTCTCCATTTGTAAAAATGTAGTTATTAAGAGAACAGATTGCTTACAGAGAATTAAATGAGAATTAAATGAGTTCATTATAGTCTCTCAGGGATTCCTAGCACATGATAAGCACTAACAATTTTTGATTGTGCAATCATATTAATTCACAATTCTAGCAATACTCTTCACATTCTTGCACATTTTAAACTCTCAGCCTATCTCCTCCACTGATCCACAACATTATTAGTTTTAACTGGTTATCTCCCTATCCCTCTGTGGAATTTTTATTGATAGATGGAGTCATCTATTCTTGTGTCTAACCCTTCCTTTTCTTATATTTTAATTATAGTCAGGTTTTCTTTTCAGCCTTTGTACTGTTGGTATTTGGGGACTGATAATTTTGTTGTAGGATGTTCAGGGGCACCCCTGGCCTCTGCCCACTAAATGCCAGTAGCACTCTTTCTGAGCTCAAGTTTTAACAACCCAGAATGTCCTTAGGTATTTCCAGATGTCCTTTGGAGGATCAAATTCCCCCCAACTGAAAAAAGGGGCTTATTCTATCTTAACAACAATAACAACAGCAATATGTATATATACATATATATATAATTTATATCTATTATATATTTATATATTATATATAATTATTATAACATACATAGCCTACTATATATAATATATATGTACATATATATACTTGCCTACTAAGAATTCACATTTTTAAATTGAAATGCCAAAACAGTTAGTTGAAAGCAATGGAGGCTCTGTATAAGAGCCTGGGGAGTTCGCTATGAGATGTGTTTTCATAGAATACGTCATTCCTTTTTGGAGGCTTTAGACCATCCTCCTCTCCCGTGCTGCACGTAGATCCAGCATATAAGGCCTGACAGGAAAAGGCTGGAAACCTCGTTTTTATTGGTGCATCACAGTCATACACAACAATGGGGTTCACTTGGCCATTTCATACATGCGTATAATCTGCTCCATTCCAGTCTCCAGTATTTCCCCCTTTCTTCCCCCTCCTCCCTCTCCCTCTCCCCGATCCCCTTCTTCTACTCTTTTGATCTTTTATTAGTTTATCATTTTTATTGGTGTATTATAGAGAAACACAAAAATGGGATTTACTGTGAGATGTTCATACATGCACAGAGCATATTTGGTCAATTTCATTCTGTTGTTCCTCCCCTGTCCCATCTCTCCTCCCTCCCCTCGACCCCCTTCTGCTAGTTTACTGTTCTCTATTCTATTTTCATGGGACCCCCCCCCCCAGCCCCCTTTAAAATTCCTTGTTTCTCTCCGGCCTCTGCCTAGGAGAGAGAACATAGACCCTAGACTTTCCCCGTCCGGCTCATTCCACTTAGCTTGATGTCCTCACGTCTCGTCCATTAGCCAGCAAATGACACAACTTTATTTATGACTAAGTAAAACCTGCACCATTTTTCCAGTCTAGAGCGATGGTCCTGCACCCTCTGGGTGAAGTTCTGGATTCAAGGGGCAGAGGGGAGGGCACATACCATCCACCTGGGGGAGGCGCAGTGAAGGACAGTGAGCCACCAGTGGTGATGGGGACCAGGAGCTTTATTTTTTGACAGGGTCAGGTACAGGGATGAGTGCAGAGCCTTAGTGTACCCAGCAGGGGAAGGGTGGGGGATCGTGAGACCCTGGACATGAGACAGAAAGACCTTCTGGGGAAGTTTGGACCCTGGGCAGGAGCCCCCCGCCCAGCCTGTGGGAGCCAGAGCAGGGTGTCTGGGAAAGGTGCGTCAGGACGGGGCTTCCGTGGACTCTGGATTCTCATTTCCTCTGAAATCCCTTGTCTCGGCATCAGGATCCAGGTCAGCAGCAGCCCCCAGGGCTGTGGCCACAGCCAGGGCCCCCAGACTGCTGACCACGGCCACCATCACAGGAGTCGGAGCTCTGACGTCGGCATCGGTGGGACCTGTGGTGCCTGTGGTGGCTCAGGAAGCAGCCGCCCTCAGAGCTGGGGCCAGCGCAGCCCCCGGAGCTCGCAGCGCAGCCAGAGGCCGCAGGCAGACCCTGTGCTGGGCTCTTGGGTGAGGGGCACTTGGGAGGAGGCTGGCACTGCTGCTGGTTCTGCTGGAGGGACATCTCCACGGGAGTCAGCGAGTCTGGATGGACCAAAGACAAGGTCAGTGTAAAAGCTCTGGGCCACTCCCCCTCTCCTGGAAGGTCAGCTGCCTCCAGCCAGGAGCGGCAGGAGGGCGAGGGATGCTGCTGTGACTGCGGCTGGTTGGGTCACAGCAGTGGCCTCATACTTTACTCTCCACCCAGGACGGTTGCTGTCAATCTAACTGGACACCCAAGTTTTCGTGTCTCCAAAGAACCCCTGGTGGATCGCGTCTCTTTACAGGGAAAAGCATTCTGGAGGACGGATGTCACAGAAACGGATGAGGCATGAACAGAAAGCGGGTGGGAGGGAATCGGAGTTCCCACGGCCTTTCAGGTCATAGAATTCTTGCCGTGTCCCTCAGGGGCTCACTCCTGACCTCACTTCTTCTCACTTCTACCCCCTCAGTGCTCTTCTGTTTCAGACCTCACCATTTCCCTTCCCCTTTCTGTGACCTTGACCTTCCAACACCTCCAGTTGGGCCCACTCCCTGCTGGGCACTCACCTGGTGCAGAGGATGCAGGAGGAGACTGGTCTGTGGAGGCTGTGGATGGGGAGCCCAGGGCAGCAGCCCTTTTATCCTACACGCGGTTTGTGATGCGTCACCTGAGCTGCTGCTTTCACAACTAGGGGAGGTGACAGCTGGGCACATGCCCAGGACGAGGTTTCCAGCCTTTTCCTGGAACCCCCAGGAAGCGGGACTGTCCCAACACCTCCCACCGGCTTACCAGAGGGCCTGCCCCTTTCCCCTCACTCCGTCTCTTCTCTCCTTCCTTTCTTCTTTTTCTTTGTAATGTTCTTTATTGGTGCACTTTGGTTGTCCACAATAGTGGGTTCCTTGTGACACATTCATCCATGCACGTGACATGATCTGTGGGTCATTCCCCAGTTCCTCCCTCTCCCTTCCCTCCCCCTCCTCTAATCCCCTTCCTGTGCCCTACTGATCTCCCTTCTATTGTTATTTTTAAATTCCAAGCGATAAGTTTTGTAATATAATGTGCACAAAGTCTCCAGGCTAACCAATGGCCGTGGCCTCTAGATGCCGTCCACGGTGGCCTGCTGAGCTCCTGGCAATGGGGAAGCCGTGGGCAATGTGTGGGCTTGTTTGGTGGAAGCCCCTCATGTCATCCAGGAGGCACCCTGATTTTCTGAGCATTAAGGGGCAGAGTCCACTTAGCGATCGGTGGACAAATAAGTGGATTATTCAGAGCTAAAAAATCTTCTGTTTGATTTTAGTAAATCCATGTAATCTAAAATCTGTTTGCCTATCTGAATAATCGTCACCTCATGCTATGGTCAAAGAAAAAACATAATCAAGGCTATAATTAAACTTTAATAATGCACACGTCATTTAAATACCTTTTGTTATTAAAATAATATTCTATCCTGGGTTTATATTTTCTTGTGGATAAAAATGTTGATGGCTTAGTGTTAATTGGTGAAAAGCCGGTAATAAGCAGTGGACACAACTGGTTACATTTTTACACTATCAATACTATTTCATATGATATTTTGAGTGAAATATTTTTATAGCAAATGTCTTTTATTCTTTATGACTATTAAAACCTATAGAACTACTTCCTACCTTCAGACACTTGTGTTTTCTCACTCCATCTGAAGACTCTTCCACTCTGAAACCGAGAGATCCTATGAGTTATCTCACGACCCCACTGGGGAAGGTCTTACAGTGAACCTTAGGACGCAGCTCAGGTTGGAGGGGTGGGGAGCACAGCGGGGGAGGGGATTTGCACCTGACATTGTCCCGATACCCCTGGGGCCCTGCCTCCTGTTGGTCTGTCAACCCTTTCCCTCATGTTGGAGGAGCCCGTAAATAGGTTCTTGATTGGAAAGGAGAAACTGTGAGTCAGGAAGATGGACACCATTTTCCATGCAGACTTATGATGAGGTGAACAGGGAGAGAAGAGTGGAAATGCCTCTTTTTTTCCTGGTCAGCTTCGTTGGGCAGGGCAAGGCTTGGACAATGCCTTATGGATGGGGTGAGTCTCCCGGTTTAACCCAGAGGGTCCTAGTTTACAACTTGTGTCCCACAGTAGTTACCCAAAGGCATTTTAGTGCAGATGGTCACCAGGAGGAAGAGGCCAGCCTAATGGAGGTGCTGCTGCCAGGGCTCAGGTTTCCTCAAGAAAGTCTCGTCTGACCTCCAGGAATGAGATCAGCCATTTCCTTGCTCCCACAGACCAGATCCTACTCTTGGCTGTCATCCACCCATTCTCCTGAATTTCTTCTCTCTCAGTCAATGACCCTTCAGCCAACACCGAGTGTCAGCTGTGGGTCAGCCACTGAGCTCAGCAACAGGAACACAGGTGTAGAGGAAGGAGGTATAGCCAGCCCGCACAAGGATGCCGGTCATCAGCCAACAGGGGACACACCAAATAACGAATTGCCACTGTGGTGTGTCTGCAGTACAAATGACAGATTCTGTGGAGGAAGAACAAAGCTGACCTCATTGGGGGCTCAGATCAGTCTGCTCAAATGGACAGCATTTCTAATACTGTTCAAGAGAAGCAAACACGAAGACTCCTTTTGGTTTAAACAAGCACAATCTAGAGACCACAGGCAACAGTATCTGAAGAGCAAGGCCAATCTCAATGGCTGGGTAAGCTCCCAAGTTTCTAGGTGACTCAGGAGAGGAGAAGGGCGGACATGGAGGCTGTGAGCTGGAGCAGGAGAGGCAGCGCTGGATGGACCGTGACTCACGAGAGCTGTCCGACTGGCTTCTGTGACACTGGACACATCCCTTTGTGGATTCTAAAACATGACATGGAACTGGTTTGTGACTGCTTGAATGGTTGGTCCTTTCAGTGACGGTGACTTGGACAAGGGTAGTGATGGTGATCTCGTCTTGGACTCAGAGGCTGAGGAAATCAATTCGTAGCTAGATCACACATTATAAAAGATATGCATGATTTGTTAAAATCCAACCCATTTTTTTTAACTGTAGAAAAATTCAGACAGGACAGCGATTCTAAGGAGAAACGACGAATAGTTGAGACATACTGCGCTCATATCGAATAAAGGGAAACTACAAATCCGGAATCATCTCAACAAAAGCAGAAAAAAGCGTTTGACAAAATCCAGTACAATTCATGATAAAAACTCTTAGAAAACAAGGAATAGAAGGCAAACATCCTCAATGTGATAAGGACATGAACAACAACAACAAAAAGTTAATCTTGGACTTAAATAGTGAGAGAAAGAGGCTTTTCCCAAAGAAGAGGTGAATCTATGACATACAGAGTCCAAAATTAGATCCAGAATAGATGATTAGATTATTTTAAGCAAAGGCGGTAGTCATTTCTAAAATGGTACTGAAACACTTGGGCATCCATATGCTTAAAAAAGTCTTGCCTATCACTATATAGAGATTAGCTCAAGGTGGAGTTATATGTAAATTAACTCAATAACAGACCAAATGTGAAACACAAACCACCCAACTTCTAGTGTAAACACAAGAGAAAATATTTTCATAACTTTGGTTATGTAAAAAATTTTCAGCTATGACAAAGGCATATTTCTAAAAGAAAGTATTAGACTTCATCAAAATTTAAAAATTCTGCTTTTCAAAAGATACTTAAGAAAATGCAAATGAAATTTACAGACTTATAGAAAATATTTTTTAAATACATATGTGATATTTACTTATAGTTTTTTTTTTAAAGATCAGTAGAGAAAAGGAATGGGGGAGAGGGAAGGGGGAGGCAATAGGGAGTACTAGGGACTGAATGAGAACAAATCATATTCTGCACTTTTATAATTGTTGGGTGCCCATTGCTCAGAAAACACTCTCAGTCCGAATTTTGTCCAAATTGGAGGGTCTTTATTTAGCTGGCCCGCGACTGCCCCTTAGCAAGATGCTGTTCAGGGTGCAGTGCCCACCTTCCTGTATACATAAACACCACTTCCCCCATGTGTAGGGGTCTGCAGTTGCACAGAACAGGCAAGCTCAGTTACAAAGCAAGTTCAGTTACAGAAGCTAAAATGAGCAATTAGGTGAACCTCTACAGGGTTGTCAGTGTCTAGAGCAAGCATTTCGGACTTTTTGTTAGGGGTGGGGTGACATTTGTGGTTGGGCAGGGGTTGCAGCAATTAAGTTTGTTAATTAGGTTAAGATGGTTTATTTTTAAAATGGAGTTACTTAGGCTAAGTTCTTTAACTTATAACCAGAATAACTTAATATTGCTTATCCTAAAATTATAGGATATATTTACTGATATCCTATAATCTATAGGGTGCTTACTAAGCTAGGCCATAATAATGATTATGTCAAAATGAACCCTATTGTCATGTATAACTAAAAAGAGCCAATTAAAAACACATATGTGATTAAGAAATTCTATCCAGAATATTAAAAATGTCCCAAAATTAGTAATAAGAAAATAGACAATCTGATGTAAAAATGGACAAAATATTTGGAGACACATTTCAATGAAGAAGTCACATGGACGATAAGTAAGCACATGAAAAGACACTCATCATTAATCATTAGGGAAATGGAAATTAAAAACAAAATGAGATTCCATTCCACAGACCTTGGAATGGCTAAAATAAAAAACCATAACTGCCAATACCAAGTACTATCAAGAATGTGGAGCAACTAGAATTCTCACTCTTTGCTGGTGGGAATGCAAAATCATACAACCACTGTGGGAAAAGATTAGTTGTTTCTTTAAAAAACTTAAACATCCATTTACTATTTTTCCTTGAAATCTCATTATTAAATAATTACCCAAGAGAAAGAAAATTTATATTCCCATAAAATCCGAGGCCAGAATTTATAGTGATTTTATTTATAACTGCTCCAAACTCAGAACAACCCACATGGCCTTCCCTGCTGAATGGCTGTCACAAGACAAAACATGGTGTGTGTATACAATAGAAGGCCTTAGCAGTAAAAATGGAGGAACTTCTGATGCACAGAACGAGAGGAATGAATCTCAAGTGCATCATATGTACTCTGTGAAAGAAGCCAGACTTTACACCACATTATATGATTCCAATTACGTGACTTTCTGGAAAAGGCAAAGTTGTAAAAACTGAAAGTAGGTCAGTAATCGCCCAAGGCTGATAGAGTGGAGAGACTCTCTGAAGGCACATGAGGGACTATTTTGGGGTGATAGGACTGCTGTATCCAAACTGGAAACGTGTTTACATGTAGTGGTGTTGGTTGGGACTTAAATTTTTTTTTTTTGGCTTGTATGATAATACCTCAGGAAATCCACTTAAAATAGAAACATAAAAATCAAAAAAACTTTTTTTAGGAATAAAAAATGATAAAACATGAAAAAATGAAATAAAAGAATGACAAATACAAGATTTAGGATCATGGTTATCTCAGATGGGACAGGTCAGGTGTAAGGTACATATAACTTACTATCAAATACTGGTTTTCACTTAGGTGGTTCCTGTATGTGTGTGTGTGTGTGTGTGTGTATTATTTAAAAAACGGGCAAGTAGTTACGCAGATAGATCAATTAATTAAGAAGATTCAGTGTGGACTGATGATGAGCAATCTATTATGAACAACAGGTTAACCCAAATCTATGCACCTAAAACTCTATAGTAGGAAACTATCAACTCCAGAAATAAATCTCTCATCCAGGGGCATTTTTGGATTTTCATCTGATCTTCTCCAAGAATGACTCAGCTGCCTTTCACAGCATCAGTCTTATGTTGCTAAGGAGAATGGATGATCCTTGTTTGTTTAACTGTTTGCTCATTCATTACTTATATGCCTGCTTAGACGGTTCGCCCAGGAACTACACCTCTAATAAACACTTCCTGGACTAGCAGAAGCACATGTTATTAGGTCATAACATCACGATTTGGAGCTGGGCGGGTAAGTTTTTCCTTCATTGTTATCCCAGGTCCTTAGGATGTCAAGGCCATTACCAAATGTCACTGCAGAGCATTTGACCCAGGCTCTAGGAGAAGTAACCTGGCTGTGGGTTCAATAACCTTCTCCCACCACCTCAGGTTCACTGTAGAATCTGAGAACAAGTGGGTGGGTCTAGAGGTGGGAGAAGTTCCATAAGAGAAGTGTGAGTTAGAGAGCTCCATCTCAAGAAGGAAAAAATTGGGAACATCAGGATATGGAAACAATCAGAGATGGGGTTGAGAATAATCCACCCACAAGTCAGCTTCTGATGCATGAGGAAAAGGAAATCATCTTGCTGATGGATTCTGAAGTGCTCCAGTCACTCTGGGGGACATGGATTGCCTCACAGCAACTCAAAAGTTTATGTCATTGGGATTAAAATAGGCTTTGTATTACTTCCAGGAAACCACGCGTATCAGTCATTTTTTCCATCACTGGGACCAAAACACTTGATAAGAACAACTTATAGGAGCAAACATTTCTTTTGGCTCACGGTTTCAGGGTTCAGTCCATGGTTGGCCAACTCCATTGCTCTGGGCCCCAGTGAAGAGGAGCATCATGGCGGAAGGGCATGGTGGAGATCCTTCTAGGATAGGTCTCCCATGATCCACCTTTCCCAGCCACGCCCCACCTACCTCCATTTACCACCCAGCTAGGATGGACTGATCAGGTGACAGTTCTCAACCTAATCATCATTTTACCTTTGAAATATTCCTGCATCAACACAGGAGGTTTTGTTAGGATTCCCTATAGCCAAACCGTAACATCATTCTTCATGGAAAAATAATTATTCTCTTCTACAGCTAGGTTTGAACCCCAAGTCAAAGTCAGCTCTCCTCTCATTTCCCGTTAGTGCCTACATTATCCCTCGGGGCTCAGTCATCACATGTGAACCCTTGTGGAGAGACTATCTTCTGGGCCAGGTTGTCAGATCCCTGAAGGCCACGATTGTGCCTCTTATTCTCTGCTAAACCTCAGCCTGAGCAAACTACTTACTGATCTAGCTCCTACTCAGCTTGGGCTTCCCAAGTGGAGGATTGTGGGAATGAATGACATAAGGGAATGAATGACATAAAGGAATGAATGACATAGGGAATGAATGACATAAGGTCTGGTGGTGGCACTTAGGAAGGGCACAGGCTCAGATCAAACCTTGGACTTAGGAGAAAAGTCACCGAGTGGGGTCTCCAGTGAGGGTCACCGCTCATGGGCCAGAATAGAGCCAAGGGAGCACCCTGAGTTCCTTGAGAGCACCCTCCCACTGAGGCTGCCCCACCCGAGTCTGCCAGGCTGCAGGCTTGACACCACCAGCAAAGCCGTGTGTCCTCTGCTCTGGTCCCTCCTTAGCCTTCTCATCCAGTTTGGCATGATCCATGCCCTTTACTTCTGCTCTGGGACCACACCAGAGCGAGTCACTGGCTGCTCCCAGGGCAGCAGTTAGCCTGAAACTGAAAATTCACCCGAGTGGGCTGAGAGGATTTCTCCGTATGAGGTGAGATGAAGGTTGACTCTCACTCTTCTCTGCATGCAGACATCCAGATTCCCTAGGGCCATTTTCTTTTTTTCCCAATCAGTATTCACTTATATAATGTAGAGTATTATCAGTAACTGTGAAATGTATAAAAAATGTATAAAAAATCACTGTCTTTCTACTTCTATGAATTAAACTTTTGAACTATTTCCTTCATATCTGAAGTTTCCCCTTTGCTTAATCAAGAGTGTGCCAACAATGAAAATCCCGGGTAATTTTGCCTGACATTTTGCATTCCCTCAACTTGTACCACTATAAATCTCTCAGGTACCCGATTTTTAGATAAAGCATATACAAATTTCACATAATTTGATGGAAGGGTTTTTAAAATTATGTCTCTGTACACTGCTCAGTTCTGGTGAATTGTGTTGGTAGACTCATGCTAAATAAAGTTGATGATGTGCTAAACTGTTTCTTTAATGCATGGTTCCAAGTATTTCCCAACACCATTTTCTTAAGAAATTTTTCCTACAGGGTATGCTTGGTACTTTTGTCAAAGATCAGTTGACTAAATGCATGAATTAATTTCTGGACTACTTGGTTTCATTGAGCTATATATCTATTTTTGTGCGAGTATTATATTATTTTTACTGTGGCTTTAGAATATATTTTAAGGTTAGGCAGTATATTTTTCCAGTTTCATTCTTTTTGTTTAATATTTCTTTGGCTATTCGTGTTTTTTTTTTGTGATCGCATATGAATTTTAGGATTGTTTTTCTAATTCTGTGAAAATGTCATTGGAATTTTGATATTTTCTTGAATCTATATACTGTGTTGTGTAGTATGGACGTTCTATTCTATTTAGTTGTTTATATTATTTTAACTTGACAAATCATAACTATCATAGTATGGAGTACAATTATATATATAATTTAATATATTTAAATTTTAATTTTAATTTAATATATATGTATTAGCCAATTAGCATATCCATCACCTGATTTACTTGACATCTTTTTGATGATGCATTTGAAATTTACTTATTTTAAAATATATAATGTTACTCTTGACTAGAGTTACCCTGCTGTGCAATAGATATCAAAACTCTTCCCCTGTGTAGCTGAAACTATGCATCCATTGACCAGTAAATACTTATTGCCTTTCTTTCCTGACCCACCTCTTCTAATCACTGTTCTTCTACTTCTGTGAATTATAATATTTCATTTACAAGTGAGATCATGTGGAATTTGCCTTTTAAAAATTAACATAATGTCACCATAATGTCTGTCTCAAAGACAGAATTTGCAGAATTCATTTTTTTAAGGCTGACTCGTATTCCACTATGTGTATATATACTACATTTCTCTATCCATTTCTCTGTTGATAGACACTTAGGATGATTCCATACCTTGGATACTATAAACAATACTGCAAGGAACACAGGACTACAGAAGCCCTTTGACACACAATTCCCAAGAGCAGTGTGGCTGGATCGTGTGGCATTTTTGAGGAACCTCCGTACCATATTCCATAATGGCTGATCTAATTTACTTTCCCTCAAAGAGTGTAAAGAGCCATCTTTTCCTAAAATCCTTAGCAATCCTTGTTATTTTTTTTTTTTTTGCCACTTTGGTAAAAACCATTCTAAGTGGTGTGTGGTGGTGATATCTTGTGGTTTTAATGTGATTTCTCCAATGATTAGTGATGCTCAGTACTTTTTTCATGAACTTGAAGATCATTTGTATATTTTATTTTGAGAATGTTTATTCAAGTCCTTTGCCCATTTTTAATTGTTTTGTTTTGTTTTATTTTACTATTTTATGGTAGTGCTGGGGATTGAGCCCAAGGTCTTGCAGATGCTGGGCAGGTACTCCACCCCTGAGCTTCATCCCCAGCCCTGTTCCATTTTAAAACTGGATTGTTTTCTTGATATTGAGTTATTTGAGTTCCTAATATATTTTGGATATCAACTTCTTATCATATATATGGTTTGCAAATATTTTATCTCCTACTGTGGGTTGTTTTTCATTCTGCTGACGTTTTCCTTTGCTCTGCAGAAGTTCTTTGTCTGAGGCACTCTTGTCTATTTTTGGTTTTTTTTTTTTTTTTTGAGTTTTCAGGTTTCATATCCAAAAAATCCTTGCCCAGAGCAATGTCATAGTTTTCTTTTTAATTAGTGTTTTGGTTAATGCAATAATGGGTTTCATTAGGGCATGTTTGTACATGCAAATGACATTCTTTGGTCATGCCCCCCCCCCCATTACCTCCCCCTACGACCTCCCATCCCCCTCCTCTTCTTTAATAATCTCCATGCTACTTTCATGTCCTGCTTTCCTGACCCCTGCCCCAGGATCTACATATGAATGAAACATGTGATACTTGTCTTTCTGGGTTTGGTTTATTTCTCTTAACATTATCATGTCCAGTTATATCCATTTTCCTGCAAATGACATAATTTTTCTCTTCTTTATGGCCGAAAAATACTCCATTGTTTTTATTTACACCTCATATGTCTTATTCATCTATCTATTGATGAGAACCTAGACTTATTGATTAGTGCTGTTATAAATATAGGTCTGCAGGCATCTGTAAGATTTTCTGACTTTAATGTCTTTGGGTATACACTGAGGATTGGGAAGAAACCTAAGGAGGTAAAATACCTCAACAATGAAATTTACAAAACACTGAAGAAAGAAATTAAAGAAGACACAGAAAGATGGGAAGACCTCCTATGTTCGTGAATCAGCAGAATTACTATTGTTAAAATGACCATATTACGGAAAGCGATCTATAGAATCAAAGCAATCCCCATCAAAATGCCACTGACGGTCTTCACAGAACAGAAAAAGGCAATCCTAAAGTTCATATGGAAGGAAAAAGACCCCAAACATTCAAAATGAAAAAAAATTAAGAATCATCCAAGCCAAAAGAGCAATGTTGGAGGTACCACAATACCTGATTTCAAAATATACGACTGAGCCATAGTAACAAGAAGTTGCATGGAGCTGAAATAAAACCAGACACAGACCAATGGAGTAGAAAAGAGGACCAGTGCAGCTACTGCCATTGGTTCTGGTAAGTCAGTGAGCCAAAGATCATGCCTTGGAGAGAAATCTGTCTTTAACAAATGTTGCTGGGAAAACCGGATGCCCCTATGTGGAAGAGTGACACTAGAACCCCCTCTCTCACCCTGCACAAAAACCAACTCAAAATGGACCTGAAACACGGAGACTGCCATAAGCACACACCAGGGGAACACTTCAGGACACACGCACTGGCAATGACTTCCTGAATAGGACGCCAGTAGTTCAGGAAATAATGGCAAGAGCCAAAAGCCAGATGTAGCACTTGAAAAGCTTCCGCAGCAGAGCAAAGGGAGCAGTTACCAGAGTAAGAGCTGGGCACAGAGCTGCAGCCTATGTTTTTCTCTAATAGCTCTACAATTTCAGGGTTTACATTTAACTCTTCAATCCATTTTTAATTGATTTTTTACATGGATAGAAGTAGGGTCTGATTTCACTCCCCTGCAGGTAGATATCCGGGTTCCCCTGCATGATTTATTGGATGGACCACACTTTCCCCATTGTTTGTTCTCAGTAACTTTGTGAAAAATAAATCACTGTAACCACATGGTTTATTTCTGGACTTTATCCTATTCCACGGATTGATGAGTTTGTTTTATGCCAGTACCATTCTGTTTTGATCATAATTAGTTTGTAATATATTTTGAAGTAAAACATTGTGATTTCTCCTGTTTTGTTAATTTTGCTCCAGACTTTTTTTTTTTTTGACTTTCCATCCTCTTTGCAGGTCTATATGAATGCTACAATTGCTTTTTCTAGTTCTGTGACCAATGGCATTGTACTTTTGGTAGGTATTGCCATGAATATGAGACCACTTCGAGTAGCAAGGACATTTTAACGATATCAATCTTTCCAATTCTTTAGAACAGAATATCTTTCCATTTATGTGAGTTTTCTTCAATTTTTCATCATTGTTCTATAATTTTCACTATATGAATTTTACTTTTTAAACTTACACCTGAATATTTATTATTTTTATCTATTATAAATTTTTTCTTAATTTTCTTTTGAGCAACTTGTTATTAGTGATAGTAATCTTACAGTGTTTTGTATGTTGATGTTGTATTCTATAGCTTTATTTAATTAATTTATCAGTCCTAACTTTTTTTTTTTTTGGTGGTGCCTTTAAGATTTTTGATATATGAGGTCATATCATTAGTGCAGACAATCACTTCTTCCTTTCCTGTTTGGATTTCTTTTCTTTTTTTTCTTTTGCCTAATTGCTCTGGACAGAATTTTGAGAGCTATTAAAAAGGAAGTGATGAGAATAAACATCTTTGCTTGTACCTTGTACTAGAGTAAAAGATTTCAACTTTTCACCAAGATATGGATTTTCCTTTTATGGCTTTTATTGTGTTGAAATACATTCCTTCTATACTTACCTGTTGAGAACTTTTATCATGACATGGTATTGAGTTTTGTCAAATGCTTTCTATGCATCAATTAGAGGGTCACATGCTTCCTATTCTTGATCTTGTTAATGCAGGGAATCACATTTATTGTAGCTATACTTGTTTTTAATAGTTTGATTTTTTTAACCCTCATGGTAGAGATAAAAATTGCTTTATATGCTACTCTTACAGTTGTAGGGAATTTTGAATAAGTCAATGCTCTACTTCTACCACTGAGTTTTTAACTTTCATATGTTTTATGTTATTAGCTTATATCCTCTTGTTTCAACTGAAATAAATCCTCTAACCAATTTCTGCCCAGGAGACCCTGTGGTAATACATTCCCTTAGCATTTGTTTAGCTGGGAATATCTTTATTTCCCCCTAATTTCTAAGGACAAACTTACCAGTGAAATAAAGCATTCTTGGCTAGCAACTCTTTGAGTGTATTATCCCACCTTCTCCTGGACTGCTGCAGTGTGTCTGACAAGACATCTACTCCAGCTGTATGGAGACTACCTTCAGTGGGACAATTTCTCTCTGGCTGCTTTCAGTATTTTTTTTTTGTCTTTGATTTTTGATAGTCTGATAATGATGTGTCGTGATGGACTCCCTTTTTGTGGAATTTCATTGGAGCACCCTGAGCTTCCTATATCTGGTCATTATCATCTTTCTCCATGTTTGGGGAATTTCAAGCCTTTATTATCTTAACTATGTTTTCTGGGTCTTTTCCTCTCTTCTGATAATGTTCCCACTCTGCCAAGGTGAGTTTCTTGATGACATACCACAATTTCCATTCGCCTTCTTCATTTTCTTTCATTCTTTATTTTTAGTTTTGCTCCATTGACTGGATAATTTCAACATTCTATCTTCAAGTTCACCGATTTTTTCCTTCTGTTTGATGAAGTTTACTGTTGAAGCTTTCTATTAAACTTTTGGTTCCATATTGTATTTTTCTCTAGTATTTATGTTTTTTTATTGTTTGTATTTATTTGTAAAACTTCTCATTTTCTTCATAAATTGTTTTCCACATGTAATTTAATTTTTGATCTTTATTTTTTTCTAGTTCTTTAAGAAGATTGTCCTGGATTCATGTCAGTCGTTTAATGTATCTCTGTTTCTTTAGGGTCCACTATTGGAACTTGATTAGTTTCTTTTTGATGGTGTAATTGTCCCCTGATATTCCCATAATCTTCTGTCCTGCATCGTGCCTACGTGTTTGAGGAAAAGCTATTTCTTCTAGCCTTCACTGGTCTTCTTTGGTGGATTGACATTCCCTATTTAGTCTGTCCTGGGATTCTGGTTGGGTCAGTCTGCTGCAGCCCTGGCTGTAGGATTTTCTAGTGGAGCTGGAATGTAAACTGTGCTCTGGAGTTGAATGGAATTGCTGGCTGTCCTCCCCAGTTTGGTGAGACCACTAGCTCACCTCTGAAGTCAGCCAGGGCTGTTGGCTGAGCTCTGGGGTTGTTTCTGGGCATTTTAGAAAGTTGTGTTTCTTATTAGCAAGGACTAAAGTTTGGGATTTATATGCTGGGCACAAAGACTGAGCAAGTTATCTTGGACTGCTCTTCAGGGTGAGGAAATTTAGAGAATGTGCTAAAAAAGGTCTGCATGCACACAGGCTGAGCCCCCATCCTAGAGTAACCTTAAGTGGAGCACTGGAGCTTGGTATATTAACCACTTGGCTGCTACGGAGAAGCCTGGGTGGGGCCAGATGTCTTTCTGTAGTTAAGTGCAACCTTGATCCTGATTTTCAGCTTGGGGAAGGGTTAAGGAGTATGCTCAGGATTATCTGGGTTGAGGCTCAGCAGCTGAGATCAGATGGGTTCAGTTGCTCCCTTAGTAAATAATAGCTGTGGTGCCCTTGAAGTTTAATTTCCTGTCCAATGGAGGTTCAGGGAGTGCACCAGAGCTGTGTAGGGAAGTCAGCCGAAGAGCCAACCTTGGGAGTCCCCTTGGCCATACTTACTGCACAACAGTGCTGTCTTCTAGACTTTCCGTCAGTTTACCTCTGTTGGCTGGAATGTAGAGCAACCAAAAGATCACGCTGTTGGTCATTTTGAGCCCTACACGTGTCCCTTGCTTCTAACTAGCACCAGGTGATGTCACCCTACTGACACCTCCGGTGTTTCCTGTAAGACAGGAGAATGCTTTGTGGAAGAGGGCCTAGAATGGTGAGGGAGCCGAGTGTTCGTGTCTAACTGACTCCTGTACAGACTGTGGGTCTCCCTGAGTCCTGTGTTCAAGCTGGGCCATCAGGGAGAGAGTCAGTGTGGTCAGAATGAAGCCTCTCTGCTTACCCTTTGCCTGTAGCTAATCTTAGTTCTGTGGTCCAAGGAAGCGTCTCAGCCTCATTCGGGAGTTCTGGGGTCTTCATGAGGTGTTCTTGTTTGTAGAGAGTTGCTAATTGGGTTTATGTGAGGGAGAGTGGAGCTGAGGAATTCTACCATCTTGCTGACACCACCTCTAAGATTTTATCAATATTAATCCTGTCAATCCATGAATATGGAATAGCTTTCCATTTTTTGTATCATTTTATTTTTCTTCCATCAATGCTTTATAATTTTCAGTGCACAGACCTTTCAATTCCTGGATTGAATTTATTCCTAAGTATTGTTTTAGTGATATTGTAAATGAAATTATTTTTTTGATTTCATTTTTTGGGATAGTTTGTTATTAGTGTATACAAACATTTCTGTATGCTAATACGGATTAAAGACTTAAATATAAGAACTCAAATTATAAAACTACTAGGAAAAAAAATATAGGAGGAAAGTTTCTCAATATGGGCCTGAAAAAAAGTTTTGGATTTTGATCACCAAAAGCAAAGGCAACAGAAGCAAAAACAAATGGGATTTCATCAAAATAAAAGGTTTATGCACAGAACAGCAAGAGTGAAAAGATAATCTGAATAATGGAAGAAAATATTTGTGAACCTTACATCCAACAATGAACTCATAGCCAGAATGTATTTAGGAACAAGAACAGCTCGGTAACAGAAAACAAATAATGCAACTTGAAAAGTGGGCAAAGGACCCTTTTAGACGTTTCTCAAAGGGGACATACAGATGTCCTACAGGTCTGTGAAAAGTTTCAACATCACTGATCATTAGGGAAATGCAAATTAGAGCCACCATGAGATATTACCTCCCAACTGTTAGAATGGATTCTATTCAAAAGACAAGAGAGAACAGCCCTGGGTAAGGAATTGGAACAAAGGGGAACACTTGTACAGTATTGGTGGGACTGTAGATTGGTTCAACCGTCACCATAGTGTACATAGCAGTATGTACATTATTGTAGTGTGGAGGTCTGACAAACAATGGAAAATTAACTACCTTATGATCCATCAGTCTTGCTACTGGTCTTATATCCAAAGGAAAAGGGCATTGGTAGTTGAGGAGGTTTCTGCATCTCCTTGTTTACTGCAGCATCATTAACAATAATGAGATATGAAATCCACCTGGGTGTCCCTCAGTGAATGAGTGGATAAAGAAAATATGGCATATGTGCACCATGGGCTCTCTCAGATTGTCCCTGCTGTCACCAGAAATCCCTTTATCTATGTTCCAGGGGCGTTTGTGCTCTTGTACACATCGGAAAGAACTTTTGGAATCATGGATTTAGAGAGGGAGAATTTTTTTTAATATTTATTTTTTAGTATTTGGCGGACACAACATCTTTATTTGTATGTGGTGCTGAGGAAGGAATCATGGATTTAAAAAGAGTAATTTTTAGACTGGAGAGGAAAAGGACACTAGCTTTTTCTATTCAATATGTATTTAGCATCTAAAAACAGGCTGCCACTCTTTCAAATTTACAACAGATTGAAATATTCACTGTAAGGTTTATTTGAACTAATTAAATTTTAGTATGTGAGAATTAAAGTCCCCTTCAATATTATTTCTTTTTGGTAAATATCTGTAATATGCTTTATTATCATGCTTGAGCTGAAATTCTATGAGGGCTGCAACTGTAATTTCAGAATGAAATCCAATGGGATAATGGTATTGTTTACACTAAACGTAGCCAACCTGTGGAATGGGGCACACGTACCCCCTCCACCATCATCCACCTCACAATTACCAACCATCTAAAAACAAGCTCGATGTCATTCATCACTTCTTCATCTCTTCCACATCTCTTCCAAACACATGAACCACTTTTTCTTTTAGTTGCTACCCATATCCTACAGCCAGGTAGACAGGGACACAGTATTCTCCTCCTCGTCCTTCTTAACAACCTCAGTTGCAAGCCTTATCACCGTAGAGTTCTAAGGGCCTTATCCTCGCCAACTCCTTTACTTGTCCACTTGCAGCCACGTGGGGGGCATGATGGTCCCCTCACCCCACACTTCATAGTTTTTCAGGCCAATGGCCTTGTCCGGCTGCCACTCCCAGTGAGCACTTGAAGGCTCTATTGCTCTTTGGGGCCTGGAGTGCAATGGGGGACTGACTGACGAGGCTGGGCCCTGAGGCTTGAGTCTTTGTAAACACCTCTGATAGTGCTCATCTCACCAGATCTGATATATTGATTTTTCTGAGTGATGGTCAAGGCTGCAAGGTGTTCAAAGGGAAGAGACGTGTCATGTGCATCTCGTGTGACTACTGTTGAATGAAGCGAAAGGGACAGGGCCTCTCAATGAATGGGCAAGGGCGGGGCAGCACGGTCAGGGAGGAGCAGAGGGAAGTAACTGGGTGGTCACAAGGACATCCTGGCCTCACCTATGAGACTTCGAGGCACGTGCCCAGGAAGACACTGGAGACAGGTAACTCTGAAGTGTCCAGCACTGTCACCTCCCCTGGCTGTGGAAACAGCAGCATGCTCAGGTGATGTGTCACCCACTCTGCAGGGTATAAAAGGCTCCCTGCCCTGGGCTCCTCAGAAACAGCCTTCTCTGCCTCCTGCACCCGGTGAGTGCCCCACAGGAACAGATCTGCAGCTCAGAGTGTGTGGGGAGACGAGCTCAGATCTGAGATAGAAGCTCAGGAAGAACCCACAGGGAGCAGCTGGGGGAGATGAGGGCAAGGGGGGAGATGGGGGTAGGAGTCAGGGAGCCACAAACTGCACAAGCCACAGGACCTCACGATCCTTTCCTGTTCTGAGCCTATTGTCACACGGATCCATCTGACATCCTCGAAGATGCCTTATCCAAATGCAAGCGTCCCTCCAAGCTCCCACGTCTCTCCCACTGGTCTTTGCTTAGAAATCAGCTGAGTTGTGGGAGCAGGGGAGGTCTGACAAGCAAAGTGGGGAGGCATTGGTCTGAAACTCTGTGCTCAAATGTTCGTGTTATTTTGTTCAAGGTCAGATTCTTGCCAGGATGTCCTTCCAGCAGAACCAGCAGCAGTGCCAGCCCCCTCCCAAGTGCCCCTCACTCAAGTGCCCCTCACCCAAGTGCCCCCCGAAGAGCCCAGCACTGTGTCTGCCTGCAGCCTCTGGCTGCGCTGCGAGCTCAGGAGGGTGTGCTGGCCCCAGCTCTGAGGGCGGCTGCTTCCTGAGCCACCACAGGCACCACAGGTCCCACCGATGCCGTCGCCAGAGCTCCGACTCCTGTGATGGCAGCAGCGGTCAGAAGTTTGGAGTCTCCAGCGGTGGCCACAAATATGGGGGCTGCTAATGACTTGAATCATGAAACTAAGTGAAAGCATTGGAGAAAAGGAAGTTCTGAAATGATTGGCACCGGCCCTGGCCTGGTCTTGCTGTTCCCTCTCTATTTCCTGCTGAGATGTTCCTGGAAGAGCTGAGTGTCCCCCAGAGGTCATCCTGCTGGTTTCCAGGAACTCAGGGGTTCATCTTCCTTTGTGTTCCTGTGAAGAATAAAGCTGCCCTCATTCACTGCGACCTTTAACACGTCCCTGTCTTTGTCACTCCTGGGCTGACCGACATAGGGTGCAGGAGCCTGCAGCAGGACAGGCACCTAGCAAGTCATACACACTCCCCAGTGCCCGAGACCCTTTTGAGGGGGGTTGTAGGTCGGGGTGAGGATGAGTGGTGGCTTTTCACATGGTCACAGTCAGGGGCATGAGTTGGGAGTTGACAAAGAGCCCTGGAACTCACAGGTAATAGGCCTCAGGGGCCAGTTTGGATCCTTCAGAGAACACCCCGGAAGCTCAGCCCTAGGTGTGGCAGAGAGGAGGAAAGAGGAGAAGCTCCAGCCTCCTTGGTCCTTGATCCTCTGGTTCTTCCAATCTCAGTGCTACGTGGTCCTCCCAACCTGGGCTGAGAGCCCCAGAGCTGATGGGAGTGATAAGAACACGATTGACAAGAGTGGTAAGTGATCAAACTCCATCAGTGTTTCTAGTAGGTAGAAATCAGCTGAGTAATGTTTCCCATTGCATTTTATTTTAAAAGAGTGAGATATAAATTTAATATGATGAATGCAAATAACTTTGTTATCTTTTGACAAGACATTGGTATTGCATCACCATCCTAATTATAGGACTCTTAAGAAAAAAAAAAAACAACTGAAGAAGACTTTAGAAACTGGAAAGACCTCCCATGTTCTTGGAGAGGCAGAATTAACATTATCAAAACGGTCACACTCCCAAGTAGTGTACAGATCTATGCAATCCCCATCAAAATACCAATGACAATCTTCACCAAACTAGAAAAGACCGTCCTAAGATTCAAATGGAAGAAACAGAGATCCGGGATAGCCAAAGCAATATTGAGAAAGAAGACGGATGCCAGAGGCATCACAGTGCCTGATTTCAAATTCTGCACAGCAGAGAAAGGAATTAACAGCACGAAGAGAGATCCTACAGACCAGGAGAATAGCTTCTCCACCCATTCCTCTCACAGTGGATTAATGTCCAGAATATATAAGGAACTAAAAAAACTTAGCACTAAAAACCTAAATCACCCCAATCAGCTAGGCGTGGTGGGGCAGGCCTGTAATCCCAGTGACTCTGAAGCTGAAGCAGGAGGATCGCCAGTTCAGGGCCAGCCTCAGCAACTTAGGGAGGCCTTAAGCAACGTAGTGAGACCTTGTCTGAAAATTAATAATAATAATAAAAAGGGTTGGGATGTGATTCAGTGACCTTGGTTCAACCCCTGGTACCAAAACAATAACAGCAACAACAAAAAAACAACAACAAACAAAACCCAATCCACAAGTGGGCAAAATGATTAAACAGACATTTCTCAAAAGAAGAAATATGAATGACCAACAAATAAATGAAAAAAAATGTTCAATATCTCTAGCAATCAGGGAAACTCAAACCAAAACTACATTGACATTTCATTTCACTCCAGTTAGAACTGCAATCACGAGAATATAAATAATAATAATGATAAATGCTGGCGATGAGGTGAGGAAAAACATGCTCATATATTGTTGGTGGGGCTATAAATCAGTACAACCACTTTGGAAAGCAATATGAAGAGTCCTTCAAAAAACTAGGATTGGAACCACCATATGACCCAGCTGTACCACTATGGGGAATTTATCCCAAAGAACTAAAATCATCATACTACAGTGGTCTAGGCACATCAATGCTTACAGCAGCACAATTCACAACAACCAAGTGAGAGAACCAGCCTAGGTGTCCATCCACAGATGAATGGATAATGAATATGTGGTATATATACACAATGGGGTTTTACTCAGCCATAAATAATAAGTAAGTCATGGCATTTCCTGTTGTGTCACAGCAATTCCTGGATGGGATTGGGGAACATCACGCTAAGTGAAATAAATCAGACTCAGAAAGTGAAGGGTCTAAAGCCCTCCCTCATATGCAGAGGTTAGAGAAAAATAAGGGAGAAAGATAGGGTTGGGGAATCCCATGAAAACAGAAGGGAGGTCAGTGGAGGACTGAGAGCGGAGAAGACGGAAAAAGAGAGGAATGTTGGAATGATGTGGCCAACTTACGCTGTGGGCATATATGAGAATATCACAGTGATTCCACGTTTCCATGTGTATATGAAGCACCAATTAAAGAGACTACAAATAAGTGGAAGGAAAACCTGTGGAGTAGAATAAGGGGCACCGGGGAGGGAAAGAGGAAGTTCTGGGGACTGAAAAGTATGCTCCATGCCCGTAGGTCTGATCATGTCAAAATGAACCCCAATATTATGTCTAACTATCATGTAGTAATAAAAAAATGTTTAAAATGCCTCAAAATTCCTTGACCGTATTTTCATGAGAAGTGGGCTCTCTATCCCCTATCTGGAGTAGATACAGGCCTGTGACTGCTTCAACCGCTAGGCCATGGTAGAAGTGATGTTGCGTGACTCCCAGTGAGTCACAGAAGGCCATCTGCCCTCCCGGGGTGCTGTGTCTGAGGGAAGCCAGGTGCTGTGGGAGGAGTCTGACCAACTGGGACCACCGTACTACAGGGTCCAGGTGTAAGTCCTCCAGGTGACACTCCAGAGGACGTTCCAGCTGTCCAGCACTGACTGCCAATCATCTGAATGAATCTTCTCGAATGTCCCTCCCAGCCAGGCCTTCAGGTGACCAGAGCATCAGTGAACATCTGACTGCAAGGGCCTAAAACAAGAATTACCCTGAGCCCTTCCTGAATACCTGATGTGCAAAGTTGTGAGAAAACTCAAGTTGTTGTTTTTACACTAAGAAGCTTATGGGGTAACTGGTTATGCAACAACAGTGATTAGGACACCCACTATTTTTCTCTCATTAATAACTTATCTTCTTCCCGCTAAAGGTATTGGCCTGCTGAGACGAGGAGACAATAGTCAATACATGCCTTTCTTAGCCACCCCCACCCCACAAAAATATCTTTTCATGCTTTAAAGTTTAGTTTCAGCTGGGTTTATTCCCCCTAGAGTGAGGCCCACCTCACAAAGGATGAAAATTGATAATTTTCAAGAAAATGTAGGTACCAATCTACATTAAGTGGGAAAGTGCCCACTTTAAAGGATGTCTGTTTCAAGTTTATCCCCCGTGCTTAAAATGTCACCTGGCACATTGGGATTCACAGTACTTTTGTTAGTCGCCTTTTTTCCTGTGGCCAAATTACCTCGGAAGAATGACTCGGGGAGGAAAGGTTGACCTTGGCTCAGTTGCAGGGGTCTCAGCCCATGGCCAGCGGGCTCCATTGCTTTGGGCCTGAGGTGGGGCAGACCTTGGTGGTGGCAAGATGGGGCAGAGAAAAGCTGTTCAGCTCATGGCAGAGGGGAATCAGAGAGAAGATACAGGAAGGGGTCAGGGACAAGATACTGTCCCCGAGAGCATGCCCCTCGTGACTTGCTTCCTCCAGTCATTCCCCACCTGTTCACAGTTCCCACCTCCTCGCGTTCAAGGATCAGTCCCTTGAATGGATTAATTTGCCGACGAGGCCCCACTCTCTGGACATGGCTCCTGGGGACTAAGTCTTCAACCCACGAGACTTTTGGGGACATCCCAGATCCAAATCATGACACGAGGGAACACTTGGGCTGTGCAGTTCAGGAGAAATTGGGATACCTAAGGAAGGGTGCATCTGGGGCTTTTCCTCGGATCCTGGGATCCTTGTTTCCTCTGAAATCACCTAAGCACTGGGATTCAGGTCAGCAGCAGCCCCCAGAGCTGTGGCCACACCCAGGGCCCCCAGACTGCTGACCACTGCCGTGTCACGGGAGTCTTTGGCGCTGGCATCAGTGGGAACTGCGGTGGTGCTCAGGCAGCAGCTGCCCTCAGAGCTCGGAGCACGGCCGGAGAAGGCTGCAGGCAGACACTGTGCTGGGCTTTTGGGGGGACCTCTGGGTGAGGGGCCCTTGGGAGGGGGCTAGCACTGCTGCTGCTTCTGCTGGAAGGGCATCTCCACGGGAGTCAGTGAGCCTGGGCAAACTAAAGCCAAGCGAAATGCGTGTCCATGCCGAGGTTCTGGCCAGCCTCTGCACATTCTTGGGTTCAGCTGGAGATTCTCTCCTGCTAAACGGCGTCAGTCCTTCGATCAGAATGGGGAGAAAGAAAATTAAGACTGATTTGGATTTAAATGGATCCCAAGAGATGGTTGATCCTTCCTCCCTTCTCTCCCTCCTGCCAGGAGGACAGATGACAGGTCTCCTGGGCAAGCCTCCGAGGTTTCTCTGCACAGGTCCCCACAGGCTATCCCATGACCCAGTGTGAACAGCGCCCCCTGCAGGTATCCACTGTCCCAAACACACAGAGCTCCATCACCCTCAGGGCTTCCCATCACTGAACCAGAGTGAAGGGGTGAGAGGGAGGGAGGACTTGAGGAAGCAGCAAGGACATCTCTGGGAGAGAGCAGACAGGGAGCAGGAGATCCTGAGGTCGGCTGCTCACGGGCTCCTCAGCTTCCTCCTCCTCCCAGTCTGGCTCTTCCTGGTCATGGTCCTGCTGCCCACCACCAGCCCCTCCACCACCCCACCTTGTCTTCCTACCTCCCTCTCCCTGTTGCAGAACAAACGTGTCTGCTCACCCTTCCAACTCCGTTCCTCCCCCCAGGAGGACCTGGTTCTGTGGGGGCAAGAGAAGGCTCTTCCCGAGGCAGCTGTGGGCTGAGAAACACGGGACCCCAGCCCTCAGTTCTGAGCTGAGTTATATAGTGCACAGCTCAAGTAGGGGTCCTTGTCCCACCCCAAGAGGCAGCACCATACTCCCTCTCCCTCCCTCTCTCCCTCTCTCTATCTCCCCCACCTCTCTCTCTCTCTCTACACACACACACACACACACACACACACACACACACACAAAACCAGGCTTTCAACAATGTGCTACATATATTTTGAGAAATGACAAAGGGTAAACAGGAAATTTCAATGACAGTCCCATCAACCATGGCTCAAACCCTCTGGCTGCCATCCCACTTTTATTTATCCGTTCAGCTCGCACACCCTGAATTCAGAACACGTCCCTTGTGGTCACTGGCAGTTTGGAAATAAACAGGATGCGTTTCTGCCCTTGAGTAGCTCACAGCCTCACAGGAGGACAGAGAACTGGACATTCAGCTCTGATCCTGTGAGCTAAGTGGTGGAGCACAGGTGCCCGCCAAGGCCGCAGCCCTGGGGTCACTGCCTGTGGGTGTCCACCACCGTTGCTTTGTCGATGCCTTCGGGAGGGAGGTAGTGTAATCAGCTCTAGTCTTGGGGAGTGATGGAGCTGAACTTGGTAGGCGTTGAGAACAAAATGTGAATGAGAGCTGGGGTAGGAGAGAGGGACTGAGGCCGTGGCTGGAGAAGCTCTTCAGAGAACTTCATGGCACCTGAAGTGCATCACGAGGTGCTGGGTGGGAGAGGAGAGCTGCGGTGAGTCTCCATGTAAAAATGTGAGGTCACTTGTGGGGACAACAGCAACCACAACTGACGATACAGGAAGGGAGTTCTGTTGTTGCTGTAATTGAAGCCACATTCAACTGACGTATTCCTGAACTCTAATCTGTGGGGAGCCGCTCTGGACAGTAGCTGTGTACACACCTTTAAGCCCTGAGTAAAGAGGTACTGAGCAATTATTGCTCCCCGCAATACAAGGACATTTACCCCACCTCGGATGATGAGGCGTGGCTTCAGGAGTAGGTGTCACCTGGTGGGGTTGATCTACACTCACCTGTTCATTTGTAATCCTACCCCTTGCCCTTTTTCGGATAGAATGTTCTAAGAAACAGTGTCCCCCAATAAAAGTCAGCTCTAGTACATGCGCCCCCCCCCCCACCTCCATCAGCCTCTCTTTCTCTTGCCCGCCTTGTGGGAGCCTGAGGCCGGGAGCTGGGAAAGTTGTCTTGAAGCTCAGAAAAAGGTATTCCACGTCTGCGTGTCTTTTTGCATCATCCCAAATTCACTCGAGTGACTTTGGTTCAGTAGCCCACGCTGGTCGGGGGCTGCACTAATCTTTGTCTCACAAATCACCAGAAGCTTTGCAATGTTCTAGATTTTTCCAGTAGGTTTGAGCTTATTGTAGTACACAGCCAACCTTGGCAAGTACCCTTAGGGAAAACCCGACCGCTTGCTTCAGGGCCACCAAATCTCTGCTAAAAGTTCAGTTGATTTCTTTGCCTCCTAGTTGTGTTCTCGTCCTGCCTGCCCAGCATTGATCAACGGTCCTGGGTAAAGTGGGGGCAGAAGTCAGCTTCTCTTTTTGGAATCTTTCCCCTTTGGTTCACATCGGCTTGGCATTTCTGTGCTGCCTTCCAAAATACAACTTGTGGTTTTATCAGAGTTTCCTAGTTGTGTTAGTTGGAAGAACTAGTCCTCCTTCTACCCAACAGTGACAGTTGGCAAGGGATATTTTGTTATTAGAAAATCTATCCATGTAATTCAGTGTATTTATAAAGAAACCAAAAATGACCATTTCAATGGATGTAAAGAAAGCATTTGACAAACTTCAATAGCATTCTCCATCTAAACCTCAGATGACATGTCACTGAGCAGACGATTCTTATCTTACTAACTAGTGACTAGTAAAATCCTGCAGGGTGTCTTCAGTCAGCCTTCTTGAACAGGAAGTCCCAAAGTTAGGTTTTTTTTTTCTTCTTCTTCTTAATTTTAGCTGATAAATGAATTTTATCCAATCATTTTATTATCAAAACACATTTTTAAATTTATTAGGATGATGATTCTTCCCCTTTTGGAGCAATAGGTAAGCACTTCATTTATAAAGCTACTTTAAATACATTGCCTTTAAAATATTTTTATGTCAGATGAACCCAAGACTCATTAAGGCAAAGAAATTAATCCAAAGTCACAGATGAAATGCTGCAAAGCCAGAGGTAGAACCTACTTTCCTTTTTCTTTTTTTTTTTTAGTTCTGATCTAGTGCTGGGCCTTAACCAACTTTGAGGTTCACACAAAACTGTGCAGGGTCCCCTTACTACTGAGTGACATAGTTACTCCTTTATTGTGAAAACTAGTAACTCCTAAGTACTCTAGGAGATCTGTCAAAAATTTTCCTAAGTTTCAACTTCATCTCTTGACCACAACTTGTTTTTCCGACATCATCTCCCCACTCCCATTTTTCAGGAATAGGGACCCCACTGGAGTCACACAGATTACTTTCTATTTTCTGACTCCAGGTTGCATTTTAAAAGCACGGATGCAGGCTGGCATCCCAGCCTTCCCACCTACCCACGGTGGTTCTCTGTTGACCGGCAAACGCTAGTCCTTAGCTCCAGACCTGCCCTCCCATTCCCTGGGATCCTGCCTGGGCTTTGGGAGCCTCCCCTCTCCTTTGCTCTAGTTGTCCATCAGAATCCCTCAACAGAGGGCGCTAGAGGGAAGGAGCAGCCGGGGAGGAGAGGGGGACCTGGAGCTCCCCTCCAGCAATCCGCCCGCCCTCCTGCCTCAAAACTGCTGCAGCAGTTGGTTTGGTTCCCGTTTCCCCCTGTGTCTAGAATTATCGTCTCCTTCTCACAGGAGCACCAGCAGGTCTAGCCAGGGCCCTTCTCAAAGGCCCAGGTTCCAGTGCTGCAGAGGCCCTTGTCCAGTTTTCCAGTTTCCAAGAACCCCCACTTCTCCCCTTGGTCCCCAGGCTCAGGTGTGGAAACAGCGGCTCGCGTCATGGTAGAATCCCCATCTGTCTTTCCCGTTCTCCAACACCTGTCTCCCCCATTTCTTATCATGGCTGTCAATGTGAGTGATATTTTCCTGGACACACACTGATGAGATCTCTAGTAGGTTAATAGGGTGGAACAGGGAGGTAAAAGGAAGATTTGAAACCGTGGTATACCCATGCCATGGTGAGAACTAGTGATGACTTTACTGGCACAAAATGTGACGTGAAGATAAGTCTACCTATTGCAAAAAATTCTTCTGAATTTCCCTTTTCACTTTATTGTCTGCCAGCCCTTGCTAGCAGAGAGGTATTGAAATGTTAAATATTTATGTATCATATAGAGCAAAGTTTATAGTTCCTTAACATTGGGAAGATTTTGTAAGGGGAAAAGAATGTACGTATCCAATTCTTATAGAAGCCCATTGACAGAAAACCAGACCCTTTCCCAGTGCCCCAGAGTGTGATGCAGTAGACGCTAAACCCATTTTGTCCCATTATCCCAGATGTGGAGCTACAAAAATTTAAATTTAATATAGAATATATAATTATGTAATAAGAATAAAGATATAATTATCATATTTAGATTATCAATATACCATATATGTATATATAAGCTCTAGACTATTATTTTCAACCTATTTTAATGTACCTGTGTCAATTATGTTAAAATATTTGCAGAATTGAAAACTTGGACTTAATGGTTTAATAAATTTTATACTAGGGGGGAGAGAGAGAGAGAGAGAGAGAGAGAGAGAGAGAGAGAGAGAGAGAGAGAGAGAATCCAGAGTTCAATGTATGTTATGGGTTCTTGTTTGGGGAAAGAGTCCTCTTTTAAAAATCATACTTTATTTATTTATATATTTTTTAATTTATTTATCATTCAGGGGAGCCCAAAGCTGCCCAGCTCAGAGCTGGCAGCTGGCTCCAAGGTTTAAAGGTGCATTTCTGTAAGGGTCAAGGAAAGCTGGATCACAGAATGAATTGGGAAGAAGGGGATTAATTAACTTAAAACAACAACAACAACAACAACAACCAGGACCATAATATCTTAAGAAACCAGATTCCTAGTCCAAGGGCCCAGAATCTTTAGGCTGCTTCATTGCACCTCACCCCGGGTGGGGTGGGGTGGGGTGGGGTGGGGAGTAATTTGTGAGGCTTAGGTCTCCAGGTTCAAAGTCACTGGAGACCTTCCTGGTGAGGATGGATTGAAGAGGGGGGAGGGACATGTCAGGAATGGCCCTGTGGGTACCCATCTGTGGGAGGAGCCACTTCCTGCTTGGCCCAGAGCGTGGCTCACATTGAGCCCAGTCAGCCAGAGCTGCCTGTAAAAGAGTCAGAGCCCAGCTCATCCTGACGCCTCAGGGACTACCTGGTCCTCACTGGGTCTGACCGGGTGAGTGGTCTTTAGGATAGCAGCAGTACAGCTGAAGGTGGCTGGGTTGGAGGTCCTGGGGAGAAGGGAAGAGGAGGAGAGGTTTTGCTCTGGGTCTGGCACCTCCCAGCCTGGGAATCAGAGTCCCCGTGGCTAGTCTAAAATCTTGACAGTGTCTCAGTGGCCTCTGGCAGTAGGGACAGGAGGGCTCATCCCAGGCCACTTATATCTCATATACACATTTGTCGATGCTCAGGGAGCAAGGCAGATGCACATAAAGAAAATGGTGAGACCCAAAGTCACCAGGAAGGGCCATCCTGTATCTTTTCCTTTACCCTGAATATAATTTCTTCCCTCCCTCCCTTCCTGTCTCCCTTCCTTCCTGGTTACTCTTGTCTTTCTTTTCTCATTCATTTATTCACACATATATTATTCATATAGCAAAACTTATTTGTAAAACTTTTACTACTTACTGTGTGTTTTTCTAGACATTGGAATATAGAAGTGTACAAAAGAGTGGGTTTATGTAATGTAGTTCTACTTTATTGGGCACTCTGTCTGATAAGAACTGTGCCGTATCCTTTATGTTTTATTAGTTTGTTATAGTTATGCACAATAGTGGGCTCATTTTGATGTGATCATGCACACATGTGATATAATTCGCTCTCTTTCAGTTCAGAGTACTTCCTCTCCCTCCCCACCTCCCTCCCTGTTCCCTGCTCTACTCCACTGGTCTTCCTTCTGTGGGTTTATAGCTTTTTACAACTGGTGCTTTACAGGGTACAGAAAGGTGGGATCCACTGTGGTGTATTCATAGATGTGCATAGCACAACGTGGCCAGTTCACTCCACAGTTCCTCCTGGTCTGCCCCTCCTCCTTCCCCCTCAACCCCCTTTCTCTGTTTCATCAGTTTTCTATTTTCATGGGGTCCTCCCCATTTCCCCTCTTGTTTTGGTTGAGTTTTCGCCTATGAGAGAAAACAGTTGGCCCTAGACTTTCTGTCTGGCTTATTTCTCTAAGCAGGACGGTCTCCAGTTCCATCCATTTACCAGCAAATGCCATAATCTCCTTCTCCTTTGGAAGGACCCCAAGGCCCCAGGCCCAACATTAGGAAAACTAACCCCTGTGCCCTGAAGCTGCAAGATGTTCCATATAGATAACCCCGGAAGGGCCAAACTTGAGCAAACAGGGTAAAAACAGGAACTAAAAGGACAGGATGCAATTTTATGGTTTTTCTGAGAACTAAAGTGGAAAAACAAGTTTACCCCCCTAGGTGACTCAACTGCTGAATTCAGAGGGACCAATAGGAAGGCTGTTGCTGTGCTAAGCTAAGACCTAACCCACCTGTTCCCTATAAAAGATCTATACCCCAAAGCCCGGTGTGCCAGTTCACCGAAGCTCCGGCTGAGGTTTTGCTGTGCACCCGCAGGCGCCTGTGTGAGAATAAACGCCTCCTGCTTTTTGCAGCCAGTGTCTCGTGTGGTTCATTCCGGGTTTGGGATCTGTGGATATTTCATTGTGGAGGCCCCACCGAGATCCAAGATCCCGGTTCCGGTTCCGATCCCGGTCCCTATCCGGAGGACACCCGACATCACTGGGAGGTAAGCTGGCCAGCTCAAACTGACTGTCTTGTTGTCCTGTTGGTTATCTGTTCTTTGTTCCGCGCAGCGTCTGTAAGACTATATGATCCTAGGCATAGTCATTTAGTATTCTGAGTATTCTGAGGCAGTTCTGTCATTTAGTATTCTGAGGCAGCTTGAGAAGGAGTTGACGAACTCGGACTTCTCCCCTGCCACCCTGGGAGACGTCCCAGGGATCAGAAGGGTCCATTTCTTTGGGGCCCCCGGTGTTTCCGAGGGTTACACCATTTTTGTAGGCGACAAAGAAGTACAAACTTCTCCCAGGCCATCTGATTTGTTCGGTTTCCACCGAAGCCGCGCAGCGATCTCACTGTTTGGTTTCGTTTTTGTGTCATTGTGTCTGTCTCTCTATTTCCTCTCTGAGAATAACATGGGACAATCACTAACAACCCCTTTGAGCCTAACTCTAGATCATTGGCAAGACGTTCAAGATCGGGCAGACAACCTGTCCGTGGCAGTCAAAAAGAAAAAAATGGGTAACACTCTGTACCACGGAGTGGCCAATATTGGCCCACCCTCGAAGTTAAATGGCCCCCAGGAGAGTCCCTCCATCTCTCTCTCTAATTTGCAAAGTCAGAGATTGTCTTTCAGCCGGGGCCGCATGGCCATCCAGATCATGGCTTTTAACCTTTCAGGACCTCTGCGAATCCCCTCCTGCATGGGTGGGATCCACGCAGTCCGCCGGGAGGATTCCACCCGGCGGTATGGCGGATCTGTCCCGTCCCTGTTCCTCCCGGCCCCTCCACCCCAGGAAGCGAACGGGTCTTCCTGGAGTCGGGCTGCTTGGAAATGCAGCCCAAGGCGGATGATAAATTCTATCTAAGGCTGAATACTGAGACTAGGGAAGCAATGTTTTCTTCCCCCCCCATAACCGGCTTGAGTGCAAATAGAGATGCCTGCTGGGGATTTAACAACTTTGACATCTCTGTTGGCAACAGGTCCACCTTGGCCCCTGGAGCCCTACCTCCACTAGTTTGTTCTGCATGCCAGTGTGGCCAGCTCACAAGGCCATGGCGAACTTGCGGTTTTTCTGTTCCTGCTTATCCGTCTGAGACATATGTATCCCACGGGAATGCCTTGACCTTTTCTGGTCTGATGGACTTATTGTTAAGGGAGGTTTCGGTACCTGACAATAATAGATGTTGAAACTAAATTTCTCCCCCCTCCCTCCTGCTTTTGGGTAGTTTTCCACTTCTGCTGCTTGGGGTATAAAAAAAGGTGTGTTAGCAATAAAGATTATTGACTCCTGGATGAAGAACCTTGGTGTCCTGTGTGTCTTTTAACCTCGCCGTCCCTCGCCGGACTCGGCTCCCTTGGCCGGACGCGGCAATTGGAGGCTCCCACTGAGATCCGGAAAGCAGGGGTAAGCGGACGGGGCTCACCTTCTAAGAAAGAAGGGGGAGGATTGGTTTAAAGATATTTTAAAGAGACAGGGTACGTACCATGGGTAACTCAACAGCGAAGGTTCGTCTGGCCAACGAACTGAAAGAGCTGTTAAATACACAAGGAACAGGAATAAAAACTAAGACTGCAACCGAATTCGTTGAAATTATTGCCCAGGCTTGTCCTTGGTTTCTGACAGGAGGATTTCTTAATAATAGTGACTGGGACCTGGTGAGGCATGACCTTCAGAAATTATTGAGGGACCGGGGCTCGGACAGTGTCCCAGTTGCCACCTTTTCCTTATGGAGGTTGGTAAAGGATGCTTTATTAACAGATAAAGTAAAGATCAAGGATCAGCTTGCTGAATGTGAACAGGCCCTTAATCAGGTGCAGGAAGAGCAAATGGCAGAATCCTTAAAGGATGAGGGTCCTCTTGAGGACTCGGGCTCGGAGGGTAGGAAACGCCTCCAGATTTCTAAGCCCAAAAAGGATCCTGAGGACCTCAGTTCTCTCTCTGAGGAAGAGGAGGGATTAGAAAGGGAGATAGAGGAACTAGAACATAGCCTTAAAAGGGCAAATGTGAGGGTGCCTAGGGCCCCCTCAATTGCCGCACCTCCCCCCTATAATCCTGATTGGAATGAGGACGCCCCTACTAGACGGGCGGGGGTCCACTGGGGTTCTAGAGCGGCTCAGGTTTTTCCAATGATTGAAAACGCCGATGCTGATGGACAGCCGGCCAGAGCCCATGTCCCCCTAGCCTTCAAGGACATAAAACAGCTTAAGGAGGCGGTCATTAATTATGGACCTCATGCCCCTTTCACATTGACCCTCTTCGAGTCCTTCTCAGCCAGTCAACTGATACCTAATGATTGGCAGCAACTTTGCAGGGCTGTGTTATCTGGAGGGGATTTCTTATTGTGGAAAAGTGAATATCATGAAAGGTGCCGCGAGCTGGCTCAGATTAACCTGAATGCGGGCCATCAACGGCGAAATGCTGAAATGTTGACAGGAACTGGGCAGTATGCCACCATAGGCCAACAAATTAATTACGACCCAGGTGTTTATGCTCAAATAGCCTCAGCTGCAGTTCATGCCTGGAAAGCCCTGCCCATTTCTAAGACTGAAGCAAAAATTTCCAAGATCTCTCAAGGACCCTCTGAACCTTATTCAGACTTTATAGCCCGCCTAATGCAGGCTGCTGGAAAAATATTCCCTAATCTGGAACAGGCTATGCCACTTATTAGACAACTGGCATATGAAAACGCTAACACTTACTGCCAAAATGCTATTAAGTCCTCCCGGGCCAAAAGTACAGATGACATGATTCGAGCATGCAAAGATATAGATGGGCCTCATATTACTGGTCAGGTTTTGGCTGCTGCCCTTAAGACTGGAATGCAAAAAGCTGATAACAGGGGAACCCGCTCTAAGGGGTGTTTTAAGTGTGGGAAAGAGGGACATATAAAGAGAAACTGCCCGGAAAGGAGCGAGGGTGCTGGCAGAGGGATGCCTGGACTTTGTCCTAGATGTCATAAAGGAAATCATTGGAGCAGTGAGTGCAGGTCAAAATTTGACATCCAGGGTAACCCAATACCATCGGGAAACGGGAGCAGGGGCCCGCCCCGGGCCCCGGAAGCCAAAGTGTACGGGGCAGTGCAGGGACAGAACAGTGCCCCAGGGAGTGGGCGTCTCCGCCGCCTCCCACTGACCAACCCCTTTCTATCTGGGAACTCCCCAGGGGAACACCAGGAAGCGCAGGACTGGACCTCAGTTCCACCTCCCGAGCGGTATTAACTCCCCAAATGGGACCTCAGACGCTGCCTACTGGGGTTTTTGGACCCCTGCCAGAGAGGACGGTGGGACTAGTGTTGGGACGAGGTAGCGCAACTCAGTGGGGCTTGAAGATTCTTACGGGGGTTGTTGATGCTGATTATCAGGGAGAGATAAAGATAGTAGTAGAAGCTACCCAAGGAATTGTTATTCTTCCCCCCGGGGAGCGTATAGCTCAATTGCTGCTGCTACCCTTAGCTTCCATTCCTGGGCACGCCCTCCGTGGGTCCCGGGGCGACGGCAGCTTTGGCTTCACTGGAACTCCCCAGGCCTTTTGGGTAGCTCATTTGGATTCGCGTCCCAACCTGACCATTGAGATACAGGACAAGGCTTTCAAGAGAATACTAGATACGGGGGCGGATGTCTCTGTCATTTCTGAAAAACAATGGCCACCTGCCTGGCCCCTCCAGAGTCCCTCGGCCATATTACAGGGGATAGGACAGACCCGACCAAAAAGAAGTGCCTCCTTTTTAAAATGGAGAGATGGCGAAGGACATAGTGGCCATTTCCAGCCCTATGTGGTGACTGGACTCCCCACGAACCTTTGGGGGAGGGACTTGCTTCATCAAATGGGGGCTATTCTCACTACCCAGACTTTGAAAGAAAATAATAACTTTGTTAATGATGTAATGCTAGACATGGGATGGATCCCTGGAAGGGGACTAGGAAAGAGACATGAGGGCAAAATATCACCCATGGATCCAGCAGAACAGGTTACCCGGCTGGGAAGAGACCGGAGAGGACTGGGAAATTTATCCTAGGGGCCACTGAAGTGCGGCCACCTCCACTGTCCATTACTTGGTTATCAGATGACCCTGTGTGGGTAGAACAGTGGCCCCTAACTAAGGACAAATTACAGGCCGCTTCCCTATTAGTTCAAGACCAGCTTAAGTTAGGACATGTGGTGCCCTCTACCTCCCCTTGGAATACCCCTATTTTTGTTATACAAAAGGGGTCTGGGAAGTGGAGACTTCTTCAGGACCTACGAGCTATTAATAAAACTATGCAACCCATGGGACCCTTACAACCAGGGCTACCCTTTCCTACTGCGATCCCAAAGGATTGGCATCTTATTGTCATAGATTTAAAAGATTGTTTCTTTTCTATCCCCTTAGACCCACGAGACCGAAAGCGTTTCGCTTTTTCCTTGCCTTCCACAAACTTTAGGGAACCTTACCAACGGTATAAATGGACTGTCCTACCTCAAGGGATGACTAATAGTCCTACAATGTGCCAATATTTTGTAGCTGAGGTTTTGCGACCCTTTCGACAGCAGTTCCCACAGCTCTACCTCATTCATTATATGGATGACATCTTACTGGCAGGGCCCAAGAAAGAAAGGCTTCTTCAATCTTATGAAGTCCTCCAATCCCTTCTAAAAGGGGCAGGGCTGGTCATAGCACCCGAAAAGGTGCAGTTTCAACACCCTTACAATTATTTGGGATACATCATTAATAACATAGGAATCTTTCCCCAGAGACCCCAGTTCCAGATAAATCAGCTCAAAACTTTACATCAGTGGCAGACATTCCTCGGAGAAATACAGTGGCTGCGCCCATCCTTTCATATTCCAACTGGAGAGCTCAAACCCCTGTATGACCTCTTGCGAGGAGATCCTTCTCCTACGTCGTGTAGAGTACCTACACCAGAAGCCTTACGAGCACTGAGGCTAATAGAAGAGGCTCTGCAGGACATGCAGATTACGCAGATAGATTATTCTCTGCCCTTGTCATTTATAGTTGTACCTTCTAAAATTACTCCCACAGGAGTGTTCTGGCAAACGGGTCCCATTTATTGGGTCCACTTGCCAGCTTCTAACCCCCGGGTATTGACTCCCTTTTATGAGCTAGTTATTAACTTAATTTGGAAGGCTAAATATTTGGGTGATGCATTGTTTGGAAAAACCTTTGACATACTTATTCAACCTTACACTCAAGATATGATACACAAGTTACAACAAGAACATGACCTTTGGTGTCTTTTCCTGTGCAGCTTCAAGGGTCAGATTGATAATCACTTCCCTAAACATAGACTTTTGGAGGGCTTTAAAAGGTGTCCCATTATCTTCCCAAAGATTATGAAAAGGGAACCTATTCCAAAGGCCCAAACTGTATATACAGATGGGGCCAAAAATGGATTTGCTGTCGTTTTTGATGGATCTCAAATTCTCCGACAACCTGTGTCAGGCCAGTCGGCCCAAAAGGCAGAAGTTGAAGCTTTAATCATAGCTCTCAAAGTCTATAGTTCTATTCCTCTTAATGTGTATACTGACAGCTTGTATGTAGCCAATCTGGCTCTAGTCATAGAAACAGCATCATATATTGGAAAGCAATCCACCATCACAGAACAACTACAGGTAGTACAGCTTCTCATTTGGGCTAGACGAGATCCTCTATACATTGGCCACATCCGAAGCCATTCAGGGCTCCCTGGACCTTTGTCAGAGGGCAACGCAAAAGCAGACGCTGCTACTCATGCTGTTGGCCTTTCCTGTGTGACCACCGAATATGATAAGGCCTTACAATTCCATAACAAATTTCATTTAAATGCACAGTCTTTACGCTTCCACACAGGATGTTCACGAGACCAAGCTTTACAGATTGTCTCATTATGTCCAACCTGTGCACCATTTATTCATTCTCCTTCCCTTGGAGTTAATCCAAGAGGACTACAACCTAATGATGTCTGGCAAACTGATGTTACACACTTCCCTAGCTTTGGTAAGCTCTCCTTTATACATGTTTCCACTGACACATATTCTGGCTTCATTTTTGCCACCTTACATACTGGAGAGAAGGCTAAGGATGTAATCAGTCATCTTCTAAAAGCCTTTTCCTCCATGGGCACCCCACGATGCCTCAAAACTGATAATGGTCCCGCATATGTAAGTCAGGCGGTTCAACGGTTTTGCACCCAATGGGAAATTAATCATAAGACTGGAATCCCTTATAATCCACAGGGACAAGCTATCGTGGAACGAGCCCATCAACATTTAAAAACTTATTTACAAAAAACAAAAGAGGGGGAGATATACCGGAATTGTCAGGGACCACAAGCACTTCTAAGCATAACCTTATTTACTTTAAATTTTTTACTCACTGACACTGGAGGGCGCACGGCTGCACAACGCCACTTTTCCCCTCCCACTGTACAAGATGCTCAAATAAGGTGGAAAGATTTATCCACTGGAAAGTGGCAACCCCCGGCTCCACTCTTAGCTAGAGTGAGGGGAGCTGTATGTGTTTTTCCCCCAGGAACTGAGAAGCCCATTTGGATCCCGGAGCGCTGCACCAGACCGGTGAATGAAAATTCAAGACAAAATGAAGTTCCCAAGATGGCTGATCCTGCCGTTGTTGTTCTCACCCCTTCAAGTGAGTGCCGAGACACACCTCATGAGCTGGACCCCTCTTGTGGCATTCCTTCTGGACAGGTTTGCTGAAGGAGGGCTTGACCCCCCACCTGGGAATATTCATGAATATCTTTTTGGAGCCCCTTGTGAGTGTAAGGGAGGGCCCCAGCACTCGGCCCCCTCTGGTTATATCCAGAGCATTGATTGTGGGACTAAAGTAGCCTACATGGCGGCTGAACTCAATGAAAACATCGGAGGATTTAAACAACCAAAATGGGTATGTGTTAATAAGCCCGGACTTGTTGTCCCTAATCCGACCAAGACTCTTGGAAGCTGTTCCGCCACTTGTCATTACACCCCGGCAATGCACATCTCCTGTTATACATCGGCCTCAATTTGTGTTAATAATCAAGGAAAACAGTATTTTGAGGCCATCCTAACTAACACTCGTGGAGAATGGGGGACCACTTATAATTATATTCCTTTTCTTGGTGACCGGGGAGGGGAAGGCATCACGACTCGGTTAACGGAGGCGGGATGTGAGGGCGTCGTGGGTAAACCTTCCTGCTGGCCCATGCAGGCCCCTATCGGAATCTCTGACGGAGGGGGACCCACTGATGCTATCAAACACCTTCAGGTGATTAAGCTTTTAAAGCCGGAGATCCCTAAGCCTACATACCACCCCTTGATATTGCCCAAATCCCAGTTTCCTGATTTAGATGCCAATACATTAGATATCCTAGAAACCACCTTTTCTTTACTTAACAGTTCCAACCCTACCCTTGCTGGTGATTGCTGGCTCTGCATGACGGCAGGTGCAGTCATGCCATTGGCGGTTCCCATCAATTATACCATTGATGATGACAACACATGTCAATCTGGGCTGCCCTTTAAGGTGCAGCCTCTAGGTGGTTTTATGTCATGCCTTCTAGGCATGATGCAAAATAATACCTATGATGTTGATGTTGGAGTCTCTTCCTTTGGAAACTGCTCATTAATAAAGAATTACTCCTCACCTACTCCACCCATTTGTCCCCCTAATGGTACAGTCTTTATGTGTGGTGGAAATTTAGCTTTTCCCAGGCTCCCAACAAATTGGACTGGTGGTTGCGTTCTGGCATTACTGCTTCCTGATATCACGATTATCTCAGGAGATGAACCCCTACCCATTCCTAGCCTAGACATCTTAGTTAGAAGACACAAGAGAGCTGTGCAGGCCTTACCACTCCTTGTTGGCCTTGGAATAACCGCTGCTGTGGGTACAGGCACGGCAGGATTGGGTACGGCTATACATTCTTACCGCCGCCTATCTCAACAGCTTATAGATGATGTGCAAACCCTGTCGGGAACCATTAAAGACTTACAAGACCAGATAGACTCCCTAGCAGAAGTAGTTCTTCAGAACAGGCGGGGTTTAGACTTGCTTACTGCCAATCAAGGGGGAATTTGTTTAGCCCTTGGGGAGAGGTGCTGTTTTTATGCTAACAAATCTGGCATAGTTCGCACAAAAATTAAACAACTCCAAGAAGACCTAGAAAAAAGGAGGAGGGAATTATTTGAGAACCCTCTCTGGACTGGACTTAATGGATTTTTGCCTTATCTTCTTCCCTTATTGGGACCATTGTTAGGCCTCCTTCTAGTAGTGGCAATAGGACCCTGCATTGTAAATAAGATAGTACAATTCATTAAGGATCAAATTAATATCTTAGCCTCTAAGCCAATACAGGTTCACTATCAACGCTTGAAGATGGATGATCGCCTCTCTGAGATATACTTCAGACCTATCCGAAGATGAGTGTCCTCCTTAAAAGAAGAACTCCTGCCATATATTTTCTCTATGCATACCTCTCCCTCTTGCCTTCCTGTATTAGGATCTTTGCTGTCTAATCTCTCGGTCCAATCACATCTGCCATTCGGCGGTGACGGTCGTGGGTCCCGTAGGTGGAGACGGTTAAGCGTTCACCGCAATAATGTCTTGATAGGTCATAACACCTTGAGCTGATCTTGTAGTACCCAGTGACGGGCAACTTTCACGCTTGCTGTGCGACCTAAGACAGGGAATCGGGGCCTTCCCAGAGACGGGTAAGCATCGCAAGGGCTGTGAACGACCTAAGACAGGGGCTACTTGATTCCCACTGGCATGCAAAAAACAAAAGAGGGGGACTTGTTGGCAACAGGTCCACCTTGGCCCCTGGAGCCCTACCTCCACTAGTTTGTTCTGCATGCCAGTGTGGCCAGCTCACAAGGCCATGGCGAACTTGCGGTTTTTCTGTTCCTGCTTATCCGTCTGAGACATATGTATCCCACGGGAATGCCTTGACCTTTTCTGGTCTGATGGACTTATTGTTAAGGGAGGTTTCGGTACCTGACAATAATAGATGTTGAAACTAAATTTCTCCCCCCTCCCTCCTGCTTTTGGGTAGTTTTCCACTTCTGCTGCTTGGGGTATAAAAAAAGGTGTGTTAGCAATAAAGATTATTGACTCCTGGATGAAGAACCTTGGTGTCCTGTGTGTCTTTTAACCTCGCCGTCCCTCGCCGGACTCGGCTCCCTTGGCCGGACGCGGCAATCTCGCTTTGACTTTTCTCAAAGCCCTGTCCTCATTATTAAATTAATGTTAATTGGCTTTAGAGATGGGAACCAAATTTTCAGTCACAAATTTTGACACTCTCAAGGGGACTTTTAAGGAGTTCCCACTCTGCTTTCTTGGGGAAGCCTAGCACTCGAAACAACTGCAAGCAGAGGATGGACTTTTTGGGAGCTGGCTACTAACAAGTTAAAAAAAAAAAAATACCTAAACTAGAGGAACTGATCCTGTGGGTGAAAGATAGGATTAAGGGACTCCCAGCAGCTGCCAGAGCCATTTAGCTCTGGGGAGTTCCCTGGGTCCTTATCTACATCTTAAGGATCTGTTTACTTAACCTCTGTTTACTTAAAAAAAAGGGACACTGAATGCAGTAAAGCCAGTCACACTGAGACCCTTGATTTTACACCTATAGTTGCCCCTACGTGAAAACATCTGGTCCACTCATAAGAAAATCTATGGTGCCACTGATGGGAGTCATAATTAAATGAAAGTTCAAAACCTGGAGAGATAGTTTCTTATCTGGTTGTCTAATTGTTTCTTAGGGATAATCTAGGTTAAATATGTGTCTAAAAAATAAATAATAATAATTTTTATTGTAACAATCTGGTATCTGAATGGGTTTCTAAAGCATTGCACTATCTTGCAGTTAAAAGTTGGGTTTAAACAATTGTTTAGTTTGATTTCAGATAGTTCATGCTAGAAAACTTAAATACTTGGGATAAAAAATTTTAAAAGTTTCAATTTTGAACTGGGTAGCCTGAAAAAAAAAAAATTAAAAATAGATCCAAATATCTTTAATTCACGTGATTCAAACGGTTCAATTTAGATTGGGTAAACAGATAAAAGTAAAGATGTCCTCAAAATTAAGCTTATAAGTTTCTCTAGGTGTTCAAAAAGGCCCTAATAAAATGTTAACTCTGCTTAAATTTAAAAGTTTACAAGTATTGTTTCAAAATGTGAACAAAAGGAGGTTTATGTAATTATGGTGTTATTAATGTGTTCATATCTTCCAGGTATACAAGTCTGTAAGGTAAAAGCTTCAAAAGAACATTATATCAAGCTGGTGTTCTAAAGTTGTATGGTAATTTTAGGCTTAAAAAAAAATGTTAAAAATTCAATTATATCATTTGTGTTCTATAACTGAACTTGTTATCAATAAGATATGTACAGTTCCATGTTACTTTCTACTCTAAGATACAATTTATGTATTTTTAAGTTAATAAGAGCCTAATCTGTGTGAAGGTTTAATTGCAAAACACAAAAGGACATTACTACTTTTCTACAAGAAGTTAAAAGCTTTCAGCCTTTAATTCATATTTTAGGTGTGATATTATGTTGTGTTAGCTAATGTTCATGTAAACTTGAACAACAATTTATGTAAACTTTGTAAAATGATCAGCTTCAGAACTATAGTACTTGAGATTTATAAAGAGCCCTGCCTTACTTGAGATAAGGCTCTGTCCCATCTCACTACATGTGAAAATGGCTATAAAAAAAGGTAAGCCAGATTTCAGTACAGTTAAAGTTGTGTCCAAAAGTAGGTTTTTGCCAAGATTACTAGGATCTCAAACAGAAAATTATGATGTATAACCCTGCCAGAATTCAAGGTAGCTATTATATAAGCTAAATATGTTTTTACCCTAGTTAGTTTTGTTTTGTAGTTTGCTTATAGATGGTTTAAGGATTGCCTATTAATATTCTAAAGAGGTATTGCTTTAAGAACACAACCTGGGTCAACATAAGATAAAGAGTTATCACCTACAGGATAGAGAGATAGACATTAAAGCCCAGTGCTCTTAATATAAGGCTGTTAACTTATTTGCTGGATGTTTAAGATCAAGTTTTTAAAATTAGTTAAATTAAAAGGGCCAAGAAAACCAATATCTGGCTCTTGCCCTCTGAGTCAGTCTGAATCAGGGAATAGGGGACTTCTCCAAAGGGCTCAGCAACTCTAGGCCACATAACCTCCTGAGCAGGGAGATTAATGAGACCAGTGGAGGACAGAAAGCCAAATGGTGCATTTGCTGTAAAGAGGAGGGTCATTAAAAAAGGGAGACATCCCTGATGCTTCTGAGGAAAGCCATATGGTCAAACAAGGCCTGGACCCATCCTAGCGCAAATGGCACTAGCAGAACTGAAAAGCTGCTATGAAGTTCCCGAGGACTCCCAGGATAACTCAGCTGACTGTAAACAATAGGTAGAAACAAAAGTCAGTTTGACTTGCTTCATCTTAAACACTTAGCAAAGACAGTCAAAGCCAAAGCACAGCTGTTCCTAGACATCTTAAATGATAATAATAATTAAATGTAACTTCCATAAATAAATAGACTGGAGGCTACAAGAGAGATTCTTAGACAGAAATGCCTGATAACTGTCAAAGGAACTACTAAAATAGTTTTAGTCTAAGGCTTTTATTTCTAGACAACACAGGTAGACTTGATGTTTGCTAATATGGTTATCCAGCCCTAAGTAGCAGAATTAAAGATTTCTCTATTAGACACAGAGAAAAAACAAAAGGCTCTTTTGGAAGCTCGCAAAAATGTGCCAGGGGACGACGGGCGCCCCACCCAACTCACAAATTTGATTAACGAAGCTTTTCCTTTAACCCGGCCAAACTGGGACTATGCGACTGAAGCAGGTGAGAACCACCTACATCTCTATCACCAGTTACTCATAGCGGGTCTCCATGGAGCAGGGGGGTCTCCATGGAGCAGGGCGACGGCCCACCAATTTGGCTCAGGTAAGACAGACTATCCAGGGGTCAGAGGAAACTCCGACAGCCTTCTTAGAGAAATTAAAAGAGGCTTATCGGAGGTTTACTCCCTTTGATCCTGATAATGAGGACCAAAAAGAAAACATTTAATGGGCCTGCCTTCGTCTCCCAGGTAAGTCAGGCGGTAGCCAATACATTGAAAATTAATTAAAAATTACATTATGGTTATAGACCCCAAAGTTCAGGACAGGTAAAAAAGATAAATAGAACCATTAAGGAGACTTTAACTAAATTGACACTTGAAACTGGCACTAGAGACTGGGTACAACTCCTACCTTTAGCCTTGTATGGGGCCCAAAACACCCCAGGCCCACATGGACTAACCCCATTTAAAATCCTGTACGGTGCCCCACCTCCCGCTATTAACTTTTATAAAACTAAAACCTATGCCTCCCTCACCCCATCTATGCAGACTCATTTGCATGCTTTGCAATTGGTCCAGAACGAGGTCTGGAAGCCTCTAGCCGCAGCATACAAAGAGGAACTTAAAACCCCCTTGCTGCCACATCCCTTCAAGGTCGGAGATACCGTCTGGGTACGCAGGCACCAGAGCAGGAACCTCGAACCGCGGTGGAAAGGACCCTACACTATCCTGCTGACCACTCCTACTGCACTCAAAGTGGACAGCATCGCTGCTTAGATCCATGCTTCCCACGTAAAGACTGCACATCCACAGGAGTCCGCAGACACCTCTCCGGATCCAGAATGGAAGTTGCAACGTACCCAAAATCCGCTAAAGATAAGACTCACTCGCTGTTAATTTTTCTTGCTTTGTGCTGTGTCTTCCCCATATCAGTTAACCCCAACCAATCTGTGAGCCAGACATGACAAGTATTATCGGGGACAAGAAATATAATTTAAAAAAAAAAAAAACAAAACAGGATCCCCCACTTTCTGCCGACTCTTGCAGGAGCCTGAAATGGTACGGGGCAGGGCCATGTACCGCATTTGCCTGCAACCCCTTAAACATTACCTTTACTCAGGCAGGCAAAGCATCAAAAGATTGGATAAAAAAAAAAAAAACAATGGGGCCTGAGAGTATATCATAAAACTGCCTATGACCCTGGGGTCCTATTCAAAATTAGATTAATAATAAATACCAACCCCCAACCAGTATGCTGAGCCGTCAGCTGAAATAATGCTGGAATCCGAGCAGATGGGTCAATGGATATAAGATTATATCCATGATATAAAAAAAGGGGGGAATGAAGGACCCCAAGGCCCCAGGCCCAACATTAGGAAAACTAACCCCTGTGCCCTGAAGCTGCAAGATGTTCCATATAGATAACCCCGGAAGGGCCAAACTTGAGCAAACAGGGTAAAAACAGGAACTAAAAGGACAGGATGCAATTTTATGGTTTTTCTGAGAACTAAAGTGGAAAAACAAGTTTACCCCCCTAGGTGACTCAACTGCTGAATTCAGAGGGACCAATAGGAAGGCTGTTGCTGTGCTAAGCTAAGACCTAACCCACCTGTTCCCTATAAAAGATCCATACCCCAAAGCCCGGTGTGCCAGTTCACCGAAGCTCCGGCTGAGGTTTTGCTGTGCACCCGCAGGCGCCTGTGTGAGAATAAACGCCTCCTGCTTTTTGCAGCCAGTGTCTCGTGTGGTTCATTCCGGGTTTGGGATCTGTGGATATTTCACTTTATGGCTGAGTCAGCTCCCTTGTGTATGCATACCACACTTTCTTGACCCAGTCATCTGATGGTGGGCATCTGGGCTGGTTCCATGACTTGAAGATCTGTACCACGTCTTAGGGATATAAAAAAATGACAAGACAGAGGCTTTGGGGCTGGGGCTCAGTGGTAGAGCACTTGCCTGGCATGTGTGAGGCCCTGGGTTCGATTCTCAGCACCGCATATAGATAAATAAATAAAAAATAAAGGTTCATCAACATCTACATTTTTTAAAAAAAAAGATAGAAGCTTTAATGAGAGAGAGAGAGAGAGAGAGAGAGAGAGAGAGAGAGAGAGAGAATGAGAGAATGTGTGTGTAGGTGTGTAGTTTTGATTGGCTCAAGATACTAGGAACCCGGTGGGAGCTTCCAAAGGAGGAGTCAGTGGTTGCAGATTCCCAAGTTTATAAAACATCTGGATTGGGTTTTGGGGTGACTGAGCTCCCACCAAGATGTCCTGCCAGCAAACCCAGCAGCCATGCCAGCCTCCTCTTAAAGGGCCCACCACCAAATGTCCCCCAAAGTGTCCACCCAAGACACCCTGCTCTGGTCCCTTCCTGCAGTGGCCTCAGCTCCAGGGCTGCTGTGGCCTCCGTTGGCTTTGATGCCAGAGCTCTAGCTACTGCTGTTGCCTCTGGGCTGCCGCCTGCCTGGGACCTGAGCGTCAGCTGAACAACCCACAGGCCAAAGGCCTGCGCCAGTCTTGGGCCAGTCTCTGTGCCTTCACCCCTTCACGAGCTCCTGACTGCAGCACATGCTACACCAGGCCTGTGTCAGGAGTGGCCATTGGCACAGCCACTTGGGCTGGCTCCACACTTGCCTTCCTGATGTCTGGAGGTGACTGTGTAAAACAGCTGCTTTACCTCAGTAACCCTGTTGAGATCTCCTTGATCCTGTGACACCTTTTGTTTGTTTTCGGTTTGTCTTTCCACCATCACTTACCAAGTCCTATTCCTCTCTGAACGGATCCCTAGGTTTCTAACTTTGGCTGAACGGGAGAAAAATCAATCTGTCAAACATTAAGGAATTAATTTTTAAAAATACATCTATGTCACGTTCCACACAACTAGAACACTCAGGGTCACTCCAGGGGGACTGGGCTGCAAGAAATAATCACACAAGAGACAGAGAGACCTTTTTCTTTGAGGTCCTGTGACAGCTCCTCTGACCTTAAGGGTCTGCAGAGAGAGAGAGAGAGAGAGAGAGAGAGAGAGAGAGAGAGAGTTGAACCCTTTTATTGAGGAGAAGCCATTCAAATGAGGCAAGGGGTCAGGTTTCAGGGGGCTGAGTCTAGTTTTCTGATGTCTGCTGTCAGCAGGTTCACGACATCTAGAAAGGCCACACCCAAGGGCAGAGCAAGAGAAGGGGACACACAAAGGGAGTTTCCACAGAACATTCTATCCCAAACAGGGCAAGGGGTAATATCACAAAGGAATTGAGTGTAGCTCAACCCCATGGGGTACATGCCTACATCTGAAGACACTCCCTCAACTTCCTGGACTGGGACAACGTCCAGGTCACTACGAAATACAGTGACCGGTCAAAGCCTCTTGCTTCAGGATGGAAGGTGCGAATCATTCAGAGTGGCTCCCCACACATCTGTGCTTTGATTTAATAGACCTAAAATGTGAATGCACTGTTGAGACAAACGAAGTAGGTGTATAATGGTGTATCAAGGAGAATCCTATTGCAAAAATGTATTGAAAATGTTCCTTTAATAATCAACTTTAGGTAACTTTGACACAAATGTCAGTTTTTATAAAAAGGTTATAAAGTTGGACAATGTTTAATAAATCCCATTTAAGTCAAATTTTGGATTAATCTATAAATTTGTGCTCAGTTTTTGCTGCTAAGTTAGTTCTTACTTAAGAACTTGTGCAAAGGAATGCTCTAATTTCCTGGACTTCAGAGGAGAGGAACAGAGCCACCTATTCGGATTCTTAGTGCCTTCTTATGCTCAGGAAAAACTAATTCCACTAAGCCTTGCTGACATCCACACATTAAAACAGGTCTGCAGGACCCAGGAGAGGATGCCACAGGATCTGCACTGTCCTCTGCACTCTATAATGTTGGGACAGGATGTCTCGCAGACCAGCTCCACCAGCTCCCAGAAGGTGAGGGATGGGACGTGATGAACTACTAGTCAATCTCAGGACCCATCCTTGCTGGGCCACCAGAATGCTCACCGAGATAAGGCCTAAGAAACACGGCGAGGTCTTAAGGGGATTCCTCGTACCACTTGAAGACCCCCAGTGCAATGGCCTCATCTACCTGAATGCCTACAGCTAATAGTCAGGTAGACTCTGTCAACCCTCCGTCTCTCCTTTGGAATATGGACAAGGTAGGCCGAGATTATATTTCTTCTATATTGTCTTGTGTCTCCAGAGTGGGCTACGTCATCAATAACTACCTTTGAAGTGTGTGAGAGTGTGACTAATGGATTCTGATTCCTGCTCTTACTAACAGGGGACAGTCCAAGACAAGTCTTAAATTCTTCCCTTTGTAAATGCTTTGCTCTTTTTTAATCACCGTAGTATATTCCTCTCCAATTATTCTCATAAATCCTGCTTCATAGTTATCTAATCTGCTCACGACAGAATCTTTGGAAATAGTTCCTTGATTAAAGAACATTTTGAAGTGTGAGTTTGCAATGATTGGTAAGGATTCATTAAAGATGCCCTGTCTGTCGAAAATATCTTGTAATTCCAGTGACCAAAAGGATATGAAGATGGGATATAAATAGACACAAGCAGAAAGGCATTCTGGAAACACAGATAGGGTTTCTATGTTGCCCTTTTGAGGAGAAAGCCTTCCTCTTTAGAAAATCTGTCTTTGCTCTTGGGCACCAACTGATTGGATGGGGCCCATCACATTATGAAAGTTAGCCACATGAAAAAAATCTATACAGCAAGATCCAACAGTTATTAAAAAAATGGGTACCACCAGTCAAATTAACTCATAAAATTAATCCTCAATTAGGGCCTGAAAAGCTAAGTGATGGATGTTAGAAATACGACCCAAGAGACTCGAGGGGGGCTAGCAGGGATGAGAATGCACTGGGAACATGACATGACAGTTTTCTTGTCACTGAGGGTAAAGGCACATTTTTGCACAGACCTTTGAAGAGCACTTGGGGAAACAGAAACTTCTACCTGGCAGCCTCCGAGTCCCGACAGGGCTGTAACCCTGGGAGGGCAGGAGTAGTAGGGGAGAAGCCCAGGGCTGAGGAGCCCTGGGTCTTGGCAGTTTCGTTCCTGACAGGTGTGGTCAGTAGCAGTCACAGCTCGGTGGCTCTGGCCGGCGCTGCTCCCAGTGCTGGGATCCTCTTTCTGTCCTAACGGGTCATTGGCCGTCACATGGTGAGAGAGTGGGGTGTGCACACTTGGGTGGGCCAGCTCAGGCATCGCTTCCTCTTCCTATAAAGCCAGTGGTTTCATCACAGGGCCAGCCCCACGACCTTATCTAACCCCGATCACCTACAAAAGGCCCCACCTCCAAATACCATCAGCATATGAATCTGGGGATCAGGTTTGCAACCCATGAACTCTTGGGGAACACCAGGAAATCATAGAAAGGGCTAATGAGACAAAGGGTCTTCCCACTCAGAGAGCTCACACCCGATGGTGTGAGGACTGCAGAGACAGAGGCAAGAATGCCTACAGGGAGGTGTTTCAACAAATCTCAGGGTTTTCTGAGATGTAAAGGGACACGGGCTGCATGTTACAGATCTGCTTATCCCATTAGGTCTTGCACCTCGTATCCAGTCCCTCAATGCAGACTCTCATGTTGTGCACGAGAGTTCATGTTCACCTGCACTTTCACGTAGATGGTAAATACAGTGTGCACGAGTGTGCACGCACACGCGCGCACACACACAGAGCCTAGCTTCCCTCACTTCCCCACTTTCCCCGTCATTACAAACATCTTTCTCAAAGAGAATGAGGGAGCTGAGGATGACGTCACCATGATAGTGGAATGACGATGTGACTCAGTCTCCTTGTGACACGGTGACTCAGGAGGTAAGGCTTAAGCATGCTCACTTTGGATGCCCAGGGTTTTCTGCAGTCATCTTCCGAGAGGCCACCAAATCCTGCAGTCCTGGAGCTCACAGGCCACTTATTCACCTCGGTGTCCCTGTGTTTGGAAAACACGCTCTGAGAATGTGGTAGGTTTCCCGCAGATGCCTTTTGAATGAAATGCACGGGTCACATGATTGATTGACTTTCTCCTTGAATTAAAAGCCCCCCAAAGCAGGGACCAGACCTGATGTGGAGGGTTGGACATAGAAGAGAATAGCCTGTGATTTAGAAACAGACAGTGGCAGACTCTACTCTGCCCAATCTCCCTGCCCACACTAAATAAGGTTTATACCAGGCGAGGGCAAGGTCTGTGTCTCTGTTTTAATCAGAAGTATTAACATATCTTTTTTTTTTATCTCTAATTGTGTAACATTTACTGAAATATAATTCACATATTATACAGCTCATCGGTTTAAAGCATAAATTCAATGGTTTTAAGGATCTTCTCAAATTTGGGCAATCATCACTCCTTTCAGAACATTTCGTCACTCAAAAAAGAAATGCTGTACCTTTAGCAATTATGCTTCAGTTTCTCCCAAGCACCTGGAAGACCCTTACTCTCCTCTCTGTATGATTTGCAAATTCTAGATATTTCCTGTAGCTAAAGTCATACACTATGGGGTCCTTTGTGGCTGGCCTATTCCAATTTGCGTGATGTTTTCTAAGTTCATCCTCAATACAGCTCTTTCAAATAAATGAATAATGAATGTATGTCCTTGTCCATAGTGGTTTTTCTTGTCCACATGTTTGCTGTTTTTATTTTTGCTTTTGCTTTGTTTATTTGTTTGTTTTTGCAGTGCTGGAGATTGAACCCCAGGCCTTGCACATGCTGGGAAAGCACTGTACCGCTGAGCTACACCCCAGGCCCCTTGTCCTTAGTGTTTACCTGTCAGCTAAAAAAACAAATAATCTTCTTTAAGGCAGTAATATTCATATATCTATCTATCTATCTATCTATCTATCTATCTATCTATCTAATCGCAGTTTCTTTATCCATTCATCTGTTGAAGGGCACCTAGATTCGTTCCATAGCTTAGCCATTGTGAGTTGACCTGCTTTAAACACTGATGTGGCTGTGTCACTGTAGCATGCTCATTTTAAGTCCTTTGGGTATAAACCAAGAAGTGGAGAAATTATACTCCATTATATGTGATGTGTCAAAGTGCATTCTACTGTCATGTATAACTAATTTAAACAATAAAAAAATTAAACAGACAAACAATCCCCTAAATTAATCCCCAAAACAGTATAGAAAGGACACTACCAAGCAGGGAGCCTGAGTTACTCTGGCCGGACCCAGGGAGACCAGCCTAAAGGGAGGTGGGCTTCGGGAGGTGGTCTTGGTGAACTTCAGCCTCCTCCTGAAGTAAGGGTCTTGTCCTGCCCTTCCTTTCCCCAGGGCCTTTGCTACCTGGGCTGCTGGATTTCCTTTCATGGTGAGCAGAACCTCTTCCCTATCTGGCCTTCCACACTCGGGGTATTTTCAAATCTAATTAAGTTTGGATCTGTCTTACCTTGTGTTTGGTCTGTGTGCATGTGGGTTAGCAATTCTCTTACTCTAATGGAAACTCAAAATCAGAGCAATTTTGTTTTAAAAAGGCTATTTCCAATCAGATATTGTGAAATCAGGTAGCTGGATCCTGGCGGATGTGGTGGCTTCATGTCACAGCAGAGAAGAAGTCCCTTTGGTCTTGTTATTTTGACATTGCTGCCAGTTGTTTCTGGGAATGTGCTCAGGGACCTCAGGTGAGTTCTGATCCTAAAAGCTGTGGTTTAGGCAGGTTCCAATAAAGTTCCAATAACTTCTAAAGTTCTAAAGTTCTAAAGTTCCAATAACTTCTTGAATCTTATTTATGGGCTGCCTGTTTGTACAACAGGGATGGAGAAGTGCAGCTCTTGATATCTGGACAATACGTACATTTTTTTTTTCTGGACAAAATTCAAAGATCTAAGAAAGAATGAAAGGTATGTGTATCGAGCACATATCTAGTTCCTGGTACAGCATGACCTTCTAGGAAAAGATGGCCGGTTGCTGGTCATCTGGAAAGGGTGCCACAGACTGTTCTGGGGTACTTCATTCATATATGAAACTGTGAAAGGGCTGCTCTCAACATAAGCATTTACATAAACATACCAGCGTGGACCATCAAGCCCACAATGCCTCACACTGGGACTGGGACTTATGCCCAGAGGCACGTGTGGGTGGAAGGGTCGATTAGGCAGGAGATGACCTAGCACCTCAGCTGGGTAGGTCCGCAGGGAGTTCCTGGAGAAGGCACACAACCTAACATGCCAACACCTGAGCAGACTCAATCCTCTGCCTCTTTCTCACCTGAACTCCACCCATCAACCAGAGGAGGTCCAAGGACCAGGGTGTCCATCAGTCTCTCAGGGGCAAGAAGAATGTGAGGCAGAACCTGACTATTCAGTTCTGAGAAGAGCTGTGCAAGTACAATAAGTTTTATAGCTCCTTTAAAAAGCATCTAGAGAGCGGGAGAAGAGTGTGTGTAGGGGTGGAAAGGGAAGGAACAGGAGGTTGGATTTGATCAGTGCATGCTATTTGCATGTATGGAAATATCCCACAGAACTCCATCAGTATGTACAATCAATACATGTTAACAGAAATTGCAAAAGTCTAGTAGGATACATTCCTGTCCTTTCATTATTGTTTTTACAAATATAGACATTACATTCACATAACTACACTTCCATATTAAATTAAGGAATCTTTTCATGTGCTCAAATGCTCAGATTTTGCTTTCAGTTTTACAAAGTCATAATTTGGGGAAGAACTGACTTTTTTACGGCATTTATTTCTCCTTTCCAGAGGAAAAACTTACCTCTCTATTCTTTTATTTTACTTCTGATAGAAAAGTTTTGTAGTTTCATTAACATAAGTTTTCAAGGTTTTATTAAGGTGATTTTTCTTTTTTTATATTTATTTTATTTTTATGTGGTGCTGAGGATTGAACCCAGGGCCTCACACATGCTAGGCAAGTGCTCTACCACTGAGCCACAACCCCAGCCCAAGGTGATTTTTTCTTAAGATGATTTCTACTGAGGTCACTTCTGGGCATTTGTTGTTTTTATTAACAATATGATTTTCCCTCAGAGCTTCAAACTTTATTTTTCTATTATGTAATAGTGTCTGGTCAGCTTGAGATTTTTTTTTTTAACTAAACAAGGATTTTCTTGCTTATTCTTGTGGATTTTTATTTAGTGTTGAATTTTTTTCAAGTTTCTCTTTAGAGAAGCTGTGATAATCATGTCCTCTAGACTGTTGGCTCTGAGGAAGCAGGAATTTTGTCTGCTTTCTGTGCTCCCTATAGCACAAAGAATAAAGTAGGCATTCAACAATTATTAGCTGAAACAATGGATGGTTAATGAATCAATAGGAAAATAGCATTTTCCATTATTACCATAGACTCTTATTGGAGTCAAGACAAGTTTAGATGAAGAAACAGCCACAGAGCTGTTTCTATGACTTTTTTTTAAAAAAAAGTTGCAAGCAAGAAGATTGGCAAGGCTGAGACTTAAACACAGTTCTCTTTATTTCCAGGGGAATGCTGGTTTCTAAAACTTCCCCTTCTTCCTGCTCAGAAAATCCAATGGCTCCCGCTGCTTATAGCAAGAATTCAGAGTCATATGTTCATGATGTGGAGTTACACTGGTCATGTATCCACAGATGTGCAGAGGAAATTGATGTCCAGTTCATTCCACTGTCTGTCCTATTCCCATTCTCTCTCCCTCCCCTTAATTCCCCTTCGTCTAGTCCAATGAACTTGTATACTTCCCCTCCCTGCCCTCTCTTGTTAGCATCCACGTATTAGAGAGAATATTTGGCCTTTGGTGTTTTGGGACTGACTTATTTCACTTAGCATGACAGTCTCCAGTTCCATCCATTTTTCAACAAATGCCATTGCCGCAGTCCGGCTGCAGCAAAATAACCGGGTTGGGGGGGGGGGGACGAACAACTTGTGTAGATTGATACAGCAGGAGTGGGAGCCCTTTATTGTAGGACAGGAGGGGTATATGTACATTCCACACAGCTTATCTTAGTTAACATAAACTAGATACAGCAGTCAACCAATAAGGAATCTCCACACTTAATGGCTCGCTGGCGTTACTTCACAAACCACTCCCTCTGCAAAATGCCAGGCGCCATCCTAACTTGTTTACAGGCCCTAACATGCCATAACTTCATTCTTCTTTATAGATGAGTATCCCATTGTGTATATGTACCATATTTTCTTTATCTATTAATCTGTTGAAGGGCACCTAGGTTGGCTCCCTGGTTTAGATATTGTGAATTGAACTGCTACAAACAAAAAATCAATGTAGTATGCTGATTTTACTCCTTTGGAAAAGATTTGAAACCTCTACCAAGAAATTGTACAGTGGGAAAACATGTTTTTATAAATGCTTGCATTTTAGTCATTTTACTGAATAAGACTATATATTTAAGAAAAAATATTTTAGCCAATTAACACCTTTAAATGAAGATTTAGCATGTTAATTTTTGGAGGTATTGGGGGCAAACACTGATTTATTTTTTAATTCTTAGACACGAACACTTATATCCAGTTTTCTGTAAGAATACACATTTGAAACTCCCGTGTAGCTTTCCAAGTCCCCCTTCACTCTGCCATCCTGTAGAGAGCCTTCCCAGATCGATTTTTCTGGCATCAAATACTTGCTGTTTGTCTAGTCTGGAGGTCTACAAGGCCGGCTGCACTTCAGCACCACCTGGGAGAGCCTTTAAGAAATACTTTTGATTTGGTCCCACTTCCAGATACATTAGTGTAGAATTATTTTTTCTTTTGTTTCCAATTTTGTTCCATTCTGAGGCCACCCTGAGAACAAAATGTAAAGTTACCGAGTTCCTAGGTAACATAAAAGTCTTCCTTGGAATGGAGTCAAATACCAAACAGATGGAGAAGGAATTTCCCAAATACCAGCAGCCAATCAGTGGTGCCCATTTGCCCTCAGGACTCCCGTGAGGCTGAGTTGGGAGCCTCCCTGGAGGCTGAGGGAGGAGAGAGGAAGCAGTGTTGGGGGAAGCAGGTGGGAAAGGAGGAGTGATCACGTGGAAGTGGTGACCAGGCTCAGCTGAGTCTCAGAGAGCATGTGGGCCAGGCTGCAGAAGAGCCCTTGTGTGGAGCAAGGGCATAAGGAACCCTTAGGGATGGTGCTGTGGGCTCCCCATAAAGCCTCTAATTAGAGGTGGGTGTGGCCTAAGGGCCATTTATCCAGAACCCAGCTCCATCCAGCCCTGGACTCGGAAGGAGCCCAGAAAGGCACCGCAGCGGGGAAGACGGACAGATTTTTTTGGTACTGGAATCTGTGTTTGGGAGAAGCCCAGGTAAGTGGGAGGGTGAGAGGGCCATTAAGGGCTACTATGAGTTGGGCTATTGGAAATAGGGCCCAATTGAAGAGGGGTCAACAGTAGTCAGAACACATGGCAAAAGGGGGATTTGGGGTCATTGGGGCCAGAATCACCAGAGAGCACTTTCAAATTCCCATCAAGTAGAGAATTCCCAAAGGGTCAGTCTAGAAAGGGTGGACAAGGAAAAGAGACCTTGGGTCAGGACGGATTCTTGACCTTGGGTATACCAACACTGACCCTCGGAACAACAGCAGTCCCCCAGAGAGGTGGCGGACGCTGGTGGCAGATTTAGTGGTTCAGGGGATGAGTCCTTTGGTGCCTACGGAGACAGTGCAGGGGAGGACTGGAGTTGGGCATAGGAAGGGCACGTGGGCAGGTTCCTGGAGGGATTCCTGCGACCACTTTATTTGTTGAGAGGCTATCTCAACACGAGTTAATTCAAGTTGAAAGTGAATTAAACACTAGAACCTGTGTTTAAACCTAGAACGTGGACGCTCTTGCTTTTTCTAAACAACTATCTCTCTGCTCATAATAATGGGAAAAAGCCCCTAACACTCGGACACCTTTTCATATCCTTGCCACCATTTCATGCTGCTCTTTGACCTTGCAGATAGGCATTAGGTGGGATCTCAACTCCAGCTCTTCACCATGCAAGTTGCATCTCCTTCTGCCACCCCTAACTCAGAGCTATGCAATTATGGGAATATATAATTCCAAACACATTCTTCACACGTGGCGTGCACTCTTCTGAATGTTTTATGTGTAACTCAAATAACAAAGGGAGCAATTAATTTATGCGATGTTGCTATTAGGTAATTACAGCTACTATCCACATTTTATAGATGGAAAAAACAGCGGCACAGGCACTTGAAGAAATTTGTCTCAGGTTTCAATGGCAAGTTCCTATTCTTTAAAATTCAAGCCTAGGTGCTTGGGCCGCGGAGTCTGTGTTCCCAACTAGTTCTCTAGGATGGAGCTAGGAAGGGCTGTACTATTGACAGCATGTGAAATTCAGACAGCTTAGGGTAAGTTCTCGATCAGCTCAGAGCCGCTGTGCTCTTATTTTCTGGCCCCACGTACAATTGTTGCTGGGCTAGTTCCTGTTCTGCACAAACTACCCCCTTTTCTCATGCTCTTTTCTTCCATGTCCCTCTGTCCTTCCTTAAAACACAGTCTCCAAACGGGGCTGTCTGTCTGCCTGCTTCTCCCCTGCTCAGAGCCCCTTGATGGCTTCCATGGAGAAACACAATGATGGCAGAAGGAAAAGGTCAAGTCCCTCTGAAGTAAGCAGAAAAGGGGGCAGAACTGGGTCAGGGATGCCTTTCAGGGGGACCCAGGGGCGAGCTCCAGGGCCCTTCCTGGATCCTAGAGGAGCAAGAAGTGACACCTACACATTAAGGGTGCATGCCTGGTTATCCTGATATTCTTGTCTCCTCCTCTCTTCCCTCCTTGAAAGGTCACCAGAGATTCCCAGCCATCTAACAGATTGGTGTCCAGAAGTTACAAATGGCTTTAGGAAGGATCTAGACACGGTGCAGTGGTTGCAGGGACTCAGCTTGCTGTGCATCCATCCCTTCTTGGGAAACCATAGGTGGCTCCCTCACCTCTAGGTCTGCATTAAGAGCTGGGAGCTCAGGACTGGAGAGGAGAGGTTGGAATGAGCTAAGAGATGAATTTTACAGGAAGAAACTGTAAAGGATTCTATTGTTCATAGAAGACAGAGCACAGGGATGAATGACGTTGGTAAAGTCCTGTGTCTGGTGAGTAGGAGAGGTAACACCACAATGAGAGATCATGGTTTGGTGGTGAGTAGGTTTTGTAATAGAGTTAGTTTGAGGTCACACCCAAACCTTTGCATCTTTAATAGTTTTTTTTTTCTAACATTTTTTAGTTGTTGATGAAACTTTATTTATTTATATGTGCTGCTGAGAATTGAACCCAGGGCCTCATACATGCGAGGCAGGTGCTCTACCACTGAGCTGCAATCCCAGTCCCCCTTGCGTCTTTAGGAGACATTTAACAGGAGCAGCCTGCAGGGCAGTGACCTTCTGGGGAAGAGGAAGTAATGTAAAGAGAGTATCTCAAATGATTCCCAAGTCATTTTTCTAATAACATCTCATCCACCCTCCATTCATGTTATCAGTGTTACACAGGCAATTGCTGTAATTCCTAGACAAAGAAACAGGGAAAAGACCCCGTTCAGAGTGCTAGTGTTCTGGTGATGCAATGACTGAGGACACGGACCTGAGAATGCCAGGAATACTTGTGCTCTGGGATCAACAGCTCAGAGCCTGATTCCTTCACAGTGGCCGCCCATATTGGACAGAAAGAAACACAGGCAACATTTCATCCCCTGAGACAGGCTTCCTGGGGGCAAGGTGCCCTTCACCTTCGCAGTCTCCTATCCAAGCTTTCTTCCACGCCTCTGTGTTCGTACTTGGCTTTGCAGGTGCCAAGTCTCAAGCACACTCCAACAGGCACAGCCTCTCTCGTCTCTTCCTTCACGGTCATTACCGTCTTTGTCAATGAGAATGAGGAACCTCACATGGTGTCACCTAGGGCGTTATCAGATGATCCAGTGTCCCAACAATCTCCTTGGGAAATAGTGACTCAGGAGATTCCCAGCCCAATTCTCACCATGTATGCACATGGGCGTCACAGTGGTCCTCAGACTGTCCGCTGGATTGTGAGTTCCTAGGTCCCAAGACATGCCATTTGCCTCAATAAACCTACGGATTTGGACAGATGTGCACCGTGCACCTGATAGGAGATTATACAGTATCTTGAATAGTTGCTCTGTGTTCAGATATCAAAATTTTTTTCACTCTTGACCTGAACACTCTCAAAGGTAGGGAGATATATCAGAGACTCCAAGAAAAACAAATCAAAGAAGGAGCGTGCCTTAGTTGGCCAAAGGGTTTGAGAAGGAAGGATGGCTAGCTTTTTCAGAAGCTATATTCTAAGTTCATGTTGTATTGTAAGCTCATTTCTGATCAATAAATGAAACGATGAAGGGACACACACACACACACACACACACATCTAATCCCAAATGACATAAAATTCCTTGCTCTTTCCTCACTAACAAGATTAAAAAATTCTTGATTCCCCTTGCCCTTCTGACCTGAAATAATTGTGCTTCTCAGAATCCCGATGACATATTGCACATCCTTAAAAGTTCACACTAGCCTACTTGTATTTTTAAATGGAATTACTGAGGACAGGAATTAAATATTGTCCATCTCACAATGCCCAAGAAAATGCCTAAATGTATCACATATTCTTTTAAAAATTGGCCTTGTTTAAGCATCTCCCTTGTGTCTTCTCATGTGCTACGTCATACTTACTGATCTCAGTGTTTCAGAAAGGAAGGTGCTAATATGCCCATCATATAGTTGTAGATTTCTGTTGTCTTAAGTGAAGTCTTTGAGATCACTCAGCTCATAAATTCAGAGCTATAATTTGAACTCTGATCTCCAGTTCAAGAAATTATCTCCTTATAAGAAAAACTCCTGTTATCTAATAGGCATTTTGATTTTTTAAGTGAAGAATTTCAGGCACACCACCAGATCTGAGGAAACCACCTTGATCCACTTAATAATCTTACATGGGTCACGAATGAATGGTCCCTGATTCAATGCCTCAGAAAATCTACCTGGCCTTGGAATCAGAACGTAGAAGATTATCCTTGGGAATGGGAAGAAACTGGAATAAGACTGTCCAGTGCCGCACGTCTCTCCATGGGGCAGACCCGGCCTGTGAGGGGTTCTGTCTGTTCTGCTGACCCAGGTGCTGCTCCTGGATCCCAGTCTCCTTTGTCTCTTGCAACAACAGATTTCTGTTGCCTGTTCATGAAGTGGCCTGGTTCTTATCAATTCTTTTCTTCTTTTCAAATCCCTAAGCCAGGGCCCCAGAAGCACACTTCCCCAAAGAGGCTGTGGTGTGGATCTCTGATTTCCTCAGAAGTGGCTCCTTGAGATTCTGTCCAGGCATTGGCTCCTTGAGATTTCCCAGGAAGCACTGGAGGGACCCAGCTACAGGAAGGAGAGGGACTGGCCAAAGCCTCTCTAAACCCCAGCCTTAGAGCAGAGTCCTCGGCATTCCCAAGGCCACCTGGAAGGCAGGGACAAGAGGCAGGGGGATGTCAGGAATGACCCAAGCACATGCCTGTCCATCCCAGAGCCAACTCAGGCCCTATAAGAGACATGCCCACTCTAGCACCTCATCTTCTCTGACTCCCCAGGGACTCCCCTGTGTGTGCCAGGGTGAGTGGGAACTTGGGAGACCAGAGAGATCGGAGCAGAACAGAAGGATGGCAAGGGAGACGGAGAAAGGGGAGATGTACTCCTGACCCTGGGCTGTAATGAGCAGGAATAGGAGTCCGGCTGACTGTAGATACCTTGTCTTGAGCTGAGAAAAGTGTGGCTCTCACAACTTCATCAGGATCTTATTCTTATATTTAGAGAATGGATACCTCATTGGAGTGTGAATGCTTTAAGCTCATAAAGATTAGGAAATACTGTTATGTCTTTTTTTGGGGGGGGGGTGTACTGGGGATTGAACTCAGAGGCACTCGATCACTGAGCCACATCCCCAGCCCTGTTTTGTATTTTATTTAGAGACAGGGTATCTCTGAGTTGCTGAGTGCCTTGCTATTGCTGAGGCTGACCTTAAACTTGCAATCCTCTTGCCTCAGCCTCCCAAGCCATGGGATTATAGGCACGTGCCACTGTGCCTGGTCTGGTTATGTATAAATAAAAAGTCTCTTATTACATAAATTTTTTCAACGATATATGTTATTTATTAAGATTTAAGCTGTTTCTTTTTCATTTGTGTGTGTATAGGACAGTGAATGAAATGTTATAGCTATAGGAGTGTGTATACAGGTCATATACAAGTTATATATATATATATATATATATATATATATATATATACTCACACACAAACGCACACATATGTGTATATACATATGCACACACACATGTACATGTCGCATTTCATTCACCATCCCTACAATTTAGTTTTAAGGAGACATAATTACCATCCTTCATTGTATATTGCTAAAAAGCTAAAGTTTTTGTTTTTGTTTTTGTTTTTTTTAAATATTACAACATCAAAGTATATTTATTGTTTTTTTTTTTTAATTTTTTATTGTGGGTTGTTCAAAACATTACAAATTTCTTGACATATCATATTCCACACTTTGATTCAAGTGGGTTATGAACTCCCACCTTCACCACATACACAGAATGCAGAATCACATCAGTTACACATCCATTGATTTACATATTGCCATACTAGTGTCTGTTGTGCTCCGCTGCCTTTCCCATCCTCCACCCTCCCCCCTCCCCACCTCTCCCCTCCCCTCCCCTCCTCTCTCTCTACCCCCTCCACTGTATAACCCTGAGGGTCACCTTCCATTACCATGCAATTTCCCTTCTCTCTCCCTTTCCCTCCCACCTCTCATCCCTGTTAAACGTTAATCTTCTTCTCCTGCTCTTCGTCCCTACTCTGATCTTAGTTACTCTCCTTATATCAAAGAAGACATTTGGCATTTGTTTTTTAGGGATTGGCTAGCTTCACTTAGCATAATCTGCTCTAATGCCATCCATTTCCCTGTAAATTCTATGATTTTGTCATTTTTTAATGCAGAGTAATACTCCATTGTGTATAAATGCCACATTTTTTTTATCCATTCGTCTATTGAAGGGCATCTAGGTTGGTTCCACAGTCTTGCTATTGTGAACTGTGCTGCTATGAACATCGATGTAGCAGTGTCCCTGTAGCATGCTCTTTTTAGGTCTTTAGGGAATAGACCAAGAAGGGGAATAGCTGGGTCAAATGGTGGCTCCATTCCCAGCTTTCCAAGAAATCTCCATACTGCTTTCCAAATTGGCTGCACCAATCTGCAGTCCCACCAGCAATGTACAAGTGTACCCTTTTCCCCACATCCTCGCCAGCACTTGTTGTTGTTTGACTTCATAATGGCTGCCAATCTTACTGGAGTGAGATGGTATCTTAGGGTGGTTTTGATTTGCATTTCTCTGACAGCTAGAGATGTTGAGCATTTTTTCATGTACTTGTTGATTGACTGTATGTCCTCCTCTGAGAAGTGTCTGTTCAGGTCCTTGGCCCATTTGTTGATTGGGTTGTTTGTTCTCTTATTGTCTAATTTTTTGAGTTCTTTGTATACTCTGGATATTTGGGCTCTATCTGAAGTGTGAGGAGTAAAGATTTGTTCCCAGGGTGTAGGCTCCCTATTTACCTCTCTTATTGTTTCTTTTGCTGAGAAAAAACTTTTTAGTTTGAGTAAGTCCCATTTGTTGATTCTAGTTATTAACTTTTGTGCTATGGGTGTCCTATTGAGGAATTTGGAGCCCGACCCCACCAAATGTAGATCGTAGCCAACTTTTTCTTCTATCAGACGGCGTGTCTCTGATTTGATATCAAGCTCCTTGATCCATTTTGAGTTCACTTTTGTGCATGGCGAGAGAAAGGGATTCAGTTTCATTTTGTTGCATATGGATTTCCAGTTTTCCCAGCACCATTTGTTGAAGATGCTATCCTTCCTCCATTGCATGCTTTTAGCCCCTTTATCAAATATAAGATAGTTGTAGTTTTGTGGATTGGTTTCTGTGTCCTCTATTCTGTACCATTGGTCCACCCGCCTGTTTTGGTACCAGTACCATGATGTTTTTGTTACTATTGCTCTGTAGTATAGTTTGAAGTCTGGTATCGCTATACCGCCTGATTCACACTTCCTGCTTAGCATTGTTTTTGCTATTCTGGGTCTTTTATTTTTCCATATGAATTTCATGATTGCTTTCTCTATTTCTACGAGAAATGCCGTTGGGATTTTGATTGGCATTGCATTAAACCTATAGAGAACTTTTGGTAATATCGCCATTTTGATGATGTTAGTTCTGCCTATCCATGAACAGGGTATATTTTTCCATCTTCTAAGATCTTCTTCTATTTCTCTCTTTAGGGTTCTGTAGTTTTCATTGTATAAGTCTTTCACCTCTTTTGTTAGGTTGATTCCCAAGTATTTTATTTTTTTTGAAGATATTTTGAATGGAGTGGTTGTCCTCATTTCCATTTCAGAGGATTTGTCGCTGATATACAGGAATGCCTTTGATTTATGCGTGTTGATTTTATATCCTGCCACTTTGCTGAATTCATTTATTAGCTCTAATAGTTTCTTTGTAGAGCCTTTTGGGTCTGCTAGGTATAGAATCATATCATCTGCAAATAGTGATAATTTAAGTTCTTCTTTTCCTATTTTTATGCCTTTAATTTCTTTCGTCTGTCTAATTGCTCTGGCCAGTGTTTCGAGAACTATGTTGAAGAGAAGTGGAGAGAGAGGGCATCCCTGTCTTGTTCCAGATTTTAGAGGGAATGCCTTCAGTTTTTCTCCATTCAGAATGATGCTAGCCTGAGGCTTAGCATAGATTGCTTTTACAATATTGAGGTATGTTCCTGTTATCCCTAGTTTTTCTAGAGTTTTGAACATAAAGGGATGCTGTACTTTGTCAAATGCTTTTTCCGCATCTATCGAGATGATCATATGGTTCTTATTTTTAAGTCTATTGATGTGGTGAATAACATTTATTGATTTCCGTATATTGAACCAGCCTTGCATCCCAGGGATGAATCCTACTTGATCATGGTGTACAATTTTTTTGATATGTTTTTGTATCCGATTCGCCAGAATTTTATTGAGGATTTTTGCATCTAGGTTCATTAGAGGTATTGGTCTGTAGTTTTCTTTCTTTGAAGTGTCTTTGTCTGGTTTAGGTATCAGGGTGATGTTGGCCTCATAGAATGAATTTGGAAGTTCTCCCTCCTTTTCTATTTCCTGAAGTAGCTTGAAAAGTATTGGTATTAGTTCTTCTTTAAAGGTTTTGTAAAATTCTGCTGTATACCCATCCGGTCCTGGGCTTTTCTTAGTTGGTAGTCTTTTTATGGTTTCTTCTATTTCCTCAATTGATATTGGTCTGTTTAGGTTGTCTATATCCTCCTGACTCAATCTGGGCAGATCATATGACTTAAGAAATTTATCTATGCCTTCACTATCTTCTAATTTATTGGAGTATAAGGATTCAAAATAGTTTTTGATTATCTTCTGTATTTCTGAAGTGTCTGTTGTGATATTGCCTTTTTCATCCCTTATGCTAGTAATTTGAGTTCTCTCTCTTCTTCTCTTCGCTAGCATGGCTAAGGGTCTGTCGATTTTGTTTATTTTTTCAAAGAACCAACTTTTAGTTTTGTCAATTTTTTCAATTGTTTCTTTTGTTTCGATTTCATTAATTTCAGCTCTGATTTTAATTATTTCTTGCCTTCTACTTCTTTTGCTGTTGTTTTGCTCTTCTTTTTCAAGGATTTTGAGATGAAGTATGAGATCATTTATTTGTTGGTTTTTTCTTTTTTTAAGGAATGAACTCCAAGCAATGAATTTTCCTCTTAGAACTGCTTTCAATGTGTCCCGTAGATTCCGATATGTTGTGTCTGTGTTTTCATTTATCTCTAAGAATTTTTTAATTTCCTCCTTGATGTCTTCTATAACCCATTGATCATTCAGTAACCTATTGTTCATTCTCCAAGTGATGTATGCTTTTTCCTTTTCTTTTATCGTTGATTTTCAGTTTCATTCCATTATGATCAGATAAAATGCATGGTATTATCTCTACTCCTTTATATTGTCTAAGAGTTGCCCTGTGACATAATATATGATCTATTTTTGAGAAGGATCCATGTGCTGCTGAGAAAAAAGTGTAACTGCTTGATGTTGGGTGGTATACTCTATATATGTCAATTAGGTCTAGGTTATTAATAGTGTTATTGAGTTCTATAGTTTCCTTATTCAACTTTTGTTTGGAAGGTCTGTCCAGTGGCGAGAGAGGTGTGTTGAAGTCTCCCATGATTATGGTATGGTGGTCTATTAGACTCTTGAACTTGAGAAGAGTTTGTTTGACGAACATAGCTGCACCATTGTTTGGGGCATAAATATTTATGATTGTTATGTCTTGTTGGTGTATGGTTCCCTTAAGCAGTATGTAGTGTCCCTCTTTATCCCTTTTGATTAACTTTGGCTTGAAATCTATTTTATTTGATATGAGTATGGACACTCCTGCTTGTTTCCGAAGTCCATATGAGTGATATGATTTTTCCCAACCTTTCACCTTCAGCCTATGTATGTCTTTTCCTATCAAATGCGTCTCCTGTAGGCAGCATATTGTTGGGTCTTGTTTTGTGATCCATTCTACTAGCCTGTGTCTCTTAATTGGTGAGTTTAAGCCATTAACATTTAGGGTTATTATTGAGATATGGGTTGTTCTTCCAGCCATATTTGTTTATTTCTGTTACTAAACATGGTTTGTTTTCCTCTTTGATTATTTTCCCCCCCTTTACTGTCCTACCTCCCACTGTTGGTTTTCATTGTTATTTTCCATTTCCTCTTCCTGTAATGCTTTGGCGAGGATGTTTTGAAGAGATGGTTTTCTAGCTGCGAATTCTTTAAACTTTTGTTTATCGTGGAAGGTTTTAATTTCATCTTCCATCCTGAAGCTTAATTTCGCTGGATACACAATTCTTGGTTGGAACCCATTTTCTTTCAGTGTTTGAAATATGTTATTCCAGGATCTTCTAGCTTTCAGAGTCTATGTTGAAAGATCAGCTGTTATCCTGATTGGCTTACCCCTAAATGTAATCTGCTTCCTTTCTCTTGTAGCTTTTAAAATTCTCTCCTTATTCTGTATGTTGGGCATCTTCATTATAATGTGTCTAGGTGTGGATCTCTTATGATTTTGCACATTCGGCGTCCTGTAGGCTTCTAGGATTTGGGATTCTGTCTCATTCTTCAAGTCTGGGAAGTTTTCTCGTATTATTTCATTGAATAGACTGCTCATTCCTTTGGTTTGGAGCTCTGTACCTTCCTGTATCCCAATGACTCTTAAGTTTGGTCTCTTAATGTTATCCCATATTTCTTGGATGTTCTGCTCATGGTTTCTTAACAGTCTTGCTGAGCTGTCTATGTTCTTTTCCAGTTGAAATACTTTGTCTTCATTGTCTGATGTTCTATCTTCTAAGTGTTCTACTCTGCTGGTAGTATTCTCCATTGAGTTTTTAAGTTGGTTTATTGCTTCCTGCATTTCTAGGATTTCTGTTTGTTTGTTTTTTATAACCTCTATCTCCCTGTATAGTTGATCCTTTGCTTCCTGGATTTGTTTGCGTAATTCATTGTCGAAGTGATCTTTCATTGTCTGATTTTGCTGTTTAATGTCTTCCTTGATACTCCAGATCATCTGAAGCATGTATATCCTGAATTCTTTATCTGACATTCCATCTGCTGCAGCTGTTACTTCTTCTAAAGTTGAGTTGACCTGCATTGCTTGTGGTCCTTTCTTTCCTTGTCTTTTCATACTGCTTGCGTATCTTTCCTGCAGGCGCGGGCGGCGGCTCTGCTCTCTCCTTATTCCAATTGGGGTGTCGTGGCTACCACGCCGGCAGGTCACTGGGCCTGTTCTGGGCGCTGGCGGCGGCTCTGTTCTGCCCCTACTCCAATTGGGGTGACGAGTGTACCACGCCGGCAGGCCACCGGGCCTGATCCGCCGGTCGGTTGCAGGTTTGCCTACCCTGCAGGCGCGGGCGGCGGCTCTACTCTGCCCCTACTCCAAATGGGGTGACGTGTCTGTCGTACCGGCAGGCCACTGGGCCTGTCCCGCTGGTCGGTCGCAGATCTGCCCACCTTTCGGGCACGGGTGGAGGCTCTGCTCTGCCCCTACTCCAATTGGGGTGTCGTGACTACCCCGCCTGCAGGACGCTGGGCCTGTTCCTGGCACGGGTGGCGACTCTGCTCTGCCCCTACTCCAATTAGGGTGGTGTGTGTACCACGCCGGCAGGCTCCTGGGCCTGATCCGCCGGTCTGTTGTAGGTCTGCCTACCTTGGAGGCACGGGCGGCGGATCTGCCCTGCCCCTCCTACCACGCCTGCAGACCCCTGGGCCTGATCTGCAGGTTGGTCACAGGTCTGCTCACCCTGCGGGCACGGGTGGCGGTTCCGCTCCGCCCCCACTCCAATTGGGGTCACGTGACCACCACCCCGGCAGGGCCTGATCCGGGCGTGGGAGAAGGATCTGCTCTGCCCCTACTCCAGTTGGGGTGACGTGTGTACCACACTGGCAGGCCCCTGGGCCTGACCCGCCAGGCTGTCACAGGTCTGTTTACCTTGCAAGCGCGAACGGCGGCTCTGCCCTGCCCCTCCTACCACGCCCATGTACCTCTGGGTCGCGGGTCTGCCCACCTTGCAGGCGCGGGTGGCGGCTCCGCTCCGCCCCCTCTCCAATTGGGGTCACGCGGTCACCACGCTGGCGAGCCGCTGGGCCTGCTCCGGGCGCTGGCGGCGGCCCGGCTCCTCCCCTCTGGCTCGACGACAAATTGAGGAGACTCGGGTGTCTGTGCTTCACCCCCCTTACCAGGAGACCAACTGTTTCTGTCGCCGCTGGTATTGATGAAGTTCTCTCCTCCGCCGCTTTCTGATGACATCAGATCTCTGCCATGTTGGTATCCTATGCGAATGGCAGCATTTCGTTCCCCTTGCCGGGCAACCAAAACAACGGGTGAGTCCTGACCGGCCCTCAGCAGGACCCGGACCGAGAAGCAGTTTCCGCGGGCTCCTAGCCCCGGGCCAGGGCAGTTCCGGGAGCCAGAACTCGGCCGCTCTGTGCTCGGTGTAAGCTCCTATAAGTGTAGGCTCCAAGAAGCAGTCCCCGCGGGCTCAGTTCCGGGAGCCGGAATTCGGCTGCTTAGTGCTTGGTGTTTGCTCTGATAGGAGCAGGGTCCAAGAAGCAGCCTCCGCAGGCTCCGCAGCCCTGGGCCAGGGCGGTTCCGGGACGGTTCTGGGAGCCGGAACTCGGCCGCCCCGCGCTCGGTGTCCGCTCCGATAAGAGCATGTTCTAAGAAGCCCCCAGGCACTGAACCCTAGCAATCTGTCTGCAAGCCGCAGGCGAATTGCAGCCTGAAATTACCTGTTCTATGGCTGAATGAGCTGCGGTCAGTCGCAAACAGGGATGGTGACGTCAGCTTTCCAACATGGTGGCTGCTGGCCTCCTCTGTGGTCTGACCGGTGTGGAGAACCGAGATGGACCGCTTCCTTCCCCCGTCTCGAACCCAGAATTCAGCCCTGAGTATGGTGCTTGCACGGCTGGCAGAAACTGCAGCGCTGTAACCCTGCGTCGCTATCTCCTCGTTTCCCAGCGCGCGCCGCAGACTCTAGCCGCGGGGCGATTTGCTGAATAAGCAGTGTTACCCTCCGTGCGACAAACCTCTCGCGTTTGAGTCCCCGTAGCCGATCCTCGTGCGATGGAAATCCTTCCTCCAGGTTCCGGCGCACCCCACTATTGCTGGAAATTCCTAACAAGATATCTTTTAGCCGTCCTGACTTGTCATACTCCCACACAGTGAAGCAGCACACGGGGGCAATGCACTCCCCTCGCCGCCATCTTCCTTCTCCCCTAAAGTTTTATTACTAACTTCCAGGTTGGAAAATTCCCATCAAAGTGCCTTCCAGCAAAACCAGCAGCAGTGTCAGCCTCCTCCCAAAGACCCTCCAAAGTGTCCCCCAAGTGCCCAGCCCCATGCCCAGCTCCAGTCTCTTCCTGCTGCGGCTCCAGCTCTGGGGGCTGCTGCCGCTCTGGGGGTGGGGGCTGCTGCTTGAGCCACCATAGGCCCTGCCGTTTCCACAGGCACAGGCCCGGGAGTCCCCAGAGCTGTGACTGTGAGCCCTCGGGGGCTCTGGCTGCTGCCCCAGCTCTGGCTCTAGGGGCTGCTGCTGTCCTAGGCCTTGAACATCACGGAGAAACCCCTAAGCCCCATCTCAACACCTGGACCTGCCCCAGCGTGACACGTCTCTCCATGGGGCAGACCCGGCCTGTGAGGGGTTCTGTCTGTTCTGCTGACCCAGGTGCTGGTCCTTCATCTCTTGCAACAACAGAGTTCTGTTGCCTGTTCGTGGTGTGGCCTGGTGCTTATCAACTCTTTTCTTCTTTTCAAATCCCTTAAGCCCAGGGCCCCAGAAGCACACTTTCAAGGATCTCTTGATAAGTGCGAAATCCCTTGATAAGTGAGAAAATTAAGCCAGAAGTGGTTCAGAGGGGCAATCTTTCCCTTGTTTTTTTTTTTTTTTATTGTTTCACTGTAATTATTCACATAGTGGAATTCGTCATACTCTATTCTACATGCTCGTGATGTGATCAGTCTTCTTTGCTAGTCCTTCTCCCCTCCCTCCCGAGATGTGCTTGCTCTCCTCTGCTGATTTCCAGAGGGGCAATCTTTAGAACAACCTAAGTCAAAAGCTTCTCACTGGGATGCAGATGGGGATGGGGCTCGCCTTTGGGCCCCCCAGGACCTTGCTAGGCAGATCCTCTCCTGAGGGATCCTCTCTGCCCGTGGAGTGGCCATGACAGTTCTCAGAAGTCACTGGAGAGTACCCTCTCCCAGGCAGGGCTCTGAGCAGGAGCATCTGTGAACAGGACCAAGGCTGAACGGGGGTGTCTGCAGGCGCTCTAACTGCCACGATGGCCCAGGGCACCCTAGAGTAGCAGATCTGAAGAAACGGCATTTTGGGAAAGGGAATGGAGTGCAGAGGTCGGTCCTGAGTTTGCAGTGAGTGACGGGAACTCGGGGCCCTTCAGGCCTCTCCTGAAGCACTTAGATGCTGAGAGTCAGATGAAGTGTGGCCACCCATCCTCCACCAAGGAACAGAGAAACACTGAAAAATGCCGAGCCAGGTTCTCTTCCTGTCTCAATCTCTTGCGCAGAAACTGGCTAAAAGGTTGTCAAGAAAAATCCCATATTTGTAACAAAAAAAAGAACAAACACAAATATTGTAAAAAACAAAAATACTGCGAAAAAGTGCACTAAAATTGTCCAGTGTACAAAAACGCAGAGGAGTCGAATGTTGCCACAAAGAGATGAAAAGAATGACCTACCATTGACCGTGAACATTCAAAATTCCATGAAACAATTGAAACTACAAAGAAAAGCTACAAATGATGACGATGGTGATAACAATAATACTAATGATAATAATTAAAAAATTAGGGGATATATGACTAGAAAATAGAGGTGAAGCACTTTAGGTCAAATAGAAGTGGTAGCACTTTAGGTCAAAATAGGAATAAAAACAGGAATAAAATGGAATAAAAATGACAAAACTATTTCAGAAATAAAGACAAAATTGCAAAAGCAAAGAAGACTATTCAATGGAAGACACAATAAGAAACATTGAGATTAGAAATGAAAAAAAATAAGAAAAACAGACATTTTAAATTATGTAAAAAATTATAAAGAAATGATAGAAAAGACAAGCAAAAATCCAGTTACATATGTAGTTGGAGTCAAAATCATGAAGGAAGCAGGTGTTTTAAAAAAGCTCAAAAACATTTCTTAAAAGGTTCTGAGTCCCTATTTTGAGGGAGCATACCGGTTAAAATAGCAAGACATAGCCTCGTAAAATGACGGCACTTTAAGAATAAATTGAGAATCTTCTAGTGAAGCAGACAGAAAGGTCAAGTCACTCTAAGGCAGAGAAAATCAGCCTTCTCCAGGGATCTCTCCATGCCAGAGGACAGGGAGTAACAGGCAGGAGACATTTCAGGAGCCGGAGAGCGAGCAAGAAATCTTGATTCGGTCGGCCAGTCTTCAAGTAGCAAACAGCTTAAACTTTCAGGATCTCAGTGGTTTTGTCTTGCTGAGTTTTTTCTGAAGAAATTACCAGATGATCGGCAGCCCCTGAGGATGTGGGGAGAGGGTGGGGAGTTTTAGCAAACATGGGGTCACCTGGGAATTACAGTTTCAACCCAATTAACGGTGGTGGTAATAGTGACAAAAGGCATTTGCATAAAGTAATGTGACTGGCCTAGGACTGATAGGTCTCCCAGCCCTGTTTCCTATTTATTATTTCTCTACAGTCAACTACATGTACCCAGAGAAGAGTGAAGTTGTTGAGGTGAGAGCCTGTACAGTAGTATCTATCAGGAAAGAGTTGATATTGGAAGTTTGGTGGAAAACTGGGTAAACTGGATAATTAGAAGTTGTCTGTAAGCTATATTTCAGAAATATTGGAAAATAAAGCATTAGATACTTGTGATATTTAAAAAAAGAATAAGTACAAACAAATTCACCTCAAAAAAGTTTTCAGATTTAGATTAGTTCACAAAGAAAATTCAACTGTGTGCTATACTCACGAGGCAGTTAGTTATTCAGGAACTAGAATCGAGGATAAATGTACACCAGTAAAACACAAATAAGAAACCTGCCTATTGGACAAGATAGAATTCAAGTTTCAATATTTGAAAGACAAAGACATGAGGGAAAAAGAACACTTTTTACACTATTGGTGGGATTATAAATTAATACAGCCACTGTGGAAATCAAAAGATAGGAATGGAACCCCCACATAAACCAGCTCTGCCACTCCTCAGTGAGCTATAGCAGTGCATAACTACCCATGGTTATAGCAGCACAATTCACAATAACCAACTGTGGAACCAGCCTAGATGTCTGGCAATGGGCAGAAAAAAAGGGGTTTTACACACCCATGGAGAAGAATAAAATGATGCCATTTGCAGGAAAATGGATTAACTTGAGAGCATTGTGTTAAGACAGGATTGTGTCTTCTCTTGCGTGTGGAAGCTAAACAGAAAAAATAAAAAGAATTATGGAGGGGGGTATCCTGTGAAAATCAGAGAGATCTGCAGAGAAGAGGTAGCAGACCAGGAAGAGGAAGGAAGGGAGGGAAAGGGGAAATATTGGGGAAGGATATTGACCTGGTTATGTTATTATACTGTGGGCATATATAAATGTGCACTGATGAATTCCACTTTTATGTGTAATTATAATGCACTAATAAAACATGGTAACAAAAGATAAAAATATTTTATTTTGCTGAGCTAAATAATTAATATAAAAATGTAATAATCATGTGTACCAAGTAACATAGCAGAAATTTTTATAAAATATAAATTACAGGATACTTGGGGACAAGTATAGAGAAACATATTAAAATAGCACATAGAGGATATAAACATTATAATCAATCAAATACATTGAATATGTATACCAAATTCATAACTGGAATATACCTGAGTTTCAAATGGCCATGAAATTTTCACAAAATGACTATTGTGAGTACACAAAAGACACCTTTAAAAATCCCATAGTAGGAGTAATATCATGTTTTTGGATCATAATGAAATAGGAATCATTTAGAAAAGAGTGAATGACATAAAGGGATCAGTCTTCTAATTCCTAATCAACACAATTCTGATTCCACTAAAAATGTAATGGGCTTATTTTTTTTCCCCTGGAGCAAGGTGAATTGATTATTTTGAAGAACAAACAGGAAATAAATAAAGAAGACAACTCCAAAGAAGAATATCAGTGGAGAGGGGTGTTATCAATGGAGAGGGGTGTCGGATATTAACATATATTATAAAATGTATAAAATTAAAGCAATGTACCGTTGGTACATGAATAGACAAACCAAAGTAAAATAAATCCCAGAAATTGGTCCAACTGCATATAAAATTAGTATTCAATAAGGCAGTCTCTCAAGTAGGTAGAAGAAATGTGTATGCGTTGAAATAATTGATTTGGCAGGTGGGAAAAGACAAAATTTGAATCTATTCTTTACATCATGCCTCAGTATAAGTTCCAAATGCATCAGAGAAAAAAATACAAAAATAAAACCATATGTGCACTAGGAGAAAACTAGAATAGGGGTGAAAGATAATAAATCTAGGCCAGGATGGGAGTATAAGTTGGTATGATCACTTCAGCAGTTAATTTGCATATTTGATTACAAATAAAATGTAATACCCTATATCTCACCAGTTTAATTTTTATTGCCTTATCTAGAAATATAATTGCTCACGTTCCTGTGGATTTAGATTTCTTATTTACATTTCCTAAGAAAGAGGGGCACACCATGCCATTCAGAGACCATGGGGAGGCACCAGGTTTTGGGTAGGAGCCAGGAAAAGCCCAGGCCACAACCTTTATTGCATTTTCCTCCAGCAGAGGAAAGAAGGGCAGGGAATAGAGCTCAGAGCTGGCTACTCTGAATAATCCCGGTGGACTCTGAGGAGTAGGGGCTGTCCTTCGTGGCCTGGTACCTGGCCCTGGTTGACTTGAGGTCGGGGAAACACTGGCTTAGTGTGGGGACTCGGGTGAGGAGCTGGTTGGGAGTACGGGCTTGGGTTGGTTGATTTGTGTATGCAAGGCAAGCTCATGGACAAGTTATTTGCCTTATCTGGAATTAGCTGGCCCCGGTAAAGCAGTCTCTGCCCAGTCAGCAAGCCCCCAGTTACGTTGGATGTGAGGTGCTCCCCGATGCAGGCATATTCAGAGGGGAAACGATTAGATTATGAGAGCTGTGACCTCATCAGTCCATCCTAGTCTGAATACAGTGGGTGGTAAATAAAGGCAGGTGGCCATGGCTGAAGGACAGGAGTCACTGGGTATGACCTGGAGGGTTCGTCGTTCCTGCAGTCTCTGCCTCTGGCTTTATGGCTGCCATGTCCCAAGAAGATCCCCGCTGCCATGCCCTCTGCCATGATGCTCTGCCTAACTTTGGGTCCAGCAATGGAGCCGGCCAAATCCGCTGTATCTTTCCACTTCTCCATCCTTAGTGCTGTCAGAATACCCGAGACTCAACCATCTTTCTTCTAAGGAGGAAGAAATGAAAAAACAGAAGAGAGAACATGATAGGTTCTTCTCCCCACCCCAACTTTATTGAGGTTTAATTTACAAATAAAAGTTTAACACAAGACAATCAATATATATATCTGATCACCTTAATAGATCAGAAAAGCATTTGACAAAATTCTTCCATGATTAAAAAAATCAGGTATAAAGGAATGTGCCTCAACACAATTAAAGCCACATATAACAAAACCACATCCAACATCATACTTCATTGTGAAACCTCAAAGTTTTCCTGTAAATCAGGATCAACACAAGGACGCCTATTCTAGCTCCTTCTGTTCACAATACTGGAGGTGCTGCCGAGAGCAACTAGGCAAAGAGAGAGAAAGTCACCCAACCAGAAAAGTATAAGGGCAGATCCTTCTGAAAGAGCTCTCCAAGCCTCAGAACATGACTTTCATTGTATCTTATTAGTTACCCCTGTGTACAAAGAATCTGCCACATGTGATCCTTTATTTGAGCATGTGGCTAACCTAGAGATACAAGGATTCTGTTTGATAGAGGAAAAATACATCCATCTGGAAACTGACGGTTCCATTTGTATATGTACAAATCAAATGCCTTTATACCATCTGGCAGGCAATGTTTAAATCTTTGTAAATATTAATTCATTTATTTTCATAGCCACCCTTTAGAAAAGGTATTTTTATAATCTTTATTTAGAGACAAGAAAACTGAGGAAAAGAGAAGTTTATTCACTAGCTCAAGGTCACACAGATACTACCTGGTAGGTAATCAAACTCCAGCAGTCTGGCTCTAGGTTTGGGGGTCCTATTCTCTGTTATTTGTTGCCTTTTTCTCTCTGGAGAATATAACTGGATCCCTGGGTATCTGGAAGTAAGCTGTATAGCTGGCAGAATCATAAGGTATTCATACTCTCTTACATGTGTATTCGCTGTGCCACTTCCATGTGCCTGAGAGTGAACATGGCCCAAGTATTGACTGTTACTTTTGTTCCTCCATTTTGTGAGGTTTTTTTTTTTTAAATGTAACCATTGCTTATTTATCTCTATGCTCTGAGTATTCTCTTATCAATCACATGAGATTTTGAAGGTCGTTAACTTAATCATCTATATCCTCAACAAATGTCAAAATCTCCTTTGGTGTTTTATTACTTATGAAAATTATTCTTCTCTTAAAAGAGAATGGCAAGAACTCTTCATAGTTCGACTCTTCCTTAGGTCATTCTGTAATCTCATCCTCCGGGTTCTAAATACCATATTTCACTACATAATCATCACCACAGCATCAACACATTCACGAGTATTCTGTGCATCCTAATCTTGCACCAAAGACAGGTCTATAAAAAATGATTTCCAAGTATTACTGGCACAGTTTTTAAAAGTGTCACATGGTGGTTGCAACATCATTTTTTGCAAAAAAGGAAACAAGTACATAAAGTCTGCAATGATTATGCAGTGAAATACAGCTGGTAATTTTTATTCAGATGATTTCTAAATGTTTCATGTTTAATGACTCATATGGAAAGGGCTATATCTGCTCATAATTTCATTCTAAATTTTGAATTCATGTAGTCAATTTAGAGAATTTTATTACTAATTCTAACCATTTTCAAATCAATTGTCTTTTCTTTCTCAATATGTAATCCTGTTATTGGCTGATAATAATATTTTTATGTCATCCTTTATGAAATATATATGCACTCATATGTATTTTCATATTGTCAGATTTGTTAAAATTTTAGCTCAAAACTAAATTATTATGTGTTTGATGCATTATGATTTATCCATAATGTTTATAATTTGTTCATTTGCAACAAATTTGTTTATCAGCTTATAAACCATTTTACTCCAAATTTTATAAGATTGTAAAAATTGAGATCCAATAAATTTTGTCAAAATGTCTTTCAGAATTTGTTGAAATAGTCTATATATTTATATATAGACTATATGCACATACACACATACTCATAGATTTGTCATATGAGGTATTTAAGAGATTCTTGCATTTTGAAAGAGAATAATTAAACTGAGGAGGGCAGTGGTCATGTCACTAACTCCAAGTCACAAGCAATGGTCGAGGTAGTTGGAATTAGAACTCAGTTCCTATGCTCAGGACATGGCTCCCTGTTATATGTAGAAGGACTCATGGTTACTTACGGTTATTGAGGTATGAGTTAGTCAAGCTGTTGGCACAATTTTGCTTTCTCAATCTTATCTATCTCATCTGACCCAACAGAAACCTCAAGAGAAGTCACATTGGATGCCCTCTTTGTCCCCCCAGTTCATCCTATTAGAAGCCTCTGTTTCCTGATTCCACATCCAGGGGTCTCTAACTAGTTAATGTGTGCGACAACTGGAACGATGTAGAATGCAGGTTATCACATCACCGAGTTTTCATATTATTTTTCCTTTTATTTGTTATTATGTTTACGATGCCTACTCGTGGAGGCACTAGTGAATGTTAAAGGTTTAAATCAAAGTGTAGATAGCATACAGTTGGAAACAACGTTGACTATCATTGTTGCATGAATAGAAAAAAAAAAAAGATTGTTGTGACTTCATTTAGAAAATAAAACAAAACAATGCCTCTTTATGCACCATTGATGCTGGACTCCCACCGGGAGGTGCTGAGCCACTGCTGCTCTCATTCTGGACTCCTCAGTACCCACTGCCTGCCTCCTCAGGAAGCCTAACAGGTGTCTTCATCTAACAGGGACCTCTTCCTCTGTGTCTAAAGTGAGCCTTCTTACCCAGCCTGCACATTACAATCAGCTGATTATCTTGTAAAAAGAATGACAATGGGGTCCCCATTCCCAGAAATTCTAAATCAGTTGCTCTCCCGAGGGATCCCGGCTCCATTTTCAAAGACTGCTTAGTGAAAATCCCTGGCGTGGACGGTTGAGCCGGCTTCTGCCCTTGCCCTGCCTGCTGACCTCCCTCCCACTGAGGTCCAGCACTACTTTCAGACTTCTTGGGCATCTCTGCCTCTCTCCCCCACTTGACTGCGAGATTAAGGAGGACAGGATCTGAAGTTTATTTGTCTGTGTTTTTCATATCGGGGTAGTGTTGGTCACGAATTAGGGACCAAGATGCGACTGAGATTGTTTGTTGGGATGACTATTTCCTGAAGCCTGCAGTTTCACCCCTGATTCCAGGAGACTCTCATCTGAGTTTTGAATGCCATGAGATCGGGGCATGGCATGATTTGGGGGAGAGAGGGGGTGACAGTGACTATTCCTAGAGAGATGCTTATAAAGGAACTCTTTGACCAAGACCTGCTTTCAGACTTGGTAGCAGAAGTTAGTGTCATGGCAGCTAGTTCCTGGTTTGTCAAGGAAGGAGACGTAGGCTGGGAATTCAGTCATCATGCTTATCATAGTTCCCGAATTTCTCAACACCAGCATCAACATTGTCAGCATCTGGTGTTTATTTTCTATAGTAGATGTTTCTAGAAGGACCTTGTTAGAAGGTAAATATGCATCTCTATGAAAATATATGAAAAGAGGTGGCTACTAAAGGGAACATTCTCCATGTGAGAATATCCAGCACTGGTTTTCTCACCGTAGGAGCCTACCGTCTGAAGTAGAAGGAAAGTTTTGTTTTGCTTTTGATTCTTAAAATCAAATTTTAGTTTTGACTCTTTTTAGAGAATATGATAGTAGAATATGTTTTGACATATAGACTATAACTCATCCATTCTTGTGGTTGCACATGATGTGAGTTTCACAGGTGGTGTGCTTGTACGAACACAGGGAAGTATGTCAGCTTCATTCCACTGTCTTTCCTATTCCCATCCGCCCCTTCCCTCACTCCCCTTTGTCTGGTCCAGTGAACTTCTGTTCTCCCCTCCCACCACCTTGTTGTGTGTTAGCATCTGCACACCAGAGAGGACATTCGCTCTTCGGTTTCTCAGATTCCCTCTGCCTTCCTTCTCTCACATGTTAAGAAGATCTCAATTATTTTCTTAATGTTTACCACAGCTAATGTGCTCTTGTGTCTGTGTCTGAGTGTGTGTATTTGTGTGTGTATGCGTGTGTGTATGTGTGTGTACACATTTATGTGTGAGGAGGTTGGGAGACAGAGAGGTGGAGTGCGGGAGGGAAAGAGCGGGAGAGAGCAATGATTTGGAGAAAAGTGTGGGAGACAACTTCCTAAGAATGTTTATAAGATTGATAAAAATATGGACAGGGCTACCAGGCTTCTCACTGTGGACTCTGTTAGAATGAGTAGAGTCACAGAACAACAGTCAATAAAAACCAGGTGCTCCCACACATGAGAGCATTTGGTACCCTTAACTCCAGAGGCCAGCCCATGTATGATCTGCTAACTCTTACGATACAACCTGAGTGGTTCTTTTCTTTTCTTTTGTAACAGAGATTGAACCCAGGAGTGCTTAACCACTGAACCACATCCATAGCCCTTTTTATTTATTTTAAATAAGTTCTCACTAAATTGCGGGGCTGGCTTTAAACATGCAATCCTCCTGCCTCAGCCTCAGGATTATAGGCTGGGATTATAGGCGGGCACCACTGTGCCCGGCCAATCTGAGGATTCCTGGGCAGCTATGTGAGAACTGAGGTACTGACTAAAGGGGTCTATTCCCACAGACAGGCAGAGATCCACCTAATTAAAAGTGAGGGACATATTTAGTCCAAGGGAGTGGACTGAGACTTGGAAAATGGGCTATGGGTAAATGTTCAACAGTGGGATTTCTGCTGGAAAAAGACACGGTGTTTTCAGTTTCACCGGCATAAACGTCCCCACCACAAGTGACTGAAGTCGACGATACTGAATGCGGACTTGAGAAGATACGCACACCGTTGGCTCCGGCTCACCCCTGGACTTGGGATGACAGACCAAACATGTTTGGGGACGTTGGGAAGAAGGCACTAGGGCATTCTGTTACGACTTTCCTGAGCCTGCGGGACCCCGTGTGGCCCGAAGGCTCTTTCTTGAGCCTTCAGAAGGGAGATCAGAAAGGAAGAAACCCACGACTTTCCAAGACAGAAGATGTCAGCGGCCATGGCACTACGACAGTCTGTTAGAGGTTTGGGTTTCCCAGACTGGGGTCTCACTGAGGGAAAGGGCATGACTCACAGTAGGCCTCACATGAGGCCCAGGAATGTCAGGGATAGCTCCACACACGCTCCACTTATGCAGCAGTCACATCCTGCTGCTTCCAGAGGCGTGACTCACCCTGAGCCCAGCCCTGGATCCCATATAAAATGTGTCCCTGCGGCTGGCTCCTCGTCTGTCCTGCCTCCTCAGGAAGCATCTGCGGCTGCGTCTGAACCGCGGTGAGTGTTCTGTGGGAATCCAGAGGGGGTGCTGAGCAGGACGGAGACGGGGCTGGAGAGAGACTCTGGGAGCAGGAGCAGTGGAGGGTGGAGGAGGAAGCCGAAATGATGGACCAGGACAAAAGACCGGGAGTATGGTTTGCTCTGGACGAAGCGGGGACCAACCTGGGAAGGGCTGTCCCTGCAGTCTGAGAGATAAGGAGCAGGTGCTCTGTACTCCTTCTGGTGACTGAGCTCAACACTTGGAGGGAAGCTTGTCGTAGTTACACAGACCCAAATATACATCAGAAAATGATGGTCCCACTGACTTTTGAATTTGGTGCCTACTGATATACACATGTCAGTAATGGACTTATTTATCCCTAAAATAGCACATCGATTCCAATATTTGAAGACCATTAGATTTGTCAGCTCATTACATGCTAAGAATATTCCAGAAGTACAAAGTGAGGACATCCATACTCTTTGCCTGAAGTAGGCTTCTGTAGATCCACATTTAAAAAAAAAATATACCTTGACCCGTGGCCCTGGGAAAGGGGAAGAATCTTAACGTCTCTGGATATTGAATATCTAATAGGTTTCTATCTTAGCATTCAGGTTGACTCAGCGTCACTAAGATGTCCTGCCAGCAGAACCAGCAGCAGTGCCAGCCTCCTTCCAAGTGTCCCCCCACCCCAAAGTGTCCCCCCAAGTGTCCCCCCAAGGGCCCAGCCCCATGCCCAGCTCCGGTCTCTTCCTGCTGCGGCTCCAGCTCCGGGGGCTGCTGCAGCTCTGGGGGTGGGGGCTGCTGCCTGAGCCACCACCGACCCCGCAGGTCTCTCCGTCACCGACACCAGAGCTCTGGCTGCTGTGGCAGCAGTGGGGGTGGTGGTGGCTGCTGTGGTAGCAGCAGTGGCAGTTGTACGTGTGGCAGCAACTGCACTTGTAGCAGCGACTGCGGCTGCTGTAGACACAGTGGTCAGCAATCCGGGGGCTCTGGCTGCTGCTGAGGACCTGGGCCCTCAAGAGCAGAACTGAAGAATTAGAGGACAAGAGACACATGGCAGCCTGGGGTCTAACCCCCTCCTCATCCACCCTTCCCTAACCCAACCAATTGACAGATGTGCAAGGTCAGCTTCCTGAGGCCGTCCCCGTGGTACGGGTTGGACCTGGACCTGGCTTCTCGGGGACTCACCTTGATACTTGTTTTCAGCAGACTGTTGGAAAGTGTTCTAAGGATGTGATTCACAGCAATAAATTCACGGTCAAGTCATCATCTGAGGTTTTTGGGTTCTTTTCACTCCTCTTCTTTTGTGACTCTATCCTAAACTTTCTCCTTGGTAGGAGAATAAGTTTTCAGCTAATGCTACCTGGAGAAGAATAACAATTTAATTGAACAATTAACAATTAATTTAATTAAACATTAACAAACCGTTGGATTGTTAATGAATTAAATTTAAATACACAAAAGGGTTGTATTAGAATTACAATATGATTCAAACTCTTAGGAAAATATTACCAGATAGAACTCTGAAATACATAGGGCTGAATATTCTATTTAAGCAAAAAAAAAAATAAGTTCATAAGTGTACATTTTAGGCAATATTTCCATTCCCCCTGCCTTTCCGAATGTTAGGATTTGTAATTAGTTTCAACTTCAGCTGTGAACGAAGGGGGAAACTTAATGGCCTCAGTAGCAGTTCTGATTGCTGATTAGCTGTCGTGAGAATTTTAATCCACCAGGTAATTCTAGCTGTCTTTTTGGATACTCATTTTTTATTTTTGTGTAGTAGTATTTTTTGTGTGTAGTATTTTTTTTCTTGTGTAGTAGTTTCCTATCCACAAAAGCAAGGATGGTCAGCTTGGGGGCAAAGAATGCTATGGCATGCCATGCATGCTGTGACAACTTTTTGACTGTCATATCTAGAGGTTTTCCAGAGCATTGGGGTTTTGCTAAGCAAGGAGTATTAACAGCAGCAGCACAGTGGTCCAGTTGAAAAGAATTATGTACCATACAGTCAGAAGTTCTAAGAGGGAAAATTTCTTGAAAGTTCCTTCCTAAGTTAAGACCTTTGTAATAGGGTAATGCCAGATTCGTGGGACCCCAATAGACCTCCAGGAGCCGAATCCGATGCAATCACACAAGAGTCTTCATTGCAAGCTCCAGCCTGGACTCACAACCGTTCCCAACGCAGCGGTCCCAGGGAGTGAGTCCCGGTCCTTTGTTCATTGAGATTTTATAGGTTTTGAGGGGATACTCTATGCATCACAACGTCACACAGCAAATCATTCCATACCGTGGGAAAATCAAACAAAATCAAACAACAACTCTTAACATTGATTAGCACATTCACTGGCGGGAGCAAATTGGGTAGGGATGATTGGTTAGTACAAGAGAGGGATTCCTTTGAACTGATTGATTTAAACCATGAGGGGTGTACGTGCTGAACTACATGGTTTCCCAACATGTTATCAACCACCATAAACTACTGGGAGGGTCATCTGGCATCCCAGGTATTTTCCCTGTCTCATGCTGATTGGTGGCTGCTAGGGGGCTGCTATGGGTCCCCACCTAGCCTGACTGAGTCAGGGACACCTGGCCCAGCAGATCTCTCCTGTTATTTGCAGACAAACAACTCAGCAGGGTGGGTCTGTGCCTAGGAGTGCTCTGTGGGTTTTTCCCAGGGCAAGGGTCACGCCCCCTTCCTTAGGACAGGCCTTGAGGGAAAAGCTGGTTTCTCAAAAATGGAGTGACATCAGTTTCTCAATAGAAATATCCTAAAAAAATAAAAATTGAATGAAATGAGTACATTAGCATCCTTCTACCTAATTGCTATCAATTAATCAGATCTATCCAAATAATTAACGATCACAGTATCTTCTAAAGAGATATTATTCAGATTTATAGGTTGTCTGTCAAATGTCTAAGGGTATGGTGGGGGGGTGGGGGAGGTATTAAGAGGCATATGGCACTTCCTCCTGGAAGGAATGACACACAGTTTTAAGCAACACAAACAAAAACGTCATACAATATGTGCTGTCCTGGTCCTGTATCATGGTAATAGTGGGCCATCCAGCTTTTCACTGCTTCTTGTCCTGCTATTGAAGATGTAGAACTGGGTTGTAAGTCAATTTTAGTTAAAGGTCTCCAAAGAGATGTGAAGGTTCACACTAATAAGAGGTCCACTTCTAAGATGAGAAATATGATACTTGTGTCAGTGTATTTTAATTTTGTTGCACAAGGGTTGGTTCATACTACCTGAGAGGATCCCTTTCTATGGGGTTGAAGGAAGTCCTTTATTTGATGTCATTTCCAGGAAATAGGATTTCCATGATATTCTTCACCTTCCAGGAGATCATTATTAAAAGAGTCCTTAATTAATTGTGATTTGGGGGTAAGAATTTTAATAAGACCTGGACAATAGTGGGGAACATCTCCCTTGAGGAGAGAGGATTCATAGCTTCCTACATCTGGGCACACAGAACTTCCTGTTAAAGAGATGGTGTTTTCCAAACAGGGTGGAAGAAAGGTTGTGTGAGACCAGAGGAAAGTTAAAAACCTCTGTCGGGGAGCTGGGGGCTGCAGCTCAGTGGCGGAGCGCTTGCCTAGCGCGTGTGAGGCACTGGGTTCGATCTCAGCACCACATAAAAATAATGTATAACTAAAAACAATTTTTAAAAAAACCCCAAACAAAACCTCTGTCAGTTTTGCCAGGTGGATCTTTATTGTTCCCTTGATACATCACACTAATTCCGAGGAGTTAGGATGATAGGCACAGAGCAAGGGTTGGAACAGTGGCCATATATTACAAAATCGTTGATGAGTGAAATGTGTTCCCTAGTTGTTGTAGAATTTAGAAAGAAATCCCCAGAAGGAAATGATTTTTTTTCTAACATGATTTCCTTACCATTTCCCTGCCATTAGATGCTTTAACACAATGAAAAAACACCAAGTCCTGTCTTAAAATACATTTGCATTCCTGAGAAGACAGCAACTAGACTAATTGCACATCTCAAACAGTCCCAAGGGCAAAAAAACTGAAGCATCCCTGCCATCCATCAGGGCCTTTCCAGATGGTTAGGTCAGATGTGCACTGGGAATACACATTGGGAGAAACCGCAGGAGATGGTGTTCAATAGTGTCTTCCCCCGGCTATCATTTTATAGGGATCAGCTTTCCATGGAGCAACTGCTGTGTAAGAAAGATAACTGAAGTCCCTTGGGGAGAATGGATCTGTCATTTGGTCCACACCATACGTTGGTTTTGGGAGAGAATATAACTCCTCCTCTTTTCTATGTTTATAATTCCATTTGAGGGTCTTTCTTGTACCTCTTTTGAATGAGAGCTGTACAACGTAAGCTCAGTTCAAGAAACTTTCTTGAATTGCCTTTAAAACATCTGAAACTTTTTGGCCATTTTTAATATTGATTTGTTGTCTTGAAGAGGTTAAGAAACTGGGTTGCTTCCAGGGCGTCTGAAAATCTCTGACTACTCCAAATGCATCCATATGGTCTTTGTAGACCTTAGCCATTTTATCTTCTGCCAGTTGGCAGGCCCAGTCTAAGGCAATCAGTTTAGCTTGCTAGCCTGATTTTTGTATTAAGAAGTGGGTTAATTTATATGATTTCCACAAAAGAGACGACCGCATTTCCAGCACTGTATTTCCCTGAGTCATTGCTTAAATCAGATCTATCCATGAAACACATGAATTCTGCATTGCCCAGTGGTGTTTCCTGTAGTTCCGGTTGGGGAGTGAGAAGCTCAGCCAAGTAACACAGTCAGGAGGAGTCTTGTTGAAAGGAAGTGGTGGGAGAGTAGCTGGGCTAATATTGCCATGAGAAATAAGGACATGAGGTGACGTTAAGGGTAGGACTTCATGGGACGCGTGTTGCTAATAGAATAGTGTTGTGTATCATGAAAGTTCAAAGCTGTTTCAACAGAATGAAGAGTATAAGAGTTAGAGGAGAGCCCATGTCTCTTTCTTCATCTTTAGAAACTGAACTGTGGGCGATATAGCTTTCTTTTAGGGTGCACGCTTTGGCTACTCCATCTGATTATTGGCTCTAATAACTTAGAGGCCTGTTCTGTTCACTACACTTCTGAGCAAGAACTCCCCAAAGCATTTCCTTTATTTTCATGCACAGGAAAAAGTTGTGATTGGGGTGTTCTAGTGCTAGGGCATTACCAAGATGATCCTTGATGATGTTTATAGTCAGCTGTGTTTTTGAAGACCAGGAGGTAGGAGTCTACTCTGAAAGATTCTCTGAAGAGGGTGTATTAATGTTGAATAATCAGAGAAAAGTTTGGTACCCTATTATGGCAGTATAGGACTAATCCTAGAAATCCAAGAAGTTGACTTTTTTTGTTGAGGGCTCAGGGAAGGGAGCACCTTTGAAATTTATTCTGGGTTTATTGAAAGTTTTTATTCTGAAGTTAGGTGTCCTAAGTACTATTTGAGTTTGGCAAAATTCAAGTTTATCTTTGGAAACCTTGTGTCCCTTTGGAGAAAACTGAGTCAAAAGATATATGCTCCCAGTTTGAGAGGCCTACAAATTTGGAGAGCATGTATGGAGATCATCTACATATTGAATTGGTGTGGATCACATTCAGAAGTTTAGTGTGCTTAAACAGATTTCAATGTTCAAGGAAAGAAAGTGGGGCCTTCTATGTAGTTGTGGAATATTATATTCCAAGTGTTATCATTGGATCTTCAGTGTCCACCAAAAGCTCACATGTTGAAAACTTGGTCCCTAATGCACCAGTGTTTTGAAGTGGGACATTTAGGAGTTGATCATATCATGGATTGATTAATCCATTTACAGATTTATAACTTAATGGGCTATTGGGGGGTGGTAGAAACTTTAGGAGTTGGGACCTCATTTGGAGAAAGAAGGTCACTGGGGGCATGAACTTAAAGGGTATATTTTGTATCTGGCTCCTTCTTCTCTCTGCTTTTTGGCCACCATGGTATAAGTGACTGTCCTCTGCCACATATGTCCACCATAATGTATGGCTTTCCACAGGCTTAAAAGCAACCAGTTTAAGCTACCATGCACAGAAACTTCTGAAACTTCAGGCCAAAATAAATCTTTCCTCCCTGAAGTGAATCTCTTATCGGTACTTTGTCACAATGATGCAAAGCTGAATAATACATCATATATTGAAGGTTGTTTCAGGTCAGGTCAAACAAATATTGATCTCTTAGATCTCTTGGGATGCTAAGAAAACACTATGTAGGTCAGTAATTGTGAAGGCTTTGCCTCCGTGGGAATGGTGGATAAAAGAATATAAGAGGGCTGGGCACTACCATGACCAGGAATTATAATAGTGTCGATTGCTCTCAGATCTTGTACAAAGTGCCAACCCTTCCAATTTGTTTCCTTACTAGAAAAATTGGAGTATTATAAGGACTAGTGCAAGGAAAAATTGTGTTTTTCAGTGTATATTTATCTATTATTAATCCAAATGCTCTAATAGTTTCTACTTTCAGGTAGTATTATGTTAGGTAATAAAACTTTGATTTGAATGCAACTTTTCCAGTAAATGTCAATGATTTATACTACAAATGGTCTGGCAGAGTTTTTTAATAAATTATGAGTATCATTTATCGGTTCAAACTCAGAAAAAACTTTTTTGGATTTGAATTTCTATCATTTCACTTTCATCTTGCCTAACTGTCTTGCTCTTGCTTCTTTGGTGCCATTTCCAAACAACATTTCTCTCTTTAGAGAGAAAGAAGTGTGTGTGTGTTGTAGGTTTTAAGACCTCTCTACTGAGAAGGTATAAGGGGCTGAAGGAACAAATAGGAAAGATTGAGGAACATCATAATCCCAGTTGGAGCTTTATAGGTTGAGATGTGTGTGCAATCATAGGTTGGTTAGAAATCCCCACTGTTTGTACTAGTTCATTAATCTGAGGAAGGGGAACAGAGGGAGTAGCTCCAGGGTCTATTAATGCACTTGTGTGTTCCCCATTTATAAAACTTTTATTTCCCTAAAGTATTAGCATGAACAAGTGGAGAAACTCCCTTTTGTTTTCTCAGAATAGCCCTATGCCTCTTTTTGTTGTTCTTGGCATTGTTGGAGATTTTTACAATCCTTTTTAAAGTGCCTGACATCTTACAGTTGCAACAGACTTTTCTTTTGATCCTCTCTTGGATGAAACTGTCTTCTTGTCAAGGGGCTTGGGCTTTTCAAAATGTCTACTCTAGCAACTCGACTGCTGAAGTTGTGAATTTATTATTCTGGAAGGCTTACTTCTTTGCTTTTCTTGGGGAGTCCATGAAAGATGGATAAAATTTTGGGTTTGAGTAGCTGAACAACTAGGCTGGTGTCTTTTGATCAACATAAAACCAAGTTGTCATCCAATCTGTTTAAAACGTTAGAATTTAAGAGGCTATCATTTTGGAAGCCAGCCTCTGCCATTCCAAAATATTGGTTTTATTTCTTTTAAAAAATTAATAGTAATATGTGATGGACTCAATGGGATTCTGTTTACATTGCTGGATTGTACTCCTGTACACAACCTTTTGAAAGACCTGGGGTATGAAATCAAGGCGGGCCTTTGTTATATGGTAAGCTTGTTCTCAATTTGGTTCTATTATCTTCCCAAAAAGCTCTAACCCATTATTATCATTTGCCATTTTTAATCTATTCTTCATCCCTTATTTCTAACACTAGCCTATGAACAATTGATGAAGTTCAGAGAAACCAGGATTGTAAGTGCAAAGATTTAGATCCAATTCCCTAGCAAATCTACAAAGATCCTGGTGCAGATCAGGGAATTCTTCGACAATTCTTTTAAACTTGGATTTGGTCCAAGGTTAATAGACTGGTTCAGCTGGCTCTCCTCTTTCAGTGACAAGTTTAACCTTCAAAGGAGCTGTCACCAGCTCAGGGAGATCCTGTCTCTAAATAAAATATAAAATAGGGCTGGGATGTGGCTCAGTGGTCCAGTGCCCGTGAGTTCAATCCTTGTGGCTCCCCCCATAAAGAAGCTGTCACTATAGAAGTCTCTGCTGACTTAGTGTTCCCGGAAGGAAGTGACTGAGAAGGGGAATGAAATCAGGAGATGGACGCTTAGACAGAGAGACTCCAGAGATGGAGGAGCAGGCATGAAATAAGATCAGAGCTGAAATGAATGACATTGAGAATGAAAAAAGATACACAGGATCAATGCAACAAAGAGTCGGTTCTTTGAAAAGATAAGAAAGATGGGTAAACCCTCAGCCAAACCAACCAAAAGAAAGAGAGGGAAGACCCTGATTAACAAAATTAGAGATTAAAAAGGAGATATCCTCATGGACACTTCTAAAATCCAAAAGATCATTCAAATTAGTTTGAAATTTCGTACTCAAATAAACTGGAAAATCTATAAAGTATTGACAAAGTATTGACAAATTTCTAGATACATATGACCTGCCCAAACTGAACCAGGAAGATATAGAAAACCTATATTAAGTAATGAAATTGAAACAATTAAAAGCCTTCCATTGAAGAAAATCCAGGAGTAGATGGTTTCTTAGCTTGGTTCTGCTAGACATTTTAAAGAAGAACTACAACCATTTCTCTTCAAATCATTCCATAAAGTTGAAAGCAAGGGGTGGGACTCCCAAGTACGATCTATGAGTTCACTGTAACCCTAATACTAAAACCAGACAAAGACATAGCCAGGAAAGAAAACCACAGATCAATATCCCTGATGAAAATAAATGCAAAAATTCTTCATAAAATATTAGCAAGCCATATTCAAAAACACACAGAGAAGACAGTACACTATGACCAAGGGGGTTTTAACCCCAACATCCAAGTTTGGTTCAATAAATGCAATTCACCACATAAATAGAAAATACAGAAAAAAATCATATGATCTCAAGAGATTCAGAAAAGTCCTTTGATAAAAATCTAGTACTCATTCATATTAAAAATTTGGAGAAATTAGGGATAAAATGAACTTACCAGGCTTTATAAGACAAAACCAAAGCCAGCATCATATTGAATGGAAAAAAAAAACCTGAAAGCATTTTCTCCAAAATCAGAAACAAGACAAAGAAGTCCCTTCTCACCACTGTATAAAATATAGTTCTTGAAGCTCTAGTCAGAGCAATCAGGCAAGAGAAGGAAATTAAATGAATACAAATAGGAAAAGAAACAAATGATCTCTGTTTGATGGCATGATCCTGTGTCCTAGAAGAGCAAACACATGCACACACACACACACACACACACACACACACCACCAGAAAACTTCTAGAGCTAATAATAAACTTAAAAAAGAAGAAGGATTCAAGATCAATAGCTTTCAAATCAATAGCTTTCTTATACTCCAATAGTATATTGTGCTGAGAAGTCAGAACAGCTCTTATTCACAATAACCTCTTCAAAATAAAATAGTTGAGAATTAATCTCGCCGTGGAAGTAAAAGATCTTAAAAATGAAAATTATAGAACACTAAAGAATGAAATTGAAGACATCTTAGATGATGGAAAGACCTCCCATGTCCTTGTTGGATAGGCAGAATTAATATCGCCAACATGGCCATTCTACCATAGCAATATACAGTTTTAATGCAATGCCCATCAAAATCAATGACACAGAAGTAGAAAAACAAACCTAAAATTTATATAGAAGCACAAAAGACCCAGAAGAGCCAAAGCATTTCTGAGGAAAAAAACAGAACAAAACAAAAAAACAAAAACAATGCTGAGGTATCACGAGGCCTAATTCCAATTTATACTTCAGAGCTGTAGTAATAAAACAGCATGATATTGGCACCAAAATAGACATGAAGACCAATGGAACAGAATAGAAGACACAGAGACAAACCATATAAATACAATATTTGACAAAAGTTTCCAAACTCCATGTTGAGAAAGTACTGGGGAAACGGTTATGTAAAATAATGGAAATGGATCCCCATCTCTTATCCTACACAAAAATTCAATCAAAGTTGATGGTACTTACAAATAAAACCAGAAACGTTACAAATGTTGATGAACTCATAGGTTCAACACTCCAACGTACTGGTGCAGGCACCAACGTTCTAAACAAGTCCCTTGAGAAACAGAATCAAGAATCCATAAGTGGGATGGATTAAATTGGAAAAAAGCTTCTGCACAGCAAAAACTCTAGAGTGTGCAGAGAGAGACTCCAGAATGGAAGAAAACCTTTGCCAGCGACTTCCCTGATGGGATAATATCCAGAACATATAAGAAGTCAAAAAGCTTAATACCAACATCAAATAACCCACTCACTATGTGGGCAAAGAACTAAAGAAACATTTCTCAAAATAAAGAATATGAATGGCCAACAAATAAATGAAAAGATGTTCAACATCTCTAGCAACCAGGGGAATGCAAATCAAAACCATATTGAGACTTTGTCTTGCTCTGATCAGAAGGGCGATTTTCAAGAATACAATAATAAAAGTTGGAAAGGATGTGGGGACAAGATACACTCATCCATTGTTGGTGGGACGGCCAATTAGTACAAGCACTCTGGAAAGCAGTGTGGAGATTCCGCAAAACTCTAGGAATGGAACCACTGTATGATCCGGCTATGCCACATCTTGGATTTTATCCCAAAGAACAAAATCTACATGCCACAGTGACACACAGCATCAATGTTTATAGCAACCCAACTATCAACAGCCAAGATATGAGAAGAGCCCAAGTACCCACCAATAGATGAATGGATTGAGAAAATGTGGAATAAATACACAATGGAGTTTTACTCGGCCATAAGGAATTAAATGAAAGCATTTGCTGGTTAGTGGGTGAAACTGGAGCACATCAGGTTACGTGAAATAAGCCAGACTCAAAATACCAAGGGTCGAAGGTTTTCTCTCATATGTAGAAGCTAGAGTAAAATAAGGGGAATATAAGGTGAGGATGGGGTATATCATAAAGACGGAGGGAAAGTCAGTGGAGTAGAAGAGGGGAATTGAGGAATAGTGAAGGAAATGTGGGGTGAATTTGACGAAATTACACTATGTGCATGTATAAATATACCACGGAGAATTCCACCTTTATGTCTACCTACAAAGCACCAGTTAGAAATAAATGAACAAATACATGAATGGAAAAAAAAAATTAAGCTGGAGTGCCCTTGGTGACTGTCCTTTAGAAAGGAGATTGTGTTTGAAAGGCTGGTTTTCCATGATTTAGGTTCCTTGGAAAGTGACCAGGCCTAGAAGTGTGTCAGGTCAGTGTGTTGCTAATGAGTATAGCGCCTCCAGGTGTCACCCTTGAGCCAGTAACACTGGTCTGTGGGTCTCGGAAGCCCAGTCGTCTTACAGTAAGGGGTTGCTCAGAGTGCCAAGCGATTGGCTTTCATGTGTGCCTCCAGATGATCTAAAGTTCCCTAAAATGTTCTTCTGGTTGAAGTTCCTTTGAGACCTCTGCCTGTCACAGATCAATGTCCCAACACTTCCGCTAAGGATCCCCTAGTCTAGAGCATCCTTTTGAGTTGGAAGAACAAGGTCTCTTTGGATCTGCTCTCCTTGTCACGTGGTATTGACGATGAGTAAAACTGATCACTGTCTAAGGAGACGTCTAATAAAAATTCACGGCGGCAATTTTTTTTTTTTTATACCAGGGGTGACCCACTAAGCCACATCTCCAGCCCTTTAACTTTTTTAACTTGCACATGACAACTCTTACCAGTAAGAAAAAATCCTTGCCTCAAAATTTAAATCACCCTGATTCTGGGGAGAAAAAGGAAGGAAGTTTTTAGTCTCCTCTCAAAGATATAATCTGAACCCAGCTCTTCTCCTTCATGAGAAGGAACATGATGACATCTCAAATAAAGACCAACCTTTACCAAAAATTTCCGGGAGGTCTGGACCTCAGGAGAAACAGGACCCTCTGCTTCAGCCCCTTCCCTAGAGTCAGGGAACACAAAGGGTTTGAGGCCAGCCCTTAACCCGGAGTCTGGAATGAGCTGCCAAGGTCAAGGGGGGGATTGCTCCAAGGTCCCTTCATGGTCACCAGAAGTATCAAATTAAAACATAGAATCACACAGAAGATTCTGTAAGAAGCGTTTACTTGAGGGAGTGAGTGTGACTATCTGCAAAACACAAGTGCTCTGAGTGGCGTCTGAGGAGTCTGGTTTTATAGATGTAAAAGGGCCAGAAGGAGGTTTCAGCAAACTGGTTGTCACGGTGCCTGGGTGGACAGAAGGGCACAGGCCTGGGAGTGCCGTTCCTCGTCTGGGTTCTGCATTCCAGGGAAGATAACAGAGAGCAGCAGGGGCAAGGCATTCTCCAAGTCACTTAGGATTCTAATGGCACCAGCTGGTCTGCGAGGGACTGAACTGAAACGGTTAATGGCTGAAGTTAACCTCATCATGAGACTTGGAATGCAGAGGACTGGGACTGCAGCCCACAGCTCCGCCCGCAGGCCAGTCAGGAGGGGAAGCCTGTCTAGGGCCTGTCTGCCCTCCCTCCCTCCCTCCTTATGTGCTCTTTTTCCTCCCTCCCTCCTTCCCTCTCTCTTTCTTCTTTTGATTTTATCGTTTGTCCTGGAGACAGAGATTCTCCCGTAACTGACTTTGAACTGGTTTGGAATCTCTTCTAAGTCCAGAAAGCAGAGCCAACCACTGTGACTCTGGCAGACAGAGAACCACTAAATTAGAAATTGATTTGGGGAGTATTGGAAGATCTAAGGAAGCAACGTCCGAAGGAATTATTTCCCCAAAGTCAGAAGACTTTCTTTCTCTAACCTAGAGAAGCAAAGTGACAAAGATGTGGTCCCTGGGAGGAGGAAGCAGCCACCACCCTGGGCCAGCGGCTCCTGTTCACCCAGATTCTGGTTAGCCGCTGCTACTCCTCTGCCAGAGCTGGTCCCCTGTTGCTCTCCGTGATGTTGGAAATGTCGGGGTGCCACAAGGTGTCGCCCACATGATCAAAAGTTACTCGGCAAGGCAAACTTACTTCTGCAGGAGGCTGGGCTACCAAAAAGTTATTTTGGCAAGCAAGCAAGCACACTGGGTGGGAAGTCTGCCCATTTTTATCCCTGAACACAGCACCGCCCCCTTGTCTGTTAGGAGGAGTTTGGTTACAGTCTACAGGATTGACTGACTGAAAGTTGAGGAGGGAGATACATTGTGAGGGGCAGGGGTGGCTCAAATGGAGACATTTTAACCACGTGGTTTTGTAACTTAAAAATGACTCCATTTAACTAAGGGCCAGGGAATTTAGGTTTTGGATTACAGCAGACACATGTTGTTATGTATTAGGAGACTCGGCCGACAGGTCTAACTTTGACAGAGAACATTAATCCATGAGCTAAGGGCCCTGCTGCTGCTGCTGAAGCCCGGGGACCATTGGTCCCTCCAGAGGCAAATGATCTTTACTCTCCTCTCTTCTCCTGGTCTCATCTAGATGCCTCCTGTCAGTAGGATCCAGACAGAATTCAATGCTAAGGGCATCTGGTGCCTGTACTTCTCAGACCTCCAGCCCTGGCAGTAAAAACGAGCATCTAGTGTGTCAGAACTGGGTCACTTGCTGGCGACGTTGGGCACGGGACCTCTCCGCCTGGCCCACCATCATATCCCATGTGTATGCAGCACCTGGATTCTGGAACATAACAGGTGCATAATATATGACTTGATGGATGAGTGAATGCTCTGATGCTTGAACTCAGAGAAAGGCATTGACTCTAAAATGGATCTTTTTAAATATGACCTCAAAGAACAATGAACATGCTTACAAAATCTTACAAATCACAGTCATGCTTAGAAGATTAGATAAATTGGACTTTAATTGTCCCCTAAAGGTGCACATAGTAAAGGCTTGATCTCTAGCATGGCACTAGTGGGAAGTGATGGCCCAGAGGGAGGTCTCAGGCCATTGGGGACATACCTATAAGGAGAATATGATTATCTTCTTCTCTTTCCCATCTCAGCCATCAAGTGAATGGTCTGCTCTGCCCTATGGTCACATCGTGATGTGCTTGCCACAGTCCCAAAGCAATGATTGATGGACACTGATCATGGACTAACGCATCCAAAACTGGTGAGCCCAAATAACCTTTTTGTCTTTGTAAATTGATCACTTCAGGTGTTTGTCACAATAATAAAATATTCATACTACAATTTGGACTAGGATTTCTCAAAAGAGTGCTAAACTCATATCAATTATAAACATCTGTGTGACAGTCATTAACCAGATGTTAGGAATTTGCTCAGAAGTAGGTTCAAAGAGTGAACGTGTTGTGTCCAGTCACTGATCTAGGAATGCAAGGTTGGTGTATCATCATTAGAAAATACATTTCTCTACATTAGTGTTTTAAAAAGATATATCCATGCTCAATATGATTCACTCTCTGCTCTCATGGAACCCTCATTCAAGTAGCAAAGAAAGAAAAGAAATAGGTGAATTTGTAATGCATGATAAGGCTGCAGGAAATAAAGTGGAGATGGAGAATAATGATGTTCATGTTTAGTTTTATGTTGTAGTAGAGAAAAAGGGGAAGGCTTTTTCAAAGATGCTAAGTGGGGACCTTGGGGAGATGACAGAATTATTAGTTTTCTAATAATTATTAGTTTTCTAATAATACAAAGAGAGAGTTTTCCAGGTAGCTAGAAAAGCAAGCACGAAGGCTGTGGGCAATAAGTATCCTTGGTATGTCTGGGGATCAGCAAGTGCGGCACAGAGGCCAGAGCCTTGGCACGGACAAGAGGGTTAGGAAGTGAGTCATAAGGGCCAGGAGGGCCAGACGGGGCCTTGCCAACCACAGTGGGAAGTGGTTGTACCAAGTGTGAAGGAAGCAGGAGAGTGTTGGGCAAACCCACACCTAATAAGCACACTCACGAGAAATAGGAGGAGGCTCCGTAGAAGGAAGTGGACGTCACTTTCCTGGGTTCACACATGATACACGGCCAGTGACACTCCACATTGTGAGCCACCACAGGACGGGCGCCTAGGCTCCACGTGTGTATACGACAGGATACATCCTCCTGTCATGTGTCACCAGAAGAACGAATTAAAAAGAAAGAGAAATACAAGAGGCCAGTGGAAGAAACCTGTGGTCAGCATCGAACCAACCCTGCTATTCAACATGGCACCCGATCCTGAAGCAATACGACCACGCAAAAATATCCCATAGAAATTGGAAAAGTTTGCCATTTTTTTAAGAGAGAGAGAGACAGAAACTTTTTTAATATTTATTTCTCAGTTTTCAGTGGCCACAACATCTTTATTTTATTTGTATGTGGTGCTGAGGATCGAACCCAGCACCCCGCGCATGCCAGGCGAGCGTGCTACTGCTTGAGCCACATCCCCAGCCCCAAAAGTCTACCATTTTGAAATTATTCTCCACCTAGGGAACATAGGAAAGACTACTAGACTTAATGAAAACATTCGGGAAAATGGATAGACATAATGATCGATGGGAATCAATGGATCTCTTTTAATGCATAGATATCTTCTAATTAGTGGATATATTAACATTTTTTTAGAAGATTCAAAAATTAAAGACAAACAAAGACACCCACTTCCAATATGACTGTGTTAGGCTGAAAATGGCCTTCCAAATATGTCCTCGTCCTCATCCTGAAACCTGTGAATGTTGCCCTCTTTAGCAAAGAGGGGCCTTTGCAGTTATCAAATGCAGAATCTTGAGAGAGTGAGATTACTTGGGATTATGGGAATGAGCCCTAAATGGCATCCATGTGTCTTTATGAAAGGGGGACCGAGGGAGATTTAACCCAAGGAAGAGAAGACAGTCACAGAGACAGTGACTGGACTGAGGAGGATCAAGGGATAAATGCTGGCCACCACCAGACAGTGAAGGAGAACAGGAAAAGATTCTCCACCCCCACCCCACCCCCCCGGGCCTTGGGAGAACTCACGGTTCCCGGGATTTCTGCCCAGTTACATGACTTCATATGTCTAGCTGCAGAGCTGTGAGAGGTTGAATTTCTGTTGTTTAAAGCTGCCAAGTTTCTGGTAATTTGTTATAGCAGCTACAGGCAATTAATGCAATTAATAACTCTTGTAAAGAACATTGAAATAAACCCAAGAAGAATTGGGAAGAATGTTTAAATACATTACTTATAACTTGAAAGAAAAAAATGAATGGATGTTAAGAAATATACCATTTATATAGTGGATAATGCAATAAAATATAAATGTAAAGTGATGTAAAATTCCAAAGCAATCTTGATCAAAGCCAATTTTTTAAATAGAGTTTGCCAAGCTGATTTCTAGGCCTATTTGAAAAGGTCAGTACTTAGTTACAGCTAGGAAAATTTTGAGATAACAAAAAGGAAAAACTTTGTGTTTCTAATGCCCAGTTATGTAATAATAAATTTACAAGCTTTAAAAATTTATAGGAAATACTAGGAGATGTACAGAATGTTTCCCATATAAAAACTGGACCCAATGGCAGAGCGCTTGCCAAGCATGTGTGAGGCACTGGATTCCAATCTCAGCACCACTTATAAACAAATGAATAAAATAAAGATCCATCAACAACTTTAAAAAAATTAACCCAATCAATAAATGGGCAAAGAAACTAAACAGACACTTCACAGAAGGAATACAAGTGGTCAACAAATGTTCACCATCTCTAGCAATTAGAGAAATGAAAATAAAAACTACACAGAGATTCCATCTCACTCCAGTCAGAATGACAATTCAAGGACACAAGCAACAATAAATGTTGGTGAGGATGTGGGGGGAAAGGCACACTCATACATTGCTGGTGGGACTGCACGTTGGTACAACCACTCTGGAAGGCAGTATGGGGATTCCTCAGAAAACTTGGAATGGAACCACCATTTGACCCAGTTATCCTACTCCTCTATATATACCAAAGGATTTTAAATCAGCATTCTACAGTGACACAGCCACATCCATGCTTACAGCAGTCAAGTCACAGTAGCTAAGCTATGGAGCCAATGTAGGTGCCCTTCAACAGATGAATGGATAAAGAAAACGTGATACACACACACACACACACACACACACACAGGAATATTATTCAGCCTTAAAAAAGAATGACTTTATGACTTGCCAGCAAATGGATGGATCTGGAGACTATCACGCTAAGCAAAATAAACCAGTCCTCAAAAACCAAAGGTAGAATGTTGTGTCTGATATGTGGATGCTCTCACGCAACAAGGAGAGGAGAAAGGATGAATTGAAGTTCAGTAGACTAGACAAAGGGGAATGAAGAGGAGGGAGGGTGCACAGGAGTAGGAAAGACAGTGAAATGATTCTGACAAACTTCTCTAATGATGAATGCACCACAGTGACTCTCCACAGCATGTCCGGCCACAAGACTGGCATCCTAATTAGAATACGATGGACTCCACATTTGTATAAATATGTCAAAATATACTCTACTGCCATGTATAAGTAAAAAATATATAGGAAATAAATACTGGAAAAGGAAACCATGGAACCACATGCACTATAACAGACCACAGGCATCACCTAAGTGTAATACCTGTGATGGACATTTGAAGTAGTGGAGATGGGACATGCTGTGCTTCACACACCATGTGCCCCGGGGGGCCAAGGGCTGAGGGCTTTCCCAGTGCAGTTGTATTGGGAAGTGGTGGGGCTTCCAGAGGTAGGGCTTGGTGAGGGGGGGGTTAGGTCACGGGGACACCACCCCCAAAAGGGGTTACTGACTACCTTCAGGAGTGGGTTAGATATCAGGGGACTAGATTGGTTATGAGAGCAGGTTGGTATGAAGCTAGTCTGGCTTTCCCAACTCATCCTCTTGCTTTGTCTGTCTGTCTGTCTCCCTCCCCCCACCCCCACTCTCACAAAGTTGGTCCAGTAGTCGATAAAATAAAGTTCCTGTCCTGGCCTATAGATATTATCGAATGTCCTAAATATTTTCCAGGGAAAATGTCACCATATTTTGTTGTAATTGGCATTTCCCTAACACTGATTTGTCCTCCCTCCGATTCCTCCTCTGCAGGCTCTGTCTTTCTGGTATGTCATGATGGGCCCTTTCCCTCTCCTTCCTGGATCATTCCTGGTTCCTTTGGTAAACAGGGAAGGGAAGGTCAGAAAAACACATGTCCTCTGAGGAAACGCAGTAGCCCTTGCCTTGGTCCACGCTGTATTTCTAATTAGGCCGAGGGACAATCCCTGCCAGAGGCAGCACTCAGGACACCTGGAACAGGGAGTGAGTGATTCCGACAGAATTCGGCACTGGAAAAGGCATTCCCACTGAGAAAATCAAGGCGCCAAATAGGATTTGCCAGAAGCTAATTTGCTCAAAGGATTAATATAAATAATATTTGTAATTGTGTCTTTTTTCTTGGTCACTCTCTAGAAGTTTACCAATTGTATTTATTTTTCCCCCAAAGAAACAGCTTTTAGTAATTAAGTTTCTTTACTGTTTTTCTGTTTCCAAGATGATTTATTTATGCTATTAATTCCATTATTGACTTCCTCTTGCTTTTGACTTAATTTGGTTTTTTTTTCTTTGTTAAGAAGGTTGCATCATTGACTTGAGACACATCTTCTTTTCTAATGTAAAGCTTTAGGCCATAAGTCACCCTCTAAGGACTGCATTAGTCCTTCCCTCTGGTGCTCTGCGCTTTCATTTTTATCCAAGTAAAATGATTTCTAACTGCACTTGTGACTTCCTCTTTGATTCACAGATCATTTGAAGCGTGATGTTTAATTTCCCATATGTTTTGTAAATTTGTAGATATCTTTCAGTTATTGGTTTGTTTCTATTCCATGATGGTCTGAAAACATCTTTTATATAATCTCAGTTCTTTTAAATGTGTTATGGTTTGATTCAAGGCACAAAATAAGGTCGATGTTAATGAATGTGTCAAGTGCACTTAAAATAAGAATTTGCTTTGGCTAGAGATGCAGCTCAGTGGTGGGGAGCTTGCCTGGAATGCCAAGGACGTATGTGCGTATCACCTCATTCTGACTGCTGAGAGGGCCTGGGAGCAATGACATCCCAATAGTGTCATCCACATCCTAGTTCTGAAATGACATTGTCCAGGAAAAGATATGAGAACTATTGGAAAAACAACTGACCACATGGTTTATCAAAAAGGCATAGAAGTCAAACCGAAAGAGCTTCCAATGGCCAAAGCAGAAAAATTTTCAGAAAAAAAATAGATAATGAAGCATTGAGTTATAACTCAAAGTATAGCATAAATAAATATACATGAGCTCAAACTGATATAAATGATTGAATGAATAAATAAATGTGCTATCATTTGGGTATGAGGTGTCCCTCCAAAGGCCCATGTCAAATGTCACTTAAGTCAAATTCATTGACAATAATAACTAAGTTGATTTGTCTCAGGTATTTTGTCACAGCAACAGAAAGATAACACGTGGGAAAACATAAAAAAATTTTTTTTACAGCAGAATTCCAAATAATATGAATGATATTAAAGGGTACTTAAAATTTTAGTAACTTTTATTATCAACAAAAATCTGAATTTTGTTTTGTAATGAAATCTCTAAATTAGTCTAAGAAAAAAATAATTTCATCCCTTCTGAGAGAATAGTATGTCTCTCTACTTATTAAACTCTCTGTGGAGCATTTTGTAGTTTTTATTCATTTGGGATCTGATCCTTTTTATTAAGATGGTTTCTAATTTTAAGCTTTGTGTCGTTATGTAAATTGGCATTTCTGTTCCTAATTTTAATCTAGGTTATACTAGTATATGGTATCTTATTAGGAAAATTTTCTTAATAATACCAAAAGTTTGCACATTGAAATATTTTATGTTATCTGAGTCTAATACATTTAAAATAAAAACTTTGTATCCTACTTTCTAATAATTATATATCTTTTTTTAGATTTTATTAAATTTCTTTAAACTTTAAATTTTATTAAATTTCTTTTTTAAAAAAAAAACCCAGTTTGAATGAGGACATGGGTTATATTATAGATAACGTTTATATTCCATTTTTCTAAGACTTGACATTAAGATCTAATACTATATTTGAATTCCAGGTCGAATGGTTACCAGAAGAGAAATATGAAGACAGGGCACCTTACCTGAGGGTGTCTCTGTCCCCAGGTGGGAATGGAGACTTGATGTGGTCTAAAGGTGTGGAGAAGGGTACACGAGACCTGGGATGGACCATCTGGGATTACCACCCTTGGCTGAAATTTGGCTGGAATATGCTGGAAGCTAACCCTGGGTAGTCTTGGATTCCTGGTGCCAAAGGTCTTCCTAAAGGACTGAGAAGTTGGAGGGAGGTTGGGAAGGAAGGCACCCCCAACATCAGAAGCTTGACCTGAAGTGGAAGTTCCAATGTGGTGCTGGGAGACCCGGCCTGAGAAAAGAATATGAGTCACCAGAAGTAGCCGTCCTGTCCAGACTCCACCCGTTGTCCCTGAGAAGCAGCCTGCGCATTCCCGCCCCTGTTCTCACGGGAGGAGCAGAGAGGCAGGGAATGTCAGGAGCAACCCCGACGTTCTCCACTTAGGCAAAAGCGCATCCTGCTCCTTCCAGAGGCCTGGCTCACCCTGAAGCCCAGCCCTGGGTCCCTTTAAATGTGTCCTAGCGACTGGCTCCTCAGGGAAGCATCTGTGGTGTGTCTGGGGACAAGGTGAGTGTTTCCATGGAAATCCAGTGGGGAAGAGGATGAGCAGGACGGAGCCGGGGCTGGAGAGAGACTCTGGGAGAAGGAGCAGTGGAGGGTGGAGAGGAAGACCCACAGTGAAGGACAGAGGTCGGGAATAAGGGTCTGCTCTGGACAAAGCAGGAGCCCACTGGGAAGGGCGGCCTCTGAGCTCTTACAGGGAGGTGGTAAGTGATCCGGATTGCCCCGTCCCTGGCCCATTTTTCTGACTAGGCATATCCCAAATTTCTTTTATACACGATTCTCTACCAATTTCTAGACTCCATTTGAACATAGATTCACGTGGGTAGAATTGCAATACACTAAACGTGTCCTTGCAATGGCCCGAGATGTCCATTCCAGTATTTCCAATGCCTCAATTTAGTAGCTAAGCAATCACTTATTAACCATCTGTCGAATGCCAAGAACCAGAAGAATCTGGAGATAAAAGTGAAGGGGTCGCACTCCTTGTCCCAGAGAGGTTTCTCTAGAAGTGTATACTTTAGCTACCCTCCCTGTCACCCTGGGGGGAGACTTCAAAATGGGAAAACTTAAGAGCTTTAAACATTGAGTTACAGTGTAGCTTTCTTTTCTTTTCTTTTTCCATTCAGGTCTCCCCAAACCCCACCAAGATGTCCTGTCAGCCAAGCCAGCAGCAGTGCCAGCCTCCTCCCAAGTGTCCCACTCCCAAATGTCCCCCTAAGTGTCCTCCCCAGTGTCCAGCCCCATGCCCAGCTCCGGTCTCTTCCTGCTGCGGCTCCAGCTCCAGCTCCGGGGGCTGCTGTGGCTCCGGGGGTGGCGGTGGCTGCTGTGGCAGTGGTGGCAGCAGTGGGGGCAGTGGTGGCAGCAGTGGGGGCAGTGGTGGTGGCCAGCAGTGTGGGGGCTCGGGCGGCTGCTCTGGAGGCTGCTGCTGAGCTGGGCCAGGAGATCCCTGAAGAACAGGTTCACCTAAAGGGCAAAGGACTATCCCAGCCTCGAGGGTGACCTCCGCCTCCCTCCTCTGCTCTCCTCTGTCCCCATCCAACCAATACCCCCGCAAGGCTGGCTTCTCAGAGGCCACCACAGCTCTGCACATGGTGAATTTGTCTTCTTTTGCCTTATGTCAATATCTGCATTCATAAGATCATCGAAAATACCCTAAAGCATGTGCTTCACAACAGTCAACTTACTTTAAGCCTCAATATGACTTTTCTTTAAAAAAAAAAAACACTTTTTTTTTCCTTTTATCTAAATCCTAATGCTTCTTGGATAGGAAAAGAGATTTTTTTAAAAAAAACTGGATTGGCGGAAAATCAGTCTAATAAACATTAATAGATTACTTCTTTTAAAATGCGTTTATTAATGCACTGCAGTTATACGAAATAGCGGAGTTCATTCTGACATGATCGCACATGCAGGGAATATTCTTCATGTGTTTATACCTTCAATAAAATCAAAAGTTCTGCACTATTTGTGAAACTAATAAATAAGGGTTGACTATAATTCCAGACAAATTTAACTTTAAAAAATACTTTGGTCATGAAGTAGGCATGCCACTCAAATTCTTTAGACAGAAAATCCTACCTACGTAAGTAAAAGTTGACTTGTTGCTTTATACTCATAATTTAAGGCAACATCCCCCTGCTAAAAGATTGAGGTTAAGGCAGCAGAGCTGCCCATGTCCACCTGGGAATGGAATGGGGAAAAGTACTGGTCTTTGTAGCTGCTCTCATTGGTTGTACTGTGGATATATGGTTTAGTTAAATACTGTAGAGACCCAATCTTTAAAGAAAACCCATTTGCAGAGACCCAGTAGTCAGGATTGGAATCCAGCAAAATATTTTCCTTCTCTCCATTCTCTGTCCTAGAGGTAAAGAGTCCCCTAACCACAAAGCTCTGCTGATTTAGGGCTCTCTTCCAGGACAGAAGCATTGGATTTGATAGAGCTAGTCTTGCAGACCTGTCTTTGCATGTGGTCATGCAGGAAGCTCAGATGCATTTACTGAGAGCAAGTACAGAACTGAGGTGGGGGTCAGAGTAGCCACTGAAATGAACCTGGTTGGTTGGTGCTGCTCCTGTTCTCACACTCACCACCAGCTGAAGTTACATATTTTTTTTTCTTTTCACTTGCTAAGTGCGTCTCTTCTTCTTCCTGGAGAAGAGTGGACCTTATTCTCTATGTTAGACAAAATGTACATGTTCAGGATATCAGTGTCAGCCATGAAAAGAGAGCACTCTGGCTTTTTGAAATATAGTGAGGTCCATGCAGGGGATTTTTTTATCATCAAGGGTTTTGAGAGGCTGAAGAAGTAAAAGGAATTCTTGGAGTTACTCAGAGATCTGGAAGCATCAGGGGTAGGGCAGCATCACCCAAACTCCTGTTGTGGTCCTAGGACCTGCCAAATAGCTGCGCTGGCTCAGGATGCTAGAAACAAACAATCCTCCTTGCTCCGCCCTCCCAGAGAGCCCTGCTGGGACCACTCACAGGACACTATCCGAAACTCTGGTTCTGGAGTTCACCCAACAACATAATGGGGGTGGGAAAGGGCGGAGGTCAGTGGCTGCCATGGCTGGGGCTGGACGGACAGGTCACGACCTTTCAAGAATGCAGTCCAGGTGAATTGAAAGAAGAGCCCTATTCCTCATGCCGTCCACCCACTTCAGTCTCACAGATGCTGATGCTGTAAGGGACCTGAGTGTTAATCTAGTATATATTCTTAACTATTAAGTATCATGGAACAAATTAACTAGAAGGGCTACAGGGAGCTTTTTAAAAACAGCAGATCTTCCTAAGAAGAGCAGCTCATTAGGGCTAAATGACACTGGTATTCACCCGCATCCCGGCAGAGACCAGATCCCCAGGTCCTGTTTTAGTCCCCTCTCCCTCCAGAGATGAGTATCTGCAGCTATGATCCTGTGAATCCACTGGACTATTATTGCATGAATCCACAAGTCTGTGTTTCTATGAGCTGGTGTCCAAAGAAACAAATGGGAGGAAACTTCTAGGGACTTTTGGAGATAACCCCATGACTCATCCTGGAGCTGGCTCCTGTCATCTGACTTCTCCATGCCTTGCCTCCAAAGCCTATAAAATGGGTGGAGCACAACCCACCCACCTGTTTAGGTGGCACATGGATGCCGTGTCTCTCACCAGGGATGTTGGCGTTGCCTGGAGATGTCAAAACCATTAGTGAGATCCTGACCCCAGAGAGCAGGAAGTGAGCCTTACCAGATGATGTGAGATGTACAGACTGGCCAATATGGGACAGCCCTTCCTACGTGGATGGAGCCTGGTCTGAGTTATACTCTCAGTGTAAAGCACCCTCATCCATCCATCTTCATCCATCCATCCATCCATCCATCCATCCATCCATTAATATGTTCACTCGGTTAACGTCTCTCTGGTCTTATGATGCTAGATGGTGGCTTGAAAATGAAAATCATAGTGGGAACAGCTCCATGGACAGCTAGGTCGTGGAAGTCTGCCTTTCCTTTTTAGAACAGGGTCCTACAATCACAGGTAGCCTGGCTGGAAGGGGCTTCCCTAACTAGAGAAAATGAAATGCCCAGAGAGTCACAGAATGGGGCTGTGGTAGAATCAGAAGAGCTCAGCTCTCCCTATTTGCACCCTCAGTCTCTTTTCTATTTTGTGGACCTGAGTTAAATTGACCAGCTTTGGGGGGCATTTCCTTCCTGTGAAGTGCAGTGTTCCATCCTACATACAACATAGCCCGCTTCTTAATGACCAACTGGTGAGTGACTGAAAAATATGGTTCCTAAGCAAGACGGACTTTAATGCCAGAGGCAGTATGTCATGGTGAAAAAACAATTAAATCTGCAGTCCCTTATGCCTTGGTTCGAGTTCTGGCTCTGTGACTTCTAGCTATGTGAGCCCGGGCAAGCTACTTGTTTGTTTCTTTGAGACACTACTGTGAAGACAAAATTTGAAAAGCTATTCGTGTGAAGGAGCTGACCCTACTAAGAGGTTGCTGCTTTCCCCTTCCATTAACAGAACGTCAGGCCTGGATTACCCTCAGGAGAGATGCTTCGAGGAGCAGGAATGGGAAGACTTGGACCAAAGTCCCTCCCCACTCATCCCTCCCACTGGGAGAGGGACTGGTGGGCTCCATAGGGGAGGTTATGGAGTGTGACATGCCCATCAGGCAGGGATGACAGGAGGAGGCAGGTCACTTCCCAAGCTTGGGGCAGAACCTCCTCTTCTTATTTCTTCCAAATTGTTCTGGAGCACCTTATAAGACCTGGCTGGAGGTGGGAGAGGGTCTGTGAAATAGTGGGCTTTGTATTTTTGTTGTTGTTGTTTAGGAAATTTGTGAGCCTAAAAGCTTATGGATTCAGGGGAATTCAGGATCTATTTTGGACAAATACAGGAGTATCTTTTACCTGAGAGGCTCTGGCTGATCCTACGTGACATTTGGAGCCAGTGTTAGGCGCAGACTCAAAACTAGCCTCTTACACTGAGCAACCCAAGATGGCTCAGGAAGGAGAGTTCAGGCTCTGGGAATAGACAGGTTTGGGTTCCAGTGATACTCCATCACCTAACCGTTGAGATAGGCCACTGGGTCTCAGTTTCCTCTTTTGTAAAAATGAGGCTGACATAACCCTGCTCACAAGTTAACTGCAAAGATTAAACGTAGACAAAAAGGCTAAGAGAGCTCACAGTACAAATTACGTGCTCAAGAGCTATCATCTCACCTTTCTTTCTAACATCTACTGCTTTGGGGAAAGGAAAGGTGGCAGGATTCCAGGATGGTGCTCTGCCCAGATAGAAAAGCCAACACACGGGAGTGATAAAGATCATGTCTGTGAAAGCAGATCTCCTGCATATGAATTCTGGTTTCTCTACCTACCTGCTTTGGAGGAGAGTAACTCCCTAAATCTTTCCGGGCTTCAGTAGCATCCACCTGCGAATGTACCCACCTAGTCAATTGTTTAGCACCTAAAAAGCATGGAGCTAGGTGTTAGGTGCTACTATTATTGTGATCACACAGGGTTCATTGGGCTGTGATTCCTCCTACTCTGGGTTCTTGGGAATCTAAGCCTGGAAGTGAGACCCAGGAAGGGAAGGAGGAGGAGGTCCCAGAACAGAGGTGTCTCTATGTCTAGACCTAGAGTCTGGGATCATCAAGCGCATACCCGGTTTCTCAAGTGTACTTGGAATAACCCGATGATCCATGGGGGCTTGTTGCTATTCTGATCCAGAGAACACTGAACTACACTCTTGTGCCCGAAACCTACACCAGCATAAACCACCAAGAAAGCCCCCTGAACAAATACCCAGATCCAGGTAGCAACACACAATGTACCCAACATTGCGGATCTAGCTGTATCTTGGACAAGTCTTTGAAGACTCCAGTGGCCTAGAAACAGCTCCATTAGGGACGGATTGCATGAGCATCACTCATAACTTCTAGGAAAAGAAGGTAGACTTGTTTCATGAAGAAGGCAGCAGGAATCATTTATCTGTTTGGGAAAATTCAAAGTCAAGCCGAGACATGCCCTGCCTGTGACTGAGGAGCCAGGCGTACTGGGGAGGAATCTCGCCAATGCAGCATCAGCCCTGGTCCTCGTGATGTCCGGTGTTTCATTAGATGCCATTAAATTGCCTCATTGCCGCCCTATAAAAAGTCTCCCGACTGCCGGTTCCTCAGATCCTTGCCTCCTTTCAGTCTTGCTTCTTCAGGAAAGAAGGTAAGTCTCTCCACCTGGGGTAGGGACTTGTCAAGAAATAGAGCGGGTGAGGTTGGGCTGGAGAGACACAGGATGAAGGACGAGCCAGGACTGGACCCTGGACAGCCGTGAAGACAGACGGCGGTACAGCCGGCGGGAAGCCTGGAGCCGGGGACGCGAGAGTCCAGGGACAGGTGTAGCAAGTGGTTCTGTGTGGGAAGGGAATCCAGAGACCCGTGCTGCCCACACCCCTTCTCTGAGTGCGCTTGTGGGGTGTTCTCTTAGGTCCACTTATTAGGGAAGTAAAATGAGGTCCGGCTGATCAGGGAGCAAACGGCGGACACGTAGCCAACCTTGTCCTTGCTCTTGGCTCCTGTCAGGCTCAGCTTGAGACTTGAGTAGCTCAGGGTCTGCTGACATCAGTTTTCCTTCTTGGGGTGCTCCCTGGCTGCAGACAGTTGGCAGCTGCCAGGGGTAAAGCATTTGGGTGCCCATGATCTTCTCAGGAAGGTCCCGGCCTGCCCGTCACTCTGTCCCAAGGGGAAGCTGCATTTTTCCTCTGGAAGACTTCTAAGGTTCACAGTTTTGATGAGACCTCTCTTTTCAGATTTCACAAAGTCACAGCAAGATGTGTGACCAGCAGAAGCAGGCACAGTTTGCTCCGTCTTGTGTGAAAGGTTCAGGATTGGGGGCTGCCCAAGGGTCCGGTGGTGTCGCTGTTCAGGGCCAGGGTCCGGGCCAGACCCGAACTGTCTGTGTGACAGGCCCTGCTCCCTCGCAGCCTCAGACCTTTGTGACGTACTTAGCTCCAATCCCAGCTCAAACCTATGTGAGGGTCCCAGCTCCCTGCCAGACATACGTGAAGTGTCCAGTTCCCTGCCAGAGGAAAACCTACGTGAAGTGCCCGGCTCCCTGCCAGACGACCTCCGTGAAATGCCCGACCCCCTGCCAGACCTATGTGAAGTGCCCGGCTCCCTGCCAGACCACCTGTGTGCAATGCCCGACCCCCTGCCAGACGTATGTGAAGTGCCCGGCTCCCTGCCAGACGACCTACGTGAAATGTCCGGCTCCCTGCCAAACCCAGACGTATTACGTCCAGTCTTCTCCTTCCCAGACCTACTACGCTCAGGCCTCTGGGGGTGGCTCATCCTCACAGGGCTGTGCCCCTGACCCATGCCCTGCTCCCTGTTCCACCAGCTACTGCTGTCTGGCTCCCCGGACCTTCGGGGTCAGTCCCCTGAGGCGCTGGGTCCAGCGTCCCCAGGGCTGCAACACAGGATCATCAGGCTGCTGTGAGGATTCTGGCTGCTGCAGTTCTGGGTGCTGCAGCTCCGGGGGCTGCGGCTCTGGGGGCTGCGGTTCTGGGTGCTGCTGTTTGGGAATCATCCCCATGAGGTCCCGAGGTCCTGCGTGTTGTGACCGTGACGATGACTGTTGCTGTTAAATATAAAAGGACGGGCCTGCTCCAGAGCGCACAGCCCCGCTCTGCCTTCTGAGACCCTCACCAGCTGTGTCCCCTCCCTGGCCCACCTCAGTGATGCAGAACCTCCTCACTCCACCTCCGTCCTTCGCTTCTTTATCAAGGCAGCCTGCCAAAGTTAGCGCAAACCCCAAACTTTGGCAAGAATAAAACCATGAATGCAATGCCCGGTGGCTTCCTGTCTGTCTCTTTCATTCACATTCGTGCTTTTCTGTCTGAAAAGCTCTCTCTCTTCTCTTGTTTTTCAATTAGAAGAATGATCTGCATCAACATGAGCAAGCAGACCAACCTGGTCAACCCACAGCCTGGGCCCTCCTGCCTTCTAGAGGGCTGGGCATAGCTCCTCCATGCAAGTTAGCAGGATTCAGGCTGAAGATCTGGGCTGGGGCCGCCTCTTTCCTGCCCTCTGATTAGTCTTAGAAGAAGGTCCGGCCAGGAACAGGCCTTCATGGCCGCATGATTAACATATGTAACCTCTTGGGTTTATCTTTCTGGATGTTGAAGGGATTGGGAAACCCAGTCTTCTCTCACCCATTACCGGATGACGGTCCCACCGCTGTGGCTGTAGCTTGAACCCACAGGGGACTTTGATAGATTGCATTTTCTTATCTCATAGGCCACAGGGTCCAGGCCTAACAAAGAGTCTACAGCTCTCCTGAAGTGGGTAGACACTGCCCAGGATGGCTCTGGCCGTCAATGAGAGGTCTCCACGGGGAAGCTGAACATGTGGGAAGAGCTCCCTCCGGCCAGTTGCCCATCATTATTAGCATTTCTTTCTCCTTTGCACGGCCATCTGTGGAGGGTTCTGTTGGGTGGACTTATATAACAAGAGACTCTAAAACGCACACATTAAAAATTGGGCAGAGGGATCACAACTATTTAAAACAATGCCACAGACCATAGGAAACCACATGTTTGGTGAATGCATAAAAGAATGAGCGAGAGGCGGGGAGAGTGTGTTACTGAAGCAGTCTCTGGTTTGTGCTGGGACCCCAGCAGAAAGTCAGCTTGAGTCCTTTGGTGCCTTTGGATATCTAAAAACACGTAGCTGCTCAGATCATACCCCACTGCCCATCCAAACAGCTTAAACTGGCAGCCCAGCCCCTGGAGGCCCCCTCGGAGTCAGGAACAGCCCTACTGGGGACCTTGTGCTCCTCTTGAATTTCCAACTGAGAAGGTGGAATATGCTTATTCTGCAACTTATATGAGCATGAGATTTTTTTTATACTTATCACTTAAAATTATATAGACATCCAGAGCTGTGTAAGAATGTTATTAGTACATACAGAGGTTGTAGATCAAAATTAAAACTGGTCAACTTCTAGTTCCGTACTTGTTCTAGGGATAGCCTTACTCGGTTTGGGTTTTATCGGTCTAGACCTTTGTCTGAGTATTGCTTATACATAGAACTCACGAGCTTAGTAATTCCTGAAGCCCTCTGTGGTCTCGTCTGCAGAGAATGGCGTCCAAAGAGCCCAGCCCAGCGCCGATGTATCACAGAATACTGTAGGGAATCCACTCTGCCACCCATCACATACTTTTAAAAATCCCGTTTTCCATTCCTTTCATTATTCAACCTCCACAGTTGCTTAGTAATTCCTCATTAAACTCCCCAATATTCTCTAATATCCAGGCTCTGTGGCCTCTCTCACTCTCTCTTCACTGACTGCGTTCCTGCCCTCTGCTGCCCAAGGCTCTGGTCCTAACCATGCGGGTTGAATCTTTCCAACTTCCTCTTCACTTTCTCTCTTCTCCTCCCAATCTTGGCGTCTCTGTTTCGGAGAAAATGACCGAGGAACAAAAACCTCCCCTTTCCTCCTGCTATCCTAATTCTCTCTCTCTCTGGCCAATTGTATTGATTTTGTATGGGAGGAAGGGAAGGAATTACAAAGCTTAGAGACAAACACATGAGATTTTTGTGGTTGCTTAGGAATATGGAGTAAGGAAGAGCAGGGAATGAACCCCGACTCATTAATGAATCTCAGTCGATTTCTTAATAGTCCCTTTTTTTTTATTTTGTAGGATCACAATATATATATATATATTGTTCTACAACAAATGAATGTTGAGCATGAATTCTGGTTAGCGCATGTAATCATATCATTTTTTTTTTTGGTATTCTATCATTTCCATCGTGTGTCTAGTCGATGATTTATCTGTTCATTCCCTTATTACTGTTTTTTTCATTTATTTCTCTTATGATTTTCTTTTTCCTTCTCTGTCTCTTTCTTTTTTTTATTTGAGTGGCTATTAAGGCTTTTAAAATGTTTTCAATATAACACACTTTCAGAGAAGTACACAAATCATAAATTAGTACTCAATGAACACACCTGTGTGACCACCACCTACAGCCTAAAAAGTTAATGTCATTTTGAAAATAAATACAGCCCCCGATCCCCATGAAGTGGGGGACTGAGTTTGGATTCGGCACTGAACAAACCTTTGGACTAGCCCTGCCGTGGGTTTAGGAGACGGGTAGAAAAGACAGTGTAAAGAGATGTGGCCACGAAGGGAACCAGACTCTGGAGGCAGCCAGGAGCACCCCTCAGTGAACCCTAACACCCGACAGTGGGGACCTCCTCTTTTATGGGCTTCAGGAGACTGAGCGGCCTGAGGCCTAGGCGGTTTGGAAGAAGGATAAGCAACTTGTGTCAGATTTTCATTCATTCACCCAATAAGTAGATACAGAACATCTACTCTGTTCTCAGCACTATTTCTACCATTTTCAGAGCTTATAGGAAAGAGAGAGAGAGAGAAGAGAACACAATCCAACAAAGTGAAGATGCATCTAAGACTACAACTATGAGGGGAGAATCCAAAGCACCCCATGATGTGGGAGATGGAAAGTGTAACTTGATCCCCAGGTGGAGTAGGAGTCAAGGACAGAGTGGTGAGGGAGAATCCTCTCCAGGCAGAGGTCAGAGCACAGGTGGGATTCTGTGGAAGGAGGGGGACCAACAAGTGTAAGGATGTGGCAGGCAGGAAGGGCGGATGAGGTGACAGGGCCAGAGGGCCTGAAGGTTCTGCCAAGTGCTACATTGCGCCTACAGAGGTGTCCAAGCCGCCCCTGAGGAGTGTCCAGCAGGCAGGTGGTACCACATCAGTAGTTGGGCCTTTTAACAGTTCTCTCTGCAGAAAGAAATTCATATTTCTAGAGCATATTTAACAGATAATCCAAAACAGTTGCCCAATGGCATCAGTTTGCCCTCCTCCCCCCAAGCTCCCACCAGGTGCACCTCCCCTTCTTTGGGTCCAGTTGGAACATCTACAAAATGATAGCTTGGGCCCTATTATAAATAAGGTGCTTTCAAGTGCCAGTATCCGGTGGTCTTTGCCTCCCAGCCTAAGGCCCATTGCTGCTTGATACTGACGCTTATTTCCAAGATTGATGGCCGTACCCTTCAGAATATTCCATTTCAGGACATTCTTAGGTTAACCAAAAGTTCAACATGAGCCTGCTTTTGATAACTCAGAAAAATGTGATGCCCCATTTCTTAGGTTAAATAATCCAGACATCCTAATTCTGGTCCCTCCTCAGTATGTACCTGAGGCTAAACCACCAGTGATTTAGAAAGAATGGTAAGTCCAGAAGATGAAGTCCAACCCCTGGGAAACTGAGGAGAGTTCTCTTGGACAGGCTGGGGGGCTGCTCTCTGGAATTCAGAATGAGTCTGCTTCCCCACAACTTTTCTGAAGTGGTAGAAGAAGTCTGCAGAGTAGAGTTCTAAGGCCCTTCCCTGAGTAGGATAGTTTTTATGATGTTTCCTCTTCCAGGAAAATGCTTCTGCAATAATCTCTGATAAATAAGGCTGATGCATACAGGTAGACTTCCTATTTCACCCAAATCCATCGTGAAAAGCATACTCATGTAATGTACATTTTCATTTTACACCTATTGTAAATAGATTGTGTATGAATACTTGGCCAATGTTATTAAGTACCTGTAAGAAAAATGACTCCAATCTATTTTTGAAACCTAAAGGGAAGAACAGAGAGAATCGCCCTTTATTTGTTGAGGGCCTTCCATGTGCTGGACACTGCTGCTCCCTTTACGCGTGACATTCTCTTACCTGATTGGTCTCAACTACTTGGCAAGTTGGGGGTGGGGGGAGAGACAGCTGGCACCTTGGTAAAGCTGGACCTTTGAGTCAGTCAGACGTGGTTACTGAGCCTGCGACTCCACACATGTAACATGATCTCTGCACGCACGCCAACTGTGTCCCATAAAACTGCCTAAAACAGTGCCTAGCACATCTTAGCTAAGTGACACAGTTTTCCTATCCTCACTTGGAAGGATCGTGCCAACAAATATGAAAAGTGACTTGGTCAGAAGGTGACAATCCTGTCAGATAAAAAGTATTGTCTCCCAACTTTTCCTACCTCTGTCCTTAGCCCAGCTCTACCACAAATTTCTGTTATCCCTTTGAATAAGCCGCTTTCTCTTTGGGCCTCCATTCCTTCCTCTGTAAAATGGGTAAGGTGGGGGACGCCATCACTGGGGCCTTCTCCAGCTCTCACAACCTCCATGTCAATTCCTTGGATCTTCCTCAAAGTTCAGAGGTGTCTTCCTGAGATGCTGGAGATGGGCAGAGGTTGGTGGGTCACCTCCTCCATCTCTGGGAACAGCCCTTCTCCTGGGGTCGGTGCCGGGCAAGAAGGGGAATCTGAACAGTCCCGAGACAGAAGTCGGTGGAGAAAATGTCCCAATCAGATCTGATTCCTGTAAGCAGCTCCACCCCTGGAAGGCTGCTGCTGACCTGATTACACATCTGCCGGGTGAGACAGACGGGTGTTGGGGTGGGCTGGGCCCTGAGGGACGGAGAGGGGGTGGAATAGCATGTGCAGCACCAGGCTGAGAAAGGCCGGCGGTGAGTAATATTCGCAGAGATCCCCGTGGCCAGCCTCGTGTTTGGCCCACACGGACGACCTGCTGGGAGACCTGTTCATCTTAACCTACCAGCCTGGGCACAGCGCGAGCCCGGAGCCAGGCCTTATTTGCTTTGTTGTCTCCCAGGTCAAGCACAAGGTGACACTTAATATATTCTTGCCGAATAAAGGACTGAATCACCCCCATTCCTGTGTCTGTCCTATGGAAGGTTCCCTATAGTGTGTGACTCCATTCTGAGTACTCAGGGGACACCAGAGAACACTCATGGGTTCAGCTTCTAAGGCTTTCTCAGAAAGCCACCAAGCTAGATCCTGTCTACTGTCACGAAACCATCGTGGTGCCAAGCGCTCAGCATAGCCCTCCTCAATCACCCCGACTCAGCGTGTCCTCTGTCCCTCACCCTCCCTTGGGTGCTGCTCGGCCTGATTGTTTTACTACCTGATACTTTGTTCCTTATTCATCTGTTTATTGTTTTGCTTTTCCTGTTGGAATAAAATCCCCCTGAAATTGGGGGGAGCAGCAAGGTTAAATTTAGTTGATATGGTTTTTTGGAATTACAAAGCAATTTTAAATCTATTATCCCATTTTAAAAGCAGCTGTAGGCAATAGTAAGGGAAAGATCAATATCATTAATGCTTTGTGGTAACCGATGAGGAAACTGAAGTTCAGAGAAGTTAAATGATCGGACCCAGATCCACATGGTGGGGGGCGGCGGGGGGAGGGGGCAGGACCCAGAACAGAAGTTATGCACACAAATCACATTCTAATTCTCATTTTTTATGACACTTGGTGCCCCTTGGTTCCTTCTACTCTCTTTTTCTTTTCCTCCTCCGTCTGCTTCTTGTTCTTCTGTTCACCTGAAAGAGCTTTTCAGAATGAGCCTGTTCCTTCTAAGACAGATCTCCTAAAAGCTTGATTTTCATCGTCCCTACGATTGGGGACTTTTAGCCTGGGAATGACCCAAGGAGGCTCCAGAAAGCCCAGGGATAGTGGAGTCTGGGCTCACGTCTAAGGAGTTCCCACCTGACCCCCACCTGGAGCTCTCGACCTCAGGTCCCCCACCCTCAGGAAGGCTCCCTCATTCCCTAATGAGCCTGCACTGAGCACATGCTCTGTACTCCGTGCTGGGTGGGGGAGCACGGGATGAAGGAAGCATGTTCTCCACTGCCCAACAACAAAAGTAGATGACACTCACAATAGATGAGGCCTTAAGGGACGGGAGCATGAAGAGGCTCATCTTGTTTGGAGGGGAAGGCCGGGTCAGGCTATGAAGAGCCCGTAATGAAGCTTAAGCCAGAGTCGGGGACAGGACAGTGGGCTCTCACTTGAAATGGACTTGTGAGAGCCATTGAGGCCCGGGGGGGAGGGCCGCCCACTGGAGCTTCTGCTGAGGACCGGAGGATCCGTTCTGGGACCACCTTCAGCAAAGCTCGTGGGTGGAGGTTCCTGCACAGCAGCAGGCGTGTGCAGGTGGTTTCTTGGGCTCAGCCCACCTGGAGAGTCGAGCCCAGCTAACACAGGGTGGTCTCCCATCAGAGTTCCCATCCTGTCCAGAGATGGGTCTAACTTACACCCTCATCAGCAAGCTCCCCAGAATAAAAAGCTTGGGGGTTTTACCCTTAGGCAAAAGCAGCTACTCGCACAGCGGGAAGAACAGGAGCTTTGGAATCCAACGCCTCAAGGTTCTGACTTCACTTCTGCCACTTACAGCAAGTTCAGTGAACAGGGTGGGTTTGCTTCTTTGAGTCTTAATTTCTTCGCTTCTAAAATAGAAATATCAGTAGTGGCTTTGTGGCTCTATTGAAAGGGTTAGATAAAATGACACATGGAGATTTTACAAGCCACTGTGGACATTCAACCTTTGTGTTTTCTTATCTTTCCGCCATCTTTGACGGTCATTTGTGTCCTTAATACATAACATCTCTTTTCTTCCCTTTTCTATTCTATCTCCTAGGCAGAATGCTTATATACTGGAATCTCTACAAGAAGAATTTTCAGGACCTAGTCTGGTGTCTGCCCTACTAATAGGTTCCTGGTTATTGCTCTGTGTTTTTTGGAGGGGGGCAGAGGGGATGAGCAGATTGAGACTGGAGTCTGATATCTGATGTGGTTGTCTTGAAGGAGCCAGGAGCTACCCATGGTCCTGTGACTAACAGGTGGACCCTCCCTCTAATTCAATGGGTGTTCTTGGTGTCAATCATTTGTACATGAGATAGATAGTCTAACAGGAAAATCAGAACTTGGAAGACTGCTGGAGTCAGCGTTTCTGTCTCTCTTTGGCCCCTAGAATTCTCGGATATGTGTAGAAGACGTGGGAAAAACAGGACTTCTGCCACACATTAGAAAAGTAAGCAAAACTATGGAGAGAAGTCCCTGTCACCAGGCTGAGAGAAGAAAATTTTAAACTGAGAAAAATCACCTAGTAGTATCCAGTTCCTCTCCATTCTTATTCAAGTCCCCGCCCTTTCTCTAGACACCCCATCTTTACCACTGTGGGGCTCTTCATTCCCCCGTCTGCTCTCCTTTTGCCCTGGAAGATTAACAAAGCTGTTCAGGCCCAGTTTGAGCTTCTACTGGGCTTTGGGATAGAGCTATCAGTATGGGGCTGTCCCCTGCGGGGAACATGCGATGGGACCTACATTCCTGACCCCGTGAGCATGACCTCTTGGACTGTGCTTTTGGGGGGCATGGCTTCAAGGAGGGCTGAGTATTGAGGGAGATATAAAGAGGAATTCACCTGAAAGAAAATGAAATTCATAGAGTTAAAGTGTTAGTTTTGAAGAAGTCTTTATGAGCTGTTAAACTCTCTTCGTTTTAGGGCAAGCTTAACTGTCCAATCTAAGGCAAAATCACAAGTTAGCTGCAGGTTTTGGATTAAACTCAACTCTGTACCATATCATCTCCAGCCTTATGATCTCCTTAGCTTCACTAGTGCAAAGGAATAAAAAGAGCAAAGAAGAATAACACGGAAATTTCCATGAAGGCGCCAAGAGAGCCAGTATTTAAGAGAGCTATGGGAACAAACGTCAAGCTGAGCTCCATTTACAACTCAGTGAAGGCCAAGAAAGAATCCTCCTTGGCAGTCTTTGAAGGTTCCAGAAACGTGGTGAATTTCACAGTGTGTGGAACGTGTGCAAAGTGTGGTTAGCCCCTGAGTGTTGTTGGAGAATGTCACCAATGAACCTTGCTAAAAATTGGAAGCGAGTCATCAATCTAAAGAGAAGTGTGGCTTCTCCCAGCGGCAGGCTGGGCAGACCCTCAAGACCCTCTCCTGTCCCCAGCTCCTCGCAGCTCCGGGGTCAATAGGAAGGAGTGCCTGGAACTGAGTGGGGCTGGTGGCTCTGCTCTCTGCTCTGGGGTGACGAGGACCCTCTGGTCTCATTCTCATGCCATCCTGCCATCCCCTGGTCCTCCCGGGTCAGGAGGCCTGCTCTGTAGGCGGGATCCAGGGCGGTGCGGCCCCTGGTATGCAGGGTTCCCCGTGTGGGCGGAGGAACTCACAGTCTCACCTTAGGAGAAGAGGCTACCTGGCAGGTGGGTGGGGCAGGTGTGGGTGGGCCAGGTAGGTAGGGCAGGTGTGGGTGGGGCCAGGAGAAAGGGGAGGCTAGGGGACCTGAGGCTGCACTGAGGATGGGCTGTAGGAGCCTGGTGGGTGGTGAGCAGGGACTCCTCCGTAGATCCCCAGTCCTGCCCTTTGTGCATGGTTTGTATAGCTCTCCAGCTGTTCCGTTTTCCTTGAGGACGAGAAGGCCTGTGGTTTGTTTATGAAAAACAGTTGTGACACAAACAAACAACCCAACGGGCAGGTACTGAACAGGCACTTCTCAGAAAATGAAACGCAAATGGCCAACAGACATGTGGAAAATGGTCAACATCTCTAGCAATTAGAGGAATGCAGATCACAACTACACTGAGATTCCATCTCCCTCCAGTCAGAATGGCACATGTCAACAATACAAGTAACAATAGATGTTGGTGAGGATGCAGAGAGAAAGGTAAACTCATACACTGCTGGAGGGACTGAAAACTGGTGCAACCACTCTGGAAAGCAGGATGGAGATTCCTCAGAAAACAGGAATGGAACCACCATTTGACCCAGTTATCCTACTCCTCATTTATACCCAAAGGACTTAAAATTAGCATACTACAGTGACACAGCCACATCAATGTTTATAGCAGCTGGATTCACAATGACTAAGGTATGGAATCAACCTAGGTGCCCTTCAACAAATGAGTGGATAAAAAAATGTGATATACATACACACAATAGAATATTACTCGGCCATAAAGAAGAATGAAATTAAGGCATTTGCTGGTAAGTGGGTGGAACTGGAGACTATTATGCTTAGTGAAATAAGCCAATCCCAAAAGACCAAAGGTGGAATGTTCTCTCTGATAGCTGGATGCTAACCTACAATAAGGAGTGTGTGGGTGCTGGGAGCCATTAGCCAAGTAAGTATGACAATTTCCTTGCCAGCGTACCCCACGTTGCTGACATGTTGCAGTGACATTGAATGTAAGTGACCTTGCTCAAGGACCAAGGCAGATTAGGGTGTTCCCGGTTTTAAGATAATCTTGTTTAGGGCGTTCCCAGTTTAGGTTCCAGGTTTAAGGTTTAAGATTATTCCTGCTGGGAATAGGGCGTATCCTGCTGCCTGAGTTCCCCTTGAGTTCTCACGGGATTCAGACAGTATATTTTGGAGGTAGAAGCCCAGTGGAGGTGAATTTGGGAGAGAACGTGGATTTGGGAAGAGAACGTGGATTTCCCCAGAACGTGATTGTAGACGGCTGGTGTGAGTTCGGGAATAAAGAGTTGCTGTTTGAATCTACAAGCTGTGTGGTGGCTCGTGATTGTGTGCCCAGCCAGACTGCGGCATTTGTGCCCAGCCAGACTGTGGCATTTGGTGGCCCGTATGGGGAACTTCTGAAGATTAGAGGTAAGTGAAATTTCTCACCCTTGAGGAAGAGAGAAAGAATGGGTGAACATTTCAAAAAACAATGTGTTATTGTTTTGATTTATTTTGTTTTTGTTTCGAGCTGCCTGTTCTTAGAACTTTCTCAGGCAAACTGGGGAAAATGGTTGACTCAAGATTTGAAGTTGTTCGCCTCCAAGGAAGAGAAATTGTTAGAGGAAGGAGGCACCCCAGTAAGACCAACAACAGTTAGGGCATATGTTGATACAATACAAAAATGTAGCACATGGCTTTTTAAAGATGAGTTATTAAGTATACCAATGGGACCATCATGGTATCCTGTAGAAGGATTTTTCTTCAACAAGAGAGGGCTAGTTCTGTTTACTACATTTGTCTAAGATCTTGGTTTTTACAGACATTTGATTAATTTACAAGGCTAAAGTGTTAAAATATCAACCACTAAATATGAAATCAAGTACTCTTTACTTATTAAGTTCCATAAGGTAATATATTTAAACATTATGTGTGTTTTCATAAATTGGTGAATGGAAAAAAGGTTTAATATTGCTTTGGTCTGTGTCTTTGCTAAAACAAGGTTACTAAGAGTTAAGATTCTATCATGTGTAATTTATATACAAAGAGTATAAGAAGTTTCAGTTGGGTTTCAATTATAGTATTATAGTATCATAAAAAACATGAAAGTCTTTCATCTTATTAAAGTGGAGTAATTTGTCTAAATCAGAAATTTTATAAGAGTTGTTTCAGAATGTAAATTTATAAAAAGGGTTAACAGTTAAAAAAGAGATATAAAAAGATTCAAGATGTGGGAATATATTTTAATATAAAAGGTTAAAGGAAAAAGAAATGATTCTAGATGATATAATCTGTGTGGTAAAGTAAAAAGTTGTAAAATGCCATTTAAAAAGAATTTGAGGAAACTAGACTTAATTTAAAAGCTTGAGAAAGGAAGAAAGAAGAAAAAGATATTTGTACATGGCAGATTGAGACAAAGCTTCTCAATGGAGTTAAAAAAAAAAGCCTTTGGTTGAAAGGCAGCCATGTAAACTAACATTGAAGCGATTTAAACAAAATCTAAGCCTCGTTTAAAAGAGTGAAGCTGTAGGTGGTGAAAAAGTACATTTAAAAGTACAGTATAGATGATAATTAAAAGGCTTTAAAAGGTTAAATTGAAGGTGGTTAAAATGCCTTCATGATGGAGGAAAGAAGTTTAATCTTAAAGGCATTACTTTAAAAAAATGGGAAGATAATAGGATAAAAGATATTTAGATAAAGAAGATTAAAAATTTAAAGTGAAAAACTTTAAAGACAGAAGTATAGAAAGTTAAAAAGAAAAAAAGATAAAGAAGATGTAGAAAGATAAAAAAAATGTAGAAAGACAAGAATTTTAAACCCACAAAATAAAAAAAAAAAAAACTAGGAGGAAAATAAGCAACTAAGGGTAAAAATACAAACCTTAGGAAAAAAAAAAAAACTAGAAGATAGAAACAAGATAAAAAATGGTTGAAAATGTCAAGTAAGGTATTACACAGATAGAAAATGCAAAAAGCTAAGACAACTATTAGATACAGACATATACTTATTAAAGCAAAAAGAGGGAATTGGAAAGGGGTATATACCCCCCAAAGATAAACTTAAAATAACCCGTTTTACCCTAAACTTTTAAAAATTTAGATTCATCAGGACTTAGTGCTGCGGAAAGGCATATGTATCCAAAAAATGTACATAAGCCTAAAGTACTTTGGAAAGATATTCTAACAGGACAATGGAAAGGTCCTGACCCAGTGATTGTCTGGAGTCGGGGGTCTGTTTGTGTTTTTCCACAGGGAGAACAGCAGCCCATTTGGATTCCAGAGAGATTAACTAAAACAGTTTCTACAGATCGAAAAGAAGATGATTTGACTCAAATCCATAACAGTTGATATCCAGAACTCCAGCTTGGCCATTCTTACATCTGCGACAGTGATTAACCAGGATGCTTTTTTCAATAGCTATTTTATTATTGCATTTTTCCACATCATAAGGTTCTATTTTTATTTTTTGAGCTCATACAAACCTAGGTTAATGTTTTTCTGATCAGTTTTATTTTTTGACTGTGGAGTTTTTAAACATTGCAATGGAGATTTCACCTAGGTAAAGCTACAAGGCCTTTACTATTTTCTTATGTGTTGTACGTTTGTGTACACTCTTGTGTTTTGTGTTGTATGTCTGTATGTGCGTATGTCCATATTTCTTATATGAGGAGCGCTCATGAAAAAATGGATCCGAATTATTATTATTTTTTTATTCACGTGATTTAAATGGTTTAATTTAAATTATGTAAACAGCTGTTAAGGATTGTTTTTAAAGGTGGTTAACAGATCTGTTTGTTTACTAGTTTAAATTAGGTAAAAGGCTGTTAAGCATTGTTTTTAAAGTAGGTTAACAGATCTGTTTGTTTACTTTCACCTTTCCTTTTCATTATATTTAATAATTCTTTTCAGGATAATGTCTCTTTAGCATCATTGCCAGAATTCCTATCTCCATCCCAGTGCCAGTGAAGAACTCAACAAGTAATGCTCAATCAAAGAGTCAACTTACTTTGGGAGGAAACGGATTTTGGGAGGAAATGGACATATTGATAGATTCCTCTGCTTTGAACTGCTTGCAGAACTTGCCTGGACTATGTAACTATCGTTTGGTGCAGCGAATTGTGGTAATGGTGGCATATCTTTGCTGATGGTGTCACCAGTGATGCAATTTTTCCCAAGGAGCCGTCAATTGGCTTGGTGTCGTGGCATTTCTGTATCCTCCTCCCTTCTGCTAGTGATGGTCTAAAATTTGGGGGCCAATGGCTTATGCTGGACCGGTAGTCAGTGACGGGTGTGATCCAATTGCAGTGGTATCAACCTAAGACAGGAGGCTGACGCCTAAAGGTCAGTTTTCCGATGACGGGTAAGAACCACATGTTGAATTGGACAACCTACCAGGCACGGTCCATAAGCCACATTAACCTCACTCCCCCACTGGCACCAAGGCCAAATTTGGGGGCCAACAGAGGTGAGGCAAAGAACCTCACCCCCCCACTGGTGCATAGACCTATCCACAAGTATGGCTGTATGCTGGACCGGTAGTCAGTGACGGGTATGATTCAATTGCAGTGGTATCAACCTAAGACAGGAGGCTGACGCCTAAAGGTCAGTTTTCCGATGACGGGTAAGAACCATATGTTGAATTGGACAACCTACCAGGCACGGTCCTTAAGCCACATTGCTTGTTGTTTAATTAATCAGAAGGGGGGAGATGCTGGGAGCCATTAGCCAAGTAAGTATGACAATTTCCTTGCCAGCGTACCCCACGTTGCTGACATGTTGCAGTGACATTGAATGTAAGTGACCTTGCTCAAGGACCAAGGCAGATTAGGGTGTTCCCGGTTTTAAGATAATCGTGTTTAGGGCGTTCCCAGTTTAGGTTCCAGGTTTAAGGTTTAAGATTATTCCTGCTGGGAATAGGGCGTATCCTGCTGCCTGAGTTCCCCTTGAGTTCTCACGGGATTCAGACAGTATATTTTGGAGGTAGAAGCCCAGTGGAGGTGAATTTGGGAGAGAACGTGGATTTGGGAAGAGAACGTGGATTTCCCCAGAACGTGATTGTAGACGGCTGGTGTGAGTTCGGGAATAAAGAGTTGCTGTTTGAATCTACAAGCTGTGTGGTGGCTCGTGATTGTGTGCCCAGCCAGACTGCGGCATTTGTGCCCAGCCAGACTGTGGCATGTGGGGGGTGGGGTGGGGATAGAAGTTCATTGGATTAGACAAAGGGGAATGAAGGGAAGGGAGTGGGGATAGAATTAGAAAGACAGTAGAATGATTCCAACATCACTTTCCTTTGTTCATATGTGAACACACCACCATGAAACCCACATCATGTCCAACCACAAGAATGGGACCCTAATTAGAATAAGTTATACTCCATGTATGTATAACAGATCAAAGTACATTCTACTGTCATGTATATGCAAAAAGAGCAAAAACAATAAAAAAGAAAACAGTTGTGGCTAACAAGCCAGATTTCTTACCTACAGCCAGCAAATATATAATCTAGAAAGGAGTCGATTCTTACTACCATAAGAAAAAGTGAAAATACGGAGATTATCATCAACTCATTTGATACAATCCTTTGAGTCCCTTGAATCAAGAACATGTGACCTCCACTAGTATTAATTTCACTGTAGTATTTATCAGCTATAATTCCCATTAAACGAGTCTTCATTTTTCTTGCACATAGGATAATATTCTCTAAATTTGTACGCTACACAGAATCATTCATTCAATTAGAGGGTAACATGTGGCTCTCTAGTTTCTATTAAGTTCAAAGAGTTTTACATCTTTTCCCCATATTACTTTATATTACAATCTCTTCTTCACCATTTTCATATTACTAACACTCTCATTATATAAAATCCTTGCCCTGGATGCTTTATTTACCCGTCCCTCTGTCTCACTCTCGCACATCTCTGTTTGCACCTGTGTTCATTTTCGTTGCATGGTCTCTCCCTCCAGAGAGTCACAACTTGATTTCACAGAAAATAACCTGTCTGCACTAGGCACTGTCTGCCTAATATAAAAGCTGAGTACCTGTTTGTTTGGCTTTCTTAACGCTAAACTTTACTTCTAAAGTCATCTTTGAAGGTGAGGGTTCCAGATTATCCAGAATCATGTTCTGCATGTAGAACATTCAATAGATATCGACACACCCAACCCTCATTCTTTTGCCATCTTTGTCTTCATAAATACCTACTATGGCCTCAGTTGAGTCCAACAAGGAAAACAGGACAAAACTAAGACTTCTGATTACCTCAGGTAGCATCAGTTCTCTGGGGCAAGGAATCTTGTTAGGCAGAATGATGCCCATTTAAATACCAAAGCATGTGAAGAAATACTAATCAGCAGTAATCTGGGTCATAATCTCTGAGATGCTTCTCATTGTTTCACTCAGATCTTTTTCAATCTTCTCTTTCCCTGATGTCAACTCCACCTCTTCTCACTACAGATATAATCAGGGTGGGTATCATCACCACTTTCATCACTTATTTTTGGCTTTTGAATAATCATTTCTAAGACTCCCTATACTCGTAAAAATCAAGTTTTAAGAAAAATAATTTTTTTCAAAAATTAAGCTTTCTGAATTGCCATACAGTACCACAATCTAATGCACAGTTGGCTATCATGCTCATGCATAATACAATTTTTTAAAAATTTTCTTAATTGTAGATAAACACAATATCTTTGTTTTATTTATTTATTTATTTTCTATGGGGTGCTGAGAATCGAACCCAGTGCCTCACACATGCCAGGCAAGTGCTCCACCCTGAGCCACAACACCAGCTGTAATACAAATTTATAATAGGAAAAAGTGCATTGTGTAGTATAAAACATTGTGGTTCCTGTATTTTTTCAGAAAACTCATCATTTATTTATCCATAAACTCCTTGAAATGATCGTCTCTGCTTTAAATATCCTACTCTTTTCAAAAATTATTATAAAATAATTTCAGTCCTCTCCACTCAATCAGTATTTCGATGTCCCCAGTGGTCTCTGTCTCTGGAGCATTGGACATTGTGAGTATTCTTATTTTTGCCGCTTATCATTTCTTTTCCCATGTTTCCCTAAAATGTCACATTTTTCTTCTGATTTTTTCCCTCAGGTGAGTATCTCAACTTTCTTTCTCAGACAATTTCAGTTTTACATCTACCTATATGTTTTGTCTACAGTTTGAGAGTCCCCCAGAGCTTCCTGTGTTAAAAATCAACCCGTGTTGTGAGGTACTAAGAGGGTGGAAACTTAGTCAGCTGTGATGTTTACGGGCAGGGCATTTGGAAAGTGATAGCACTAAAGTCGTCAGGGTAGAGCCGTGAGTAGATCCTCGTGGCTCTGTGAGAGATGGAGAGAAACCACACAAAACCATGCGTGTTCTCCGTCTTTTACTATGTGATGCTCTGCATTGCCTTGGACTCCGCCAGCAAAGAGGATATCACCAGATGTGGCCCCTGAACCTTGTATCTCCAGAATCGTGAGCCAAAGGAAAACTCTGTTCCCTTCAGGGTAGATATTTTGTTATAGTAACAGAAAATACCGGCCTCAGGTTTTTTTGTTATTGTAACAGAAGGCAGACTGATACATCTCCTTTACCTGCCTGTTAAAAGTTCTAGCTCCCATTTTGTCTCTTTTTCTTAGCATGCACACTCTCCTTTAGTGACCTCAACCTCTGTACCTCTTCAATTCATTGTTTGATTATCAAGAAGGCAATTCAATTAGGTGATGCCCTGCTATAGATATATACCTATTAGACTCTGGCAGACGTCTCTCAGAAAATTGTTCTGTTCTCTTTCTCTCTCTCTTTTTAATATTTTTAGTTGTCGGTGGACACAATACCTTTATTTTCTTTATTTATTTTTATGTGGTGCTGAGGGTTGAACCCCGTGTCTTACACGTGCCAGGCGAGCGCTCTACCACTGAGCCACAACCTCAGCTCATTATTCTGTTCTCTTAAAAAACACCCTGAATGTCGTGAGCCAGCCGTGGGCTGTACGTATGAGCTATGTGCATTTGAGCATATGAAGGAACTGGCCTGACGTTGCTGCGTGATTTGGCCTTGTGACATATGGTGCCTTTTCTCTTGCTCTGCCTGTGATCCCACAAGCACCTGAGATGCATGTGGCTTTCCAAGATGTCAATCAACCTGCTGACCACAGGTCATCACCAACCACCCTTCCAAGCCCAATCCCTTGCCTTATTTGGGTGGAACTTTCTTGAATGTCTTTTCCCCAATAAACAGAAGATTTCGGGTGTGCTCGCTCGCCCTCTTGCTTCTTCCAGTGCTGTGCTGACCCTTGGGTCATCGAGCCGTCCTGCCTTAGCAACGTAAGTCCGGTACTGCGAGGTTTCTTCACCGTTTTCCTAGTTATTGATACACGCAGCTCCTTTGAACCCAGGTCATATCACCAGTCCGGCCAGATGGCGATACCTGAATACATTACGAGCTCATTGTATTTAGGGATATTTCCTTATTCACAGCAATGTGACCCTGTTTGCTAGGTGCTGAATTAATGTCAACTTTAAAACCCCTCTTCTCTGTGAATAGCTACCTAAAGATGTATAATATTTCAATGCCGAAGCTGTTCTAATTCCCAGGCCTCTTCTCTCCTGAAGCAAAACCTTATCAGAACTTCTAATTTCAAAATAATATTTGTCTGTCCTAACTCTTCCACATCTCGAGTTTCCCCTCCCTGTGATGGGGGCACCACCCCCTCTTGTGCCCACTGCTCTCCTGGGGTCATCCGGCTTTCCAAGGCCTTAGCTTTCACATCCCATAGTTTCCTCTGGGTCTGCACTCTGCCCACCTACTCTCACGCCCGCCCGTCGGATCCCATTCCCACAGATGATTTATCCTCTAGGAGTTAACATCCAGTGTTAGTGGAAATACCACTCCAGCTCCTTGGGAATCTCTCTTGCCACAAGGGATTCAGAGGCCCAAAAGGCCTCCACACCACAGCCCGAGTCTTTGCCTCAGTGATTTATAAATATCTGCCTGCTTCTTTCCTGATGTTTAATCTTCATAAGATGACTATGCCCGATACTACACCAAGCACTTGGAATGCAGAGGCAATTAAAACATGCTATTTTCAAGTGGTTCATAACTTGGACAGATCATCAAACACCCAAGGGAAGAGCTACAGGGAACTGAACAAAAGATCAAGATCAGCTGGCACATAAACGTGCAGATCATTACTTCCATATTCATGCTTGAAGACTATGAGTTCCTCAGAGCAGCAGGTCATCTTTGTGTCACTGATATCTTGCAAAATCATGGGCCCCAGCTAGACATTGCATATCTATGGAATTCAGCAGTGAGTGAGTGGATAAGGTGGAATGGCTGGCTTGCAGCCGGCCTCGGGAACAGATATCTGGGCAATCTCTGGCTTCTGGAATTCCTCCTGGCACTTGCCCAGGGAGATCCTGGCGCCTCGGGGCTGGGAGTGTAAGAGAGTCACCCTCATCCTGGGCTGTGAAAGTGACTGATCTTCATACACAGGCTGTGTCTCACTCCCGGAAAGACGGCAGGCCCAAGATAAAAGGGCTCCAACACCAGGCTCCTCAGTCCTCGGCCTTGCCTGTGACAGCTCCGGTGTCCTCCGCTGACTCGGTGAGTCCTTGGACAGGGAGGAAGGCAGATGGGACTGCATGGAGGGAGGGCAGAGGAAGGTAGGGGCCGAGGAAGGCGTCCCTGGGGTAGTCCTGTGTGAGGGACTGTGCTTGACCAGGGCCCAGGCTGGTGACCTCCTCTCCCGACTTCTCGTGGTCTGGTAAGGAGCCGGGGAGAAGCAGGCTGTGAGGGTCCCAGCTTAGGGTGGGAGAGCGAGCAGAACTGCTCTGTGGATAGTGGGGTCAGGAGGAGACCACAGGAGCCCTGGGGTTACCTGCTGACCTCTGAGTCTTCGGTGCTTCCCCTATAACCCTCTTCCAGTGAGTTCTCCCAGAGGACCCACCCGACAGGCACAGGATGGTCCATCCAGCAAAGGAGGCTCTGAGCCCAAGGCTGGCTGTTTGCAGAGCTGGGAGCCTACCAGGGGCCTGACCGGAGCCCATGAGAAGGTGGTCAGGTGGTCAGGGGAGAAAGAGCGAGAGAGGGAGGGAGAGTCTTCATTATACTTCACATCAGCCTCCAAATTTCGGCTACAGACCTTGTTCACAAATAAGCTGCTGTGGAGCGAGGATCTGGAGACCAGAGTTCAGGACATAGTTCTGCTTGCCACTGTGCTGATGGCTTCTCAACCGTCTCTCTAGGTTCACTGCCTTCCTCTCAAAGATGTCCTGCCAGCAGAGCCAGCAGCAGTGCCAGCCCCCTCCCAAGTGCCCTCAAAAGTGCCAGGCCCCCAAGTGCGCCCCAAAGTGTCCCCCTAAGAGCCCTCAAGTCTCTTCCTGCTGCGACTCCAGCTCCGGGGGCTGCTGCAGCTCCGGGGGTGGGGGCTGCTGCCTGAGCCACCACCGGCCCCGCAGGTCTCTCCGTCGCCGACACCAGAGCTCTGGCTGCTGCAGCAGTGGAGGCGGCGGTGGCTGCTGTGGCAGCAGCGGGGGCAGCGGTGGCTGCTGCAGCAGTGGTGGCAGCAGCGGTGGCAGCAGTGGCTGCTGTGGCAGCAGCAGTGGAGGTGGCCAGCAGTCTGGGGGCTGCTGCTAACCTGGGCCCTGAAGACCTCGAGCAACCCGAGTGCAGAAGACCTGTCCCGCCTCCAGTCCTCCCTCCCTCTCTCGTCCCCCACGTCCTGGGCTCTGAGATGCTGAAACCTTCCTGCAGAAGCTTCTCGATTACCCTGCAGATGGCCGGAGCCCCTCCCCAGCACTCCTTCTGTGTCACAGAATAATAAAGTCTTCCTACTGCACCTCAGCATCCCTCGCTTATTGTCACCAGCGTCACCCCCACAGGTTCCTGTAGCCCCCAGGGCTCAGCCTGGCCCGGCTGGGACGGAAGCCTGGCCTGGGAGTGTGGGTCGGGTGGCCAGGCCCCCTGCACGGGGTACACAGAGTCCAGCCTGTGGTTTCCCTTTCCTGCCGAGAGACCAGTCTAGTGCCTGTTGAGGATTTTGCCATCTTCTGGGTGATGTGAATTTCCTCTGATTTTAGGCTTTTCTTAATAATAACAACAATAATATTTCTAACAGCCAATATGAGCAGAAACTTAGACACTGCTAGCACTCCTCACAACAGTCATGTATGGGGACAAACCCACTGTCCATTAAGTGGAAGGCCAACGAGTCATTATTAGATATGTACTCAGCAGATTGATTCAACATTTAAAATGAATCAGCTGAATCAACACGAAACAATATGAGTAGACAAAATAAGTAATTTCTGAGAGATCATGTAAAGCATGACAGCCTATTCATACATTTGAACCAGGAAAAAATGATCCTTTTTATGTTGTTACATATATGACTACTATATGAAAAGAAAAAGAAAATGTGGGTGAAAATTTGCTTCCGAATAATAAGTCCTTTGGGTGGGAAGGAGAAAAGATGGAAAGTGGGCTGGGCATGGGGGTTATTCTCAAGACCCCAGCTTTTGTTTAGTGGGTTCCCATTCTTTTCAAATGAATGAATGAGAAGATGGGAGGATTAACTATCTGAAAAATTAAGGGGACCGTGCATGAACCAGTGACGGCTCTGTCACGGTCCAAGAATCCTGATTTCTCCAATTCTATACATCCACGGCCCGACTTTTGCAGAAAGTGTTCTATGCATTCCCTCATATAATGTTCTCAACTAGTTCTTACAACTTTTAAAATATATTATTTTGATCCCCCAATAATTTTATATGTAAGGAAATTGAGATTCAGAAATTAAATAATTTGCCCAGGTTCACACAGGAAGAGCAAGACCCTGGGCCTGTCAGAATCTGCCCTTTACTGTCGGCTCCCTAGGCTCTCAATCTCCTCCTCTCTCCTGAGCATTCTCTCCTATTCCTTGGTATCGGTGAACACCACCATGCGGATGGCTAAGGAGCCCCTTCTCGGAGAGATCTCAGTGCCCTAGAGTCTAAAATACACCTGTGTCCCTCCTAATCACTTCATTCTGTTTTATTTATTTTAATTTCCTTACCACAGATAAATTCTTTCTTATCTACTTTTTTCTTCCGTCCATCTCTCTCAACTCTAAGGTAATTTCATGGGAGTAGGGGCGTTGCTGTCCGGCCTCCTGCAGTCTTTCTAGCCCCCACAGCAGGCTTATCTGGGATTGCAAAAGCTATTTTCAACTAAATGGCTTCCACGACAACGATGAAGTCTGAAATTGTTCCCTGAACTCCTGCTTGATACCCCTGGGCTGCCAGTTAGATTTCACCAGTCAAGAATTTCATTCTAATTTCAAACTCTAACTTTACAAAATGAAACTCAACTCCTGGTATCCATTCAATAAGCCTTCCCTGCGTTCACTTACAGCTTAGTGAACAATACCATTTATTATCTGTCTAGTCCTGAAACCAGACACATTCTGAACTCTTTTGCCTCTTATAACCCACCCCTCACATAAACCACCAAACACTAAAGAAGAGTCTCCTGGCTGTGGCCTTACACTATCCCAATCTGTCTCAACACTGCAGCCCATAATCTTTCCAAGTATCCGTTTGAACTCATTAGTCCCAGGCTTTATATCTCTCATGGCTCAAGGATCAGAAGGTCTGGGGGTTCTTTGCATGTGATGCATTGGTGCTGCCAAGGTGCAGGCTTCAGGGCTCCGTGTCCTTCTAATCCACCACGTCTCAGGAAAGTCTGGGGGAAGCCCTGGACTCCCTCCTGGTCACCACTCGGCCCCCACCTCTGCTGTGCTGTTGGTTCTTTCTGAGAGATTTAGGAACCCACTGGACATAGCCGTGAGGATAGCTAAAGGGACAGTCTCCAGAGACACATCTTGTGTGTGACCAGCCTGTCATCAAGACGCCCCGGGAATCTCGGATGGGAGGGGCACAGGACAGCGGACTGCAATTCGCAGCAAACACTTCTTTGACTCGTGGTGAAAGGGCTCTTCTCCCATATGGGGCGATGCAGCGCGGGAATTTCAAAAAGAGAAAAATAACCCCAGTTTATTTCCAGAAGCAAATAATTCTATTGGCATCACAAAGGAGATACAAAATAATATCAAATGATGGAGACCAGAGCTGTGATTCTGGCTGTGCCTGTACAGGGCCTCTCAGGTCTGCCTGGGCTCAGGGCTTTATTTTTTGTGGTATCGTGAATTTAACCCAGGGACACTCCACCACCTAGCTACACCCTACATCTTTATCTGTTTGTTTGTATTTTGAGACAGTGTCTGGATAAGTTGTGTTGCTGAGGCTGGCCTCAAACTTGCTATCCTCCTGCCTCAGCATGTCAGGCCTCTGGGACTGCAGGTGAGCACCGTGGGGCCCAGCTCAGAGCTTCTGTGTGGACCTCTTTCTGTGGGTTGCTTTGGCCAAGAAGCGACTACACCTTTACTAACCCAAATGACACTCAGGCCATTGTCTAAAAATTCTGCTCTACAAAATAATGATTATTCCATTTACACAGGGAATGAACCTTTTATTACATCACTGAAATGGTTTTTCATTGTTGATTCACATGAATTAGAGTATATCTTACGTCAATAAAACTCTGGTTACGTGAACTTGAAGTAAGTTATTAGCTTCTCTGCACTCGAATATACTACTTTTAGTGGGGGCTGAGGGGTTATTTAAGTATAGTTGCCTACGTCAGGCTATTATGAAGATTAAATTTAACCCAGGAATAAATGTGTGAATGATTTTGGACAGCTGAGAAGTACATTCTGACACCACAGACATGTTGATTTTCTACTCCAGTTCTGCGATTCTCTAGCACTCACTGAGGGTCCCACAATTCAATACCATTCTGACACCAACTCCCAGAGAAAGACTAAATCCCATGATTAAGGGCTCAGTTCTTCAAGAGTCTCTCATTTTAGCTGCCGGCTGCAAAAGGGGTTCCCAGGCTACCTGTACATCTGCCTGGATGACTACAAGTTCAGGAGTTAGCATGAAACCCTCCTTAGTTCAACAATTCACGAGAATGGCTCGCAGAACTCAGGAAAGTGTTTTTACTTATTTATAGGTTTATTATAAAGGACACCACTCAGGAGCAGTCACGTGGGAGAGACGCTGTGTTAGTCAGCTTTCAATCACTGTGACAAAAATCCCCAAGATAATCAACGTATAAGGAGAAAAGGTTGATTTGGGCTCACCGTTTTGAAGCTTTCAGTCCATGTTTGGTTGGCCCATTGAACTTGGGTCTGCAGCAAGGCAGCCCATCATGGTAGGAGCACATAGCAGCAATCCTCATCTTATGGCCAAAAGTAAAAGAAAGAGAAAAAAGGAAAGGCCAGGGCCCCAATATTCCCTCCAAGGCCATGCTTCCAGTGCCCTAATGTCCCCCCACTAGGACCCATCTTCTAAAGGTTCCCCACCTCCAACAGACCCTCAGACTGGGGACCAAGCCTATGAGGGACATTTACCCACACCACAGCAGGCACATTAGGGCCTGTATGCGGGGGTGGGGGTGGGGGTGGGGGTGGGGGCAGGGGTGCCGAGCTCCTAAGCCATCCTGTATCAATCCACTCTCCCAGTGATTGACCGCGTTCAACCCAGAAGCTGAGTGAACCCTGTGCTTTTGGGGAGTTTACTGAGGTTTACTTACGTGGGCCTCATTGATTAAATCCCTGACCTTGCAGTTCCCATACTTCTGATCACGTTGGCCAGCCCCAATCTTGAAGCTCTCTAGAGCTGCATCCTAAGGCACCTCATGACCATAAACTCAGGTAAGGTCTAAAGGGATTTGCTCTGGATAACAAAAGATATGCCCACGACTAAGGAAATCTAAGAATTTTGGAGCTCTGTGCCAGGAACCAGGATAAACACCAAGTACTACGTGTGTGTGTGTGTGTGTGTGTGTAAGTTTTCCATCACTGTAATTCAAAGCCCGAAGAAATACATTTATTCCACAGGGTACAGTTCTTTTGACATCACCACCCTGTTCAGATTATCATCATCATTAACAAGAGCATCATCACTGTGATCATGGCCACTCCCAACAGTGACCTTGATTCTGTGAGCAAACCTCTTTAACTAACCCAACCCTTGTTATTCACTTCCTTTGAAATATTTGAAATTCTTGCAATAAATTCCACATTTTTGGGGGTACTTCATTGGATACTGCTTTATATTCCATGAAATTTTTTTAACTCTAAAGAAACAGTGTCTTTATTTTATTTGTCCTTTTAATCCCATGTAAAGTTGCAATCTACCCCTGGATTATTTACCTCCTCATTAAGCCCATTCATTAATAAATTAAATAATGGCTCCTGCTCTTCATTCTCCTCTGGAATCAGCCTCTCTGAGGTCACAATCATTGTCAAAATAGTCAAGTGGAGTGGGCTCATTGGAACCTTTGACAAAGGTGATCATCTTCAAGAATCTTCTCTTCCTCTGAATAATAACTCAACTTTTCTTTGTCCTGATCTTTTTCTTCTCCTAGACTAATGCTGACCCTTTTATGCAGGGCCTGTCCCCTCTTTTCATCTCTATCCACATATAAAGCCTGGAATCCCGGTTGTCTTTGATCCTGACGTCCACAATGGTCTCCCCCTTGTTCCTAGCGTGAGTTAGGTCCCTATGTTCTCCCTTGTCTTGAGTCATGTGTCCTCCATGGTCCAGAAGCACCCAGAGCTTCTCGGTAGAGAAAGCACATGTGTACCCCTCCGTCTTCCCCACCAGCCTAAATTCTTCAGAAATGGATTGCTCTTATATCCTGAGTACTTAATAGAGATAGAAACTAATTAACTGTCTGCCTCCAATTTCAAATTTACCAATGAGACAATATGGATTTTCACTTATCTGACCATTCTCTACACTTAAACCCTGCCTTAAAGCAAAGTCCAGCAGACTCTGTCATGACCAGATCACCTTTGGCACTGTCTCCTGACCTCCCCAGCTCCCACTGCCCCTCAGAGCACCGGCTCCAACATTGTGCTACAATTCCTAGGCTGTCCTTGCTTGTGCTCTCGGTTCATCTCATATTGTGGGGACACTGATAGATAATGACATCCCTGGGTCGAGTCCCATGGAACCTAGCTGTAGGAGCTTCTGGAGCCCACAGGATGGTGTTCCATGCCTCTTCCCATGGGTCTAAAAAGCACCCAGTTGTTCATTTCTTTATTTAGTCGGTCAATTAATTCATTCCTTTTCCAAGGCTACCCGTTCTGTTGATGGTATTCCCAGCATACAGAGATGAATGAATTCTGCCCTCACAGGTCCTCCATCTGGAGAAGCAGAAAAGCACGCACATAGGCATGACATTGTCCTGATGTGCACACTCGCTAGGAGTGCACACTTGCGTCATGGTGCCTTCTTATTGCACACAGCAGAATTTTTACTGTGCATTGTTTACACATATGTCCTCAAGGCAACTCGGCTCATCTTCATGACAAAAGTGTCTTGCAAAACATGGGACCAAACCAGACAATGCATATTTATTGAATTAATGAATGAGTGAAGGCCCTCGAGTGAAATGGCTGGCCACAGGAGGCCCGGGGAGCAGATATCTGGGCAATCTCTGGCTTCTGGGGTTCCCCTTGGCCTCTGCCCAGGGAAATCCTGGAGCCCCAGGGTTGTAAGAGTCAGCCTGCTCCAAGGATGTGAAAGTGACTGTTCTGCACACACAGGCTGCGCCTCGCTCCAGGAAAGACGCAGGCTCAGGGTGAAAAGCTGCAGCACTGGGCCTTCAGTCCCCAGCCCTATCGCAGGTCAGTGGTGGCTCTTGCTCCTGCACTGAGTCAGGTGAATGCTTTGTAAAATACAAAACAAAACATCAAAACCGCTCCAGGGGACTAGAGCTGTGTGGAAAAACTGGCAGAAGAAGTCAGAGAAAAAGCAAGAGGTTATTGGGCTGGGGGCACGTGAGGGAAGCTGCGGCCTGTAGAAGCTTTAGTTCTCAGGGCTCTGCCTTCCAATGCACTCCGTCACCAGGCATCACTGAAATCAGGGATGAAAAATGAATGATCGACTTGTTTCCTTTGGGGACAAGAAGGCTTATTTAGGCTTATATAGAGCCAAGTCGGGTGCCAACAGCACCACTAGCAGTGCCAGCCCCTTTACAAGTGCTGAAAAGACATCACACTCCTGCCGGCTGCACATTCCTAAATGTCCCCTCAACTGCCCTCTGAAGTCCCCTCTGCAGTGCCCAGCTCCATGTGCCCGTGTAATTGCTCCCTGCGTGGCCGAGGCTCCGGGCTGCTGGGGCTGCTGTGACCCTGAGGTTTGTGGCTTCTACCTGGGGCACCACAGAACCACCTTCTCCCCCAGTTCGGGGGTCACCAGAGCCCCCGTGTTGTGAGTGTCAGCTTTACGAGGGTTCTGGAGATTGCCGTGGCTCTGGGGGCTGCTGCTGACCTGAGCCCTTTCTCCAGAGGAGCAATTGTGGGAGGCCCCAGGTAAACACTGACCACCTTCCTCTCAACTTCCCCTCCCCTCCCATTCCTTCTCCAGTCTTGGAGTTTGAGATGCTAAAACGGACTTTTTCAGAGGGCTCATTCCTATATTCCAAACAAATTCCTTTTCCCCTGGACCTCTGCCCCTGAAAATCCCCTCTACGGCAGCTTCAGACGCTAAATTACACTTTGGGAAATAATGAAGTTTCTTCTTTCAGTGCCTCTTGCTTCTTGCTCTTGACCACCCGTCCACACACACACCCCACACAACCCGCCTCTCCTGCACCCCAGGGCTGATCCGTGCTCCTCCAGGCAGTGTGGCCCCATTCGAGTTCCACACGTTCGAGGGAGTACGTCACTTTGTCCAGGCCACTCCCAGGACGCAGGCTCAGAGCAGGTCAGTGATCTCGTCATTTAATCAGTCCCAGGTTTGGGGACTAAAACTGCCCCACAAGCATAGGGGTGCAACCCCCTTGCTCAGAGTGATTTATATCAACTTTTTATATCAAGGTTGTAATATTTATCATACATATTATTTTTATAACATTCTTTGGAAAGTAAGCAACAAATAGAACCAACAGAAAGGAGAGATGAGGAACTGAAGATTCAGAGAGGTTACCTGGGGAGCACCATTGAGACCGGGGACCTTTGGGTGATGCCCTAATCTGCGACTCTTTCAATAACACCCAATGTCACATGAGCACATTCTTTGATTTCCAAATAATTTTGGCTCATTGCAAACTGTTACGGAAATTATTATTTTTCCATTAGCTGAATCATAATGTAATAACAATAGCTATAATTTTAAGTAACAGTGATGATAATATAATGATGCTAATAAAATAATTACCTTTATTGAGGGCCTATTCATGACTTGACCCTTCACATACCTTTTATTAACCTTAATAGCAACCTAGGAAGCAGGTATTATTTGCCTTTTTATACATGACGGAACTAACCAAGGCTCAGAGGGGGCAAGTGACTTGTGCTGCCACACAGTTGGTGGAAGGACAGGCTTAGCATTGGCACAAATGTCTGACCTGGAAGACTATGCCCTGGGGTGCTCAGCCCCCTAACTGTGGCTTTTACTTCTTCTTTTTAATCTTGCTCCCTGCACAGGGCATGTATCGGCTGACATGAGTGAGAGGTTGGAGATGGGCAGGGCTTTAAGGTTTGTACGGTGAGAGCCTTGGTTTCGTTCCTCTCTCACGCTCCGCCCTGTCCTGTGTGGGCTCCATCCTGCAACTGGCTCTTTTTAATTTTATTTTCATTGTTGTATTTCATCATTATTATTTGTTCTTGAGGTCAAATCAGATAGGGTCAGTTGTGTTGGACAGTGCCTGTCACCATGACCTTCCTCCTGGGCTATGACCCAGTTTCCACCCCTGTCTCCCGGATTCTGCTCTAGCGTCCCTCCCAGGGCACCCAGAGTTGGAGCACATCATGCCTCTACCTAAAGTGACCGCCAGCCCCCGGAGGATACAGATCTGACTTCTTATGGCCACGCCCGCCCTGGCTCCCTCCTCCAGCTCTCTGCCACTGCCTGCTGCTGCATGAACGTGCTGCCATCCCTCAAAGTCCCCCCTGCTGTCCCTTGGCAGACGGCGTCCCCTGTTCTAGCTTGCTCTTTGCACTTCTGCTGAGCCTTTAAACTCAGTCCCATATTTGATCACCCAGAAAAGCTCCTTCTGTCTCATGGCTTGTCCCCACCCTGTGCCCCAGCCCTAGAGCTCTCCACTGCCCTCTGGGTCTCCCTGTTAAACACTGATGAGGGCATTGCTGGCTCTCTGTGGGGCCTTTCCATTAATATTTGCCCGCTCAGCCGAAGGCTTGCGCTGTGTTTGTTTGTTTTTGTGTACTACCTCTGCATCTGTGGGGCGCAGCACGACGCTTTTTACGTGGTGACTACTTGATGAATGAATATCTTCTGGATGAGTAAAGGCATGCAGGGATGAATGAGTCAGTGCCATTACCACGATCACTATCGCCCTGCCCATCTGTACTAGTCTGAAATATCTTTTTTAACTGTTTTAACACTGTGGGACATACATGCACTGAGAATATTCGCAGTCTTTGTAAAATTCACATTCATCTGGGTATCTTGTATTTTTATTTGCAAAATTTTGAAACTCTATCCCAGGTACCAGCCTCATGTGTCACGGGCCCCCCAGCCTCATGTTGAGGGGCTCCTGGTTCCATTCTCTCCCTGGTGTAATGTGTAGCTTTTCCTCCTGAGTAGAAGGTAAAGTCTTTGGAAGGCTGTGACTCCTGACGCTTCTTCCTCCAGGGCTTCTACTCTGCACTTGGATCTCCCAAAGATCTTATTACCTGGCCACCATTGTTTGTTTATCTTCTAGTCTTCCTCATTAGCTTATAAGATCCCTGAGGGCAGAGACTGTGAATGGGTGCTCAGGGAGTGTTTGTGGACTGAATGGATGATGACTGTCCCCAACCTATTCTAGGAACCTGATAGGTGGTCTGTAAATACTTGTTAAGTGAACTGAATTGAAGAAGCTCCACTTGATGCACTAATGTCCTGTCCTTTATATGAGACAATGACTATCAGCAGGGAAGAAATAAAAGGGTCATGCCCGGTGGTATAGCCATGCTTCTTATCCCAGTGGCTTGGGAGGCTGAGGCAGGAGTATTGTTGAGTTCAAAGCCAGCCTCAGCAACAGCAAGGCGCTAAGCAACTGAGATCCTGTCTCTAAATAAAATACCAAAAAAAAAAAAAAAAAAAAAAAGAAAAAGAAAGAAAGAAAAAGAAAAAGGCTGGAGATGTGGCTCAGTATTGGTGGCTCACTAGTTGAGTGCCCCTGAGTTTAATCCCAGGTACCACCCCCCACCTCCAACACATTGTTATCATCAAGAGGAATAACTGCTTCCTTGGGTTTTAGTTTGGCTTCCAGGTGAACTGTGTAGTCTGGATCGTTTGCATGCCCAAGATGCTTGGGGAAGTTCCCTGGCTGAGGTTTAAACAGAGGCTGATCCCTAGGGATATTGCAGAGGGTGTCAGGTGTGGCTCAGAGACTGGATCTCAAGAAGTTTGTGATACTATGTTTCATGAATGTGATTTTGGTTTCACTAGGATTCATGGATATAAATGTGTGTATATCATCTATATAGCTACACGTCTATGCATTTGTATCCATCTGTATACATGCAACATACACTTATGCATTTATACACAAATATATAGATATATAACCCTTATTGAGATACAATTCATATTCCATATAGTTCTTCCAGTTAGTCTAAAATTCAGTGTTTTTAGTATCTTCACAGAGCTGTGTGATTATCACTGCAATCTGATTTTGGAATATTTTCTTCACCTCATTCTGAAATACCATGGCCATTAGCAGTCACATTCTCTCAAGTCCTACTTTCTGTCTCTATGCATTTGCCTATTATGGACATTTCATATAAATCAAATTATACAGTACGTGGTCTGCCATGACTGGCTTCTTTCTCTCAGCGTAAGTGAAAGTGAACAAGTCAGGGTTCAACCATGTTGTAGCCATGGATCAGATTCTCAATCATTTTTATGGCCAATTAATATTCCATTTTATGGGCATACCACATTATGTTTGTCCATTCACCAGTTGGGAATAATGCCGCTATGAAATATTCATTTATGAGTTGTGATTGGATGTATGTTTCATTTTGCATGGGTGGAATTTTCATTTTACTATGACTGGGATCGATGAAACATGTAGTAACTATATTTAGCTTTTTGAGAAAACTGCCAAACTCTTTCCCACAGTGACTGTAGCATGTATATTTTCACCAGCAATATATTGAGGTGCTCAATTTTTCAATATCCTCTGAAACACTTGTAATTATCTTTTTTATTATAGTAATTTTAGTGAGTGTGAAATGGTATGTCATTATGGCCTTAATTTGCATTTCTTTAACAATTCGTTATGTTGAACCTCTTTTCTTGTGCCTCTTGGTCTTGCATATGTCTTCTTTGAAGACTTGTTTATTCAGCCATTGCCCATTTTAAAATTGCATCATCTCTTTTTATTATTGAGTTGTAAGAGTCCTTTGTAGGTATTTTCTTTTGTTCTGTGGATAATTTTTTCATTTTAATGATATAACTTATAGCATAAAAGTTTTCAATTTTTATAAGTCCACTTTTTCTATTCTACTTTTGGTGCTATTTCTAAGAAAACAATGCCTAACCCAAGGTCATGGAGACCAACTCCTATGTTTCTTCTAAGAATTTTACAATTTTAGCATTTGCATCTAGGTGTATAACCTAATTAAATTAAATTCTGTGTACGGTGTGAGGAATCATATATATTTTAAATATTTTTTGTAGTTGTAGATGGACAGAATGCCTTTATTTTTAATTTTTATGGGGTGCTGAGGATCGAACCCAGTGACTAACACACGCCAGGCAAGTGCTTTGCCACTGAGCCCCAGCTTCAGCCCCATATATTTTTAATCTTAATTTCCCCTGAAATTTTTCTTATAAACAATTTATATAATCTTACTGCACATATTTCTCTTCTCATTTTTATTCATATCTAATACTCACACTGCTTCACAGCTTTCTATTTATTTCATTCATTGTTTTGACTCAATCTGTAGTTCTCTCTTCCTAATTTTATCTCTGCCTCTCTAATTAAAATCTCATATTATTATCATAAATTAGTATGGGGATTTATATAATCCACCTGAGGCTCAGGTAATGTAAGTGATTTTGTTGGCTATGACACAACTTCTAATGCCTTTATAGTAATAAAACAGATTTCTAATGAATATATAGATTTTACAGCAATAAATTAACCCCAAGATTTATTTATATATACATATACTTATATGCTATGTACACGTGTGTGTGTGTGTGTGTGGGGGGGGTGTATGAAGTCCTAAATTGGAAGGCAGTATATTTCTGAAACCCATAACAAATAATTTGAACATAAAAAGTTCATCTATTTTCAAATTTTGATTTAATAATTGATATTCTATTTTCTTTCTAACCAGTGTAGGCATCCTGAAGTCTTTCTTAGCATCCTATCAATCTATTATTTTTGTTGGTCCCTGGGCCTGAATTTTTTTTTTTTTTTAGATACCGGGAATTGAACTCAGGGGCACTCAACCCCTAAGCCACACCCCCAGCCCTATTTTGTATTGTATTTAGAGTCAGGGTCTCACTGAGTTGCTTAGCCCCTCACTGTTGCTGAGGCTGACTCTGAACTCGTGATCCTCCTGTCTCAGCCTCCCAAGCTGCTGGGGTTATAGGCATGGGCCACCATACCCAGCCTTGGGGCGATTTTGATGCGAGTTGAACATAGTCAAAGGCTTCCCAGGAAGACGGGTGGGTATTTGCTCTACCTTTGCTAGAGAGCTTCCTTGGCTGCTTTCTAAATCATCGGATATTGAAAGCTCAATGATGAACTTGTAACATTAATTTCTGTTTTATTTGAGGATCTGATTAAGCACGATTCACCAACTGTGATGATTATCTGAGAATTTACTCTGGTTTAAAAAGTAGTTGATTTAGCTCTGCATTAGGCCTAGAATGTTAGGGGTTCAGTGAAATGACTGTTGTGAAATAGTAAGCCTGTCAAAAGCCGCAATTCTCCGTGTAAGTAGAGTCACAACTCGCCTAGGTGAGTGTTCATTCTGCCAATAAAATATACCTAAGTTTCCACTGAACTGAAGCAATGGTATCAAATTTCAAAGTGTGGAAAAGAGTTAAAAAGGGCACTTTGTGAGCTTCCAGCACCAGCTTCTCTCTCTATCCCTCTCCATGTCTCCCTGCATAACCATTTGACCTTCTCTACCACTGATTTCTGTGCTTTCTGTTTAAACTTTCCATGCCCCTGCTAGTGATAGCTGCAAACAGAAGTGGGGAGTTCTTCTGTTTAATATTCACTTTTCTTTGATCCCCTGAACACAAACCTTGGGTGTGTTTGTTTGTTCAGCTATTTAGTATTATGGTGAAAACCTAATATAATTGTACTTTTTTTTTTTTTTACCTTTTCCTTTAATGTAGTTGACACATAGGTACCATGTGGTTTAGGTTTGCCTCTGACTATTCAAGCTGGGCTTAGGGAGGAAAAACTCAGTGGTATCTTAGTGATTAGTGATTTCTTCAATGCTCAAAAGTAGAGCTCACAATTTATATGGCAAGCCTGAAAGACACCCTAGATGACAAGTCTCACCTCCATTTCCGGGATGAGCCCTACCACCTCTGGCTATTATAGTGATGAGAGGGAGCATAAAATGAAACCTTATGAAATGATACAAAGGGAGAAGGGTCTTCTTGAATCCGTTGGAATCACTCATCTTTGCAGCAGAGGGCAGGTATTTATGTCCTAGTCTCATAATCAAGACCTCACAAAATTCTTTTAAGGTTTGACAAGTTATAGTCTCAAAGGGTCATAACTCTTGGAAAGGGTCTGCAATAAACATCGAGCATCTCTGTGTTTCCCTAATTCAAGGCAGCCTTCCTCTCACGGTCGGTCTGTATACTCCCACAGGCCTCTTTTGGTAGATAACTTGGCACTGAATCCTGAATCTGCCATTTCCAAGCTAATAACGTACCACAAATTACTTTCTTTGTGAATCTCTGTTCTCTCAGTGATAGCATAATGATAAGGAAATGCACCACACAGGGCTATTTTAAAGATTAAGACAGCTAACAGCCAGGCGGGGTGGCACACACCTATGATCCCAGCAGCTCAGCAGGGAATGGACCACTGAGGTGAGGGAGCCACAGAGGCTCAGGAGAGGACATGCCTTCATGCTAAAGGAATGGAAGAACCTGAAAAGCAGGGAGGATCGAAAGTTCAAAGCCAGCCCCAGCAACTTAGCGAGGTGCTAAGCAACTTTGATAGACCCTGTATCAGAATTTTAAAAATAAAATGAAATAAAAATTAAAAATAACAATAACAACAACAACAAAAAAAAAACGGACTGGGAATGTGGCTCAGTGGTTAAGCACCCCTGGGTTCAATCCCTGGTACCAAAAAGGGAAAAAATAAAATAAAGTTAAGCAATTATAAAAATAGTGTGTGTGATCTTTCAGTTCTATTTGCCTATTTTACCAAGAAAAACTTTAAATCATAAGCTTTATAATTTTTGAAATTCCATAAAGTAAAATTCAAGTAGGATATCACATTGTCTGAAAAGATGGATTAAGGGATTCTGTTTAAAAAAAAAAAAAAACTCAGTTAACCTGTGCCAAGTTGGCTAGTGATGTAGCAAATTCTCACTCAATTGTCCCTAGAAGCCTGAGTGCTTTTCAAGTGGCTTCCCCTGTCTCAGCATCAAGGCATCCGCAGGTCCTCCCCTGTACCGCTAGGCCTCTTTCACTTCCGTCCCATTCCCAATTTGCACCATTTATGCTTCCATGTTTTTTAGAAAATCTATAACTCCACCTCTACCTTTTGCTATCTATCTCTATTTTTATAATTTGATAACTGTAGAATTTTGTGAATCAAATGTTCTCAGATTTATGTCATATTTCTAGCTATGTGTATTTCAACCTACGCTGCTATTTCTAAACAGCTCCTTCAATCTAAAGAGCCTCTGGACCATTCTCTAAAATTAATGCTCTCTCTCTCTGGAGATAGCCTCTGCTTATGTATCTATCTCACCCTTTCTCTTTGATACTGTTGTAGATTTGAATATGGCTTTAATATGTTACCATGTATCTATTGATTATATTTCAATATATAATGGAAAACTCAATGTTATAAACTGCAACATAAGACATAGACCAGGCATCGGTGTCTATGTGTGGATGTGTGCCTATCTGTATAAATTCGAGTTAAATAAATGAATCAGAAGGTAAAGTAAAGCCTATGCACTTGCCCAGGGTCTGTTTCATAAAGTTTTCTACAACACGAATTGTTTTCCTTGAAGAGCTCCCAGTTAGTGTGGAACCTGGGAATGTAAATAATCAGAGCACGTGACAACCCCAAACAGGTGTGTCTAAAGTGCTGCCAGAGCAGAGAGTGAATCATGGCCTTGGGAGCGGGGACACGACCAAGGATGTGACTTGGGACTGTCTCAGAGGATGAGTGATAATAATTCCTAAGTGGAGAAGAGCCGAGAGGCCGTCCCAGGAAGGGAAGACAGGTTCGCTGTCCAGGGGTACTGAGGCATGTGTGGGGGATGGAAACCACTTCGCCTGGCTTCATTTGATGTTATGGGGGGTGGTAGGTAAGTGGGGAGGCAGTGACAATGAGAGGGCCATGAACCTGTAAGGCCAGAAGGAAGCCGGTTTATACAGGGATTTGTAAAGGAGTTTGACCATTGCCCCAGGAGACCACGAGAAGCAAAGGGAATTTTTTTTTAAGGATGATCATTCTAGTGGCTACTTGGAAGTTAAATGGAAGAAAGATTAAAAGCAGAGAAAACAGTGGATTTGTTGTACCATGTAGGTGCATAAACACCGAGGTCCAGCAGGGGCAGTGGGTATGGACATTAGGAAGAATATTTGAGAGAAATATGGAGTAGAATGAAGAGTATGTGGGGACTGTATGTTGGGTTAAGCTGGAAGGAGGACCGAGAGTGACTTGGTCACTATTCTAAATAGCCCCTGTGCAAGAACAGACCCTCAGGAGGAGGAACTTTCTAAGGGGAGAGAATGACTTATCTTTGAGTTGGTTGAGTCAAAACCCCCCAAATCTAAAAACACACGTAGGCTCACAGAGACTAGAAGACCACCCCAGGGCAATCTAAAGGGACAATTTAGTGTGAAGCCACTGCCAGATAAGGAATGCACTTGGAAGTAGGATTCTAGACTATTGAAGAATAAAGACTATGCCACCTTTATCTCGGCCTTTAAACTACCTCAGTACTCATTCTAGTTCTTCAACCAGTGAGAACATTTTGGCTCTAGAGTATTACAGCTCAGAGAAGGAAGAGGATTGGAAGTTAAATATTTTTGCTTTTAGTCTAATGACTCATTTCTGAAATCATATCATTGAAGACTCTACCACTGGGGCCTGTTTTCGTCTGTAAGACTTACCTTTCAGGCCCTTTACACCCTTACCCACGCCTCCTCTTCTCTTTTAAGAAGCACCGAGGGTTGCCGTGCTGCTCTGGCCTACCCACTCATCCTCCAGTGATTTAAGATATGTGCACCAAGCCCAGCTTCATGCCCAGCTTTCCAATCATCTGTCAATCATCCACCAACAGACACGTTATGTCAGGATATAGAGATGCAAAGGTATTTTCCCCTTAAAAACTACACATTTCATCAAAAGATGCGTGGGAGAGACACAAAGCTATTAGGACTCAAGAATTCACATTTTGGTGGGAACAGCTGGTTTATGTTCTCAGTTTTCTTTTTTTACTGCTTTCCAGAATACCTTCTCAGTGGATGCCAAAGCAGGATGCTATCCATGTTCAGAACTCCTTGACCAAAATGTGTGGCCAGAGAAGTAATTTGAAGTGGAAAGAGTCCTTGCCTCAAAGAAAAAACAAAAGCAAACACAACAACCAAAAAAAAAAAAAAAAAAAAAACAACCCAACAACCTTGGGAATCAATCTAATAAAAGAGAGAAAAGAGGGGACTGGGGCTGTGGCTCAGTGGTTGAGCAGTGCTTAGAACGTGTGAGGCACTGGGTTCGATCCTCAGCACCACATAAAAATAAAATAAAGGACTTGTGTGTCCACCTACAACTAAAAAAGATATTTAAAAAGAGAGAGAGAGAGAGAGAGAGAGAGAGAAAGGAAAGACCTCTACAATAAAAACCACAAAACACTAAAGAAAGAAATTGAGGAAGATTTTAGAAGATGGAAAGACCTCCCATGTTCTTGGATAGGCAGAATTAATATTTTCAAGATGGCCATACTACCAAAAGCACTATACAGATTCAATGCAATCCCTATCAAAATTCCAATGACATTCTTCATGAAAATAGAAAAAGCAGTCATAAAACTCATTTGAAAAAATAAGAAGCCCAGAATAGCCAAAGCAAATCTTAGAGAGAAGCAAAGCAGGAGGCACCACAATACCAGATTTAAGTTATACTATGGAGCTATAGTAACCAAAACAGCATGGTATGGGCACCAAGACGGCCAAGATGACCAATGGAACAGAAGAGAAGACACAGAGCCATTAGCTTTACCTCCCCAATTAGGGTTTTCTTCCTGGGTTTTAAAGTCCTCTTATATAGAAGGGCAGGGTAGAACCAGGTCATTTCTGGGGGTCTTGTTGCTGTAACATTCTGAAAGTCTATAAACCTATTCAGGTCTACAATGTTATCTGGGGACTCCTTTGGAATGAGTGACGGGACCCAAAGGTAAGACTCTGAAGTCACGTTGAACTGGGAAGACATCCCCTTGGGAGAGACTTCGTCAACATGATTGGCATGTGCACTGTAGGTTACAAATCACTTTCATACTGATGATCTGATTGTGTCTTCCTGAGAACCTGGTGAAAAATGTATCGTCACTTCTGTCGTCATATGAAGACCCTGGAGCCCACAGAGCTAAATCGTAGTTAAGTATCCACCACTCCACCCCCTCCATCTCTTTTCTATTTTATAGATAAGGGATCCGAGGCTCATGATAGCTGAGTAGCTTTCATTAGTAAGTACTAGGGCTCAAAAGCTGCCTAAATCTAAAATCTCTGCTCATGAGCTCGATCAGGATCTAAATGCACACAAAGGCTGGAGGGTGATTAGAACAAGTGAAATGTTCCATGCAGAAGGATTTTTTTCTTTCTTTCTTTTCCAATTTCAGCAAAAAAAAAAAAAAAAAAAAAAAAAAAAAATTAAGAGCACAAGTAAATCAAAACAAGGAAATCCACACTTTGAAAAGCATTGTAGATAGAGTAAAGGATGAGGGAGCTTTGTAGAAAAGTGTGTGTCCTATCCAAGGAGGGCTGCTGGGAATCAGGTGGGTGGAAGGCAGGTTGACCTATGCCAGATCTTTTCATTTCAGAAGAAAATCTGGATGTCTGGAATCCCAGGTGAAATCTCTCTATTTATAAATATGAAATAACTAATTGTAATCTTATGCAGGAAAAGCATGGAACGATATCCATCTTGCCCGTTTCTGACCCACAGGATGCCAGTTTAATACTTCTGTTCTGCACGGTGCTATCTTCAAGAACCACTTCACAGCCTCAGCAGCCTCCTGCTGCCGTCAAGTACCCCCCTGCAGCATTAGCTGTTCACCTGCTATGTGGCCATCAGTTTTCTCAACTCAAGACGGGGCTGTCGCAGCTGCCCATTGATCCAGCTGTGTCTGCTGCTTATGAAATGCATTTACTCTGAGTGGATGTTGGCTATTTTGAAAATCATTCTTGACTGGGTTTGGATATAATAATCGCCTTAATCTTTATGATAATCAGAAAGGGATATTTAATTATACCCATTTTGCAAAGGAGTAAATTAATACTGGGTTTAGTAATAATGGTCCCACAGCTGTAAGTAAGCCAACCTGGGTTTAGAATCAGCTCTGACCCTGTGCCCTCTCTGTTCTGCATAGTGTCTCTGGCCTTGAGGTAATTTTGGTTGCTTTAATTTAGGAAATCTTCCATCATGAGAGAATCTGAGGCAAGGAGGAAGGGAGGGGATAGCACCATCTAGTCCTTTGCCACTCCTCATCAGGCCCCCTACCAGCCCTTCTTAGGGATGGAGAAGAAACTGATAGGGTGAAGAGAGAGGAAGAAAACAACGATCTGCTCTTTCGTAGTCTGGAAGATTTGACATTGAAGCAAGACACTCCCGACTCTAGGTGATTGCGAGGACAGGCATACAGGGGAGGGCCCCAGTGGCTGGAATGCCAAGCTGGGCCATGAGCCAGGAAGATGCCAACAGGCTGTTTCATCCTGAGCCAGACCCAGGGCCCTTTATATAAAGACGGTCCTCTGCCCAGATGCCTTAGCCTGAATGATCGCGTGTCTGCTGAGGAGGGTGAGTCCAGGAGCTGGGTCTTGGGGTTGGGGGGGGGTGTTCAATGGGTGGACACATTCACAGGAGTCAGGCACAGTGAAGGAGAAGCTGGGAGCCGAGGAGGAGGGGGAAATTGGCCCGAGGAGCAGCCTGGTGCATTTTAGGAGACATAAGAATATTTTTAGAGTTCATGAGAAGAGACAGGGCTATGAAGCCAGTGTATTTGTCTGTAATAATGTTGGCTTCATCCTCAGGTAACTGTTTTCCTCATCAGTACCTGCTCTTTCTGGAAAACTAACAACTAATTAATAAATTAGTTATTTGTATCTCGTGAACAGAGTCGGGTGAGGGAGGATCACCTTCCCCGAGGGGAGATGTACGTAGTCTCTATAAATGGAAAATGTCTGGCTTTGTTCTTCACTGGGAGCTTCTGCAGCATCCTGGGAGTTTATTGAGAGGTGTTTTGTGGTCTGAGCTGGTTTTATCCAATCACCCCTCTTCTGTAGTGCTCAGTGGGGTGCCTGTCCACAGAGAAGTGTCAGCCACCCGTGTTTTCTCCCAAGCTAAGTGTGGTATTGGAGTGGACGCCTGCGTGCCTTGGGTGATGCTTGTAAGGCTCTAGCTGTAGGTCTTGACATGGGACTGAACAACTGTCTTGTGATTAAGAATCTTGTACTTCTTGAGTTACTCCGTCTTAGTAATTCATCAGTGGGGCTGAGGAGGAAAAAAATGAAAGAAAAATAAACAAAACATTCCTGAAGCCAGCAGGTTGTCAATGCTGGGTGATTAACAGCAGCAACCTGTCTGGGCAAGTCACCAGGTTGATCCCAGGCCCTTCCAAGGCTGGAGCGTTTTGAATGTGAATGATTTTGCATATTTTTACAAGGCTCTATTTATCTGAATTCATCTAAAAAGATCAAATACAGAGAAATAAATATTCAATGCCGAGTTCGAGTTGACCGGTAACTGGAGCCATTACTCTCCAATGGATGCTTTGACATTCATGTGAGTGTAGACGGGACTATGTTCCATAGTTCATTTTAAAGTGTGTGCACATACATGTGTGCTGCCGATATGCACGTGTGAGTAAATTGAAGCTCTGGGAGCAAAAGATTTATTTCCTTTCCTCCTAAGCCTGCTCCCAGCACAGCCCTTTAGGAAGTGTGGAGAATCCGCCAGTCATCCGCGCGCCCTCTGGTGTCGGACACTGGTATACCCATCCTCCCGGGGGAGATGCTGGACCTCTCTAACCCTGGCTATCTACAATCAGGCCTTTAGGCATACCCAGGGCAGGTCTCATGCTCAATAGTGACTAATTCTGGGTCCAACTAAGTCAGTAAGGATTCTTGGGTGCAGGTTGAAGGGAGAGGGAAGTTCAGGGATATATGAAAGGTATGTTTTCTTAGGTCCTGGTCTCTCCTTCCAGTTCTCACCCTCCTGACGTTTCTCTCTCTGCCCTTAGGTCCCACTCACCCACCTGCATTACGACCATGTGTGACCAGCAGCAGATTCAGTGTTGCCTGCCCCAGTGCTGTGTCAAGGGCTCCTCCTTCGGCCCCTCCTTCGGGCCCTCCTTTGGCCCATATGCCAATAGCGAGGTGCTGGTCCAAGCCCCTTATGAGATGCAAATTTTGGAGTGTCCTACACTATGTCCAGTTCAAATTTCCCAGACTCCATGCCAGTCCAAGACCACCCAGGTGAAGGGCCAAGCTTCAGGCCAGTCTAAGACCATCCAGGTAAAGAGCCAGGCTCCAAGTAAATCTAAAACCACGCAAGTGAAGTGCCAGGATCCATGCCAGTCCAAGACGACACAGGTGAAGTCCCAGGCTCCTTCCCAGACTCAAATTTCCTGCGTTCAGTGCCAGGCTCCATGCCAGCCTGAGGTTTCCTACGTGCAATATGAAGTCCCATGCCCTGCTCAGACCTGCTACGTACAATGTGCTCCAGTTTGTTACACGGAAACTCGCTATGTGGAATACCCAGTCCAGACCTACGTGCCGGCTCCAGCTCCCCAGCCTGTGCACACCTACGTGGAATGCACACCAGTGGGCCAGGCTCAGGGAGGCTTCTCCACCCAGGGCCAGTATCAAGGTTCCTATGGCAACTGCGCCTCCCAGCGTCAGCGTCAGTCCCAGGGTTCCTACGGCAGCTGCGCCCCCCAGCGTCAGTCCCAGGGTTCCTACGGCAGCTGCGCCCCCCAGCGTCAGTCCCAGGGTTCCTACGGCAGCTGCGCCCCCCAGCGTCAGTCCCAGGGTTCCTACGGCAGCTGCGCTCCCCAATGCCAGACCCAGGGTTCCTATGGGAGCTTCAGTGGGCAGCGACGGTCGCAGAGCACCGGCCAGTGCCTCCCTCCGCGCCGGCTGCAGCCTTCCTACCGCAGCTGTTCCCCGCCACGACGTTACAGCAGCTGCCTGCCATCACGATGCCCTTCAGGTTCCTACAACTACTGCACCCCACCCCGCCGCTCGGAACCCATCTACCACAGCCACTGTCCCCGCGGCCGCCCTTCAAGCTGCTCGCAGAGATGTGGGCCCAAGTGCCGAGTGGAGATCTCCTCCCCGTGCTGCCCCAGGCAAGTCCCACCACAGAGGTGTCCTGTCCAGATCCCTCCCATCAGAGGCTGCTCTCAGAGCTGTGCCCCACAGCCCTCTGGGGGTGCTTCCTGCCCAGATCTGAGGCCACGTGTAGAGCCACGTCCATTCCCAAGGTCCTGCCCGCCGCAGCGCATTGACCGATATCCAGAGCCGTCTAGGCAACGATGCCCACTTCCTGCTCCACGTCCCCGGCCTCGCCCAGAACCATGCATAATTCCAGAACCTCTCCCGTGTCCCCCAGCACGGCGATTTTCAGAACCCTGCTTGAGTCCAGAACCACGTCCAGCTCCGTGTCCAGCTCCACGCCCAGCTCCCAGGCCTCGCCCAGTGCAGTGTGAGAATCCAGGGCCGCGCCCATGCCCACAGCCCTGTGAGCGCTCAGAGCCAATTCCCCTTCCAGCACCCTGCTCAAGCCCTGAGCCGTGTGGGGAGCCTATTCGATGTCCCAGCCCCTGCTCCAGCCCAAATCCGATCCCGTACCCACAAGACCTAGGCTGTTGTGAGTCCAATCCGTGCCGTTTGGACACGGAAGGCCCCAGCTACGGCCCATATAGTTGCAACCAGGGGCAAGAGAGTGGTGCTGGCTGTGGACCTGGTGATGTGTTTCCAGAGCCACAGGGCTCAGGTGGCTGCGGAGACCAGGGAAGTGGCTTTGCTGGTGTCAAAGGTGGGCCTTTTTCAGGAGCAAAGGGTGCCTATTTTTAAAGGGGCTGAGATGCCCGCTGTCTCCTGCCTGGGAAACCTTGCCCTTCCTCTCCCTCTTCCACCAGCAACAATTTCCAGCGTGTTCTTGTTCGCATCTCTCCAAAGACACCTAAAGGCTCCCTGCTTCAAAGGCCACGTCCCTGCTCCTTTTCCTATGATCTCAGGTTCCACACCTCAGTCTTAGACGTCTCTCCAGCAGCAAGTCGACCCAGTCCCTACACATCTTCAGCCCTAGCCAGACCAGCCAGGCCACCAGGGCACGTGGTGGATGCTCCTTAGGACAATCCCTAGGTGTCCATACCTCCAAGCCTGTGATCACTCTCTCCCTCTGCTGGGATCATTTCTCCCCCATGACCCAGCATCCAAAACCTACCCATCTTTCAGTGCCTCTGCCTTGGAGATTCTTGCCTCTTCCCACCAATAGGAACCTGTGCTAATTTCCTAGGACCCACTGCACTGGCCCCACCACCCACTTGACAACTGCTTCGCAATATCTCTTGAATTGTTATTCCCTAGTCAGGTGTGTCTGTTTCATAGGCTCAGCTAGATTGTGAACTCCCATCCGAGGAGTCAGAATATCCCCGAATTTCTGTGCCTCCCTTGGGGCAGGCAGCTGCTCACAAGGACTTGTGGGTCAGCAGCTTAAGCTATCCTGATGGACAACAGAGGAGGCCACCTAGCAATAAAGATCTTGACCTACTCTCCTCCTGCGTCCCGAGTAATGCCTGCTTTTCATTCCTTTCGTGTTTGCTGCCATGAGTTTCTATTTTTTAGTTGCGGTGAAATATATATGACATAACATTTATCATCTGCACCATTTCTAGGTGTGCAGGTCAGTGGAATTAAATCCTGTCCCCTCCTGGTGCTCCCATCCACCACTGCTCTTCCACAAACCTCTTTTTAGCTTGTAGAACTAAAACTCAGTACTCATTAAATTTAATAACAACTTTTCATTCCCCACTTCCCTCTGTGCCTACCAAACACCATTCTACTTTCTGTCTTAATGAATTCGTCTATTCTAGGTACCGTATTTAAGTGGAATCATTAGTGTTTTGTCCTTTAGACTGGCTTATTTCATTTAGCATAATGTCCTCCGCATTCTTCTATATTATAGGGTGCCGCAGTCTGGCTGGGCACAAATGCCGCAGTCTGGCTGGGCACACAATCACGAGCCACCACACAGCTTGTAGATTCAAACAGCAACTCTTTATTCCCGAACTCACACCAGCCGTCTACAAACACGTTCTGGGGAAATCCACGTTCTCTGCCCAAATCCACCTCCACTGGGCTTCTATCTCCAAAATATACTGTCTGAATCCCGTGAGAACTCAAGGGGAACTCAGGCAGCAGGATACACCCTATTCCCAGCAGGAATAATCTTAAACCTTAAACCTGGAACCTAAACCGGGAACGCCCTAAACACGATTATCTTAAAACCAGGAACACCCTAATCTGCCTTGGTCCTTGAGCAAGGTCACTTACATTCAATGTCACTGCAACATGTCAGCAACATGGGGTACGCTGGCAAGGAAATTGTCATACCTACTTGGCTAATGGCTCCCAGCAATAGGGTGTGTCATATTTTTAAGGGTGTATAATACTCCAGTGTGGTATATTCCACATTTTGTTTATTTGTTCATTGGTGGATGGATAAACACTTGGACTGCTTCCATCTTTTAAAGCTATAATTAACAGTGCTGCAACAAACGTGGGTGTAAAATACCTCTTTGAGTTTATAGTTTTCAGTTCTTGTATGTGGATATACAGAAATAGAATTCCTGGATCATATGATAAATCTATTTTTAATTTTTTTTTGTGGTGCTGGGGATTGAACCCGTGGCCTTGTGCATGTGAGACAAGCAATCTGCCACTGAGTTATATCCCCAGCCCATCTATTTTTACATTTTTGAGGAACCACCATACAGTTTTCCAGTGTGGCTGCACCATTTTGCACTCTTAGGAACAGTGCACAAGTCCTAGTTTCCCCACATCATGGCCAGTTTTTGTGATTTTTCTGGATTTTCTAACAGCCATATCAAATGATTATAAGGTAATATGAACTTCCATTTTAATTTACTGCTTTTCTTCTTAGATTCACTGTACCCAAATTTGAGTATCCCCAAATTTCTGTGCCTATCTCGGGGCAGATATCATTGTTAGCTTTTCTAACAATGAGTTGCCTTGTGGGTTTTCTATCTCTGTTCCACATCTCTGTTCCTGTTGTTATGGGGGAACAGGGAAGGGTGGCTCTTGCTGCCAAAGCTAGAAGTGAAGGCCTTTGGCCCCAGTTTGGCAGGTTGCTCAGCCCTAGGGCTGTATTTTGGGAACCAGAGGCAACAGAGACGGAAGCCCCTGGAAGCTTTCTGGGGACACATGCCTCTTCTTTCAGAGCTAAGTTATTTGCTCTTTTTTTCCCCCGAGGTTATAGAAAAGAGTACCAGGGAGGCTCTGCATTTCCAAGTTACTCTGAAATTCCCTGAGGCATGTCAGTGTGCTGGGGGCGGGGCTGGAGGGACAGGAGAGACTGAGACGGAGGTGCCTCTTTCCTGTTCCTGGCAGGTGGGAGGAGTGCTGTATGCATATGGCCCTGGGAGATGAGATCCTGCAGGACAGGCCCTTCCCTGAGGACACAGCAGTCAGTAGAGGGTGAAAGGGTGCCTCTAAGAGGCAGGGCCTGGGTCCTGGAAGGGCTGATCCAGTGCCCCTTCCTCGCAGGCCACTCCCCAGAAGTTAGCACTTATAGAGCCAAAGTAGTTCCCCACAGGCCCAGGGCCTAGCTCTGAGGATACCTGTCTCTCGCCCCGGGGGATCTCACCCTGCAGTGGTGGTGGTGAAGACCTTGGAGATCACCTGGCGAGACCCTGTGCAATATAAAGAAAATGGCACTTGTGTGAAATCCACTCACTTATGCACTTACTGACAAACACTCATCACTTACCTGTTAGGAAGGGCCTCTAAAGGGGTCAGACATAATTTTTTTTTCCCCTCAGCATACCACCTCGAACAGTGGTTCTTAAAGAGTGTACCAGGATCAGCAGATAAGTATCGCCTAGGCCCTTGTTGGGAATGTAAGTGCACCTTGCTGAGCCTACCAAAGCAGAGACCCTGGGCAAGCAGTGTTCTAAGGAGTCCTCAGGTGTTGATGACACCCAGTAGCCTTTGTTCATCACCGGTTTAGTGGAATTTCTTCTGTAGGTAAAATGTGAATACATCCACCCACACATTCTACATAGAGAGCATGAATATATGGGTGTCAGAAACAAGTGTGTATGAGGGAGGTTTTCATTACTACGACCAAGAAGCCTGACAAGCACAAGCTAGAGGAGGAAAAAGTTTACTTTGGCTCACAGTTTTAGAGGTTCAGCCATAGTCGGCCAACTCCATGGCTCTGGGCCTGGTGGATGCGCTGGTGGAAGGGCGTGGCGGAGGCGCAGTCCTCTACTCATGGTGGCTGGGAGGCAGAGACAGAAGGGGAAGGGGGTCAGAGAAGAGGAACCCTTCTGGGGCATGCTAAGAGTGCCCCACCTCCTCCAGCCACACCCTCCCCACGGCTGCAGTTATCCCCCAGTGAGTCCATTCAAACCAGGACGGACGAACTAGGATATGGCTCTCCTAATCCAGTCCTGTCACCTCTGAATATTCCTGCTCCAACACCGGAGTTTTGGGGGGACACCTCATATCCAAACCCTAAGGAACAGTGCACAAGTCCTAGTTTCCCCACATGCCGGCCTGTCCACCTATCTACACAGGCCACTCAGTCTGTCTGTCTGACTATACACCAATTCCCACCCATCAGGCAGGCGTTGTTATCTTGTCATTCTGGAGCTGAAGATGTGAGCGCACGGGATCTGAGTGACTTTCTAAAGCCTCGTAGCCAGACTTGACTCCCCTTCTCCACTTCTTCCCACCTTGCTGCCTTTGCTCTTCGTCCCTGTCCTTCTCCCAGAGATCTTTCCTGTATTAACCCAGTTATTTTTCCAACAGTCTTGGGGTTCCCTCAATTACTGATCAGGTAACTTTTATTCGTTCCACATTTGCCTCCTTTCTTAAAATGCAGGAAGCTCTCAGACTGTATTTGCTTTGTGGCACATTCCCAGAGGGGCTTGTCGGGGACAACCTCTCCCCTATGGGACATCCTAGGTTTCCATCATTTTAAAATGCACCCCAGTCTCTTAAATGCACTGTTAGACAAGCGTCTTCCTGTTTGGGAGTAGGTGGGGGCAGAGATCCTCTCAAGATGCAAAGGAAACACAGATCTGACTGGAGAAAAGGGCATTTACCACTGAGAAGCCCCAACCATCCTCAAGTTCAGGGGGCAGGTCACCCTACAGGGACAAGTGGTGTGGCCTGCAATGTCCTTTGGAGACAGACTCCACCCATTACTAGAATATGGAAAGGAGTTGGATGATGGTACAATGGAGGGGTCTTTGGTTGAGCTAGGAGTTCCCCGATGGCCTTTTTCTCTCTCACTGACTGAAGCTGTGCAGGATCCAGCCCCCATGTCGTCTCCATAGCCAGAGACAAAGACCTTGGGTCAAAGAGGCACCAAGAGCATGTGTCTGGGTGAAGGTGGGAGTTCATAACCCACTAGAATCAAAGTGTGGAATATGATATGTCAAGAAATTTGTAATGTTTTGAACAACCCACAATAAAAAATTAAAAAAAAAAAAAAAAAAAAAAAAAAGAGCATGTGTCTGCGCGATCGTCTGTGGGGTTTCCATGCTTCTTTGTGCCTGTGTTCATCCATGTGCTCGTGAAGATGGGAGATGTTAATTGCATTTGGTCATAGTGGCTGTGATCGTAGGAGCATGGTTTAGAAAACATCCCACGGCCCTGCAAGAATGTTTGGAAGACATTTTCCAGTCGTCTCTTCTGTTCCCAATCCTCTGCCATGTTCCTGATGTCTCACCTTCCCCCTTCCTGCCTTTCTTTCTGTACAACCATTTGAGCAAATCTTAGTTTCTCTAGAACCAGGACAAAGGACTCAAAAAATGTAAAACAAAACAAAACAAAAATTATAAAGCCCTTCAAGGCACTCAGAGACCCACAAGAGGGACTCCCCTTTGAACCTCACACTAGCATTAGGTAGTTCACATGTTGCAAAACATTATTCTGTCTCAGTTTAGTGGACCTTTGCCCAGAAATGCATCGGCCAGCAGTTTGAAGCAGATGTCAGACAAGAATTCTTCATGCTGCTAGCTTCCAGAGATGAGGGGTAAACTACTCTAAGTGAATATAAGAGAGATTAAACCTACAGACGATGATTCCCACCTTAGAACCCTACTTCCATGTCTCTGCAGATCTCTATCATTTTTTCTTTCTAAATATCCTGCCCTGGGTTCTTCACTGTAAAATGAAGAAATTGTACTAGATGTTCTCAGTGATTCCTTCCCAACCTGATGGGTTATATAAATTCCTTCTTTGCGGTAGATAGTATATAGGAGTGAAATTGCTTTGGTTACTCACTTAAAAACACAGAATCCCAGACCTACTCAATTTTGATCTTCAAAACAAGAATCTAGGACCTCCATTTGAAACTTATTCTAGCCATCTGGAGGTAGAAGATATAGGTAAAATGAATGGGTTTAATCAATACTCAGAGGATCAGTTGAAACTGGTGCATGTCTGGCCTCAAGAGGGGTAGGATGTGGACATGGTGGCAAAATCAGACCCGTTAACCGTCTTTTGTGGGAGGTTTCATGTACTTATCTGTGTGTGGAGTCAAATTTTCTACTCCTCGGTCTAGAAGTACCTTGAGTCCAAGAAATCTCTTCCTTTCTTTCTGTTAAATCCTCCATCTGGTGTGCGTGGCTGAATGAGGAGAGGTCTGGCACATGTTAGAGGTGTTTCTACTAAGGCATGGGATTCTAGTGATGGAGTATCTATTTTTTTTAATCTAAGTGTTCCCAAAACAGTAAAAGGAAAAAATTCTACATCCCATAAGTTTGTTCTTCAGACTAAAATACATTGAATGCATAGTCAAATAGGACTGTGATATGTCAGAGAACAGTTCTATTTAAATCAGAATACATCCATAGAGAGTAATAGTGATCCCATCATTTCAGGAAGTGAAGCTATGGATGCTTTGGGGATGTGCTGGAGAATACCCAGGTGATGAGCTAGACTTGGTCCCTGCCCATAGCATTGTCCCGAATCCTGGCGTGCCTAGACATCCCAGATCCTCCACATGGCTGATCTGAGATTAGTCAGGAACAGAGGGTGCTGCTTGATGATCCCTGTGCTTCCTATTGCCAGGGAGCATCTTTCTCATCCTCCTAAAGATGAGGCTTCCTGATCTAAAACTAGAAGTGTTTGAAGGACTAGGAATAGCCCAGACTGTGCCAAATCTACCCGTCATGTTGGTCACCACATCCCATCCTGAGAATTAAATTGATTCAATGTCTTTTCTCTATTCTTTAGTGTTACATCCCCCAGGAGAAAACCATTTATCACTGTGCACCAACACTTCCATTCACTTGGTAAATTAATTATTGGGACTCAGTAGTCTTCTGGAAGCCGTGCTTGATCCTGAAGCTGTGAGGGTAAACAGGGCAGATGATTGATAAGTTCCAACCTGGGAGTCAGAGTTCCCTGCAAGTCCGCAGGAGGAGGGGCACCGTGGGTCAAGTGCCCAGAGGCGGCAACTGCAAATGGTGAGTGGAGTGAGGTGATGGGTGGAGAAGAGGAATGTTTCCCAAGTAGAGGTAACAGCACGCTCATGTGTGTTACGACTCACAATGACAGCCCAAGGAGGGAGAGGGGGCCCTCGGTGGTTCAGCACCCTTCCTGGTGCCTAACCCTGTATGGACATCTTCTGTTGGTCTCTGGACTCCATTCTAAGTCTTGCTCAAATAGACTTTTTTTTTTTTTTAATCAACACCTCAGAGAAAAACTTTGAAAAAAGTAACAAACATTTCGGGAGACTTCAGGTTATGAGAGAGTATTGAGCTGTGAATTTCTGATTCAACATGGGTTAGGATCATGGAATTGATGTGACAAAGGAAATATAAACAAATTCAGTGTGAAGTTATGAATTTTAGGTCAGCTGCATTTGTAGAAGATGAATAGTTGGACACACAGCTGATATACAAAGAAAGCTTGATTGATTAAAATCTTAGTATGGGCCACGGCTAAGACCGTCTGTGCCAAATGGCGATAGACTTCTGTTCTTATAGCTGTGCCTGATAGTGCCCTTCTTTGTGGTCCATGTGGTGGTGTTCAGCTCAGGTCAAATGCAATGAGGCTGGAAGGTGGTGACCTACTGTGTGCTGGTATGAGGAAGGTTTTCTGATGGCTGCGCAGGAACTAGCCTCCATGACATCAGAAATCCACCCACGGTCAGAAATCCTTCCTCATACTTCCAACAACTTGAAAATTGTACACATGTTAGAAAAAAATGAGAGGGTAACTAATTTAGAGAGGTCGTAATCTAATACTGGATAGTGCTGGAATCCAAGCCTAATCTCATCTTGCTCCCAAACTCCATCTATCTCCCTGTAGAAGGAGGAATCATGTTATGTTTAAAGGAACAACCTGCTTCCATCTTCCATTATTTGGAGAACTTTCATTCAGAAAAAAGAATCATCCTTTTCATAAAACCTAAAAGCTTAAATTCAATGACCATGAACCCTTAGGAAGGTTATTGCTAGAAATACGGAAGAAATAGAATTGTTTTGGAAGTGGAATGCACTTGTTTTCCGTGCATGCAAGATCCGTAGTCAAATGTTACTTGAGATTTTATCATGTGCCACGCACTCCTCTGGGTGTTTTGGGTAGATCAGTGCAAAAAACAAAGGTCCTGGTTCTGAAGGAGTTTACATTGTGACAGGGGAAAATGGAAAAGTGGACATAATTTTAAAAGTTATATATAGCACATTAGAATATATGAACTGCTTTGGGACTAAGAACAGGGACAACCGAGGGAGGACATGGGTGGAAATCCCAGGATATAAAGGGGGTGGAGACTGAGCTGAGAGTGTGGGGTGAGGGACCCACAGAGTGTGGGACCATGAACCAGGGAGAGGCACGTGGCATGGGAGAGGCATCGTGAGACGCGGGTTTGAGCCTAGTCCCCACCACTCACTCGGTGACAGGTCTTGGCTTAGGCACCTTCCCTAACCCGGTGTTCCCCCAGCTACAGAATGTGGCTCAAAATGTATTGTGTCTGGGTTGCTCTGATAAGTAAATGAGATAACTTAGATTAAAATGTTCGGTATAGTATAAAACACTAAATGTACATGAAGTGCATTTGCGCTGGGCAGTGAAATATTCACCCCCAAGAGGAGAAGTAGAGAAGAAAGGAGATGATAGGCTCGAGGAACTGTCTGTCTGAGGAGGGAGGTTGGTCACCCAGGCAGGTCACATCCAGGCTCAAGCCGAGGCCAGATGAGCTGAAAGGATGCGTATCTAGAAATGTAGAGGGCAGGTGTCACGGAGGAGGCATTGGGGGGACGAGGGACGGGGGATAGCAGAGGAGAGGGATGGGGTGGAAAGTGGCTTGGGAAAATGTCAAGAAGACGTAAAATATCTGGGGGCAGGAAGCTCCGATAACCCTGGTGAATGTTGGATGAAGGACAGTGACGCAAAGAGTCATCACAAACGGTCATCAGCACATGAGTCCACCCAGCCAGTTTGCCTTGGCATTGTTCCTGGGGTCAGCCAGGGGAAGAGGAAATAGCGGGGAGGGGAAGGAAGCCTGGCAGTCCATCAGAAATACACTCGGTCACTGAAAGATGTCCTGGCTTGACCTGGCCTGGATAAAGAGTCTGGATAGAGCAACAGATCAATTACTCAGTCATTCCCACAGTATCTCACCAACATTCTTTAGAGCTTTTGTTTTGTTCTGTTAGAAATTCAGGAGCTGTCACCTCTGCATAGTCTTCATTTCCCCATAGGAAAGCTGGTTTGGGGCCAGGCAATTCTGTGTCGTGGGACGGCCATTCTGGGCCTTGTAGGGTATTTAGCAGCACCTCCTGGCTTCTTCCACTAGACATTAGCAGCTGTGATGACCAGACATGTCTCCAAATTGTCAGATGTTCTCCTTTGGGATGAGAGTGAGGGAGAAGGGTGCAAAGGTTTGCTAACTTACAGGGAGAAGATTCAAACCTTGCCCTCAGGGCACCCTCAGTTCAACAGGGAATCAAGCCTTGTCCTTACCTCTGTCCCAACCAAGGGCCACCCATTAAAAATAAAAAGAATGCTCACTCTCTAACCTTCCTGGTTTGTCTGCTATGGAATCCCAATAACAACATGGAAAAATTGTAAGCAGGAATTTCAACCCTCTTGAAAAATTGTGATAGGACATTTTAAGACCAAGAGAAGGGATTTGTATTGGAGTTAAGAGGTGAAAGGAGATTGGGTCAGAAATGCACAGAGGCCCTGGGTGGGCCTCCACTCAGCAGGAGCACACGCTACGCTTTCAGTTCCTCCACGAATATCATGGAATAATTGAAAAATAAGAAAACACACCGTGTAAGAATTTACCATGAATTAGAGCAAATGGTGTGAATATGAGTTGAGAAAATCTTGGGGGATCAGTTAAAGATGGGGAGAATCGGACACTTGTTCCAGTCTGAGAATTTGGATAGACAGAGTGTCCAGCAGGCTCTCCTCACCAAAATAGCAATGCTCAGTGAAAAGCTGTCATCGCTGAAAACTGTTACGTTTTAGTGCTCCTTTAACGACACTTACCTGAAATCCATGGTGATAAGGGTGTTTTGAAATTCAGAATATTTTAATTTTTCTAAGGAGAGTAATGCAATGAATAGAATTAACTACAGGTATACCGCAGAGTCAGCCCTATCCAATCCAATGCCTCAGAGTTTGAACCCCAAAATTCTAGAGCCTCTTAGACAGTCATGGTGGACGGCTCAGAAACCTGCCCCTCCATCATTCCTACGGCACCAGGGGTCCTACCTCCTTGGGGAGGGCACTAATATTTCTACAAGAGAACACAGGAACATTCGCAGTAGGTGACATGACTATTGGTTCAGGCCCGGTTTTGCTACCAGATGAGTATTGACAATAATTAAATAAATACTCAATTTTTTAGTGTTTTTTAGATTTGGGAATTGCAAATATGGGAGTATGAATACCTAGTATCATTTGGGGGATTATTGGTCACCATATTGTTTCATCTCATTCCCGTTTGCCTTCGTTTTCAAAGTCTCCCCCAAAGTCATCTTCCGTGTTAGGGTACAACACTAACGTCATTATTCTTCTTCTGCTAAATAAAACAGCAAACATCCAGTGACAACAGTAAAATTAAACTAAACCTTCACTGGATTTCTGGTGAACATTCAATAAAACCCAAGTGACTTTTCCTAGCCATGGATTCCCCACAGACTGGACCCAGTCCTCTCAGCCTGACCTGAGCCTCTTTCTCTCCCACACTCCATCACACAGGGACAGGGTTCCAGTCAGGCTGGGCCACACACAGCTCACCTCGCACCCCTTACCCCGGGATCCGCTCCCATGCCCCCTCTCTCCATCCCACTATTGCACAGATCTAGTATTATAAAGTCTCCACCTGACCAGATCTCTTCAACCAATCTTTCCTCAATACCCTTCTTCAGAATCTTTAGTCCAAGACTAACTTACATTCTCCCTGTGGATCTGTGAAGCCACTTATTGGCTTTCTTTTTATGTATCCTGATTTATTAATTTTTTAAATAAATTTAGTAATTTTTTGGTCTTGGAGTTGGATGGTTTTCGCCATATTTGGAAAATGACCATTAATTTGAAATTTCTTTCTTTCTTTCTTTCTTTCTTTCTTTCTTTCTTTCTTTCTTTCTTTCTTTCTTTCTTTCTTTCTTTCTTTCTTTCTTTCTTTCTTTTCCTTTGACAGTGATTGAACTCAGGGCACTTGACCACTGAACCACATCCCCAGTCCTACTTTGTATTTTATTTAGAGACAGGGTCTCACTGAGTTGCTTAGCGCCTCACTTTTGCTGATGTTGGCTTTGACCTCATGATCCTCCTGTCTCGGCCTCAGGACTGCTGCCTCAGAACTCTAAATATACATATTATATATAAACATAATATATATAATATATAAACTTAATATATTATATGTGAATATAATATATATCATATTCATAATGTATATAAGTATATATACACACATATATACATATACATACACACATACATACACACACAGACATATACATACACACACAGACACATACATACACACACATACATATACATATATATTAGACTACATATTATTCAAGAGGTTACTAATCTTCTGTTTATTTCTTCAGTATTTTTCCCCTTCTTCATTTCATTTTGGATAATTACTTCAAGTTCCAGCGTACCAATCACTTCTATAGTTTACAATCTATTGAAACCACCCAATAGATTTTTAATGTTATATTTAATTTGGACATATTTATTTTTTTCAGATATTGTAATTTTTATTTTTAAATTTCTGTTTAGTTATTTTTAGCCTGGGAAACTGGGGAAATAAACACAGAAAATATATATTACAATAATGCAAAAAGTTTCAAATTGAATATGCTTGTGTTTTTAAATGCCAGTTATGTCACTCCACGCCACAGTTCAAAATCATCTCAGTTACTACTTTTCTCTCATTCTTTCAGATTTTCCATGGGAAATTTCAAGCTCTTCTCATACTATAATTTGGGGAACTACGCCTCCCTTCAATCTTCTTTTACTATACCCCTTCTATGTTTACCTTTACAAAGCCAAACTCATTGAGGTATGTAGGAGGGAAAAAAAAAAGATGACATTTAGTTTAACAAGATCCACCTGGTTTTCATTTGTGGCTTTAAAAATTCCCAGTATGCACTCAATATTTGCCTCTATTTACCTTTCTCTCTATTCATCCATCCATCCACTCATTTTCTGAATGTCAATCCATGCCACATATTACCTTGACTACTTCCTCTTTACCCACTTAGTTTGCCAATCCTACAAAAAAGTAAATTTTTTATCATTATATTATATTCATTTAAAAGATCAAAAAGCCAAGATTCAAGGGAGTTGAATACTTTGCTGACCTCTCTAGGGCCTCGCTATGTTGTATACACACACACACACACACACACACACACCACAACTCAAATGGGTGGATTTTCACACCAAGCCATCAAGAACTAAAAGTCTAGATGGAAATTGTCATTACCTAGATGAAATGGAGGAAGTGCTAAATGACCAGGTGTGCTAAATGACCAAAAGTGTGACTACGAGACTGTGGGTAGAACCATGTCCACAGGATATCAGGCAGTAGAGACCCCAAGAACGGTGCACTCCTCTCTGCCCACCCAAGTGTCCCACTCAAGCACTTTCTGAGATGGGAGCAGCTGACCTGAGCCCCATGGATGCAGCATCCAGTCATTGCCTGTCACAGGTCGGTGTGGGCGTCAGGAAGCAGGTCCTCCCATGCCGAGGCCCTGTGTCACCTGCCGGGGTAGAGCCCAAGCCAGTATAAAAAGGCTCAGGACAGAACATCTCCATCCATTCACCTCCCAAGGTGTCCACGGACTCTGTGCTTCCTGTGACCTGGTGAGTGTCCACTGGGAACAGGAGCAGGGGCTTCCCCAGAGGGATGCTCCAACCAGAGCAGGAAGGGACACTCAGCGGGGACCTGGGGAGCATGTGGTGAGAGATCAGGAGCAACCGGGAAGATTAGAGGGGCTATGTGCTCTAGTTTTAGAGAAGTAAAGTTGTTTTCTGTTTCTGTTTCTTTGGCTTTGGGAATAACATGTTGGCCGCTGGAGTGAACTTCATAGTGGGTCTATAGTTTTGGAAACACAGCTTTATCCACGTGGAGGAAAGGCGTGAGGAAGATGTTGGTACTTAGAAGATAGGATTCGAGACACCTGTGACTCCGGCTAGGATCAGCGAGGAGACTGGTTTAAAGGAAATGTGGGCTGGAGGTCAGAGAATGTGCAAACAGAAAGATGATATTCTAGGGAATAGTGCTGGTCAGTGAGGACACTTCTTTGGTTTCAGTTATAGATAGATTGGGACACATTGACTGCAAGTTGTCCCTATTAATGCAAAACCAAAATGTTTCAGATTCTTCCAAGAGGGAATGCTTTGGCTGTTTTCTTAAAGGGATTTTGAGCTTTCAACTGGTCCCTATGTTGGACATTTTTATAATTCTTGCTGAAGTGATGGAGGAGATGTTGGGTTGGAGTCAATTTATTTCCATGTCTTTTTTCCTACACTTCAACAACTGGCCGCTTTCTTTGTATGTTTGGAGATTATATTACAACCTCCAAAATAAGGTGGAAATGAGACTCTGAAAGAAAGCATTTTAGTAAACTATAAAAAGTAATTTTAAAATCAAGTGGTTTTCTTGTGCATGATCAAAAGATTTTCAAAATGAGTGAATTGGGAATGAAACAGAAAGGACAAGAGTGGGCAGGTGGCCTGTGTCCTGGTCTGACTGGTGTTTGTCTCTCCCTCAGCTCCTGAACACCCGCCTGCCAAGATGTCCTGTCAGCAGAGCCAGCAGCAGTGCCAGCCCCCTCCCAAGTGCCCCCCCAAGTGCCCTCAAAAGTGCCAGGCACCTAAGTGCCCCCCGAAGTGTCCCCCTAAGTGCCCTCCAGCCCCTTCCTGCTGCAGTGTCAGCTCCGGGGGCTGCTGCAGCTCTGGGGGTGGGGGCTGCTGCAGCTCTGGGGGTGGGGGCTGCTGCCTGAGCCACCACCAGCCCCGCAGGTCCCACCGCCACAGACAGAGCTCTGGCTGCTGCAGCCAGCCCTCAGGGGGCTCCGGCTGCTGTGGAGGGGGCAGCAGCCAGCAGTCTGGAGGCTGCTGCTGAAGTGGACCCTGGGCCTAGAAAGCAGAATTTGAAGCACACAAGGAGCAGCCTCAACCTCTTGAACCTGGTGCATTGCTGTGGTTTTAGTGAAGCCTTCAGACTCTGTGCTGGAATACTCCTCTGACCTGGAATCCAGAAATCTATGTCCTCTCACGAAAGCTCCTCTCTGATCTCCAATCCCATCTCTGCAGCTGCTCCGGGGACCCCATTCCTAGCTTTTATGCCGTTCTCATCAGGCCCCTACCTCAATGAAACAATAAAACAATCTGTCCCTGTGTTGTTGCAGACTGCTTTTCTCTTACTTGACAATGTGCCGAGAAAGAGGATCTGGTCTCGGCTCCGTCTTCCTTATCACCTGGGCCCAGCAGCAGCAGCATCTGGTTCGGAGATTCCCGGAGTCCTATGAACACAACCCTTTCAATTCCTGGTCCTCCTAAGATCTGAAAGCAACTGCTCAGTGCATCAGTCAGAAAACAGAATATTATGATGTTTACTTTAACAGGCAGAACTTTTTAAAAAAAAAATGTTAATTTGGCATTGGAAAATAGAGCAGGCCAACAGGACAAACTGGGTTGATGGAGGGAGGGACTGACTACTGCTCCCGCGGGTGGGAGGAAAGGTTGCATGTTGGAATTACTAAAACGTGGACGCTCGCAGGAGGGATCCCATGAAACTGAAGCTCAGGACTCAGAGGAGTGGACCCCTCTCACTTACACAGGAATCTCTGCCCTGGGAAGAGGGTCCCCCTGTGGATGGGACCCAGGCTTCTGAGAAAGGGTGCTGTTAGGTGCTGGTCCTGGAGTCTCTAAGAAGGCCCAAGGGGCCTCTGTGAGAATGGACGACCAAGCACTGTTGTTACTGGGGTCTCTCATGGGGTCAGGAAGTCAGGGTAGGGTGGCATGGAGGGTGTTGTGTCCAGGTTTGGGGTGAAACACCCCAGGTCCAAGGAAGATGTAAGGAGGCAAACAGGGAGCAGAGGAGAGGGAGTGTGCTTCTGCCTTCTGTGGTCTGTCCCTCTCCCTCTCCCTCTCCGGGTGGACACGCAGGAAGCCAGCGGGCAGCCCTTGTGTCATGAGAGCCGGTGTGGAGGCAGGGTGCGAAGCCGAGCAACTCTGATTCACGAGCCAGCACACTCCGCAGGCGGGGACAGACACTGCCCCACTCAGCTGACCGCCTTCCTCCTGATGCCCTCCCTCTCCCCATCTGCCCTCCCAGGAATCGTACCTCACTTCTTAGCAAAAATGGCAAAACGATTCCACGTAACCTGTAAATGCAGACTGCTCCTGCTGAATAGATCTTAGCCTTCTGTGGCAAACAGGCCTCCGAGAGTTCCTGATGCCACCACGGCCTATATGAGTAGAACCACTAATTACACACACACCCCGCGACACACACACACTCACACACACACTCACACACACACACTCACACACACACTCACACACACACACTCACACACTCACACACACACTCACACACACACTCACACACACACTCACACACACACTCACTCACACACTCACACTCACACACACACACTCACACACACACTCACACACTCACACACACACTCACACACACTCACACACACACACTCACACACACACACTCACACACACTCACACACACTCACACACACTCACACACACACTCACACACTCACACACTCACACACACACACTCACACACTCACACACACACACACACACACACTCACACACCCGTCTTCATCCTGGGTGTCCGGTCCTTAGGAACAGTGTCCAGCTCTGGGAAGGCACTCTGGCTCTGACCGGAGGATTGGGGTCCGGGGGACTGTCAGCCACAGTGAGCCTCCTCCAGTTGGCCTGGTATTTCTTCCTCTGTCACACACTTGGACACTTCCATCTGTCCCGATGACATTCCTGGGTGAGCTTCTCTCGATACCCTCCTGTTGCTTCTCCCCTCCCGGGACTGCCCCCCTGCATTTCCTCTCTGCCCAGTGGCATGGGGTCCCTGGAGAAGGGGCCTTTCCGATCCCTGAAAATTGTAACCCTGCAACACCTAGACCTCTTGGCACTGGGATAGAGATAATCAAAGGACACCACAGCGTTTTAGGCCCCGGGTGAAGGACTTCCAAGTTATGGCGTCACACGGAGGGCTTCCTGGAGACAAGAACTGGGCTTCTTTACTCACCCTGGGGGCCTCCTAGGGTGGGGAACCTGTGCCTTAGCTTAGGGGCTTCTCCAGGAAGATGGGGCATCTCCAGAGTACCCCACCTGAGGGGATGGCATCATCTCTTCTTTCCTGCTTTTACCAAGTTCCAAGGACCCGAGACACTTAGTGGGGACTGGTGGATGATTTAAGGCAGGGACCTTTTCAACACGAATTCCCTCCAGGGTTCTTGTGAGTCTCTCCTTCTCTTGTCCCCATGGCACTTTGATGAATCCAGAAGCCAGTGTCATGCACTGAGTGTTGGATGACCCTCTCTCTGCCACCCATGAGGTATTTCCTGCTCACACACAGGAAGTTCTCCACAATTCCTGTCCACTCTGAGGCCAGGATTGTGATACAGTCCATGCAACACAGAGGCTCCAGAATGCCCTCTCTGACCACCTTCCCCACTTCAGACACTTGGGCCAATGGTAGAAGAGGGTCCCTACTCTGCACTGGATTGCAGAGTAGGTCATCAGGAGGACAGTCTCTGCAGCCAGTTGGGGACTCCATCTGCTCATCCTCTGAACACATCTAACTCTGCTACCATTCTGTGCTCTGATGAATGCACAATGTTATAAGAACTGTCAATGATTGAGCAGTCTCAGAACGTCAGACATTGTGCTAAGCACATTGCTCATATGATGTCATTTAATCTTTAGATTTTCTTCTGGTAGGTCCATTGTTGGCCCCATTATACAAAATCAAAATCAAAGCCCAGAGAAGTTCAGTTCATTTTTTAGGACACTTGCTACAGTACTCTGTGTCAGCACCCCCTCTCCACTGCTCACTAGACCTGGACAGAGAGCCAGAGTGGACTCCTGGGTGGCATTTACGGCAGCATGTTCAGGCTCTTGCCTGGAAAGATGAACACAGCGCAGAATCCTGACTAGAAGGCTCCAGTCCTTTGGGAATTCCATTATCCCTCCCCAGCTCCCCAGAAACTCAGGTCCCAGACTGATGCACAGGGCTGTTTCAAAGAACTTGTCATTTTTAAACAATATATCCCCTAGGTTCAAAGGATAGATCTTGTTCTTGAACAAATATAATCAGAGAGGAAAATGGAGAAAAAAATTGCTCATAAAGAGAACATCCTTTGCAAAATAATTTTTAAAATATGTTAATCGAGGTGTCATAGGTCAGTGGAGAAAGATGATTCATTTAAAAAATAGGATTGGAGGGGAAAAGCATATCATATTCAAGTGGAATATAGGAATAAATTTTGAAATCTAGTCACAAACTAGGATTTATAATAGAAAAATAATTTTACCACAGTAAAGAAATAGAACAAATTCTGATAAATCTGATTCCAAAAAATAAAAAACTCAGTACATCCAAAATCATAAGAACAAAATTAGGTAGAAAGCCAAAACAACATATAAAATATTCAATACTTACTAAGTGCCTAACATATGCCAGGAGTTTATTTAGACAGTTGAGATACATTAGTGAACAAAGAGAAAAAAGATCCTTACAGCCATAAACTCGATTACATTGAAAGATTTTCAATGAGTACTACTCTAGAAGTTTCCTATAAAATATACATTAGAGGGATACATATAATATTTTACATAATAATTTTTTGGAGGGGTTACCAGGGATTGAACTGAGGGGAACTCGACCACTGAGCCACATCCCCAGCCGTATTTTGAATTTTATTTAGAGACAGCGTCTCACTGAGTTGCTTAGGGCCTCGCTTTTGCTGAAGCTGGCTTTGAACTCACCATCTTCCTGCCTCAGCCTCCTGAGCCACTGGGATTACAGGTGTGCAACACTGTGCTCGGCTTACATAATAAATTTTAAAAACAGAATTTTAAATTAAATTATTTAATTCAAATAAAACAAAATAAAATATTTTGTTTCAATTTAACAAGTTTTACATTAAAATATTTATAATCTATTATGAGAAATTCATATTTAAAGTGTATAAACATTTACCTAGTGAATGATTTCCTTCTGGTCACCCAGCTAAGAGGTAAAAAAATCATACATTTGATGCCTATCTTCTTCCGAGTTTGGAGCCAAACGTTCCTATGAATGTCTTTATTCTTCTATTACATTGTTTCTTTAAAATATATACTACAGTTTACATATTCTCAAATTAAATATTACATAATTAGTGTACTCTTATGCAAACTTGCTTCCCTATTACAGAATCATTTGTGAGCTATTCACGTAAATCTTTATAGCTTAGTTCAATTATTAATACTGTATAATATTACATCTTACGGCCATTCTAGTTTCTTATTAATGAATATTTATGCTTTTTCCAAATGTCTTGCGGTTCAAACACCATTATTAAAAGTCCGCTACATATTGTCCATTGTAGGAAAGTCCCTCTAGGATGTGCTAAAGAATCATACTGTAGTATGGTGGGCATGCTGCAGTGTAACTTTTCAATGTAGTGTCACATTGATCTTCAACTTGTATTCCCTCCATTAGTGTGAAAGAGTTCCTGTTCCTTCCCATCCTGGAGAAATATTATGATATCAGATGTTTATATAATAGTCCAAAAATGAAAGTGAAATACTATCTCATTGTTGCTGTATCATCTATTTTCCTGAATATACAGTATGAATATAAAATTATAAGGCATTCATCTTAAAGTATGCATTATTATGTAGCTTTTGTGTATATTGCTATTTATTTAAGACAACATCTTTAATTTTTTTATCTTCTGTTATTTTCTGAGTAATAAAAAATTGGTCTTATAGTCATAAAACACGCTGAACTATGATTATTTCTAATTTGCTGCTGGGAACATTCTTTTTCAAAAAATTATTTTATTTTTAATTTTTAGTTATACATGACAATAGGATGTATTTTGGCAGACTATACACACATAACATATAACTTATTCTATGTAGATTCCCACTCTCATGGTCGTACGTGATGCGGAGTTACCCTGGTCATGTATACAAATACACGGCTAGGAAAGTTATGACCAATTAATTCTAATTTCCAATTCCCCTCTCCCCTCCCTTCCCTTCATTTCACTTTATCTAGTCCAGTGGATTTCTATTATTCCCCTCCCTTACCACCCTTGTTTGAGGTTAGATCCACAAATCATTTGGCCTTTGTTTTTTGGGATTGACTTATTTCACATCGCATGATGTTTTCCAGTTCCACCCATTGACCAGCATTAGACCAGAGACCCTGCACTTACCAGAAGACAAGGGAGGCCCAGCTTTCCAACATATCTGCTGGGGAACCAAATTCCCCAACAAGACTCCTGAGGTGCAAGAAGTAAAATCAAGAATTGATAAAAGGGATGGTATCAAACTGAGAAAGCTTCTTCACAGCAAAGGAAACAGTCAAGAACGTGTACAGAGATCCTACAGATTGGGAGAAAATCCTCTCCACCAAAATCTCAGATAAGGCATTAATTTTCAGGATATACAAAGAACTCAAAAAACTTAACACCAGAAAAATAAATAAGCCAATCAGTAAAGGGGCAAAGGAACTGAACAAACACTTCACAGAAGAAGAAATATGAATGTTCAAAAACTATATGAAAAAATGTTCAACTCCACTAGCAATTAGAGAAATGCAATTAAAACTACACTGAGATTCCATCTCACTCCAGTCAGAATGGCAGTCATAAAGAATACAAATAAAAATAAATGTTGGGAACATTCTTATGCATACCTTCTTCTCTTAGCATTCCCTTAGCTCTTTGGTTAAATTCCAAGATGTTCAGATACTGTAAAAAAGCGTGTTCGTTTTATATTTCCACACCATAAGCTACATGTTGAATGAATGAATCATCACATTGTCATGCAGAATAATTATGCCAATTTATTTTCACACCAGGGAGGCATGAGTACTCATCCAGTTGCACAATTCTCTCCAACATTGAAGGTATTTCTGGTCTTTAAAATTTTTTTTTAAATGACACATATTTGTACATATTTATCAGGCACAAAATGGTATGTTTTCATTAATGTATACTTTAGGTAGTGAACAACTTGGAGTAATAATTTTCTTTCTCCATGAATTAGAAGTCAGGTATAGTTTATTCTTTGGGTGCATTTAAAAATAATTCATACTACAAAAGAAAATGTGTTGAAAGGGAGTGGAACAAACTAAACACCCCTTGTGTACAACAAGAGCCTATCTCTGGAAGGGGTGTAGGGCTCAGGAAACAGAGGGGAATCCAGGCCTTCTGAACTACTTCCAACGGATCTCAACCATTTATAATCCAGATATTATAAAAGACGTGAGGCAGATTCCCTTGATGAACAGATGACTTTAGAAAATAAGTCCCTTGTCAATATAGTTTTTCTGTCTAAATAATGGTAGACTTTTAACTTAAACCTAGCAGCCAGGGCTTAGAAATGAATTCTCATGATATTCCAACCATGCAGCTGATTTACCACTGTGTTCAAGTCAGAATGATCAGCAGCTGGGTGTTGCCCTGCCTGGATTTGCAGACACATGGCTCAGTGGCATCTGAGCTCCATTATCTCAGGATCAGTGAGCTGAGCTTCTGAGTCGCATTACCTGTGTGGGCCAAGGAATCACTATCTGGCTGCTCCTTCCATAACTAAGCCCTTTGGAACCATCTGAGAAGAGACCTCATCCTTGAGTAACACAGAGGTGGATCTCTGCAGGACCAGCTGCCGCCTCTCCTTACGTCAACCTCATACACCGTTGCTGAAGTCACACGGAAAATCATTTGTAAATTCTCGGGTGCTAAGAAGTGCTAGTGAAATGACCTTGTTCTAAAAGCTGGTGGGAGTTACACACATCATACACTTAGATCCTGCTCTAAAGAGAGATTCAGTCTAGTTTCAGAAAGATGCCACATAAAACACAGGTGAGATACGGAGTAATAATAATCAATAAAAATAATAATAAATAATAATAAAATAATATTTAGAATAACATTTGCTGGGACAAAGGCATAATCCAAAACTGTCACCTTATTAAAATGTCATAGATAATTATTTTTTAAAAAGTTTTAATGAAGTAGAGCTAGAGGGAAAAACCAGACGGTGGGAGGTAGAAAAAGCCAACCAAGTACACACACACACACACACACACACACTCATGCACACTCTCACTAAAAAATATTTTAAGTGCCTATGTTTATATAACCACATTAATTATCTCACTATATCATTTGTATACCTCAAAAGTGAAATTTCCACACTGAAATTCCAAAAACATAAAACATAAATATTTGTGTTTTGCAACAACATGTGAACTGGCTCCACTTTTCCCATTATGATCTACATGTTTTTAATGCATAATATATTGTTCCAGGCTTCAGAGAACTTTGGATTCTCCCTGAGTATTTCTGGCGCTGACAGGAGGAAAGAGTTTTTCCTTGACTTCCTCTTCTGGCCCTAATGCACCTACTTCAAATTAATTAATTAACTAGTTTTGTTTTGGAAGATCTCACCCAAGTGCTGCACACCAACTTGAACCAGCTGTGGACTCCTGCCCTTTCCCTTCTATGGAAGGAGAAGGATGGAAGCCCCTTTTTAAGCCAAGAAAATAATTATAAATCATAGAAGTAGGAGGTCCAACGGGTTTAAAAGCTCCTAGAGATCCTCTAACCCTGTCTCCGGGAGAATGTTCCTGGACACGAGGCCTGGCCTGCGCTACCTTCCCCACTTCCCCTCCGTTCCCAGGGCATTCCTGGGAGCTGAGGTTTGTCTTTCTGTTGAAATGGAGCCAGGCGCAGATCTGCTGCTCTTCCACACACTCCCCTCCTGATGGCACTTCACAGTCAAACACGTCAGCATACTTCACAGAACAAAGGACCCGGAACATAAAAAAGAGTAGATATCTGGAAAAAATCAAACCTCTTCCTGGGAGAAAGAAAAAAGGAAAGACGGGAAGGAGGGAGGGGGGACGGAAGAAGGAAGAGCCAAAACGGAGGCAAGTTCAGTAACTTCACGAGGACGCACCTACTAAATGGCAGAGTCAGGACGGCTTTTACGTCTGTTTCATAGCCTGCTCTTATGAAGCGGTGGAACACAATAGGGTCCAGCAACACGTTCTGATAAAGAACAAGAGATAGTGTAGACCTTGGGAACCCTGGTATCTCTGTGCTAACTACATCAGCTCTGCCATTATAGCGTGGAAATAACCATGGACAATAAAGGAGTGGATACAGTTGGGTTCTGATTAAACTAAGCATTATGGACGCTGAAATTTCAACTTAATATAATTTTAAATGTCATAAAATATTCTTTTGTTTTTTCATTATTGAACCATTTAAATACATAAAAAATCATTCAGTGCTCATAGGTTATACAAACATAGGAGATTTTGGGGTACAGATGGAAGTAGCTGACAGCCAATAGCTACCAGGATGACTTGGACCTAAGTAGAGAAATATGAGGCCATCGCTAATGATAGTCCAACCAGTCTGCCAAGAGAAATCAGATTTTATCGGTATCAAGAAGACAATAAAGCAAACGCAGACTAAGGGCCCAAGATTAAAAACTAAGAGAACTTCAGTCTGGCATGTGCCCAACAGAATGGGGCAGAAGACATATAAACTGGCCATGACCAAGAAGGCTTGTTCCTAAAGAGGCCGATTCCTAGATAGTCGTGGCTGCCCGGAGTCCAGTGGAGGAAGGCGGGTGAGAAGCAACCAGTCATCATCGGTCAGAGAACCCACGTGCCTGTCAGGAGGCAGGTCCTCCCATGCCCAGGCTCTGTCTCACACACTGGGGCCCAGCCCAAGACCAGGATAAAAGGGCCACAGGAACAGGGCACCTCCATCCACTCACCTCCTGAGGTGCTCACAGACCCTGCACTGCCTGTGACCTCGGTAAGTGTCCACTGGGGAAAAGGGCATCCCCAGAGGATTGCTTAGACCAGAGCAGGAGGGAAGCTGGGCAGGGCCTGGAGGGCGGGAGGCCACACTGCCAGGGGAGGAGAGATGAGCATAGACTGACAGATGGCAGCAGAGGGGACCAAGAAAAGGCATGAGATACAACTGCGGCATTGTGCCTTGGATTCTAGAGAGAACAAGTGCTCTGCAGTGAGGGGGACCCCTCAGAACAGGGGACACTGAGCACAGAGCCTGCTCCTTGGACCAGTGCTGGGAGGGGAGCCAATTTCTGAAACTGCAGCCCTGTCTCAGCAAAGCAAGAGCTGAATGAAACCAGGGCAGGGCACCAGTGGCCGCTTTGGCTTAGGAGACCCACATAGCCATGGGTCTGGCATTTCCTCACTCACTTCCAACTTGATTAGGGGACTACAAGCCTGAGACTTGTCGCCGTGAGCAGGTGGTCAGCAGAGGACATCTGAGCTCTGACCTGACATGAGGACTGGGGTTCAGGTCAAGGGTGCAGGAATTGATGGGCTTATCATCTCTTCATTAGCCGAGTGGCTGGCTGACCTGATAATTTTGAAGATCCTTTGCAATACTGAGCTGCAGGGGAAAATCATCTTGCAAGTCACAACAAGAGAGAATGACTGCTTTTCCCTTTTAAAAGTTATTGTCCCTGTAATGACCCTTAAAGGGCGCATTTTCAGAGTGTGAAGGCATTTGCAATAATTTTCTCCTTTACATATAAATCTTTGACTCATGACATTTTGTGATATTGTGTGGTCGTAGTTTAGTACACTGGTGCGTTTGTCTGACTTACAAGTGCATCTGAGCTTCCATAGTGATGATGAGGATGAGGATGGTGATGGTGGTTGTGGTGTGAGAGGATGGAGAGGGTAAAACTCCTGGAGACGCTCTTTCTAGGATTCTGAGCAATGCTAAGTGGTCAGAGTGGGCAGGTGGCCTGTGTCCTGGTCTGACTGGTGTCTGTCCCTCCCTCAGCTCCTGAACACCCGCCTGCCAAGATGTCCTGCCAGCAGAGCCAACAGCAGTGCCAGCCCCCTCCCAAGTGCCCTCAAAAGTGCCAGGCCCCTAAGTGCCCCCCAAAGTGCCCCCCGAAGTGTCCCCCTAAGTGCCCTCCAGCCCCTTCCTGCTGCAGTGTCAGCTCCGGGGGCTGCTGCAGCTCTGGGGGTGGGGGCTGCTGCAGCTCTGGGGGTGGGGGCTGCTGCCTGAGCCACCACCGGCCCCGCAGGTCCCACCGCCACAGACAGAGCTCTGGCTGCTGCAGCCAGCCCTCAGGGGGCTCCGGCTGCTGTGGAGCGGGCAGCAGCCAGCAGTCTGGAGGCTGCTGCTGAAGTGCCCTTGATTTCCTCTTCCTCCAGGGGCTACAGGCAGTGCTGAGAGGCTTAGGGAAAGCTTGAGTCTGGCCAGGAGCATCTGTCCAGCCTGGTGGGCAGAAGCCAAAGTCTTCCTCCTAAAGTGCACCAGAGACCTCCTTCCCCATTTCCATGGCTGCTCCGGCAACCTGACGCCCAGACCTAATGCGGGACGATTGTGTCATTGTATTCTGTTGCACAAACGCCAATAATAAACCTTGGAATCTGCTCTCCATCTGACCACGGGACTGATTTGTTGTCTGCTTAAGTTGCTGTTGTTTATTTCCCTCTGTCTTTTTCCTGGTGGTACTTGGCCTCTCTGAACAGAATGGAATTAAGAGCCTCCCAAAATCCAGGACAAGGTCCTCATGGTGAGTGAGGCAGAGGGGAAGCTGCCTGCCTGGGAAGCCAAGGATGGTGAGAGTGGACATCGCCCTGCCCAGGCCAGTCTAGCACAGGCTCACTGCCATGTAGATGGGCAAATTCAGCCTTATAGAATATATATCTTATATATTATATATTATATCTAATATGCCAATATGTAGAATATCTTTATATATAATAGTTATAGACATTTACATACATAATTATAGTTATGTTATATAGTTATGATTATAGTCATATATGTATAATTATATAGAATATATTTATATATGTCTAGATCTGCCTCTCTCTATAGAAATAATATCCTGTCTTTTGTTCCATTTTGTGACTTCCTCTCTTTTCAAAGCTTTTTGCAACCCAGAATCGCCTGAAGATGCAAATTTAAAAAAAAATGTCTTCTATCTTTCCTCAAAGTTGTCTTTTAATAAACATATTTTTTTTAACCAATTTGACTTCTAATTCTTGTGGAGCACAGAACAGCGTATCCTAGATGCAACCCTAGGGAGCTAATAGTTCAACCCAGTAGGAAGGGGATAGAACAGGAGTCAGAGGCAAACGGTTTTTTTCTCTTTTTGCCTTTTCTCCTAAGTCTGTATTTGGCTTTTAAACCAAAGCACACAGTAGCATTAAAAACTATTGTTCTTTTAACTTGTAGTTTCCACCAGATCTCACTCTGTCCTTTGGGTATGAGCAGAAGATGGACATCTTGGTCCTTTCCCCCACCATCATCTCCTCACCTTGTGTGACCCATACACCACTCCTTCACCTGATCAGTCCTTAGCTGACTCCTTCACTGGACGGATGTGTACACACACAGTCACAGGAAATCCGTATTACAAAATTCAATCACATTGCTGTATAATTTATGCACGGTAAAATTCACAATATCTAAATGCAAAATGTAATGAGTATTGCTAAATATGCACAGTTGTGTGACCACAAGTGTCATAGACACACTGTAAATGTAGCTGACAATTTACTGGTTATTATTTGAGAAAGTTTTAAAACTCTCACAAGTCCACAATACATTAATGAAAATATGCTTATGTTTAGCCTCATTATAATTAAATTCTAAGTGGCAGAAATTATCATTAAAATTACAGAAAGATAAAAATTGAACTTGGCAAAGGGTTAACATAATTGAGATAATATAGGGCTTAAAATACATTTATTATATTGTTAATAAACATAAAGCTCATGTAAATTAGTAAACAAGAAAACATTTCCATAAAATGATGGGAAAGACTCATAAATATTCAAATCTAAAATATAAAATGGAAGAAAAAAATTAATAGCCACTAACATTAGACTATAAAAATTATCCAACCTCATTAATAAAAGATCACCATGATCAAGTGGGTTTCATCCCAGGGATGCAAGGTTGGTCCAACATATGGAAATCAATACATGTAATTCATCACATCAATAGACTTAAATATAAGAATTATATGATCATCTCAATAGGTGCAGAAAAAGCAATTGACAAAATACGGCACCCCTTCATGTCAAAATACTAGAAAAACTAGGGATAACAGGTACTTATCTCAATATTATAAAAGCTATCTATGCTAAGCCTGAGGTCAATATTATTCTAAATGGAGAAAAATTGAAAGCATTGAAGTGCAATAAACTTGAAGACTGTAATTATTAAGTTATTATTAAGTCTGAGGGAAAGAAATGGGAAAAGGTGAATAAATCTTATGTAGAAAAAATAGATAATAGAAGAATATTATGTAATGATAAAAGGGAGAATCCAGCAAGAAGATATAACAATTACACACATATATGTACCAAACATCAGAGCTTCTACATGTATGAAGCAAATATTGGCAGAGTCCGTCTGTGCAGTCATAGTAAGAGGCTCTAAAAATCCCCTTTCAATAACAGAACAACCTGCAGAATATCAACAAGTCCACAGAGACCAGGAAGACTCTACCCATCACACTGGGCCTAATAAGCACATGCAAAACACTCTACCCCAGCTCAGCAGAGTACTCATTTTTCTCAAGTGCACATGCAATATTCTCCAAAATAAATCATATGAAAGACCACAAAACAAGTCTCACTAATTTTTTTATTGAAATCACATAAAGCATCTTTTCAAATCAAAATGGAATGAGACTAAAAAATGGCAGCAAAAGGAAAACAGGAAAATTCTCAGATATGTAGATGTTAAGCCATGTCCTCCTCAACAGCCACCAGATCAAAGTGAAAAGTCACCAAGGTATTCTCAGATACCTTGGTACAAGTGAAAATGAAAATACAGCATATCAAACCTTAAAACTTACCAAGATGCAGAGGGACACTTACAGCTATAAAAACTTACATGAGAAAAGGATGGATGGTCTCGTTTTAATGATTCAGCTTTAAGTAACTGGGGAAAAACAAATTGAATCCAAATCTAGCATAAAGAAGGAAATAAGAAAGGTTTGAGCAGGGTTAACCGAAATAGAGAATAGAGAAAGTCAATGAAATCAAGAGCAATTTCTCTGAGAAGAACATTAACTATGCAAAACAGCTAGACTGATTCACAAAATGAAAGAGTCAAGTTGGAAAATAAAAGCAGAAATGAGATGAGAACATTGCAATTGATGTATAGAAATAAAAAGTTGTAAGAGAATACTGTGAACAATTATTTGGCAACAAATTGGATATTCCTAGAAACCTAACATACCAAGATGGATTTACAAAAAAAAGAAAATTACCAAGAAGATTAAATCAGTATCAATTAACTTCCTACAAAGTAAAGTGCAGGACTAGAAAGCTTCATTTATGAATTATATCAAACATGTTAAGAAAAAATAATAACAATTTTCTTCCTATTCTTCCCCAAAGCTGAAGAGAATGAAACATGTTAACCTCGTTCTGTTAGGCTAGCATTATACTCACACCAAAGCCAGACAAAAATATGAGAAAAGGAAACTACAGATCAATATCCACAGTGATGTTAAGGGCTGACAAAAATCCTAAACCGAATATTAACAAGCGGTATTCAACAACACACTAAAAGTACGTACACCAAGACCAATTTCAAATTATTTCCTGAACAGCTGATACAATCTTGAAAAGGAAGAGAAAGTTGGAGACCTTACACTTTCTCATTTTCTAAAATTTATTACACATCTACAACATCAGTGTGGTTCTGTCACAAGATGGACACACAGACAAATGGAATAGAGTTAAGGAATGGAAGAAAGCCTGGAAGTGAACCTCACATGTGAGGTCAACAAAACTGACAAGGCCATCAGTAGAGAACAGTCTTTTGAATAGGTGGTTGGAAAACTAGACAGCTACATGCAAAAGAAGGAAACTGAATCATTGGTTTATATTATGCACAAATGATAACTCAAATAGGATCAAGGACCTTAAAAAATAATAAAAACTACAAAACTCCTAGAAGAAAACATGAGGGGAAAGCTTCATTATGTTGGATTTGACCATGAATTCTTTGACACAAACCAAAAGTGCAGGAAATGAAAGTAAAAATAGACAAATTCGACTATATCAACATTAAAACCTTCTGTGAACCAATGAACACAATCAAGAGAGAAAGAACAACCTTTAGTATGGGCGTAAATACCTGAAAATTTTGTATCTGATAACAGGGTAATATCCAGAATATGGAGCAAGCTCCTATAACTCAACCACAAATGAATGAACAATCTGATAAAAATGGAAAAAGGACTTGAACAGACATTTCTCAAAAAAAAATTATGATCGCAAGCTCATGGAAAGAAGTTCAGTATCACTAATAATTAGGAAAATGCAAGCAAAGACCACAGTGAGATGTCACTTCAAGACCAAAACAAAAGAAGAAAATAATATCGTTGATGAGGACATAGAAGATCTGGAATCTTTGTGCACTGTTGGTGGGAAGGCAAAGTGACATGAACTGTGAAAATCACTATGGTGGATCCTCAGAAATTTAACAGGATTAATATCTGATCCAGTGAGTTCACTTCCGAGTGAATTTCAGTACACAAGAATTGAAAGCAGAGTTTGAAGACATATTCGTACATCCATGTTTCTAAAAGCATTATTTACAACTGCCAAACGGTAGAGGTAGCCCAAGTGTGGGCTGATGGATAATTCCATTAACAAAATGTGGTGTATATGCAACAAAATATCATATAACCTTAAAAGGGGAAGATACATACATATACATATGCATATGTATATCCTACAACATGAATGAACCTTAAAAACATTATGCTGAGTAAGACATCTAGTGACAGAAGGACAAATACTACCTGATTCATTTATGTGGAAAACTGAGTGTTCAAAGTCCCAGAGAGAAGGTAGAATGGCAGTCTCTGAGGTTTCAGGGGAGGAATAGTAGGGAACTCCTGATTAATGAGGAGAGTTTCAGGTTCACAAAACGACATCTGGAGATTGGTCACCCAACTGTGTGATCATATTTAACCTACTGAGCTACACAATGAAAAATGGCTGAGATATGTTTTACCAAACTCTTTTGTATTTCTATTAGTACCTTATAATTCCACATAACATACAGTTCTGTATAACGTTCTGCATGCAGCAGGGTTGATTGTCCCATGTCTGCACAGGCACACAGCAGAACAATACGATTTGGTCAGTTTCACCCCCAGCTCTTCCACTCTCCTTCTCCTTCCTCTCCGTCCCCTTCCTCTGACCTCCTGTTATCCCTTCTATTCCCATGACAACCCCGTTTTCTTTCCTTCCAGCCTCCACATCTAGAATACATGATGAGCCTTGACTTTGTCAGTATTTACTAAAGCTTTTTAAGGAGAATGTTCACAATTTAGACCTGATGGAGAATTCATTGCCCTCTCACTCTATGGTATATCCTGAATATATTAGAAATCAGACCCTTGGCAGCAATCAGACACTATAATTTTAAAAGGTGCCATTTAAAGACTAACTGGATTTTCTTTTAAAGAGCATGGCTTCAGCATTTGACGGGAAAAAACCTGAAGACCACCAATTTGTTTGGTGCTGGTGAATGGAAATCCTCAGAAAGTCAGTGATTTGCTAGACAAGATGTTTATATTAACTGACACCTAAGCCAGTCAATCCCATGGGCAAGACTTCATTCCAGTCTTCCTCACGCAGGAATACTGCTGCTCCTCACCTGTGTCCAGGTAAGGTCAGATGAGGACCTGGGCGTCGCCCTGTGTGTGGAAACAGAGGCATGGACCTGGTGGCATCTCACACCATCATCCTAGAAACCAGGAGATGAGCTACTGAGTGGACCTGCTGTTGTGAAAAGCAAGGGATCAGTATCCTGACCACTTCCCCATTCCTAAAGCCTTGGGAACGACATGAGCAGGAGAACGAATGTCACATGAGGTGAGACAGTGGCAGATCTTTCAAGGTGATGTGGCCACACATACCTCCCTACTTTTCTCAGAGTATAGATGCCCGTGATGGTGACCTAAGTCCTAAGGATTAGCTATTTATAAAGTCAATGCAATGCTAGTGAGAGGCTATAAAAATCACGCAATACCCATAGTGTGCATAGCCTCGTGTTGAACAAACAAAGGTTAAGAAATAGCAACCCAGGGGCTGGGGTTGTGGCTCAGTGGTAGAGCACTCGCCTAGCATGTGCGAGGCCCTGGGTTTGATCCTCAGCACCACATAAAATAAATAAATAAAATGAAAGTATTATGTTCAACTACAACTAAAAATGAATAAATATTTTTAAAAAAAAAAGAATGAGCAAACCCAAGCCAGGGTGTCAAAAAATTTATTATAAATGATATGGCACATGAAGAATGAAAAGAAAACAAGTGGGATTTGTCTAGATGGGGCAAAGACCAAGGCAAACATTGCCAAGACAAGTGTAATCAAAGTGCAGAAAATAAAGTGCACTTAGAATATTTCTAAGGGCAGGCGGAAAAGGGCTTACAGCAGAGGTAGAGCATGAAGCCATATCTCCTAGAAGGATTGTGGACTTTTCCCTTTGAACAGCAAGCAGCCCTGAACAAGACCGTGCTGATTATTTGGTGTGAATTATTTATGGGGATGGCAGAGTCTTTTCTTGGATCTGGTATAAGAAGAGAATCAATAAAAGGCCACAGGGATTGGAGGCAGTGTTTGGTCAGAGGAGTCTGGGCACATGTGGATGGTTGCTGCTCTGTGGTAAAGGGAGGTACACACATAAACGTGACGTCTTTCTCAACTGCAGACCTGCGTCTCTGCATATGCAGTCTCTGTGTGTACACCTGTGTCCTATAGATAGCTGGATGTAGATTCGTATGTACCTCCACTACATTTTGACTGGTTTCACCATGTCCATTGTGACCCAGCTATTAATTCCAAGGTCTGGGCGGTTCCGGAGTCCACCAGTGTCTAGGGAGAAGAAGCCCCTTCCTGACTGAATCTAACTTTGGCTTGTTTACATCGGGCTGGATAAGTTCAGTTTTTGGATAACCCCCAGTCGTGACTGCCTCTGCCGCCATCTTGTCCTAGAATGAATGCACAAATTCAAAACAGTGCTTTTACGCAAAGCCTGTGACCATGGAGAAGACGAATGGAAACCTGGGGACGAAGGGCAGACAGGGGCTTACAAGTAACAGCACAAACACATCTGTGGGAAATGTTAAGGACTATCGTTCTCAAAAGTCACCTGCTTCCCTGTGGGCAGGCATCTGGGCCTAAGATTAAAGTATTTCACAGCCTGCTTTCTTGTCCTCCTCTTTCTCATCGGTGGCTGTCACCCCTCCTTCCAATATGACCCCAGGAATTCAAACCTTCACCTTCATACACAGAGCAAAGCCTGCTGCTCCTGCTCCACCCTAGGAGCCCCCTGCCTGCCCCCTGCCTGGCTCTGGTACCTGTCTGCACCAGGCAACCTAAAAACAAAATCCAAACAAGAGCCTTTCTTTACAGAAGGGAACTGTGAATTATTATTATTATTATTATTATTATTATTATTTGTGTGTGTGTGTGTGTCTGTGTCTGTGTGTGTGTGTGTGTGTGTGTGTGTGTGTGAAGAGCCTCACCTTCATCCTGTACTCAGTAGGGCACGTGTGTCACTAGAGAAGACTCCACCATGTTTCAATCTCTGTCCCTGATTAAGTAGATTGCAAAAGTTCCCACCTCAGCAGGTCCCAGAGCTGAACTAGGTCCCTCTTCTGAGCTTCACCTGTGCAGATGACTAGGTCACCTGCTCACAAGTAGACATGTGAGGGACATCGGGGTTTCTGCAGCTCCCCAGGCTCCCTGGGCAGAGAGTTCTCCTGAAAGAGGCAGAAAATGGAGTAGACTGAGAAGTGAGGCCCTCTCAGGGCAGGTACCTGCTGGAAAAATGAGGTGGAGAATGTGGCAGGAGTTCACCTTCTCATCTCATTCCTAAGTCTCATTCCAGGATGGGAGCAGCTTCCAGAACCCCACGGAAGGGAGCGGGTGAGGATCCTCCGGTCATTACCCGTCACATGACTTACGTGGGTGTCATAAGGTGGGTCCTCCATGCCGAGGCCCTGTCTCACACGCTGAGGCAGAGAACAAGGCCAGGTTAAAAGGGCTCCAGAGAGAGCACCTCCATCCACTCACCTCCCGAGGAGCCCACACACCCTGCCTGCCGGTGACCACAGTAAGTGTCCCCTGGGGAAGGGGATAGAGGCTACCAGAAGGGTGTTCAGACAAGATCAGGGGCGAGGCTGAGCAGGGCGCTGAGGGCTGGAGGACACTGAGAGAAAAGGAGAAGTTAGCATGGACGACAGGTGAGGGCTACAGGGACTCTGGAACAAACACTGAGACGAGGACAGCCAGGTGACTGGGCCTTGGGCTCTGGAGAGAACAAGCTGCTCCGAAGTAAGGGGACCCCTCAGAACAGGGGACTCTGAGCACAGAGACCTGCTCCTTGGACCAGTGCTGGAAGGGGGTCAGAAATTGACTAAAACTGCAGCCCTGTCTCAGCAAAGCAAGAGTTGCCACCAGGGCAGGGCACCAGTGGCCGCTTTGGCTTAGGAGACCCACATAGCCATGGGTCTGGCATTTCCTCACTCACTTCCAACTTGATTAGAGGACCACAAGCCTGAGATTGGCCAGGCCAATTGTCGCCGTGAGCAGGTGGTCAGCAGAGGACATCTGAGCTCTGACCTGACATGAGGACTGGGGTTCAGGTCAAGGGTGCAGGAATTGATGGGCTTATCATCTCTTCATTAGCCGAGTGGCTGTCTGACCTGATAATTTTGAAGATCCTTTGCAATACTGAGCTGCAGGGGAAAATCATCTTGCAAGTCACAACAAGAGAGAATGACTGCTTTTCCCTTTTAAAAGTTATTGTCCCTGTAATGACCCTTAAAGGGCGCATTTTCAGAGTGTGAAGGCATTTGCAATAATTTTCTCCTTTACATATAAATCTTTGACTCATGACATTTTGTGATATTGTGTGGTCGTAGTTTAGTACACTGGTGCGTTTGTCTGACTTACAAGTGCATCTGAGCTTCCATAGTGATGATGAGGATGAGGATGGTGATGGTGGTGGTGGTGTGAGAGGATGGAGAGGGCAAAACTCCTGGAGACGCTCTTTCTAGGATTCTGAGCAATGCTAAGTGGTCAGAGTGGGCAGGTGGCCTGTGTCCTGGTCTGACTGTGTCTGTCCCTCCTTCAGCTCCTGAACACCCGCCTGCCAGGATGTCCTGCCAGCAGAGCCAGCAGCAGTGCCAGCCCCCTCCCAAGTGCCCCCCCAAGTGCCCTCAAAAGTGCCAAACCCCTAAGTGCCCCCCAAAGTGCCCCCCGAAGTGTCCCCCTAAGTGCCCTCCAGCCCCTTCCTGCTGCAGTGTCAGCTCCGGGGGCTGCTGCAGCTCTGGGGGTGGGGACTGCTGCAGCTCTGGGGGTGGGGGCTGCTGCCTGAGCCACCACCGGCCCCGCAGGTCCCACCGCCACAGACAGAGCTCTGGCTGCTGCAGCCAGCCCTCAGGGGGCTCCGGCTGCTGTGGAGGGGGCAGCAGCCAGCAGTCTGGAGGCTGCTGCTGAAGTGCCCTTGACTTCCTCTTCCTCCAGAGTCGACAGGCAGTGCTGAGAGGCTTAGGGAAAGCTTGAGTCTGGCCAGGAGCATCTGTCCAGCCTGGTGGGCAGAAGCCAAAGTCTTCCTCCTAAACATGTTGGGAACCACCATCTCCTGTCTGTGCTGTCCACCTGAAGCCCTGGCCCAGTCTCACACAGCATCTGTCATTCCTCTCTGTTGGCTGAATTGAAATAATAAAATCTGAAGTCTATTCCCAACTGACTAGAAGACTAATCACCTCCCTGCTTTTGCGACCATTCTCCCCCCACTTCTGTTGGCAGCTCCTCTGGCCTCCGTGGACAGAGGCAGGAGTTTGTTATCAGTGGTTTAAGTTTGAATTTTTGTAGGCTTGAATTTTTTCTCTAATTGTGTGCGTTCCCTTTTAACCAAAGCCTGGAGCAGCAGTGATTGTTATCATTGCTACTTCAACTTCACCCAGTGTCTAAGTCTGTCCTCCCCAGACACAGACTCGCAGAATAGCAGGAGGGAAGCTGGGAGGGGGCTTGGGGCTGGAGGCCACATTGCCAGAGGAGGAGAGAGAGTGTGGCCTGACAGGTCAGGGGCAAAGCCAGGAAACCACCACCTCTTCATTCTGTGCTCCCCTCTCTATCTGTGAATTAATTCCCCTGACTCCTCCTCCATTCTATGTTTATGTATAATATACAAACAAATATTGTGTGTATCTATGCATGTCTGTATACACACGTATTTTATACATATTTACATGTGTGTATATATACACATACATTATATGGAATGAATCCATATATTTAAAATTTTAAATCACTTAATTGATGTATAAATTTCATACAGTAAAATTCACTTATTTTAAACACACAACCTAGTGAGCTTTGCCAAACATACACAGTCATGTAACAACATCACACGCAGCATCCTAGATAGGTAGTTGATAATTAATCATGGTTTGTAGAAAGTTTTTAAAATATTAAAAAAGTAATGGATTCATGAAAATATGGATCTATTTGACCACATTACAATTAAATTTTGAGAGACAGAAAACACTACTCAAAGATAGAAGGATAAAAATTAACCTGGGAAAACAGAGCACATATGATAGGGATGGGACTAAAGTCCCCCTATGATGTGGATGTGAATGTCCCCAAAGGCCCGTGGGTAAAGGGAGGTCAACAACAGGAGGTGGTGGAGCCCTCTGGAGACGGTGCTTGGTGGGAGGTCTTCTGGGGGGGATTGTGAGCCCTGGCTCCTGCCCCCTCTCTCTGCAACTTGGACGTGAGGTGAGCAGTTTTTGCCCTGCCATGTGCTCCTTCCGTGATGTGCCACTTTGTCACAAGCACAAAGCAACAGGGCCAGTCAGTCATGGATTGGAACCTCCAAAATTGTGAGCCCAAGTCAACCTTTCCTTCCTATAATTTGATCAGTTTACATATTGTGTTACAGTAATGGAAAGCTGACTAACCAATATCCCTTATAACATAGCGTTCACAGAAATTAAGAATTAAAAGGCAAATATTACTGTCGGGAGCTGCCCTGGAGGCTGACACCTTTTACATCCTGATGCCAGGTCACAGTCACTTGGGCATCACCCCAGCTCGGACAACAAGGCATGGCTCCAGGTGTAGGCATCACCCACGGGGATGGAGCTACACTCCCCTGTTCCTTTGTAATCCTACCCCTTTGCCCTTTTGGGGATAGAATGTTCCATGGACCCTCCCCTTGTGTGTCCCCTATATAAGAATAAAGAATTCCGGTGGCTCTCTCTTTCCACAGACTCTTAAATTCGCAGAGCCATCTCCAGATTATTGAAAGGTTACCTCTGTGTGGCTGCATGCTTTCTTTGTCATGTTCTTGAGTTATTGGAATAGTCAGATTTTGTGAACCCAGAATTAGGTTACCAGCTAGGAAAGATGGCCACATATTATGATAAAAGATTTGTGGAAGTCATGAATGATCGATTTTAAAACAGAAGAAAAAATAAGAAATGTCAATGACACTAAGATTACATTGTTAAAGATATTCAACTTTTAATGAAGGGACATAACTCATCTTTTTGGAAGGGAGCTGTTAGATTTATAAAACATTGGCAAAGGTTCAAAAGGCTCACAAAATTCATCGTTGGCAGGAGCACAAATCATCACCTGCTCTGTGTTATAGGGATTTGGGTGATTTTTATTCATTTAACAAGTGTTTATTGGATAGAAAATTAAAATTGTGAATTGTTATGGTTTAGATGTGGTGTCTCCCAAAAACTCACATGTAAGACGATGCAAGAAGTTTCAGAGGAGAAATGATTGGGTTGTAAGAGTCTTAACCGGATCAGTGAATTAATCCCCAGTGATAACTGAGTGATAACTGAAGTCTTAGGGTACGGCTGGAGGAGGGGTGGGAATTGGGGCATGGCCTGGGTGTATATGTTTGTATCTTGCCAGTGGAGTCTCTCTGTCTCTCTCCCTCTCTGTCCCTCTCTCTCTGCTTCCTGATCACCATGTGAGCTACCTTCCTGAGCCACACTCTTCCGCCATGACGTTCTGCCTCCCCTCAAGCCCTGAGGAATGGAGCCCGCCTTCTGTGGACTGAGACCTCTGAAACCAGGAGCCCTCAAATAAAGTTTTTCTCCTTTAAAATTGTTCTGGTCAGATCTTTTAGTTATAGCAGCAAAAAAGCTAACTCAACATAAATGAACAGACCTTTTTATATAAAAGTTGTTGTGTGATTTTTTTTCAATGACATAAAAATATAAAAATAAAGAATAAATGGACAAGAATGTTCAGTACAGTGATTTAGAAATCATAGGAGAGTTCAATGTATATGAATTCAAGATGCCAAAAAACACAACACTGAAAACATAATTTTAAAAGACTCTTTAAAATAACAACTGAATTTTCTTTTAGATTTAATTTTTAAATTTTCTGTGAAATTTATTTTAGTTTTTCCAACTTAATTAAGGTATAGTTGCAAAAAGTTTTATATATTATACAGCTTTCTAATTTGATATATGAATACATTGTGAACTATACATCAATAACCAAGCTAATTGGTATATCTATCACATCAGTGTGTGTATGTGTGTGTGTGTGTGTGTGTGTGAAGAGCCTTAAGATTTCCTGACTTTGCAAATGTCAAGTATGCAATATATATTTTTAGCTATTGTCACGTTGTTGTACACAGGCTCTCCAGAGTTTGCTTATCCTGAATAATTAAACCCTTGTCCCTCTTGACCAACATTTCTCCAGGTCTTCCTCCCCCAGTTCCTGGTAATGACCATTCTACTCTATTTTTCTGGGAGTCCCACATTTTTAGATTTCCCCATATAATTGAGATCACAAAGTGTGTCTTTCTTTGTCAAATTTCAATCAACATAATATTCTTTAAGCTTATCTGAGTCATGTACGGCAGGACTTTCTTTTTATTTTTCTAAAGCTGATATTTCAACACACACATGCACACACAGACACACAGAGATCCCTTTTTGTTTATCCACCCATCTATTGACAGACATTGAGGATGTGTCCACACGGGGGCTGGTATGAATGAACAGTACATGGTCTTCAAAACACTCACTCCTTTCCCCTTGGTTTTATACCCACAAGAGCCTTTACTGGATCTTGAGGTAGTTCTATTTTTAATCTGTTACAATCCTTCGTATTGTTTCTCAGACTGATTACGCCAATTTACATTCCCAGCAACAGTAGGCAAGGATCCCTTTTGTCCTCTCCTGTCTCTTGTTACCCCTCATCTTCTGTATAATAGACATCGTAACAGGTGATGTCCTGTTGTGCTTCATTTGCATTTTCCTGATGGTCACTGATGTGGAGCACATTTTATATACCTGTTGGCCATTTGTATGCCTTTGGAGAATATCTATTCAAGTCCTTTGCCCACTTTTAAGTTGTGTTATTTGACTTTTGTCAAGGAGTTATAGAATCCTTTCGTCATAATTGTTAAAAGAGTTTGAGAAGATGGAAGAAAAACACCTAAAGATCACCAATTTGTTTGGTAATGGCTGTGGAGCACATAGAGAGGACGAATATTCAGTTTGACTCTCTTCTGATGCTATCTCAGCTGCGTTTTCTCACATCCTATGAGATGGTGAATATTTGACCACATAAAAGAGACACTTTGACAAAGGGAAATCCTCAGAAAGTCAATGATTTGCTAGACAAGACGTTGATATTAACTGGACATCTAAGCCAGTAAATCCCAAGTCAAGACTTCATTCCAGTCTCCCTCATACGAGTAAGCTGTGGCTCCTCACCTGTATCCAGGTAAGGTCAGATGAGGACCTGGGTGTTGCCCTGTGTGGAAACAGAGGCATGGACCAGGTGGCATCTCAAGCCATCATCCTAAAAACCAGGAGATGAGCTTCTCAGTAGACCTGCTGTTGTGAAAAGCAAGGGATCAATATCCTGTCCACTTCCCCATTCCTAAAGCCTTGGGAACAACATGAGCAGGAGAATGAACATCATGTGACAGTGGCAGATCTGTCAAGGTGACATGTCCACACATACTTTGCTGGGCCTGTCTCAGAGTGTAGTTTCCTATGAGTGTGACCTGATTTAAAGTACAGCTATTTATAAACTGTAAAGTCGATGCTCAGGCAAGCAATAGGCTTCAAATTTATCTATTGTGTGCATAGTCCTCTGTTGAACTAATGGAGGTCCAGTATAAACCCTAAGCCAGGATGTCTAGGAATTCACTGTACTCTCGTTGGAGTGCCAGGTCACACGGGGAATTGAATAACCCATAAAAATGATGGAATTGAGTTGCGTTGTCCTGGCAGGCAAGGGCCAGGGTGCTGTGGCAGGAACAGACATTATTCAAGCTCAGAAAATGATGCAATTCAGCTCAGAACATTTCAGTGAGTGTGGGTGGCAAAGGCTTACAGCAGAGGTAGAGCTGAGGGCCATATTTCATAGAAGGGTTTTGGAATTTTTCCCTTAAGGAGCACGCAGACCTAAACCAGACTTTACTAATGACTTAGTTTTTCTTTTTCTTTCTTTCTCTCTTTCTTTATTTCTTTTTTTTTTCTTTTCTTTTCTTTTTTCTTTTTTTTTTGGGGGGGGGCAGTGCTGGGGATTGAACCCAGGGCCTCATGCATGTGAGGCACAAACTCTTCCAACTGAGCCATATCCCCAGCCCCCTACTAATGACTTAGGATTCATCATTTATGGGGATGGGAAAGTTTTTTTCCTGATTATGACATAGGAACAGAATCATCGAACCTCTTTTATTCTGGTTTGGGCTCTTGTCCCCAGAGAGCAGGGCAGCACATGGACAAGACAGGCCCTGCCTCTCTCTCGTCAGCTGTACAGGTCCTATGAGCACAGATGACACACTCAATCAGAACAGTTCCCAGGACCAACCCTCAGAACCTCTTCTTGGAGCTAGGCCTCCAAAGCCATTTTTTTTCTTATTTTCTTGATGTTCTTTGAACTTTAGTTAAAAGCCTCTAAACTTCCCTGGTGTGTCCCGGCCCTCAGGGAGTGTCCCCGGCCATCTCACTGGACCCTGTGTATAGGTGTGCATGTGTGTGTGTGCACCCATGTGTGTCTACACCATCCTGGAGCAGAACTCAGACACGCCTGGTTCTGCTACTTACTAGCTGTGGAAATCACATTGCTCGTTCTCAGGTTCGTGAATGTTATAGTAGAGATGAAGAAGGTTAGTGTCCACACTCTTGTGAGGGACAACAGGATCACAGAGGGGAAATGCCTGGTCAGGTCCTGTAACAGGTATGACTATAATAGAAGTACTTGTCTATTGGTAATTAAAAGGCAATGAGGTTTTTTTCCCCTGTTGTGTGTGTGTGTGTGTGTGTGTGTGTGTTTTCCCATGTCTGGAGGGCAACATTTAAAAAATAGGAAAATTAATTAGATGAAAGCAAATGAGACCTAGCATTAATGATGTGAAAAAAGTTCTCCCTTCAGGAAGTCTCCGCAATAATTTGCCAGAGCATGGGATGGGTTCCAGATTGGTTGAATGTACCCACATCCAGGTTACAATGGACATGGAGGAACGATATCTGGTGAAATGTATGTGCTCATAAATTTGGGGTATTTTAGAGTATTGCATTTAATTGATCATATATATGCATGTGTGTGCTTAGATAGAGATGTAAATGTATGCTAGACTTGGACATAGGTATTAATAGATATAGATATAAATGTAGATATAGATATAGATACTGTTTATGTGAGACAGCCTACAAACGATGTTTTAATAAATGCGTTGACAGCACAACTCCAGCCTTATATTTCATCAGCAACTAGGCAAAAGTTAAGTGTAGATGGGTGGTTAATAGAATTTTAAGTGTTTTATTATTGGCATTGACATGACTTCATACCATTCTACAATGGTTTAGGTCAACTTCACAGGAGACCACAGTGAGAGAGACACAGTGATCACCCTGCGGAGGTCTGCCACCGTCTAACTTGTGAAACACATTTGCTCAGGTTTTTCCCATAGGCTTAGGTATGGGGATGGGGACATGACCAGGATATCCTTGTCTTGGCTCACCCAGGAGCCCTGTTCCCAATTGCTAAATGATGGGGAGAAGAGATCATCTGTCCCACGTCTGTCTCTGTCTTGAGACAGGGCAGCATGGACTTAGGTGCTAAATCAGCAGTATGCAACAGCATCACTGGGCCTGGGTGTTGGATCCTGAGGCTTGGATGTTAGCTATTGATGGCTTTGATACCATTCAGTAAACATTTATGTCCATCCCAAACTTTCTGAGGCCACCTATCCACCTTGTCTCTTTTATCGTTATTCTCTTATCTTATTGTTATTCACCTTTGTCTCTTTTATTCTCTTATCTTATCGTTATTCACCTTTGTCTCTTTTATCGGTATTCTCTTATCTTATCCTTATCCACCTTGTCTCTTTTATCGGTATTCTCTTATCTTATCGTTATTCACCTTTGTCTCTTTTATCGTTATTCTCTTATCTTATCATTATTCACCTTTGTCTCTTTTATTCTCTTATCGTTATTCACCTTTGTCTCTTTTATCGTTATTCTCTTATCTTATTATTCACCTTTGTCTCTTTTATCGTTATTCTCTTATCTTATCGTTATTCACCTTTGTCTCTTTAATCTTTATTCTCTTATCTTATCGTTATTCACCTTTGTCTCTTTTATTCTCTTATCGTTATTCACCTTTGTCTCTTTTATCGGTATTCTCTTATCTTATCATTATTCACCTTTGTCTCTTTTATCGTTATTCTCTTATCTTATCGTTATTCACCTTTGTCTCTTTTATTCTCTTATCTTATCGTTATTCACCTTTGTCTCTTTTATCTGTATTCTCTTATCGTTATCCACCTTGTCTCTTTTATCGGTATTCTCTTATGGCCTCAGGTAACAGTAAGGAGCAGTGCTGACATGCTGAGGGAGAAAACTCCATGCTGGATTGATTTTCCATTGTGCTCTCTGACTTTCCTCCTGTAACAAGCCATGAGTGGGCACATTGATGAATTTATGTTTAACTCTCTCTAAAATCTTTCTATAAATTTTAAAGGATAAAATGATAGTCTAAAACTAATAGAAAATATAAGAAATTGTTTCTTAATTGTTAAGTCAGAAAGACATTTTAAGAATGCAAAAAATTTTGTAATAAAGATTTGAATGTTGGACATGGCAGTATACAACTATAATCCCCGCTACTTGGGAAACTGAAACAGGAGGATTGCAAGTTCAAGGCCATCCTGGGCAACTTAGTGAGACCCTGTCTCAAAATTCCAAAAAATTTTAAAAGGTTGGGATGTGTCTCAGTGGTGGAGTGCCCCTGGGTTCAATCCCCAGTGCCATAAAAATGAATGACATAAAAATTAAATTTGTATGTCAAAACATACCATATGTCAAGTGCAAAGGAAAGTTGTCAGCTGAGAAAAATATAACCCATATCCAGTAAAGAATGAACTTATCTCTTATATGAATAGATCTTCAAGTAAAATAAAAAATACAGAAAAATACAATGGACAAAGGACACAATGTCTGTTTCCTACCTGCTTCATATAAACACCCCTGCACCCACACTATATTGGCCAGGGTTCTTCAGGGAAACCTAGCCAAAAGGAGGAAGACATTGAGAGAGAGACAGGGGTCAGGGGAGACGTGTCTTAGGAACCGGCTCAGACTATTAGAGTTCGGTAAGTCTGAAGGCTCACGTCAGTCCAGCAGGACAGAGACCAGGGAAGAGTTGAGGTTAGTCCTGAGTCTAAATGCAACCTAAAGGCAGGATTTCTTGTTCCTTACAGGATCTGAGGCTCTCAACTGATTGTTGAGGCCCACCCTGATTTTGGAGGGCAATGTGTTTCACTCAAAAGCTATTGATGCATATATTAATCACATTTTGAAAAAATCTTCACAGCAATATCTGGGCTTATGTTTGATCGAAAACTGGGTAACCCATACCATAATATTGTGTTGATACCTAAGTTAACCCTCACAGAACACCACTTCTCAACCTGGTATCCACACACACCTCCCTGAGCCGAACTTTATGTCCAGCAAATACTTTCTGAGGGAGTCTCTCTCTTACATCATCATTCCCTCAGGTAATTGCAGGGAGGATGAATGAGATCTTAGGGGAGAAAACACACTGAATTAATTTCCCTCTGTGCCTCCCACTCTTCTCTCCTCTGAGCCTCTAACCTAGCAAGTAATGGATTGAGATTTTCCCCTCCCTGGAAATTGCTCTTTTAAATTATAATTGACAAATTGCCCTTTAAAATTACTTCCTAATATATTTTCTTATTTGCTCTTTTTAGTTATGCATGACATTTATTTGTTCTTTTTAGTTACACATGACAGTAGCGCATAACTTGACATATTTGTACAAACATGGCATACATCTTGTTCTAAGTAAGATCCCAGTCTCGTGGCTGTACATGATGTGGAGATTCACTGTGGTGTGTTCATATATGTACATAGGAAAGGTATATGTCAGAGTTATTCTGTCTTTCTCACTCCTGACTCCTTTTCATTTCCTTCATTCAACTTTGTCTAACCTTCTGAACTTGTATTCTTTCCCTCCCTCCTCCTTATTGTGTGTTAGCGCCCACATATCAGAGAGAATATTTGACCTTGGACTTTTTAGGATTGTCTTATTTCACTTAGCATAAGTGCCTCCAGATCCTTCCATTTCCCTGCAAAATTCAGAAAGGCCTTCATTTTATGGCTGAGGAATACCACATTGTGACTATATTCCACGTTTTCTTCATCCATTCATCTGTTGAAGGGCATCTAGGTTGGCTTCATAGTCTAGCCATTGTGAATTGAGCTGCTGTAAACATGGATGTGGCTGTGTCACTGTAGTGTGCTGATTTTAAATCCTTTGGGTATAAATCGAGGAGTGGGATAGCTGGGTCAAATGGTGGTTCCATTCCAAGTTTTCTGAAGAAGCTCCATACTGCTTTCTAGAGTGGTTGCACCAATTTTCAGTCCCACCAGCAATGTATGAGTGTACCCTTTCCCCCACATCTTTGCCAACACTTATTGTCATTTGTATTCTTGAGAATTGCCATGCTGACTGGAGAGAGATGAAATTTCAGTGTAGTTTTAATTTGTAGTTCTCTAATTTCTAGAGATGTTGAACATTTTTTTTATATATTATTGACCATTTATATTTCTTCTTTTGAGAAATGTCTGTTTAGTTTCTTGCCCATTAATATATTGGGTATTTGGTGTTTTTTTTTTTCTTGGTGCTAAGAATTTTGAGTTCTTTGTATATTTTGTATATTAATGCCCTATCTGAGGTTCAGGTAGCAAAGATTTTCTTCCATTCCGTAAAGTCTCTCTTCACACTCTTCTTCACAGTTTCTTTGCTGTGAAGAAGCTTTTTAATTTAATGCCATCCCATTTATTGATTTTTAAAAAAATTTTATTTAGTCAGTTCCTGAACTGACAGAGTGGCCTACATTGTCTTTTAGGAGGTGCAGAGTTTCTTGTCTAATATCTCGGTCTTTGATCCACTTTGAGATGAGTTTTGTGCAGGATGAGAGAAAGAGGTTAAATTTTATTCTGCTACACATGGATTCACAATTTTTTCATAGCACGCTTTGTTGAAGAGGCTATCTTTTCTCCAGTGTACATTGATGGTGCCTCTGTGTAGTATGAGGTAACTGTATTTATGCAGGTTTGTCTCTGTGTCTTCTATTCTGTTCCTTTGGTCTTCATGTTTGTTTTGATGTCAATACCATGCTGTTTTGTTACTATAGCTCTATGGTATAATTTAAGGTCTGATGTTCTGATGCCTTCTGCTACACTTTTCTAAGAATTACTTTGGTTATTCTTGGCCTCTTATTTTTCCAAATGGATTTCATGATTGCTTTTTCTATTTCTATGGAAAACATCATTGGATTTTAATAGGAATTGCATTGAATCTGTATAGTGCTTTTGGTAGTATGGCCATTTGACCATGTCAATTCTGCCTATCCAACAACATGGGAGATCTTTCCATCTTTTAAGGTCTTCTTCACTTTCTTTACTGTTCTGTAGTTTTCATTGTAGAGGTCTTTTACATCTTTTATTAGATTGATTCTAAGGTTCCTAATTATTATTTTACTTTTCTTGTTGCATATTAATCATACAGAGTGGTGAGTTTCATTTTACATACTGGCACATGAATATAACACAAGTTGATCAACAAAATATAGCCTTAATAAAATTGAGGACACATTTAAGAATGTCATGAATTTTATAGTATGTAAAGGGAAAACATTGCTAAATTACATAATACAAAAAAATCAAATTTACATGGCAATAATTACCACATGTAAGACAAAAAGACAAAGTCAAATAGAGAAAAATACAATTCATGCACAATATGAAGAATTAATATCCATAATATATAAATAAATCTTACAAATTAAAAAACAAATAAAACAGAAAATACCTAATGGATAAAGAATACCATCTGCTCTCTCTCTCAAACACTTTTACCAGCAGAGAGGAAAGATGTCCAAATTTAATAATATTCAAATAAATACAAAGAAAAACGAAGAAATATTTGTACTTGGGAAGCAGGCTATCAGATTCATTTATTTATTTCAATATAATAATTATTATAGCACCGACAAAACTCAGAATGTGTGAGAGTGTGTGGCCTTACACATTCACTTTCTGGGGAGGTAATATAAATTAGCCCAACTGTTCTAGATAGCAATACATATGAGTAATGAACTTAAACTTAAAACAGCATGTCCTTTTACACAATGATTGTTCTAAGTGCTCAGCCTGAGGAAATAATATTATGATATAGGACATATAAATACATAAGAACACTATTTGCAATAAATTTGATGTAATAAGAGCTCAGCAAGGTGGTAAAATCTAAGCTTAATATGTAAAATACTAATTATACTCAATAATATCAATAATGACATAATAACAATTATTTTATAAAAAAAGCCATCAATGAAAACCAAAAAACATTCTGGGTCAATGTTTGATAAAATATAAGTATTTAAATAGTCTCAGAGTTTCTCCCCGTACTTCATCGTCACTAGGCGATGAAGAATCCTGGTAGACATCACCTAAACCAAGTGGTCAAAGTTATGTCACCAAGAATGGGACAATTAGATGTTATGTGTGACTTAATTTCAGGACCTAAGAAGAACAGGGTACCACTTTTGGGAATCTCTGCAGAAATGATTATCTGAATTTAGTCCAGAAGAACCATCCCACCAAACCTCTGGCTCTTGGAAAAGGTCAAGGTGTCGAGAGACAAAGACTGAGGAATCATCACAGAGTAGAGGGCATGAAGAATCAGGACAACTGAGCACGAGGGGACTCTGTATTGGATTCTCAACCAAAGAAATATCGCTTCATTATGAAGGCTATCAGTGGAACAAGTGGCAAAGCTTGAAGGTCTGTGGGTGCTGAGGCTTGAGGGGACCAGGAGACCAGAACAATGACAAATAAAATCAGCAGAGGCAAACCAAATGCAGAATTCAGGCTTTATTATTTCATATTCTATCGCGTTGCCTGGGTATGCGATGAGACATACTCAGAGGGACATAGAGTCTGTGCCACCATATGGTAAAAGAAGTCAGCGAAGGTGTTTGGGGAGGAGCTATGAGATTCTGAACAACAGAGAAAGATCACCGAGGTTTGAGCTTAGACTTCTCAGCACCATGACTTCACCAAGACTGCTCAGCCTGGTGGACAGATCCAGGAGGAGGAGCAAGAGGAGAAAACATGGGGATGTTTCCTTCTTCCAAGTCAGATCTTCTAGATTCAGGGTGCCTTTTTAGCAGCAGCCTCCAGACTGCTGGCTGCTGCCCCCTCCACAGCAGCCGGAGCCCCCTGAGGGCTGGCTGCAGCAGCCAGAGCTCTGTCTGTGGCGGTGGGACCTGCGGGGCCGGTGGTGGCTCAGGCAGCAGCCCCCACCCCCAGAGCTGCAGCAGCCCCCAGAGCTGGAGCCACAGCAGCCCCCACCCCCAGAGCTGCAGCAGCCCCCGGAGCTGACACTGCAGCAGGAAGGGGCTGGAGGGCACTTAGGGGGACACTTCGGGGGGCACTTTGGGGGGCACTTAGGGGCCTGGCACTTTTGAGGGCACTTGGGAGGGGGCTGGCACTGCTGCTGGCTCTGCTGGCAGGACATCTTGGCAGGCGGGTGGGAGTTCAGGAGCTGAGGGAGGGACAGACACAGTCAGACCCCGACACAGAGTTCTCCTGTCTTGTCTTTTTACCCTCATTTTCCTCCTTAAGTTTTTCAAACTTGTTCAGGTTACGTCACAGAGAAGGACCCCTAGCGTAGTCTGTCAAATGCTTCTGTGCCATTTCATTGGAACCTCAGGATGCTTTCATAAGATAAAAATGGACTATCTTCTTTCAATAAAGCAAGAAAAAGAGAACAACTGTATCAACACACTGGCCCAGAGGAACATCCTTTAAGTGGAGAAGGCAAATTGATATCCACAAAACCTGGCTCACGCCTGCTATTTATTATGCACCACTCAGAATCTGAAAATATCCTATTGAGGAGCAGTTTAGAGATGCAATTCTCTCTGTTTAGGAAAAAGGAAAGAATTTCCCAGATAGCCTTGCTAACAGACACATGTTATTACCATATATCTGTGAGTATATATATGACTTATATATTTCATTATCCTACAGCTGACAATATATACACTGCACTACAGTCAGAATTGGAGAGGGCCATCCTTGGAAAGCATTGTCCCAAATCACTTTATAAATGGAGGAAGTGGGACTCCAGGGTAATTGTGGCTGCCAGGTCTGGTGATGCCCACTCTGCAACCCACAGCTCCTCCATCTATCTCCTTGGCATCATGAACTTCAACCCTTACTCACTGTTCAACTTTGGGGCATGCGATATAGATCCCAGGTACCACTCCTGACCAACTGAATGTTACCTGGTGAGGGTGAGGGTCACAGGTATCTGAGCTTATCAAGCCCCAATTACGCCTCCCCGGGTCCCCAGTATTTGTAAACAACAGTGATCCCTTCCAGGCTTGGGGAATGGATTTGGCTGATACCCCAAACCAGCTCTTCTGAATGAAGAGTTCATATGACCTCTGTGGAATACGAGAGATTCAAAGGATACAGGATGAATCTAGAGCATGGAGCACAGACACACAGATCATCAGAGTCTTCCAGTCTCTCCTGCCCCCCAGCTCCTCCTCCTCCTTCAGAATGTCTAGGCATTCTCTCCCTCTGTCCTTGGAGCCACTCCCTCTCCTGGAGGAGCTTCCAGCCTCCCCTCCTGCTCTGGGCTGAGCCTCCCTCTGGGAAGGTCCTGCTCCTCTTCCCACTTACCTGGTCACAGGCAGCACAGGGGCCGGGGCACCTCAGGTGAGTGGATGGAGAGGCTCCAGGCTGGGGCCCTTTTATCCTGGCCTTGGGCTCTGCCCTCAGCATGTGAGACAGAGCCTGGGCATGGGAGGGCGCCTCCTGACGCCCACGTGGCCCTGGGGCAGGTGATGACTGGTGCCGCTCACTGCCTCCATCCATGGCCTGGAGCCTGAGTTGGAAGAGGGCGGAGGTGACTTCCGTGGCAGCCTGCTGTGCCTGTCCTCAGCGGGGCCTGCTTCTCAGCCTCCTCCTTGGAGTGGGGACCAGGCTTCCCATCTCCCGCTCAGTGCTGATTCTTCAGCTCCAGGTCTGCAGGCCTGAAGAAAACACAGATTCCTCCAAACTCTCTCACTTGTGACCCCCAACTTGGCCATTGACTCCTATTATCTGTGTTTGGAAATCTCTCTATTTCCAAGTGCAGTGTGTGCTACTAAATGTGGTGTGCATATATTTTCCCATATATTTTAGTAGTGTCACTTGATGAGCAGAGGTTTTGTTTTCAACATAGCTAAACCTTATTGTTCGTACTTTTCACATTTTAAGAAATCCCAACTTTTCATGAAGTCAGAATCTGTTGTTTCATTTTTCCTCTAAAAAAATTGTAAGATTTGTTTTGATTCTTTCATTAAGGTCTCTATTCCACACAGAAAAGTATTTTGGTGCATTTTGTCTTTACTTTAACATTTTCCCAAATGGATAATCAATTGTCTCAGTAGCATAATCCAATATTCTGCTTTCCCTAATAATCTAAAATACTCTTCTGTCATAACCACATATTTGTAGGTTGTAATTGGGTGGATAAGCCTTTCGCTGCCAGTTTGTCTATCCCTGTGAGACCATCCTCCTGCCTTCATTACCTTAGATGTAAAATCAAATTCGATATCTAATCACTCAAGCCCCATCATTTCTTAAGATTGTCTTGGTGCTTACTAGAATTTTTCTGTTTCATATAAACTTTAGTCAGTTTTAATACCCTAGAAAATGAAAATAAAGCAAAACACTTGAATTTTGATGAAAATTTTGTTGATCATATACATTGATTCATGAAGAATTATATTATTTTGCCATAATTTTCTTTCTGTTCATCCATGAATATAGTATATCCCTCTATTGAATTCAGTATTCCAAGTTGTCTTTGAATAAAGTTTACTTGTTTTATCAAAATATTCATTCCCAAATTATATTTTAGACCTTATACATTTTTGTTATTTTAAATATAATTTTTAAAATTATATTTCTGAGTCACTTATTGCTGATATAAATTGATTAACTTATTCTGTAGTCTGATATTATATCTTATAATTTTCTCTTACTGTTATTTCCTGTAGTAATAATTCTTATGCATACATTCTTTATTAAAGTTTCTCTGCTTAACTTACATAGTCGGAAACATGACTGTTGTACAAAAGCATATGCTCATTTTAATTTTGATTTGCACATACTACTATAATTTTCTGTTGACTAATGAATCACCAAATTTCCATCTTAATTGGTTATGCTAGTTTATATTTCCAAAAGCATAAGACTCATTTTCATTACCTTTATCAATATTGAATTTTCTTACCCATTTGGAGTCTTTTCCGGTTTAATACAAAGAAACCTAAGAAGCCCCATCCCTGGACCATCCTTGTTTTCTACATATTTCTTAGATTATTTCTATCAACAAATATAAAACAATAATTTTGGAAGTGTATTGGTAATTTGTATTTTATAAGCTATTTGTTTCTTCTTGTGCTTTGTCCATTCATTGGTAGACAAATTTGTTTCCAATAAAATTATAAGAACTTGATATTTTTGGATTTTAATACTATTTCTGACTTGTGTGTTTTCATTTTCCTTAGCTAGTTATTTTTATTTTTCCTTAGTTGGTTGTTTTTCCTTTTATTTTTATTGTGCTTTCTGGAATGCAGTATTGTTTTTCATTATGTGGTAAGATTTTAAAATGTGTTTTGCCAAGATTAAAATATTTTACTCAACTATTTATAAAGAAATGGTTTTACATTCTTCTAATGATTTTGAAGTATTGATTTATTATTACTATATAAACAGGAGTTTGCTATAGAAAAAGACAAATTAAAAATCACTTGTGTAGTGTTGGTTCTGGGACACAGTAAAATCCACACAATCCAAATTAATTCTCACCAGCATTCTTCTTTCCTATATCCTGAGATCAGGAGACCTTGATGATGTAAGAAACACACTCAATCACTCCTGTCCTAGTGCACATTATTAATATCAAAACAGCACCCAGGCCATCAAGATCTGATCCTCAGGGTAGAGAAATAGTGCTCATGATGTCACCTCATGCTAGCACCTTATGACCTAATCCCATGCAAGATAATTGATGGGTGCTGCCCTGGTGGTGAACAAGGCATGGACAGAATGGTTTCCAACCTCGTCATCCTTGGAACGATGGGCTCAGCTTCTGGATTAGAACTATCTGTGTAAGCTGAGTAACCAATGTCTTGACTGTTCTTGAGATGCACCCTTGGGAATGGCCTGAGTCAGACCCAGGTAATTCAGTGCCAGATTTCTGCAGGGTGATAAAACTAATACACTATACTGTGAATGTCCCAGAGAGTTCTGATGATGATGGCTTCAGTCACATATAAAGTTAATGGTAGTATTATTAGATTGACTTTTAAATTGGCCACCCATTGAATGCACAGCCTCACTTTGCAGCCTGATGAGGAATATGTAAATACAAAAACCCAAACTATAGAATCAAAGAGAGTTCATTGTGAACCTTTGAAAGATGACTCACAGAGCAAGTTATGTTAGAACCACATTGTTTGAGAAGTACACAGATTAGGGAGAAATCTTCAAGAGGGAGGGATGAACTAAAAGTAACTAAGCCATGTCAGCCTAAGAACGTTTCTGAAGGGAGATAGCAAAGCTTAAAGTGGGGATGGGAGAACACGTCACCGTGCACAGGCCTCAAACACGAGTCAGCAGAGATTAGAGCCCCTTGTGAACCCACTGGGATCCCAGGATGAGATTCCCTTAATGACCTGGGACCATTTTTCCCGTGAGTGAGAGATGGAAAGAGAACAATTTTGAAACTAAATGGAAGTAGAACAGGAGGGATGAGGCAGAGAAGAGGCAGAGCAGTTTAAGGAGCAGGACACTAGGAAACACCAGTTACTAACAGAAATGTGGAACACACACACCACATTTTAGTCTAGAGCTGGCAGGATTCACACTGAACAAAGTGACCTAGATATTATCAAATCAATATCCATCTGGGATCTAGGGAATTCCAGGGTTCTTCTCCAAGTCTGGAGAAAGTAGGCTTTCTTAACACGATCCATTGTTCTCAGCTCTCATTCTCCTTCATTGGAAAAGTTGGTCTACTTGTTAAACAGCATTTTGGTACCATGTAGGGATTCTTGTTGTCTGACTTACTGTCTTAACCCAGATGTAAACTCTAACCTTTTCCCTTAATCTCCTGAGAGTATGAACATCCCAATATTTCTTGCAAGAAAAAGTCTGTGTTAACTGAATTGAAACTCCAAGAGATCAGAAGTTGAAATTAGCTTATGAGGTGAAAGAAAAAATATGTCATATGAAATATCTGATGCCCCTGCTTTAAACATCTACCCCTCTCCATGCCACTGGGAGGTCTCTCTCCGGCTCATTACACCAGGCAGTGTCCCAGCTTTATATAATCTGTCTTCTCTACCTTTTATTGTCCTCCTCGATGGATTTTTCTAAAGCCCGTCCATGTAACTCCTGAAAAATCTGCATTTTTACTCTGATTAGATGATCAAGTCATCACTATCTCCTTCACAAAACTTTATTCTTTCCTAAATTCTCATTAAAACCTCAATAAAAGTTTCTTGCATTTTCTCACCAGATCCCATCTCCTTGGGATGCAGTTGTCCCTTAAAAATTGATGTGTTGGCATTTGTTTAAAGACTGTAGCGTCTTATAAAATCTGTCAGAAATTTTCCTTTTGCATTAGCTCACTGACTCAGGCACCCCTGGGGAGTTATTTTCATATTATCTCTATTGTAGAGTTGCCAAATGAGATAAAGAATAATGAGGTCTTTCATTTTTCTTAAGTCTCATGGGAAATAGATGTTAGAACCTATGCTTTCTAGGTTTTTTTAGACTTTTTAGCCAGCTTTTTAATTGCTATAATACACACACACACACACACACACACACACAGAGGCTATCAAGCTAAGAATTGGAATGCAAAAGAAAAAAAAAAAGAAAGAAAAGAAATCTTCAAAATAAGAAAATCTCCCAAATCAAGCAAGGCAGGTGTTTTCCAGGAAGAACAAGGTGAAATGGTGGTAGGGACTTTCTGACCCCACCCACCCCCATGTCTACCCCATATTCCTAGCTGGGAGCAGCTGCTCTGAGCCTATAGAGGAAGTCAGGGGAGGAACAGCCAGTCATCACAGGTCACAGGGCCGTGTGGGTTTCAGGAAGTGGGTCCTCTCATGCCCAGGCTCTGTCTCACACACTGAGGTGGAGGACAAGGCCAGGATAAAAAGGTTCAGGGCCAGAGCACCTCCATCCACTCTCCTTCTGAGGTGCCTACATACCGGTGCTGCCTGAGACCCGGTAAGTGTCCACTAGGAGCAAAAACCGGGCTTCCCCAGACAGATGCTCAGACCAGAGGAAGAGGGAGGATGGGCAGGGTCCTAGGAGCTGGGTGTACCTTGATAGAGAAGAGAGACACAGGAGGTGAAGGGAGGCTGGGTGTGGGAGCCAGGGGGAGCTGGCCAACTGGAAACACAAGAATTAGACAAGGGTGCCTTTGTGCTGTTCCAAATTGATCAGCTGCAGGCTGTGGCTCTGGGGTCAAAGGAATTGGAGCCCCAGTGACCAAACTATTAGGACAGCTTCAAGAGGAGCTTTGAAAGTAAAACTGTGACCCTTCTTTCCCCGATGAGCTGGAAGTAGTAGTCCTCAACCAGTGGAGAGAGAAAGAATCATGGAGCATTGGGGGCTTTTTGAAACTCTCTCCCTATGGATCAGAATAGGAGTTGGATAACTCTTTAAGCCGAACATAGCGACTGAGTCACTGCACCCAGATGTCAGTGTGAGGCCTTGGTACACTGAGAACAGCAGCACACCAGACCAGAGCGGGTCCCTGAGTTCAGATCCCACCTCTGCACAGGAAACTCTGCTCTTCAGCTTCCTCACTAGCAACAGGGGTCAGCCACACAGGTGATCTTCAGGAACGATCATGATCATGCATGCCCAAGGTTTTACAGAATTCACATAGGACATTACTCCAAGAAAGAATCTCTGATATTCATGCTTCAGGAAATCATTCATACCTGCCAGGTTCCTAGAATAACAGTCCCAGGGCTCTAGTTGACAAGGTGAGAAAATGTGCTGTCTTTATTTGCTAGATGTTTAATTTCAGCAGGTATTTTTCTCTTGTAGCTTGCTGCCTGGGTTTCCCTGTAAAGATTACAAGAACACTTGACAATTCTAGAAAGAAATTGTGGGTCTCAAAACACATAGTGCCAGAGCATTTGACAAACTAGGAAAATAATACAACGTCTAGTGATGAATTATCTAGGATTACACTTCAATGGTTCTTCAAAATGAAGGAACTAGAAATGAAGCAGAAAGGACAAGAGTGGGCAGGTGCCCTGTGTCCTGGTCTGACTGGTGTTTGTCTTTCCCTCAGCTCCTGAACACCCGCCTGCCAAGATGTCCTGCCAGCAGAGCCAGCAGCAGTGCCAGCCCCCTCCCAAGTGCCCTCAAAAGTGCCAAACCCCTAAGTGCCCCCCAAAGTGCCCCCCGAAGTGTCCCCCTAAGTGCCCTCCAGCCCCTTCCTGCTGCAGTGTCAGCTCCGGGGGCTGCTGCAGCTCTGGGGGTGGGGGCTGCTGTGGCTCCAGCTCTGGGGGTGGGGGCTGTTGCAGCTCCGGGGGTGGGGGCTGCTGCCTGAGCCACCACCGGCCCCGCAGGTCCCACCGCCACAGACAGAGCTCTGGCTGCTGCAGCCAGCCCTCAGGGGGCTCCGGCTGCTGTGGAGGGGGCAGCAGCCAGCAGTCTGGAGGCTGCTGCTGAAGTGGACCCTGAACCTGGAAGAGCAGAATTGAGGACTGCAGACCTCAGAGGACACCCTGAGGCCTGCCTAAGCAAGGTCCAGGAGAAGACTCTGACCTCGGGATGAGTGTCCTGAGACCCAGAAACTCAGAACTCTCCTGAATGCATCCATTGGTCTTAGACTCCGTCTTTGTGGCTACCCCCCATTTCCATGCTGAAGATCCTAATGTACTCTGTGTGTTACCTCTTACAGTGTAGCTACTGATTAAAACCATAAAACAAGGCATTTGCTTAGCATCTTGTTCTAGAAAGACTCTGTTATTGGATGGCCATTGTTCTCCTCCCTCTGTCATCTCTTAGAGGTGGCCTTGGAGCCTTAGGGGGTAGGAGCAGGGGAGGAAGGAGAGCAGGGTGGGGAAGATAAATGCCCCCAGTGCTGCCTGCCTGTATAATCAGCCCACGCAGCTTTACTGTGATTCCTTCAGCCTTGCTTGAAATGCCTTTTGGATAATAAGCACCTTTGCTTCTTGTCCCCTTCAGGGCTGTAACCTGCCTCTCTGTGTTCCTGCCCCTCTGGGAGCTCATGGTTTTGCCCCTGACCTAGCCTTACCACACATAAATATATCTAATATATTTATGGCCCTTAAACATATTTTGAAAATACATATTTCCCACCCTCTCTTTTTGCAGTTGACTTATTTCCAGACACATACACATGGAAGCATTCCTCTCTTACTGATCTTTCAGTAAGCCCTGTTTTTCGTCCTCCTCCCACTCCAGTAGATCCTCCCTTCTTTCCTGAACACACTTCCTATATCACACACCTCAACTTGTCATTCCACTTCTGGTAACCATGGCTCTTGACAGAATAAAGCTATTCTTCTTGTGCTTTTCAAGAACTGCACTGAAGATGCAACAGAAATTGTTTCCAGCTTCTATTCTAAGATTAGTCATTCATAGTTCCCCGTCAGCTCCTGTGCTTCTGAAGAACTCACCATTGCTCAGCTGTAACTTGCACATGCATATCTCCATGTCTTTTTCCTCCTGGAAAGCAGGAATTAGAGGTTACTTAGCGCCCAATGTCCAGAATATGGTAAATCTCCTATAAAGGGAAGCTTCTCTTGTTATTTTGCGGGTGCTGCCTCTACTGCTGCTACCATGGATACCGGGGTTGGGAACCTGATCAAGGTCCTGTTTCCCCAGTGCCCAAGAATGAACCCGAGACACACTGAGGCAAGCTCAGAAAAGAAATTTTATTTAAAGGATAGGACAGAGACAGACCTCCGGGAGGAAGAGGGGGATCCAGAGCTGATATCTGTGGGAGGGGGATGTCCTGCCCATTATATCCTTTTATTTTCATGCCCCCTCCTTCCCTCGTCTTGTTTATGGGACCAAAAGGTGGGAAAGAAGCCTTCCAGGGGGTGTCTGCCCAAAGGGGCAGGAAAGGAGCAATAAATAAAGGAGCATTATTTATTGAGATCTCAATAAATAAGCACTTCATCAACCACTTCTTGGGAGGAAGAGTTCCCCGTAGGCAGGTAAACCTGAGAACAGGTGGAGGGTTGGGGGAGGCGTCCTGAGGTATTAGCATTTTATTTCCTTTCCTTCTGAACCAGCCTCAGTCTTTGTGATCTCACCCCATCATGGATCTGCACTAGCGGCCTGTCATTTGTCCTTACTTCACTACTATTACTACTACTACTAACTGGAATTCAAACAGCAGAGAGCTCTATTTACCTGGCCAGGGACTGTCTCCCACCCGTACAGACTGGTGCTCTGTGAGAGAACAGCAATTTCCTGGCCTGTGTCTTGGGAATTTAAGGATGAAAACCACAAACTGGGGGCTTTTCTCAGCGTCGTGCAAGCAAGTTACGAAAACCAAAAAAAGCAGTTAGCTTACAGTTTAGTTAACTGCATCTGGGGTCCGAGCAAGTGTTGAGTTTCAGCTGAGTTGCAGCTGAGTGGGGGCAATAATCTATTTCAATGTCCTGTAGACCCACAAGTGTACCCAAACCCAGGATGTAGCTCACCACGACCACCACCATATCCTGAGTTGGGCACAAAGTACTGTTAGGTCGGCGGCAACTTGGTGGCGACTTAGTGGCAACTTAGAACAAAGCAGCCCATCGCCAGAAAAGAACATCAATCAGATGCCGCTGGAAACGCCTGTCAATCAGCCAGATCTCCTGACTAAAGCCTGTCCATCAGCAGGACCCCCTGGCCAATCCTGGAGTTCAGCCAACTTCCCTGACCAACTCCAAGGAGGCAAGGGACCCTAGAGACACCTTTTCCTGTCCCAAGCCCTTCCCTTCCTGCTGTAAGCCCCATAAAAGTCCAGTCCGGTGGAGCTGCCACGCGGTTTCTCCTCAGACCCTTCCCCTGTCCCCTCTGTGGGTCTGACTGAGTTCCGCCCAGGAGTGAGATCTCAATAAAGCCTGTTCAGTGGCCCTTTTAAATCTGCCTCCTTTGGTGGCTGCCTGCCCCGCCTGATCTGACAAGTACAGAAAAACAATTTTTTAAAAGAAGACAGCTTTCGTTTTTGTTTCTCAGAAATGGGTCCTGCAGGTCCCTCTTCACAGGAGCAGTGACAGGAAAACTAGGATGCAGTCCAGAACAGCGACAACGGAGTCCCCACGGCCACACTTTGTGTTGGCATAGCCACAGTGACTCCATCCCACATCCCAGTACTAGTAACTTCTTTGATGCTTGCAGTTCTCTCCTTTACTCATCATTTTACTCCCGACATCTGTAAGCCTTGTGTCCACATGATCAAGCTAACACTTTTACTGTTCCCGACTACACTGACTTAACCTTGTCTACCTCTATATTAACCCATCAGCCTGTATTGATCTAGAACTGTACTGGCATGCTGACGTCTCTATGAACTTAGGTCTTACTGTTGCTTATCTATGTTATCTTACCTTATTCCTTTAATCTATAACCTATGTCTATGACTTATTGATTATATCGATCAGTTTACACCACAACACTAGTACTACTAATAGTGCCAGAGCGTTATTACTATTCAATATTTGGAGCCAAAGAAATTGGTTTATTGAGGAAAAAATGTAAACCTTCATTTAGCATCCTTTGCCATGATGAGTTCCATGGGTTTATATAAATATTTTGAGAAACTTGAATCATAAAGAACTATTAGTTACCAAATGTTCATCTAATCTCAAAATTGAGAAAAGCATTCTAAATATAAAACAATTAAATAAATTTCAAATAACATACATACAAAAACATACACGCAATATAAAACATGTCAGACAGAAGAGATGAAAGGAAGGAAACTGCACAGGGCAAACAAAATAACAGAAGCACATTTGAGGCTCATAGATTGAAAGAATCAATACTGGGCATCTATACTACCAAAAGCAAATATAGGATTTAAATTAATACCTAACAAAATAGCAATGATGTTCCTCTCAGAATTGGAAAAATTCCTGAAATTCATATGAAAGCACAAATGGTACCAAAATACCCCAAAACAATCATAAGCAAGAAGAACAAAGCTGGAAGCATTATAATTATTGACCTCAAAAAACACTGCATTTCAAAGCATAGTAACCCAAACAACAAGGTCAGCTTAAGAACTGACACAGAGGTCAATGGAACAGAACGGAAAGCCCAGACATAAAACCACTCATGTAGAGCCAACTGATCATTGATAAGGGAACCAGAGACATTCACTGGAGAAAGGACAGCCTCTTCAATAAATGGTGCTGAAAAAACTGAACACCCATCTGCAGAGGAATGAAACCGGATGCCTATCTCTCAACAAACACAAAAATCAAAGGGGGACAAAGACCTAAATGCAAGACTTGAAGCTTTGAAACTGTTATAAAAACAAAACACAAGGTAGAAATGTCTACATCAACATACATAATACTTTTATGGGATAAGAATCCAAAAGCACAGTCACAAAAACAAAAGTAAGACAAATGGGATTATATCAACCTAAGATGCCTCTACATAGCAAAGGAAACACTACAATGAAGAGATAGCCACAGAATTGGAGAAAATATTCACATCCTCATTAGAATGGCTATAATAAAAAAGACCAAAAAATAGCAGTCCTGGAAAGGATCTGGGAAGAGAAACTCTCATATGCTGTTGGAAGGAATATAAATTAGAATTTGGTCGTTATGGAAAACAGTATGGAGGTTTTTAGAAAGCCACCACCACCACAACAACAAAACTAGAGTTAATATGATCAGAGAGCTACCTCATTACTGGGTATATGTCCAAAGGAAATATCAGGATATAGAAGAATATCTGCCCTCTAGTGTTTACTGCAGCACTATTCACAATGTGCGAGAGAGAGAATCAACTGAGGTATCCATAAGCTGATGAATGAACAAAAAAATGTGGCTATATACACAATGGAATATTCTTCATCCATAAAATAGAATGAAATCCCATCATTTGTGACGAATGGATGGAACGGGAGGACAGTGTGGTTAGTGAGATAAGCCAGACATGGAAAGACAAAGAGCACATGTTCTTGCTCATGAGGAAGCTCAAAGAAGTGGATTTCATTTGGAATGTGGAATAGTAATCATTAGAGGTGGGGAAGGGATAGAGGAGGGAGGGAGATAGAGGGACTTGGTTAACAAGTACCAAAACAGACTTCCATGGGAGGGTAGGTCCTAATGTTCTATAGCACAATGGGATGACTGCAGTTCATAAGAATCTGTCATACATTTTATAAAAAACAGGAAAGAGGAGTTCAAGGTTTCCCAACACAGAGAAATGGAAAATGTTTAAGAGATGAAAATTTTAATGACTCTGATTTGATCATTATATGTAATACACATATATAAAATTACCATATTGTGCCCCTAAATAGGTATAAGTTTTGGGCTGGGGATGTGGCTCAAGTGGTAGTGTGCGCTCGCCTGGCATGTGTGCGGCCCAGATTTGATCCTCAGTACCACATACAAAACAAAGATGTTGTGTCCGCTGAAAACTAAAAAATAAATATTAAAATTCTCTCTCTCTCTCTCTCTCTCTCTCTCTCTCTCTCTCTCTCTCTCTCTGTGTGTCTCTCTCTTAAAAAAGGTTTAAGTTGAATAACACATTTTGGAAACATTTTAATATATATGAAGTAGCATTGTTTACTATCTTATTAGGTATGTATGTGTAATATTTTACATGTGTATAAGCTTTTAAAATAAAATGTTTTATACAGATATAAACTAAGACTAGCTTGGCAAACATCCAAATCTGAGTCCTCCATAAAAATTTAAAAAAATCAAACACTATAAATAAAATTAAAATCATCATCCACATATATCTCTTCTATCCAGAAATATTCATTATGTCGTATTTACTGGTTTTCCCTCTGTGTAATATATACTTTACTATGTTTATTCTTGATTTATAATTTATTTATATTAAATATTATTACTTTATCTGTATTTCTTTATAAAATAAATATTTATATATTATATTATTATTATTTATAAAATAAAAGTATAGCAAACCCCTTGGACTTAAGTATACTTTATTTATACTTAAGTAAATTTTATATATAATGTATTTAGATGTTAATTGTAACTTGTATTTTCATCTTTCAAACCCCTGTCACTTTCTATGTTGAAACAGGTTATTCATTTTATTTCCATTTATTTTTACTACATAGCATTCCATTGTAAGAATATCTGTACTCATGCATTCATCTGCATTTGAACATTTACCTTGTTTCCAGCTGGGGTTTAAAAAATACTGCTATTTTTAATATCTTCACACATGCCTTCCTTTGGTATTCAAGGCACAGATTTAGAAGTGGAGAGTCATTGAGCATGTCTGTCTATCCTGACTAGATATTACCAAATTGTTCGTAAATTAATTGTGCAAAAATATACTCTCATCAGAGTGCATGAGAATTGCTGTTATTCGTTATAAATGCAAAAAATAACACTATCAGGATTTTTTATTCCCAATAAATAGAGGTGAAATTTTATGCCATTATGATTTTTTTTCTTTCTTTCCTCTGATACCTAGCCAGCCTGGAGAACTTTTTCATAATGTACTGGTTATTTAGATTTTCTTGTTTTTGCTCATTATCTCATGTTTGTAAGGTTCTTTATTTTTTTAATTTAGTTCTATTTATTATTTATTGGTACCAGGGATTGAACTTAGGGGCACTCAAACACTGAGCCACTCCCCCAGGCCTATTTTGTAGTTTTTATTTTAAGACAGGGTCTCACTGAGTTGCTTAGCACCTCGCCATTGCTGAGGCTGGTTTTGAACTTTTGATCCTCCTATCTCAGCCTCCTGAGCTGCTGGGATTACAAGCATGCACCATTGTGCTCAGCTCCAAGGTTCTTTATTTTTAATACTAATTTGTTGTCAATTATATGTGTTGCAAATAATTTTAAATTTTAGTTCTTTAAAATATTTTCTGATAAGGAGATATTTTATTTTAATGCAATTAAACTTGTGTTTCCTTGTCTATGGTGTGTCCTTGAGGTGCACATATTATGCAGAAAAGTCTTCCCTACCAAAACGCCATAAGGTTATTTGAAATGTTATTTGGAAAATGTTTAATAAATGCTTAAGGGTTATTTCTATCAGTTCATTCTTTTTATTGGCACTTGTTAGTTATTCATGACAGCAGAATCCAATGTGATATAATAATACATATGCCTTTTTCTAGCTAGGATCCCATTCTTGTGAATATACACGGTGGTGGGATCCACTGGGTGTTTTCATACATGTGCATGAGAAAAGTATGTCAGATTCGTTCCATTGCCTTTCCTTTTCCTGCCCCCATTCCCTTCCCTCCATTCTCCATTGTCTAATCTACTGATCTTCTATTCTTTTCTTTCTCTACAATTTAGTATGTTTTTATTCTTTTTATTATTTATTTTAATTAAATGTATATGACAACAGAATGCATTTTGATTCATTGTACACAATTACAGCACAACTTTTCACTTCTCTGGTTGTGCATGACATAGCATCACACCATATGTGCAGTCATACATGTACCTAGGGTAATGATGTCCATCTCATTCCACCATCTTTCCTCTCCACATGCCCCCTTCCCACCTCTCCCTCCCCTTTGCTCAATCAAAGTTCCTCCATTTTTCCCATGCCTCCCCTCTCCCCATTATGTATCAGCATCCACTTACCAGAGAGAACAATGGACCTTTGGATTTTGGGGATTGGCTAACTTCACCTAGCATGATATTCTCCAATTCCATCCATTTACCTGCAAATGCCATAATTTTATTCTCTTTTAATGCTGAGTAATATTCCATTGGGTGTATATGCCAAGTTTCTTTATCTATTCATCTACTGAAGGGCATCTAGGTTGGTTCCACAGTTTAGCTATTGTGAATTGTGCTGCTATGAACATTGATGTGGCTGTGTCCCTGTAGTATGCTGTTTTTGAGTCCTTCGGATATAGACCGAGAAGAGGGATAGCTAGGTCAAATGGTGGTTCCATTCCCAGATTTCCAAGGAATCTCCATACCACTTTCCAGATTGGTTGCACCAATTTGCAGTCCCACCAGCAATGTATGAGTGTGCCTTTTCCCCACATCCTCACCAACACTTATTGTTGTCTCTGTATTCTTGATAGCTGCCATTCTAACTGGCATGAGATGAAATCTTAGAGTAGTTTTGATTTGCATTTCTCTAATTACTAGAGATGTTGAACATTTTTTTCATATATTTGTTGATCAAATGTATATCTTCTTCTGAGAAGTGTCTCTTGAGATACTTAGCCCATTCATTAAGTTATTTCATTTTTTTGGTGTTGTTTTTTGAGTTCTTTATAGATCCTAGAGATTAGTGCTCTCCCCGACATGCATGTGGTAAAGATTTGTTCCCAAAATGTAGGCTCTCTCTTCACTCATTGATTGTTTCTTTTGTTGAGAAGAAGATTTTTAGTTTGAGTTCATTCCATTTACCAATTCTTGATTTTATTTCTTGTGCTTTAGAAGTCTTGTTAAGGAAGTTGGGGCCTAATCTGACATGATGGAGATTTGGGTCTACTTTTTCTTCTATTAGACACAGGGTCTCTGGACTAATTCCTAGGTCCTTGATCCACTTTGAGTTGAGTTTTGTGCATGGTGAGAGATAGGGGTTTAGTTTCATTTTGTTGAATATGGGTTTCCAGTTCTCCCAGCACCACTGATTGAGAGGCTATCTCTTTTCCATTGCATGTTTTTAGCACTTCCATCCACTATGAGGTAACTGTATCTATGTGGGTTGGTCTCTGGGTCCTCTACTCTGTTCCACAGGCCTTCTTGTCTGTTTTGGCGTCAATACCATGCTGGTTTTGCTACTACTGCTCTGTAGAATAGTTTAATGTCTGGATTGTGACACCACCTAATTCACTTTTCTCACTAAGGATTGCTTTTGCTATTCTGGGCCTCTTATTTTTCCAAATGAATTTCATGACTGCTTTTTCTATTTCCATGAAAAATGTCATTACAATTTTGACGAGAATTGCATTGAATTTGTATAGTGCTTTTGGAGTGTGGTCATCTTTTTTTTTTAACAGGGAATTGAACTCAGGCACCCCTCTCTACAGGTCTTGTGGGTTGAGCTCCTGGGGCTGCGCCCCTGTCACGGGAGCTGTTTTGTAGGGCCAGTTCAGGGCCAGGCTGTGCGAGCTGCAGAAGGCCTGGTACCCACAGGCACTGTGCCTGGTTAGCGGCCGCCCAGGAGGGGGGAGTTGGGGACTAAAGGTGCCTTGCTATTGCTTCCAAGCCCCAGCTGCTGTCCCAAGCTGAGGGTTGCCAACTAAGATGGTGAGGAGGGCGTCCCAAGATGGAGGCGGCTGCTTTCAACCATGGGTGTGGGCTGGGTGGGGTCCAGTGGTGGCAGTGGGCAGTGGGTGCAGAGAAGCAGCTCTGTGGGGAGCCGTGTTGTGGTGGCCCAAGATGGAGGCGACCAGGGAGCCTCAGGTGGTTGATGGGGGTCCTCATGGGAGTGGCCACCAGAGTTTCTGCACATGCGAAGTGGCCGGGTGTCCTGTGTGGCAGTGGCGGCTGGGAGTCCTGTGTGGCTGGGTGGCCAGGAGTGTTGTGCGGGTACTGATGCCTGTGTCCTGCTCGGGCACCCGAAGGTCCTGGTGGGTGAGTGGCTGGGAGTCCTGTGCTGACCGAGGCCTGGAGCCCTGGGGACACAGCTGTGGGGTCCTCTAATCACCAGAGGGAAACAGCTTCCCCTACTTCAACCCCAGGTCCCAGAGCCCCACGGAAGGCAGCTCCCTCCAGCCTGCTGTCTGGGATCCCCGGGCCCCAACTTTGTTCTTGAGACATAAACCGTTGTCAGGGCAGGTTTTGGTAACTTCAGGACGTCAGTCTTGCCCTCATGAGCTCCCTGGGCAGCAGGAGTCCATGGGGAGGAGAGGTGGTGGGACACCTGGGAGGCAGGTCCAGCTGCAGCCTGTCTGTCCACCTGGTGGGGGACACCCCCTTGTGGGAGCATGACTGTTGGGAGTCTCCCTGAGAACTCCCTGGGCCTTTCAGATAAGGAGCCCCTAATGCAACATGGCGACGGGCAAGTTGCCAGTGGGCGGATAACAAGTTGTTTTGAAAACCTTCTAATTGGCCCTCCTGTCTTCAGTACACGTGGACAGTTCGTGCCCCCCATGAATCTTATGCAGGGCGGACATGCGTGCACAGTAGGTGATGACCTGACCTTTACTATGATTGGCCCCGGGAGCTTCCTGGTTTAAGATAACTGACTCTCACTTTCTATATAAGCTAGCACCAGCTTGCAGTAAAGTGCTTCATCTTTGTCACTGCTATCTGTGTGTGTGCATTTTAATCTCCGACGACGAACCTTGGCCTTTCATTGGTGCCGAAACCTGGGAGGGGAAATTCCTCATTCTGAGGACCCCCCTCTCAAGGTTCGCCGTCCTCGTTCACCTTTTTGAGCGCTCAACACCGGCTCTCCAATAGGTGACTCCTTCTGATCGACAACCGGTGAGTCCCCCTCCCCCTCTTTGGGAATCCATCTCCAAATGGCTACATGCAAAGGCTTTGGCTGTGAACGTCCAGCAAGGCCCTTGACGCCTAGTTTGGAGGAGAGAACACACCCCACCACAACTTTCACAGTTACGGTGGACTCTCTGGATGCCCACCTCTGGTTGATGAGCTATAAGGGACAGAAGAATAGGCACTCCCTGACTCTTTATCTCCTTCTCTCCTGGAAAAACCCTGACGTCAGGTGGCCTGTGACTCCCGGCCTTAAGGTCTGGCTGGTTGGGCTCTTGGGTGACGATTCATTTGCCCTCCCGGCCCCGGCTCTCCCGAGTCTCTTTGGTTGACTTCTCCTTTCGGGGATGCCTGAAGGAAACTCAACCAAATTCTGTTCCAGTCCAGGCCATTCACCTCTTCTCTTCTTGCCGAGAGTCATCATGGGAGCCTCTTCTTCCCTCCCGGCTGATTCCCCTCTCAAATGCCTTCTGGCTAACCTCAACCGGTTGTTCCTCACTCCGGACATCAAATCCAAACTCCTCATCAAATTCAGTGCACAGAATTGGCCATATTACCAATTAGACAACCAAAACTGATGGCCCCCAGAGGGGTCTCTAGATCCTCAAATTCTGCGTGACCTTTTTAACTTCTGCAAGTGCTCAAAAGGGTGGAAGGAGGTTCCCCTGTGTGGAGGTCTTTTTCCTCCTTCACTTCCACCCTGAACTATGCTTCTCCAATAGATCCTCACCCTCAGCCTTCTGCCCCAGACTCTCTGCTGTCACCCTCACCTCAGCAACCTGATTTCTCCCCTCCAATTACTGGATCAAAAACCCAAACCTCCGCCAGTTCTCAGACCATTGTCCCCTTGCTGAGGTAGCAGGTACTGAGGTACCCCTCCACCCACTCACTCCTCTCTTCTCCTGTCAGTGCCCACACCGGGTCCCACCAGATCCTCTTACCAGCTAACCCAAAGCTCAAACCAGCTGAGGAGAGCCCTCAGACCCGTATGGCTGGGCACAATTCAGGAGCCACTTGTCAAAAGAAATGAACTTTATTTTTAGAACCGCACATGCCAAACAAAACAGCTCCTCAGGAAAAACCTTCAGAGCCCAACTGCCACCACCGGCTTCCCACAAGCCTCTCCCCCTCCCCCACTCCTGCTGCTCTTGAGGCTGATTGGCTGGGTCGCGTGGGCAGAGCCAAAAAAAGTCCCCCAATGAGCAGCTCCGTGGTCTGAAAGGGCGGGGAAACAGCCCAATGAGCATCACCACAGAGGAGCCAATCAGTTGGCAGCTAGAAGTTTGCTGGGGCCGCTGTGAGCCAATCATCAACTGGCAGCTGGAAGTTTGCTGGGGCCCCTTTGGCTGTGGCTCTCAACATCTCCCCCCTCTCTGTTGAAACAACAAGCATGTGGCTTAGGGACGGTGCCTGCCTTAGGTTGTCCAATTCAACATATGGTTCTTACCCGTTATCGGATGAGCTGACCTCAAGGCGTTAGCCTCCTGTCTTAGGTTGGTACCATTGCAATTGGATCTTACCCGTCATTGACTAGTCCAGTATACAGCCACACCTGTGGATAGGTCTTTGTACCAGCGGGGGGGTGAGGTTCTTTGCCTCACCTCTGTTGGCCCCCAAATTTTAGCTGAATGACCATGACAAGCAGAAGGGAGGAAGATACACCAAGCCAATTGACGGCTCCTTTTGGAAAAATTGTACCACCGATGACACCATACCGATGACAAAATACCCTAACACTACCACAAGTCACTGCACCAACAGATAATTCACAATGCGTACAAGTGAGTTCACAATGCATACAAGTGATACATTGTCCAGGCAAGTTCTGCAAGCAGTTCAGTGATGGCTATTGCAGAAGCTGTAGATTGGTTTTATCTTTGTCTTCACCGGCACTGGGATGAAGATAGGAATTCTGGCAATAATGGCTAAAGAAAAATTATCTAACATTCCAGAAGGCACTAAAAGAAAACAATTTTCTGAACAATTTACATTATCTTGAACAGAATTATTAAATATAATGAAAAAGAAAGGTGAAAGTAAACAAACAGATCTGTTAACCTCCGTTTTTGTTCACATATTAAAACAATCTGCAACAGCTGTTTACCCAATTTAAATTAAACCATTTAAATCATGTGAATAAAAAAAAATATTTGGATCCATTTTTTCATGAGCGCTCATCATATATGATATATGGACATACATACATACAAACATATAACACAAAACACAAGTGTGCACACATAATATAGTACATACAACACATGACATAATAGTAAAGGCCTTATAACTTTTTACAGGTGAAATCTCCATTGCAATGTTTAAAAACTCTATAGTCAAAAAACAGAACTGATCAGCAAAACATTAACCTAGGTCTGTATGAGCTCAAAAAACAAAATAGAACTTCATGATGTGGGAAAGGGTAATAATAAAATAGATATTGAAAAAAGCATCCTGGTTCTGTCGCAGATGTAAGAATAGCCAAACTGGAGTTTTGGATATCAGTTGTTATGGATTTGAGCCAAATCATCTTCTTTTTGGTCTGTAGAAATTGCTTTTGTTAATCTTTCTGGAATCCAAATCGGCTGCTGTTCTCCCTGTGGAAACACATAAACACACCCCCGACTCCAGACAATTACTGGGTCAGGACCTTTCCATTGTCCTGTTAGAATATCCTTCCAAAGTACCTTGGGCTTATATACATTTTTTGGACACATATGCCTTTCTGCAGCACTAAGCCCTGATGAATCCAAATTTAAAAAGTTTAGAGTAAAAAGGGTTATTTTAAGTTTATCTTTGGGGAATATATACCCCTTCCCAATTCCCTCTTTTTGCTTTAATAAGTACATTTTAATGATGAGCTCTTTCAACTATGCCTTGTCCCTGTGGATTGTCCCTATGCCTTGTCCCAGAGATCTGGTGAAAATGGCCTTTAAAGTTGCTTTGTCATCACTGAAAACAGGTTACTAAGAATTTAATGTCCCTCACAGGCTTTTTGGGATACTCACTCCCATCTTCCCCTCTGCTGTACCTGTTCTACTGCTCAAGTTTTCATTACTAGGAAAATCCCAAACCCCTTTCCCATTATTCTTTTACATCTCTTCTTCCTCATTCTCAGATCCACGGAGCTGCTCTCAGCCCCGCCTTCCTGTCTTCCCCCTCCCTACCAGGTCCACAGAAAAGTCTTAACTGACCTTCTCCAGAAGTCTTCACCATGGCTGACTTTAGGACTTTCAGCAAAAGAGTCCCTATAAAAGAATTCAGTGTAGATAAACTTCCTCTTTTCATGTTGCCCTGATCTACTTGGCCACTGGCTGGAAAAATCAGCACTCCTAAACCTAGACACCCCCTTACTAGTTTTTCACAAAATATGTGAACAAGGCCTCTGGCCTTGAGCTGGGACTTCACAGAGATGGCTACATTTCTAAGATAAGGAAGTTACCAACTGGGCTCCATGGTAACAGCTGGCAAAGGGAGGAAGAAAAGGAAGAAAAAGTTCTCCCCTTCCCAGGTGTCCTTGAAAAGTTAACTTGCCCAGAACAGAGAAAAAAACAAAACTGCTTTTTGTGAACTTCTGCAGACTGTGAACTTCTGAGCCCCTCCCCTTACATGCTGAATGCAAAATTCTGAAACTACCTAAACTTGGGGTTCAGGGGATTAATTGATTACAACAGAAGCAGTGCCCTCTGAATCCGGCTGCAACCAAATAGGACTGTTTCCCTATCTTCGGTGCTTTCTTAGGTGCCTTGCCTTGTCCGTCCCTACAACAGTATAATTCCATATACTTAAACATTGTTTATGTTTTCATGAAATGGTCAACAGATGTGATTAATTGTGTACTGCAAAACACAAAAGTACTTTGCTACTTTTCTACAAAAGGTTAAAAGCTTTCAGCCTTTCTTTAATTCATGTTTTAGATGTGATATTATATTGTGTTAGCTAATATTCATGTGAACTTGAGCAACAATTTATTTAGCTTTGTAAAATAATATTTTAAAAATAAAGATCAGCTTCAGAACTACAGCACTTAAGATTTATGAAGAGCCCCGCCTTACCTGAGTTAAGGCTGTGCCTCCCATCTTACTACATGTAAGAATGACTCCAAAGTAGGCCAGACTTCAGCTAAAGCCCAGTACTCTTAATTTAAAGTGGAACTGACTTTGCTGGATGTTTATGATCAATATTTAAAGTTAAATTAAAAGGGCCAATAAAACCAATATTTGGCTCTGGCCCTCTGAGTCAATCTGAATCCAGGGAGCAGGGAACTTCTCTAAAGAGCTTTGCAACTCTGGGCCATATAACCTCCTGATCAGGGAGATTATTGAGACCACTGGAGAATGAAAAGCCAATCCGTGCATTTGCTGTGAATAGGAGGGTCACCAGAGAAGGGAGACATCCCTGATGCTTCCAAGGGAAGCCACATGGTCAAGCAAGACCTGGACCCATCCTAGCACAAATGGCACTAACAGAACTAAGAAGCTGCTCTCAAGTTCCCCCATGAGCGACCCCTATGGGAATTCGGCTGACTCTTAACAATAGATAAAAACAAAGTCAATTTTGACCAACTTGATCTTAAACACCCACCAAAAACAGTTAAGCCAAAAAGTCATTCCTAGGAGTAATGAAAGACAAAAACAGCTAGAAAAGAGGAGACAGCAACTAGCCAACAGTCTCCATGGGGAATGTTCAGTCAAGTATGGCCTTGGATCCTCCCCCTCGCAGGACCCCTATTAGTCTTCTTTAGGTTTCTCCTAATAGGACCACTAATAGGACCACATCTGTTAAACTGCCTACAAAAGTTCCTGCAAGATCAGATATATAGTTCACCAAACAGTCAGTCAATCAACTACTTCTTTAAGACTACCAGCCCTGGTGCCCAAGATGGAGACCTATGACTCCTGACCAACTCCTCTGGCTCCAGAGACTCTGTGCCCATCTAAAACCCTCTCTAACCCTTTTTCCAGTTTTCACAACCCCTCTTTCCACTTCATAGGAATGAGAACTACTCTCCAGCAGGTCCACTCTGCTTATTCTGTCTGCTCTACAGTATCCTCACAAGGAAGCATCAAACCTAAACTCCCCACACCTCAGATGAGGAGCCACCAGCCAGGCGAAGACTGGTAGATCAACTTCACTCTTGTGCCTAGGCACAAAAAGCTTTGCTACCTACTTACTTTGGTTGATACTTTTTCAGGTTGGATAGAAGCCTTCCCTACATCAGGGAAACTGCTGACACTGTTGCCTCCATCCTCACTGAGCAGATCATTCCCAGGTTTGAACTTCCCGCCTCTATCCAGTCAGACAACAGTCTGACCTTCAATTCTCAGGTTGTTCAACTAGTCTCCAAAGGCCTCAACATCACTTGGAGGCTCCACATCTCCTTCTAACCCCAATCCTTGGGTAAGGTTGAAGGGCCTAACGGCATTCTCAGGGATCATCTCACTAAACTTGCTATTAAACTTAGGCTCTTCTGGCCCAATCTCCTGTTGTTGGCCATCACCTGAATTCAGGCAGCCCCAAGGGCCCCCTCAGGCCTTAGCCCCTTTGAGCAACTCTATGGGTGCCCTTTCTTAACCACCCAAAGCTTTTCAATCACTTCTCCTCCCCTTGTGTCCTACCTGCCCTATCTCACACTTCCACACAAACTCCTAAGGGAACATGCAGACCGGTGCCTTCCTGCACCATTCATTGCCTCAATTCCAACACAACCAAACCAACAAGCAGAACTTATAGCTGCCACAAGAGCATGTGAACTAGCAAAAGGGAAAAAGCTTTCTCTATACACTGATTCCAAATATGTCTTTCATATACTGGTTTTTCATGTGGCTATCTGGAAGGAGAGGGGACTCCTAACGACTAAAGGAACTGCTATTATAAATGCCAGCCTTGGACTCCTAACGACTAAAGGAATTGCTATTATAAATGCAGCCTTATTTCTAACCTGCTATGAGCTTCCACGCTGTCTTTAAAGCTGGGAATAGTCCACTGTAAAGCCCATCAGACCGACTCTTCTCCTGCCACAGTGGGCAACTCTAAAGCTGACCAGGTCAGCTGCCTTACAGGCCCCATCCTCTTCCTCATTACTCCATCTTTCCTCTGAGGAGCGACCTCCTGACCCTCACCAAATTCACCATGGAATTAAGCGTAGACTGGACTAAGGTCCTCCCCTTGGCCCTGTTGCGTCTCAGGGCTTTACCAAAGAAACCATCCAACCCTTCCCCATTTGAGGTTATGTACGGCCGTTCATTCTTACCCCCGGAATGCAGACTGAACAATTACCTATACCTGATTCCTATGCTCTACCTCTCCTTTTCCATCTATGCTCCGAACTTTGGAAATACCAGGACTGGCTTTCACCTGACCCAACCATTACTCAAAACCGCCTCACCCTAACACCTGGCCAACAGGTATATTACTGCCCCCCAGATGAAAGATCCCAATTACACCCAAAATGGGAGGGCCCCGCCTCGGTTATCATGTGCACTCCCTCGGCAGCAAAACTCAGACTCACAAATAATCAATTAACTCCATGGATTCACATTTCCAGGCTCAAACCATGCATCCAGGAAACTGATTCTGGCAACATTGGACCAGAGGACTCGCAAGAATCCACACCTATATACTCTTGCTCTCCCCACCCTACTGACCCTTTAAAAATTCATCTCTCTCGTGTTTCTGCCCTTACACCCATAGCTGAGAACATATCCAAAAATGTACCTTAACTTTCTGATCCTCATACTCATCCTAACCCCAAGGGTAATGCCTTCACCATTGTATGTCTGGAGATTCAAGGTGAGAGAAACATACACACAAAAAACACTCGGACCACCCACTTGGCTACCACTTCTAACTGTCCCCTAACAGGGTGCTCCTCAGCCATCTACATTGTACTCTCTTCCTCTTCCTCTGAGCTCATTAAGCAAGCCAGCCACCCTTACTTATGTTTTTCTTTTTTTATATGACCAAAATAAGGATTACTGCAAACAGTGGCCGGAAACCTACAGAGGCTGCCCCTGTTAGTCATGGAGAATTCATGATGCATATTCAGGGAAATTAAATATAGGAAGATTTAAACTTGAGTCTGCCTCCCACCAATACAAGCTGACCCTCCCAGACCCTGGGAACCCACGCTGGGCAGCAGGAGTAAAAGCTTCCATTTATTGCGGTGGGTATGCCTCCACTCCCTGTGGTTCCTTATCTGTTACCTGGAATATGTTTCCATAGAGCCCCCAGTCTCTCTTGTCTCAACAATGGCTGCTCTCATCCCTAGAAAGCCAATGCACTTCTGACTCTCAGGCTTCATCGATCTGTACCTGGTTACAGATCACCACTGACACATTGTCCTACCTAACCCAAACTTTCCCCACTGCAAGTCCAGCAAATTGCTTTCTGTGTGCTTCCCTAGCACGGCCCTTACTTGACGCAGTTCCAATAAAAGTTTCTAGTGCAGATGTTTCCAGCTTGCCCAACTCATCCTACAAAATGGATCCTATTAAACCCCTGCAGAATGTTCCTTTATGGGAACCCGAGGAAAATAACCACACCATAATTCCTCGGGTTTGCCTTCTGGGATCTGCGACTCCCAATTCCCTTCTGGCAGGTTTTTGCCACCATAACCTAACCATCAACCACACCACTTACTCCCCACCAGGTCTCTTCTTCTGGTGCAATGGCACTCTCACCGCCATTATACTCTCCAACATGCCTAGCCAATGTTTATTAGTCACCATAGTTCCACAACTCACTCTCTATAGCAGCTCTGAAGTAAAATCCATCCTTAACCCTCTAAAACATGGAAAACAGGCTGCATTCCTTCCGTTAGTGATAGGAATTTCATTAATGTCCTCAGCAGCAAGCGCAGGGCTATCAGGAAGAGCCTTAGGTCATTCCCTATGGGCTGTCAAGGACATCAATTCAAAACTTAAAGGAGCACTTTTTTCCACAGCAGAATCTCTAACATCCTTACAAAAACAGGTCACTTCATTGGCAGAAGTCACCCTTCAGAATCGCAGGGCCCTAGATTTACTCATAGCCAAAAGGGGTGGAACCTGTCTTTTCCTTAGGTTTTAAGAATACTATTATTATAACAATGAATGGGGTCTTATAGAAGACGATGTTGTTAAGCTCACCTGGCAGCCACCTTAAGGACCCCAACAGGTCGAAACCTTTTCTCTTCCTTAATATCCACTCCCCTTCTGGCATGGATATGGCTTATCCTTGGACCACTATATGTAATCTTTTTAATGTTTCTATTTTTACCATGTATTATAAAGTTTATTCAAACTCAAGTAGGTAAAATCTCTAACCAAACTTTTAACCAGATTCTACTTAGAAATTATCAGCTTCTGGCTACACATGAATCAACCCCCTTCTCCAGAGAACATCCCTCACAATACTGAAAAACCCTTCAAAGGTTCCTGAGATACCTTCTTGAGAGCGATATCTGATGGTGCCTGACTTGTACCTGCCGTAGAGACTTATACCGACTGGACTGAAGTGATAGTGGACCTTTGGCTACAGGGAACATTTTGTGATGTCACATCTGACCTTATACCAATCTTTGCAGCTCTCTTGTGGGGACTCCTAATTTCCCTCCTTCAGACCCCTTCCCCAGCGATGCCCCCAGTCAGCAGGAAGTAGCCAGAATGAATCAACGTCCCTTTCCATATAATAACAAAAAAGGGGGAATGTTGGGAGTCTCCCTGAGAACTCCCTGGGCCTTTCAAACATGGCAGCAGGCAAACTGCCAGTGGGCGGCTAGAACTCCCCGGGCCTTTCAGATAAGGAGCCCCTAATACAACATGGCGACGGGCAAGTTGCCAGTGGGCGGATAACAAGTTGTTTTGAAAACCTTCTAATTGGCCCTCCTGTCTTCAGTACACGTGGACAGTTCGTGCCCCCCATGAATCTTATGCAGGGCGGACATGCGTGCACAGTAGGTGATGACCTGACCTTTACTATGATTGGCACCGGGAGCTTCCTGGTTTAAGATAACTGACTCTCACTTTCTATATAAACTAACACCAGCTTGCAGTAAAGTGCTCATCTTTGTCACTGCTATCTGTGTGTGTGCATTTTAATCTCCGATGACGAACCTTGGCCTTTCAATGACTGTCAGGTGTAGTTCAAGAGCAGAATCTGGCCACTGAGAAGAAGGTGGAGAATGACTCAATACCCTAAGGAAATGGCCAGCTCTTCACAGTGACCCACAGCGCAGGCGTTCCTAGCTGACCTTGTGTCCAGCTCACACAGTCCCCAGACAGCAGCTTGTGACAGTTCAAGTCTCACTGAAGAGATTCCAACTTGGTGATGCATTGGAGCCCATTATATTTTAGGTTCCTCCAACCCTCCTTTCTGATGTCCACCATCCCAGTTCAATGCTGAGACTCACCCCAGCCCCTTTCCTACCCTCTGTACCAGGCCAGGCGACTCTCCAACCTGTGATCCTAACACCGAGCTCTGGGTCAGTTTTCTCCATGACAGGGACCACAGCTGGGACAGTGGCCTCCAGATGGCTCACCGTTGTTCTCCAGACCCATGCATTGGCCTGGCCCCAGGGAGAGTGCCAGGGAGACGTAGCAGGGAGCACCGGCCGGGTCCCTCAAGCAGGTGAAGGCCCCCAGTCTCTGCAGCCCTCAGAGCATGAAGTTTACTTTTCCATTTGTAATCTTAGGGGAGAGATTGAGCTCTAGGGATTTCCTGTGCCCTCTTCTTCCTCAACAGCCCCTGCTCAAGGTGAGGGAGCTGATTTGCATATTCTTCTAGTTGTTGGGGTTTCTGTTCCAATTAGTCCCTCAAGAACTTGGGAAATAATCCAGGACTGGTTTTGGTACCACTGACTTGATTCCTGGGTAGATGTGAGTCAGATTCCAATTGTCACTTCACACTGATGTGGGCTTGATAACTAACTCCCTGGCTACTGCTTCAGAGCATTTACACTGTCTGTTACCTCACCCCACACCTGACTGATTATGTGTGCTTAGTTCTAAGAGGAGACAGACACCCGCTGCAATCCCCATCAAAAGGCATTTGGGAGATGATGGACTAAAACCCTCAGTGAATGTAGGACATACTGATAGATTTAGAGTCAGTGGGTGGAAGACCCTTCCCTTCCTTTCCTGACCAACACCTTCAGTCACCTGCAAACTTGCCTTTAATATCTCACCAGCCCTGTTTAATATGTACCCAGTCCTGTGTAATATCTCACCAGTCCTGTTTAATATCTCTCCAGTCCTGCGTAATATCTCACCAGTCCTGTTTAATATCTCACCAGTCCTGTTTAATATCTCACCAGTCCTGTGCAATATCTCACCAGTCCTGTGTAATATCTCACCAGTCCTGTGTAATATCTCACCAGTCCTATTTAATATCTCCCCAGTCCTATGTAATATCTCACCAGTCCTGTGTAATATCTCACCAGTCCTGTTTAATATCTCACCAGTCCCGTTTCCTCCAAAAGGGCCAAATACCCTCCTTGTCAGCTCCTGTGCAGCTCTTGCGTCTGCTCCTCCCCTGCAGGGACTGACACCTTCCCAGCGCCCTTGCTCTTGCCATGACCCCAGGCCACTGTGGCCCCCTGGACAGAGCTGCCAACCACGGGAGGCTTCCCTGGGGCTGCGTGACTGAGCCCCGTGTCCCCTGTCTCCCCATCTCAGGTGGCTGGGGTCAGTTCTGGGTCCCACATTCTAAGAGGGTCATTCACACACCACAAGGACTCAGAGAAAGCTACAGTTGGGAAGCCCCAAGGAACAGCACCTGTTAAGGAATGAAAACCATGGCATGGGAGGTGTCTAGTCTAAGACACAGAAGATGGAAGAGGGACACAGACTCCCATAACTCAGGGCTGTGCCTCAGGAAGACCTGCTCTGTGCAGAGAGTGGGAGCAGGTGACGGCGGAAGTGACAGGAGCCAATGAAGAAGTCACTAACTCCTGCTTCTCCTCCACTTTAACTGCACTCCACAGGTTTATGAACCGTCTGGCCCAACAAATGCTCAACTGAGTGCCAACCAATCTCTTGATGGTGTTTGGGGGAAAATATTTAACATGAGGAAGAACTAGATGGCATTTAGAGTGTCATGTGATTTTTTCTGTCTTCTGACTTACTCTAGTTATGCAAATATATTGTCTTTCAATAGACTAGTGGCCATTTATCTTCCTAAGTTATCCTGGTTACTTTAAAGTCAGAACTCAGTTTCCTCAGGGAGGCTAATACCTGCCAATTGGAGCTGGCCAATTAGTCTTCAATTCTGACAATATTCCTGGGGGGGACAACTTCCAAGGAGGGTCTTCATGACCCAAGCATCCCCACCTGTCACCCACCTGGGTGTCCACGGTATGTTGGTGGAGTTGAATTGTGTTGAACATCAGAAAGGATAGTCAGACCCCTGCCCCTGGATTTTTGTACCCAAGCCTGGGCACAAGCTCAAGATGATGCAGAGAGAGGAGCTCTCACGTAGCCCAGAGAAGCTGCCCTTGGGTCGGAGCTCTGCCTCCCAGTGGCTCAGGGTCATGGCACTGAGGGGGAGGGATAGGAAGACGTCAGTCCCTGCAGATGAGGAAGCAGAGGTGAGTACAAATCACTTCTTCCACGTGAACACCCAGAAGTCACCTCCTCCACTGTGGTTGCTACAGAGCCAAACAGATGGCAGGTGACCACCATTCCAGGAAAGAACCTAGCAGCAACTGCCAAGACCCCCATAAGTTCCCTTTTTGGGGGCCCAAGAAAGCCAGGCTCTGGCTTAGGTCCAAGAGAATCGTGTCTGTGACCTGGATCTTTGGTTTCCTGATCTCCAATGGCCACTTTGTGGGCTGCATCGTGGTGCCCAGGCAGGGTGCCCAGGGACCATGGCATTGATGTCAAAGACCTGCTGGAATAGTATTGCTCTAAGCCCTGGTGGGGCTCCAGGGTGACAGCTGCATGGGGCTGTTGTACAGAGGGAGAAGTGGGAAGGGAGAAGTGGGAAGGGAGAAGGCGTGTGTGTGTCTGGAGTAGAGGTAGAGACCCTTCTCACCTGGGCCTCTGTCTGGAGTAGAGGTAGGGACCCTTCTCCCCTGGGCCTCTGGCCGTTGGTGTTTCCTGGTGTCTGAGAGGAGACACGTGGGAAGGAAAGAACTGCGAGTCCTCGTTACCAGAACATACTCCTTGGCAGTGTCCCAGGGCTGTGTCCAGCACCTTTCATATTTGCCCACTGCACCCACCATCTCCTTCACCACCTAAAATTAAATCACTGCACCATGAACACCATCACCTCCAGTTCCAACCTCCAGGATCAAGTCACTGAGGGTCCACTTGAGGCCAGGCCCTATGTGTATGTGTGTATGGAGGGTGGCGTATGGGTGGTCTCCCTGGGAGAGCAGGCCACAGTCTGGGTGGGAGTGAAGTGGGTTGTCACGTCCAGGTGCAGAGTCGAAGTACAGGGAGAGATGACAGGAGTCCCACCAACGTACCATGGACACCCAGGGGGTGATAGGTGGGGATGTGTGGGTCCTGAGATCCTCCTTGGACGCTGTCACCTCCAGGAATATTGTAGAGATTCTGTCTTGTCCTAGGACTTCCCTAGGCCTCGACCCTTCCATGGAAGTTCATCCAGTCTTCTGCTCTCCGGTCTTCAGGGATGGAGGCTGCATCCTCGGTTCCCTTCACCAGAAAGACGTCCTGGACTGGCCAGTGGAACAGAAGAAGCTTAATAATCTCTCAAAGTAAAGGAAGGGAAACCTGGTCAGGGTGTGCCTCACAAGGCACTCCCCTGGTGCAGAGAGTCAGAGGTCATTCCATGCCACCAGCTCCCAGCTGGTGGAGCTAGAAACACACTGGAAATGGAATATGATTGGGTTCAAGTCTCCACTCCCAGGGAAGGTCCATCGACTGCACTGAGAAGCCCAAGGCGGAGCCCAGTGTGAAACCCAGGAGCCGTCCTCTGCCTCCCCTCCTTTCCCAACCTCCATGTCCCACAGGGCACCCAGGCTCCCGACTGCACCCGGAGGGAAGCCCCTGTCAGATCAGTTCAATGGCCCATGAAGCAAGTCTGGGCCCATGACCTCTGCAGACCCCTGAGAGAATCCTCTCCAGAATCTCAGAGCCGTTCACTGTTGTGTCCTCTTTGTCTTCAGTCTTTAATCAAGGTAGACATGTTCTAAGTGGTGTCAGTGGTGGTGAAGACAAGTGCAGAACGCAGTTTAGCAGGATCAGATGGGCACTGATCAGTGAGTGTTAAAGTGTGGAACTCAGCTTGGCAGGATGGTTAAAACAGACTTCACGTGCATCCATAAATAAGTGGGTACCCAGACCCAAGGGGAGCTTCCTTAGCCACCTGAAGCTTGTGCTGCTGTGCTGCTCATGTTGGGAGACACGGGGGTCGGGCTGCCCCCTGACTCCTAGACTAGTGGCTGTCAAGGTGTGGTGTGAGGACCTTGGGGTCCCTGAAGTTCATTCAGCAGGATCAGTGAGGTCAAAACTTTAAAAACTATAATAAGATCTTCTTTGTCTTTTTAATTCACTTTTTTAAAAAAGGAGTCCTCACTAGAATTTACCAGAGGGTATGTGACATGAGTGACATCATCACTCTGGCAGTTAGTGCAATATCTGCATGTGGACAGTGTGTTTAAATTTTTCTGGATTTTATTTTTAATACAAGAAATATCCGTAGATATTACCCACAAGAATAAAACCTCCTTGAGATACTCAATGATCTTAAGGGTGCAAATAGTTTGAGAAGTGCTACAAAAATAACCCCTGTTGGAGTCCATTCCCTACAGGCCAGACCCCAGGCGGAGCCAGGTCCCAGGTCCCAGGGCTGAGTCCCACAGTCTGCATGGACCCGAGGGCCTGCCTCACGCTCAGCCCAGTCTGCAGCCCTGAGTCCCCACGTCCCTGCATGGGGAGTCCCTATGACAGTTCTTGGAGAGGGGCCTGGGAGGCAGGAAACATGAGGGACTGAGATGGGTGGCCAGAGGAGAAGGAGACGCTTAGCTTGACCCGGGCGCCCAGTCACTCTCATATGGCCCCTGAGTTCCCAGGTCTTACCAAGGGTTTCCCACTCAGGCTCTGCTGCCCTCCACTGGCCCTTTGTCCCTCTGTGACGTCCACCATCCCCAGCAAGAGAACAGGCACAAGGTCAATCGTGGATTTTATTTTTTTAATTTGGGAATCAGAGAAGAAGAAACTTTATATGTCTCAGAATATTCCAGGTTCAGAGTTCAAAGAAAGGGGTGAGCTGCGTCAGGGTTGGTGGAGATTATTAGTAGGAAACAGAACCAGAAGACGTCATTGACTTCACCACAGGGCGTGGAGCTGGGGTGTAAGGCTCTAGGCATTTTTTCCCATTGATTTAAACAGTTTCTTGTGATCATTTTTTAAGTCGTGCTTGCTCCAGGAAACCTTGATGAAGTTGTTGCATCCCGAGGAGGTAGAGAGAGGAGCAAGTTCTGAGTTCTTACAGTGATCCACATGATCAGCAGGAGGCTGGGTGGTGGAGGAGGTCGCAGCTGAACATAATGGCATATTTGAACCACGGGTCAAAGGTCGGAGAAGGTGACCCTCCTGTCTAAACCCTGCAGCCTCCTGGAAGAGGAGGTTGAAGGAGGCATGGATTTGGGGAGGAAAAGCCAGTTGACTTTCTTCTTGGTTCTGAACTGGAAGCTTCTTCTAGGGTGATCCTTGTAGTTGCTGGAAATAAGCTGGAGGAGGTGGGCAGTGGGCAGTGTCTGCATGTCCAGGTGAGAGAGGGCTGGCCCCTGAGGCTACTTCCACTTTGGTGGATAGTCCTGCTGGCATGGAGGGCACTGGACAGGGGGGCACTTCTGCTGGCTGCAGGGTGGAGGACAAGGCTCAGGGACTTTGGGAGGACAGGGCTCTGGGACCTTGGGAGGACAGGGCTCTGGGACCTGGGGAGGTGGCTGGCAGGGGACTTTGCATTGTTGCTGCTGTTGATAGGACATTTTTCCAAAGTTGAAGGTAAACTGAAAGAAAGAAGAAGCACTTTAGACTGAGACTGCACTAGGGAAGGAAGTGATCCCCAAGCCTAAAACAAGGGAAAAGCATCCTCTCCCCTCACCCCTTAAAATATCAATGGAGAGACGTTGCACGTGTTCCTAAGACTGTCCCCCTCAGGAACCTCTCCGGACCACAGCCACCAACCACCAGGAGTTTGGTGGCTCTGCCCACAGGTGGCCAGTGTCTCCTCGGCCTCCCCCTCCCAGGAGATTGGGCCTGGAGTGTGTGCTATTCTTTAAATGAACATTTCTCACACTCCAAGGAACCAGGGAAATAAGAAATGTGGAAAGTTCTGGAAGGTGGGCCTTGAGATAAAAGGCAGAATGTGTTTGGAAATGTTGGCTTCAGGAGAAGAAGGCTGGGGACAGCAGGACACGGTGACATTTAACCATCTGTGGAGGCAGAGCCAACTTGGAGAGAGACTGGGTCATATTTTTCCCTTTTCAGGTGGCCGTGGCCCCTATTCTCCACTAAGTCATCTCTTCTCCTGACTCAGAGGCCTTCTGGTGACTCCCCCAGGCCTTCCGTGTCTCCCCACCACTTTGCCACTTGATCCTGCTTCTTCAGGGTCCACCAGCCTCCCGTGGGGTGGCCCACAGTGAGCACTAGAATCCAGGAGCACACCTGCGTCAGTAGGGAGCCCCACTTGGGCACCCCACATCCTAAGCTCTGGGTTTCATTAGGCTTTATCTTGGGTCCCGAAGCTCAGTCACTGAAGGAGAAACACTCAACGTGATGGACAAGCTGGGTTCACGCCTCAGCTTCACCAACGTCCACTGAGTGGCCCGGCATTTTGTCCTCTTCCACTGCATCCTTAACCTCCTCCAGCTCAAAGGTCACTTTAGGTTTAGAACAGTGGCCAGCCAACATTTATTGTCAAGGGCCAGAGAGGAGACACGTAGGCGTGGCAGGCCAATGTCTGTAAGAATTCCTCCCGTCTGTCATTGTGGAGAAAAGCAGTTACAGAAAGTACATAAACCCACATGAGGGCCGTGGCCCAGTGAAACCTTGGTGTCATACACACTGGTGGCAAGTGGCCTGGGGCTGACTTAGGTTTGCCAAGGCCTGTGGACTACAGCTGACCTTGGACGTGTCTCCTCCTCTCTCTCCCTGCTGGCTGCCTGACCCCCTTGGTCCTTATTTCCTTCTCTGTCCTGTGCCTCTGTTCATCTTGCTGACTCTGACGATCTTCCTGTCCCTTCTCCATCCCTCCCAACCCCAGGCTCTACCCTGCCTCCTCATCACGCCCGTCGGGACCCTGTTGATGGTCCCGTGAGGCTTTCTCCCCCCAGCGCCGCTCCCACTCACCTGCGGCTCTCCCGGCTGCTCTGTCCTCAGGGATCCACGAGGCAGTGGAGCAGCCTGGAGCAGGTTCTTTTATCCTGGGCTCAGCCTGGGAAGGAGGAAACCAAAGGGGTTTCCCCACCGTCTCCTGGCGTCCTGATGCTGCACCCAGTTCCTGAAAATCTTGCCCAACTCCCTGTTTGCACTGAAAAGTCCTGTTTTGCAGCCCTTTGGTGGATAACAGTATTCCTATTCCTTCTGGAAGGATTTTTGTGTGTGTGTGTGATGGGTAGGGTGGAGGACGTGAGGTCAGATCCATGTTCCTCACGTGTACCTGAGGGCTTCCTGGAGGTGGGATGATATGAGGACACAAGACAAAAGAAATTTCTGGGCTGGATTTCTGTAGCTGTGGCTTTTTCTAGGGATTTTAGGGATGGATCTTAATGCATCCATATTCCATACCCGAGGCTTCCCCTCACGTTTTATGCAGAGTAAACGTCACACACAATGTCTCCAGCCCTGGTGTGTGGGGTCAGGGAAGCTAAGATCATTTACCCAAAGACCCTGAGCAAGCTGCTGGGTGACCAGGTCCTGAGAGTGGGGAGGTCAACGTAACTGAGGCACTCACAGGGCCACCAACAGCTGGAAAGAAAGACTTTGATAAGTGTCCCAGAGGGAGGGGACCATCACCTGGGCTATTCGTGAAGTGGAGGGTAGTTGTTCACTAGGGATCAATAAGAAAGGATTGGGGTTACTTTTAGCATTATCCAAATGTGGGGCGTGGTACCTGGGCCCTCTCCAGTGGAAAAGGGAGCACAGGGTGAGCTGTGCACCTAGGTGACGGAGCTGGTGGGGTGGGGACACAGGAGGGGAGTCCGCATTGCAGTGGAGGTTCAGGAGCCCAGCAGGTGTGTGGTGCCCACTCAGGCAGCACACCCAGGTGTCAATGCCAGCCTGTGAGTGGGTACAGATGGACCTGAGGAGAACTGGCGTCGGGGTCCTGCACCCAGGAACCTTCAATGTTCACAGTCCCCCACCCAGGAGTGGCCCTAGGTGTCATTGACTCTGTTTTTGCATTTCAGAGTTTGGGGATGGTAAGACACACCTGTCTTTCAGGTAGTCCCAGGACTTCTGGGAAAGGCTGGGGGAAGGATGTCCTCTATCTGCAGATATTCTGGGGAACTAGTCGCCTGGGGAACCTCACATAACAATGTGCACTGAAGAGTTTCAGCTCTTGGAGCAAAAATGCTGGAACTCGGTGCAGGTGAGAAGGTGACCAGCCACAGTCTGGCAGGTTCCTCAGCAAAGCACCCTTTTGTGAAAGGAGGGAGGGTCTGTCTCCCACCTGGGTGACTGTCAAGGTCATGAAAGGTGAATAACCTGATTGTGGGTCTGGGATCTTCCCAGCCATTAGAAATGTCCCCTGAGTGGTGCACAAGGCCTTGTCTTCCCCACTACTGTGAGCTCTCTGTCCCTAACCAGCCAGGGGTGCTTTATTAGGTGGCCTGTGGGTCCTGGGCCAAAGCAGGACATGCAGAGCCGGTTCTCAGTGGGTGGCAGGGAGCCCTGGGAGGTGTGATGGATGACCCTGCAGACAGGCTCTGAGTGGGGAGAGCAGGGTGTGGAGGGTGCAGTCCCCTGTGGTCCTGGGCGGGATCTCCACAGGCTGATGGAGTCTGAGGATTAAAGCCACCTTCTGTGCAGCCCTTGATGACGTCCTCTCCTTTTCCTGTCAGCTCTTCCCTCCTTCCTCCCCCTCCTCCTCTCTGGGTCCCCTGCCTGAGAGGGTCTGGGCTGATCTCTAGACCCGCGGGCCACCTGTCCACCCACTCCTGTGTCTCTGGTTGTCCATTTCTCCTCATGGCCACAGACGGTTTTCATGTCTTGAAATGTTGGCTGCATATCACAAAGGGGGGTGGAAGGCGATTTTGGTTTATAGAATCCATATTTAATCTATTAAACTTAACAAATTAAAGCATTGTCTTTTGTGGACTATGATTAATACATCAAATAATTAGTATTATATTATTTTAATTAAAGTGTAGAAACTTTAACATTTTTTCAAGGAACTTTGGAGAAATGACTGATCCTTTTAACAACTTTAAACTTTCTTAGACAACTTAACCTGAAGTCACAGAGTTGACACATTCAATTTCAAAGCACCTTAACTTTCTGACAAATGTAACAACAAATACAGTTGAAGAAAATGTGTACTTATTTTGATTCTTATGTTTCTTAAATATTTCAAAACTGTTTAGAAACCCAGCCAAATCCCGTGAGGCCTTGCCACGGCACCTTTCAATGAGCTAGCTTTCAGGGCACTTTGGTGTGATCCTCTTCCGACAGATTCAAATGTTCACATGTACGTGAGTTCACTGTTCCTTCCTGTGGCTGTTCCACTCTTCTTCACCACGGTCTTAAGGGCAATTTCTTTGTACTTTTGCTTGAGAGCTTGTGAGGCAAGTCCCCAAGCTTTGCTCCTCCTCCCCATGTGTCTCTGGTCTATTATTGGCTTTTGCTATTTCACATAAGTCGTGGAGTCCGTGTGTGATGTTCCTGTGAATTTCCTTTAGTGGTTTGATGGGAATTGAGAGAGATCCAGAGGACGACCTGGAGATCATGAACATCTTCAACACAGGGGGCAAGGTTTTCCATTTATTGCAAACTACTTTAACTGAAGAGTTCTAATTTTCTCCATTTGCACATCTTTTAAGACATTTATTCTTAGATACCTCATATTTTTGTTGTTAATGTACAATCATATGCTATATAACAAATGATACTTAGTGATAGACCAGATATGTGGCAGACATCCCATAATATTATAGTAGAGCTGAGAATTTACTATGGTCTAGTGAAGTCATAGCCATTGTAACCTCATAGTACCTTGCATTACTCAGACACTTGTGGTGCTGCTGATGCAGGAGAGCCTACCAGTGATATAAAATCGACTGTAAGCCAAGTTGTTGTGGCACATGCCTGCCATTCCAGCTAGTCAGGAGGCTGAGGCAGGAGGTTGCAAGTTTGAGCCAGCCTCAGAATGGAGCAATGTCCTTATCAGAAACAGCCAAGGAGTGGGTTGAAGTTGTAGCTCAGAGACAGGACACCGTTTGCTTCCATACCCAGTAATGCAAACAATATTTAAACATTTTTTTAGTTGTAAATGGACACCTTTATTTTATTTACTTATTTGTTTATTTTTATGTGGTGCTGAGGATTGAACCCAGTGCCTCACACGTGCCAGGCATGTGCTCTATCAGTGAGCTCCAGTCCTAGACTGCAAAAAATATTTTAAGTAAAAAACTCTAGTATATACAATCATATTCAGTATGGCAATGATGATAAATAACTCTGCTACAGGTTTATATATTTACTATACTATGATTTCTATTATCACTTTAAATATTATCATTTTAAACTGACATATAAAAGTCATACATTTATGGAATACCAATGTGATGTTTCAATAAATGAATGCATCATGTAATGTCTAAATTAAATTAAGAATAGGTACCTCTTCAAATATTTATCATTTGTTCATGATAAAAAAAAATCTATTCTTCTAGCTTTTAAAAAGTATAGAGTCCCTAATCAGTTGTCATCTACTGTGTGATAGCACCCCAGAACTCCTTCTTCCCATCTAACCATAACTTAGTGCCCACTAATCAACCTTTCTGCATCACTTCCTCCACCGTCCCCAGCTTCTGCTAATCAGTATTCTCTCAACTTCATGCTCCTTATACTTAATTTAAAAAAAAAAAAAAAACTTACTGTACAACGGGATGTTGTTCTTACATGTTTAAGGAATCTCCTGATTGGATCAAATAATATGCTTGATTTAATCTCCAGCTGTTCTCCTCTGAATGGCTGCTAAGCACACCAGATCCGCTGGTGGTGTTATCAGTAAGAAGCCACATGGAGTGACTGACTTGGAAAAGAAATCAAAAGGGGTTAAGGACTATAAAGGTGGGACATCAGTGATGTCCCTGCTCACTTGTCAGGTGGCGCTGATTTCACCACAGTTATGAACTGAATCAGGAAACACTAAGGGACACAAAGTGTTAAGGCCCTGCTTTATTGAATGAGATGGACAACTTTGAGAAGGTTCTCTAGCGGACATGGAGGTACTTCTAAGGACTTCAATAGGAGACCAGACACATAAGCACATCCCTCTCAGCACCACGATCACAGCGAAAGCAAAGTTTGTGATTTTGAAGGAAATGGCTGAACTTGACGGTGATGTTGAAGTCACTGCTGGCTCTAGGTGGCTTAAGTGACTCTGGAAATGCTGGGCATGATACGCTGTGAAAGGGAGGAGACAGTCTGCATGTGCTGATGTGACGGAAACTGAAGGATTTTGGAACCTGGGGCAAAGAGAATTGCTTGCCAGAGCAAATCTTCATCATGGAGAAAAACTCCGTATTCTGGAAACAGATGGACTTTTGTCCTTAAGGATACCAATCGAGGGCCACGTTTCAAGACTTGCTTGGGGGGAATATTGAAGGATACAAATAGAAACCCACCGTGGTATGGCACAGTGAGAACCCAGGGCCTTCAAGCATGTCGATAAGCACACACTGCCGTGTCCCTCAGGAGCAAAAAGGAAGTCACGGATGTCCCAGCTTCTCTTCCATGATGCCTAGAATTGCGAAGTACTATTGGAGAATAACACTGTTCAAGGTTTTTCTTGTTGTTGGTAACACACACCCTCCTCATATTGGAGATCTTTGTCCCAATATAAAGTAATGGTTTTAAACACCACTTCTTTGATCTGACCAATGGATCAAGGGCTTATGGCAGACTCCAGGGCCTGCCCCTGAGGAGGACACTGGCCCAGGCTGTTGCTACGTCAGAGGAAGGCGCTGATGCAATTCTGGAAGGATTACAGCATCTATGAGTGCATCCGAAACCCTGCTTGGGCTTCGGGTGATGTCACCAAGGAGTATGCAAGTGGCATCTAGAAGAAGACACTCAAGAGGTTGGTCCCTGACTTCAAAGGATTTGACCAGAAGGAGGAGGTCACAAAAATCCACCTGGTTGTGGTTGGGATGCAAATCGCTTTAACCTGCACGTGAATGGGGATGACGTGCAGGAACTCCCAGAGGTGTCCCTGAGGAGTTGTTGGAAGTGGGACAGGAAAACATAGCCGAGAAAGAGGAAGAGAAAAAGCAACTGCCCAAGAAGAAAAAGAAGAACCCCAGAGAGAGACTCACAGTGAGGGGGTTAGCAAAGCCCTTAGAGACCTAAACAGGCTCCTGAAACACTGGACCCCAATACCAGAAAGGTCTCATTGAGAGAGAGGAATGAATGTTCACGGTGCTTCACCTGCTTACAAACAAATCTATGATTTAAAAAATTAAACCAAGCAAACAACAATATTTCTGAAGGATGATGCCTTCTCCAGGAGAGTGCAGGGAGGTCCTGCAGGAGAGATTCCGGAGGAAGGTGTCACTACCATAGGAGATGACAGCTGTGTGTGATTTGCTGCCCCTGAAGACCTTCCGGTGGAACAAGGAGTGGAGGGGGTACACAGTGATGTCCAGGAGCCTGACCTGTGTAGGCCTACGCTAAACTGTGTGTCTCAGCTTTTAACAAAGTGGCTTTAGCCAAACATGGTGACACATGCCTGTCATCCCAGCCACCCAGGAAGCTGAGGCAGGAGGGTGGCAGATTTGAGGCAGCCTCAGCAATTCAGTGAGGCCTAAGCAGCTTAGTAAGACCCTGTCTCAAAATAGAATTTAAAAGGGGCTGGAGTGGTGGCTCCATAATAAAGTGTTCAATCTCTAGTCCTTCAAAAAAAAAAAAGTTTAAAAGTTAAAAAAAGAATTAAGTAGAGAAAAACCTTTAAGAATAAGGATATAAAGAAAGAAAATATTTTTCTAGAGCTATACAACACGTTTTGGTTTAAAGCCAAGAATAATAATAAATAAAAAGAATTAAAAACCTTTTTAAAAAATGTTTTAAAGCAAAAAGGTCACAGTAAGCTCAAATTAATTTTTCATTGAAGAAAAAAATACATTTTTAAAAAATTATTGTAGCCCAAGTGTTCAGTGTAGCCTACAGTAGTGTACAGTAATGTCCTCCACTGCACCTCACTCACAGTCACCGAGAGCAACTTCCCATCCTGCAAGCACCACTCATAGAAATGCCCCGTGCAGATTACCATTTTTAATCTTTTGTATAATATTCTTACGTATCTTTGTACTGCCCCTTGGTTATAATTAACCACAGTATGCAGTACAGCACCAGGGTATACAGGTTTGTGGCCTAGAAGCAACAGGCTATACCACACTGCCTCGATGTGCAGTAGGCTATGGCATCCAGATTTATGCCAACTCTGTGATGTTGGAACAGAGAAGTCACCAACGGACCTGAGGATGAAGTTCTTATAACATATTCCCATTTCTAAGCCATGCATGACTATACATGGTTTTATGTTTAAATAACATTTTCTGATTGTTTTGCTAAGTGTTCTATAGCATAACAGCTTCAGTCAAGAAATATATTTTCATAACCATAGAACCATAAAATAATTTTAATTAACACAATCTCACTTTTCTTTGTATGTGTGTGTCACAATTTATTATAAGTATTAAAGTGTTTCCAACTTCTCATAAATATCATGATTAACAACCTTGGTATTCAGATTCTTACATTTTTATGGCAATCTCCACAAAATAAAAGCTCTAAAGTTGGACTTATTTGGTACAGATACATCTACATTTAATATTTTAATGTTTTACTCACCAATAAAAATTACCTGAGTGAATAGACTTTGCCTTTCAGAAAAACAAAATTCTAACCATATGACATTTTCTTCCACACTCTTAGTTGATAGATTTTTAGATCTTTGCCAATATAATATGAACTCATGCATGTGATCGTAGAAAATAAAAATAAATCCTTATTTTTCTAACTTTCCACATATTTTTGGTCATATATGAATATAATATTTTGTATTATATTTCTCTCTTTTATACATTATTTTCATGTTTTATTCACATTAATTTGTAGAAAATATTTGTATATGAACTTTTTAAATCTTATTCCTTGAAATATCATATAATTTCTAATGAGTCATTTCTCTTTCACATTTATTTATATACTCCTATGTCCCATGTGAATATTTTATTTGGAAGTGGATAAACTTAATCACCTTATTTTTTTCTATTATGGTTTCGGAAGTTCCCATGCGTAAGAAATAATCAACTATGTTTTCTTTATTACTTTAAGAGTAGTATTTAGTAAGGTATATTACCAAACAAAAAAAATGGTTTTGATAGATAGATGAAAATAATTCATTAATGTTTTTGGCACTGGTTCTAGAGAATAAAATAAAATATTCCTAAGTATAAAATTCAGGATGATTCTAAACTAATTTAAACACTTTCAAAAATTTGTTAGTTAGTAACAAGGTTAGAGGTGTACATAGTCAAACCCACCTGGAAAAGAAATGCTCAGTTATCTCTATAATATTACCACATGGGACTCACACATTGCTTTTGACTTGCCTCATATTTTCATTCTAGATCTCAAGCACATTCACTCTCATTGTTGATAACAGAAGACCAAGAAAGCCAATCGTTTTCTTAATAAAAATTTTCTTACTGGGGCTGGGGATGTGGCTCAAGCGATAACACGCTCGCCTGGCATGCACAGGGCTCTGGGTTCGATCCTCAGCACCACATACAAATAAAATAAAGATGTTGTGTCCACCGAAAACTAAAAAATAAATATTAAAAAATTCTCTCTCTCTCTCTCTCTCTCTCTCTCTCTCTCTCTCTCTCTCTCTCTCTCTAACAAACAAAAAAAATCTTACTGAATTGAACTTTTAAGTGACTGACATCAGGCAGTCAAGACAAGCCCACCAGTCTTCATGAGGTTCCAAATCTAGAGCTGATTGATTGTGCCTCTAGAGGCAGGAGCCATAAAAGTTCTCAGTGAACTCCACTCCTAAGACTGACTTGTGTGGACCAAGGAATCGGTGTCCTGACCGCTCCCTGAGAAGCAAGGTTCTGTAACAACCTGAAGAGGAAAAGAAGAGTCATTGGCAGCGAGAGGCAGATCTCTGCAGGGTGTGTGTCGTCACCAGTGTGCTCCAGGTCTCCTGCTGACAGGTTGGGAAACTATTTGTAAGCTCTAAAGAACTCTGCAAATGTGGGCTTCATACCTGACCCAAAAATCAACTATGGACTGTCCCAGGATGCTTATAGAATATGATAAATAAAGAAGGGGACAGAGGAGGAGAAGAGAAACAGCAGCAGGTTTTAGTGTGCGTGAAACTGGAGATCAGTAAAGTGGAAGCCGGGGCCCAAGAGAGAAGGAGGAGGAGAGGGAAGGGCAAGAACTGGGAAGTGAAGTGGACCAAGCGGTGCCATGTGCACACAGGAACATGTCACAACGCATTCCAATTCTACACACAACTGTAGCGCACCAGTTAAAAATAAATAACTAGAAGAAAAAACAGCAGAATAGGGAAAGGGAGGAGTAGAGAGAACAGGGTCAGGCTGGGGATTGAAATGGAGAAATTTAGGTCATATGCATTTAGAAATGTCATCGGATTGAACCCCTAATGCAAAATTTTTTTAAATTAAAACTTCGATGAGCTTTAAGCAACTTATATCTCTTAACACTCCTAAAAAAGCTAGTGGAGTGGAAGTTATCAAAATCCCCGTTTTTCAATTATGGAAACTGAGGAACAGAAGTTCCTAAGGATGTCTGTCCTGAAAACTTTCTTCTAAGTAACTTTTGCAAACTCAAACTGATCTTCAGAAAAGGTCTCCTTTGGAAAGTTGATCCACACAACATCACCCTAATCCACACACCAGACATACAAACAAGCAGGCGCGAAACATGCGGACAAACTGACTCCTAGTGGCAGTGAGCGGCACCAGTCATCACCTGCCCCAGGGCCACGTGGGCGTCAGGAGGCGCCCTCCCATGCCCAGGCTCTGTCTCACATGCTGAGGGCAGAGCCCAAGGCCAGGATAAAAGGGCCCCAGCCTGGAGCCTCTCCATCCACTCACCTGAGGTGCCCCGGCCCCTGTGCTGCCTGTGACCAGGTAAGTGGGAAGAGGAGCAGGACCGTCCCAGAGGGAGGCTCAGCCCAGAGCAGGAGGGGAGGCTGGAAGCTCCTCCAGGAGAGGGAGTGGCTCCAAGGACAGAGGGAGAGAATGCCTAGACATTCTGACAGAGGAGGAGGAGCTGGGGGGCAGGAGAGACTGGAAGACTCTGATGATCTGTGTGTCTGTGCTCCGTGCTCTAGATTCATCCTGTATCCTTTGAATCTCTCGTATTCCACAGAGGTCATATGAACTCTTCATTCAGAAGAGCTGGTTTGGGGTATCAGCCAAATCCCTTCCCCAAGCCTGGAAGGGATCACTGTTGTTTACAAATACCGGGGACCCGGGGAGGCGTAATTGGGGCTTGATAAGCTCAGATACCTGTGACCCTCACCCTCACCAGGTAGCATTCAGTTGGTCAGGAGTGGTACCTGGGATCTATACCGCATGCCCCAAAGTTGAACAGTGAGTAAGGGTTGAAGTTCATGATGCCAAGGAGATAGATGGAGGAGCTGTGGGTTGCAGAGTGGGCATCACCAGACCTGGCGGCCACAATTACCCTGGAGTCCCACTTCCTCCATTTATAAAGTGATTCGGGACAATGCTTTCCAAGGATGGCCCTCTCCAATTTTGACTGTAGTGCAGTGTATATATTGTCAGCTGTAGGATAATGAAATATATAAGTCATATATATACTCACAGATATATGGTAATAACATGTGTCTGTTAGCAAGGCTATCTGGGAAATTCTTTCCTTTTTCCTAAACAGAGAGAATTGCATCTCTAAACTGCTCCTCGATAGGATATTTTCAGATTCTGAGTGGTGCACAATAAATAGCAGGCGTGAGCCAGGTTTTGTGGATATCAATTTGCCTTCTCCACTTAAAGGATGTTCCTCTGGGCCAGTGTGTTAATACAGTTGCTCATTTTCTTGCTTTGTTGAAAGAAGATAGTCCATTTCTATCTTATGAAAGCATCCTGAGGTTCCAATGAGATGGCACAGAAGCATTTGACAGACTACGCTAGGGGTCTTTCTCTGTGACGTAACCTGAACAAGTTTGAAAAACTTAAGGAGGAAAATGAGGGTAAAAAGACAAGACAGGAGAACTCTGTCGGGGTCTGACTGTGTCTGTCCCTCCCTCAGCTCCTGAACACCCACCCGCCTGCCAAGATGTCCTGCCAGCAGAGCCAGCAGCAGTGCCAGCCCCCTCCCAAGTGCCCTCAAAAGTGCCAGGCCCCTAAGTGCCCCCCAAAGTGCCCCCCGAAGTGTCCCCCTAAGTGCCCTCCAGCCCCTTCCTGCTGCAGTGTCAGCTCCGGGGGCTGCTGCAGCTCTGGGGGTGGGGGCTGCTGTGGCTCCAGCTCTGGGGGCTGTTGCAGCTCTGGGGGTGGGGGCTGCTGCCTGAGCCACCACAGGCCCCGCAGGTCCCACCGCCACAGACAGAGCTCTGGCTGCTGCAGCCAGCCCTCAGGGGGCTCCGGCTGCTGTGGAGGGGGCAGCAGCCAGCAGTCTGGAGGCTGCTGCTGAAGTGGACCCTGAATGCAGTAGAGAAGATTGGGGCCAACCTCAGGGACAAATGTTCCCTCATCATCTTCCTCCTCCTGGGCATGCATTAACACCTGACAAGTCCTGGCCTCCTAGATCCTTCTGTCCTGGATCCAGAAGCCTGAGTCTTCCCCCAGAAACTTAGGGGATGACCTCTGACACCAGCTGTGCTCTCTCTTCTGGGATCCCCAAGTCTATGAGGCTCCAACTCATTCCCTTGCTCATTCCTTACAATCTACATCCTCAATAAAGCAAGACGCCTACTCACCATCTTGTTCTGGACTGTTTGTGTGTCAGATGTTCCTTTCACTGGGAGTCATTGTCCTTCTACCTGAAGGTGATGGTGATCAGAGATATACAGTCACAGTTAAGGCTGAGGAGAAAGGAACATGGTCCTCTGCCCCGGAATCTACCACCATCTGCTTTGTCAGATAAATCCCGATGTCGCTTTGCTTTGTGCTTGGCCTCTGGTGTCTCTCATGAGCCCAGGACCTTAATTTCTCTCTCTCTTCAGAGTCCAGTTCAGCCCTGGGACGTGGCAGGAAGACAGGCGTGTATTCCTTCACTCACTGATCTGTCCCTCCTCCCATTTATGCTACTCCATCCCAAATTTCTAGCCCTTTCAGTTTAAAATTATTTTTTTTAGAAAATTAGTTACAAACTGTCTGCAAATAAACCATGAACCTTAACGAATTTTAACAAACATATGAATATAACATAATAAGTATGATAAAAATAAAAATCCATAAAAAATCAAGACCTTAAAATTAAGCCACTTCTTCCTTTTCTCTCCCAAGTTCCAAGAACAATATTCAGGTTAAATATTTCATCTTTTTATTTTTGTAATGAAGTGCTCATTTTTCAGCAAAATTTTTTCACTTACATATTCCAAATTAGATTTATCATTGTTAATTTTACTTTATGTTTATTGTTTGTAAGCAATCCCACCATGCGGTGGATTAAAAAATCAAAACCTTTTATTTCTTTCTTTTAATGCTTTATTGGTACATTATGATTATATATATTAGTGGGATTTTTGCACATGTTCATGCATGCACACAACAGAATTGGATGGATTTTATTCCCCAGCACTTCCCTTTCACTCCTTCCTCCCTCCCCCGTCCCCACCAATCTCCCTTCCATTTGCAAGAGGTTCTCTCCCCACTTTTATACCCTTTTCCTCTCAAGCTTCCACATAGGAGAGAAAACTTTCTGAATTTGACTTCTTTTGCTTAACATTTAATATCAAGTTCCATCCCTTTTTTCTACAAATGACATAATTTCACTTTTCTTTAGGGCCAAATATAGCTTAATTTCATATATATATATTATTATAATATTATATGATTTTATATATAACACACACACATATATATTACACATATATTTCTTTATCCATTCACTCACACCAAGGGTAGCCACATAATTTGGCTATTATGAATTGTGCTGCCATGAACATGGGTGTGCATGGATTACATACCATAGAATGAACACCTTAACTCTTTTGGGGCAAGTACCAAGGAGTGGTATACCTGGGTCTCATGGTTGTTCCATTTCCAGTCTTTTGAGAAACATGCACACTGATTTCCATGTTGGTCATATTACTAGACTAGGTAAGGTCTGAGGAGGTCCCCAGAATGAAAAAGGCTGAGGAGAAAGGAACATGGTCCTCTGCCCCGGAATCTGCCACCATCTGCTTTGTCAGATAAATCCCGATGTCGCTTTGCTTTGTGCTTGGCCTCAACTCAGACATGGAACATTCTTGATTTACTGTATTTCACAGCATAATTGTTGCAGATTTTATGTCAGTTTTTTTCCAAAAAAAAAATGGAGAGTGACCATTATGTGAACTATGTTTTTTATTGTGACAGTGTTACTTTAAAATCATCTGTTGCTAACCTGTCTTTGGTGCAAGATTAGGATGCACAGAATACTCATGAATGTACGTTAATGTGGTGGCAATGATCATGTGATGAAATACGGTGCACCACAGAAGGGAACTCAAGGATGAGTCAAAAGAGACACAAGTAGAGATTTATTCAGGAAACGAAGATGAAGAGCGGGATATGTACCCACAGGGAGGAGGGGCGCTGGTAGGGGGTAGTGTAAGACAGGCACTGGGGGTCTCAGGCTTCTTCTTTGGAAGGAGACTTTGTTAATGGTGAACGTGGGAAGTATGAGAGAGTGGCATTCAGCCCAGTGAGCTTACTTCCTTTGTCTGTGGACCACAGAGCTGGCCATAGTGACCTGGTTCTGGTCAGAATCCTCAGGGGGATGTTACCTGGTTTGTATATAGAAGTTGGACTTTGCTTATATCATGTGTGTCCAACAATATTTCTCTGTAGGGTTATTTCTAGTTTAAAATGCATTCTGCAACCAAACAGGATATTAATTAGACTTACTGTGAGATCTATTGGACCTTTTAATAATGTAGGCCTGGAGGAAAATGGGATAAAGGTAAGGGCATGAATGGAATTTTTAAATTTATAGATTTATATTTTTAAATTTATAGCTCTTGTTTTCTTCCTTGTCTCCTTCCTACCTATCCTTATTTCTTCCATCCTACCTCAGTTGTAATAGTTTGCAATCCTACCAACACTATATAGGTGTGTACCTTTTAGCCCACATCCTCTCTAACATTTATTATCATTTATATTCTTGATGACTGCCATGCTAACTGGGGTGAGATGAAATCTCAGTGCAGTTTTGACTTGCATTTGCCTAATTGTTAAGGATGTCAAAAATGTTTTTGTATAATTGTTGCCCATTTGTAATCTTTTGAGAAGTGTTTGTCTAGTTCATTTATCCATTTATTCATTGGGTTATTTGGGGCTTTTTTGGTAAGTTCTCCATTCTGGATATTAATCCTCAGTTGAAAGAGTAGCTGGTGAAGATTTTCTTCCATTGTGTAAGCTCTCTCTTTATGTTCTTAATTATTTATTTTGCTATGCAGAAGCTTTTTAAGTGGACACCAACCATTTATTAATTCTTGGTCTTATTTCCTGAGTTTCAGAAATCCTGTTGAGGAAGTTGTAACCTGTGCCTCTATGTTGAGTTGTTCATGCTACATTTTCTATTAAAAGTTGCAAAATTTCTGGTCTAATTCTCAGGTCTGTGATCCATTTTTGAGCTGATTTTCATGCAGGATGAGAAACAGCAATTTGGTTTCATTCTTCTGCATATAGCTATCTGGTTTTCCCAGCACCATTTGTTAAAAAGGCTGTCTTTCTCTACAATGAAAACCACAAAACACTAAATAAAGAAATTGAAGAAGACCTTAGAAGATGGAAAGATCTGTCCTGTTCTTGGATGGGCAGAATTAATAGTATTAATAGTATCAAAATGGCCATATTACCAAATGTGCTCTCCAGATTCAATGCAATTCCCATTAAAATTCCAATGATATTATTCATAGAAACAGAAAAAACAGTCACGAAATTTATTTGGAGAAATAAGACACTGAGAATAGCCAAAGCAATTGTTAGCAAGAAAAGTGAAGCAGGAGGCATCATAATATCAAACATTCATTATACTGTAGAGCTTAGCAACAAAACAGCATTGTATTGGCACCAAAACAGGCATGAACACTGATGCAATAGAAGACACAAATAAACCCACATAAATACAGTTACCTCATCCTAGACAAAGGTACCATAAACATACAGAGGAGTAAAAATAGCCTCTTCAACAAATGGTGCTGAGAAAACTGGAAAACCATATGTAGTGGAATGAAATTTAACCCCTATCTCTCATTCTACACAAAACTCAACTCAAAGTGGATCAAAGACCTAGGAATTAGGCTAGAAACCTTGAACCTACTAGAAGAAAATGTAGGCCCGACACTCCAACATGTTGGCTTAGAAACTGATTTTCTTAATATGACTCCTACAGCACCAGCAGTAAAATCAGTACTGAATGAATGGTATGGCATCAAACTGAAAAGCTTCTTCATGGCAAAAGAAACAATCAAGAGCATGAAAAGAGAGTCTATAGAATGGAGAAATCTTTGCCACCTGCATCTCAGGGTGTTAATTTCCAGAAATACACATAGAACTAAAAAAAACTTCACACACACACACACACACAAAATAAATAAATAAATAAAATAAAACAAAATAACTCAGCCAATAAAGAGGCAAAGGTACTAAACAGACATTTTTCAGAAGAGGATATGAATTGGCAATAAATATATTTAAAAAGTCCAACATCTCTAGAAATTAGAGAAATAAAAACTAAAGTACACTGAAATTTCATCTTATTCCAACAACAATGGCAAGAATACAAGTAACAATAAGTGTTGGTCATGATGCGAGGAAATGGGGATCCTCATACGTTGTTAGTGGGACTGCAAAATGGTGCAACCACTCTGGAAGGCAGTATGGAGATTCCTCAAAAAACTAGCACTGGAACCACCATTTGACCCAGTTATCCCACTCCTCAGTATATATCCAAAGGATATAAAATCAGCATAGTACAGTGACATAGCCACATCAATGTTTATAGCAGCACAATTCACAATAGCTAAGCTATGGAGCCAACCTGTGTGCCCTTCAACAAATGAATGGATGAAGAAAAGGTGGTATATATATACACAATTGAATATTACTCAACCATAAAGAAGAATAATTTTATGGCATCTGCCAGTAAATGGATGGATCTGTAGACTATCATGCTAAGTGAAATAAGCCAATCCCCCCAAAAAGTCAAATGTTTTCTCTGATATGTGGAAGTTAGCCCACAATGAAGGGGTAGGGAGAATATAAGTTCAGTGGACTAAGCCAGGGAGATGAAGGAAAGGGAGGAGGGATAGAAAAAGGAAAGACAGTGGGATGAATCTGATATAACTTTCCTAAATACTATACCAATACACCACAGTGAATCTCACCATTGTGTACATCCACAAGGCTGGGGTCCTAATCAGAATATAATATGCTTGCATAATTATCTAAAAATGGACTCTACTGTCATGAATAACTATAAAGAACCAATAAACATAAATAAAGGTATGCCAATTATTCAAGGATTAGATTAATTAGAGAAAATGCTTTCCGTTTCCCCCATGAAGTAGGACTGGCTTCTGTGTGTTGTAGATGACTGCCGCAGTCTGGCTGGGCACACAATCATGAGCCACCACACAGCTTGTAGATTCAAACAGCAACTCTTTATTCCCGAACTCACACCAGCCGTCTACAATCACGTTCTGGGGAAATCCACGTTCTCTGCCCAAATCCACGTTCTCTGCCCAAATCCACCTCTGCCCAAATCCACCTCCACTGGGCTTCTATCTCCAAAATATACTGTCTGAATCCCGTGAGAACTCAAGGGGAACTCAGGCAGCAGGATACGCCCTATTCCCAGCAGGAATAATCTTAAACCTTAAACCTGGAACCTAAACTGGGAACGCCCTAAACAAGATTATCTTAAAACCGGGAACACCCTAATCTGCCTTGGTCCTTGAGCAAGGTTAAGTACATTCAATGTCACTGCAACATGGGGTACGCTGGCAAGGAAATTGTCATACTTACTTGGCTAATGGCTCCCAGCATCTCCCCCCTTCTGATTAATTAAACAACAAGCAATGTGGCTTAAGGACCGTGCCTGGTAGGTTGTCCAATTCAACATATGGTTCTTACCCGTCATCGGAAAACTGACCTTTAGGCGTCAGCCTCCTGTCTTAGGTTGATACCACTGCAATTGAATCATACCCGTCACTGACTACCGGTCCAGCATACAGCCATACTTGTGGATAGGTCTATGCACCAGTGGGGGGGTGAGGTTTTTTGCCTCACCTCTGTTGGCCCCCAAATTTGGCCTTGGTGCCAGTGGGGGAGTGAGGTTAATGTGGCTTATGGACCGTGCCTGGTAGGTTGTCCAATTCAACATATGGTTCTTACCCGTCATCGGAAAACTGACCTTTAGGCGTCAGCCTCCTGTCTTAGGTTGATACCACTGCAATTGGATCATACCCGTCACTGACTACCGGTCCAGCATAAGCCATTGGCCCCCAAATTTTAGACCATCACTAGCAGAAGGGAGGAGGATACAGAAATGCCACGACACCAAGCCAATTGACGGCTCCTTGGGAAAAATTGCATCACTGGTGACACCATCAGCAAAGATATGTCAGCACTACCACAATTAACATGGGGTGCGCTGGCAAGGAAATAAAAATTGCATCACTAGTTAATCACTGTCGCAGATGTAAGAATGGCCAAGCTGGAGTTCTGGATATCAGCTGTTATGGATTTGAGTCAAATCATCTTCTTTTCCATCTGTAGAAATTGTTTTAGTTAATCTCTCTGGAATCCAAATCGGCTGTTCTCCCTGTGGAAACACACAAACAAAACCCCGACTCCAGACAATCACTGGGTCAGGACCTTTCCATTGTCCTGTTAGAATATCTTTCCAGAGTACCTTAGGCTTATGTACATTTTTTGGATACATATGTCTTTCCGCAGCACTAAGTCCTTATGAATCCAAATTTAAAAAGTTTAGTGTAAAAAGCGTTATTTTAAGTTTATCTTTGGGGGATATATACCCCCTTCCAATTCCCTTTTTGCTTTAATAAGTATATGTCTGTACCTAATAGTTGTCTTAGCTTTTTGCATTTTCTATCTGTAATACCTTACTTGATATTTTCAACCATTTTTTCTTATTTCTATCTTCTAGTTTTTTTTTCTAAGGTTTATATATTTACCCTTAGTTGCTTATTTTCCTCCTAGTTTTTTTTTCCTATTTTGTGAGTTTAAAATTATTGTCTTCCTACATCTTTTCTATCTTTCTACATCTTCTTTATCTTTATTCTTTTTAACTTTCTATACTTCTGTCTTTAAAGTTTTTCACTTCAAATTTTTAATCTATCTTTCTACATCTTTTCTCTTTTTTTACCTTTCTGTACTTCTGTCTTTAAAGTTTTTCACTTTAAAGTTTTAATCTTCTTTATCTAAATCTTTTATCCTATTATCTTCCCATTTTTTTTAAGTAATGCTTTTAAGATTAACTAGGCTTTAAATGATGCAATAAAGCAATCTTTTTTCCGCCATGAAGGTATCTCGACCACCTTCAATTTAACCTTTTAAAGCCTTTTAATTATCATCTATACTGTACTTTTAAATGTACTTTTTCACCACCTACAGCTTCACTCTTTTAAACGAGGCTTAGATTCTGTTTAAATCGCTTCAATGTTAGTTTACATGGCTGCCCTTCAACCAAAGGCTTTTTTTTTTAACTCCATAGAGAAGCTCTGTCTCAATCTGCCATGTACAAATACCTTTTTCTTCTTTCTTCCTTTCTCAAGCTTTTAAAGTAAGTCTAGTTTCCTCAAAATCTTTTTAAATGGCATTTTACAACTTTTTACTTTACCACACAGAGATTATCTCATCTAGAAACATTTCTTTTTCCTTTAACCTTTTATATTAAAATATATTTCCACATCTTGAATCTTTTTCTATCTCTTTTTTAACCATTAACCCTTTTTATAAATTCACATTTTGAAACAACTCTTATAAAATTTCTGATTTAGACAAATTACTCCACTTTAATAAGATGAAAGACTTTCATGTTTTTTATGATACTATAATACTATAATTGAAACCCAACTGAAAATTTTTCTACTTTGTATATAAATTACACACGATAGAATCTTAACTCTTAGTAACCTTGTTTTAGCAAAGACACAGACACAAAGCAATATTAAACTTTTTCCATTCACCAATTTATGAAAACACACATAATGTTTAAATATATTACCTTATGGAACTTAATAAGTAAAGAGTACTTGATTTCATATTTAGTGGTTGATATTTTAACACTTTAGCTTTGTAAATTAATCAGATGTCTGTAAAAACCAAGATCTTAGACAAATGTAGTAAACAGAATTAGCCATCTCTTTCTTGTTGAAGAAAAATCCTTCTATAGGATACCATGATGGTCCCATTGATATACTTAATAACTCGTCTTTAAAAAGCCATTTGCTACATTTTTGTATTGTATCAACATATGCCTTAACTGTTCTTGGTCTTACTGGGGTGCCTCCTTCCTCTAACAATTTCTCTTGCTCGGAGGCGAATAACTTCAAACCTTGAGTCAACCATTTTCCCCGGTTTGCCTGAGAAAGTTCTAGGAACAGGCAACTTGAAATAAAAACAAAATAAATCAAAACAAGAACACATTGTTTTTTGAATTGGTCACCCATTCTTTCGCTCTTCTTCAGGGGTGAGAAATTTCACTTACCTTTAAGCTTCAGAAGCTCCCCGTACGGGCCACCAAATGCCGCAGTCTGGCTGGGCACACAATCATGAGCCACCACACAGCTTGTAGATTCAAACAGCAACTCTTTATTCCCGAACTCACACCAGCCGTCTACAATCACGTTCTGGGGAAATCCACGTTCTCTGCCCAAATCCACGTTCTCTGCCCAAATCCACCTCTGCCCAAATCCACCTCCACTGGGCTTCTATCTCCAAAATATACTGTCTGAATCCCGTGAGAACTCAAGGGGAACTCAGGCAGCAGGATACGCCCTATTCCCAGCAGGAATAATCTTAAACCTTAAACCTGGAACCTAAACTGGGAACGCCCTAAACAAGATTATCTTAAAACCGGGAACACCCTAATCTGCCTTGGTCCTTGAGCAAGGTTAAGTACATTCAATGTCACTGCAACATGGGGTACGCTGGCAAGGAAATTGTCATACTTACTTGGCTAATGGCTCCCAGCAGATGACCTTTAGGGTGGTCAGGAATTTCTTCTGCTCCTTGTCTCTCCCATGGTAAAAACCATGAGTGGGTGCTGAATTTTGTGAAAGATCTTGTCTGTATCTGTTGAGATGGTTATGTGATTTTTCTTGTTGATTCTGTTTATGGGGTGAAATACATTTATTGATTAGTGTATGTTGAACCGTCTTTCCATAGCTGGGATAAAATCAATTAGATCATAATGTACGGTCTTCGTAGTGAATTGTTGAATGCAATCAGATAATATTTGATTAAGTATTTTGAATCCAGGTTCATCAGGGATATTGGCCTGTACTTTTCTTTCCTTGATGTAGCCTTGTCTGGTTTTGGTAACTGGGTGATATTGGCTTCATAGAACCAATTTGAGAGGGTTCACTCTGGTCTTATTCCATGCAATAATCTGAGGAGGATTGAAATTAGTTCCACCCTCTGCAATTGCTTTTCTAAAAGGGAGAAATCTAGAGGAAGGACCCCTGAAGATGTGGTGTCCACGGTATTTGTGGTTTTTTCTCTACACTGCTGCTACGAGCCCAGATGTCCCTGAGTGGATCTGAGAGCCACCGGCCCTCATCCATTCCTACCTGGGGACTCATCATTGGTTTGGGGTTTTGGTGTCTCCTATTTGTGTGTGTGTGTGTGTGTGCTGGGGATTGAACCCAGGGCCTTGTGTATGCGAGGCAGGCACTCTATCAACTGCGCTACATCCCCAGTCCCTCCCGTATTCTTTGTGTTGAAGTATGGCTGAAGTCTGAGTGGGGTCAGGTTGTGTGTGGAGCAGGTGTGCTGTCTCTTAGTTGGCTCGGGGAAAAGTGCAGCAGCAGAGTATCCACCCCATGAAATCATAATGTCATGCTATTTTCTCAACAGCTAACAGAAGAGGAGGGGAATAACAACACTGGTATCAAACAATATGCAGCATTAAAATAAATACCAGGTACCTACTACAATACCTACAACTCTGTTAACCAGAAAAACAGGAATGACGGAGTCAGCAAATAGCAACAGCAAACTGGATCTAGCACTGAAGTAAACAGCAGGTGCCAACTACAGCATCCATTGTACTCACAACTGCAACAACATGAACGGTGGGTGCAGAATTACCTGAACTAAATAGGTCTAAAAAAAGGGGTAAAATATAGTTTATTGTGAAAAAAGAAAATTGGATAGGACGGCAGAAGAAAGCTTAGAATATTCAACATGTGAAGCTGAAAGGCTCTCGGCTTTCCTGCTCACCAGCGCAAGGTAGGATGTTAGGAAGTGCTGTGAGTTGGACGGTAATCCACGCGCTCCCAGGACAGGGCTGATGCAGAGTTCTAAATGGAACTTTCAAATTTTGCCAGGTCGCACCTATTCAGGAGAGATTTGATCCACACACATTTAGGGCCGTGTAGATGCCGATCTCTGCTGGGTGCCGAGACCTCAGGAGAACTTTACGTGGAGGGTGGGTAAAACACCGCCCTGGGTGGTGGAGAGGGTGGGACCTGTCTCCCCTACTCCTCCCCCCCAGGAATATGGCCTTCCAAGGCCCAGGGTCCCATCTGTTTGGTTTCTTGACCCTTTTGAGCTGAACAACCAGGGAAGGTGAGCTCCGCCCGGCTTTGTACCTGTGACCTGAACCCCCCTAGGTCCAATCTTCTCTGTTCCTGCTTCCATCACATTCTGCCGGGTGCACCTTGGGCCACACAGGAGGTGTGGCTGGGACGGTGCAGCGATGATGTCCGTGACCTCCTCAAGGTGGCTCCCCGCCTGCGCCCTCCACGGACAAGTTGGAAAACACACACTTCTCCAGTTCCCGCTTACCGTGGAGCCTCTGGCCCTGCTGAATTCAGACTTCTTTTCTGTTCTACGGGTTTTCCCAGGCCCAATTTGTCCACTGTGTTTCTCTCTTTTTTTTTTTAACCCCTCCCTTCTGGGGTGACCCACCTCTGCTGCTGCACCCAGCTTGGCCCCAGAGGACTCTCTCTTGTCCTCTGTTCAAAATACCTGAATCTCTGGATCCCCTTGAGTTTTCTTTTTTTTTTTTTTTTTTTAATTTTTATTGTTGGTTGTTCAAAACATTACGTAGTTCTTGATATATCATATTTCACACTTTGATTCAAGTGGGTTATGAACTCCCATTTTTACCCCGGTACAGATTGAAGAATCACATCAGTTACACATCCATTGATTTACATATTGCCATACTAGGGTCTGCTGCCTTTCCTATCCTCTACTATCCCCCTCCCCTCCCCTCCCCTCCCCTCCCCTCTTCTCTCTCTACCCCCTCTACTGTCATTCATTTCTCCCCCTTGTATCCCCTTGAGTTTTCAACTCTCCAGTGTTGAATTTCAGTCAATTCCCTCACCACCCGCTTGCTGAGAAGCACATTCCTGCTGCTTTGATTTCAAGCCCCAGAGCAGCTGAGAAGTGCAGCCCTTCTGTACCGGTCATCTCTGTTCCTCTTTGCACTTATTTTTAAATCCATGAGAAAAACACCCAGGTGTCTGGCAGAACCCACAGCAGGGACGCATCCCAGGAAGGGACTGGAGCTCACCTCTCAACTGCTATGATTAACACGCCTCTAGATGTCCCTGTGCCTTTGATCTGTCACTCCATATTCAGCGTCCCATGAGGAAAGGTCCCCAACACCATCCTGTGCTGTACGCCTGTTCCTGGGCCACTCTAGGAAGTTAGAGGAGGGATCTGTTTACTTGGGTTGTCATAATAAGAGGGAGTTCACCCACCACACATACTGGTAATCTTCTCCAAAGAAGTCGGCTAACTACTAACAGGTGTGGAAGCGACGGCTGCCCTAAGTGACTGACACAGGAGCATTGTGATATATAAATTGGAATTGCCCAACAGAAGAAACCTACATTCCAAAAAAAGAAGCAATGTTTGGGATGAGACTAGACACACTCTAAGGTATGTCTTTTCACCCACTGAGACTGGGTGCTCCCTACGTCAGAAGAGAGTCCCATGAGAGTCAAGACTGTGTTTCCCCACAAGATCACAAAGATTTTCTTGTACAATTCTCTTTCTTCCTCCTCTTCCTCCTCTCCTCCTCCTCCTCCTTCTCTTCCTCTCCTCCTCCTCCTCTCTCTTTTTTTGATACTAGGCATTGAACTCAGGTATGCTCCACTACTGAGCTACATTTCCAGACCTCTTTATGTTTTATTTTGAGACAAGGTCTCACTAAGTTGCAGAGGCTGGCCTTAAACTCGTGATCCTCTTGCCTTAGCCTCCCGAGTTCCTGGGATTACAGACATGTGCCATTGTATCCAAGTCTTGTGTGTTTTCTTCTTAGAGTTTTCTTCCTTTATTCCCCCAGTTAGACTCTTGATCCATTTTTAGTTAATTTTTTAAATGTTGTGACGTAGGAATCATTTTCATTCTTTTGTTTGTGAATTTCTAGTTTCCTTAGCATCATTTGTTGAAAGACAATTTTTATTTTTTTAGTGAAAGAGTCAAAATGTTTACACCCTGTACTCATACTGTATATCTGTTGGTATGCTTACTAGCATCTTGCATTTTACTAAGACTTTTCTCCATTTTTTCATTCTGTTCTTTATAGCGTATGCCATTGTTGAAACTAGTTTTCTGACTCTGTCCTCTGTGGTTCAAATTAAGCTCCTTTAGTTAATTTTTCATAAACTCCAGAATTTTTATTTAATTTTTTAAAAAGGAACTCCAACAATTTCTACCCATTTATTGACAACCTTTATTTCATATAACATTACCATACCTTCCTTTACAAATTAAACACAACTTTTATAATTCTTTAAATATAGCTATAATGGCTGCTTTCAAATCTTTGTTTATTAAGTCCAACCTTTGGAGTCTCTCACAGAAAGTTTCTGTTGACTGCTTCTTCTTATGCAATAGTCATGCTTTTCTGTTTATTTGCACACATGATAAGCTTTTTTGTTTAAAAATTGTCCTTTTTAATATTACACAGTAGCATCTCTATATAGTGATCCCTCCTGGTCCTCAGGGTTTGTTGTTGGTTTTTCTGATTGTTTGGTGATTTGGATAGGCACGGTTTTAGCTATTTTTCTCCAAATCTCAGAAGATTTCCCTCTCTTGTTTTGGATGGTGAGAGAACAAGAGACTGATCCCTTTGGTGAAGTAAAGGTTATGCTGTGCCCATCTTTTTCATGTGGCAATTTCTTCCATTGAAATAGAAACAAAACCATTTAGACTCAGTGATATATGATAACAAGCCAGTTCTCATGGTGTTATAGCTTGGAAAAAGTCAGGTTAATGGATGGTTTGTGTCCAGTTCTATCTGAAGGAAAAGCTATGGCCAAACGATCTCTTAGCTCTTCTTCCTAAGAAAATGTGAGTTTTTAAATAAGAAGTACTTGTAGGAGTCCTGGTATAGGTTTCCTGAGCATTCCTCACCAACTGAATTCATTGATGCAGTCTATGTAAAAATGTCACAGTGTTTAGGAAATATAGTTGAGGGGTCCACAAATGTGATATGGACCATCTCAACCTCATTGTAAGTGTCTGATTTTTTTCTTGGCCTCAGTCCATGTTTTACTGGAATTAATAAATTCAGGACAAAAGATTTGGAAGGTATTCTATAAATTGTGCATTTTTACTTTGCAAATGTTTGTAATGGAGATTTTTAAAAACCTGATACCTAATTATACAATGAATGATTATATACACTGAAAGGGGACTATGATTGGAGTCATAGCCCCATGCTCAAAGTGTTTACAACTCATATTTAAAAAGCAATTGTTTGTGATAATAGATTGCAGATAACAAACAATAAATGCTCAGGAAGATTTTTCTTGGCCAGGCATTGCCAACAAACCAATTACAGAGGATGGGGAATTTGAATTGGCCCCTGAAAGACAGATTATCAGAAGGCAGAGAAGGTGAGAGTACTCAGAAGAGGAACCAGCACACACACAAACAGTAAAATACAGAAGGAGAGAGATGAGAAAGGAAGGAACAGGGGAGGGGGGTGGTGCATGATACCAGCTTTGACCCAAACTGGATTCCTTTCCCTCTCAGAATCATGGGACCAATGACAAAACCAACAGCGGATTCCACCGTGAAGGAGAGACTACTCTTTGCCCAAAGAATCAGGAGAAATAACTCTCAGATAGGCTTCTCCCTGAATCAAGAGTGAGGGTCCCTTTTCAGAGTGAGGGGAGAAAGGTGGCTTTTAGTTAAGAGGTAGGAGGACGACTTGTGACTTCTTGGGGAGGGGGCTGGGGCTGTCCTGCAGTTGAGGGGCTGCTCTCTTTGATCCTGTCATGGGCCTGGTTCAGTGGGGTCAGAGCAGCTGACCAAGGCCGCACTGGAGGTGGGAATTCCGTCAGGGCCAGGTAATGAGAGGGTAGTGGCCGGGGGTGGATGGCAGGTCCACAGGCGTCCTTCAGGGTTGAGTCCGGTTCCCGCAGTCCTGTTCCTCATTCGGCTTCACGATAGCCACTGAGGTCCTGGGGGTCTGCATGGAGGGTGGCTGGTCTGGAACAGAACACAGGTTAGTGAGAAGGATTTTTCTCCAGGTTTGAGAGGATGTCTGCCTGGTAACAGAAGGAAGGAAGAGATGGAGGGAGGGAGGGAGGGAGAAAGGGAGACAAAGGCCCAGCAGGATGGAAGGGAGGGGGAGGGACATGGAGAGAGACAGATATGGAGGAAGACAGTGCCGGTTCCCCACACAGGAGTCCACCCCACACAGTGGGTCCACCCCACACAGCGGGTCCACCCCACACAGGAGTCCACCCCACACAGGAGTCCACCCCACAGTCTACCCCACACAGAGAGTCCACCCCACACAGGAGTCCGCCCCACTCGGCGGGTCCACCCCACACAGTGAGTCCACCCCACACAGGAGTCCACCCCACAGTCCACCCCACACAGAGAGTCCACCCCACACAGGAGTCCACCCCACACAGCGGGTCCACCCCACACAGGAATCCACCCCACACAGGGAGTGCACCCCACACAGAGTCCACCCCACACAGAGTCCACCCCACACAGCGGGTCCACCCCACACAGGAGTCCACCCCACACAGGAGTCCACCCCACACAGGAGTCCACCCCACAGTCCACCCCACACAGAGAGTCCACCCCACACAGGAGTCCGCCCCACTCGGCGGGTCCACCCCACACAGTGAGTCCACCCCACACAGGAGTCCACCCCACAGTCCACCCCACACAGAGAGTCCACCCCACACAGGAGTCCACCCCACACAGCGGGTCCACCCCACACAGGAATCCACCCCACACAGGGAGTGCACCCCACACAGAGTCCACCCCACACAGAGTCCACCCCACACAGGAGTCCACCCCACACAGGAGTCCACCCCACACAGAGTCCACCCCACACAGAGTCCACCCCACACAGCGGGTCCACCCCACACAGGAGTCCACCCCACAGTCCACCCCACACAGAGAGTCCACCCCACACAGGAGTCCACCTCACACAGGAGTCCACCCCACACAGGAGTCCACCCCACAGTCCACCCCACACAGAGAGTCCACCCCACACAGCGGGTCCACCCCACACAGGAGTCCACCCCACACAGGAGTCCACCCCACAGTCTACCCCACACAGAGAGTCCACCCCACACAGGAGTCCGCCCCACTCGGCGGGTCCACCCCACACAGTGAGTCCACCCCACACAGGAGTCCACCCCACAGTCCACCCCACACAGAGAGTCCACCCCACACAGGAGTCCACCCCACACAGCGGGTCCACCCCACACAGGAATCCACCCCACACAGGGAGTGCACCCCACACAGAGTCCACCCCACACAGAGTCCACCCCACACAGGAGTCCACCCCACACAGGAGTCCACCCCACACAGAGTCCACCCCACACAGAGTCCACCCCACACAGCGGGTCCACCCCACACAGGAGTCCACCCCACACAGGAGTCCACCCCACACAGGAGTCCACCCCACAGTCCACCCCACACAGAGAGTCCACCCCACACAGGAGTCCACCCCACACAGCGGGTCCACCCCACACAGGAGTCCACCCCACACAGGGAGTGCACCCCACACAGAGTCCACCCCACACAGAGTCCACCCCACACAGAGTCCACCCCACACAGGAGTCCACCCCACACAGGAGTCCACCCCACACAGAGTCCACCCCACACAGGAGTCCGCCCCACACAGCGGGTCCACCCCACACAGGAGTCCACCCCACACAGTGGGTCCACCCCACACAGGAGTCCACCCCACACAGGAGTCCACCCCACACAGGAGTCCACCCCACAGTCTACCCCACACAGAGAGTCCACCCCACACAGGAGTCCACCCCACACAGTGGGTCCACCCCACACAGCAGGTCCACCCCACACAGGAGTCCACCTCACACAGGAGTCCACCCCACACAGGAGTCCACCCCACAGTCTACCCCACACAGAGAGTCCACCCCACACAGTGAGTCCACCCCACACAGGAGTCCACCCCACAGTCTACCCCACACAGAGAGTCCACCCCACACAGGAGTCCACCCCACACAGGAGTCCACCCCACAGTCTACCCCACACAGAGAGTCCACCCCACACAGGAGTCCACCCCACACAGCGGGTCCACCCCACACAGGAGTCCACCCCACACAGGAGTCCACCCCACACAGGAGTCCACCGCACACAGGGAGTGCACCCCACACAGAGTCCACCCCACACAGAGTCCACCCCACACAGGAGTCCACCCCACACAGAGTCCACCCCACACAGGAGTCCACCCACACAGAAAGTCCACCCCTTCATCAGAGGAGACGCAGTGACAGGAAGTGCCAGGAGTGAGACTCAGAGACAGGTGGGCTAAGGATACAGAGTCTTAAATGCTGACCAAAGGGTCTTAGGTTCATCCTGAAGACACTAGAATGTTCTGGAAGATCCTGCCAGGGCAATTATTCATGGAAAAATCAAACAAGATAAAAGATAGTTTTTAAAATGTATTTCGGGAATCATTTCAGGATTATCCAAAGATTTGAAGTCCCAGAAAAAAAGGGACCAAAGTCCAGAGGGTTAGGAAGCTGAGCAGCATCCTTTGAGGATGGGACCCGAAGGTGCTATTGCTCTGAGACACAGGATCACAGATAGTGACGAGGGATGAGCAGGGATAGAGTCCTGTCTCCAGGGTGAGGTTTAACAATAGTGGGAGCTGAAACTCTTCACTTACTCTCTGACTGGATACATTTGAGTTGACTGGTGCCACTCCCAGTCCACAGCTAGAGTTCACCGGCCTCCCTATTGGCCCATCCGCCAGTTCCTGCCGTGTCTTATTATGAATGTGTCTTTTTTTCTCTCAAGGTGAAAACTTTGAGTGTAACATGGGCTACTTTTCCCTCTTATACCCATTCCATAGCAGGTGCTTAATAGATACCAAATGACGGAATCCTACAATCTGAACCAGGAAGAAGACAGGGAGACGTGAAGGAGAACATTACATTTCTGGGATCCTGGCTGATCACTGGGTGGACTTACAAGTCCATTTGGAAGACAGCGCCTCTTGGGAAACTCGAGAAGACTTCTTCTGAAGTCAGTTCCCAGCAGCACCTTATAAGTGATAGAATTCATTGTAGGACGGCACCTAGCGATTTCTGCAGGTGATTTATTGTGAGCAGTGGTCTGGAGCCGGTGTAAAGGAGGCAGGGTGCTTAGTTCACCCAGGGGAGAACCCCAGAAAGAACCCTCGTCCCTGAGGTGGGAGCCATACAGGTTAAACTCAAGGAAGTGCTTTTGAGACATGGGAGGTCTCTGGAGCACGGGTTTACGTGACGCAGGTCTTGGGTGGGGAAAAGTAACAACTAGTATTTGTGATCAAAGTCACACTGCCTCCTACAATGCTTACTGCCCGCTGGGAAGCACTTTGGAGGAGCAATCGGAGTTATTTTTGATACCTGTGGAGGTGGAGATGAGGAAAAGGAGAAAAAAGGAATAAGGAGGAAGGGAAGGAAGGAAGAGGGGTGTAACCTCTGAGTCCCCCCAAATCAGGTGCTCTCTCTCTGGGGTCCTGTTGGAACGGGATGACACAGGCTTTAGAGCACTCTCCCACCGTCTGTTTTGCTCAAGGGGGGTTTTTCTCCCTTCATCCAAACTACACACCAAAGCTTTTCCAGAAGGAGGTGAGCCCCGTGGTCCTGCCCTGCTGGATTTGGGGGTCCAACCGCAGCTTCTTGTCCAGCCTGGTCCTGTTTCCCACCCTGGTTAGGCTCTTATCCCCTCCACCCCTGACCCTGCTTACCTTTGTCTGCTATCTAATTTGAAGGCCTTGAAGGCCTCCCACAACAAGAACGTCCCTGATACCTGCTGGTCCTTTCTCCCTTGGCCAATGGTTTCCTAGATGCAGAGCTGTGCCAGGCATTAGGACTGCCTGCCAGGCAGGGAGCTCATCAGAATCTCCTTGCTGAGCTGTGCACATCAGCTGTGATTCGGAGGTGGAGAGAGAGCGTGCTCACTTAAAGCACAACTAGCACGAGATTCTCCTGAAACATGAAAGAAAGTTTCTCACTCTGTGAAGGGCTTCTCCACGGGGTCCCTTGAGAGTCACAGCAGCAACTCCCACTTTGCATATAAGAGACAGTGGACGTTGTAAATGGTTTACTCTCTGCTCTCAGCCTGCTGTGTAGGGTGAGGTCCACCCACCTGTGTCTCTGTGAAGGTCACGGAAAGGTGTTCACAAATGCCTTAGGTGAGAACGGTGCATAGACAGGTGAAGATCTGATCTACAAAACAAAAATGACCTGGGCTTTATTTTCTCCTTTTTCTTTTTTTTTAAATTCTGAAACACGAAGTCTATTCTAATGGCATGTAGACTGTTTCCTTCAACAAGAATTAATGAGCATATTCTTTGAGTCAGGGACAACCTCAGAATGTGGGAATGCAGAAGTGATAAAGACAAGGTCTCTGTCATCGAGAGCAGTTTAATATAGGAGATAAGATATGTATCTAGGTCACCATGACCAAGAGCAACTACGGAGGCTGGGAGGGAGGTATAGGGAGCTCGGAGGGTGTGGAACTTTGACTTGGCTCGGGAACCAGTCAAGTCCCATGGGGGCCTTGAGTGCTGAGTCATGGTCAATGGGACAAATAAAATGGCCTTCTTTAGGCTCTGGGTGGTATTGAACTTGATCTTCCTTCTCGGATCCCAAACTGAACTCAGCAGGATTTGGACCCTACCCAACACCCCATCACCACCAGGGATGTCGTAAGACTTCCACCCCGGCCAATCCGAACGCTCCCGCCATCTGGCCGCTCACTCACATGAAAATCCCTTTGAACCACATCCCAGCTGTGTGTAGCTGAGGAATCCAGCCTGGGAATTGTGAAACATCCGGATACATCATCCTGCATTGCATGGCTGCCCTCCAATAATAGGGAGCCTGGAGGTTCAACGGGAGGATATATAGAATAGCCTCTTCTCTGCCCACCCACAAGGCTTCTGGGATGGCTTGTCCACTTGTCCTCCTCTAGGGCAAGGTGATTTCTGGGTGGAGAGACGCCTGGCTGCCCGTCACTCAGGGGCTGCTAAGGCATCTTGACCTCTCCTATTCTCTTCCCAGGGAGTTGATGAGCAGGTACAAGTTTGGGGAAGGAGAAGGGAAGTGTAAGTCCCTACAAAAGACTCTAAATGATCTAACCCGGGAGAAAACCAGAGAGGCCAGTGGACTAGAGAACCAGGGGACATGTACGCTCAGGGTCTCAGGGCAGGTCAAGCCTAGGTGAAGAAAGAGCGGACACTCTCCTGTACACCTGACCATGGTGCAGTGGTGGGCATGGGCCTGGGAAAGGCAGACGGTCAGCTCGACTAGGTGGCTGACTTTTTTTTTTTCTTTTTTAAAAGAAAGAATAAGTTATCAGCTTGGTTGTGGGTGAGGGAGTCCCCTAGGAATTTCCATTAGGATTTACTCCTCGGATGTTTAAGTTCACCCCACCCCGGCCCTCCTGGGGTGGACTTCCAGGGGTTGTTAGTGCTGCTCCTCCTCCTCCGTTGCGGGCAAGCTGACTGGTTCCCTGCCCTAACCCTGACTCTTTCTCTTCCAGATTCCACACGTAGCTGAGCAATGCCACAGGAGAAGCAGCAGTCTTCACAGCCTCCCAAGGCTCCTCAGGGTTCCCCTGCCCCATGCCCAAGCCCCTGCCTAGACCTCTCCTCTGCTCCTTGTGGGATTCCCTGTTCAGGAGTTTGTCCTTCCCAGTCCCAAAGGCCTGGAGCTCAGAGCTCAGCCCGCGTCAGGAGGGCTCGCCGCCAGCCTCGCTGCCTCAGCGGTGGCAGGACCTACCCCTGCAAAGAGGAGGAGTGCTGAGGAGATCCAGCGAAGGAACAGGTACAGCTGCTCCTCCTCAGCCTGGGGTTCTGACTCCACTCAGAAACCCAGCCTCCAGCTCTTACTTGGGTGCGGAACGCCCAGCCCCAGCCCTGGAGAGGGGTCTCTTCTGCTGCTCTCCCACCCACCCTTTAGCTCCGCGGCAGTAATGCTGTCTTCCTGGAGCACGGCTGGGACTTCTGTGGTCCTTGCTCGGAGGCACTGAGCCCCCTCAGTGGATGTGCTGCTTCTCCTTCCCCCCAGGAGACGGCTTTCAGAGATTCGGGCCCTTGTTCTCAGAGCCTCTCATGTCAACCTATGTCACTGCAGGGTTCTAGCACTGCAGCCCGCGATGCAGGAAGCACACCGAGCCCCACACCAAGCCCCTCCTGTGCACGAGCCACTGTGCTTACAGACTTCCTCCGGCTCCTGAGAAGCTTGCCATCCAGTAGAAGCAGCAATGGACACTCCAGACTGAAACAAGAGGATTAATAAATAAAATTTTAAACTTGTTAACTTGTTTTTGTCATTTCTCATTGTGCATCTAAAAGAACGTAAAACAGAAAAAAATATAAAAGGTCAAGGGCAGCAGCCAGAGATTCTCTGATAGGTGGGAAGTAGACTTTAAGGGGATGTGGTGTGAGGAGGAAGCACCTTCCAGGTGGAAGATCAGCCAAACCGACACATGGCAATAGAGTGAATCTCAGATTGGCTGGAGTGAGATGATGACAATTCCTCATGTAATTCAAACCAGCTTTTTCTGAATTTCAAGAATAAAAATCCATCTACCAAAGGATTGTACCTCTGGGGAAAGTCTGGACTCAGGCCCAGGATCTAGAGGCCTTGGTTAATGGAAACCTGACATATATTATAGGGGGTCTGCAGGGGGCTGCAGTTTAACTCTGTTGCATATCAATAGAAGTTTCAGGTAAGATTTTTCACTGATAGGAGCTGGGGTTGTGGCTCAGCAGTAGAGCGCTCACCTAGCATGTGCAAGGCCCTGGGTTCGATCCTCAGCACCACATAAAAATAAATAAAATAAAGGTGTTGTGTCCAACTACAACTAAAAAATAAATAAATATTTTAAAAAGATTTTTCACTGACAGACATTTTCTGGCAGTTCTTCAACTCAATAGATTTTATTGACCAGTCTCAGAAAACAATTTCAGTCTATCATTTCTAATAGAAAGCATGCCCATCTCTAGAGCTTAGCAAGTCTAATAATGCCGGACCTGATTTTACCTTTGTTACGTCATATATCTATATATAGATATGTGTCATAATTATTGTAATTATAATTTTATATGTGTAATTTTTCTCATTAAACAAATGACCCATACTTGTATGAAGATTTGTTAGTGCAGGGGACTGAGGGTGTAGCTCAGTGGTAGGGTATTTGCCTATTGTGTGCGGGGCCCTGGCGGTTCAATCCACAACACCACAAAAAAGAAAAAGAAAAGGATTTGTTAATGCAGATAAGCATAAGTAAAATGATCAAGACCAATCTAAAATCTTGTCATCTAAAAATAATCATGATTAATAATTTCTTAGCTATATTTGAAAACTCGCAGAAAGTAAATATTCTCACTGGTGATTCTTAATTTTCTTAGAATAAATTTTTAGAATTGGAATTCTAGAATTGTCAAAAAACATGAAATTTTTTTGAAATTCTCCAGGAAAATTGCATTTGGAGAGCAATTAAGACTGCTCCATTCCCTCCATTTGGGGAAGGAATGTCTTTTGTTCGAAAGCAAGAGTCAGTACTATGTTAAAGGACTATCCCGGCTTACAGAGGAAACAATCCACTCTGTGAGAAGAAACACTCCCGGGAGACTTGACCAGTATACACTCATTTTATGTACTGTATAAGCAATGTCTTATAAGTACAATATCCTGTTGTTTGAACTGCTCTACTTAGCTGACAGGTTTTTAAATAATGATTTCAGATGGTCAATAAGTTTAGTGAAAGGTTTCTGGAAAGAATCCCCAAAATATCAACATTTGCTTGATTAAGTTCACTGTATAAGAATATCTTCTTTTTCTACATTTTATTTCTGTTCTTCATTGAAGGCACATACTAAACAATAGTTTCTGAAAAGTTTGACAGAAACTATTTTCCTTTAACAAAAATACTACTTAATATTTGGCCTATTCAAATTTCTTTAGTCCTAGGATTCCCGATAGATAGATAGATAGATAGATAGATAGAAAGATGACTAATTGACAGATTGATTTTAAGTGTTCTCACCACAAAATAATGTTAGGTATTGAGTTAATGCATGGTAATTAGTTTGCTTTAGCTATTTCACAATGAACACATGTTTCAAAATCACATGTACCCGATAAATGTATACAATGTTTAATTGCAATACAATGTTTAATTGCAAATTTAATAAATAATATGCATACTTTTATGTCCTATATACAACATTTTAACAGTTTGTAGAAACAACAAAACTAGGTAAGTGGCCTCATTGCTTAATTTTCATAATAAAATATCTAACTTTTTAATATTTCCTAATTCAAAAAATATCATTTTGATAGAGAAACTTCATACATTTGATATTTAATTTGCTTTTTAGAAAATGTTAAATGTTGTATCGTTTGGACTAAATAAAGAATATGAAAGTTTAAGAAATAGTTGCTAGGGGTTTAGAGAGCTCTCCAAGGACTTTGAAAGGCCCTTGGGTGAAGTTGCCCAGTGTTGTTGGTGCTCTGTCCCCCCTTAAGTCTCAAACCCAGCCTTCCGGCAAGCAAGGTCTTGCACAGGAACTGAACCTGAGTCCCGGGATCTCTACTCCAGATCGCCCATTGCTCAGCCCACCGGTCTCCAGTCAGGACTGTGTGACCCTCTTTCACCTGGCCCAGGGTCAACTCTACTGAGGCTGGCCTCGCTCGCCCCTTCCCTGAGCACACCTTGCAAAGCACCATTCACTTTACAATGTCTGGCAGAGAATATTGTGCTGTTGATACTATGTACTTCATGACATAACACAAATCATCAGTCATTTGTTTTTGTTTATTCCTGTAAAGATGTCACAAATAAAATAAAAATCATCCTAATGTGAAAGAAACTATTTAGTTCCAATTACTTCTCTTAGGTTCTGGAAAGTCAAGAAATATTACCTTTTCTTGATGGGTAAAGACAGAGCTTTACTTATAGTTTTATTTAATGTTACAGGGTAACCAATTATACTATTAAAAATAAGGTCATGTTTAAATATATTAGTAGAAGTGAAGAAGGGAAAGTGAGCATGGGGCTCAGCCCTGGTTTTACTTTGAGGAAGTATTAGACATGGCCAGCAGGCAGGGAGGAAAGAAATATATTTGCAGATTGTTTAGAATGAGAGCTAAGATTTTCAAATTTCAACCTGTTGGAATACCTGGTTTTTTTTAATTTTTAATTTTTGTTCTTTTTGGTTTTACATGACAGTAGGTATAATTTGACTTATTTATATGAACTTGGAGTATATCTAATTCTAATTAGGATCCCAGTCTTTTTGTTGTACGTGATGTAGACATTCACTGTGGTATATTCGTATATGTACATAGGAAAGTTATGGCAGACTCATCCCATTTCATGTCAATGTACTAATTTTCTATAACAAACTAAATAAACAAAATCACATCTTGTTTTAATTTGTATCTGCAAGGGCCTTGGGCCAAACCTACCTTAGCAGAGTAAGTACTCAGTCAGAACTCTGTGACCTCACAAAAAGTTCCTGGGCCCTGTATGCCTTTAGATAGTTTCCTCGTCGAAAAATTAGGTAAATTAGCTTTTATCTAAATTTGATAAATTACCTAAAAATTGGGTTGATTAATCAATAATTTCTCCTTGGAAGAATGTGCAGGCAGTTATGTGATATCATAGGTGCTGTAGTCAATACATTTTAAACTCAATAAATGTTAGTTGTAACATACATTTGGGGTCTACACTATTTTTATTTTAAATATCCTTTTATTTTAGAATAGCCTTCTAGAAAAGTTGCAAATATAGTAAAGAATTCCTGTATACTTTCACCCACTTTCCCCTTTCAAGATCTTACATTAGGTAGGCGCAGTATGCACGCCTATAATCCCAGCAGCTCAGGAGGCTGAGACGGGAGGATCACAAGTTCAAAGCCAGCCTCAGCAATGGCAAGGTGCTTAGCAACTCAGTGAGACCCTGTCTCTAAATAAAATACAAAATAAGGCTGGGGATGTGGCTCAGTGGTTGAATGCGCCTGAGTTCTATCCCCGGTACCAAAAAAAAAAAAAAAAGATCTTACATTATCAGTATGTTTGTTACCATTAATGTTTTGTGTTCCTGGACCCCATTCAGAATACTATCTTACATCCAAAGATCTGTCTCCTCAGGCTCCTCTTGACTGACAGTTTCCCACACTTTCTTTATTTTGGAAGACCGTGACAGCTTTGAGGCCTATTGGTTGGACATTTTCTAGAATCTCCCTTAACAAGGGATCTCCTGATTTTCTCACAATGATGATGGGATTATTAACTTTGGTAGGAAAGACTGTAACAAAGCCACTTTGAAATTAAAAGCACTAAAATGGTTTTGCTCCCCAACTTTTTGGCAACTGCTTTTCTGCATTCTGAGGACGGAAACTGAGAAGCTACCCCTGGCCCTGGTGGTACCAAGGAAACTAAGGCAGTGAAGGTTCTAACCAGGACAGCCTAGGTAAGTCCACATGTGTACGTTCCCTGCCTTGTCTCCCATGCACCCCTCTCCTCTATGAAAGGTGTTCACACCCGACCTCCCCAGAGATGGGAATCTGAGACAGGAATGGTCTCCTCTGTCTTCCTCAAAGCCAGCTTTGAGTAAGCCTATTTTCCTTCACCTACCTCCGTCTCCTGGGTTTTAGTGGAGCACCAAGCGCTAGAACCTTCTTTCCAGGTAACAAGACCAAAGAGGGCAGATGCCATTGTCATCTCACCATATCAAGGTTGTATGCTCATAATGCGACACCACCGTGGATGTTGACTTGATCCACCAGCTGAGACAGCGCTTCTTCACTCTAAAGTCACCCCTTCTCTTTCCCTTTCCATACCCTCCCTTGGAAGAAAGTCACAATGTGCAGTCCAAGGAAGGTAGGAGAGTGTTCCATTCCTGGGAGGGCTTACTATCTGTAGGAACCAGTTAGAATTCTCTATGAGAGTCTTATCTGTCCTCTTCCCCCTTTTAATCCATTCAGTAATTTATTTATATCAGAATGGACTTGTGGACACTGGATACCTACATATATCATACTTGGAGTTATCATCTAACATTATATTATCATGTTGTGATTGATAGTGTTCTCAACTTAGGGAGGCGCTAAGCAACTGTGTGAGATCCTAAGTCAAAAAAATAAAAGGGTTGGGGTTGTGGCTCAGGGGTTAAGCATTCCTGGGTTCAATCCCCAGTTGTTGTTTTTTTTTTTTTTAAAGAAAAAGAAGAAGGGAAAGAGGAAGAAGGAGAAATGGTGCCATTTTTCGAGGCAAGGAATTATCCAACTGAAAGCATTTCTGTTAACAAAGCTCATCATGAGGCGTGTCGGAGACAGGGTGTGAGAACTTGATAGACATTTGCTAAGTGTCTCCAAGGCTGAATGACCTGTTGCCTGTGCCTCCCACCTCTTTCAACTCTCCATCCAGATCCCCCCAGGAGCTCTGAGGAATGCGGTAGGAGCCTGAGGTCCCTCTGTCACCAGCCAAGGACTGACTCGGTTTCTATGGTTCTACCAGAACTCTCTAGAGCCATGGTTCTCAAATTAGGTAGAACCACACAGGAGATACGTAAGCAATGCCAATGTTTTAGACTCACTCCTTGAAGTTTATGATTCAGTAGGTTTTAGTTAGGGGCCAGGAATCTGCATTTTTAAAGTACTTCCCATGCGGCTCATGTTCCACCAGTTTGGAATCCCTGTTCCATAACAGAACAAGAAGGAAGACTGGAAGGACAATTTCCTGGCTTCCTGCAGCTCCTTGCTGGCTTGGCCAATTGCTCTGGAATGTGTGGTATGCACTTGTGTTTCAACTCTCCAACCTTCAATATTTCACGTGCAGCATACCCAACTCACAGTGCTAAGAGAAGAAACCCAGCATGGGAAATGTGTGATCACCTTCTCTAAAAGTTTGAATGGCTTAAAACTACAGGCTCAGAAGGACAGAACACAGAGTTCTGCTGTCACAGATGAGGATACCATCCCTACAAGTTGGAACAACATGTCTAAGCCTTCTTAATAGCTCCCCCATTCCCTAAGAGGGTACAGGGTCAAGATGACACTACTTTCCCAACTAGAAACAGGTTTTGAGGTGAGGGGTCCGGGAGAAGGGATTCACCTTCTTTGTCTTTCTTTTAAAGATGTTAATTGGAGGATGACAGATACAGTAGAGTGGGTTCATCTCCTTTTGGCATAGAAGAGAGAACAGTGGGGAGGAAAGTCCTTAGTTGTGATGAGCCAGAGACATTAGTCTCTAAGAATAGGGGAGTGGTGCAGCCGGAATCTGTTCAGCTCACCTCCATGGGAGAAATCCTTATTTTATTTTATTGGTATTGGGGATTGAACCCCGTACCCAGTACTCTTCCACTCAACTACTTCCCCAGTTCTTTTATTTATTTATTTATTTTATTTTGGGACAGGGTCACACTAAGTTACTAAGGCTGGCCTCGAACTTGCCATCCTTTGCCTCCGTCTCCCGGGTCACTAGGATCATAGGTGTGTGCAACCACAACAGCGCAGGAACCCATCTTTAAACGTCAGCAGGAAGGGATGAGGTTACACAGGAGTAGGAAAGGTCCATCAGTGCAGAGTGTAGAATCTCCTTCCTTGGAAGATTCAGATATCTTCTTGAGTCTTTGCCTGGAGGAAAAAGATAAGCAAGAAGGTGCCTTCTCCTCCCCTCCTATTTGGGGACTACGAGGCATCATTTGATGGTCACATGAGTAAACATATTCTTTTAAGAGGATGTTTTAGCTGTTGCTCTTGGTCAGCCCTCAGAGATCGAGATAAATCAGCAATGCTCATTTTACAAGTGAAGAGGTTGGGGCCCAGAGGGGGCAACTGACCCGCAGCTGGTCAGTGTCAGGGGTAGGTCTGTGCTCCAGGGATGACCTGCCCCTTCTTCCCAGGGAAGTTCTCTGCAGCTGGGGACAGAGACAGAGACACGAGTCCCACAGAGATAGGACTCGGCAGCTGGAGCACACCTAAGGCTCTAAAAGACAACAGCATTTATGTGTATAACTACGACACCCACTGGGTGCTGGACACCACTAGGTTTTTTTCTCACACTATTTCTTTTAACCACCCACATTATACATGATGAGCCTGACTCTGACCAGGCTGTGTAGACAGGCTGGAGTGACTGGCTTTTCAAACCATTTCCTAAAAATGCTGAGAATGTGCTATGCTGAATAAGCCTTGTCCCTTTAAACAAGTCCTGATTTCTGTTCACTATTTCCTGAACCCGAGAGAAGCACAAGCAGCGTTGGTCCCCCAGTGAGTCTGGGGCAGATCCCATTGCCTTTGGGAGGACCACGAGTCTATTCCAGCACCAGATTTAGACCCACAGGTGCTTCCTGTTCCTCCGGCCTGTAGGAGGACGGTTCAGGGGCCAACTGCTCAGGCAAAGGGATCCAGGTGTGCCAGTCTTTAATCACTTAGGGATTAGCTTGATAAGAATCTCATGCATGCCCATGCTGGCCCAGTGGAACCTCACCCTTCTATTAAGGGGCACACCCAAGCCAGGGAGGAATCCATACATTCTTGAATCCTTCTCAGGCAGGCAGGATGGTGAGGAAGTGCAAGAGCAGGTGAGACAGGAGTCCAGGAATGCACAGCCAGGTCCAGAGCGTCCTGGCCAGTTAGGGCCCTTCAATCCCCATCCAGCACATCTCTTCCCTAGAAGTTCACCAATAAAGAGCTTTCCCAAGCCCAGCTCTGATGCTCCAATCAAACCTCAGTCTGACCATCCACTAAAGACTTCAACTTGTTAAGTATCCAAATTAAGGCGATGAAGGCCACCTGACCTAGTAATTCTAAAATGAAAATCTGATCATCCCTTTCCCTCGCTTAAATGGTCGGGGATGGCCCATTGTGTCTGGTCAATTCGTTGTAAGGCAGCATGATCCCATTCTGAAATTAAATCATCTGTGTTCCTTCAATGCATAAAACAAGTAGAGCTATAATTACTCTGATTGCAGCAGAGAGGAAGCCAACCCAGACTCTCGTCTTCTGGGGCTCCCCCTTCTAGGTTGTCTGAATAGTCAAACATTAAAAATTGTGGTATGTTAAAATAGAACGTAAGTTTGTGGGACTCTCCTATGAGATGATATGAGGAAAGCAGAAAAGTATAGACGTTCATTGGATCAGACCAAGGGGAATGAGGGAAGGCAATGGGGATGGGAATAGGAAAGACAGGAGAATGAACTGGGCATAACTTCCTATGCTCAAATAGCAACACATGTCAGTGTAATGCCACATCATGTTCAACCACAAGAATGGGATCAAAATAGTAATGGGTTGCACCCCATGTATGTAAAATATGTCAAAATACACCCTCCTGTCATGTACATCTAAAAACAACCAATAAAAAGATGACATGAGAAAAAGAAGGAAATTAAAATTTATTTTCCATCTACTATCTGACAAAAACTATTTGCATTATGTAATACAAAAGGTCTATATGTTCTTATTGTTCATCTCATTTTACAGATTAATAAAAAGCAAAGCTCAAAACACATTAAATAACACGCCCATGATTCAAATACCAGTGCACTGACTCTGAGATCCTTATTCTTTCAGCTTTTACACCACATAAAGACTAAAGACGGGAAGGCTAATCGATAGTCCATGGTGCAGGCAAGGAGGGGGAATCCTACTGATTGATCCGGGGCAGTGAATCCTGTTGTCTGTAGGTGTGGCTGTCAGAAGGGCTGAAGTTGAGCCTCCTTTGGCAGCAGGTTCAAAGGAATATAATTTGGAAGCCATGAAACTATAGGCTAAAATCACCCAACCCAGCAAGGATAGCTCTTTATGTTTGGGTTCCCTCCTTCCTTTCTGTCAACCAGTGTCCCATCTCTTATTCTTATGCACCCAGTATTATGGGCACTCTCTGCTTCCAGAACAGACTACGCTCATTCCCGTCTCTGCCCAGAATGCCCTTCCCCGTCACTGCCTGGCCAGCTCCCGGAGACTCTCCCTCCACAGACACACCACCAGAGAGCAGGCACCGCTGTCCTCGGGCACCCGCCCCCTCCAGGCTGCTTCCCGTTCCTTGGTTCTCTGCATTGGCTCCACGTCTTCACGTCACATAAAATCTGGAAGCACATGGGTCTGGAATCAGGGCCCAGGCACTGGAATCATGGATATTCTGATGTGTCTGAGTCTGAGACACTTTTCATCTGTTAATGTGATTAACCATAAGAGGCTCGGAGGGCCAGTGTGCAATACTGCATGATGATGCAAACATATTTGATGGATGAGGGGTTGAGGATAAGTGTTAATGCTCTTCTTCCTTCCCTCAATGCCGGGTTTCTGATCTCATGACTAAAAGGCTCAGGGGTCACTCCAGTTGAACTGGGCTGACTGGGCTGCACGAAATAACCACGCAAGAGCCACAAATACCTTTTTCTTTGGGGTTGCTGTGACGGCTCCTCTGACCTTAAGGGTCCACAGGAACGGAGAGCAAGAGCACACGCTGACCCCTTTTATTGAGGAGAAGCTATTCAAATGAGGCAAGGGGTCAGGTTTCAGGGGGCTGAGTCTATCTTCATGATGTCCACTGTCAGCAGGTTGACTGACACCTGGGTAGGCCACACCCAAGGGCACAGTAAGAGAAGGGGACACACACAAGGCACTTCCATGGAAGATTCTATCCTAAACAGGGCAAGGGGTATATTACAAAGGAACAGGTGAGCGTAGCTTCACCCATGGGGCTGTAGCAAGACACACCCATGCACGAGACACCAACCCTCGAACCCAAGAAGGGTGTCACATTTCTGCTACTGAGCGCCTCAGCACCCAGCCAGGGAGTGTAACTCAGTCACATGTAAGGTTGGCCTCCCACACCTCAATTCATACCATTCCCTCAGATCAAAGAAATATAATACTCTTTGAATTCACAAAACCCTGCATCCAGTAGGCACTCAATAAACAAATTAATATCCTTAAAGTGATGTTTCCAAAGTCACTACAAGAAAGCTTTTGTCGGGATAAGTGATTTTTTTCATTATTTCAGTAATTCCTTGATTGTAATGTGTCCACATAATACAATGATGTTTTTCCGCCGTTTGAGATTACTCGTCGTGTTTCAGTATGCTCAGGGCAGGAAAGGGGACAGAATTTCACCATATTTACAGATTTGGGTTCCAATAGCTCACACTGCCAGTCACAAGAGGCACAATCAGGCAAGACTCACATAGGTTCATAGCAATCGGTTTGGACACAACAAAGCCAGATGTGAAGTACGTGACTTCCATTAACAAATGGGATGAACTGCATAGACTACAGTATAGGAAGTTCCCCCCTCACGGTGTGACTGACCTTCAGACCTTTCATGCCCTCACCTACTCACACACCAGCCACCATCTCTCCCCTCTCCATCAAGTCACCCCACCTCCAAGTGAAGTATTTTTAGAAAGAAGATCAAACTGGGATGAGTGTTAGCCCCCCTAGATGTCTGACGCCCATAAATGAAAGTAGACTGACTTGCAGACAGGCTTGAAATCTGGTCCAGCCTCCTCTGCAGCCCAGAGAGCCGAGCACAGCCAAGACCAGAGTCAAGCTCTCTGCAAAGCTGCATTGTAATGCTTTGGCTTCTGGTCGGCATGAATGACCGCGCCCCGGGGAGCAGCCTCCCACACCTGCCCTCAGTACCTGTGTGGGCCTGGCCTTCCAAGGAGCTCCCTCTCAGAGTGAAAGGAGCAAAGGCTTCAGCGTCCACCACCAGTTTTGGGGTCCTTCTACTACGCCAAGTATGGTGACCTGTGCTGAAGTTGGGGACGAAGAGCGACCCAGTGAACACCCAAGTGTCATCCAATCCAGAATGACAACTATTGAAAAGTAAACACGAGCATCGGGTTACAGGAATACAGGACACCACAGAAGCATTTTGTAGAAGAAATAAAACAATCGAGGTTGAAGATACAAGGATCCAGAGAAAAGGATCCTCCCCTCATAACCCAGGAAGTCTTAAAGGATGGTTAAGGCCCAAAGTGGGCTTCAAGCCAAAGCACCTCACATTTCACACTATTGCTCCGTGCAGTAGAGCCATATCCTCTGTCTAGGGGCAACGGACAGATAAGGCTTAGAAGGAAGTAGTATTGGGGGCCCAGCCAAGGTGGAGGATCATAATTCAGTGATGATTTCAACCTGCCAAGTCTTTTTAATTTTTTAAAATTTTCATAGCAGTTGGGTACAGTAGGGAGGATTTCACAAGGGTTGGGGTTTTGTCAGTCGGGCGCGTTGAAGTCAAAGGAGCAAGGAAGGTTGTGATATTGGCCACAGATTGACTGAAATGATGAGCCAAGGAAGTCCAATTGGGTGGGGAGTGGTGCCGCAGTCTGGCTGGGGCACATATCACAAGCCACTGAAGCAGGAACAAACTTTATTTCTGAACTCCACCAGCACACTTCACACACGCTCCCCGGGAACTCTCCCTAACGCCACGCGGCTCCTCCAGGAGCCAACAACCGGAAATCCCTCCTCCGGCACTTCCCCAACCAATGGGAACTCTCCGGGAATCCCCGCAAGAGCTCAAGTGGAACTCAACGGGGAACTCCGCCAGAACTCAAAAGTCATCATCTCAATGGCTCACTAGCATCACCTCTCAACCACTACTTCTGGCAAAAATGCCATGCGTCATCCCGGCTCGGCTGTGGCCCTCAACAGAGTGGCACAAAAGAAGGGGGCTGGTGGGCAGGGAGAGAGTAGATTCCCGGGAATGTAAGCAAGCAGGTTTGAAAAGAAGGGGCTGTGAACAGGAAAAGGTTCCTGGACTTGTGGTCTTAGGGTAAGGATTTACGGCTGCTGGTGCAGATGCTCATGTGTCAAGAGGAAGCAGTGGCGTTAGACCCTTTCCTCTCTGTGATGCCATCCTTGGTCAACACGTCAGGCACTTTGGGGTCTGAATCAGACACATGAGCCCCCAGTAGTGGCCTATGAGTGCTCAGATCATTGGTTCCCAATTTGTTGCTAAAACCGACAGAAACCCCGTCTGTGCCCTGGGCTGATGCAGCCTCTGTGGCCTGCTGGTCGGTCATACTTTGGATTCCTCCAGAAATCTAGATTTCAATCTCCAACCTCTGCCCCTGTAAACAGCCTTGTGAATCATGGTCTTTATATCTTTATGGGAAGATCTCTAGGGTTTGTGGAGGGAAGGGATGCTTTGGGAACAGACTCGTGAGGATCTGGTGGTGACCCAGAGTGATAAAGTGGTAGAATGACTGAGCTGGAGGAATGTGGGAAGTTGTGGTCACAAACACATGGTTAGCAAGCAGCTTTCATACCCTCCGTGGCTCCTTCCTTGAGCTGGGTGGAGAGCCCACGTATAAATAGGGTCTCCTCAGTTCCAGCACCTGCCCACGGTTAGGAAGACAAGGTAAGTGTGCTTCCTGATGCTATGGCAGTTTGGGGACAGCTGGGGCTGGCATGTTTCTGCTCAATGGGACAAGGCATCCCAGGACGGAGACAGTGAGAACTAACCGGTAATTTCAGGAAGACCAGGTGCATGGATATCTTCCAGGTGGTCTGAAAATTGCCATCCCAGAAGGGGTGAATGAAAACCAGAAACTGGAGTGGTAGAGTCATGGTGATGGGTACAAGCTATTGTTTTAGACAAGACTCAACTGCATAAAGCGGAGGCGTAGGAATAAGCAGATCCCATGATGCAAGAAAGAGAAAGAAAAAAAAGGAGATGATGGAGAGGGCTGGCATAACAGTGAGCCTGAGATAAAAATGCAGTGAATGCATAAATTAGAGAATATGATAAAAGCTCCCGTAAGACACTGGGAGTTACCCGGGGCCCTAAGCTGCTGCTTTGACAGTCAGGAGTCTGAGGAGAAACAGGCCAGATGGGAGAAGCGGGGAGCAAATTCTGGTTTACCCTCTGCTGGATTTCTCCTGGGCCAGGACAGCAGGATACAGCTACCAGAGGCAGATTTAACTGCAGAAGTTCAGTTTCTGCAGAAAAATATATTGATACAAATAACATTGATATTCACTGGAATTTTTAAAAACCTGTATTTTTAGGGTAACTGGACTTTCTCCAAGATGTCCTACCAGCAAAACCAGCAGAAGTACCAACTCTCTGCCAAGAGCCTCCCTAAATGTCCACCCAAGTGCCCGCCTCAGGCCCCTCAGGCTCCGGCCTCAGGCCCAGCTCCCTGCCCCTCTCCAGCCCCAGCCTCCTCCAGCTGTCCTCCCACCTGCTGCGTTTCTGGGTTTGGGGGCCACGGCTGCTGTCTCGGGTCTCACCGGTTTCCACGGCTTCCAGGAGTCTACCTGCCCGGGCCCCAGAACTCTGACTGCTGTGCGAATGAGTCCTCTGGATGTTCCAGCGGCTGCCACGGCTCTGGGGGCTGCAGTTGACCTGCGACCTTTGAGGAGCTGAGAAACCACAGCCAAGGACCAGCCTGAAAGACGGATGCCTTGGCTCACTCTTGTGCTGCTTCCTCCCTCTCCTCCTGAACTGGCTGTGCAGGCGATCTGCTCTTCCTCTTGCTGAGAACCTCGACCCTCCTGGCTGTGGTACTCCATCAAGGAGACCTGAAAGCAAGGGGAAACTCTGCTCCCCAAGCCTTCTCAGTGCAGAAATAAAGCTCTGCTCCCCTGGGCCCTGACTTCTGGGTATTTGTTGATTCCTTCATGGAGCCCACATTAACCTGGATCCTTTTTTTTTAATGTACTTTTTTATTCTGATTTGTCATATATGACAGCAGGATGCATTACAACTCATATTACACATACAGAGCACGGTTTTTCATCTCTGGTTGTACACAATGTAGAGTCCCACCATTCGTGTCTTCATACATGTATTAGGGTCATGATGCCCATCTCATTCCACCATCTTTCTTACCCCCTTCCCCCTCCCTTCCCCTCCCACCCCTCGGCCCTGTCTAGAGTTCCTCTGATCCTCCCATGCTCCCCCTCCCGACCCCACTATGAATCAGCCTCTTTATTTCAGAGAAAACGTTCAGCATTTGTTAATCTGGATTCTTTAAGCAGACCCCCATAGTGAGCCATTCAGATGGGAAATTCCTGTACAGACAGACCCAGGGTCTGAGTTTTTGGAGAGGGCTTTGAGAAGGAAAGATCCAGAGGGGAGCCATAGGGGGGTGCTTTCAATATACAGGTGACCCAATGGTCCTGCTGCTGCTGCACTTGCCACTGACACTGAGCCACTGTCCTGCTCATCAGGATACATTCTGCTTCCCAGACCCTTCTATTTGGGAGAATCTGCTCAAGGTGAAAAAAAAAATGACACAGGGGTACCTATAGTCAGATGCTCGTTTTAAAACCATGAAAAACACTCTCCTCCAGCCAATAGCCACATAACCGAGTCTCCCACTATTTCTTCGCGCCAGAGCCAGAATCAGGGAGAATCCACACAGTGGGCATTTAGCCCAGCTCCTGAGAGGCCTCAGTGCTAATATCCACCCTCTGTGGTTTCTTCTCTTCTGTTCAACAGGCTAAATGTCATGGCCTTGGGGCAACTTCTCAAGGCACCATCATTCCCAGCCCAACGTGGGCTGCAGTAAATATGCTTCTGCTCGCCCTCTGTGACTATGGTTCTTAAGCTCAGTATTGAGACACTCTGCTGCCCAGAAGTTTAGCAAGTGAGTAGTGGATGGACCTATGGACAGTACTCCAAAAATTACACATAACCCACAGCTCAGACTAACCAAAACACAGCTCCTGCCCACGTCCCACGTGGGTGGTGGGAAAAGGGTTTGGTGAAACAGACTGGCTGAAAAATAAAAGCTAAGAGAAATAAAATGGCAGAAAAACCACAGAACACAGAAAGTAGTTTCAACAGTGGGGCAGGACAGGCAAGCGGATCAGACAGATGGAGCATCTGGACCAAACGGGGCCTGCATCTGCCTTATTTATATTGGAAAACACCAAAGAGATTCTATAGAATGTTCTTCTCCAAAAAAGGTTAAAAGTGGGCTGTTCAGTTCCTAGTGGGTTATGCCCACCTCCAGAGCTACTATTGAGAAACCAGCCTCTACCTCAGAGCAAAGCCTGTCCAAGGAAGGGGGCGTGACCCTTGTCCTTGGAAAGACCCACAGAGCACTCCTAGGCCCATACCCACCCTGCTGAGTTGTTTATCTACAAATAGCGGGAGACATCTGCAGAGCCAGGTGTCCCTGATCTGTCAGGCTAGGTGGGGGCCCATAGCAACCCCCTAGCAGCCACCAATCAGCATGAGACAGGGGAAAATACTTGGGATGCCAGCGACCCCCTAGTAGTTTATATTGAGAAACCATGTAGTTCAGCACGTACCCACCTCGTGGTTTAAACCAACCAGTTCAAACGAATACCCCTCTTGTACTGACCAATCACCCCTACCCAACTTGTTCCCACCAGTGAATGTGCTAATCATGTTTTAGAGTTGTTATTTGATTTTCCCGCGGTGTGTGATGATTTGCTAAGAGATGCTATGATGTATGTGGGTCCCTGCCTTCCCCAGAGAGTGTATAAAACTGCTGCAAACCCTGGGCTCGGGGCCTCTCAGCGTCACCAGTTGCTGTGTGTGCGGAGGACCGAGCTAGCTCGCAATAAACACCTCTTTGCTGCTTACATCCATCTTGGTCTCTGGTGGTCTTTTGGGGGTCCCGAATTCGAGCATAACACTATGAGGAGCCTTCCTAGTGGAGCAGAGGGAAAGTCCAGTGCTTTGGGCGATCTATTGCTGTGGGAGAGTGTCATGCTCGAATTCAGTGTCCCCTTCTTTTTAAGCAGACAGAGGTGGAGTGATCCCTACAGTGCAGGGAAGGAAGAGGGAGTTCCCCAAAGCAAAAGGGGCTTCGGCAGCTGCTGGGAGTCCCTCGTCCCTCCTTTTACTTACAGGATCAGCTCCTCTGGTTAGGTCCGCCGACCCCAGGCACCAGGCATAGCTCCTGACTTTCCACTAGTCCGTAGTCGGCTCTCAAAAAGTTAACCCTCCACTTGCAGTTGTTTGGAGAGCTGGGCTTCCCCAAGAAAGCAGAGCGTGTGTGTGTGTGTGTGTGTGTGTGTGTGGTGGGGGGCTCCTCTAGAGTCCCCTCTGGGGTGCCAAAATTTGTGACTGGGAATTCGGTTCCTGTCCTGGAAGCCAATTAATGCCAATTTAATAACGAGGACAGGGTTTTGAGAAAAAGGAAAAGCAAGGTATCAAAGTTCTTAGGTCCCCAGCAGGCATTTCCCTCTGCAGTGGGTGCACTCAAGCCAACTACGGGAAGAAAAGAAAATGTTGCTTCCACCATTTAACAAAGGGGAGTAAAGTCTATCAAAGTTCTTTAAAACACAGAGAAAAGGGGTGTAAAAGGTGAGAACAGAAAAGCTGGCGGTTCTATTGACTTTTGGTCCCTTACAGGAGAAGCATACTAGGGACATTCTTAGGCTAAAATTTAGCTAAAGCTACCTCCACACATCTAAGGCAGACCGGAATTTGGGACACTGCATCTGTCCAAAGTAAAACAATGCCATCACACTTAACAAAAGACACAGATTCCCTTTTCAGATTGTCGACAAAAACGGAAATGGAGTGCTGGCCCCAAGCCAACTGGGGCCTTCCCTTCAGACAAACAGATTGGGGGAGCATCCCCCTCAGATTGGGTCTGACCCCAGAATTCGCAGCGCGTCGTGGATTGCTACCCACAAACCAAAAGCAGAGGCGGACGGAGGATCCGTCAGCTACAAAATACTTTACCGAATACTTCACAAAATACTTTACTAAAGGCAATCCACTCAGAACCCAGAAGGGGCTGGGGACGTCTCCCACAAACCCTGTCAGCTGCGTCCACCTGGACCTTTTGCCAACCACCCAACACAGAACCAGAACCTGCAGGCAACCAGAGTACAGAAAACTACAGATCAGCAATACCTTCACTTACCGGCCGGGTTTTCAGCACCTCTCGATCGGGGTGTCTGGGTAGGCTTATAAGGGGGATCCCGGACGAGCCCTTATATGTTATGCTAGAATTTGGGACCCACAAAAGACCACCAGAGACCAAGATCCATGTAGCAGCAAAAAGATGTTTATTGTGGGGCTAGCTCAGTCCTCCGCGCCCACGCGCACACACACAGCAACTGGTGATGCTGAGAGGCCCCCAGCCCTGGGTTTGCAGCAGTTTTATACACTCTCTGGGGAAGGCAGGGACTTCACCTACATCATAGCATCTCTTAGCAAATCATCACACACCGTGGGAAAATCATAAAACAACTCTAAAACATGATTAGCACATTCACTGGCGGGAACAAGTTGGGTAAGGGTGATTGGTCAGTACAAGAGGGGAATTCGTTTGAACTGATTGGTTTAAGCCACAAGGGGAATACTTGCTGAACTACATTGTTTCCCATCATGTTATCAACCACCATAAACTACTGGGAGGGTCATCTGGCATCCCAGGTATTTCCCTGTCTCCTGCCGATTGGTGGCTGCTAGGGGGCTGCTATGGGCCCTCATCTAGCCTGACTGAGTCAGGGACACCTGGCTCCACAGATCTCTCCTGTTATTTGCAGACAAACAACTCAGCAGGGTGGGTATGTGCCTAGGAGTGCTCTATGGGTCTTTCCAAGAACAAGGGTCACGCCTCCTTCCTTGGACAGGCTTTGCTCTGAGGTAGAGCTGGTTTTTCAAGAGCCAGGGAAAGTTCTCAATGCCAGGCCCCTCTCTCCCTGGCTACCATGCTGAGAGAAGATCCTCATGTATTCCAAGGATGGCTTCCCGCACACAGCTATTAAAACATCTGGGTTCACGCAGTAATCCAGCTCACACCAGATTGCCATCTATCAAGTGTGTCCTGGCAGGAGTGAAATTGGGGACTGCTGTCTGTCATTCTCTGGGCCTCAAATAAGTCACAAAAAGGCATGATTGGCCTGGGGCACTCAGTGTAGGAGAGCCCAGAGGGCAACCTTGACCACCACACTTGACATCCTAACACTCAATCCCAGGAGGACTTGCAGGTCAGTGGTTTTCAACCTGGGACAAAAGGGACAGTAGGAGTCCACAGAGGTATTTTCCTGTGTGAGTGTGAGTGTGTGTGTGTGTGTGTGTAAATACTGTAACACTATTTACTGTGCTTACTCAAAAACGTTAAATCACAGGCAATCGATAGTTCCTTGGAGGTCTCCTGGTGTTCCAGGTTAGACTGGGCAGTGTGTCCAGCTAGACGACACCAGAGTAAAAATTTTATAACACCTCTGTGGGACACCACCCACAAATTATTTGAGCATCTTCACTTGGCCTGAGCCAGGAAGAGTGAGGTTTTGCATTGCAAGCCATTTTGTGGCCCTTCCCTCTCAATGGGTTGCACAATGCACCTGACCTCTCTTCGCTCTTGGAGGAAGCCCACTGTCATTGGGGTGTAACCCATTGGAAACTGGACAGCCTACCTCCTACCTTAATAGGTGAAAAAAATTCTGTGGAAAACCTTTGATGTTTCCCCCATCAGTGAAGCAAACTCTGGCTCCCACTCTCTTTTTCCATGTGCAAGCTTGACCCCTCAGGTCAAAGAGCCCTCCCATTACTGCTTTCTAAAATTACCTCCTGTGTCCTGTGATTTCTTTGATGCTTTCTCTTTCTTAGCTTTATTTTGCAGCCAGACTACTCCACGGAAGAGGAACCTTCACTTCCACCTGAGCCTGCTCCATAAAAGGGGGGGGACGTGGGCTGGATTTGGCGCCTGGAACAGCGATCCTCATTGCATGGAATCAAGGTACCTAGTGGGTGTTTGGCCCTCTCTTGCAGGAAAAGCATGATTATGGTTTAAAATTTTGTGACCTGAAGTATTCAAGTATGGTGGATGGAAATATTTTGGGTGAAAATATTGTTGATTTAGCATGTTGTGGGTTGGTATTTTGAGGGTAGGAGGAGAAAGGAAAGATTTCTTTTATCATGGGACTTTAGGCATGGGGAACCCTCTGTCTTCAGAAAAAGAAATTTATTTTGCAATTCTGAAGACTGTAATCAAACCTAAGCGTAAAGACGTAAAAAGAGCCCAGCTCACTCAGTTCTTAAAAACGATTAGGGAAATATGTCTGTGGTTTTGTGAGGAGGAATCACTTGATTTGCACATTTGGGAGAAGCTTGATAAAGAATTATTTGCAAGATGCATTGCAGCTGACCTGCCTAAAAGTACAATTGAAAATGTAGAAAGAATTTGGGCTGCAATAGAGATGTATTTATATTCAAACCAAGATATTGTCAATGGTCTTCAGGAGACTTACTTATGGGCCTTAGAAATCAGTTAAAAGCCTCAGACCTGGCAGACAGCTTGCCCAGCTCCTGGGATTTCTGTGTCAGCAGGTGACCTGATGCACCCAAGGCAGGAGGTGGAACACCTAAGATTTGTAACTCTTAAAACTCAGAGGAAAGTGAAAGGAAAGGATCTAGGAGACGGGCAAGCGAGAAATGAAAGACAGAGACCAGGCAGAGATACACACGAGAGCTTATTTGTCAGAGATGATACAGATAAAGGCCATCTCTCAATAGACGGAGAGAGGCAACACAGTCTTGGGGTTCAGGACCTTTATGGGGCAGCCTCAGGGATTAGAGTCCGGCAGGTCCTAATACAGGCGATGAAGGGGGAGGGGCGGGGTTGGTATGTGTGAGTCGTGAGCCTTTCTCAGAAATGCCCTGGGGTGGGAAAGCAAAACTTTTTCTTAAGATGCTAAGCAAGGACCTTACAGAAAATCTCAGGGCAGAATCTAAGCCTGTTTCATTCTTAGCAAGTCAAAGTCAGGGAATTGAGCCGCGGACGCACAAACATAATTCATCATTTGAGACCTGTGCTGGGCAGGGAAACAGCCCAGACCAAAGTACTTCCGAAGAGAGACCCAGGAAGATGGGGGAGGGGCCCCACTGGGGGGATTTGGAGGAAGGGTCTCAGTCAGAGGAGGAGTCTGGGTTGGAAGTAGACCTCTGCAATTTGCATTGAAATGGCCCTGCTCCAGCGATCCACCCTCTCCCTCGGGGAAGATGGAGGCTTTGTCTCCCATCTGGCCACTGCAAACCTTTCTCTGCTCCAAAGTGGTCTCAGAACTGCCTTACAGGAGGGAGAAGGTATTTCAGGATTTAAATTATTTCCGATTTTTGAGCAGATAAATGAGAAGAACGGACGTTTGCGAGTTCCTGCTGCCTTTCCTTTTAAAAAATTAAAAAAGAGTTAAAATTTGCTTGCTCCACGTATGGCCCAAACTTACCCTTTCTTCGAAGCCTTAGAGAATCCATCAGTAGTGAGGCTCTGCCGCCGCAGGACTGGGTCACCCTAAAGTGTGCCTTACCTGGAGGTGACTACTCACTGTGGAGACCTAATTGGAAGGATTTTTGCTCAGGGCAAGCAGAAACTAACAGAAGACGTGGGATTGATATTCCCGTAGAGACGTTGACCGGGACAGGACAATTTACTGATTCGGAACAGCAGTTCAACGGTGGTTTGCAAACTCATAATCAGATGCGTGCACGTGCCAGAACGGGGTGGAGGGATTTGCCCAATAAAGGAGAAAATACTTTAGATCTCAGTTAAATCCAGCCGGGCCCAGAGGAGAGTTTCCCGGATTTTGTGGTGTGTCCGTCTGTACCGGGCTGCAAGCTGCACGACAGGGGGTTCAAATGCCTCCAAGGCGCAGGTTGACAGCCAGCTTTTGAAAATGCTAATGAAGTCTGCCAAGAAATAACCACATCTGAAGAAGGGGACTGGGTCCGGTTTTATCCGCCTTTGCCTTTGTTCCCACGTGGGTCCAAGGCATCTACAAGGTCTCACTGTCGCTGTCGCCTTAAAGCAGGCTCTACGAAGGCCACCAAAGTAAAACAGCTGCGGGAAAGTTGGGCGCGATGGCGAGGGACTGTAGATGACCACAGAGACAAAGAAATTCGGGGGTCTGCAGACGCGCCTTTGGAGGGGCGACCCGAGGCAGGGGAAGCCACGTGTCCTAAACCGCCCCCTCCGGCTTGGCGGCAGGGAATCTGGAGGCGGGGCCAACCCCAGCCCCACCCAACAGCTGGGTGTGACATTTGGCTCAGGAGGAGGAGCCAACGGCCCCAGGGCCTCCTCATTCTGTGTGGCCCAGCCTCCTTACACCAGGCCCAAACTTAGGGTTCACCTGGGACACTTTCAGCTCTGGAGCCCGAAGCTTGTAGCTCCATCCCGCCTCAGAATTCATAGTAACTCCAGAAATGGCCCCAGATTGATCCCTACAGGGATTTACTGGCCACTGCCACCAGACAAGATCCGATTAATATTGGGAAGAAGCAGTCTGACTCAGAAAGGAATCCAGGTATTACTGGGTGTTACTGATACACATTTTGATGGGGGAATTAAGATTATGGTTCAAACAAAATTCTATTATTCGGCTTTCTCCAAGGGATACCATTGCACAGATGATTTTTTTTTTTTTTTTTTTTTTTTTGCTTTGCTGTTCCGCAGGGAAGGTTTAGCAGATGGACCAGGCAGAATCCTGATTTCCAGGTCCCCAGAAAGAGCACACTGGGCTCAATTGATTGAGCAAGAGCGCCCTCTATTGAATCTTAAAATCAACCATGAAAGTTTGAGAGGCAAACCAGATACAAGAGCGGATCAATGAGTCATTTCCAGCAGGTTTTGGCCCCCAAATTGGCCTTTGCATACTACACCTGCCAGAAGGGATGGGTCAGATCTCTCAGCCTGCTCAGAGTGACCAGTACCTCTAAGGGGAAGATAGGGTGGCAGTACAGGACTCTTTAAACCCTATGTCCTTGATACTTTGCCAGTAAATCTATGGGGGCGGGATATTTTAAGTAGCTAGGAGTGTACTAAAAACTCATAATTCCATGGTGTCACCTCAGATGCTTAATCAAGGGTCTATTTCTACTAAAGGAGTAAAAGGAAATCAACAAGAAGGGTCTTTACCTCTGACTCAGTCTTGTCAATGAAGACAACTTAATTTAATTCACCCAATAACAATTTTTAATGGGGGCACTGATTTCTTCCCTGTCCCAAAAAAGAGCAGAAAAACTTAACTGGCTTGCCCCTGTCAGGGGAAAAACTACAAATAACCAATGTTTTAGTTCAAGAACAACTTCAAGCTGGTCATGTACAGCTAACTCTTAGTCCTTGGAATACTTCAGTTTTGTGGTTAAGAAAACATCTGGCAAATGGAGAATTTTACAAGATCTTAGAGCAATTAATCATATTATGGAAACTATGGGAGCCTTACAGCCTGGGATTCCTTCTCCTACAGCCATCCCCCTTGATTATCATTTAATGGTAATACATTTAAAAGATTTTTTTCATTATATATACCATTGCATCCAGATGGTTGTAAGAGATTTGCTTTTAGCATCCCAGCTATAAATTTCAAAGAGCCAATTAAAATATATTGTTGGAAGGTTTTACCTCAAGGAATGTGTAAAATCCCAATGCTTTGTCAGAATTTTGTACACAGGCTATTTCTCCTATAAGAAAATAATTCCCTGATGCATATATTATCCATTACACAGATGACATTCTTTTGGCTCATGCTAGTTCAGGTGTACTTTTGAAAATTTTTGCTCAATTAGAAAGTTCACTTACTGCAATGGATCTATGCATAGCACCTGAAAAGATAGAAAAGACTTCTCCTTTTCAATATTTAGGTAATGTAATTGAAGGATGCATAATTCATCCACAAAATCTACAATTAAGAGTTGATGGTTTACTTACTCATAATAACTTTCAAAAATTACTAGGTGTTATCAATTGGCTGCAACCAAGTCTAAAACTAACCACTGCAGATTTGAGTCCTCTGTTTCAGAATTTGAAGGGAGATCCTTCTCCAACTTCTCCTGGGTAATTTATTACAGAAGCAAGGATTGCCTTAACAAAGGTTGAATCTACCATTAAGACTGCACAGCTTATTAGAATTAATCCACAGGAGCCTACATAACACTTCCTACTGTTCATATCCCGACAGGAGCAATATGGCAATCATTGGGAATTACCGAATGGCTCCAACTAGCCCATTCTCCTCAAAACTCATTGACTCCATTTCATAACTTTATTGCTCAGCCAGTTATTAAAGGAAGAATACAAGTTTTGCAGATGGTTGGATCAGAACCTAATATTATTGTTACCCCTTTTTCTACTCAACAGCATGATTGGCTTTGGCAATCTTCCAATACTTGGCAAATAGCTTTTGCTAACTTCCCTAGTCAAATAGAAAGCCATGACCCTCGAGATAAAAATCATTCAGTTTGCTCTTGTAACTACATTTATTTTTCCCCAAATTGTATGTGCTCAACCAATAGTTGGAGCACTAACAATATTTACTGATGGATCAAACTCAGATTTCTATAGCCATGCTCATATGGGATAATACAGACACCATATTCTTCCGCACAACTAACAGAACTTCAAGCTCTCGTTTGTGCTTCAGTTCATTTTGCAAATGAGCCAATCAATATTTATTCTGACAGTCTATGTGCCGTTGGAGTTACAAAAAGTATTGAAACACCGACTATTGGGAACACCATCGCGAGTTATGTAATTTGGGGCTGGGATTGTGGCTCAGCGGTAGAGCGCTCCCTAGCACAGGAGGGACCCGGGTTTGATACTCAGCACCACATAAAAAAAATAAAGGTATTGTATTGTGTCCATCTACACCTAAAAAAATAAATAAATATTTTTAAAAAGTTATATAACTTGTTTCATACTTTACAAAAGACAATTCAAATCTGTCATCATCTGTGTTTCATAGGCCATATGTGAGCACATTCTAACCTTTCAGGTCCTTTAGCATCAGGTAACGATAAGATCGATAAACTTGTTGCTGTTTGTCCACAAATGTCTTTATAAGATTGTGCACAAGCCTCGCAGTATATTTATCAAGTATAAAGTATTATTTATCTTATTTTTCAATATCAGTATGTACTTGAGCTACTATTCACTGCTATTGAATATTACACATTTTACTGTACAATTTTATCCCCCTTTGATGTGCCACTAAGAATATAAATTTGTGAGAACTTTGTTTTTTCTCACTTTAATGCAAGGAAGACTATTTTTATTTTCTGAACAAAATTAAATGTTTTCTTCCATTATTAAATTTTAAATATTAATTTTGCATATTTGAATGATTCTGAGAAATGTAGCTCCAGGAAAATGATATTCAAACTCCAAGAAATATGTGTAATTTTAGTTATTAATAAACTCTATACCCATATCACTATGCCAAATTTATGTAGAATGTAATAGAAGTGAAAAATAAATGTGTTTAGAGATGGGGACAATAATTAGAAATATTTCCTCTGTGAGTCATATTGGCCACCTCCCAGTGTTGTGTAGAGTCTTCTTTGGGAACCAAAATTGGCTTAAATAAAAGTAGCAATTACCAGAGCTAAATCCTCGGCAGACCCTGGAGGCCAATTAGTAATGTGGTTTATGAAGGACCAGATGTTGGATGTGTACCTGACCACAAGAGGGCAGTGGTGAGAACATCACAAGATTGGGGGTGGACGAGGCTATTCCACTTAGGGCAGTGTGGGCACCCTTCGTGTTCAAAACACTAGAAAAACTAGGGACAACAGGAACAGATCTCAATGTCATAAAGGCTAGCTATGCTAAGCCCCAGGCCAACATCATTCTAAATGGAGAAAAATTGAAGGCATTCCCTCGAAAAACTGGAACAAGACAGGGATGCCCTCTTTCTCCCCTTCTATTTAACATAGTTTTCGAAACACTGGCCAGAGCAATTAGACAGATGAAAGAAATTAAAGGGATACACATAGGAAAAGAATAACTCAAATTGTCACTATTTGCTGATGATGATTCTATACCTGAAGACCCTAAAAGTTCCACCAGAAAACTCTTAGAACTAGCAAATGAATTCAGCAAAGTAGCAGGATTTAAAATCAACACCCCAAAATCAAAGGCATTTCTGTATATCAGTGAAAAATCCTCAGAAATGGAAATGAGGATAACTACCTCATTTTCAATAGCCTCAAAATAAAATAAAATAAAATACTTGGGAATCAACTTAATGAAGGAGGTGAAAGACCTATATAATGAAAATTACAGAATCCTAAAGAAAGAAATCAAAGAAGACCTTGGAAGATGGAAATATCTACCTTGCTCTTCGATAGGCAGATTTAATATTATCAAAATGACCATATTTCCAAAAGCACTATACAGATTTAATGCAATTATGATTAAGATTCCAAAGACACTCCTCGTAGAAATAGAAAAGGCAGTCATGAAATTCATCTGGAAAAATAAGAGACACAGAATAGCTAAAAAAGTCCTTAGCAGGAAGAGTGAAGCAGGTGGCATCACTATACCAGATCTTAAACCATACTACAGAACAATAGTAACAAAAACAGCATGGTATTGGCACCAAAACAGACTGGTAGACCAATGGTATAGAATAGAGGACACAGAGACTAACCCACATAATTACAGTTTTCTTATATTAGTCAAAGATGCCAAAAACATGTACTGGAGAAAAGATAGCCTCTTCAACAAATGGTGCTGGGAAAACTGGAAATCCATATGCAACAAAATGAAATTAAACCCCTATCTCTCACCATGCACAAAACTCAACTCAAAATGGATTAAGAGACCCTGCGTTGTAGGAGGGAGATTAGTAGGCCCTAATCTCCATTGCCGCAGTCTGGCTGGGCACAAATGCCGCAGTCTGGCTGGGCACACAATCATGAGCCACCACACAGCTTGTAGATTCAAACAGCAACTCTTTATTCCCGAACTCACACCAGCCGTCTACAATCACGTTCTGGGAAATCCACGTTCTCTTCCCAAATCCACGTTCTCTCCCAAATTCACTTCCACTGGGCTTCTATCTCCCAAATATATTGTCTGAATCCTGTGAGAACTCAAGGGGAACTCAGGCAGCAGGATACGCCCTATTCCCAGCAGGAATAATCTTAAACCTTAAACCTGGAACCTAAACTGGGAACGCCCTAAACACGATTATCTTAAAACCGGGAACACCCTAATCTGCCTTGGTCCTTGAGCAAGGTCACGTACATTCAATGTCACTGCAACATGGGGTACGCTGGCAAGGAAATTGTCATACCTACTTGGCTAATGGCTCCCAGCACTCCATCATGTGGGATTAGGCCCCAACTTCCTTAATAAGACTCCTGTGGCACAAGAATTAAAATAAAGAATCAATAAATGAGACAGACTCAAACTAAAAAGTTTCTTCTCAGCAAAAGAAACAATCTGTCAGGTGAATAGAGAGCCTACATCTTGGGAGCAAATCTTTGCCCCTCACACATCAGATAGAGCACTAATCTCTAGGGTGTATAAAGAACTCAAAAAGTTAAACACCAAAAACAAACAAAAACCACCAAATAACCCAATTAATAAATGGGCCAAGGACCTGAAGAGACACTTCTCAGAAGATGATGTACAATCAATCAACAAATATATGAAAAAATGCTCATCATCACTTGCAATTAGAGAAATGCAAATCAAAACCACTGTAAGCTTTCTTCTCACTCCATTCAGAATGGCAGCTATTATGCATACAAACAACAATAAGTGTTGGCGAGGATGTGGGGAAAAGGCACACTCATACATTGCTGGTGGGACTGAAAATTGGTGCAGCCAATATGGAAAGCAGAATGGAGATTCCTTGGAAAATTGGGAATGGAACCACCATTTGACCCAGCTATCCCACTCCTCAGTCTATACCCAAAGGACTTAAAAACAGAATACAACAGGGACATAGCCACATCAATGTTTATAGCAGTACAATTCTCAGTAGCTAAACTGTGGAACCAACCTAGATGTCCTTCAGTGGATGAATGGATTAAAAAAAATGTGGCATATATACACAATGGAATATTACTCAGCAATAAAAGAGAATAAAATCATGGCATTTGCAGGTAAATGGATGGAGTTGGAGGAGATGACGCTAAGTGAAGTTAGCCAATCCCCCCAAAACACAAATGCTGAATGTTTTCTTTGATATAAGGAGGCTGATTCATAGTGGGACCGGGAAAGGGAGCATGGGAGGAACAGAGGAACTCTAGACAGGGCAGAGGGGTGGGAGGGGAAGGGAGGGGGCATGGGGTTAGAAATGATGGTGGAATGTGATGATCATTATTATCCAAAGTACATGTATGAAGACACGAATTGGTGTGGATATACTTTGTATACAAACAGAGATATGAAAAATTGTGCTCTCTATATGTAATAAGAACTGTAATGCATTCTGCTGTCATATATAAATTAAAAAATTTAAAGAAACTCTAGAAATATTCTATAATTTCAAAAGGGGGACCAATATTATAACACAACAACTAAAAACTATAAAAGAAAATATCTTAAGATGTGTTTATATAAAAACTAACATTTTCTATCTGACTGAAATCTAACAAAGTCAAGAACACACTGGAAGAAATTTTGCATATCATAGCACAAAAATGGGTTAATTTTCTAGTAAAGTATGAGAACTACAAATCAATAGTAAAATGATCAGTCATCCAATTTAATATTAGGTAAATTGTATAATCAGACAGTTACCAGAAAATGAAATACTGTGCCTCTCTAAATACAATAAGACGTAATTGAGCCAGACATGGTAGCAGATGCTTGTAATCACAGCCACTTGGGAGGCTGAAGTAGGAGGATCACAAGTTAAAGGCCAGCTTCAGCAACTTAGCTAGATCCTGTCTCAAAATAATTTTTTTTAAAGTGGGGGGGTCTGGGAATGTAGCTCAGTGGTAGAGTGCCCTTGGGTTCAATACCAAGTATCACAAAATAATAATAATAATAATAATAATAAAGATTGCTTAGTAATAGAAACTCAAACTACTTTGAGATACTATTCTTGTTTTTTTTTATTGTTTAATTGTCAATGGACCCTCATTTTATTTATTTATATGTGGTGCTGAGAATCACACCCAGTGCCTCACGCAAGCTAGGCAAGCGCTCTACCCCTGAGCCCCAGCCCCAGCCCCCGGGATACTATTCTTGACCTACCGATTGGCAGGGAGCAATGCACTAAATACCATATTGTGTGGATGAGTCTGTGAGGATGATGTGGGAAAACATCAGTGGTGTTTTTGTGGGAAAGTTAAATAGGACCCTTCTGTTAGATATCCACATGATAGTATCAAATAAGCGATTAGATGTGAAGGAGACATCTGGGGAGTAAGAAGGTGGCCAACGTCATGGACACATACGTGGCCCCTGTGGTGATGAGACTGAATAAACACCAGGAAAATGACAGGTGGAGAAGAGAAGGCAAGAAGGAAATACTACAATGTGCTACTATAGAACCAAGATGAAATGCCCACAGGCCCGGGCAGTACCACCCTCAGGTCTCAGCTACTTTAGGGTCCTTTTCTGCTTCTACCCTGGCCATCACCCTCCCGTGGGCAATGAGTGCTTAGTCCAACGTAAAGCTCTGAGATACAGTCCTCACCCAGATGTCCAGGACCCAGAAATCCCTGCCAAATGACCCCGATTGTCTCCTCCTTTTCCTTGTCCCCCCCACCCAAGACTGAACCCAGGGCCTTATATGTGCAGGCTGGGCAGGTGCTCTACCATGAGCTACATCCCCAGCCCACACAAGGTCCCGGGATTGCCTCTCGGTCCAGTCTCCCGAGACCTCATTCGGTCAACACCGTTCTCATCTCAACACCATCATGACGGGGTGGTTGGTGGCTTGAGGGGTCAGTGTTTGACCGGAACTTGGATGGTAAGAGCCTGGGTGTCCACACTCATGCATGTCTGAGGTCTCTCGTGGTGCAGGATGGGGCCAGAGCAGGAAGAGAGGTGGGCCACAGGGGTCTGGGGCCTCTGTTCTTTCGCTCCATGTCCTGCAAATGTCAAGGGAGGGCCTGCTTCCCAGAAGAGAAGTTCCTGTCCCTGTCTTACAGAGGCCTTGTAGAGGAAGAAGGGAGGGCGCGAGCATAACCAAAGGCCTCTCTTCCCACCGTACCGCTGACGGGGTTGACTGCCTTCAGAACCTCCCGTGTTCCAAGAGGTGAGCTAGACGCTGGGAATGTCATCAGAAATGGGACAGGCGTCCCAGTTTCTCCCCTGCCGAGAACTTTCCAGTGGTCCCCAATGTTCTCAGGATGTAATCCCAGCTCTTTCTTATCCATATAAAAGTCTTCGTCAATACACCTCTGCCTCCTTTTGAAGCTAACCCACTTCCTCTCCGTACTCCCCACTCTGCTTCAGCCACATTGGGCTTTCCCCCCAAATAGTCCTTTTCCACTCCAAATAGTGTTTTGTTTGTTTTTTTTTTAATTTCTAGGTGTGAAAAACGTCCTCTTGCAACCCTCCCCCACGTCCCACTTCCTTCTCTCTGATCGCCAAGTCTCAGCCTGAACATCCCCCTTTCCAGGAAGCATTAGGTCTCCATTTCTGACCCCGGGTGCCCCCAGGACATCATGCAGCTATTCCGGCATAATTCTAACTAAACAGCACTCAAGTTTTCTATTGACCTGCTTCTAGACTGAATTAGATTGTTGAGGATGCGAACCACATCTGTGGGTCTTATACCCTCTTGATTTATAAGACAAAGCACGGTAGACCTCAGGTACTCGATACAGATTGGGTGTACACTTTGGGTTTTTTGGTGCCAGTGCTTATGAGCTGGTTGAAGGGTTTTCTTTCAGGGAAGAAACCAGGAGTTGGGCCATTCAGCCAGCAGAGGGCGCGGGCGAGTCAGCCAGCTGGTCACAGGCCAGAGTCTTGGAGAATTGTGGTGTCACAGAGGCTTAGAATCTCAGGGTCTTGGCACTAGGGGGCAGGGGAGCTATTTGCTTCATTTGGCATCTGATAGTCATGGGCTCACTAGGCTGCTGAGGAGAATCCATCACCTATCTGCCAGAACCAATCACGGAAAGATCATCTCTGTGAGAAGCTGAGTATGGGAACTGTGAATTGAGAAGAGTGAAGAGCAGCGGCCAGTCCAGGTAGGGCCCAGGCGCCTGGACTGGGCTGCTCCCCGGGGCTCGTCCCTTGGCCCGTCCCTTACTTACTTACCGAGACCTGCCTGGGCCAGGCGGGCTGTGAGCTGGGAGAACGGCAGACAGCGAGGCAGAGGGAGGGTGTCTGCTGTGAAAGTCTGGAGGAGAAGTCAACAATTAGGAAAGGGCATCCCTACACAGTGTGGGCTCTCTAACGTTTACTATCAGGCGAAGATGCAGAGACAGGAACCAGAGACAGGGGAAGGCGCATTCAAAGACCCAGAGACGGGTGAGCAGAGTTCAGGAGCGATGCGCCCTGCGCCAGCCCAATAGGCATGAAAGACCAAGGCTGGAGGTGAGGGTGAGCGGCCAGGGCCCTATTCCATGGATTCTCACTGAAACCAGCAGTCAGACCTCCTAAGACAGGCCTCGCCCTGGGGCCACGTTGTCCCTCCTGGCTGCAGTGGACGAGCTGGACTCCGACGCTACCCTCCCTCTGGGTCATGGCACAACCTCCATATTTGGGACTTGGTTCTGGGATCCCAGAGGGGGGTGACTGTGGGCCCAGCCAAGAGCTTCCCTGGACAGCAGTTCTGGGGGCCCCGGTGCCACTGTACCTTGTGGTCTGAGAATTGCCCAGCCAAGACCCAGAAGGATGGACCCTAACAAGTGACAGTCAGGCTCCGAACTGCCCACTCAGGACGTTGACCTTCAGGCTAGAGAGAGATGAGGCCCAGACGTACGGAGGAGAGAAAGAAAAGACAGGAGCGTGCTAGAGACGAGGAGGCAGAAGGAGGAGTGAAGGAGGGGACGAGAGCCCACAGAGGAAAGAAGCCACAGAAAGCCAAACACTGAAGGGGGGGGCCACTCTCGCCTCTCCTCTCCCAGAGCCCGGTCTCAGGTCTGGCCCCCCAGGGAGTGGATTCAAACAGAAGGTGACGGATGCAGATACAGGGTTCCCTGCTCAGGCCACACCCCCAAACTCACTCTATGGTTGCAAGAGCTCCAAGTAGCTCACGTGGAAACACACACACACACACACACACACACACACACACCTTCTGTCAAACTGATTTGACACTGTCGAGGTCACAGACAGCACAGGACGCCTGGCCCTCCCTGACTCCCCTGTTCCTAGTTTGATGCTGATGTGTGTCTGCCCTGTATCTCACCATTGTTCCACCCGTCTTTCCTGCCCCACCCCCCGCCCGCCCAGGAAAGTCAGGTCGTTGCAGGGTAGATCTGCTACCTCAGCCTTCGATGGCATCTCTCATATTGGAGGGAGGGACTGGGCACTTGTCCCCACCCCCCAGCCCTTGCAGTCCTGCTTCACTGTCTTCCTCTTAAAACTGAAGCCCAAACCTCTTCCCGAGGGACAGAATGAATCCTGAAGACATGGGGTCGTAAGTGAATTAAAGCCAACACCCAAGAAGCCACTTTCCCCTTTAGGCTGGGAACGGCCCCTGGCCGGGTTCAGGCTGCGGCCACCCAGCCAAGGGTCTGACTGTGTGACGGTTCAGACCCAGGGGCAGAAGTCTTGCAAGTGACGCCTCCTTTCCTAATTTCTTTTCCTCTGGGGACTCTAGGACATGCAGGTACTGCAGGCCCTAAGGGAGTCACCCCAGCCTGTCCCCGCAGATAGCATCAAGGAGCACAGTTTGGCCTCCTTGACACAGGCCAGCGGACGGCCTCCCACAGAGAAAGCCCAAGATGGGGCTCCACTGTTCAGAAAGCAGAGTGGCAGGGGCCGGGCTGGGCTGGGCCGCAGCTTGTCAGATGGAGTGACTTCTGCAGGGGTGGAAGCCTCAGCCCCAACTGACTCAATGGGACCCAGTTTGTCCAGCATGAACTGGATCAGATGAATCCCCGGATGAAAAGGTGTTGACTCTAAGTGCCTAACACCCACCGGTCCAGGACGGTCAGGCCTGGGCTCCTCTACAAAGTCACAGGGTTCTGGTAGCAAAGTGGGTCCTCTCACAGGCATCCTTCAGTGACCGCCTGGCTCAGGAATCCTCCACACTGTCAAGGAAGGGCTGCTCAGTGTCTGTCCCACGGGATGATGTGAACAGGGATTAGTTTCTGTCCCCAGGGGTCTCTCTCTCTCTCTGCATGACACAGAAGAGAACAGAAGGCAAGAGAAGATGGCTTCCTAAGCACGAGAATAGAGCAGGAAAGGTGTTAGCAGGCAGGACAGGATGGCAGAAGGATGTGGGGTAGGGAGTCAGCAGGCAGGACGGCGGGTGGCAGGAGGAGGCACAGGGTCCACTGGAACAGGAACAAGCACAGGCTCCACCACAAGGGAGTTAAACAGCCTTTGTCAGGAGCCTCTAGTTCTTCCTTGTTTGTACCTGTGAACAGACACGCGCACACGCGTGTGCACACACACACACACAGATACACAAGCATGCGTGCTTAGTGGAAAGCCCACAGTAGTGACTAGTTGAGTTTCAAAAACTTGTTTGGACTGAGGCTTTTTTCAAAAATCCCATGGGCGTCAGAGGCTGGCAAGTGGTTGAAACGTCACCTCTGAGGTTGCCACTCCAACTCCCGCACCATCCTCCTCCAGAGGTGACAGGACTCTGACAGCCCAGCACCTCGCCCACGTGGGGTGTGGCCTTGCGAGCTGTGCCTCCAACAGGGGCTACTCGCTCATTTTCTCCCCTCCCACATCTCCCCCAGGGCCAGACGACAGCCTCAGTCTCTATGTGAGTTCTGGCCGCTCGCTCTGACCCTCTGCCTTCTCTGGGGCTGTGACTTCACGTGCCATGAGAGGCAGAACCCAACAGGAGCTGCCTCAGGAGCCCCACATGGGGCCTAGGGCTCCGGACCCCGCGGGGAGGACTTGGAAATCACAGTGGGATTTCCCACAACCGTGTAGGCGGAGGGAAACAGAGTCGTTTGGGGGTTTTCTTACTCTCAAAAGGCTCAGAAAATTACAGAAGTGTCACACGGTTGAGTTGAGGACACCTAGAAGGTTCAGTGCCCCCTTATAAAAGAAGAAGGGAACCCCAGGAGAGCCGCCCCAGGCCTGTGGCCCAGAAGCTGCATAACTGGTCTGGAATCTCTTCTTTCCCTCCTCTCTTGCCCTTCACCCCGAGCAGCGGACGGCTTCCCACTGAGGTGCAGGAGAGAGCCCTGTATTGAGAACGGGCGCCATGGCTGGTGGCTCTGAGGATCCTATTGTACTCAGGTCCCCGGGCCACACTTGAAACCAGAATGATTGTATACTCTGCAGTGAGATGGAACCGGGCTGGGATCCACACCTAAGCCACTGAAGTCCATCTCTGAACTTTGGTGGTCCTCAGAGTGAACATGGAGAAAAATGGCCGCTTCCTAAGCTGGTAGCAGTCATTACTTCAGGTGTTTGTGGAGCACCTGAAACTTGACTCATCATCAGTCTGAGGGCCCCTTGTTCCAGATTTCAGGCAAATTTCTCGTATATTCTGGTCTTTTGATTCCTTACCTAGAAAACAGCCACCACCCAGTTAGGAGCACACACACTGGCCCGTGGGGAGGCCCAGGGTGGTGGGGAGGGCCATTGGCTCTGAGGGATGCGGCCCGGCTCTGCCCAGAGAGTGAGTCATCATCCTGAAGTGGGGTGTATGGGGGAGTCCAGGTAGAAGAAAGCAGAAGCGGACCCCAACTTTCTTTCTAATGAAAACGTTATTTTTTTCTTGTAGGACCTCCGAATCTAAGGAAGATGTGTGACCCACCTAAATACAGCCCATGCTGCCCACCCAAATCCCCCCCATGCTGCCCATCAAAACCCCCGTGCTGCCCTCAAAAACCCCAGTGTTGCCCACAGAAACCTCCATGTTGTCCCCAGAAACCGTGTTGCCCCCAGAAACCCCCATGCTGCCCACAGAAACCGTGCTGCCCCCAAAACCCGCCGTGCTGCATCCAGTCCAAGTGCTGCTGCGTGGAAGCCAGGCCCGAGAGCACTCACCTTAACGAGCAGACTTCGCCCGCACCATCTCCACCCCCGGAGAAGAATCCTGAACCTCAAGAGCAGCAGCAGCAGCAGCAGCCCCAAAGTCCACAAACTGGCTCCAAGCTAGGCTTCTGGGGACAGAAGAAGGCCAGCAAGTAGATTTTCCCTGGCGCCAGGACCATCGCTGACTAGATTGGGGGCTAGAACCGTCTTTAGAGAAGCTCTTTCCCAGCCGACCACCCACCTATCCTTTATTTCCCTTCTTCGCTCCCTCCCCTAAGGAGGCCCCCCAACTGGAAATGGTAGATTGAAAAGGCCCGAATCATCTTCCTAGTGATCTTAACTCTAGATAACAGAAATAAAAGAGCAACGCAAAGAAGGCTGCCTCCTCTTGTGCTCCTTGTCACTGGGAAGCCACGTCACCAGTCCAAGCATGTGTTTGGGGGCATATCCTGAAGGAATAAGGAGCTAGAAACCAGAGTCCAGAGCAAGACGGCGGCTGAGCCAGAGCTAGGGTGATGGCTGGTTCTGGTTTTCAAATGAAAGTCCTGCATTCCAAGAACCCCCTGAGTCCCAGGGAAAGGGTGTCATTGGTCACCCAAGAATCCCAAGGCCCTTGAGTCTTTGGGTAGCATATTTGTTTCCAGAATAAGCAAGGGTACATAAATCCACTGTAAAGATCATCAACGAGGTGGCACTTCAGGGACTCAGCAAAGCAAGGTTGACTGGCAGCAGGTGACAAAGCCTCCGACTTCTGCCCTGGCTTTGGGTCAGAGAGTACCAACCCTAGAATAAGTCATTCAACCTCTCTGAGGCTCTGTTTCCTCCTGGGCAGAAGGAAAATCATAGTACATACCTCTGAGTTTTATGAGAAGAGGAATGATTCGAGTTAAACAAGCAGTGAATATTCAACATGCGGTTCTTAAACATTTCCCTGCCACTAGGAACCTATTTCCCTCCAAAGAAGCCACTGTGCCCTAATAATTTGTCCCCAAACTTACCCCAGTTACTCTAAGTGGCCAGGTAGGAAAAAAAAAAAAAAAGATCAGCCTCATTCAACATATTTCCATTTTTACTGCTTGTTGATGTACAGTTGACACGTCACCCCACCAATTTTTCTAACACCTATTCAAATTTCCTCCCTTATGCCTGGGCTAGCCACCACTCACCAGAAAACAATGGATCTACTTTTTTGTTCCTGTACATCAGTTTGTGTTTTCAAGAATTTTATGTAACTGGAATAATACAATATGCACTTTTTTATGTTGAAAAGTTATTCGAAGATCTCTCCTCCTAAACATCACATAGATGAATTACTCAAAACTGCCATTTCTGTTTTGGTGGCCTCTAGGACCTACGGAAGTGATTTTCGAGTTCCTGGAATTTCAAACAAGGGGTCCCCTAATAACGGTGCACCAGTTGCCCCTAGGCATGGTGGTGCACACCTGCAATCCCAGGTACTCAGGAGGCTGAGACAGATGGTGGGAAGTTCAAGGCTAGCCTCAGAAACTTAGCAAAACCCTGTCTCAGAATATTTTAAAAGGGATCTGTGGATATAATTCAGTGGTAGAGTGCCCCTGGGTTCAATTCCCAGTAACTAACACACACACACACACACACACACACACACACAGCTCCAGTCACACACAAATACTCCCCATTTTGTTCAGTTTGTGGACAAAGTGCTTAAAACTGGAAGGATTTGTATCTCTAGAAAGATCATGTTGGAACTGGTATTTTTGCCCCTAGGAGATCAGTCATTTCTCCAAAAGTTTTGGTAAAAGTCAAGGTTCCGGATTTCAAAATGTAAAGTTCATGAAGCAGGGCAACGGGCCACTCTGTTTCTGTTCCTGGTGGTAGTGACTCTGGCTGGGTTCGACCCTGGAGAAGGGCAGACCCCCATCCTGTGGTGTGATCTTCCAAGGGAAGTGGGACAGGACACTGAGACTCCCCCCAGGGGCTGGCAGGCTGTGGGTGAGGTGGAGCTGAGAACAGGGCTCCTGGGAGGAATCTTTAGGGCAGCTTTGCTCTGGTCTTGCAGTGGCCGGCCCTAAAGATTGTCAAGTGTCCTCTCGGTGGTCTCCAGGAAGTCCGCGGCTGCTACAGTGGTTAGGGCGCTGTCCTTTTCCACAGCCCGCCGGGCAGCAGATGTCCGTCCTTGGCGCACAGCAGGCAACAGTAGGTGCGGGCCCCCCAGAGCTGTGACCCGCAGGATCCCCACGGCGCCTCACTCCAAGCCTTGCCCAGGGAAGTGGGTGGTGTCTCACCACACCCAGGCCAAACAGGGTGGGGGGCACTTTGGCAGAGCTGGACCCGAGGAGTCACACCCCATGGAAGGGCAGCAGAGAAAAGTCCTCCTGGCTCTCCTCTACTGGGCTCAGTGACCAAAGAGCCTTCCATTCGCAGCAGCAGAGCTGCAGGACCCTGGGGTCCCTGGCCAACTGGGAGACTCCAACCTTCCCCCAGGACCACAGCGCCCCGATCCAGGGCCCACTCTGCCACCCCAGGCAGCTCTCCCGTCTAGGCTGACCCTGGCGGGTGCTCTCACTGGGTCACAGGGAGTCCTCCCCGGCTCCTCCCAGTCCCTGCCAGCACCTGGCTTCCCTCACTCAGCAGCATTCTGTGGAGATTCAGACAAGTCGTTGCACGTATCAGATTGTTCACCCCTTTTTATTGCTGACTACTCAATACCCTCATTGTGTGGTGATGCCACATTTTGTTTAGATATTAACTTGCTGAGAGACATTTGATTCGTTTCCAGTGTTTGGTTATCACCAATAAATCTTCTATGGACAAATGTTTGGGGCCTATGCTTTAATTTCTCTTGAACAAAGTTTTAGGAATAAACGACTGTAAGGGTAAAATCACTCATGGAGGCGTATGTTTTACTTCTTAAGAAACCAAGCCAGGCTCGGTGGCTCACTCCAGTAATCCCGATAGCTCAGGAGTCCCAATAGCTAAGGCAGTTGGATCACAAGTTCAAGGCCAGCCTCAGCAACTTAGCAAGGCCCTAGGCAACTTAGTGAGACTCTGCCTCAAAAGGCTGGGGATGTGGCTCAGTGGTTCAGTTGTTAAGCGCCCCTGAGTTCAATTCCTGATATATAAAAAAAAAAAGAAGAGAAAAAGAAATCTTCCATCAATTTTCCAACATAGGAGGAGAGTCTCTGTGGTTGCACATTCTCCCCAGTGTGTGGGCTCTGTTATTCTAGTTGCAGACATTCTAACAAATAGATACTGGTATTTAATTGTGCTTTTACTTTGCATTTCCTTAATGGAAAATGCCTTGGAGCCTCTTTGTCTTTCATTATTTGCTTCCATCTTTGATAATATCAAATATTTCCTCCATTTCTTACTGAGTTGTCTGGTTCCTTATTACTGAATTTTGAGGATCCTTTATCAGTAAGTGATTTATACATATTTCCTCCAGACTGTGGCTTATCTTTTCATTTTCTCAACATTTTTTTCCATACAGCAGGAACACTTAATTTTGATACAGTCCAATTAATCAATTGTTTTTTTTTAAATGAATCTTACTTTTTGTGTCATATCTAAGAAATCTTTGCCTAATACTGGAACACAAAGATTTTCTCCTGTATTTTTTTGTGACAGTTGATTTCTCTACATGGTCAAAAGTATAGACAAAAGGCTTGCTGTGTGTTTGTTTTGAGCGAGTGAAGCATATGGACAACCAATTTTTCTGGCACTGTTTGTTAAAGACTATCTTTTCTCTATTCAGCTGCTTTTGCATCTTTGCCAAAAATATCTGGTCATATTTGCTTCAGTTTAACTCTGTTACAGTGATCCATTTATCTATGCTGACACTGACTTCTTCTTTACTGTAAGTTTATAGTAAATCTTAAAGTCAGGTAGTGTAAATCATCTAATTCTATTATTCTTCAAAATGACTTTAGCTATTCTAGGTTCTTCAAACATCTACATAAATATTTAGAATAAACTTTTCAATTTCTAATTTAAAAAATACCTGTTTGGATTTTAACTGGGATCAAATTAAATCTATGTATTAATTTTCATGGGGGATAGGGAATAAATATCTTTACAATATCAAATCTTTTGATTCATGAACATGAAAATTACATTTTTAATTTTATAGTTTTTGGTGAATGTTTGCATGCATTTGGCATAGTTTCCCTAAGTATTTCATATAGCTTGATCATGTGACATATGAAATTTTTAAACTTTGTTTCTAATAATTCAGTTATATAGAATATAATTGTTTTGCCCATTAACCTTGGGTATTGCTTATTAGTTTTTTATAGCTCTCATGTAAATGCCATAGAATTTTCTACTTGCCACCTAAGCACAGTTTTACTTCTTTCCTTTCAATCCAGATATGTTTATTTCTCTCCTGCCATTTGAGAATGTTCCTTATCTTTCTATTTGCTGAGAATTTTTAACAGAAATAGATGTTGGATTCTGTAAAACACATTTACTTCCATCTATTAAGATGATCATGTTTATCTTTTGTCTATTAATATGGTGAATCACATTGATTAATTTTTGAATATCAAAACAAACTTGCATTCCTCAAAGTAAACCCCATTTTATCAGGTTGTAGGAGCCTTTATTCTATTCTTGGATTTGACTTGCTTGCGAAAAGTTTACTACAAAATTTTGTTTCTATGTTGAGAGTCATTGGCCTTCTCTTTGATAGTTTTCTTTTCTGGGAATATCTTTCTCTTGTTTTGGTATCAAAGTAATGTTATTCTTGTATGATGAGAAGTAGTCCCTAACCTTCAGTTTCCAGGAGCAGTTTGTAGAGAATTGATACACTTTTTCTTTTGATTTAATCTTTGACCCATGGGTTGATTAGAAGTTCCTATTTATTTTCCAAGTGTTGGGAGATTTTCAAGAGATCCTTCTGTTACTAATTTGTAGTTTGATTGCTCATACTTTGTAAGACCTGCGTCTTCTTAAGTTAATCAAGACTTGTTTTATGTCTCAGGTTAGACTCTGCCTTGGTGGAAGCTCCCTGTGTAGCTCAGAGCGCCTGCCGCTGTTGTTGGGTGGCATGTTCCACAAATGCCATTTGTGGAACATGCCAATTTGTCTGACAATCTAATTCAAGTCTTCTCTATTTGTGTGTGTTTTCTGGTCACTTGTTTTATCAAGTGTTAAGTGAGTAGCACCGAGATCTCCAAACATAATGGTGAATTCTACTTGCAATTCTAACAGTTGTTGGCTTCGTATATTTTGAAGTTCTCTTTTGTCCTAAAAGACTTCCTTCAATATTTTATATAGTTCAGAGTCACCTAGTATTAAATTACTTCAACTTTTAAATGTCTGGAAAAACAATCTTTATTCTTACCTTCATTTAAAAGTACATTTTGCTGGATGCAGAAGAGTGTCACCCGTGGTTTTCTGGTTGTTTTCTGCTTGTTTCCTTTCAGGGTGTTAAGGGTGCTGCTCCACTGTCTCCTGCTGCGCTGTTCCTGGTGAGAAATTAGCTCAAGGTTTTGTGCTCGCTTCTTTGTCTCTGAAACACGACACTCCTTGGGCCATGTGTATATTTTGCTATGGCTATTTTAATGATTTTATCCATTGTTTGAAGCGATTTTATCCTCATTTGCCTTGGTCTAATTTTCTTCGTGTTTCTTGTGCTTGGGTTTATTAATATGTTTGAATTTGTGGAGTTAGAAAGTCTCCATTTGAAAAATTTCAGTGACTTCCCATCTACTCCATCTCTCAGGGACTTTGATTGTTCTTATTTCAGACTATCTGAAATTCTCCCACACTCACTGATGTTTTATTCCTCTAAAGTCTTTTGTCTCCCCTGCTCCGTATTTTACGAGGATGATTTCTATCACTATGTTCTCAAGTTCACTACTGTTTTCCTCTGTAGTGTCTGATGCAGTATTGATCCCATTCGATGTATTTTTTTCAGACATGACAATTTGTGCTATAATTGTGTACAATGAATCAAAATGCTTTCTGTTGTCATATATACCTAATTAAAATAAATAAATTAAAGGACTTAAAAACAGCGTACTATAAGGACACAGCCACATCAATGTTTATATAAAGCAGCACAATTCACAATAGCTAAACTGTGGAACCAACCAAGATGCCCCTCAGTAGATGAATGGATAAAGAAAATGTGGTATATATACACAATGGAATATTACTCAGCATTGAAAGAGAATAAAACCGTGGCATTTGCAGGTAAATGGATAGAGCTGGAGAATCTAATGTTAAGTGAAGTTAGCCAATCCCCCCCAAAACAAACGCTGAATGTTTTCTCTGACATAAGGAGGCTGATTCATAATGGGGTTGGTAGGGAGCATGGGAGGAACAGATGAACTCTAGATAGAGCAAAGGGGAGGGAGGGGGCGGGGGGGAGGGAGGGGGCGGGGGGGAGGGAAGATGGTGGAATGCGATGGACATCATTACCCTAAGTACCTGTATGAAGACATGAATGGTGTGACTCTATGTTGTGTACAACCAGAGATATAAAAAATTGTGCTCTATATGTATAATATGAATTGTAATGCATTCTGCTGCCATATATAACAAATTAATCTAATAATAAAAATTAATTGGTCTTTAAATGGCTCAAATTTGCAAATAAATGAATCAGGAAGTGGAAAAACTGTTTTAAAAAGAGGCAATGGAGAATAAAAATGTTGACAAGTATATAAACACATCTAAGGTCTATGAAATAATAGTGACCAAATGAAACAATAGTGACAAAAACACTAGTAAAGGTATTAGACGTACAACTGAAATACTAGAAGCAATAGCATGTCAAAGAAGAGAAGGATGCTTAGAGATAAACATCCTACAGTCCTTATTTATCTTTTTATTTTTTTTTGAAAGGAAAGCAAAGGGTATTGTTTAATCTGCAAGATTACTGAACAGGATGCTTGCTAATTTAAAATAATTATGAAAACAGAAATAGAATCACTTGAAATACAACCTTGATCAGTTGCATAGACAACAGAAGAGGCAAACAATGAACAGAATACACAAAATAAGATTAAAGAATAAAGCCATCACAGGGTGTAATAGCAATAATGTGAATGGACTAAATTAAAGGCTGAGACTCAGATTTAAATCAATTGAAAGACTGATTTTTTTAATTAAAGAAAAAGGTGTTCACTGGAATACAGAAAGGTGGTCAGTCTCGTAAAAATCAAAGGAGGGAGATCTGCAGAACAGAGGACAGGGACTGAGTGAGGAAGAGGGATGGGGAAAGGGAATACTGGGGAATGATATTGGCCAAATGACATTGTCCTATCGTGTGCATCATTATGTACAACTATAGTGCACTGATAAGAATGTGGGGAGAAAAAGAAGCTAAGATCATCTAGGGGAAAATACGTTTGCATCTTTTGGACAGGAATGGACTCATTTCTTCAGTGAGTAATGAAGAAGGTGACACTGCACCTGCACGTTAAGCATGGTTCTAGGCATCCGCAAAGCAAGGAAACTAATAGAGTCAAGAGCCCCACCCCCATGAAGTTATATTCTGGTGAAGCCAGGACACAGCAAATGACATACATGCAAGTAGCAATGAGTGTTACAATGAGACCGAGAATATCGTGGAGTGGGGGTGGTCAGTTTTAGGTAGGGTGACTAGAGAAGCCCTCTCAGGGGAGTGACATTTGGATAGAGATCTGAATAACGTGGAGAAATAAGTCATGGGGCTATTTGCAGAAGAGCTCTCCAGGATCAGAGAACAAATAAGAATGTGCTTTGTCCTTGCTGTCCCCAAGCCCTCTCTTCACTGTCACTCTTGAATCCACTCCAATCTGGCTTGGTCCTCACCGCTGCCTTAGGTACCTTTGCCAAGATCGCCAATGGCCTCCATGCTGGTCAAATCCAATGGGCATTCCCAGTTCTTATCCTTTCTTTTGAAATACTTAATTAGCAAATTCCGATTGTATATGTCCAAAGATATGCAATGCAATCATTTGATATATATATATATATATATATATATATATATATACACATTGTGCAACAATTACAACATTCAAATTAATCAACACATCCATCACCACCCATATCATATCTTAGATAACCACAACTCGTTCATCCTATAAATGAAATTTTGTACTACGATCAGCGTCTCCTCATTTATCTCACTCCTAGCTCCAGTTCCCTCTGTTGTTCTATAAATTCGGCTTCTATAGATGCGATCTCGACAGCAGGTGCTCTAATTGCTCATTCTTCCTCCTCAGCAATTATCTCCACTTTTCTTCTAGGATGATACCCCATTATTCTGCTGTTCCTCTCAATTCACTGCCTGCTCTCTCTCATTTTTCTTAGTTCTCCTGACGTGTTCCTTCACATTTCCCGATTTCTTAATATTGGAGTGATTCAGGGGATACTCTGCACCTCTTCCCTTCTCACCCTTGAAGGTTTCATCCCAGCTCATGACTAAAGCACCGCACACTTGCTGATGAGTTCTGGATATACATCTACACCACGCACCTCTTTCTGAATTCAGGATCCTTACCTCTGCCCCCCTGATGACACGACTTGGATGTCTAACAGGCGTCTTAGACTTCTCCTGTCCCGGAACTCACTGATGCCCTTCCCCACCACACCAGCCCCTCCAGGGTCCTCCCTGCAACTGTTAATTGGTGACTCCCTCCTTACGGCCATTTGGGACAGAAACGTTCGAGTCATTGTTTGCTGCCCACTTACACCTTGTGCCTATCTGTTAGGAAATCTTCCTGGTTCTGTTGTCAGAACTCATCTACACTCTGAAAGCTTCTCCCCACCTCCGAGGCGACCGTGCTCATTCCGAGCCATCACTACATGTCTACAGTTGCCTCTCACCATTTTGCTTGCTTCCACTCCCGCCAGAAAGACCCTTTCAGAACTAAGTCCGATGATGTCACAGTTCTGTGGCTTCTCACCTCATTCACTGCAAAAACCAAAGCTGTCACACGACTTCCCTGCACTGTCCACCTCCACCCACTCCTGCAATCTCAGCTCATTCACCCATCCCCAGCAGCACCCGCCGCCTTCCCCGTTCCAGAACATTCTTGCCTCAGGGACATCGGCCCTGCTGCCACCTCTTCTGCCATTTATCCTCTTGCTGATTGCCTTGTTCTCTTAAGGGGCTTGCCGTGAGGACTTTCATGACTACCCCCTTAAAAATCCATGACATCTCCTGGATGGGACTGGAGAGCATCATGCTGAACAGACTCAGAAAGTCAACGCTGAATGTTTTCTTCCAAATATGAAAACTAGAGCGAGAGAGAGAAGAGACAAGGAATAAAAATAAAAGGGGGGGGAGACCCCTGAAAAGAGAAGGGAGACGATTATAACAGAGTAGGAAAAGGGCGGGAGAGGGAGGAGGAGGGGAGGGCTGTGGAAGTTCTGGGGAATGAAATCCACCAAATCACGCTGTGTCCACGTACGGGTAGACCACGATGCACATTGCTCATAGACAATTGTAATGTGCTGATTTAATAACATTAATAATGATAGAAGAGAGATCTGTTGAGTGGGGCCAGCCGATCAAGAGGGGAGGAGGGAAGGGAAGGTACTAGGTGAGGAGACTGATGGAGTTGTTATACCCATGTACAAATACGTCACGATGAATCCCACTATCGTGCATAATCACAGTGCGCCAATAGAAGTTTTAAATAAAGTTAATGGCATCTTTTGTAAGCCCTTCATAAAACTCTTTCCTGCTGCATTTTTCGACATAGGATTTCTTAACATTGGACGTGCTTTGTATTTCAGGTGTGTGTGTATCTTTCTTATGGTCCACCTCCCATCCTGGAATAAAGCTTCAGCTAAAAGGAATCTGCCTGTTTTGTTCCATGTTGTGTCCCTAGGACCTGAACAGATGCCCAGGAAGTCCTCAATGAACAGCTCCGGGGTGGGTGGGGGACATCAAGAGGGCAGGAGGTGGAATGCATTTACGGCAGAGAATGGAGTGCACCAGGGCACGGAGGTAAGTGAAGGCCCAGGCAGGAGACCTGCGGCCTGGGCCAGGGTCACCTTCCAGACTCTGCCGTTCTTTGTAGACCCAGAGTTGAACTCGGTGACTGTGCAGTCCCTCCCGCACCAGCATCCCCCAGCCTGGGTCCTAAGCGGGTGGGGAGGTGGTTCTGGGGCCACCAGGCCTGAGGAGACCAGGCGACCTGTACTGTAGGAGAGAGTGTGGGGGAGAGGAAGGGAGAGGCCAGAGCTGGGCAAGCCAGCACCTGCCTGCGAGAGGAAGCTTGGGCTCACCTTCTCCCCCCAGAGCACTCCAGCCTCTCTCTCCCCTTCCTGCCCACCCCACCCCAAGCAGGCTTTCTAGTAAAACCTGAACGGCAGGAACATAGCTTTTAGCTGCTCCAGCGGTTTCTAGCCTGCCTGTCTGCTGGCTTGAAGCTCTCCTGTCTTTCTGAATGACAGCTCTGGACTCCTGAGACGCACCAGGACGCGGGTATCTGACATGCTCCAAAGACATCTCTGTCTCAGTGGTGGACAGGGTGGCCTGGGAGCAGAGGCCCAAGCTTGATCTTGCTAGTTGTGGGTCCCCTGGCTGGCGATGGTGCTACCCCGAGCTCCGGCTCCTCCTCTGTCATGTGTAAAGGAGTAAATTAGAGAGTAAGGGAGGAGTGGGGGGCAAGGTGTCCGGTAACCGCAGGCTTGGAAGGTCGCTTTCCTTTGCATACACCCCTCCAAGGAGATGGCTCTTTGCCCTGCTTCTCTGCACAGCTACATCCATGCAGGGTCCCGTAGAGTGCTCACTTGTCATGCCATTGGACTGTACCCCTCTCTGTTTCTGTACCTGTCTCTTCATTAGATGGAGAGTTCTAGAAGAGCAGAAGCACAGTCCATTCTAAGGGTGGAACTTCTTAGGGTCAGGGTTTCCAGCTCCCTGTCCGACTGGAAAGATCGCCTGGGCCCTCCCCAGCACCATGTCCCACCGGGGCCCCAAGACTTGTGTTTGCTGTGTCGTCATGGTAACCTGGTTTGACGGGAAGTGTGTGAGGGGGGAGGAAAGGATGGGCACGATGTTCCGTCCTGCATCAGACCAACTCATCTGGATGTCAGGAGCAGTCAGACAGCTTCGTGACAAACAGTCCACCAATACAGAGAGGTCATAGAAAGAGCCATGCTGTGCTAGTTCACGGGGACCCTCCAGGGCCCACGCCAGGCAGGGAAATGCCAGAAACTGACCCATGTTGGTAAAATCGTCTCCTCCAGGACCAAACATGGTGCCCAGACCTCCTCACCACACACATGTGCCTGCACCTGAGTGGCCTCTGCAACCAGGAGCACTTTACAAAGCGATTCCGCCCCTCGGGGGGCAGCTGATGCAGGGTCACCCTAACTATCAGAGGAGGGCTGGGGAGGGGTGATGATCCAGGACCTGGGCCGAGTCCCGGGTACCCCTGCTTTGCTCCTCTGACACGCGGACACTTCTGAGGGAAGTGTGTGGCTGAACTCGGTCCCTTAGCTGCCTTCTTGTTCTGTGACTGCCCCTTGTCTCCTTCTGAAGTGTCCTCGCCTTTGCCCTTTGGGTGTCCCATACCCAAAGGCCCTGCCACTCTTTCTGTCTGTCCTCCATCACACCATGCCCCTCACTCCTGCCTTCCTGTCCTTGCACAAACCCCGGCGAATGGTTACCCCCATTCCATGTGCCTGGCAGAACCCCTTTGGTCCGTCTGTGACTCAGATGTTGAGACTGGCTGTGCACTCCTAACTCTGTTACCTGGATTCATTTTCCATGTCTGATTTTATCTCAAACTTCTGCCACTCCTCTGCCCACATGCCTCCCACCAGGCCCTCCATGTCCCTTCATGCTGTAGGGATGCAAAGCCATTTTAATTCCTCCATAAGTCCCCCATGTGGGAGCCCAACCTGTCCACGTGGGGCCTCGATAGAACACAGAGTGACACAGGTGACAGAGGCTCTCATGCTGAGCTGAATCATCACCTGACGCCCAGCAGCAGGCAGACTAAAGGGAGGAACAAATGGGAAGTCTGGTGACCTGGCTTCTACCCCACTGTGCTCCCACACACTGTGTGACTGTGAGGACTCACATTTTTCAGTGGCAAATGAGAAAGTTAAAGTTGATGATCTCTGAAGATCTTCCAACTTTAAAACTCTATCTTCTGGCATTTTAAACACTGCAAACATTTGCCAAGACTCCCAACAATGAAAAAGTCAGTTCCCTGAGTACGACCTATATGCTAAGCACATGTATTACTGTCCCCAAGTCACAGAACTCTAAGGAAGCATTTATGTGCCCCTCTTTGCAAAGAAATTCAGGATCACAGAGCTGAAGTGTCCAGGTAGTAAAATGTGCTGGTGGGATTCAAACTCAGGCCTGTCTGACTTCGATGCCAGGGGCCTATCGCTGAATAGTAACACTCTTCCAAACTGTATTATGCTGAAATAAATTTAAATGCCAGAATGATCCAGGAAGTGGAGCTCTCCATTGCCAGGACCAATGAGGATCATTCCCACGGTATTGTTTGCTGATGAGAGCTACAGAGAACTGGTGCTTCCTCTAGGAAACTCTAGCTGGAGTGAATAATTGACTCACAGGAATGGAGGATGTCTTGAACTCACGTAGAGAACCCACTCAGCCATCAGGTGCTCGAGAACCTGGGAAGGAGACTCACTGTTGAGCACTCACATCCTCCCTGCAGAGTCTGACACCTGTCTGTCATGAAGGATGAACCCCAGTGGAGGGGACTAGGCTGTCTTAAGAAGCTGCTCCACTCGAAACCACTTGGAGGTAGGGACCGTGATTTATATCCACCACTATCTCCAGCACCTTGCACACAACAGGCACTCAGTAAGCACTGGTTGAATGAACACGTCAGCCATGTCCACAGCTTCATCTTGGGGTTAGTTTTTAGACAAGCATGCCATCTTTTTAAAAATGGAGGCAAAATCCACTTACCGTAAAATTAACCATTTTAAAGTGAATGACTCAGTGGTGTCCAGTACATTCGCATCTTGTACAATCACCAACTCGACCTGCACAGTACTCTCATGATGCAGTGGCTGTCCCTTTTACCCTCCCTGGTTCTGGTAACCGTCAACCTGCTTTCTGTTGTTATGCATTTATCTATTTTTGAATTAAAACCATTTTCCATTGTTTTATTTATGTGTTTCGTCCATGCTGGGCAAGCACACCACCACGGCACTGCATCCCCAGACGTCAATCATCATGAACAATAATCAGAGAGGGAGATGAAGGAGCTCCCATACCCACAGCAGTGTGGGGCAGTTCCCGTGTATTCTCTTCCACCTCTTCCATCTCAGCCATTCTGTTGTACAGAAAATCAGCCACAAACAATAGGGTTTCTCCAACAATGTGATCACGGGGGAGGACACTCCTTTCACCTGGAGGACAGCCTACTGAGAAGGCCCTTTTCTCCCCCACAAAGAGCTATGCCTGTCTTTGGTCCTCTTGCTGCCATCAAGGGCAAAACTTTAACTGTCCTTCCACAGCTGCTGGGCCCAAGAGAAAGGGCCAGTGGAGATGGAAAGTGAGAACCACAATTCAACAGGCCAAGGCGGGGCGGTCAGAGGAAGAGGGAAGAGAAGCAGCAGGTGGGTCTGGACAGGTCCGCCCAGAAGCTCAGAGAGCATTCTGTCTCTGGACAGATTCCTGGTCCCATCCCTCCCCCTTGCTTATTCTCTCCTGGGCAGCAAATGAGCCCAAAGAACAGTAAAGAGCCAAGGTCAGGCTCAGGAGGCCGCAGAGTCAGGAAAGCAGCGTCTGAGCCTTGTGGGAAGACAGAGGGCAAGCTGGAGGCGACGGAGGAGGCGGGAGACAGTGTCCCGGACAGGAGGACGCCCGGGGAGGGAGGGAAGGTTAAGTGACCTCAGAGTCGAGGGGCATCGCCACACAGGGAAACAGACCAGTGTGGCTACCCAAGATGAGAACACGAGATCTCCTGCCCCGGTTCCCTTCCCAGGGCCATGTATCACCACCCCGTACGTGCTGAGAGCTAGCCCCAACATCTCTCCCAACAGGGCCGCGGCTTGCTCTCACCAACCTCTTCTTCACCCAAAAGTTAACTCACAGTTCACATCGGCTTCCCCACTCAGGGCAGAGAGAAAGCAGCCAGTCTCTGCCTCTGGGAGAGAAAGAGCCATGACCTACTTGGGCTGGGGCAGAGCTGGGTCAAGGCCTTCCCGTGTGTTTGGAGTATGAGCTCACCCTCATTACACCGGGCGGGGGCTGGACAGTTACCTGGACTCATCATGAGGCCTATGAGGTCATTCACACAGGCACTGAGGAGACCTGCCCCGTATCCACGCATCCCCACTCCTAAATGGGGCCACCCAAGGGCAGCCTATGGGGCCTCTGAGTCCTAGACTGGGGCTTCTCCGGCCCCCCCATCCCAGGCTGTCTCGCACCCTCCCCAACACTCCCCTTCCTTCAGCTCCATCCCCTGCCCTACTTCCCACATCCAGCTAGCCCAGTGGTCAAAGGCGCAGGCACACTATCTTCTCAAAGCTCTTATTATGCTGTGAATCAGAGGGAGGGAGGCAGATCTGGAAGATACCGAGCCTCTGGAAACTCATAAGACTGGTGTGACTTCTTTGAGCCAGGTCTGCTGTGCTGTCACTGACTGTCCTGAGCTGGGGAGCGGCAGATTCCTCCCATGTGAGGTCAGCTGCAGAGAACAAGGGCATGGGTGCCCACGGGAAGGGGCTCGGTTAGTTCTCAAGTGAGGTGGAGGCCACTTTCCCTGCCCCAGAAAGTGGCCCAGCGGAGGTTCTATGGGAGAGATGGTGTGAGACCCCAGCAGACTCAGGGAATAGAGGGGACTTGAGGAAAAGGGAGCTTTGGGGGACAGAGGACCCTGTGAGTCTTTCCAGACTGAGCCCCAGGAACATGGAAAATCAGCACTGCAAATGTAACTGCTTGGGGCTAGGAGGGAGGTGCTCAAAATCAGCCCCATTCATGAGGATTCTCTTCCCATTATTCTGACATTTCTTTATTTACTAGATTATAAAAAAGGAAGTTTAAGGAAATGAAGTTTTACCTAATAAGCTGTTAACTAACCATGAAGGACAAGTACAATTTGGTTTTGTTTCTACTCAAAAACACAAACACAAAGCTGTTTTAAAACTAAAATGTTAGGTAGCCGCACCTCCAGGCAGTGAGATACACTATTCAGCCATTCCTTTAACTGATATTGATAGAGCACTTGGCTGAAGTGGTGATTTGATAGGTTCTAGGGACATACTTGAAACATACCAGGTCTACCTCTGCCCTTCGATGCTTAATTTTCTAATTGAAAAGATTCACAATGGGCTGAGGTTGTGGCTCAGCAGTAGAGCGCTTGCCTAGCACGGGTGAGGCCCTGGGTTCGATCTTCAGCACCACATAAAAATAAATAAATAAAATAAAGGTATTATGTCCAACTACAACTAAAAAAAAAAAATACTAAAAAAAGAAAAGATACATAATAACCAAGTGAACAAATGTAAGCAAAATAACTCTAGATTTTTATTAGTGAAATGAAGTGAACCAGGGTGGTCAGAGAAGATTCTCAGGCAGAGTCCAGCACGTACACTGAAGCTCAAAGGCACAGGATAACCAAATCCCTCGGCATAGGGAGGGCAGGTGCCTAGCCCCAGGGTGAGGACTGCTGTCCTCGTCCTGGGGACTGAGTCACCCAGCAAAGGGGGCAGTAAACCTGTCAAGGAGAGGTCAACCTGAGGTGAGAATCAGAAAGGGCAGAATTCAGGTTCCTGGGGACTTTTGATCAAGGCAGTGAATTCGAATTTTATCCTAAATGTCGGGGGTCACCATCAGCATTACAGAGGGACGTGCTCAAGTCCCCTCCCTACAAGATTTTTGAAGCTGTTTTTAGAGAAAGGTTTAGCTAAGGCAATACGTGATTAGGCTCTGCCCTTCACACGGTCCTGCAGTTCCGGAGGTAACTAGAGAAAGTGTTTGTGTTTTCACCATCTGTACATTGTTTCTACTTAACCCTATTTCCTTGCCTAGAGCGGTCCAGGCTCTGGAGTGCTTATGAGCACAGCAGCGTTGGGTACGAAGGCTGGCAGTTCTGGGGTTCAGCAGGAAGAGGTGTGGAAGACTTCTACTTGCCTCTCCCTGGCCTAGAGCCAGACCCCGAGTTGATTTCCCCACAGGAGGTGATTATAGATACATTATGAGACAGGGTGGTCTTGTGGCCCAGGGAAATGCCCCACAATCCTATCCCTTTATCAGAAGGGACTCTTCCACCCCAGACCCCAATCTGGATATCCCAGACACAAAACATTCCATCCCATACCCTTGGAAATGCACCCCTCACTCCAATAATGAGGATAAACTCATTTTACAGGGAGAGAAATTGATATGCAGAGGAGAAGTTTGGTGAAAGTCAAAAATCAATGGGACACCTTCCTCATCCTTCTCACCCCCCCTGTCCCCAGGTCAGATGGTCATCACAGGAGTAGCTGAACCCTGAGAACTCTCTGGCCAGAGAGGCACTCAGAAAAAGGGGCCCTGAGGGGTTTGCTGCTTAATGATGAGTCAGGGTAGGGGCTGGAGGAGGTTGACGGACTGGAGTGGTGAAACCAGTACGTCACCTCCACACTGGGAAGGCGGCAGGAGGGAATGGTATAAAGGGTGTGCTGGCCCCTGTGCAGCTCGCCACTCCACCAGAAGCCTCTGCCTCAGTCCCTGCTGTGAGCCTGGTGAGTATCAGCTGACGGGACGAGGGTTGGGACCTGGCTGGGAGAGGCCAGTCCAGGTGGGTGGGGCTGGACTCAGCTGGACTACATTTTATTCTAGGGGTCCCAAGTCACTGTGAGGAGGGAGATGGGCCAGGATTTAGAAATCCAGAGTGGATATCAATCCTCACATGTCTCATCTTTTCTTGGGAAAACATCTCCCCAGATTTATTTGTGTAAAAGATAAGTTAGGCAGAGGGAGTACAAGTCAATTTCTCTTCTACAACTCATCGGTTTAGACTGACCATGATTCTGCCTCCCTTATAGGGGAAGGGTGTTCTGGGGGGGGGTGCTTATGATTTTTATGCTGCACAAAGGGGAGACTTCAGAATGGGGAGAAATTTAAATTTGGAGAAACCCAGACAGAAAAGGGGAAGACAACCTAACTTAGAAGAACAAGACTTGATTAATAAGTTCCAAGTCTCGGTAACCTTCCAGTCACCCTCGTTTCCGACCCTAAGCACTGGGGCTATAGATAAAGTTCAGATGGTCAGGAAAGAGATGAGATCTGGAGTTGAATAGGCCAGCCGCTCATTTGACAGAGAGGAAATCTCCCATTCAGAGGTGCTCAGTGACTTACAGCTTTGCAGAGGGAGATGTATGCCCAGAACACATGGGTGACCCCAGGCTAACGCTGATGCCGTAACTTCTCAGTTCCGCTCCAGCACAAGCTATTGATGTTCCAGGACTCGGAGATCATCTCTAGAAGATATTTCTCCTCTAGTATCTTTCCTCTTGATGTGATATAATCCCAGAATTCATCTCTCACCCCTTAATCAGCTGAGGCTAGAGATAAGGGCACAGACAAGACTAGACAAAATTAATAAGTTAAATGGCAGCCAGCCCACACTTGCGTAACAGCTCTGGAGACATATTTCTTTGTTGGCTCTGGCCTGGGAATAAGGAGCCCCAAGGATAGCCTTTCCCTGCCCTTCCCAATCCCCACACTTAACTCTGCTGCTTCTGGGAAGGACAGTTTAAAGGAGACGGGAGAGTGCCCCGCCCAAGAGAAGGGGGGCTGAGAAGCCAAGCTCTGCTGGACACCTCTACTTCCTTGGCCTTCAGCCTGTCCCTCTGACCCTCTGTTTTTCAGGTTGACCTACCGTAGCTTCCAAGATGTCCCAGCAATACACACGGCCAGTGACGGTCCCTGCTACCCTCAGTGAGGAACTCCCCCAGACTGCTTCTCCTTCAGCCCTTACGGAGCAGGAGCAAATGAAGCAGCCGACATCCCTGCCTGCTCCGTGCCAGAAGGTGGCCTCTGAGTCCCCGGGGGAGGGCCCTTCCAAGCATAAGGAGGAGCACACGGCTCCCGTGAAGGGGCTGCCTGGGCAAGAGTGTGAGCAGCCGCAGCAAAGAGAGCCCCAGGGGCAGAAACTGCATCTGGGCCTGCAGCAGCGGGAGCACCAAGCACCTCAGCAGCAGGAAGTGCGCCTGGGACAGCAGCAGCAGGAGCAGCCCCAGGTGGAGGAGCTGCATCTGGGAAAGCAACACCAGCAGGAGCCACGGGGGCTGCACCTGGGACAGCAGCAGCAGGAGGAGCCACAGGAGCAGGAGCTGCATCTGGGACAGCAGCAGCAGGAGGAGCCACAGGAGCAGGAACCGCATCTGGGACAGCAGCAGCAGGAGGAGCCACAGGAGCAGGAACCGCATCTGGGAAAACAGCAACTGCAGCAGGGATCACAGAAGCAGGTGCTGCATGTGGGACAGCAGGAACCACAGGAGCCACAGGAGCAGGAGCTGCATCTGGGAAAGAAGCAGAAGGAGGAGCCACAGGAGCAGGAGCTGCATGTGGGACAGCAGAAACATCAGAAGCCACAGGAGCAGGAGCTGCATTTGGGGAAACAGCAGGAGGAGCCACAGGAGCAGGAGCCGCATCTGGGAAAACAGCAGCAGGAGGAGCCACAGGAGCAGGAACCGCATCTGGGACAGCAGCAGCAGGAGGAGCCACAGGAGCAGGAGCCGCATCTGGGACAGCAGCAGCAGGAGGAGCCACAGGAGCAGGAACCGCATCTGGGAAAACAGCAACTGCAGCAGGGATCACAGAAGCAGGTGCTGCATGTGAGACAGCAGGAACCACAGGAGCCACAGGAGCAGGAGCTGCATTTGGGGAAACAGCAGGAGGAGCCACAGGAGCAGGAGCTGCATGTGGGACAGCAGAAACATCAGAAGCCACAGGAACAGGAGCTGCATTTGGGGAAACAGCAGGAGGAGCCACAGGAGCAGGAGCTGAATCTGGGACAGCAGCAGCATCAGAAGCCACAGGAGCAGGAGCTGCATTTGGGCCGGCAGCAGCAGCAGGGCCAGCCACAGCATGAAGAACCCCAGGGAGCAAACATTCTGGAGCAAGAGGAAACACAAAGGGAGCAGCAGCCTAAGGAGCCTCTGCGGCAGGCTCAGGAACTGGAGCGCCTGGAGCCGCAGGAGGAGCATCTGCAGCAGCCCGCGTTGGTCCCAGGCCCTGGCCAGGCCCAGGAGCTGCAGCCAGTGCAGGCACAGAAGGGAGGGATTCCCGCGCCCTGCAGGGGAACAGCAGCAGAAGCAGGTGTCAACGTGACCCAACTTGAGTAGGAACCTGCAGTGTCCCGGGGGCCCACAGAGCCTCCTACACAGGGAGGGGGACACAGACGCACTTTCCTCTGCTCCCCTGGGGGCCACTCGTCGTGAACCTGCCTGCCTGGCCCTCTGCCTGTCTCCTTAGGGGCTGGGAGAGAGGAAGTCATACGCAGCACCCACCTCCAGGAGCCCAGTCCTGATCCTGGGCAACCCGAGCCTCTGCCTGAAGGACTGTCACTATTACACTAACCCTAAACTCACCCCGGACCATGACTGAGTCTGTGAGTGTGCACAGTCGTACCTAATAAACCCTGAGGTCCTCGGTCTCTCTGGCTGTTTCTCCTCTGTCCCTCACCACATAAAATCCTGTGAATGGGTCAGTGGCTGCAACTGACCCTCCCTTGTCCAATTCTCAAAGGAGGGCAAACATCTCGACTCTTTTTTTAAAATTTTATTTTACTCTGAGACCACCCACTGTGTGCGACAGTTTCTGAAAAAGACTCAAAACTCAGAGAAAAACAAAAAAACTACATCACACGTGCACCTAAAAGCGATACTTGCCCTTCAGGAGGAGCAGATGAATTCATTTTGGTGGTGGGGGAATCTACTTACCCCTGTCCAGTGCTGTCTTCCACTACCCATAGAGACCCCAGGCCTAACCCAGGGCAGAGCTCAGCCCTACGTTTTCCATCTTGATTTGACGCCTCACTATGGGAGGGGACTGGGAAGATGCCAGGCAGATTTGGAGCTCCGTCTGGATTCTGATTTCTTCCCTGGAAATAGCCCAAAGCTTTGCTTCTTGTGTTTTCAACACAGAACGTCCTCATGATTTCTAAGAGTCTAATGGACTGCCTACTTGGTTAATTTTTTTTTTTTTTTTTTTTAAGAAAAGCAATAGAAGCAGAATTGTAAGGTGAGGAGAGGAGACACTTCCGGGACTGGTCTCTGAAGAAAAGTGCCATTGTCCTTAGGGGAAGGGCAGGAGAAATATAGATCAGAAGTTGTGGCACCCTGGCTCCTGACACTTCTGAGCCTTGACTGCCATCAGTCACATTAGGACTTGGGGCTCTCTCCTTCCTGAGGCGAGCCCTGCCCCTAACCCTCCCGATGACTTGCCTTAACTATTTGGCCGTATCATCTCAGCAGGTTGTTCAGAGCTATTTTACCGCAGGCAAAGGCTGTATCAGGGATTTCCCCACTGAAGTGTCCGCAGGCACTCAAACTCCATGGATCTGAACAGTACTTAGAATTCCTCACTCCCAACCCAACCCCAAGCAAAGCTCACCATGTTTCCTGCTTAGGAATCCTGTCATCTGGTTAATGACGTCAGGATGGAGTCCTGCGCTCAGGCTGAGGTTTCTCCCCACCTCTGAGCTACTGCAACAGCCTTCAGGCTGGTCTCTCTCGCTCTCCGTATCCACACCCCCCGTGGTCTCCCCATCACAAGGGGTTCCTAAAATTCCTGCTGAACCTCATTACTCCTTGGGTCAGCCCACTGGCAGTGGTTCTCGTCCCTTAGATCATGGCAAAGCAGACTCGAGTTCTAAGAGTGAACTTGGATAGGACTGGGTGGGAAGATTGGGGTCACAGAAGTGATCAGAAGTGCCCCACATGTCCAACACGGACAGATTTCCTTTAAGTCGTAGGTGATGGCTGTTATTGTAATAGAAATTGCTTTTTTTGAAATTTTATTTTTAGCGTTTCATAGGTGTGTTATAATGATACACAATGGCAGGACTCATTATGACATATTGCATATGCACATGGCCTAATTTGATCAATTTCATTCCCCAGCACCATGACTCTCCTCCCCTGTTCCCTCCCCAGGATCCCCTTCCTCTACTCTACTGATTTCCCTTTTATTTTTTTAATTGGTATATTATAATTATACACAAAGTGGGATTCATTGTGATATATCCTACTTGCACATAGCATGATTTTTTTTTCTTTTTTATTCCCTGATACCTCCTTTTCCCCTCTCCTCCTCCCTCCCCCTGGATCCCTTCCTCCACCCTCCTGATCTCCCTTCTATTTTTGTGAGATCCAAAATCAATATGGAAGTTCCTCAAAAGTCTGGTAATGGAACCACCAGGCCACCCAGCTGTTTCACTCCTTTATATTTATCCACCAAATTAAAACCAGCATACTACATTGATACATGCATACAAAGGTTTACACTAGCCCAATTCACAATAGTCAAGTTAAGAAACCAGCCCAAGGTGCCTGTCAACAGATGAATGGATAATGAAAATGTGGTACACATGCACAATGGAGTTTTACTCAGCCCTAAAGAAGAATGAAATTGTGTTCTTTGCTGGTAAATGAATGGAACTGGAGAACATCATGCTAAGTGAAATAAGCCAGACTCAGAGAGTCCAGGGCTGACTGTGTCCTCACATGTGGAAGTTAGAAGAAATCCATAACACACTCTACTTTTTAGAACAATTTTGAATTTACAGAAAAGTTGAGAAGACAGTTGAGTTTCCATATTCTACACACGCACTTGTTCCTATTGTTAAAATCTGACATTAGTAGAGTTCATCTACATTTGTTACAATTGATAAAACAAAATTAGGGATTTTTCAAAATTATAATTAACTAAAGTTTGTGGTCTGTTCAGAATTCCTCAGTTCTTACCTAAGGTCCTTTTGCTATTTCCGTACCCACCCACGGCATGTCACAATATACCTAGTCATCTCCTGAGGCCCCTCTGTACTGTGTTGACTTCTCAGATTCCTCCACTATAAAGTTTCTCTCCTGCCACCCCTGCCCCCATTCTGTTTTCATTTGTTTTGTTTTTGTGGTGCTGGGGATTGAACCCAGGACCTTGTGCATCCCAGGTAAGTGCTCTACCAACTGAGCTATATCCCCAACCCTCCCTGCCCCCATTCTGTACTGAACTCTGAAAGAAGTCCTTATGCCAGGCTCAGAATGGTACTTAGAGCTCTCCATCATTGCAAATGGAGTCTCTATATACATTATTCGGAATTTCCCCTTATTTATTCATTCAATCATTTATCTAAGTCAGTGTGGATTCACAGATATTTATTTTGAACTTCGAGCTATAATCTAATTGTACTTCTATTTCGTTTCTTTCTTCCTTCCTTCCTTCCTTCCTTCCTTCCTTCCTTTCTTTCTATTTTCCAGTTTGGGCCATTGGGAGCTCTTTCCCATGTCCTTTGAAATACTTCCATCAATATGAATTTTTTAAGTTTTTCTTTTATTTTTTCTTCTCTTTCTTGGGAGTACTGGGGATTGAACGGATTGAACGGAGAGATGCTCAGCCATTGAGCTACCTCCTCAGCCCTTCTGATTTTTTTATCTTGTGATAGGGTCAGGCTAAGTTACCAAAACTGGCCTCAAACTTGCTGTCCTCCTGCCTCAGCCTCCCGAGTCACTAGCGTTACAGGGGTGCACCACCACTCTCAGCTAAAATAAATTTGTTGGTGTTGTTTTCCTTTGACTTTGCTTTGTGTTGTTGTTGTTGTTTGTTTGTTTCTGGCATTTCTTTACTGTCTGGTACTATAACAAGTTCCAGTTGATTTTGTACATTGCTGGCCCAGTCCTAAAAATCAGGACAATTTTCAAGGATTCCTGGTTCGGTGTATTGGAGAATGATATTAGAAACTACAATGTGGGCACTAGGTGTTTGTTACTACTGAGCAATCATTTCTTTGGGGCCTTTCAGTTGGCAAAGAAGTAGGTGTGTGGGTGTGGGTGTGTGTGTGTCTATATGTAACCACCTGTGACTATATTAAGTTAAGCATGAGTTCATACCAGTGTCTCCAACTGTAATCCATTACCACGTGGATCATTCCAGCCTCCTCCCTTTTCTTATCTGTAAATTCCCACTCCCATGGTGAGAACCTTGACTCCCACCATCTTCATAATTATTCATTTTACATCCATGCATACCAGAATCAGAATTGTCACTATAAGCCCCCTGAACCCAGGGGATAGCTTTAGCAACCAGAATCCAATGCTCAAGAGCAGCTTCTTTGCCTCCAGTCACTTAGGTCCATACCTTTCCTTCTACGGTGTCCGTGAGGTTGTTTCATACATTCACCACATAGTGATGTTTTCTTGTCACAGCACACATTCCTCCTTGATGTGCAGTGATACCTCACTGTTTTGATTTGTGGTTGCTGACAAATTGTGGTGAACATATTTTCATATGCATATCTTCCTTGCTGAGATTTCCAAATCTTTTGCTCATGGTTTAACATTAGTTGTTCATTTTCTTAATTGTTGAATTCTTAAATTTATTTGTATGCAAGGAGGTTCTGAGGTGTGTTTTACAAATATTTTCTTTCAGTTGTCGGCTTGCTTCTTTATTCTCTTAAAGGTGTCTTAAAAGCACAAGTTTTTAAGTTTAGTAAAGCCCAGCTGTGTTCGTCAGCTTTCTGTTGCTATGACAAACTGTCTAACAGAAGTCAGCTTAAAGGAGGGAAAGATTTACTTGGGTGAGAGTTTCGGAGCTTTCAGTCGGTGGTGGCTGGTTCCCTTGTGTCTGGGCCTGTGGAAGGCAGAGCACCAGGGGGAGGTCATGCTGGAGCAACACTGCTCAGTGCACAGAGGCCGGAAGCAGAGCCTAGGAGATCTCTTCAACTGTTTGAATCTTCCCTGATTTCTTTCATCAGACAATTGGAATTTTAGCATATAGATCCTGTACCCATTTTTTTCTTTTTCCTTATATTGGTTATTTTTAGTTATACATGATAATAGCATCAATTTTGATTTAATTATAAAAGCTGGAATATATTTTGTTCTAATCCAATCCCTAGTACCTTTCCTTCCCCTTTCCTCTCCCCACCTCCTACCCTCTTTCCTCTATAGATCTTTCCGCCATTTATCCATAGATATTTTTCTTAATTAATTTCTTGTGGATAGTGGGATTTTACCAATATATTCCCCCCTCTTTTTTTTGGTGCATGGCATTTTTAATTTCAAATACCAATTATTGTTCATTTGTGGAATATAGGCAAACAACCAACTTTTCTATATTAACTTTATATCCTGTGACCTTGCTATCATTGCTATTATCTGCAAATAAACAAGAAAGCCAGGATAATCCCTGTGGTGCCCTAATATCAGTGTCAATTCCCACTTTATGTTCAGTAGCCCTCAAAGGATTTGGGAGTAAAGCAGAGGCCTCCAGGAAAGATGGTGGCAGCAGTTCCGCAGCCAGTGTGGGTCACTGTTGAGAGCCACAGCCAAAGGGGCCCCAGCAAACTTCCAGCTGCCAGAAAACTTCCAGCTGCCAGATGATGATTGGCTCACAGTGGCCCCAGCAAACTTCTAGCTGCCAACTGATTGGCTCCTCTGCGGTGATGCTCATTGGGCTGTTTCCCCGCCCTTTCAGACCATGGAGCTGCTCATTGGGGGACTTTTTTTGGCTCCGCCCACATCACCCAGCCAATCGGCCTCAAGAGCAGGAGGAGTGGGGGAGGTGGAGAGGCTTGTGGGAAGCCGGTGGTGGCAGTTGGGCTCTGAGGGTTTTTCCTGAGGAGCTGTGTGGTGCAGAGTGTGTGTTCTAAAAATAAAGTTGGTTTCTTTTGACAAGTGGCTCCTGATTGTGCCCAGCCAGACTGCGGCATTTGGTGGGCCGCACGGGGAACGACTGAGGGTAAGTGATAAGGTAAACTGCTCGCCCCTGAGGGCAGGGCAAGAGGATGGGGAGCCATTTTAAAATTCTTCTTTTGTTTTGTTTCGATTCTGTTTTAAGTTGCCTGTCCCTGGAGATGGGTGAGACGGAAGAAAAACTGTTCACATCTGAGGAAAAACTATTTGCATCTGAGGAACAGATAGGGAGAAAGGACGGATGCACATTTCAGGAGGATAGAAAGGCTGTCATAATGATTCTTTGTTGTTCCATTTTTGTTTCATTCTGTTTCGGTTTTGTTTGGCGTTATCTTGTTGGGTTGTATTATAGTAGAAATATGGGATCAGAAATTAGTAAAAAACAAACCGAAAGAGTGTTAAGTAAATTGTTAGAGGAAGGAGGCACCCCAGTAAAATCAAGAGCAGTCAGGGCATACGTTGATACAATACAAAAATGTAGCCCATGGCTTTTTAAGGAGGAGTTGTTAAATATATCACAATGGAACCATCATGGTGAAGATTCAAAAAGAATAGAAAAGAAAAGCCCAGGGACTCTGCCAGTTGGCACATTGCCATTGTGGACGTTCGTATCTTGTTTGCTTAGTCCAAAGCCTTCAGTTCAGACAATGGTAGAGGAAGGAGAAGACATAAAAATTCAAGTAAAAGCGAAGGTCTCTTGAGCTAGTCAGACAGAGGAAGAAAGCTTAGAGCAGAAAAAGCCATCAGGGGAAAAGTTACAACAGGAGACTGCTACTAACACCTTTCTATCACCAGAGAGCGTAAGTGTCCAACCAACAGCGCCACCTCTACAGGAGACTGCTACTAACACCTTTCTATCACCAGAGGGCATAAGTGTCCAACCAACAGCGCCACCTCCATATGCTGGGAGGCCCCCAACTCCGCAGTTGATAGATGGGATCCTGAGACAGGACCTCAAGTATTAACATGCCCTGTATTTGAGGCAGGAGGGCAGCAAATTCACCGTGCTTTAAATTTCAAAACAGTGAAGCAGCTAAAAGAGGCTGTAACAACCTATGATCCTCAAGCATCCTTCACTGTAAGCATGGTCGAATCCATTACCAACTTGAACATGACGCCAGCAGATTGGGCTAATATGTGTAAAGCTGTGCTAAATGGAGGACAATACCTGTTATGGAAGGTTGCCAATGAGGAATTTTGCAAGGAGACGGCTAGGCGAAATGCAGCAGCTGGTTATCCTCAGAGAAATCTAGATATGTTGTTAGGAAAGGGACCTTATGAGGATTCAGTTTATGAGCAAGTGAATCGTTGGTGCAGAGAAGTCATTAGACCATGGAAACATGAAGATTTAAACACATATATTAAATTATGTAGAGACATTAATGAACAAGGGCAAGTCGTGGCAGCTGCAGTACAACAGGTTTTAGACGCCAGGCCAAAAACATGCTACAATTGTGAACAAACAGGACATTTTAAAAGGAATTGCCCCATAGGAGGAGGATTTAACAAAGCTAGGTATCAAAGGAGTAGAATACTGGGTATTTGCCCACGATGCCATAGAGGGAGACATTGGGCTAATGAATGCTGTTCTCAAACCACCATAGAGGGTACTCCGTTATTAAAAACCGGACAAGGACCAGGTGTTTACCCACGATATCATGGAGAAAGACATCGGGCTCCATTGCCAAAAAAATGGACAGGGGAGCCCAATGCTCTGGGGCCCAAGACCCCAAATATACGGAGCAATGGAGGAACCCAGCAACCCCATCAGGGTAGTTCCCAGGACACATTGTCCATTAGATCCCTCACTACACAAACCAGGGGAATCACAGGATTGGACATCTGCGCCTCCGCCAGAACAGTACTAACTCCAGAGATGGGAGTTCAAATCATTCCCACAGGGGTAAAAGGACCTCTTCCCAAAGGAACAGTAGGCTTATTATTGGGACGAAGTTCTTCTACTCTAAAAGGACTTATAATAAGTCCTGGGGTAACTGATCCTGATTATGAAGGTGAAATAAAAATTATAGCCAGTTCTCCAAAGGGTATGTCAGTAATTTCACCAGGAGATAGAATAGCACAGTTACTAATAATACCCAGCCTTCATGATAAATTTTCCAGTCGTACTGTAGAAAGAGGTTCCAGGGGATTAGGCTCCACAGGTGTAGATTGGGCTATGCTTTCTTTAAATTTAGATTCTTGCCCCATGCTAAAACTAAATATTCAAGGACATGTATTTAATGGGCTACTGGATACAGGTGCAGACCTTAGCATCATCTCTCGTCAAGAATGGCCAAAACAGTGGCCATTACAACAAGCCACTCAAACGCTTCGAGGCCTAGGAGTGGTGACTAATCCCCATAGAAGTGCAATGGTATTAGATTGGAAGGATCCTCAAGGATGTGAAGGAACTATACAGCCATATGTATTGGATCATCTTCCCGTAAATTTATGGGGACAAGATGTCCTAGATCAATTAGGTTTGACATTAACAAATAACATCAATCAAAATGCACCCACTATTATGGCTAGACAAGGTTTTAGGAAAGGAAAAAGATTAGAAAAACAAGAACAAGGTATAGCAGCACTAATACAAATAGATCAAGGAACAGACAGACATGGGTTGGATTTTCAGAAGGGGTCACTGAGACAATCAAAATTACTTGGAAATCAGAAAGACCAGTATGGGTTCCTCAGTGGCCCCTGACTAAAGAAAAGATACAAGCAGCCCATGACCTGGGCAAACAACAATTAGCAGAAGGACATATACAACCTTTTGTATCTCCCCATAATACTCCCATTTTTGTCATCAAAAAGAAATCTGGTAAATGGAGATTATTGCAAGATTTAAGAGCCATTAATAATGAGATGGTTATTATGGGACCTGCTCAATCGGGGATTCCTCAATAGTCTGCTTTGCCAAAAACCTGGTATATTTTAGTTATAGATATTAAAGATTGGTTTTTTTTTTTTCAATTCCAATTCATCCTGAGGATAGTCCACATTTTGCATTTACTATCCCTGCACTGAATCATGAAGGTCCTGATCAGAGATATGAATGGAAAGTACTCCCTCAAGGGATGGCTAACAGCCCAACTATGTGTCAAATTTATGTTAAGAAAGCAATCCAGCCACTTAGAAATCAAAATCCTGAACTACCAATATTTCACTATATGGATGATGTATTATTAGCACACAAAGATAAAAACACATTGCTAGAATGTTATGCCACACTTACAAACTTATTAAAAAATTATAATCTAGAGATAGCAATAGATAAAGTACAATTAAATTTTCCAATTAATTATTTAGGAGTTCTATTATCCTCAACCATGGTCCGTCCACCAAAAATTCAAATACGAGTAGATCAACTCAAATCGCTTAACGACTTTCAAAAGTTATTAGGAGACATAAATTGGATAAGGCCTTATCTAGGTATACCAACAGGAGAGTTGGGACCTTTATTTGATATCCTAAAAGGTCCATCAGATCCAAATTCACCCTGAATGTTAACGCCTGAAGCAAGAAAGGCATTAAAAATCATTGAAACATATATGGAAAATATGCATTTGGATAGAATTGATATAAGTTTGCCTTTATTATTTATTGTAATACCAACAAAAAATATTCCTACAGGAGTATTTTGGCAAGAAGGTCCATTATTATGGATACATTTATCTTATTCTCCTAACACTATTCTTACTAGGTATCCTGATGCTGTAGGACAATTAATACTCAAAGGAATAAGAGCAGCAAAGGGAGAGTTTGGAATTTCTCCCAATAAAATTATTACTCCATATACTATGGATCAAATTGATGAGTTAGCTAATGAGTTAAATACTTGGGCAATAATCATGTGCAAATCTAATGTTTCATTTGATAATCACTTACCATCTAATCCTTTGTTGTCTTTTTGGTCTTCGCATCCTGTAGTTTTTCCAAAAATGACAAGAAAAACACCTATCATGAATGCTCCAAATATATTCACTGATGGGTCAAATAATGGTACAGCAGCAGTAGTTACACCTGATCAAACTTTTACATTTTTAGTACTCAAACAATCAGCTCAAAAAGTAGAGCTTAATGCAGTATTACAAGCTTTTGTGATGTTTAAAGATTCTGTATTTAATTTATTTTCTGATAGTCAGTCTATAGTAAATGCTATAGTATCCCTTGAAGATGCTGGTAGGATTTCCCCTTCCTCTACTGTTTTCTCTTTGCTTTCCACTATACAAAGTCTAATCTGGGACAGAAAAGATCCATTCTTTATAGGACATATCAGGGCACATACAGGATTGCCTGGAGCCCTTAGTTTGGGCAATGATTTAGCAGATAAAACTACACATGACATACATATTTTCTCTACACTAGAAGAAGATACAAATTTTCATAAAAGGTTCCATGTCAATGCTAATACTTTACAAAAGCGTTTTAAAATAACTAAGGAACAAGCTAGACAAATAATAAAACAATGTCAAAATTGTGTGACCTTTTTACCACAAGTTAATCTTGGAGTCAATCCTAGAGGACTGATACCTAACCATATTTGGCAGATGGACATCACACACTTGCCAGAATTTGGAAAATTAAAATATTTGCATGTTACAGTTGATACTTCTTCTGGATTTTTGATGGGCTCCCTTCATGCCGGAGAAAAAACTAAAGATATTATAGTTCATTGCTTACAAAATTTTGCCACTTTGGGTGTTCCAAAACAGTTAAAAACAGATAATGGTCCTGGTTATACTTCTACCTCTTTTAAACAATTTTGCTCATAATTTGGCATTACTCATATAACAGGACTCCCATACAATCCTCAGGGACAAGGCATAGTTGAAAGAGCTCATCAAACTATTAAAATGTACTTATTAAAGCAAAAAGAGGGTATTGGGAAGGGGTATATATTCCCCAAAGATAAACTTAAAATAACCCTTTTTACTCTAAACTTTTAAATTTGGATTCATCAGGACTTAGTGCTGTGGAAAGGCATATGTGTCCAAAAAATGTACATAAGCCCAAGGTACTGTGGACGGATATTCTAACAGGACAATGGAAAGGTCCTGACCCAGTAATTGTCTGGAATCGGGGGTCTGTTTGTGTGTTTCCACAGGGAGAACAGCAGCCGATTTGGATTCCAGAGAGATTAACTAAAGCGATTTCTACAGACCAAAAAGAAGATGATTTGGTTCAAATCCATAACAGCTGATATCCAGAACTCCAGTTTGGCTACCCTTACATCTGCGACAGAACCAGGATGCTTTTTTCCAATATCTATTTTATTATTACCCTTTCCCACATCATGAAGTTCTATTTTGTTTTTTGAGCTCATACAGACCTAGGTTAATGTTTTGCTGATCAGTTCTATTTTTTGACTATAGAGATTTTAAACATTGCAATGGAGATTTCACCTGTAAAAAGTTATAAGGCCTTTACTATTATGTTATGTGTTGTATGTATTATATTATGTGTGCACACTTGTGTTTTATGTTGTATGTTTGTATGTACGTATGTCCATATATCATATATGATGAGCACTCATGAAAAAATTGATCCAAATATTTTTTTATTCACATGATATAAATGGCTTAATTTAAATTGGGTAAACAGCTGTTGAGGATTGTTTTAATATGTGAACAAAAACGGAGGTTAACAGATCTGTTTGTTTACTTTCACCTTTCTTTTTCATTATATTTAATAATTCTGTTCAAGATAATGTAAATTATTCAGAAAATTGTTTTCTTTTAGTGCCTTCTGGAATGTTATATAATTTTTTCTTTAGCCATTATTGCCAGAATTCCTATCTTCATCCCAGTGCCTGTGAAGACAAAGATAAAACCAATCTACAGCTTCTGCAATAGCTATCACTGAACTGCTTGCAGAACTTGCCTGGACTATGTATCACTTGTATGCATTGTGAACTCACTTGTATGCATTGTGAACTATCTGTTGGTGCAGCGACTTGTGGTAGTGTTGGGGTATTTTTGCTGATGGTGTCATCAGTGGTACAATTTTTCCAAAAGGAGCCATCAATTGGCTTGGTGTATCTTCCTCCCTTCTGCTTGTCATGGTCGTTCAGCTAAAATTTGGGGGCCAACAGAGGTGAGGCAAAGAACCTCACCCCCCCGCTGGTACAAAGACCTATCCACAGGTGTGGCTGTATACTGGACCGGTAGTCAATGACGGGTAAGATCCAATTGCAATGGTACCAACCTAAGACAGGAGGCTAACGCCTTGAGGTCAGCTCATCTGATGATGGGTAAGGACCATATGTACTATTGGACAACCTAAGGCAGGCACGGTCCCTAAGCCACATGCTTGTTGTTTAAACAGAGAGGGGCAAATATTGAGAGCCACAGCCGAAGGGGCCCCAGCAAACTTCCAGCTGCCAGCTGATTGGCTCCTCTGCGGTGATGCTCATTGGGCTGTTTCCCTGCCCTTTCAGACCATGGAGCTGCTCATTGGGGGACTTTTTTTGGCTCCACCCACGCAACCCAGCCAATCGGCCTCAAGAGCAGGAGGAGTGGGGGAGGTGGAGAGGCTTGTGGGAAGCTGGAGGTGGCAGTTGGGCTCTGAGGGTTTTCCTGAGGAGCTGTGTGGTGTGGTGTGTGTGGTTCTAAAAATAAAGTTCGTTTCTTTTGACAAGTGGCTCCTGAATTGTGCCCAGCCAGACTGTGGCAGGTCACAGAGCAGCTGCCTAAGAAAATGTCATCAAGTTTCCACAGGGACCATGGTTCCACAGGACCCTCTGGTTCTTGCAGAGCATAGTTTCTGGGAAACATTCAAAATTCAGCCAAGAAAGCTAATGGAGACCATTTGGTTACAGCCTACAACCACCTTTTTTAATTTAACTGTTTGGAGGATATCAAAAGTATATGTGTCCAAATGAGTGAAAATGTGAGCCTGTGTAATGAAGATTACACAAGAGAAACCGATTCTGAGGAGACTCTGGTTGAGGGCCCCCCAAAATATACACAATCTCTCCTGAAAGGGGAGAAGAAACCAACTTTCCCCCAAAAGAGAAATGTTCACTGTTGGTCTACAAGAACGCCAGAGGACTGAGGGTTGCTGACACCAATATTCAAACAAGTTCAAGGAAGGACAAGCAAGCCTTCAAGTTTTACAGGCAAAGGCAAAGGTATCAGAGGGTGTGAAGAAGGACCCTTGACTATGAGTAAAGAAGTCAAGTCTTGAATGGAGAGTGAACCAGAAGGAGCTTGCGGAGGGAAAGAACCTAATGCCACAATTTCACAAATCAGGACCCTCCCATTCATATAAGAAATATGTATTCACTGAAACTTCAGCCTTCAGCCAAGGTTACTGCTAGTTCCTTTTGGTATATCATATCATCTTCCCTCTGCAGGAGATCCCTTTAAACACTATCATGAAAGCCTCTGACTTATACATCATGTCTTAAGATAGTAAATGGATGACCTGAGTTGGTCCTATTTTTCTTTAAAACATCAAGAGTAGCCGGGTGCAGTGGTGCACACCTGTAATCCCAGAGACTCGGGAGGCTGAGGCAGGAGAATCGCAAGTTCAAACCCAGCCTCAGCAATTTAATTAGGCCCCGAGGAACTCAGCAAGACCCTGCCTCTAATAAAATATAAAAAAGGGCTGGGAATGTGGCTCAGTGGTTAAGTGCCCCTGGGTTCAATTCCTCATAGAAAAAAAAATCAAGAGTATTCAATCAACATCAACAAATTTCACTCTTTCGTTACTATTTCCTCCATACCTCTCAAATGGCAAAGCTATTTCATAAGCCTACAGCACTTCCACAAATTACCACAGGACATAGTACTTACAACACCACAACATGCCAAGACCCATCAAGGCTCCACGGTCACCAGGGAAGTGTTCTTGGTTTCTTTAGGTCAGTGAGCAAGCCAACGCAGGAATCTCATTAGAATTGGCTTCACAGAACCATAACTGATACCGAATGTCACGGCTTGGGTTCCGGGAAGCACTTCCTGACGTGAGAATTTATTTGCAAAGTAATTTATTAATCAGTGTTTCCAGGGTAAACTAGTAAGGTATAGAAGCAGCAGAAAGAGAAGGAGAAAAAATGTCAGTGTGGATTCCAGGCAGAGAGACATGCAGGTAGCTTGTGCTGATGTTTCCAGAGGACTCTGGAATGGAGGCTGAGCTTCAGACTGTACTGACCTGGAGCAGGAGAGCCAGGCCCTCATGACATGCCCACACCTGTAACTTATTGGCTAATGGCCACTCCAGGAAGTCATAAAATCCTAGGTGCTCTAGGCTTCCTGCATGTGGGGACACAACGGATCCCATTTCCCAGGTCAGCCACGTAAAGAACATGACAAATACGAACCATGGAGGCAAAACCTTACCAGAGCCTTGATGATGCTGAATGTCACCTCATTTAAATGAGCACACAGTTGCCCAAACTCGGACTGTGGCAAATAATATAATTTCCTTCCCCCCACCGCCCCCCAAAAATGCAAGGGAACAAAAGAAATGAACAGAACTATAGATTAAAATAAACTTAAGAGATACATAGATGTATTAACCAATAGCAATACATGTCCCTTATTTGATCTCAATTCAAATAGGCTAATACAAAATTAATGAATTTTTTGAGATGACTGAAAATGTGAACACTGAGTGGACATTTCATAATACAAATGTGTTTTCTGAAGATGGAACAAGATGGCGGCCAAGTAAGGTCTTCCAGGGATTGCCTCCCCACAGGAACATCCATTTGAACAGCTGTTCACACACCAAACTAACTTCACAATAGCTAAGGAAGCCAAGTGAGGAGCTATAGTCCTTAGTTTTAGAATAAGCATAAGAAAAAAATGGAGAAGGCAAAAAGAAAAGAGTTGCTTGTTCTACCCCTTTCCCAACTCCAAGCTGCCCAGCGTAAGGGGAAACACCTACTCCTTGGAGAAGGGAGAAGTAATTAAGTTCTGGCCTGGCGGTAGACTTGAAATCCATTACCTGGAGGGTCCCTCCACCCCTACCCCAGGGCTGGTACACGGAGACTGAATCACTGGAATTGCATTAACCAGGTGGCCAAGGGACTGCTTCCACCATCCTTCCCCCAACCTTGAGTGACAAAAGGGGGATAAGGAGCTACCTGCTTGGGAGCACAGCGTGAAAGCTACCACAGGACTCTGCCTTGGAGCTCAGGGCTGAACAGCCCTGGTGAGACCCAGGACCAGGAAGAGAATGAAGGCCCCTAAACTCAGGCCAGAACTGGCAAGTGGAGACTCCAGATATTCCCGAGCACAGGGTTCAGGACTACACACCAGGGTAACACTCAAGTTTTGGCCGTCTTAAAGGGCCTGAGTTATACTGTCCCCTGACTGGACACGTCCCTGCAACTGTGAGACTCAGGAGCAAACTACCTATCACCTGCTTTAGGAGTTGAGAGACTATCTCTACCACCCATCCTCCAACGCTGGGCAGCACTGTATCCTCAGTCAGTGTCACTAGAGGAGCCTCTAGGACTGTTTCCCCAGCAGGCAAATGTCCTGACGAGACAGAGGCAAGTTTCAGCCTGTGTCACAACCTGCTACAGTGTAGGCCTTGGGCCCACCCCTGAGACGATGCAGGTCCTCGTAGTTTTGAGGCTCAGGTGTAACCCAGCTGAGAATTACACTTGGCAGCCAAGGGGCTGACTGCCTTCACCAACATCAACCCAACACCGGGCAACATTCCATGAGCAAGATTCCATTTGCTGAGGGTAGGACAGGATAATAAGCAAAGGGTCGAGTTGGAACTCAATGCCACAAGGATGAAACATCACACTGAGAAGATCCTAATGACCCCCTGCCCCAGACCTGCCTGCAGACAGCCTCTACAACAGTCCACATGCAAGGTGGGGGCTCAGCCTGTCCAATGTACTTCAGTTCCAACAAGCTTCACCTGTGGTTAATTGCAACACTCTTGATCCATGAGTCTCATTACCAATGGGCAATCCACAGCAGAGTGGGCCATTGTCCTACCCAGTGCTGCACTAGTCTGAGAACTCTGGGTTTAGAGTGTGACACAGTGGGGTGGTGTTGGTGACCCCACCCCTGAGATAGGAGCCATGGGCTGGCTTATCCAAGTTGATTCTGCCCATAGTCAGGCAAAGCTGTGCAGTGCCTGATCTCAGACTAGTCCCTGTGGACGAGGCGTCTGGACTATGCTGGCTTCAGGGAGATGCATGTGGTTACACAACACTGTCTCCACATACGCTCCCAGTTCATGTTACACCAACTGTAATTTGGGAGAAACGTCTTAGTATTGACACCAGCAAACCTGGGGTCAGGGTGCCATCTAGTGTTGAAATAGTGGAAGTGATGGCAGGCTCTGAGAAAAGCCTGCATGCTTAGAATTTCTATAAAGACAGGTTAACAACACAACGCAAGAAAACTAGAAGAACTTTGGAAACTTCACAAGTTTGTGTAAATTAAAAATTTAGTCTAGAACAACCAACGAATCAAGATAGACATCAAGAAAGAAATGAAAATATATCTTAAAACAAATCAAAGGGGAAAAAATGCCCCAAACTCTGAGATGCAGCAAAAACAGTCCAAAGAGGAAAATTTATAGCAATCATATCCTACATCAAAAAAAGTAGAGATATCTAAAGTATAAAACATAGGTCGACATCTCAAGGAACTACAGAAACAAGTATAAATCAAGCCCGGAATTAGTTGAAGAAAAAAATAGGGATCAAAGAAAAAGTAAATTAAATTGAAATTAAAAGAATCTGAATGATCAATGGAGCTAAAAACTGGTTCCTTGAAAAGAGAAACAAAAATTACAAACCCTTAGTTGGACTAGGAAAAATAGAGAGAAGACTCAAATAAATAGAATCAAAAGTGAAAGGGAGACATTACAACTGACACCAGAGAAATAAAAGCATCATGAGATATTATTTTGAGCAGTGAGGCAAAAATAAATTAGGTAGCCTAAAAAAAATGGATAAATTTCCGGACACATACACCTTGCTACGACGGAATCAGAAAGAAATAGAAAACCTAAACAGACCGATGATGAGTAACACATTGAATTGGTAATAAAAATTCTCCCATCACAGAAAAGTTCAGGACCAGGTGGCTTCCCTGGGGAGTTCTAGCAAAGACTTAAAAATTGATACCAATTCTTCCTCAATTATGCCAACAAATTGAAGGTAATGGAATTCTTTCTTCTAAACTCATTCTATGCAGCTCTCATTACCTTAAAACCCCAACTAGACAAGGGCATACCAAAAGACGAGAGAGAGAGAGAGAGAGAGAGAGAGAGAGAGAGAGAGAGAGAGAGAGAGAGAGAGAGAGGAAGAAGAAGAAGGAGGAGGAGGAGGAGGAGGAGGAGGAGGAGGAGGAGGAGGAGGAGGAGGAGGAGGGAGGGAGGGAGGGAAATCCTCGATGAACATGGATGCAAAAATGCTCAGCAAAATACTGCATTCAAAAGCACATAAAACATTATTCTCCACAATCAATTGGTATTCATTCATCCCAAGGATGCAAGGATGTTTCAATATATACTAATCAATAAACATGATATAAGAGATCAACAGAATAAAAACAGAAACCATATGATTATCTCAATAGATGTAGAAAAGGCATTTGATAAAATTCAACATTACTCATGATAAATACTCTTAAAAAAGCATTGAAGGATCACATCCCAGCATAATAAAGCCCATATATAAAAAGCCAGCAGTTAATGTTATACTGAACAGACGCAAGTCGAAAGCTTTCTAAGATCTGGAACGTGACAGAGATGCACAATTTCACTGCCTTTATTCAACCTAGACTGGAAGTCCTAGCTAGAGCAATCAGGCAAGAGAAAGAAATAAAGAGCATTTAAATTAAAGGAGGAAAAAGACAAATTGTCACTATCTACAGATGACGTGCTCTTATTTATAAAAACTCCACAGATTCTACCAAAAGACATCAAGTGCCTATCCAAATGCTCTTCTGCTGAGCTATGTCCTCAGCCCTGTCTATATTTTATTTTTTAAAAAAGGGACTCACTAAGTTGCTGAGACTGGCCTGGAACTTGAGATCCTCCCCGCTCAGCCTCCGGAGTCGCTGGGATTACAGGTGTGCGCCCCCATGCCTGGCTTTGGCTTTTCTTATAACTCCTGTTTTACTTTCTCTCTACAAGAAGACAACCATACTGGTTACCATCTGGCCAATGCTGACACCTTATTTGGACCATTAGGTAAGGTCATGTTTTCTTGAAAGTTCTTGGTACTTGATGGCATGCGATCTCATCTTTACACTGAAAGATTAGGTATTTAGTTCAAACTTTATAACCTCATGCTATATTTCCAGAAATTTGAAGCAGTCTACTCGTGTTCTCTCAGCCTGTAGTTACTGTCTCTACTCCAGCACCACGCGACACCTCACGCTCTGGTTTGTAGCCAGCCTGCTCTTTGGTTGGTTGGTCGTCACTATATCAGCACTAGAAGGTAATCCAAACGCAGGTTTATCACAAATCCATAGCTGCTCTGTTGTTCCGCAAGAATGGGGAGGAGAACCTAGAGGGAGTAGTCTGTCCCCTAAGCCTCTCTTCTGGCACCAGGAAGCTAAAATGCGTGGTCTGACAAAGTTGAATGTGCTCAGACCAAATCAAAAACAAATGTGCTTTTTAGGTTGAGCCGCTTTTCTAGAAATGCCCTGATGTGGAACAAACTGCAGGGCACGCCCATGACAGCAATCACCAGTCAGCTGTCAGGAACTGTGGCTCCTGCCCAGCTCTGGGTGGGACTCTCATGGAGACACCAGCCCCAGGCTCCTGTCTCACACCTGGAGCCCCAAGGCCACCATGCTGTGTCACACCCTAAACCCACTGCCTGCCCCAAACACCATAGCACCAGCAGCGAGCAAGAGCCACAGTGCTACAGGCTGCGTGTCGTGGGGTAGCCTTGAGGTATTTTGAGTTCTTAAACACGTTTGATACTATAAATACGAAAGAGCAAAGGGCGCACAATACGTTGTAGGAAACCCGAGCTGATTTTGATGGGCTGAGCCAACAAAGCAAACTGTTGGGAGGTGAGGACGCCTTCTCAAGAGATCTACGATAATTGCCATAAAAAGCTGATGTGCTTTGAGGATTTGGCTAACACAAAGGAATGAGAGCACAGCTTGAGCAAGAGGGTCCGACCTGTGGCCCACCCTGGGAAAGTTGGCAAGAGGAAGAGCGTCCTAGATCCCGCCAGCCCTCCAGTGCGTCTCTGGCTCTTGCTCCCCCTAGCGCCCACAGGCAGAACTGCAGGATTGAAATAGACTGGCTCCACCTAGAGAAGCCTCCAAACCGCCAAGCGTGGGGACCTAGGTTTTGTGAGAAGCTTCCAAAGACAGGAGAGAAGGGGTATGAGACAAAGGCACAATGACACTACTAAAAACAGCCACAACCATTATGGAGCGTTGGCTGCAGGTTAGTCACCTGTGACAGATTTTACACACATCACCCCATCTTTCCCACACAACAGTGTGATGCAAGTGCAATCATCCTCACCCCAAGGACACCGAGGTTCAGAGAGGACAAGTCACTTGCTCAGGGTCACTCAGCTAGCCACTGAGATTTAAACCCAGGATGTCTGAATCCAGAGACCACACTCACATGCATGCCTTGAGGTCGAGATGGGAAATCCCACACAGCGGTCATTGTTCTGACCCAGGATCTTCCCCAGGGGGGTGGCGTGTGAGGGAGGGCTTTGAAGAATGACCACTAGGGGAGGGACGCCCTGGGGACATGCAGCGACCCAGAGAACCACCTGAGCAAAGGCAGGTGTGCCCTGTGGGTGTGACTAGAACAGGTGGCTTCACTCAGCTGGAGTGTGGAAGCCGGGACAGGTAGAGAGGACATGCTGACGGGCTTCAAGCCACATGGACCCGATGGTCCCCTGGACGCCCCATGCAGTGGGCAGAGAGAAGGAGAAAGGAATGAGAGGTGTGGTTTCAGCCATGTTGACCTCTCCCGGGAGAGCAGGGAAGCCCAGCACAGGCAGGAACTCGGGGACAGCTGTCAGAGGACAGGTGAAGGTCTGCTGGGAGCCATTAGCCAAGTAGGTATGACAATTTCCTTGCCAGCGTACCCCATGTTGCAGTGACATTGAATGTACGTGACCTTGCTCAAGGACCAAGGCAGATTAGGGTGTTCCCGGTTTTAAGATAATCCTGTTTAGGGCGTTCCCAGTTTAGGTTCCAGGTTTAAGGTTTAAGATTATTCCTGCTGGGAATAGGGCGTATCCTGCTGCCTGAGTTCCCCTTGAGTTCTCACGGGATTCAGACAGTATATTTTGGAGATAGAAGCCCAGTGGAGGTGAATTTGGGAGAGAAGGTGGATTTGGGAAGAGAACGTGGATTTCCCCAGAACGTGATTGTAGACAGCTGGTGTGAGTTCTGGAATAAAGAGTTGCTGTTTGAATCTACAAGCTGTGTGGTGGCTCGTGATTGTGTGCCCAGCCAGACTGTGGCATTTGGTGGCCCGTATGGGGAACTTCTGAATCTTAGAGGTAAGTGAAATTTCTCACCCTTGAGGAAGAGAGAAAGAATGGGTGAACATTTCAAAAAACAACGTGTTATTGTTTTGATTTATTTTGTTTTTATTTCAAGTTGCCTGTTCCTAGAACTTTCTCAGGCAAACTGGGGAAAATGGTTGACTCAAGGTTTGAAGTTGTTCGCCACCGAGCAAGAGAAATTGTTAGAGGAAGGAGGCACCCCAGTAAGACCAAGAACAGTTAAGGCATATGTTGATACAATACAAAAATGTAGCCCATGGCTTTTTAAAGACGAGTTATTAAGTATATCAATGGGACCACCATGGTATCCTGTAGAAGGATTTTTCTTCAAGAAAGAGATGGCTAGTTCTGTTTACTACACTTGTCTAAGATCTTGGTTTTTACAGACATCTAATTAATTTACAAAGCTAAAGTGTTAAAATATCAACCACTAAATATGAAATCAAGTACTCTTTACTTATTAAGTTCCATAAGGTAATATATTTAAACATTATGTGTGTTTTCATAAATTGGTAAATGGAAAAATGTTTAATATTGCTTTGTCTGTGTCTTTGCTGAAACAAGGTTACTAAGTGTTAAGATTCTATCATGTGTAATTTATATACAAAGAGTAAAAAAATTTTCAGTTGGGTTTCAATTATAGTATTATAGTATTATAAAAAACATGAAAGTCTTTCATCTTATTAAAGTGGAGTAATTTGTCTAAATCAGAAATTTTATAAGAGTTGTTTCAAAATGTGAATTTATAAAAAGGGTTAACGGTTAAAAAAGAGATATAAAAAGATTCAAGATGTGGAAATATATTTTAATATAAAAGGTTAAAGGAAAAAGAAATGTTTCTAGATGAGATAATCTCTGTGTGGTAAAGTAAAAAGTTGTAAAATGCCATTTAAAAAGATTTTGAGGAAACTAGACTTACTTTAAAAGCTTGAGAAAGGAAGAAAGAAGAAAAAGGTATTTGTACATGGCAGATTGAGACAAAGCTTCTCAATGGAGTTTAAAAAAAAAAGCCTTTGGTTGAAGGGCAGCCATGTAAACTAACATTAAAGCGATTTAAACAGAATCTAAGCCTCGTTTAAAAGAGTGAAGTTGTAGGTGGTGAAAAAGTACATTTAAAAGTACAGTATAGATGATAATTAAAAGGCTTTAAAAGGTTAAATTGAAGGTGGTCGAGATACCTTCATGGCGGAAAAAAGATTGCTTTATTGCATCATTCGAAGCCTAGTTAATCTTAAAGGCATTACTTAAAAAATGGGAAGATAATAGGATAAAAGAGATTTAGATAAAGAAGATTAAAAATTTAAAGTGAAAAACTTTAAAGACAGAAGTATAGAAAATTAAAAAGAAAAATGATAAAGAAGATGTAGGAAGATAGAAAAGATGTAGGAAGACAAGAATTTTAAACCCACAAAATAGGAAGAAAAAAAACTAGGAGGAAAAAAAGCAACTAAGGGTGAATGTACTAACCTTAAAGGAAAACTAGAAGATGATCTTTAAGGGGTATATATGCCCCAAAGATAAACTTAAAATAACCCTTTTTACACTAAACTTTTTAAATTTGGATTCATAAGGACTTAGTGCTGCGGAAAGACACATGTATCCAAAAAATGTACATAAGCCTAAAGTACTTTGGAAAGATATTCTAACAGGACAATGGAAAGGTCCTGACCCAGTGATATACAAAGAGTAGAAAAATTTTCAGTTGGGTTTCAATTATAGTATTATAGTATCATAAAAAACATGAAAGTCTTTCATCTTATTAAAGTGGAGTAATTTGTCTAAATCAGAAATTTTATAAGAGTTGTTTCAAAATGTGAATTTATAAAAAGGGTTAATGGTTAAAAAAGAGATAGAAAAAGATTCAAGATGTGGAAATATATTTTAATATAAAAGGTTAAAGGAAAAAGAAATGTTTCTAGATGAGATAATCTCTATGTGGTAAAGTAAAAAGTTGTAAAATGCCATTTAAAAAGATTTTGAGGAAACTAGACTTACTTTAAAAGCTTGAGAAAGGAAGAAAGAAAAAAAAGGTATTTGTACATGGCAGATTGAGACAAAGTTTCTCAATGGAGTTAAAAAAAAAGCCTTTGGTTGAAAGGCAGCCATGTAAACTAACATTGAAGCGATTTAAACAAAATCTAAGCCTCATTTAAAAGAGTGAAGCTGTAGGTGGTGAAAAAGTACATTTAAAAGTACAGTATAGATGATAATTAAAAGGCTTTAAAAGGTTAAATTGAAGATGGTTAAAATGCCTTCATGATGGAGAAAAGAAGTTTAATCTTAAAGGCATTACTTTAAAAAAATGGGAAGATAGTAGGATAAAAGATATTTAGATAAAGAAGATCAAAAATTTAAAGTGAAAAACTTTAAAGACAGAAGTATAGAAAGTTAAAAGAAAAAAGATAAAGAAGATGTAGAAAGATAAAAAAAATGTAGGAAGACAAAAATTTTAAACCCACAAAATAGGAAAAAAAAAAACTAGGAGGAAAATAAGCAACTAAGGGTAAAAATACAAACCTTAAGAAAAAAAAAAAAACTAGAAGATAGAAATAAGATAGAAAATGGTTGAAAATGTCAAGTAAGGTATTACACAGATAGAAAATGCAAAAAGCTAAGACAACTATTAGATACAGACATATACTTATTAAAGCAAAAAGAGGGAATTGGAAAGGGGTATATATCCCCCAAAGATAAATTTAAAATAACCCTTTTTACTCTAAACTTTTTAAATTTGGATTCATCAGGACTTAGTGCTGCGGAAAGGCATATGTATCCAAAAAATGTACATAAGCTTAAAGTACTTTGGAAAGATATTCTAACAGGACAATGGAAAGGTCCTGACCCAGTGATTGTCTGGAGTCAGGGGTCTGTTTGTGTTTTTCCACAGGGAGAACAGCAGCCCATTTGGATTCCAGAGAGATTAACTAAAACAGTTTCTACAGATCGAAAAGAAGATGATTTGACTCAAATCCATAACAGCTGATATCCAGAACTCCAGCTTGGCCATTCTTACATCTGCGACAGTGATTAACCAGGATGCTTTTTTCAATAGCTATTTTATTATTGCATTTTTCCACATCATAAGGTTCTATTTTTATTTTTTGAGCTCATACAAACCTAGGTTAATGTTTTTCTGATCAGTTTTATTTTTTGACTGTGGAGTTTTTAAACATTGCAATGGAGATTTCACCTAGGTAAAGCTACAAGGCCTTTACTATTTTCTTATGTGTTGTACGTTTGTGTACACTCTTGTGTTTTGTGTTGTATGTCTGTATGTGCGTATGTCCATATTTCTTATATGAGGAGCGCTCATGAAAAAATGGATCCGAATTATTATTATTTTTTTTATTCACGTGATTTAAATGGTTTAATTTAAATTATGTAAACAGCTGTTAAGGATTGTTTTTAAAGGTGGTTAACAGATCTGTTTGTTTACTAATTTAAATTAGGTAAAAAGCTGTTAAGGATTGTTTTTAAAGTAGGTTAACAGATCTGTTTGTTTACTTTCACCTTTCCTTTTCATTATATTTAATAATTCTTTTCAGGATAATGTCTCTTTAGCATCATTGACAGAATTCCTATCTCCATCCCAGTGCCGGTGAAGAACTCAACAAGTAATGCTCAAAGAGTCAACTTACTTTGGGAGGAAACGGATTTTGGGAGCAAATGGACATATTGATAGATTCCTCTGCTTTGAACTGCTTGCAGAACTTGCCTGGACTATGTAACTATCATTTGGTGCAGCGAATTGTGGTAGTGCTGACATATCTGCTGATGGTGTCACCAGTGATGCAATTTTTCCCAAGGAGCCGTCAATTGGCTTGGTGTCGTGGCATTTCTGTATCCTCCTCCCTTCTGCTAGTGATGGTCTAAAATTTGGGGGCCAATGGCTTATGCTGGACCGGTAGTCAGTGACGGGTATGATCCAATTGCAGTGGTATCAACCTAAGACAGGAGGCTGACGCCTAAAGGTCAGTTTTCCGATGACGGGTAAGAACCATATGTTGAATTGGACAACCTACCAGGCACGGTCCTTAAGCCACATTGCTTGTTGTTTAATTAATCAGAAGGGGGGAGATGCTGGGAGCCATTAGCCAAGTAGGTATGACAATTTCCTTGCCAGCGTACCCCATGTTGCAGTGACATTGAATGTACGTGACCTTGCTCAAGGACCAAGGCAGATTAGGGTGTTCCCGGTTTTAAGATAATCCTGTTTAGGGCGTTCCCAGTTTAGGTTCCAGGTTTAAGGTTTAAGATTATTCCTGCTGGGAATAGGGCGTATCCTGCTGCCTGAGTTCCCCTTGAGTTCTCAAGGGATTCAGACAGTATATTTTGGAGATAGAAGCCCAGTGGAGGTGAATTTGGGAGAGAAGGTGGATTTGGGAAGAGAACGTGGATTTCCCCAGAACGTGATTGTAGACGGCTGGTGTGAGTTCTGGAATAAAGAGTTGCTGTTTGAATCTACAAGCTGTGTGGTGGCTCGTGATTGTGTGCCCAGCCAGACTGCGGCATTTGTGCCCAGCCAGACTGTGGCAAAGGTCAAGTTGGGAAGTTCAGCAGGACAAGTCTGGGGCAAGGACCCTTCCAGGAAGAAGGGTACTGGGAGGAGAGTCCTCCATCAGGAAGCCATCCGGCTGCTGTGTCCTTCTCCGTCAGGTCTTACTTGGAAACATGTGGTCCGACAAGGCTGAATCGCTCGGACAGACCAAATCAAAAACAAATGTGCTTTTTAGGTTGAGCCACTTTTCTGCTTTTCTAGAAATGCCGTGATATAGAACAAACTGCATTTGACATCGGGCAGTGAGTAGATCGATGCTACTTTACAAAAACAAGTTGTGGGCTGGGGATGTGCCTCAAGTGGTAATGCGCTCGCCTGGCATGTGCGGGGCGCTGGGTTCGATCCTCAGCACCACATAAAAATAAAATGAAGATGTTGTGTCCACCGAAAACTAAAAAATAAATATTAAAAAATTCACTCTCTTTAAAAAAAAAGTTGTTTTCTTAGCTAAACTTAGAATAAAAATCCCACTCCCCTCAAGATCTGATAAAGACCCAAGATGGAGAAGACAGGAGCCTCTGCTGTCTTCCCAAGGATGCAAGGATGATTCAATATTTACTAATCAATAAACATGATCTAAGAGATCAACAGAATAAAAAACAGAAATCATATGATTATCTCAATAGATGTAGAAAAGGCATTTGATAACCCCATTTTTTTTTAATGTTACTGAGGACTTAACCCTGGGATGGTTTACCACAGAGCTACATCCCCAGTCCTGTTTATTTATTTATTTTTATTTTAAACCCGGTCTTCCTGAGTTGCTTAGGGCCTCAAACTTGCCATCCTCCTGCCTCAGCCTCCCAGCCGCTGGGACTACAGGCTTTCACCACTCGACCCAACTTCTAAGAGCCATCAGAGTGACCTTTCTCATGCAAAGCCCAGATGGAGTCACTTCCCACTCAAGATGCCCCCATGGGCCCCAGACCCCACGGGATTGGTCCCGTCCTGCCTGGCTTTCTGAGCTTGCCTTCTGCTTGTCACCATGCCTCAGTAGTCAATGCTCTGAACACGTTAAGACCAGCCCTTCTCCTGGGCTGGTGCCCTGCCTCTGTCCACAGGCCTGTGCGGGATGACCCCGACTCAGGATGGGCTTCCTGCCTCTGTCTCCGAGGGGCCTTCTCCCTGGCTACACGTTGCCCTGTGGTAGTGTCTTCCCATCGCTCACCTCAGTTACATCACCGGTTTGTTCCCGATGGTGTGTGTGTTTCTCAGCCACCTTCTCCAGCAGGATGTAAGCTTTGAGGGGGAAGAGACCACACAGACCTTCCTCACATGTCTCGTGTCCTCTGTGCCTAGGTATGCGTGTGTTTTTTTAATAGACATTATTTTATTGGTTCTTTTTAGTTATACATGACATTAGGATTTATTGGGACATAATTATAAACAGGATGATAATCTGCTCTAGTCCAGTCCCAGGACTTCCCCTTTCCCCGCCCTGTCCCCCTCCCCCCCCATTCCCTTCCCTCCACTCTACTCATCTTTCTGCTATTCACTTCCAGTTTTTAGTTTATTTTATTTTCACTTCGTGTTTTATGGACATGCATGATGGTAGGATTCACTGTGGCATATTCTTATTCACACATAAGGAATTCAGCTCCGATGCATCCTGCAGTTTTCCCTAATCCCATCCCCCCCAGTCCCATTCATGCAGTCACTGATCTTTATTCTATGTTGATGGAATCCCCCCTTTTCCCTTTTTCTCTCTCTTTCCCCTCTTATTTTGGACTAGCTTCTGCATGTCAGAGAAGATGTGACCTCTGACTTTGAGTCTGGCTTATTTCACTTTCTAGCATGAGGGTCTCCAGTTCCATCCATTTCCTAGCAAATGCCATAATGTCATCCTTCTTTATGGCTGAGCAATACTCCACTGTGTATATGCACCACATTTTCTTTATCCATTTATCTATTGAAAGGCACCCTGGTTGGTCCATGGCTTGACTATTGTGAATCATGCAGCTAGACTCATTGCTGTGGTCCTATCAGTCCAGCATGCTGATTTTGGATCTTGGGGATTTATATCAGTGAGTGGCCTATTTTTACTTTTGTTGCTTATTCTTTGGGTGTCACATCCTCAAAATCACCTAGGCAAGTTTTTCCCTTATATTTTCTTCTAGGAGTTTCACACTCTCAGGTCTTACATTTAAATCTTCTATCCAGCTTTAGTTGACTTTTGTGTTCAGTGTAAAATAAGAGTCCAGTTTTGTTCTTTTGCAAGTAGATACCCAGTCTCCCCAGCATAATTTATTGAAGAGATTGTCCTTCCCTCAATATGTATTCTTGAGACCTTGTCAAAGATCAGTGGATCATGTAAGTCTGAGTTTATTTCTGGGCTTTCTACTTGTTCCAATGGTCTACATGTCTGCTTTTTATATCAGTATCACATTTATAATTACTTTAACTTTATAATGTTTTTGAAACAAGGAAGCATGATATCTCCAGCTTTGTTCTTTCTCAGGATTACTTTGGCTATTTGGGGTCTTATGTAATTCCATATGATCTTTTTGTAAGGGTATTGAGGATTGAACTCAGGGATACTCCACCACTGAGCCACATCCCAGTCCTATTTTGCATTTTATTTAGAGACAGAGTCTCACTGAGTTGCTTAGTGCCTTACAGTTGCTGAGGCTGGCGTCGAACTCACAATCCTCCTGTCTCAGTCTCCCAAGCTGCTGGGATTACAGGCATGCACCATTGCACCCAGCTCCATATTTTTAAAAAATATTTGTTTTAGTTGTCAATGAACCTTTTTTAAAAATATTCATGTGGTGCTGAGAATTGAAACCAGCACCTCACACATGCCAGGCAAGCACTCCACCACTGAGCCACAACCCCAGCCCCTTTATGATTTTTTAAGACAACATTTCTATTTCTGTAAGGCATGCCTTGAGATTTTGGTAGGTATTGCGTTAATTCTATAGATTTCTTTGGGTATTATGGACATTTTAATAATATTAATCTTACAGCACACGAACATGAATTCATTTCCATTTATTTGTGTCTTTATTTCATTGAACTAAAAAAACTTCTGCATGGAAAAGGAAGCAATTGACAGAGAACAGACAACCTTCAGAATGAGAAAAATTATTGGTGAATCATACCTGATAATAGGCAAACATCCAAAATAGGTGAGGAATTCCTACAAGTCGATAGCAAAATTACGATGACGATGATCTGATTAAAAATGAGCAGAGGACTTGACTAGACATTTCTCCAGAGAGACCATACAAATGGCCGATGGGTGTTTGCAAAGATACTCAACGTCACAAGAATTAGGGGAATCCAAATCAAAACCACATTGAGAAATCACTTCACAGCTGTAAAGGATGTGTGAAAGCTTGAAACCCTTGTAATTGGTGAAAATGTGCAAGATTCTGCCAAAGTGGAAAAAAAGTATGGAGGATCCTCCAAAAAATTCAAGAGAACTGCTGTGAGATGCAGAAATCCCATGTCTGAGTATAGAGCCAAAAGGAATAAAATCTGGATCTCGAAGTGATTTCTCCCATGTTTGTGGCAGCATTGCTCACAACAGCTAAAATATCGAAACAACCCTAAATGTCCATCAACAGAGGAATAAAGAAAATGTGCTATACACTTAGGGTGGAATATTATTTAGTCTTTAAGAGAAGGCAATTCTGACCATACCACATAGGAGAACTTTGAGGACATTATGCTATGTGATCTAAGCCAATCACAGAAGTCAAATATGGCATGATACCACTTCTACGAGGTAACGAAAATAATCAAACTTACAAAATCAATAGAAATGGGGAGTGTGATGAGAGTTGCCAGGCGTTGGGGTGAAGGGACTAGGAGGCTGTGGATCAGCAGGTGTAGGTTTCAGTTACGCAAGATGAATACGTTCTAAGACTGCTGTACAACACCCCGCCACGTTAACAATAGTGTATTGTGTGCTCAAGGTGTGTTAAGAGGCCAGAGCTCATGTTAAATGTTCTTACCACAATAAAGAAAAGGAAAATGGTCCGGGGCTTGGTGGGTTGCAGATGAGTACTTGTTGCTGAGAACAACAGACTCACCCACTCTGCTCCAAGGGATCCACACAGGGCTGGTGATGGTAGCCCTCACTTTCCCCACCTGACTGGCTTTGGGATATGGCAAGAAGCCCTGCTCCTGGCCTGCAGCTCATGAGGTCCATTCTTAGCCTCTCTTACACCTTTGTTAGAATGTTGGAGTGATATAATGGTTTCCAGAGTTAGGCAGGTATGGAGGGCAAAGGGTGGAATAGAAGCCTTTTCTGACCTCAGAGGTGATGAAATAATCTCTCAAATCAGGAGATATTCAGAAGGAAAGAGAGGGCTTCCTTGCCACACAGTGAGCTTGCTGGAGAGACGATGCTGAGCAGGCGCTAACTCCTCTGGGAAGCTTTTGGCAATGCCATCTGGCTGGTTGACCCCCTCTTCCCCAGCCCACACACACCTGCTCCAATAATTTCTAAATAACACTATACCAAAGAATTTTTTAAGTATTACTGAAATAAACCGTTCAGTCTGATACCTGCTCTAGATTCTGAATTTTATGGGGTGGGGAAGGTCTTATTTACTTCTATATCCCCAAAACCTAATTCAGTGCCTGGAATGGAAAAGGTGCTCACTAAATGTTGAGTGAACATGTTTTGGAGGTACACCCGATTCCTCCGTTCCCATACTATTCTGAAGTGAACATACCATGCAAATAGGCCCATTAGGTTATAGGCATCCAAGAACACACCCCTGCACCGACCCATGGGCTCTGAGGACCAGTTCCCAACTAGCCACACAGCGAAAGGAGGAGCCCAGAGGAGCAGATCCGGGTCTGAGTCATGCGGATACCATCCTACTTATACACTTCCTTAATGAAAAACAGTCATAGAGCAGCTATAAAAACAGAAAAACAAATACTCATACCATAAGCCTATACACGTGCTTGTGGTGGATTGGAGTGTGTGTGTGTGTGTGTGTGTGTGCGTGTGCAAACATGCATGTGTGTTGGAATGAAGAAGCCACTGCCTATGTGACTGTCTCCTTCAACCCAGTCTCCTATAACCTCCTATTTGGACCATTCAACACGTATTTATTGTGTTTAGTTCTACAGTTTGAGCTTGTCCATAGGCAATTCTGGAAAATTGCATTTGGTTACTTTATTAAGACAGATATTTCACTTTTCCAAAAGTAAAACTTCCTTTAGCCATTGGTCTCATCCATTCCTTTAGTTCCTGGAACATTTTCTGGGGTCTGGTAGGTGCTGTCTCTGTGCTGGTCTTGGGAGGACATTTGTGGTTCTGTCCTCAAGGGGTTAACAAGCCTGACACCTAAATGTCTCAAGAGCTTCTGATATCCCTAGCAGATCGAGGAGAGGCTATGGAAGTGAGGGCAGGTGTCTTTTGCGGCAGAAACCGTTTTGCAGAGGAGAAAGGATTCATGGAGAAGATGCCATTCGAATTTTATAGTTCAAGAGCCATTTTTATTTTCTAATCTATAGGAAACTCAAAATATCTGAAAATACTTAAATATTATTAAATATCTAAAATGGGGATAATTGACTTCTCACCAAACCTCCACCACTGCCTCTGGGGATGTCCCAGCTTCATTTCCAAGAGCACTAATCTGCTTCCCAAGTTCTCTTTGACCTCCTTGCCAGGCAGAGTTTCTACCCTCTTTTGACACCATACCTCTGGGCTTGGGCTCTTCTCTCTCTCTGAGGAGCTCTACTAAGAGCCTTCCCTGGCCTCCTCCCCAGCCTGAGCCAGTCTGAACTACTCCTCCCACTCCCTCCATGGCTAAGGAGGTCTTCTTGTTGACCTCATGAGATCCTGGGTCAGTGCGACTGTTGAATCCCATTGCCCTGCCCCACGGAGCTCAGCAGTGAGAGGAAAGGACAGAACAACTCACAGGTGTAGTCCCCACCAGCCCGTCCACTCACCCCGACCTGCCACAGCACTGTTTGTCTTGAGCAGGTTCTTAAGATCTTGTCCTTTCCTCGGGGAATCTTACTTCTCTTCATATGACCTCATTTTCAATATCAAGACCTAGAATTCTATATTTACAAAACAGTTGAGCCCACTCTTCTTTGTTCACTCTCATTTTATCCAAAAGACACTAGCAACTTGAAGAAGGGCGTCTACACGGCTCTGTGTCTTAGATACATGGCACTTACTCAACAAACGTCTGGGTCACGTTTTATTATTTCCCCAGTGCCTGCACCCAAAGATGACTCCTTGCATAATAGTGGGACAGACTGAGAGACATTGTGTGTGTGTGTGAGAGAGAGCGAGAGAGAGAGAGAGAGAGAGAGAGAGAGAGAGAGAGAGCGTGCGCATGTGGCACAGGATATAGAGACCCACCTCACGGAAGCATGACGTGACTCAGAATTCCAGACATACAGTCTGGTCTCTACTGGAAGCAAACATGATACCTGCTAGTCTGGGTTCCATCCACCCACCTGCCAGTATCGTCCAAGCTGAAGGGTGTGCGTGGAAAAGGAGGAGGAGGAAGAGGGAAGGAAGTGTCACTGCTTCTACTCAGCCCCAGCCTGACCACTGAGACTAGGAGGAAATTACCAGCAGCCAGGCATCAGGGGCAATGGGACCTAAGGGTCCTGAGACCCAGACTTGTGCTCCTCTCTTGGTGGGATTGCCTTGATTCAGGCCTTGAGGAGAGCAAGCCTGAGTCTCTGCTGCCTAAATGGAACTATATTTCAAACTGCTTATTTAATGCAGGACTCTTTAGGTTTCTTAGAAACCAAGAAGTGAACCTATGGTTTAATGTTGTAAGGATGCATTTCACATAGATACACTGATATATGTACAGATTTCCATATTTATCTATAGCTGAAACATATCATGGTAACTTTGGAAAACTCTAAATCTCATTTGCAATGTAATTTTTTAGAAACTGACACACAACTATCAATTTTGTAGCTTTTAAAAAAATTACTGTGTGTGTGTGTAAGACTGGGAATTGAACCCAGGGGCATTTACCATTCAGCTATATCCCCAGTCTCTTTTCAACTTTTCAGGGGTATATTTTGAGACAGAGTCTTGCTAAGTGCTGAGTCTGGGCTCAAAATTGCAATTCTGCTTCAGCCTTTCAAGTAGCTGGGGTTACAGAGACATGCAATGCACCCAGCCTGGTTTAAGAGAGGTATCACGTTAAAAAAATAAAATAAAAGCCTGAAAAAAATCAGTTAGAATTTTTCTTAAGGTTATTAAAAGAATGCCTAGGGAATTTACACTTAATGCTTGAAACAGAATTTCCTAAAATCAGATTTCTTACCACCCTAGGGGGAGAGAGAGAGGGGGAGAGGGAGAAGGAGAGAGAGAGAGAGAGAGAGAGAGAGAGAGAGAGAGAGAGAGAGAGAGAGAGAGAGACACTTAGGCAGAAATTGCCTTCCTTAAAAAAATGCCCTTCCTGAATTTTCTAGAATCGCATAGAAACCCTACCAATGGACTAGATGACACTTAGTAAATGTGTGCAGTTCCCTTTCTCTTCTCTACTGCTCAATTCTTTACTAGGGAGAACAACTTCACCTGTTTTCATTCGTTTATGGCCAGTTTTCCTGCATGGCCCCTTTCTGTGGTTCTGAAAAACATAGAAATGCAAGAAAGAGCCCTTCATTTGTAGGAGAGGGTTGATTTATAAGCACTCATTATTTTTAATTGTTATCAGATTTAAATGTAACAAAAGGTGGGACAAGTGGAGCTGGAGCTCTCTCCCCGGGTCAGAGAATGTAGAGATGCTCTACAGAACATCCTGAGACCTGCAGGTCCTGGAGGATAAACTTCCCTCTGGCTATAACTCTCTCCAGGGCAGTGGGTGTCCTTCCCCTGCCTGTCCTTGGAGCTCAGCAAACATCCTCTTGGTTGGGAAGGGAACACCTCGTAAGTACTTCTCCAGATGGATAACTGTCGGCAGCCCTAAACTGGAGGGACAGGTGGGATGCCGGAGGAAGAGGTCAGGGGCTCTGTGCCTGCTGCCCCTGCGCCCCACCCTGCACACACAGGCATCCACGCAGAGAGGCTTTGGCCTCCAGCTTAAGCGTGCCTGGTGCACTGGGACTGGTGGATTACTGCCCGCTTTTTGGAGGAGACTCATCAAGATGTTTTTTTCCTAAGAGAATCGGAGTGGAGCAGTGCCAAATGACCACTCTTCTGACCAGATGACAACTGCCCTGCACCTTGAGTGACAAGAAATAGGCCAGCAAAGGGCCAGCAGACACAGTGGGAGACTTTGGGCTCACCAACCCCACTCCTCAAGTTCTTCGCCCTTAGAATCCTGGAGGGTTCCTCAGAAAACTGAGTGTCTGTGTTCCATGGAAGGGAAAACAGTCCTAGCAAAAGGGGGGGGACCCCCCACAACCACCCGGTGGGGAGAGACCTCAGAGAACCTGGCAGCTTGTCTGTGTTTGAATTATTCCTCCGACTTCTCATCCAGCGGCCCGCGAGGGGCAGGTGGGCTGTCAGGGACTCTCAGCACAGGAATGAGTGGATCGTCACAGTGAGGAAAGCAGGCTGTCCCCCAGGAACTGAACCAGGTGCTCATTGACGGGACAGAAAGCCCGAACCAGGGAGTGGGAGGCGAAGCCGGAGAGGCGGAGGGCCACGTCACACCAAGAGAAGACTTCATCCTGTGGTAGGAGGAACTGAGGGGACTTTGAGAGAATCTATGAAGGAGAATGACACGGGCTCATTTACATTTAAAATTTCTATTTTGCCATGATTTCAGACTTACAGAATTTGGAGAATAGTACAAATAATTTCGCCCAGATTCCCCCTTGTCTCTATCTCGCGTGTGTGATCTCTCCCCTCTTCCCCCTCCTTCCTCTCCCAGGTGCCCCTTGACTTACAGGGGGGTCACATCTGAATAAACGCATCATAAGTTGACAATATCATTAAGTCCTAAATGCCTCTAATACACCGAAGCTGCTGAACATGGTGGCTTATCTACCTTACCCATGCTCAAAACACTCACATTAGCCTACATTTGGGCAAAATCATCTAAGATAAAGCCTATTTTATAACAACAGTGTTGAATATCTCCTGTAACTTACTGAACACAGTTCTGAAAGTAAAAAGCAGAATGGTTGTGTGGGTGTTCAAAGTGTAGTTTTTAGTGAATACGTATTGTACTCTCACCATGATTAAGCAGAAAATTGCAAGTTGAGTCACTATAAGTTAGAGACAAGTTCAGTCTGTACATACATTTATATATGGATATACATAAATTTATATGATAGAGATAGATACAGACTTATACTCTGTTTTCTTTTTCCTGAAAGCTTTGAGAATAAACCACAGAGAAGATGCCACTTGGTCCCTGAATACTTCACTATCTACTCTCTAAAAACAAGAAATCTACTAGTTGCCTTTTAATATTATCACTGTATAGAAGACAGTTTGCAGCAAGAGAGGTTTCAAACAGGGCGGTAGGTAAGAAGATCTCATCACCCATAAAGGGTAGAGCTGATGGGGGCTGGACCAGGGCAGGCTCCCATCACCTCTCTAGGTGATAGACCAGGGCACCTTGGTAAATGGATGTAGTTAGAGGTGATGTCGTTAGAGCGCTGCTGGCTGGGTGGCAGGCAGTTCCCTGATGTGGGGAGTGACAGCGAGGGAGGGATGGCAAAGTTCCATTCTGGACACGTTGAGACTGATGAGCCCTGATATTTCCAAGTAGAATTTTTTTAAATGCATTTTTTTCTCTGACAATTTATGTATTCTCACAGGGCACACTGTATGCATTCATGATCAAAACATCACATTGCACTCCTGATGGAGGGATCCAGGAAGCCTCTGGCTAGACCATGGGTCTGAACCACAAGGTAGAAGCCTGGCCTAGAGATGAAGAAATGCAAGTCATCGGGATAAAGGTGGTAATTAGAGCCACGGAGTGAATGAGATCACCACCGGAGAGCAGGAGCCCAGGCAGGTCCCTGCACAACCCTAACATTTCAGAGAATACAGCTAAACCTTAGTCCCCTGGGGCACCAGGGTATCCCAGGAATCCCCTGTCTTGCTGATGAAGCCACCAGGTGCAGATGTGGAAAGCCCTGGTGGCTGAGGAGCCAGCTGGGGGCCTTGGAGGTGAACCTAAGGGTCAGGAAGAAGAGAGGTGGTGTAAAATCCTTCCTGCCCGCTGATCCGAGAGGCTGGGTAAAGTCGGGAGATGAGCTTCTGTCTCAGTGAGGTCATGGTGCAGGCCACAGCGTGTCTCCCAAGGGCAGGGGCAAGCAGATCTCTGCAGCACGTCCTGGAGAGCCTGAGAGATGGGGGGGGGCGGGGTCCCACAACAGGTCTGCTCCTGCCGCCTTGGCAAGGCCTGGCTCTGAGGTGGGGGACGGGGAATTCCTGCCAAGATTTTAACATCAGTCAAATTCTCATTTGTTTGCTCGCTTGATTTGTTGGTTGGTTTAGTTTGGTTAGTTTGTGGTTAGGCACCCAGAGTTCAAGCCCCTCCTTGGCATTTGACCGGATGTGACCTCCTTATCTTATGCACCTTTTCCCTGTTTGCTGAGGATAGGACTTGATGGACCACACAAGCAATTCCCTGGCTCTTAGAATTCAGTAAACCTAATTTTTAAAAATGCAAACAGCGAAGAGGGCCAACCTTTTGTTTTACATTTAAAATCATCATCATTCCACAAAATAAAGGTGATTTGGAAATAATGATGGAAAGAGAATAGTCTCAAAAAATAAATGACCAAAAAACAAAAGACCCTCCAGTGAAATAAAAATCACCAACCTTACACCAAACTCTCTTAAAGAGAGAACTTTTTTTTTCCTTGTCTCTGCAACTTGTGGAGAATGTCATCAAGTGTTGTCACAGTCCTGGTCCGAGAGTTGGGACTTGTTGTCTGGTTGCTGGGAGGGACCTGGCTCTGGCCCCTGTCATCAGAACACTTTCTGATCCTGTGCATTCTTACTCCAAGGTCATCCTTAGACGTGTCTTTCCTTCCCACTTCTATTGCCATCTTGTCATTTCTTTGTCCCCTTGACTCCCTGACTCCACCTTACCCAGTGTCACCCTGCCTCACAGTGTGCACCCTGCCCAGAGCCCTTGCAGTCTTGTCCCTGTGGGGTGGGGGTGGGGGGCCATTCCATATCCACCTGGAAAAGCCTTTAGGGATGATCATGTTTCACAGAAGAGAAACCCAGAGTCTCAGAGGGGAAGCAACTACACCAAAGGACACAGTAGTTATTGGCCGAGCTAGAAGCATCCCTGGCCCTTCGTAACACACACCCACGCCTTTCCACCCCCCTATGCTAATCAATATGTTTTTAAAAATATTTGTTTTATTACAAAGAGTCACTTCTGTGTTGCTTATAGAGCCAGGACCCAGGCTCCCGCCCAGCAGTTCAGCCCTCCTGGCTAGTCTGGAGTTGAAAGCTTTCCAAGGTCTGGTCCCTTGTTCGCTGCCCACCGGTCATCACCACGATCATGCACAACTGTCCCATTGGCCTCTCTTTCCCCCGACACACAAAGGGTCTTCCGGGGCCTGTCTCATCCCCTCTCTTGGATGCTCCCATTCGCTCCACAAAAGTTGTTAATTAAAAGTTAATCAAGCTCCAATTTGGAGCCTGGACTTTGGTTGAAGCCAGCGTTTCTGCTCCTGAGGCGCCCACAGCCCACAGCCCACAGCCCACAGCCCACAGCACAGGAGCGTCTCCTGGCTTCCTGGTGCTTTGGTGTTGACGCCAGCCACATCCCACAGGAAGGCTTCTTCTCTGAGCTCCGGGACACCCTCCTTCCAGGTCATTCCTCGGTCCTGACTCATGACGTTACCCCTGAGCTACAGCTCTGCTGTCATGTTGGGCTGGACTTGTCTCCCGCGTTCATAAGCTCCTTGAGGGCAGGGCTGTGTGTCCCACAGTTCCTGGTCCCTGCAGTATGTGGCACCTGGTCTGCTTCCTGTACCTTAGCGGACTAACTGGGCCCTTGCTAAGCTCAGCTCTTTCCCCTCTGCCCAGCTAGACCCAGGCTCTTCTTAGGCTGGATGTGCTGCAGGAGCTGAGAGTTGGAATCAAGCCTGTCTATGGGCAAGTCATACACACTGCAGGAAGTAAGAGCCTCCACCCACTTCTCCCGGCAGATCACACCTCTCTTCCCATGACTTCACTCCACCCTGTTCATGTTCCCGAGAGTGAAATAAGGAAACCCCAAAGGAAGAAAAATGTTGTCAAACGCCATATTGGATCTTAGCCCTGTGGGAGGTACACAGACACAGGGAGTCATCGCCAGGCACATGGACCTAGGGAATCTAGGTGTCTTTGGGGAATTGGTGGAAGATACCACCTTTAATTCCATCAACTTCATTCAGTGTCAGCCTTGTGCCCCCATAAACACTTGAGCCAGAATGTGGGAAAGAGCCAGGTGTGAATGTATGAGTGTGCATGTGTGAGTGTGTGTGCGTGTGTGTACAAAAGACAGAGGACTTACAAAGATGAATGAGTGATGGTAATGAAGACGAGTGGACAATACCATTTGAAAGCCTAAGATACACGTTTGGTCTTCTTTGTGACTTCTAAAGTCCTTGCCCATTCATCCTCTGTTTTCTGTTGGTAGAAACTGAAAGAATTCCCCACGCAAAGACACTTCGCCGGGAGAATTCCAATTTTATTGCAAAAAGCTGTGTGCTTATATAGAACTAAGGGGGAGATGGTAGGGTTTAGATAAATGGCAGGCAACCCGTTTATTGGCAAGTTCTTCCAGATATCAGCTCCGGAGCCCAGGAATTAGTTCTCATTGGGGCTAAGATTCCCCGCCAGGGAGATTTGAAATTGTCGCTGGCGGGAGAGTTCACACGGGCGGGAACTTTTCGTGCCACTGCAGAAAAGAAGAAGGTAGGAAGAAGAGGTCCTTAGGCGCCATGTTGGGGTTTTTTTCTCTGGGGTATGGCTGCCGTTTATACTTTTCCCAACAGAAACCATAGTGCATCATACGTTCTGGAGGTAGCTGAGTCCACCACAAAAGCCTGTTCTGGGTTGTGACAGGATTCAACCCCAAACCTCACACCTAGGTGGATGTTCACACTTTCTCCCACCACGCAAGCAGCACTCCAGAGACACTGGGCCTGACTGACTTGGCTAATCCAAGACAGATGATTGAAAAATGTCACACGAGTTGGGAGTGGGAAGCTAAGGGGACCCAAGGCAGTTTTACTCCCCCTGCCCACTGACACAGGCCCAGTTAACTCAGGCAGACCTGCCTAATGGGCTCCCTCTGCTCCGTTACCTTGGAAACCACAAAGACCTGGACATCCTTGCCCCCTTGGGTCCCCAGCCAGACGTGGGGTATAAGGGATGCACAAGTGGCCCTCCCAGTGCAACTACCCCTAGAGCCTCTCCTCTCTGTAACAGAGTAATAAGGAGCTGAGTCAGATCCCTTCCTAAGACTGTTAGGGGCACTTCCATCTGAGTAACGCCAGGTTGGAGGGACTCTCTTCCTGAGAAGACCTGGATTCCTCTGGTTTCTCTTGAGTTCCTGGGTCAAGCATAGCCTGAGGTCCCACGTTTAAGGAAGAGACACTGGTGTTCCAGCCTGAGTCTCCCAGGGTTGCAAAGTGACTTCCCACGATCTCAGGAAATGCTAAGGCTTTCAGTGTAGCCACAACTAAATTCTACATTTGGAATTAAAAATGTTTCATCTTTCCATTTCTGTCAAGGTCTTTTTTCCGCCCTAATGTATTTTTGTTTGTTTATTTCATTTAACTGCAGAATTCGTGTTGTACAAATGGTGTTTTTACACGTATACCCATTGTGTGATGACTTAATCAAGCTATTTAACATGCATTGTCTCACATGTGTTAAATAAAAGTTATAGGAGGGCAACATTTTGAACTGAGCTTCTTCACCCAATAGACCAGACAAAAGCAGAGTCTCCTTGTGGTGAAGTTCCTCACCAGCACGTCTAAACGGAAGCATTTACTTGACCTTCTAAAAATAAGGAGAGAGAGAGAGAGAGAGAGAGAATAAATTCCCAGGCAAGCCAATTTTAGTTGACATGATAAGGACATCTCCTCTGCTTTAGCTTTTACAAGAAAAGGAACTTTGAAATGACCAACCTATTTTTTCTCTGTTTCTGCTTTCCTCAGTCCTTTTTCTGTCTTTAAAACCAAACTGCCTAGCCCGTCAGAACACTCAGACTATCCTATTCTCTGAGGCATTGCCAGATTCTAGAATTGCAAATAAAATCCAGCTAAGGTCTTTCAACTTGTTCTAATTTTTCCCTTTGATATATACTTTTTATTTTCATATGGTGAGAAGACTTAAAGATCTACTCCATTAGCAACTTGATGCTGTGATTAAGTACAGTCACCATGATTTATGGCGGATCTCTTGAATTCATTCCTCCTAACTCTTCTAGCCAAGATCTTGTGACACTGGGTGGCAAGTACCTCTCCTGCCTTCGAGTTTTTGCAACTCCCTAGTTCATACTCCTAAGATCATGTCTTGCCCTGGTGTCCAGAGCCCAGCTCCACAGTACTCCCAACAACTGTTGAATGTTCATTTTGTGCCCAACACTTGCACATATTTTAAATTGTTCGTTTTAATCCTTATTACTGAAATGCAGGATGGTGCTATTATCCTCATTAACAAGGGAGGAAGCAGAGCTCAAAACCATTAAGTGCCCAAAGTCACCCAACTGGTAAAAGGCAGAGCCCCAATAGCACGAGTCCATCCTTGAATCGGGGAATATTCAAGTCTGTCCCCTGTGGCACCCTCCTTGTCCCAGGATTGCTAACAGGGTGGGGAAGATGCAAGAGGACTAGGGCCCTTGGAACTCAGAATCCAGGACCCAGCCAAGGAGTCTTCCATGAGCTCATTCTAAAGCAATGCTCCTTAGCTCCCACCCGCTCCACCTTATGATAATCATTTCCCTGGGAAGCCTGAAGTCTGAGTGACTTATACATATGCAGAGAGATAGAGAGATAAGTACTGTCTACTGTAGCCACCCAGGTTTCCTAATGGGGCCTTAATGGTTTTCCCAACAGCAAGCAGAACAGAGGGCTGCACCCCTGTAATTGCTAAAAAGAACAAATACAAAAAAAATTAAAATAAAAGGAGTTCTTCAGTGAAAACCAAGACACTAATGGCAAAAATAAAAATAAATATAAAAGAAAAAAATCCAAAGCTTCGTTTTAGCTTTATCTGCCCAGCCGTGCAAGCTCAATGAAGCTCTGAGCCCACATTAAGTCAAAGTCTTAACTTTGCTGAGTTTAGTGGGATCCCGAGAGCCATTCACCTCCTTCGCCATTTCTCTTAAGACAATGTTACCTGCACAGCCGGCCCGGGCCACCCTCTGCCCTCTTCCACCCAGAACTTCCCGGAACAACTGCTCTCCCACCCCCCACACCCAGCACTGTCCTGAATGCTTGCTCCGGACCATCCCAGATGCCAAGGTTCTAAGTCAAAAGTCACAAGTGGGTTTAGACGTCCAAGGTGGCCAGCCCTCATGCAAGGATGGGGAGGTGGGGCCAGGGCAAGGCGAGGGTGCTGTCATCCGGGAGCCCCGCCATGTCACCAGGGAGGCTGCTGGCCCTGTGGGTGTGAGTAAAGCCTGAAATTTGAGGAAGGACACGTGGATCCTATTGTGATTAGGAACTAATTAGGACACCCCAATCCTAGGCCACCTCATGACCTCAGGCAGGGATGTGAGATGTATAAAAGGCAGACAGTCTCGGAGCACCCCAAACCCCTGGCATCTCCACGCCACAGTCGCTGCTCAGCTCAGGTAAGTGTGGTGAGGAAGCACCTTCTTAGCAGGCTCACTTCACCTGGGTCCCAACCCCTGATGGGGAGCCGGACCCCACCGTAGCGCTGGGTGGTTGGTTGGAAAGAAAAGCCTTCATTGGGACACCTGTCTGTCCCTTACCATTTGGGTCCTGTGAATTGTCCAGATGGGGGTGTGGGAGGCGGGGCTGAGACAGGACAGGGGCTTCTCCAAGAGGGACAGGGAGCCAGCCGAGCGCCTGCTGCCGTGGTGGGTACGTTGATTCTCTGCAGCGCTGAGAGGGAGTTGGTAGAAGGAGAGGGGAGCACCCGCCTCGCAGAGCGCCACTGGCGAGGTTGCCCTTTCAGAGAAGAGAGTGGCGTTTAGGGAGGAGGGAAGCAGGTGGGCTCGGGAGATCCCAGAGCAGAGAAGCAGGGGCAGATGACCCTGCTCTGGGAATCAGGACACCACTGTTCCCCTCTCCCGTGCGGAGTGGCTGTGCACCTCTGCCTCCCTCTCTGTGGCTTGCTTTCCTCAACTCCAGTCCAGAGTCAAACTCAAAGGTCCGTTCATCGACCTCTGGATCCCTGTTCTAATCATTTCCTTGGACTGTGGTAAAGGTGCTGCTTTTTAAACTTTTGTAAATTTGCTTCCTAAATTGAAACGATTTTGGTATTCATTTGGGGCTAGGTCCTGTGTGTGTGTGTGTGTGTGTGTGTGAGAGAGAGAGAGAGAGAGAGAGAGAGAGAGAGAGAGAGACCTATGTGTGAATGCATGCTTGTATGGCTCATGGCAAACCTAAGAAAGGGGACTGTGGAAAAGTAAGTAACTTGCGTAAAGTGACACAGTTCTTAGTGGTTTGGGCAGGACTGAGACCAGGCAATTCTGTTCCAGAAGCCACAGTTTCTACCCTAACAACTGTTTGCTCTGTTTTTCCCTCCATCTTTCCTCCTTATCCTTTCTTTTCCTCTACATTTTTCTTTCTCTTCTTCCACTTTTTCTCCATTTCCTTCCTTCCTTGTTTCTTTATGCATCTCAAAAGGAGTAGAAATGGCTTATGAATATTTAGCTCAATTTTAAACGTGCACACACACACACACACCTTGAATTTGTGAAGCTGTCAGGTCAAAGTAAAAGCACGTAAATGAGACAGGAAGTTCGCCTGGACCCCAGGATCTCTCTGTGACTCAATGCTCCTCACTTTTGTGTCTTTCTCCTCCAGCTGCAAGTCCAGCCCAGAATGTCTCAGCAGAAGCAAAAGCAGTGTGCTCCCCCACAGCAGTGCTGCCCCCCACCCCAGCAGTGCTGCCCCCCACCCCAGCAGTGCTGCCCCCCACCCCAGCAGTCGAAACAGCCTTGCCAGCCTCCACCCAAGTGCCAGCAGAAGTGCCCACCCCCTCAGCAGTGCCAGAAGTCCAAGCAGAAGTAAGCTCCTGGCCTGCGACCAGAGGCAAGTCCCCAGGGAAACAGAGCATGAAGTACCCGGGGTCGGCGTCCCACCCCTCTTTCCTCGTCGGTCAAGAGTGGACCCACTCACCCCTGCTTCTGGACGCAGCCACCCTTCCCACCTGGGGCCATGGCAGCACCGGGATGGTGCCTCCTGGGTCTGTACCTCTCCTTCATGAGCAGCGGCACTCCCATCTCAGACCAGGACCTGGCTCTAAGCTGTCTAATCATCTTTGCTGACAAGTGTCTGCATCACCCTGCTGGAAACGTGGGCGGCACGCCCAGAGCCCTTTCCCATCACCCTTCCCAAACAATTAAAATAGAATTCCTCTGGCTCTCAGTGTCTGTCTGAGGATTCTGTTGTTTGGAAATGTTACATTCCTCAGGTTTCTTTTTGTCCCTCTTCCAACCCGGAGGCCCAGTGCATGGGGAAGAAGAGGCATGGGGAGGTGGACTTTTAAGGTGCTGGGGTATTTACAAGGGCCTTTCCAGGGTAAGGGGTGGAGGTGGGGGCTTCTGCAACACAGACACACACCCCATCCATCACATGGAGTCATGGAGCGCAGTGCCCACGAGAATGTGTGCAAGGAAAAGCCACCCTCCTGAGCCCAGAAAGAGTAAGGGAACCCACCAATAAATTCTGACTCAGACAACACACTCCAAGGGCTGATGGGTCAAAGGGAGTTGGAGACAGGGCCTCAAAAATTCTCCCATAAGGGAAATAAAGGCCAAAGTGTCTTCAAGCTAACCTAACGTGTAGGACATCACCTACGCAAACCTTCTACACCCAACACACATGTACCCATCAGGTAATTTCTGGTCAGGGTCCCAGTTCTTATTATTTCTCCAGTTGGGTGTTCTCTGGAACTATGTCTTCCCCCACTGTCCTCCTATTTTCAATTCTCTGAATTCCCGAGTGATCAAGAAATAAGCCAAACCCACAGATAATCCAAACTTTTAATTTCTATTGCTTCATTTGTCCACCCCCATCCCACTCCACCAGATCTCTCTCTTACAAAATAGTCCACAAACGGAGGCATTTGGATCTCAACATTTATCTGCCTCCCTTTCATGCCTCCAGGTGGGCTCCAAGAGAATCACTGGAAACCAACAGACATACCCAAAAGAAGCAAGAGAAGACACTAATATAAACTAAAAGTCTGGCTTATCCCCAACACATATCACAGAACTCTGGAGAATTCAAAGTTAGCTAAGACCAAATTTTTCAGCATGGCTTCCCTGAGTAGCTGGTCTCTTTTCTTCATCATGGCTTCATCTCCCCTCCATCCATCCATCCACCCACCATCCATCCATCCATCTACCCCCATCCATCCACCCTCCATTCATCCACCCACTCACCCATCCATCCATTCAACCACCATCCATCTCTCCACCCACCCATCCATCCACCCATCCATCCATCCATCCATCCACCCACCATTCATCCACCCACCATTCATCCACCCACTAACCCATCCATCCATTCAACCACCATCCATCTCTCCACCCACCCATCCATCCATCCATCCACCCACCATTCATCCATCCACCATTCATTCATTCACAATTAATTCATTCACCATCCATCCACCCACCCACCATTTATCCATCCAACATCCATCCAACATCCACTCACCATCCATCCATCCATCCACCCACCATCCATCCATCTATCCACCCATCATCCATCCATCCATCTACCCACCATGCATCCATCCATCCACCCACCATCCATCCATCCATCCACCCACCATGCATCCATCCATCCACCCACCATCCATCCATCCATCTACCCACCATGCATCCATCCATCCACCCACCATCCATCCATCCATCTACCCACCATGCATCCATCCATCCACCCACCATCCATCCATCCACCCACCATCCATCCATCCATCTACCCACCATGCATCCATCCATCCACCCACCATCCATCCACCATCCATCCATTATGCATCAATACACTGCCCTTCCATTTGCTCAGACTGCAGTGAACATCATGAAGATACAGAAGCAGCTCAGACTTCCACACTTCTCAGCTTAACAATCCCCATAAAGACCAAGCTGAGACTCTCCCAGATAAATCAAAACAATTAGACAAAGTGGCATCTAATCAAGGGATGGCTTGAGGTGTACACTCCCTCCCTCATCCCTTGGAATTCAGAGGAGACCAAGAGTGAAGGCAATGAGAGTTGCTGAGACGAGAAAAGAGAACTTGACCAGCTCTAGAGTCACAGGACCTACCTCAGAGCTCCCAGAAAATATCTGTGCTGTGACAAAAGTGGAATTGAAAGTAGAGGCCGGGAGGGCTTGGCTAGGGAGGACAGCTCTCCAGAACTGGGCATAGCGTGAGCCCGTGCTGCGAGGGCCAAGACACTCAGGAAGGCCAGTCCTCCTCATCTAAGTCCAGCACAGGGCGGGAGGAGGACACAGCCACTCACACTGGCTGCAGATCCCAGAAATCTGGCGGGACAGCTCCAGTTTTGTGACCTACGTCTCATGAACCTTTCCCCAGAATGTTGCATTTGACAGAAAGTCAGCTCCGACACATAATAAAGCATTGGTAGGTTTGGACTGAATTTGTGGAAGATGAAGTAAACATTTCCCAACACTCAGATATCTCATTCAGCAAAGTCTCCAGCCCTCGGTATTTATTATTTTCCCCAAATTTCTCTCAGGTAGGTTCCTACCCCCTGCTTTATTTTCTTACACTCATGCAGCAGCTTAACACAAGGTTTGATTTTGTCTCTTGGGCTTTATTTATTTTCTCCTCTACTAATTATCATAGTTTGCATGTGTGCACATACAGTCCTATGTGAGCAGAGCAAGCAATCATCTAGAAACTTCCTCAGAAGAGAAGAAGACCACAAGCAGTGAGCCCTCCTGATGTGACTTTCCCTCATCATCTATGGGGTTTGGATACCAGAACAACCTTCTTTAGCTATGTGATCTGAAACTTCTAGAAACTTCTAGATCTTCTAGAAACTTCTAGAACTTCTCTAGGTCTCATTTTTCTCATCTGCATGGTAAGAACACCAGTCTCTTGGGGTTGTCAGGGATGGTGGGTGTTTAATGAGACAATATAATAAAGTAGCCATTGTAGCGTGCCACATAGTAAGCACTGACAATTGTTAACTATCGCTTTTATTAGTATTCTCCGAGTCCAGAAGGAGCAGCAAGACTACAGGTAGCCTCCTCCCCACATTGCCATCAACTGGAGGACTTGGGATTTGCCCAGACCTTTAATGAAACAAGAGTAAGAGGGACAGGGCATATTGACGGATGGAGCAAGGACAAATTAAGTAGAGCAGAGGGCCCAAGTGAGTATCCCCAAAGGAAGCAAGATTTGGTCTAGGATGTAAGCACCAATTTGGTGACTGCCCTTGTCTTCCTTGTCTTTTTGAACCCCTGTTGATGACAGATGTGTCCTCAAGGTGATTCTGGGCAGCTGGCAGCTTTGACCCACAGTGGTCTCCACCTGACAGTGAAGTCGGCCGTGTTTTTTCTGTGGAAGATTATGCTCCCTGGAGGGCAAGGACCCAGGCCAACAAGAAAGCAAGCAGGCTGAGGGGCAGATGTGGAGGTGCCGAGCGCGTGTGCACATCAGCCGTTCAACTCTGACACCTCCCTGTCGTGGTAGGTGCCCTTGTGCCCATGATCAAATAAGGGAAGGTCCTTATTTGATCGTAGTAATAATGTCTTGTCAGCGGTGGAGCTGACCCACACTCAGGGCCCTCTGACCCTCTGACCTGTGTTCTTTGGAGAACAGCAGGTGTTCTTACTGTGCCAGCAGCCCGAGACGCACAGAGCCTGCACCTTCCAGAATGGGAAGGCAAAGCCAGGCATGTTCACACACAGTCACACACTCACGCTGTGCAACACGGATACACCCACGCATGTTCGATACGTACACAGTTCAGGTCACAAGGTTGGTTCTCAGGAGAATGTCTACATTGTTCCATGGACTTTATAGACTGATACTAGGCATTGACAGAAGAAGGTGGAGCAGCGTCCTAGGAGCTGGTGTGGAGACTGAGTGGGCAGCCAGGTGGGCAGGGGAGCTGTGGTCATGTGCCTCCTGTTACAGAAGTGTTTTCAACACTGTGACCATGGATTCAGCAACACCTGTGCAGACTGCCTCACACTGGCTGAACATCAGCCCCGCGCACACTCATTGTCGTGTGCACACACACACACACACACACACTCTTGTTCCACACCCTTCTCAGGCCCCCCGTGAGGGCTCAGCACACCTGACAGTCACATGCTGTCCATTACATTCAAACATGTCTTCACACCAACATCTACTGGCAGACACACAAACGCCCTCCCAAACAAAGAAATGCCCTGGGAGGCGACATGGATGGTGTGGTACAGAAGAAGACCCACCCTTCCTCTTGGAGTCTGGCAGATTTGAGGTCCAGTCCCCGCTTCCTTGCTCTTGCATGAGGTCACCTTAGCCAGCTCACTCCGGCTTTCTAAGCTATTCAGTGAGACTAACAGCTTGAACTTCAGGGTCTGAACTGAAGCCCAGGCAGTTTCTGACAGGCAGGACCGGCCTACCCTTTCTTCATTCTACACCCACAACTAGGAAAGGTCCGGCCCAGCCCCCTGCTGCTGGGCACACAGGCTGCTTTGCCCCAGGTGCCCAACTGGAGTTGGACTCTGCACAGAAGCCCAGGCTCGGTGACAGTAGTGTGGGGCTTGCTGGATTGTTTCTCTGTTTCCTTACAGTTCTGACTCAACATGAGTGACTCACTCTAATCTCTATGTGCTATCTTCTTTTCCTAACTAGTCACCATCTTGGGAGAGCCGAACAGAGGTAAGTTTGGGGGTATGGGGGAGGCCACCCACGTTCTTCTGCATGGAAAAGCTTAGCTAAAACCCAGATGCATGTTTGCAGAGCCGTCAGGCTGGGCACTGACTGACTCTCCTCCCTCCAGAGAACTAGCCCGCATCCACAGTCTGGCTGCTATTTGAAAGCAGCGAGTTTGCATTACAAGCAAGGCTCTTAGTGGGATCTTAACACTCATCCTACATGATGGTCACTACTGATACAAATCCTTATTTTTTTTTTTATTTTTTTTATTGGTTGTTCAAAACATTATAAAGCTCTTGACATATCATATTTCATACATTAGATTCAAGTTGGTTATGAACTCCCAATTTTACCCCAAATACAGATTGCAGAATCACATCGGTTACACATCCACATTTTTACATAATGCCCTATTAGTAACTGTTGTATTCTGCTACCTTTCCTATCCTCTACCATCCCCCCTCCCTCCCCTCCCATCTTCTCTCTCTACCCCATCCACTGTAATTCATATCTCTCCTTGTTTATTTTCCCATTCCCCTCACAACCTCCAAATTCCTTAATAGGACACCCATAGCACAAAAGTTGATAACAAAAATCAACAAATGGGACTTACTTAAACTGAAAAGTTTTCTCTCAGCAAGAGAAACAATAAAAGAGGTAAATAGGGAGCCTACATCATGGGAACAAATTTTTACTCCTCACACTTCAGATAGAGCCCTAATATCCAGAGTATACAAAGAACTCAAAAAATTAAACAATAAGAAAACAAATAACCCAATCAACAAATGGGCCAAAGACCTGAACAGACACTTCTCAGAGGAGGACATACAATCAATCAACAAGTACATGAAAAAATGCTCACCATCTCTAGCAGTCAGAGAAATGCAAATCAAAACCACCCTAAGATACCATCTCACTCCAGTAAGATTGGCAGCCATTATGAAGTCAAACAACAAGTGCTGGAGAGGATGTGGGGAAAAGGGTACACTTGTACATTGCTGGTGGGACTGCAAACTGGTGCGGCCAATCTGGAAAACAGTATGGAGACTCCTGGGAAAGCTGGGAATGGAACCACCATTTGACCCAGCTATTGCCCTTCTTGGACTTTTCCCTGAAGACCTTAAAAGAGCGTACTACAGGGATACTGCTACATCGATGTTCATAGCAGCACAATTCACAATTGCTAGACTGTGGAACCAACCCAGATGCCCTTCAATAGATGAATGGATAAAAAAAATGTGGCATTTATACACCATGGAGTATTACGCAGCACTAAAAAATGACAAAATCATAGAATTTGCAGGGAAATGGATGGCACTAGAGCAGATTATGCTTAGTGAAGCTAGCCAATCCCTAAAAAACAAATACCAAATGTCTTCTTTGATATAATGAGAGCAACTAAGAACAGAGCAGGGAGGAAGAGCAGGAAGAAAAGATTAACATTAAACAGATACATGAGGTGGGATGGAAAGGGAGAGAAAAGGGAAATTGCATGGTAATGGAGGGAGACAAATCCTTATTTTGCAAATGAGGAAAGTGAGACTCAAGGAGGTCACAAACTTTGCCTAAGACCATTTAGTTAGTAGCTGGAGAGCCGGGATTCAAATATGTCTGTCTTGGCACAGAAAGAAAAATACTGCATGACTTGACTTCTGTGTGGAATCTAAAGAGTCAAACCCCAGAGTTGAATGGTTGCCAGGGGCTGGGGTGGAGGGAGATATTGGTTAAAGGGTTCAAAATTTCAGTTAGATGGGAGGAACAAGTACAAGAAATCTCCTGGGGTTAACCTCAAGGTTAACTGGGTCGCTAAGACGGTAGATTGTAAGTGGTCTCACACCAAAAAAAAAAAAAAAAGCAAATATGTAAGTTAATGCTCATGTTAATTGGCTCCATTTAGCCATTCTACAATGTATAAATATTTCAAAATATCATGTTGTGTACCACAAATATATACAACTCTTGTCAATAAAAAAACAAATAGAAACTTTTTTTTAAATTGTTTAAAAGGAAGAAAAGATGCCAACAAGAGAGAAATTGGGGGAAGCAAACTCAGAAACTTCCCACACTGTCTTTGTAATTGTAATAATACTGTCAGTCTAAAATTATTCCAAAATAAAATGACGTTTGCTTTAAAATATTACAGAGGGGCTGTGGCTGGGACTCAGTAGTACAGCGCTGGCCTGGCACGCATGAGGCACTGGGTTCAATCTTCAGCACCACATAAAAAAGTAAAATAAAGGTGTTGTGTCCACCTCCAACTAATATATATATATATATATATATATATATATATATATATAATTTTAAAAATAAAATATTACAGAGAGAGAGAGAGAGAGAGAGAGGTCTGCCTTTCATGCTAGTCCATCCTCTGACCCTGGGCCCGGGGTTAGGCTACAGCTCCCACTGCAGGCAAAGCTGGCCTTTTCCCAGTGACATTTTACTGTTTCCCAGTAGAGGGAGAACTGTGGGTGATGTCTACCAAAAGCCTTAGATGCAGGTTATGGACTCAGGAACTGGGTAGGAACCTTTTTCTTGTTCATATTGGCTTCAGGAAATGAAATTAAACAGTCAGACAAGTGCACATTGGCCGGAGCGTCTTCACTGGGGTGGGTAAAAGCGTTTTTTGAGCCTGGTGAAGAGCATCAGCCGCATCCTCTCAGCCACTCACTGAACGTCTTTATTCTAGTTGCCACAAGAGACTGAATCGGGAAGGTGGCCTTTGCTTTGCTCCCTGTGTACAGAGAGTTGGGTGTACGTGGATGTGTGTGCATGTGTGTATGTGTGCAAGTGCATTTGCATATACATGTGTGCATAATGTTTTCTTTGTGAACAGTCAGGAAGGTGCCACCCACTGCCAATGTTCCATCACAAGTAGTTTGAGTCCCTCTGTGGGGATGATTATGAAATCAGAGTCTTGGTTTTGTTAAAGATGCTCACTTTGATACTCTTAGAATAAACTGGGGTAGTCTGTAGAGCGGTGCTGGCTTTGCTATCCTAGGGGACTTGTGGCCTAGCTTGCAGGGCCGGTGGCAGTAGGAAAGGCAGGGGGAAGGGAGAGGGGAGAGAAAGGCTCAGACAGCAGGCCCGGCAGCCTTGCAAAGGGCTTGCTGCACCAGGCACCTGCGGAGCGCCCCCTGCAGGTGCTGACCTAGGAGTGCATGCTACTCACCTGGGGATGATGGCAGGCTCCTGCCTCCTGCAGGTTGGACCAAGAGGGACTGCCTGCCCCAGGGCTGGGAGCCAGGAAGAGCCTTTTGGGGGGAGAACAGTAGGAGCTGGTGAGTAATTAAAGCAGTCTACATGAGAAATAAATTAAAGACAATCACCCGGGTCAGCAATGGGATCAACCCCCGAGACCAGATGCATGGGCCTTCAGCCGATTTCTTGCTGCTCAAGATTCACATTCAAACTGGGCACAGGAGGCTGAGGCAGGAGGATTGAAGTTCAAAGCCAGCCTCAGCAACTTAGTGAGGCCCTGAGCAACTTAGAAAGACCCTGTCTCAAAATTTAATAAAATAAAATGAAACAAAAGGGCTAGGGATGTTGTTCAGTGGTTAAACGCCTCTGGGTTCAATCCCTAGTACAAAAAAAAAAAAAAAAAGATTCCCCTTCCACTTGGAGATCTCTTTCTAAGCGTGGCTTCCTTCTCTGAAACCCTTTCCTTGGATCTAAAATGAAGCCAAAGCAGCCTTTAAAGAGGATTAGACTAAAGGCTTAGTCACCACTAAAGGCGAATCCACACAGAGGGTGACATCAGCCTGGTGTCATTGATCATCTGATCAATGAGTTTGGCTGGTGCTTTCCCAGCATGAGCTCTAGGGCAAGGGCACCTCAAACCTCTTCCCTTCCACCATGAGGCCACCTTGTCCTCCCATAGTACTTCCCGCTATCCACAAGGGAGGCATTGCTTCCTAACTTCTCCCCGTGCTGGGAGGTACAGTCAGGAGGGCTCATCGTTTGGAAAAAGACGGTGGTATTCAGCGCAGATTCAATCCTTGAACCAAACTGTCGGGGGCTTGAGTCCGGGTTCAATCATTTACTAGCTACACCTCTCTGATCTCGGTTCCTCGTTTGCTGAGCAGAGGTGGTGCTTCTCTACCCACAGACATGGGGATCCACGACAGGGGGCCTTGCCTTTTCTATAGTAGCTGTTCAGTAAATGGAAGCCACTGTAGCAAGACCTCCTGCTTTCCACCCATTCTGATCCTCCTGACCTCCGAGGAGTCCCATTCCATGGGCCAGGCACCGACTCAGCCACTCTACCTCAGCCAAGCCCTGCTGCCATCCACAACTAGTAAAGGGACCCTAGGAAGAGACTGACTTCAAGGGAAAGTTGTCAGTCCCTTCCTCTGGGACAAATGTGCTCCAGCCTGGGAGGCTGTGGCAGGAGGAGGAGGATCAGCTGAGCACTCTCCAGCCCCCAGTTTCCCTGCGAAACGTGAGATATAAGGTCACCTGGGTCTCCAGTCTCCTAGGTTCCTTCCCGCTAGAAGAACTCTGCTAAAATGAGAAACAGGTGCACGGGCTTGTCGTGCCCAGAAGGTGGAGCTCTGCCCTATTTGCCTCGGGGCTGGACATGTGATGTGGTTTGGCACAAGGTCCTATGGTCAGTCAGAAATTAGATGGTCTATTTATCTTCCCAACCACAGCCATGAAGTCATTCATGAGAAAATTCCAGTTGCCCACAAACAGGTGGTCCTTGTCACGTTATTGTGACAAGGCTGGTTTTCCTCCATATTTCCTTCCCTTCCCCTCTCCTCGAACATACACATACACACAAGCACATGGATGCATGGGCGCACACACGCACGGACACATGTGCACACCCCTGAGTCACCCTCTTCTCTGCCATTAGGATGCACTGGGCTTTAGCATTTACTTTCCCTTTGGCCAGAGTTAAGCAGGATTAGAGGGGAATCTCCTGGCAGTCGGTTCTTACGTAGCTTCGTGTATCTGTCAGGACGGGCTAAAGCTATGCTCCAGGAACCCGGGAAGCACAGAGTCCAGCAGTTTAAACAAAGGCTCTTTTCTCACTTATGCTGCATGTCCACCGAGGATCAGCTGCAGACCTGCGACACACTAACTCAACCTTGGGACCTGGGCTGACAGAGCACCCTCTACAGAGCACGGTCAGTCCTTATGGGAGAAAGGACCACAGTGGACGATGGCTCTTGAGGTTTACCTTTGGTGGGCCAATACAGAGGACAGGAAGAGGCCAGAGATGCAAAACAACTGGGTGTCTGCTGCCTGGAGTCAAGAGTTCTCCACCACAGACACCTGGGAGAGTCACAGACTCTGGCTGAACCCTCACTTTAACCCTCACCCTAACCCTAACTCTATGTGGTTTTCAATTTCTGTTTGTTTTACTGTTTATTTTTGCGGTTCTAATGGTTGAAAGCAGGAATGCCCTACCACTGAGCTACATCCCCAGTCCTTTATATTTTTTTTATTTTGAAACAGAGTCTCCCTAATTTGTCCAGGCTGACCTTGAACTTGAGATCCTCCTGCTTCAGGCTCCCGAGTAGCTGGGATTACTGGTATGTGTCATTGCACCTGGCTCTATGTGGTTTTCTTAAACATACATTTGATGTGTATCTGTTTTAGACAGATAGGAGGGAGTCAAAGAAAAGTGGAGAATGTTCCTGCCTAAAGTAGTTCACAGTTTCTGGATGTGGTGGAGGCTGATGCAGGAGGATCATAAGTTAGAGGCCAGTTTTAGCAACTTAGTGAGACCTTGTCTCAAAATAAGAAGGTCTGGGCATGTGACTCAGGGGTGTGCACATGTGTTAGCTTCCCTGGGTTCAATGCCCAACACCAAAAACAAAAGAACAGACAAAATAACAACAAAGTTCCAGTGGACAGAGGAACAGAACACCGCCTAGTCTATCAAAAAGCATCAGAATCAGCGTCAGGACAGGAGCTTCCTAAGTGGAGACAGGAATGTTCAGGGAAGAAGCAGACCAGTTCCTGAAGAATGGAGAGAATTCGTTAGGCACAGATTAGGGGCAAGCATCCAGCAGAGAGAGGGGCTTGTCAGCAGGAAAAGGAGAGCACAGTCTCTTTAAAAATAAAAATAAACTGCAAGTGCTTTGCCGGCCTGTGGCTGGAGCAGGAGAGAGTTTGCAGAGATAGAAGGAAGCCTGGGGATGCTAGGGAGAAAGGAGGCTGGGAGACTGCAGAGGGAGCTACAGCGTGAAGGGCCTCTGTCACATGTCAGGAACTGACTTCACCCAGGTGTGAGGGAGTCCCTGGGGATTTGGGCATGGTGTGGGGGGCTGGGTTTCCATGGACATAAGGTGTCGACCTGCCCCTTACCTTCCCACCCAGCTCAGGAGGGGTGGACATGGTGGTGGATGGGGGTCATATACCAGTGTGCAGAGCCTGGGCAAGGCCACAGGGTGGCAGCTGCTCAGAGCCTTGGGGACCCTGGTCCCAAAATGAGTGTCTCTCCGACATCAAGGGACGCTCTCTGAAGCCGACACGGGCAGCGCTGGCTTACTGTCTTATGAAGCCACTTCTGTGGTCGCAGAGCAGGGCACCAACTAGACAAATGGCCTAGATGGTCCTGTCTCCTAATAGGTCTATTTGTTGGGTTCCCTGCCTCAGCCCCCATCACAGCCCCAGCTGATCCCATCCCCGGGGCCAAGGGAGAGTCAGGCTCCCCACGGACAGTGTGCCACAGACGGAAATGTCCCCTTGTCCCAACCGTCTTCCGGGAAGAGAATTCCTGCCTGCTAGGGCTGCTTCTGGCTGGCCTTTAGAGAGACGACAGCCACGGAGCTCAGTTGACCAATGACAAAGATTCTTTGCTTGTCCAGACTCCAATCAGGCTTCTGAAACTTCTCCTAGGCCCTGTATGTCCCTGTAAAACCCAGTTTTAGCAAAGAACTCAATGTCAATTTAGCAAGAAATAAAATTTTTAAAAAAATCTAAAATAAACATTAAATATTTATTTATAATAATGATTAATTATAATAACTAAAAGAAATAAAATGAAGAAATGTTTGTCCAGCTCCTACAATATACTTCTTGGGGGCTCCTACACAGAATGTTCTGTCTTTTTAAACACTTTTTATTGGTGCATTACGATCACGTGGAGTAGTGGAATCCGCTGTGACCTGTCTTGTCTTAACCTTGGTTTCCCCATCCTTGATACCTAGATGCCCTTAGCGTCAAAACAGGTTCCTTACCCTCCACTATCCCCCAGGGTAATCTTATCTGTCACCCTGGCTCATCCTCCACAAGAATCTTGTTAGGGTGGTTGAGCCACAGTCACCCTGATCCACTGTGTTTCCTGTCAGTAAGTTTCTGTCCACTGACTCCCACCCTGTTCCGTGGCGATACATTCCATCAGAGATGCACTTGACCTTGCTGTACTTGAAGCTGAGCCCAAACTCCCTCTCCCCCACGCAGCGGTCCCTATTCCTTTCCACCACAGTTGCCCTGGATAAAGTCTTCCTTAAGGGACTTTCCTCTGTCCCTCCCTCCCCTCCCCTCCCCTCTCCTTTTGCAGCACTAGGAATTGAACCCAGAGGCGCTCTACCACCAAGCTACACCAACTAGCAGACCTTTGTGTTTTATTTTGAGACAGGGTCTGCCCTCAAACTTCCATTCTCCTGCCTCAGCCTCCCAAGTTGCTGGGATTACAGGTGTGCACCACCATCTCTGTTCTTCCTTAAGTCACTTTAAAAAGTGTCGTTGGATATTTTTTTAACATCTGGGATGTAGATCATAGGGAACTCCTTTGAGTCTTCTACCTTTGGGCCCCTACCCCAGGGGGATTTGCTTTCTTACATATCTACCTACTTTCTTTCTTAGGCTCTACTACATACTATACATTCTCTTTTACGATACCTGCTTTTCAAAGCTAGCCATCCCCCAGCCAGCTGGTGGGGTGAACTGACCGGTTAGGCGGCCATTTGTCGGCTTTCTTCTTACTCACACGCTCACCTACTCACCCTCCTTCTCCACCCGCTCCCTCACCCACCCACTCAGCAGCATCCTTTAGTCACTGGATCACCTCATGACGAGCCAGTCCACCAGGTGGCCAGCCAGCAGCTGCTAGGGCATCGGCTCTGCACGAACATCCCCCTGCCCCAGTACGTTGACTGCATAGAAAGAGCTCCCCGCACACGCACATCTGTGCATAAAACACGCAGGCTCCAGGCCTCCCACGGGCAGAAGATGTCCAGCATGGGTTTCCAAGGTCGAGAGGGACAAGGGCAACGCGTGTGGTTGGGACCAACAGGGAGAACTTCTGAATCACCAACCTGAACTTGAGAACGTAGCTTAGTCCACGAAGAATCCTGGGACTTCATGGGTTTGCTTGTAAAGCCCAAATGTCCAACAGTGGGTTTACAGTTCAATGCAATCGTTTATAGATCCTTTTACCCATTCATTCACGTATCTGTCTTTTGGTTCAGGTTTCTGGGCTGGATATAATATGTGCGTGGCCACGGTGAGGGGACAGATGATAAGGAAACACAAGGACACGTGATGGGGTGAAACATCTCCTGCCATCAAGGAACTCATGTTTGATGCTAAGTCTACTATATAGCTTATAATACACCCCAAATCAAACATTCTAGGCACAGTGCTCCAAATATGTATCAACAAAGATCTGCAAGGGTTGTGCAGAGGAAAGCACATCTGTTGATAAGGATTAGGAAAAGGGGTCAGAAAGAAACACATTTGAGATGGTTCCCGAAGGTTGAATTTCCCTGGGATATTTGGAGACAGGATCATCACTAATGGATGATACATAACCATTCGTTATGAATTAGCCAGAAACTAAGATGAAGCAAATGCAGCATGATCACAATTATAACAAGGAGCTGCCACTATCTCAATCTGACATTCTTTCTCTCTTTGCTAGACAAGCAGCTAAAATGCAGGAGCTCTGGAAGCCCCAAGTCCCCACTGTCTTCTCCACCAAGCCCAGTGCTCCTCCTGTGAAGGTCCCTCAGGGCTGAGCAAAACCCCATTGTGCAGGTGCACCACACTTTCTTTATTCATCTGTTGATGGGTATCTGGGCTGATTCCACTTCTTGGTTATTGTGAATTGTGATGCTATAAGCATTGGTATGCATGTATCACTGTAGTAGGCTGAATTTAGTTCTTTGGGATAAATATCAAGGGGTGGGATAGCTGGATCATATGGTGACTTTAATTCCTATTCTTTTTGAGGAATCTCCGTACTGCTCTCCAAAATGGTTATGCTACTTTGCTGTTCCACCAAAATATGTTACATTTTCCCCCACATCCTCACCAAAAATTATTGGGGTTTTTTTTTTGGTTTATTTAACTTATTTTCTAATTATAGATGGACATAACGTCTTTATTTTACTTTATGTGGTGCTGAGGATGGAACCCAATGCCCCATGCATGCTAGGTGAGCACTCTACCTCTGAGCCACAACCCTAGCTCAATTACTATACCTGATGATTGCCCCAAATTGTGTCCTTTGCTGGTTAATGGGTGGAACTGGAGAACATCATGCTAAGTGGAAAAAGCTAGGTAAGGAGAGTCAAGGCTGAATTTTTTCTCTTATATGTGGAAGATAGAGAATAAAAAGGATCTCAGAAAAATAGCAGGGAGACCAAGGAGAGGAAGGAGGGAAGGACATGGGGAAGGACCAGGGAACGGAATATACTGAACTGCACCATATCCATATACAAATGTGCTACAATGAAATATATAAATTACAATGCGCTAATCCAAATAATGATAATACAAGGGCAATCCACAGAGCAAGGGAATCAGTGGGAGGGAGGAGGGGGCAAAGGGAAGGTACTGGAGAATGAGATTGATCAAATCACATCATGTGCACATACAAATACAGCATATTGGTCCCACTGTTAGGTATAATTGTAATGTACCAATAACAATGGCTTAGTCAAGAAATAAAAACAAAACAAAACAAAACAAAAAAACCCTCCTTCTCATCAACCCAAAGCATTCCTTTTCCTTCTCCTTGTTTGTGTTTATGTTGTTTTATTCATAGAAATAGCACAATGGATTCCACTTGTCCCCACATGAAGCCCTCAACAACCTTTTCTCCAAGACCAGAGTCGCACAAAATGGAGTGGAAGGTTAAGTGGTCCTCCTTGTCTCTGTGGGTCGCCTCCCGGCCCCAGGTCCCTGCTTCCCCGCCACTCCACTGTTTACCTGCAGGGTGAGGCTGGGCTTTTCAAGCTTTGACTCACCTCCAGGAAGGAGACTCACCTGTGCCCTCCCGGCCCTGATGGAGTCACAGGCACACACCTGTTCTCAGGCGCCTGCTCTCAAGCAGGCACAGGCAGAGGCTGGTTTCCTGGTGTGGCTTTATGTGGTCCTTTGACCATGAGAGAGCAGCCCAGGCAGGACTCAAGATGGGCCAGGCGAGCAGCTCGTGACCAGGCGTGGCAGGTGGGGCTGGGAGAGGAGACGGGAGTCACCTTTCCCCACCGCTTCCCAGGGCTCGCCCGGCCTGGAGGGGTTATTCAGATGGGGTGATTTGAGGGGTGCCAGCGAGTCTCCCCTCCTGCTTTGAAAGAATAATCCACTGACCCAGCCAGTTAAGGTGCCTGGAATCCAGCCACTGTAGCTTGAAGAGACTTGGGGCAGCCCTCGCGGTGAAATTCTGGATAAAGCCACCACGGGAGCCGGTTTTCATAGAATACAGGAAGCTTCCTTCATAGAGTATTGTGAACACTGCATTTGGAGGTGCTTTATTAATGACTACTAAAAATGCACCCGTACCTGATAGTGTGGGGAGAGAGATCAGTCAGGGGACAGGTTTACCTGAGTGCCACGGAGGCAGGCGGGAGGGAGACCGAGGCAGGAAGAGGGAGAGTCCACCAGAACCAACCTCCCACCTTGTCCTCATGGAGCTTCTGCTAAGAAGCTGCCCTTCCACTGGCTGAAAAAGGCCACAAAGTCGGGAGACTGATTCAAACCCAGCTTTGACATTGACCTTTGCATGACCTTGGGCAAAGCAAGTCTTCACTCAAGTGTCATCTTCCCTCTCTATAGAATGAGGATAAGGTGACCAGCAGGGAAGTTGACTGCCAAGGTTTTAAAAGATGTAATGTATGGGATGCCCATGAGATTGACTGTGTTTGGGATATTTACATCTAGCAAGCATGGCCCTTCAAGGTCACCATGTTTAGGTCTCTGTTCTGGACCTCCCTGGAGCAAGAAAACTAAGCTTCTCTTACCAGCCAGAGTTCTAAGCCAGAGTTGTCTATTGATAAAGTAAGTGGCCCGTGATCAAACTGGGAAAATTAGGAGAACTACAACTTATTCCAGAGAAGCAACGCGGCTGAATGAGACACAGGGGAGGGAGCTGCCCGTTTGTTCATACGTGAAACATGCACACTGATGTTTTCTAAGGGCCAAGCCTGTGAATGTCCACAGTCTGAGTGTTTACCAAGTCTGTCTTGCTGTATACTTCCCTGGAGGAGAGTGTGCACGGAGTGGGAGGGCGGAGGTGTGGGGTGCAGGTGGAGAGGAAGTTGGGGTGCAGGTGGAGAGGTGGCTGGAGATGGAATTCAGAGTCCAGAATCTGGAGCCCAGAATATTCCATTCTTAATGTTGATAGGTTTGGGAGGAGGAGAAGGAGGTCTAGTCTCCAGGGAGAAATTAAGGAAAGAGTCTGTTTTTAAGTGAGGTTATTCCTGGGAAGTAGGAATATTCAGTCTACATATGACAGAAATCTCGGAAAAGCTTATTAGTCCTGGTTCCTACCAGCGACAGTCACGTGTCCACTGTGGCGATGAGTGAGCCCTGGGTCATTCATACAGGTGTTGAGCCGGTCCCTTAACTTCTTTGGGTCTGTTTCTACAAACTGTAAAATCAGATTTTCATTACACAACAGAATTGTCATGAGGCTTAAATGAGGCAGAGGGTTTGAAAAATGCTTTGGAAAATATTTTAAGGTACTCCTACCATTTCCCAGGTTTCTTTCTTTTTTTCTGGAGATGACAGAAATAAGCACAAGAATGGCCTCTTGTTAGGCAGGACCCTCAGGCTTGGGGCAGTGACCAAAGGTGGGTCAGCCTCCCAGACAGCCCTGCCCTCCTAGTTCCCAGAGGCCAGAAGGCCAAGGGCAGAACTGGGTTCCCTCCCACCACCTGAGTAGGGTCCTGAGGATTACTAAGTTTAGCAAATAAAGATAGAACCTTCCATGGAAAGATCTCCCAGGTCCTTGGATAGGCAGAATTAACATTGTCAAAATGGCCATCCTGCCCCATGCTATCACAAAATCACTGTACATATTTAATGCAATTCCTATTAAAATTCCAATGTCATTCTTCTTAGAAATAGAAAAAGCAGGCATTAAATTCATTTGGAAAAATTAGAGGCCAGAAGAGTCAAAGAAATCCTTCACAAAACCGGACCTTGAATTACACCACAGAGCTGTAGGCACACAAGCACCAGAAGAGACGGGAAGACCCGGAACAGGAGACCCAGAGACAGCCCACATCACTGCAGCTCTCTCACACTGACAAAGGCACCACGAACGTGCATTGGAGAAAAGACGGCCTCTTCAGCAAATGGTGCTGGGAAAACGGGAAACTGATAGGTAGTAGAATGAAATTGGACTTCTATCTCTCCCCCTGCATGAAACTCAGTTCAAAGTGGATCAAGGACCCAGGCATGAGACCAGAGACCTGCACCTACCAGAAGAGAATTTAGGCCCAACTCTCCATCATTTGGCTTAGGAACTGATTTCCTCAAAAAGACTTGTAAAGCCCAAAAAGTAAAATCAAGAATTAATAAATGGGACAGTATAAAACTAAAAAGCTTCTTCCCAGCAAAGGAAACAATCGATGTGAACAGAAAGCCTACAGAATGGGAGCCAATTTTTGCCACCTGCACCTCAAACAGAGCATTAACCTCCAGGATAGATAGAGAACTCAAAACAACAACAACAACAACAACAACAAAAATCACAATAAATGAGAAGAGGAACAGAAAAAACACTTCTCAAAAGAAGAAATACAATCAGTCAACAAATATATGAAAAAATGTTCAACATCTCTAGCAATTAGAGGAATGCAAATTAAATTTCACTGAGATTCCATCTCACTCCAGTCAGAATGGCAGTTATCAAGAATACAAGCAACAATAAATGTTGGCAAGGATGTGGGGGAAAAGGTCCACTCATACAATTGCTGGTGGGACTGAAAATTGGTACAACCTCTCTGGAAAATAGAGATTCCTCAGAAAACTTAGAATGGAACTATCATTTGACCCTGCTATTCCACTCCTCAGTCTATACCCAAAGGACTTAAAATCAGCCCACTACAATGACACAGCCACATCAACATTTATAGTAGCTCAGTTTACAATACCAAAGCTATGGACCCAACCTAGGTGCCCTTCAATAGATGAATAGATTTTTTTAAAATGTGGTATATATACACAATGGAATATTACTCAGCCATAAAAAGAAATGAAATTATGGCATTTGCTGGTAAATGGATGGCATTGGAGACTGTCATGCTAAGTGAAATAAGCCAGTCTCAACAACCAAAGGTCAAATGTTCTCCCTGATATGTGAATGCTAATACAAAATAAGGGAAGGGGGATGGAAGAATAGAAGTTCATTGGATTAGACAAAGGGGAATGAAGGGAAGGGAGGAGATGGAGTTAGGAAAGACAGTGGAATGAATCCGACATAACTTTCCTATGTTCATATGTGTATACCCGAATCATGTACAACCACAGGAATTGGATTTGAACTAGAATAAGTCATACTCCGTGCATGTATGATATGTCAAAATACACCCTACTGTCATGTGTATCTAAAAAGAGCAAATAAAAGAGACATTTCTATTTCAGGTACATTTACATTTCAGATAAACAACAAATAATGTTCCAGTACAATGATGACTCACGCATTATTTGGGATATTCTTCAGAAAGTTCTTATCTGAAATTCAAATTTAACTGGATGTCCTATATCTCATTTGAGGAGTCCACCACAGAGGCCAAGTCCTGTCCCACCCTCTTTGGCCATCCCGAATAGCCTCAGCAGCCTTCCTCCCTGGGGAGGACAGGAGCACCGTGTGCTACAGGGTCACTTAATACTGTTCCCTACAAGGGAGGCCTCATAGAATAATATGCAAGTGGTCCCTCTGGGTCCGGAAACATAAAGGCACTGTGTTTCAGGGACAGGAGAGGGGGTAGATGTCACCTGTGGCTAAGGCGTTGACGAATGTTTAAGAATCTGGATTCTTTGAATCACGAAGATCTGAGCTCAAATCCCACCTCTGCTCTTCACTACCTGTGTGATCTTTCTCAGCCTCTGCAAAATGATGACAATAGAATTTTCTTATCTGCAAAATGATGACAATAGAATTTGTCTAAAGGGGTTATAAAGACAAAATGAAATAATGGGTAAGTACCGTCTCACTGCTAGGCACACAGTGGTTGCTCCATCAAGGACAGCAATTAGCATCAGAAACAATGTTTCTATCTTTGGCACAATTGTCCCAGACCTCCACCTCCCCTTCTCTTTCCTTCTCTCAGTTCACCAACAGCTCCTCAGATTTGCTTTATTTAAAGAAGATCTTGAGTTCAGCAAACCCTTCTGGTGGGTTGATCAGCTCGGGTTCAGGGACCCAGAGTGCTAGAAATATCTGGTGGGTGGTTTGCATCAAAACAGGCCAGTAAAGCAAGTCTCTGAGGAAGTGCAGGTGGGAGAAGTGGGTGAGGAATTCCCTGGGAGCAGGTCATGGGGCCACGCCAAGGGCCCCGGGCAGCTCGGGGGCCTTTATAAGGGTTCCAGGAGTGGCTGCCCTGGATCTGCATTCACCTACTCTCCGGGGTCTGCCTTACTGCCTCTGGTAAGTGAGATTGCTCCTGTTCCCTGGGATTTGTGGGCTCTTTCCTTCTCCTTGAACTGCTTTGAGCCGCTAGGCCAAGCTCCTCTCCTGTTGTTGGGTAATCAAGGAAGTGACAAAGCTTTTGACAATTACAGAAATGTGACAATAATTATTACTTAGGAAATCCAAATGGTCCTTTCACACCATTGCTCGATATGACATTTCCTGATTCAGGGCTTAACTCTTTAGCAAGAGAATCTTTCTCATGAAGAGGGTGGTAGCCAGGGCTGCAGCATTTTGTCACAACTGAGTCCCTCTGGACTTTTCCCATCCCCTGGTTTGCCTTTGGGCCCTGCTGCAAGCTTCAAACTTTGCTTTTCAGGTTTACAAAAGCAGTCATACTGGACACTGCATTTCATACTGCACATCCCCCACACCTCGCTATTCCAATTGCCACCCCGCGACTTGATGGGGCCTACACTTCCCATTTATAATCACCAATTTGTAAGATGAGGAATTCTGCCTACAGAGAAAGCCAGAGATCCTCATTAGAACTAAGGAGGGCTCAGAGAATGTTCAACCTGTATTCTTCCTTAAGGACCCAGAGGTCCAGAGAAAGCAGAGTGCCCACAGGCACCCGTGGCCAGCGACTGACCGGTTTGCATGGGAACCCAGACCAGAGCCTGGTGGTTCAGTGCTCTTTCCTTTGAACCAGGCTGTCTCTTGTTAAAACACCCTCCTGGGATACTTTGCCTCTAGTGATATATTTGGCCCTCATGGTCCCCAGTTCTCATGGAGGACTGGAACCTCCATACGACAGCCATGTCCAGTGACTCCCCTTATCATTCCGAGGTGCGTTAGGGGCGGATTGGGGTTTGGGACCCAGGCATCTGTGTCCCAGCTTAGCGCACCTTCACACTGCCCTTTGAGACAGAGACTGCCCTGCCTCCTTCCTCATCCCTCCCTCCCTTCCTGTACACATCCACCATCTGCACTGTCCAAGGTGGCCAGTCGACCCGCCCAGCAGTGAAAATCTCGCTCCTTAGACTTTCAAAAGGCTTGGGCTTCCTTTGATCCTCAGTCCCCCACCACACCTTATTTCCTGTAAGACTGAGAAGCAAATCACGTGCTCAGTTCAATCCAGAGTCCATGGGAGGACGCAGGAAGATGGGAAATCTGAACAGCCCAGGAGAACGAAGAGGGGAGAGGGGGAGGTCCTAGTGGGTGGCGTGTCCATCAACCCACTGGTCACCTCGAAGGAGTTAATCATGGGTCACGTCCCTGCCTTTGAGAGGAAAGCACCCCTCTGAGTGTCAGGCAGGACAGAGGGAGGGCGCCCGTCTCATGCACCCTCCGTGGGTTCCCTGCAGACTCACCTGTTCCTGGAGCCATGTCTTCGCAGCAGCAGCAGCAGCACTGCCCGCCCCAGCAGGTCCAGCAGCAGCAGGTGAAGCAGCCCTGTCAGCCGCCGCCTGTCAAATGCCCAGAGACCTGTGCACCCCAAACCAAGGATCCGTGCGCTCCCCAGGCCAAGAAGCAATGCCCACCCAAGGGCACGAGCCAGCAGAAGAGCCCCTCATCCCAGCAAACTCCCAAGAGTAAACAGAAGTGAGGATGGTGGGGGCCACTACCTGCTGCCGTCCAGGCTACTGAGGGGGCTGGCCCCCGCCTTGCTCTTCATCCTCCAGCTCCAGATCCCCTCCTCCTCCTCCTGGGGTCCGAAGAACCACTATCAGAAGGTCCTCCCGTTGCACCTCTCACCATGAGCCCCTCTTGGGCTCCAGGGCCTTTTCTGTATCCCACCCTGAGGATCTCCCAGGTGGGCTTGAGAAGGACCTCCTCCTCTCCAGCCCCCAGCTTGGCCATACCTGTGGCCCCTCCATCTCCCAAGGCAAGGAAACTGTCTGGGCTTTTCCTGGGGCTCTACCCTGACAAGAGGGTCCGTCAGAGCGGATGCATAGCTTCCTCCTCAACACCGTCCCCAATGCCCCCTGCCTGCACTTCTCTTCTGTTTACCTGCTAATAAATTGTGCTTCATGTGGTAAATCTGTCTGCTTCCTGGGGTGACTGACCCTTCCCACTCTGGGGCCCAGAAGTAATATTTGGGGAACTCAGTGCATGAGGAATGTTCCTGGGAGCTCAGAGCGTAGCCGTCCGGGCACACTTACTCTGCTAACGACCGTGGGGAGGTCAGATGAGTGTGAGCTCAGTTCTCCCCTCGGGCCAGGCTAGTTTCCCAGAGCTATCCTGAGACAATCCGTCCTGAATCTCAGGCTCCTCTCTGAAAGTCAGAGTCATTTTCTTATACAGGAAAATCTCTCTCCAGAGTTTGTTCAAATATGCAGAGCTTGGTTTGGGCAGCTTGGCCTCACAGATGCCCTATTTTTGTAGTTGGGAGCCTGACCTTCCTAATCCTAGCATGAAACTAGTTTTACTCCCAGGTGTAAACAGAGACGAGCCTTTGAAGGAGAGAGCCCGGGCAGGGACAGCTAGACACACAGCCAGACTTGCCCTCTGGGCTCTATTCTTCTCTTGGGAGCTGCTTACTTCGATTTTAGTTGCCACCACTGGCAACACCCCTAATAAATAACTGCCTCTTTAACAACTGGCCTCAAAAACAATTACTAACCACCTTCTCCATTTCCCCTTAAAAATCACTCTCCATGGCTGACATTCCTCACTAATAGTTACTTCAAACTCAGGGGGTGTCGACATTAAGCAGGAACACCCAACTTTGCAGATCCAAGATTCACGGGCAGGGGATGTGATCCAGTGGTGGAGCCCTTCCTGGCATACAGGAGGCCCTGAGTCAATCCCCAGCACCCAAGAACAAATAAGACTCAGAAATGCATGTCTCTAACCCCAAGAAATCTTGGACAGTCTTTCTGCATCCCAATCCCCAAATCCTGAAATAGCTCCCCTCGGTCAAAGACTGGGGCCTCCTGTCCTCCCAGCCCCGACCAGGTCTGCGTCCCGTTGTTTTTAGTGCTATGTCTCCTAGGAAAGTCCTGGCGAGTCCTCCCACAGACTTTTGTGTTCCAGAGCTCACAGATTCACACAGCTTCAGCTACTTGGACAGACTTGAATGGGAAAAAATGAAAATTAAAAAAGCTTCTGCATTGCCCGTGGCCCGGGTTATTCACTCCGTAGGGAGAGAAAGATACCAAGGCTTCCCCACCAATGGCCAGGGACAAAGTCCCATCTCTTTGGGAACCTGTGATTACCCATTCAAGAAATCTGCTCATGCGATTCCATCATTCTAGGGTCCACAAGACCACGCTGACTTATATCGAAATCCCACCCGAGCCTGTGGTGAGAGAGGTGGCACCTGGTTCCCTTGCACATAAAGTAAATATGGTCAGAACACAAAGGAATGTTTGTTTCAACTCCTTCATTGACCAAAAAGAAAACTTAAGGACTCTCCTAGGTGCACATGGTAACAAGTGTCTGTGGTCCCAGCTACTCAGAAACCTGAGGAGAGAGGATCACTTGAGCCAAGGAGTTTGAGACCCCACCTCAAAACAAATTCTCCCCCAATTTCTGTGTACTTTAAAGCATAAAAACTCTTGTATTACACCAAAATTCCCCTGTAAGACCCAACCACACCACCTCTAGCCACACCAAGGAATCCACTGTTCTCCAAGTGTATCATTCCTTTTTGATGCCTATATTTTTCATTCATGCCATTTCTTCGGTGTAGAATACCAGTTCTCCACTTTTTTGTTTAAGGTATCATTTTAGCTATAAGATTTTGGTTCAAATATTTCCATAGAAACTCACTTAACATTTTAGAAAGAACTAATAACTCCCATAAGCTTTCATGACACTTCATAGAAATTTTGTTAATGTAATTAAGCATATGATTATTTTTCACTATGATTCATTTTATATGTTTAATTCTCCTGTTACATTATAACCCTTCGAAGCATAAGGAATTTATGGATCTTACTGTCCCCAAAGGCACAAAAATGCTTTTTAAAAGTACAGAAGAAAGAAGTGTTTCTGAGTAGAATAAGATAGCATTCTAGTGTACCTCTGGGCCAAAGCTGGGAATTCTCTGCTCTTACCTGGGGTCCTGAGGATCCAGAGATAAGCTGTGGACTACAGACAGAGCACAAGAGTGAAACTCTGGGTTTGCACTGTGGAGGACCCTTACTGCAAGATTCATTTTGGCTCCACATTCCCGTGGCTTCAGCCCATGATTCCTTGACCACAGAGCTTTGGGCCTCTGTTAAGGCATAACATTCCAACAGGGATCTCAGGGTAGAGCAGAGGTGCTCCCCTCATGGTGGCCAGAGAGCAAAGAAAGAAACAGACAGGAGCCAGGAACAAAATAAACCTGCAAAGGAATGCCCCCCCCCCCCGTCTCCCACTCCCTCTAACTAGACCCCACTCCTGTTTCTACTACCTCCCAACCGCGACTTGAACTGGAGACCAAACCTTTAGCTCATGTTCTTTTGGGGGACATTTAAGATCCAAACCATAACATTCTGCCTCCCAGCTCCCAAAAGTTATGTCTGTCTCACACTTAAAATGCATTAAGTCCATCTCCAAGGTCACTATGCTGTGGGGTGAACTGATCAATATAATCCATAAATCATAGACATAGGTTATAGATTATAGGAATAAGGTAAGATAACCTAGATAAGCAACAGTAGACCTAAGTTCATAGATACGTTCATCAGGAGTAAGCCTAAGTAAGTAATGAAATCATGTAAGACACAGGATTTAAGCCACCGGAAAAAGCTATGGAGCAGTGAAAGGTGATACGTCAGCATGCCAGTACAGTTCTAGATCAATACAGGCTGATGGGTTAATATAGAGGTAGACAAGGTTAAGTCAGTGTAGTCGGGAACAGTAAAAGTGTTAGCTTGATCATGCGGACACAAGGCTTACAGATGTCGGGAGTAAAATGATGAGTAAAGGACAGAACTGCAAGCATCAAAGAAGTTACTAGTACTGGGATGTGGGATGGAGTCAGTGTGGCTATGCGAACACAAAGTGTGGCCGTGGGGACTCCGTCTTAGCTGTTCTGGACTCCAGCTTACTGTCACTGCTCCTGGGACGAGGGACTTGCAGGACCATTTCTGAGAAACGGAAGTGAGAGCTGTCTTCTTTTAAAAACTGTGCCCCACAGAATGTGACCAGCTCTTGGATATGGTGGCGGTCGTGGTGAGCTACATCCTGGGTTTGGGTACCTTTGTGGGTCTACATGACTTTAAAAGAGATGATCGCCCCCCACTCAGCTGAAACTCAGGATACAGTTGTCCAACACTTGCTTGGACCTGAGACACCATTAAGCCAACTGCTTCTTTTTTAGCTTCTGTAACTTGCTAACTGGAAAATTCCGGTCCTGCTTAGGTCCCACTAGTCACTGTCTTAACTTCTGTGACTGGCTTGCTTGCATGACCCTAAACAAGTTGTGGTTTTCATCCTTAAATTCCCAAGACGCAAGTCAGGAAGCTGCTGCTCTCCCACAGAGCAGCAGTCTCTACGGGTGGGTGACAGTCCCCGGCCAGGTAAACAGAGCTCTCTGTTGTTTGAATTAGGACTCAGAGCGTTTTCTGAGGCGGCTCCCCATGACAACCAAAGTCGTACTGCTCAAGCATCGCTGGAAAGGCCAAGTCCGAGTTCTCCTCTGAGAGTTACAGCTAGCTCTCAGCTATGATCCCCTGTAAAAAGAAAAAAATAAATAAATAAAAATGACATACTTCCAGAATATAATGGCACAGGGTAAACCTCCCCATTAGAAAAGGGGAGAATGGAAAAATACAGCACCCTTTAGGTTCAAAATACTAGAAAAACTAGGGAAGTATGAAGAAAGGGTCAAACCAAAGCAAGACCCAAATCCAGCAAACATTAAATCCTATAGCTCCACATCCAGCGTCTGTGGTCTAATGGGAGCCCTGAAGCCCCAGTGGCCTTGCTGGCCAGGTCACAGGGCCACTCCTTTGGGCTGGCTTTGCTCATTGCCTCCGGCTATCCTCAGCAGATGTTCTAGTTCCTAGTGTCTCCAACTTGCTGGGGTCCCCAGCTCACACCTTCATCCTTTGCCTCTCTGCCTCTCGGGGGACTCCCATCCTGCCACCTGCTGCCTTATCCCCAGGGACTTCCTTTGACATCTCAGTGGGAGCCTCCGGGACCCTATAATTCTTGGATTCTGTACCCCTGCGAAACCAGGACCATGCAGGCGGGATAGCAAGGTTCCCCAACAGCAGGAGCGGGAGGTGGGTCCACTCGGATGACAGCCGCAGCAGCTTCTAAGTTCCTGAGTGGTTCCAGTGGGAAACGAGCTCCCTCGTGGCCCTGGGCAAACAGGACAGCCCAGAGCTCTCTCCTTAAAGCAAAGTCTCTCAAAGGGGTTTGCACTTTCTTCACCCCTGAGCCTGTGATGGGTGGCCTCTGGCCAGTTCCTGAGGCGCCCTCAAGGCATCTTTCCAGGGTCCCATTGAAAAGTCCTTGGCTCATCAATGTTTATAGCAGCACAACTCACAATAGCTAGACTGTGGAGCCAACCTGGATGCCCTTCAGCAGATGAATGGATAAAGAAAACGGTGGCATATATACACAATGGAATATTACTCGGCAACAAAAGAGAATGAAATCATGGCATTTGCAGGTAAATGGATGGAGTTGGAGGAGACAATGCTAAGTGAAGTTAGCCAATCCCCCAAAACAAATGCCAAATGTCTTCTCTGATATGAGGAGGCTGATTCATAGTGGGACAGGGAGCAGGAGCATGGGAGGAACAGACGAACTCTAGATAGGGCAGAAGGGTTGGAGGGGAAGGGAGGGGACATGGGGTAATTAATGATGGTGGAATGTGATGATCCCTATTATCTAAAGTACAGGTATGAAGACATGAATTGGTGTGAGTATACTATGTATACAACCAGAGATATGAAAAATTGTGCTCTCTATATGTAATAAGAATTATAATGCATTCTGCTGTCATATATAAATTTTTAAAATTTACATAAAATAAGAAAAGTCCTTTGCTTCTAAATAGCATTAATCTCTTTAGCAATCCCAACTTTACACAAACTTCTTTTCTGGCCAAACTTCAAATTCTTAAATGCTTCCATTCTCTTTCTTACTCACTGTGAGTCTGCCTAAAAGTTGACAGAAATACCCAGGCCAAGCCTGAATGTTGTGCTGCCTTGAAATTTCCTTTGCCATGGGCTGGGGATGTGGCTCAAGTGGTAGCGCACTCACCTGGCATGCGTGTGGCCCGGGTTCGATCCTCAGCACCACATACAAACAAAGATGTTGTGTCCGCCGAGAACTAAAAAATAAATATTAAAATTCTCTCTCCCCCCCCCCGCCTCTCTCCTCTCTCTTTAAAAAAAATTCCTTTGCCAGATAAGTTAGTTCAGCACCTTCAAATTCAACTTCACACAAAGTCTCAGGTCACAGTCAAAACTTACACAAGTTCTCTGTCAGAACGCTGCACAAACAACCGCTGGTCTAATCCCCAGCAGGGGCCTCTTTCCCATCCAGACTTCCTGAACACAGTTTTTACTGTCTGCAATACTATCAGCATACTGGTCTTCTGAGCATCCATCAGAATTGTTCTTTAAGCTCTGTGTACAATTCTACGGCTTCTCCAGCCTGTGTCTCCAAACCTTTCCAAACTCTCCCCACAAACCAATTCCAAGAGCTTCTGAAACATAGGATCAGATGTCGTCACAGCATGACCCCATAGTATGACCCCATTCCTGGCAGCAATTTTCTGTTAGTCAGTTTCTGTTACTGTAACAAAATACTTGAGATAATCAACTTAGAGCAAGAAATATTTATTTGGCCTCATGGTTTCAGATGTTTCAGTCCAGGGTCATTTGGCACCGTCATATTGAGCCTTTGGAAAGGCCAAAATGGGGAGCACAAAGTGGAGTGGAGATGCTCACCCTCATGGTTGCCAGGAAAGAGAGATGGAGGTTTCAGGAAAAGAATGAACCCGTCAGAGGCACGCCCCTCCTGCCTGTGACCTACTTCATCCTCCCAGGCCCCACCTCCTCATGTTTCTGCCACCTCAAAACAGTACCATCAGCTAGAGACCCAGCTTCTAGCACATGGCCTTTGGGGAGCATTTCAGATCCAAACCCCAATAGCCGCCATTGTTGGGAGAGAACTGACTGGAAATGGATGTGATGGGGTTTCCTGGGATTTTGGAAAAGTTCTCAATCTTGTGAATGGTACACACACTACCTAGGAGCTGTATGTAAGAGTTGTGAACTGTCTTGTTAGTTAAACCCCTATGTAAAAGTAGAGACCATTTTAAAAGTATCAAACCTTAAGTAAATTTAATAAAATGTAAAATATTAAATAGAAAAACTATAAGGTAACTAAAAAAGAGATGCACCATTTCCATGTCTTGGAAGACATTATGTTATGGAGATGTCCAATCATGCTTAAATTGATGTAAGATATGCAATTTAGCATGGAACTCTGATCTACTCTACAGGTCAATATATTAGCTAAAACCCAAAAGACAAAACCATGTATTGGTGAGGACATGGGTAGTTTGGAACTTTCGGGAACTGCTGATGGCTGTGTAAATTGGACATAATTTCAAAACACAGTGTTTCCTAAAGCTGAGCACACGTGTCCACATTCCAGCAATTTCACTACTATATTTCTATCATATATACACTATAGAAATGTATATACGTGATTGCTAAAATTTCCTGTATGAAAATGTTTATTATAGCAGTATTTGTAGCACCTCTGGTTGACAATATCCCAAATATTCATTAACAGAAGGATACACAAATTAATTGTGATATATTCATAAGATACCCAAGGACAATGAGGTTAGACAAACTACAACATATAAAGGGATGAATCTTTCAAACTAATCCTAAAAGAAAGGAAGCAGGAATTAAAGGCACATATTGTATGACTCCATTGTACAAAATCAGAATGACTAGAAGATTCTCTTTACAGGGAGCTGGTTTAAGTTTGATCTTTATCTGGGATCTAGTTAAATGGATGTGGCCACTTTTTGAAAATTAATAAGCTGTATTCATGCACATTTTCCTGTACAATAATATATTTCTATTTTTAGAAAATGATTATATAAAGTTAAAAAGTACCTAGGCAGCATTTCCATTCTAATGAACTTAAGTGATTTTTCTCACCATCTCTTCACTAATTTCCTACCCCCATTTTATCTTCAAATCCTATCCCACCATGTATCAATAAAATTAAAATCACTGTTTTTCTAATGACAGTGTGTCTAAGCACTCCACCGGGGAGGGACATTTCATGACACTTTCCTTCCACCATCAATCCTCACCATTTCATTTGCACAGAAAATCCTCTCCACCCCTGAAACACAACAGTGCGCCATCTGATCATCCCTTCCAAACCCGACTGTCTCAAATCCCCTGCCACCTTCTCTTTGGGCCAGGAACCTGCAGAGGCAAACTGACCAGGCCTGGGCACGTGCAAGGGAGCTGTTCACTCATTCATTTTGTGAAAGAAGTAAGGACTCTGCAGTCGGATAATGTGGAACTGAACCCCAGCTTCTCATTTCCTAGCTGTGTGATTTTCCCCAGTCACTTAGACCCCAAGCCTAAGTTTTCTCCTACATGAAAAGCTATCACGGTTTAGTAACAACCATTTGCTGCATTTTTTGTGAGGACTGGTGATGAAATCCCGAAAGTGCTAGATACAGTATATGCTTACCAAGTGGTTGATGTTGTTGTCATTCACTGCTGGGGAAGGTAACTGCCAAAGTGTCAGTCAAGATACTTCTGTGCAAGTCTACAGAATGGGAGAAAATATTCACCACCTGCACCTCAGAGCATTAATCTCCAGGATATATAAAAAACTAAAACACTTAACACACACATGCACACACACACAAAAAAAAAAACCCAAATAACACAATCAATAAATGAACAAAGGAACTGAACAGACACTTCATAGAAGAAGAAAAATGGTCAACAAATATATGAAACAATGTTCAACATCACCAGCAATTATAGAAATACAAATTAAAACTACACTGAAATTTCATCTCACTCCAGTCAGAATGACAATTATCAAGAACACAAGTAGTAATAAGTGTTGGTGAGGATGTGGGGGAAAAAGGTTCACTCATGAGTTGCTGGACTGTAAATTGGTGCGACCACTCTGGAAAGCAGTATGCAGATTCCTCAGAAAACTTGAAATGGAACCACCATTTGACCCAGTTATCCCACTCCTCGGTTTATACCCAGAGGACTTAGGGTCAGCATACTTCAGTGATGCAGCCACATCAATGTTGTTAGCAGCACAATTCACAATAGATGAGCTATGGAGCCAACCTAAGTGCCATTCAATAGATGATAGATAAAGAAAATGTGGTATATATACACAAGGGAATATTAACCAGCCATGAAGAGGAAGGAGATTATGGCACTTGCCTGTAAATGGCTGGAACTGGAGGCTATCGGGCTAAGTGAAATAAGCCAGTTCCAAAAGACCAAAGGCCAAATGTTCTCTCTGATGTGCAGATGCTGACTCACAATAGTGGGGGCCAGAGAGTGGAGGTTCAATGGATTGGACAGGGAGGAATGGAAGGAAGGGTGGGGGGACGGGAATGAGAAAGACAGTAGGATGAACTGGACATCACTTTCCTATGTTCACATGTGAATATACGACCAGTGTAACTCCACATCGTGTTCAACCACAAGAATGAGAGGTTATGCTCCATGTGTGTATGATTTGTCAAAATAAATTGTACTGTTGTGTATAACTAGAAATAACAAATAAAAATATATTTCAGCAAACAAAAAGTTTTCGGGTCCTGATTTTCAGGGCAACTCTAATTCCATACTATGTAATCCTAAATTTTTAATAAAAACCACGTATTGTAATAAAAAGAGCTACTCCTCTGGATAGAAGAAAGTCCTTTTACCCTGGCCCAGGAGTCCATGATAATGTGTGATGGTTCTGTTTCCCAGCTGGGGAGGGCTCTGGGCTGGGAAAGAGAAGGCTTGGATCCTGGTTCTGACTCTGCTAATGAAAGATCTGTGGCCTTGGGCAGGTTCCTGAATCTCTCAGCCTTTTATCTAGAAAATGAAAGGTTAAGTTAGATGCCTTCTTCCTGACTGAAAATCAGGTGGTTTCTTGAACTCTTTTTCCTTTTTGTGGATCCTGCTCCCTGCTCCACCCTCTTCACCCCACGGGGAGGGGGGGAGGGGGGGTGACCTTGTTGACTTCCTCATCAGCCAAGTGTAGGAGTGTGGGGCACTATAACGTCCAGAACGTGAGGAGATAAATAAGGAAAAATAAAAAGGAAAGAATCTACAGAATGGGAGAAAATCTTCGCTAACTACTTTTCTGACAGAGGATGAATATCTAGAATATATAAAGAACTCAAAAAAAAAAAACCCACTAAAAAAACTCAATAAATAAATGGGCAAATGAATTAAACAGACGCATTTCAAAAGAAGAAATAGAAAAAGGTCAACAAATATATGAAAAGATGTTCAACATCACTAGCAAGTAGGAAAATGAAAATCAAAACTACACTAAGACTTCATCTCACACAGTCAGCAGGGCAGTCATCAAGAATACAGGTAATAATAAATGCCGGCGAGGATGTGGAGGAGAAGGAACACTTTTACACTGTTGGTGGGACTGTAAGTTAGTACAACTGCTATGGAAATCAGTGTGGAGTCTCCAGTGAAGGTAGCCAATCCCCAAACACCAAATGCCAAATGTCTTCTCTGATATAAGGAGGCTGACTCATAGTTGGGGTGGGAGGGGGAGCAGGGGAGGAACAGAGGAACTCTAGATAGGGCAGAGGGATGAGAGGGGAAGGGCGGGGGCATGTGGGTAGGAAAGACGTGGGATGAGATGGGCATCGTTACCCTAAGTACATGTATGAAGACACCAATTGGTGTGAATAGACTTTGTATGTAACTAGAGATATGGAAAACTGTGCTCTATATGTGTAATATGAATTGTAATGCATTCTGCTGTCATATAGGACAAATTAGAATGAAAAAAAAATTAAAAACGAGTAGGCATGGAACCACTGGGTGACTGAGCTATACCGTTCCTCAGTGTTTATCCTAAAGAACTAAAGGACTCTTAACACAGCGATACAGACATACCATTTTATAGCAGAACAATTCACAACAACCAAACTATGGAACCAGCCTAGGTGCCCATCAACAGAAGGCGCATAAACAAAATGTGGTGTATGTATATATGAATGGAGTTTTTTTTCAGTCATAAAGAAGAATGAAATCCTGTCATTCACAGGAAGATGAATGGAACTAGAGGCCATTCTGTTAAACCCAGGAGGTCAGAGGTCTTGCGTTTTCTCTCATATGCAGAGGATGGAAAGGAAAAGACCAAAGAAAGGTGGGGGAGGGGAAGATGGTGAAAGTCAAAGGGAGATCAGCAGAGGAGAGGGCCCTCAGAGTGGGAGGTGGGAGGTGGGGTGGGGGGTGCTGGGGGGTGAGAGGGCTAAGTTACATTGTTACATGGAGTGCTCCTATGCATACTAACAACAAGTCCCACCATTGTGTACAACTGTAATGCACAGATAAAAAGTGTGAGAAAACAAATAAATGAGTGAAAGTCCCAGTCCATGAATAATTTCAAACGGTGGTGACCAGAAAGTCTTAAAAGAAGCAGCAACTGGGCGTTCAGGTGACTTGGAAAGATAAAGATTCGTTTTGAATTGCATAGATAGGCCGGGAGTGGGGAAGGCTGTGCAGGGCTGAGGAGCTGAAGACCATCACGCATCAGTAGATCCAGGAAGAATTCTCTGACCCCCTCTATTTGCCTAAAAGGGGTGCATGCATTTCCCTTGGTGAGGTGGCACAAATTCCTCCCCCTCTGGGTCAGAGAGAGCAGGGCAAGCCTTGTTGCTGGGGGCAGAGAACCAGCCGGAAGATGAGTCGACAAACAATGCCTGCTAACATATGCCCCTCTTCCGCCAACTCCCACATGTCCTTCAGTTTCTCTCTGTAATTCACTGTCCTTTCAAACCCCAGACCTTCACCTTCTTTTTCTTTGGTTTGCATTTCTCCTTAAGCAGATTTATTGAGATACAGTCCATGTATCATATCATCCAATTTAGAGTGTGCCATCTAGTGGTTCCCAGTGCATTCATGGAGTAGGGTAATCACACTGCAATTGGTTTTAGGGTTCATCACATAGAAAAGAGACTTTGAAGCCATTGTCAGTCATTCCCTGTTTCTCTCCCCCACCCCAACTATCTTCCCGTCTCCCACAATTATTTTCTGTCTCTCTGAGTTTCCTTATTCATGGCCACATTTTTAAAAAAAAAAATCTCCTATTTATTTGTAATTACACACTCTTCTCCTGTGTCCCTCCAACCACCCAAGTCTTTGTATCTATCATTGTGCTCTCTGCCTCTGTGAGGTCAATGTTTCTAGAGTCGCCTTGCCCTTCTGTGTCTGGCTTACTGCACTTAACATAATGTCCTCTAGTTTCATCCATGTTGCTGCAAATGTCAGAATTTCATTCCTTTTTATGACTAAATAGTACCCCTTTGGATTATAAATACCACATGTGCTTTATCCATTCATCCATTGATGAATATTCAGGTTGAATCCCTATCTTAGCTATTGAGAATATTCTGCAATAAATATGAGAGTACAAATATCTCTTCAAAATACATATTTTATTTCCTTTAGATACATATCCATTAGTGGCTTACCTGAATCAGATGGTGGTTCTATATTTTTAGTTTAGTTTTTTTTTCCAGGAAAATCCATACCACTTTTCCATAAAGGCTCTACTAGTTTATGTCTCCAACAACAGTGTGTTAGAGTTCTCTTTTCACTACATCCATCTTTTTTTTTTAAATAATAGCCATTCTGACCTGTAGGAGTTGATATTGCGGTTTTGGTTTACGTTTTTTTTATATTAGTGATATTGAGCATTTTGAATATGCCTGTGGCCAGTTATATGTCTTCTTTTGAAAGTAGAAGTCACTCAGATCTCTTATCCTGACCTGATTTTTAATCAGGTTGTATGTTTTCCTACTATGGAATTTAGTTTATTATAAATTTTTAATATCAATCTTCTGTCAGATGTACAGTTCAAAAATATCTTCTCCTAATGGAGAGATCTCCTATCTTCTTGGATCAGCAGAATTAAAATTTTCAAAATGGTTATACTACCAAAATCACTATACAGATTCAATGCAGTTCCCATCAAATTTCCAGTGACATTCTTCATAGAAATAGAAAAGGCAGTCGTGAGATTCATTCGGCAAAATAGGAGACCCAGAAGAGCCAAAGCAAACATTAACAAGAAAAGTGAAGCAGGAGACATCACAATATCAGACCTGAAATCATACCACAGAATGACAGTGACGCAAACAGCCTGGCACTGGCTCCGGAACAGGCATGGAGACCCACGGAACAGAATAGAAGACTCAGAGACAGACCACATCAATACGGTCCTCTCATGCTACGCAAAGGTGCCTTCAGCAAATGGTGCTGAGAAAACTGGGAATCCTTATTTAGCAGAAGGAAATTTAACCCCTATCTCTCAGCTTGCATGAAACTCGACTCAAAGTGGATCGAAGACCGAGGAATAAGACCAGCTCCCCTGTGTCTGCTAGAAGAAAACCAAGGCCCACACTCCAGTATGTCAGCTCATAACTGGCTTCCTTAAAACTCCTAAAGTAGAAAGAAGTAAATAGAACATCAATCAATGGGATGGCATCAAACTAAGAAGCTTATTTACAGCCAAAGAAGCAATCGAGAGTGTGAAGAGAGAGCCTTCAGAATGGGAGAAAATCTTTGCCACCTGCACTTCAGACAGGGCATTAATCTCCAGGATACACAAAGAACTCAAAAAACTAGGTACCCCCCACAAAAGAATAACCTAATCAATAAATGGGCAAAGAAACTGAACAGACACTTCTCAAATGAAGGAATACAAAGTGTCAACAGATATATGAAAAAATGTTCAACATCTCTAGCACTCAGAAAAATACAAATTAAAACTACATTGAAATTACATCTCACTCCAGTCAGAATGGTGATTATCAAGAATACAAATAACAATAAATGTTGGTGAGAATGTGGGGGAAAAGGTCCACTCATACATCACAATGGGACTGCAAATTGGTGCAACCACTCTGGAAAGCAGTATGGAGATTCCTCAGAAAACTTGGAATGGAACCACCATTTGACCCAGATATCCCACTACATGGGATATATCCAAAGGATTTAAAGTTAGCGTACTACAAACACACAGTCACACCAGTGTTTACAGCAGTGATTCACAAGAGCCAAGCTGTGGAGCCAACCTGGGTGCCCTTCAACAGGTGAATGGTTAAAGAAAATGGGGTACATATACCAAATGGAGTATTACTCAGTCGTAACAAATAGTGAAATTATTGCATTTGCCGGTAAATGGATGAACCTGGAGACGATCATGGTAGGTGAAATAAGCCAATCCCAGAACTCAAAGGTTAGATATTCTCTCTGATATGTGTATGGTAACCCACAAAAAGGGAGGGGGATTAAAAAAATGAATAGAAGAAAAATCAGCAGAGTAGAAAAAGGAGAATCAAGGGAAGGGAGGAGGGATAGAATGAGGAAAGACAGTGGGATGGATGTGACCTAACACTCCTGTGCACATATATGAATACGTCACAGTAAGTGTCGCCATCATGTGCATCCACAAGACACTGATTTAAAAAAAACTAAAAGTAAATAGCAGAAAGATCAGTAGAATAGAGGGAAGGGAACTGGGGTGGAGAACAGGAGGAGGAGGAGGAATACTGGGGCTGAATTAGAAGAAAGTATATTCCATGCTTTTATAATTACACAAAAATGAGTCCTGTTGTCATGTATATCTAAAAGCCACCAATAAAAATTAAAATAATATTTTCTCCCCATCTGTAGGTTGTCTCTCTTCCTGTTTTGATTGTCTTTTCCTTTTCTGGGCAGAAGCTTTTTAGTTCCATGTTATTCCATTTGGATGTCATGGAACATTCACTGTGTTTTCTTCAGATAGTGTCACAGTTTCAGGTCTTATATTTAAATCTTCCATCTCTTTGGAGGTGGTGTTCTGTGTGGTGAGAGATGACGTTTTAATGATGCTCCCCGACAGGTGGACATCCAGTTTTCCCAACACCGTTTATTAAAAAGGCTCTCCTTTCCCCAATGTGTACCCTGGGAATCTTAGTAAATATCAGTTGGCTACAATGTGTGGACCTATTTCTGGGCTCCCTAGTTTGTTCCGTGTGTCTGCTCTGGGTCTTGGTGTCTCTGTTTCTACCACTTCCATGCCATTTGGGCTCCTGTACTTTCCGGTGTGTTCTGAGGTCAGGTAGTGTGACTCACTCAGGTTTGTTCTTCTTGCTTAAGATTGCTTTGGCTCTTTAGGGTCTTTTGTAATTCCATATGAATTTTAGGATTCTCTTTTCTACTTCTTTTCAAGTCAACCACGTCCCTGAGTATCCACTTCTTTTTCTGGGAGTCTCCTTTGCAGGTGATAAACACTCACATCGGTGTGAACCACATGCCTTTCTCCTGTTAATTGGTCTTCTGTCACTTAAGTTCACAGGCCCCCATCATTGAATCTAAAAGGGTAAGATTTTCCTTTTCAATAGCAGAAAACAATACGTAGTAAGTTGGAACTCCAAAGGTCAGAACTTAGCCCTGTCAGAAGCTCCTTGGAGTTAGGAAACATGGGCCTGTAACCCACCAGAAAGTCTCCGTACCAAGCCCATGATGAAGTCCAGGAAGGTGACACAGGATCATCTCCTCCTCCCGGCTACTGGCTCTAGAACCAGCCCTACCAAACCAACCTGAGCTTGTCCTTGATTCCCTGGGGCGAGAGTGAGGTATGAGGGTGTGTAGAAGTACTTAGCCTTCCTAGGATGGTACTTAATTGCTGAAATCTCCCAGTACCCGCAGGCCAAACACCCACGTGCATCAGAATCAGTTGCACCAACACCAACGTCTGCCTGGGCACCTTGGCACCCACCTGACCCTCCTTCCACCTGGAGTAGTACCTAGGCCTGGGACTGTCCAGATGGATTCAGGTCCCACAAGTCGATATCTCTGTTAAGGCAGTGATTTTCATCCCTCACTTCATCCGGGGTCTTAAAAAATTAATTGATTAAATAAAACTGGAACTCGGACATAGACCAGATGGTGTCGATTATAATCAAGGCAGAAACGCCGTTGTGTTTAAAATCCTGTGTTTCCCAGTTTGTTTGATCATAAAACCATCTAGGGCACACTTTGGAAACACAGATCCACAGCTCTTCTCCTTCGCTGTGATGGAGAGACTGTGGCAAGTTCCCGAGAGAGTCTTCTCCTTGGGTCAGTTGGGGAAACAGCCCTCACTGATGAAGAAAGGACCCCAGAAGCTCAGAACACCTGCCTAGAACACCTCCAGATTGGACAAAGCTGCGGCTTCACACTTGACATTTGTCTGTCATTCGGCAAACATGTCAACTGACTGACTGACTACTTCAAAAATGAAGAAAATGATGGAATTCTATGAGTCACTGGAGATAAGCTTCTAATAATAGATGTACTTCAGGCTCTGATGAGAGGCACTTGATACCCATTATCTATCCACTGAGTTCTAATCACTATATAGTTGTTTCACATATGAAATGATATTTTCATTTAATAACACCTCCGAGAGCAAATATTATCATTCCTAAGTTACAGGTAAGGTAAACTGAGATTCATAAAGGCCACAGGGTCACAGTGCCGGATTTGCACCTTGGCTCTACGTCCTATTTGCCCATAAACTTGGGCAAGTTACTGAGTCTCTGTTCCAACTTCCCCATCTATGGATGTATTTGTGACCTGTTCCTGACACTGCTAGTGTGAAGGTCAGTGTCAAGCTAGTGCTGATTATTTATAAACTTTTGTAATATCATACATGCAGTAAGGAGCTGAGTATAGATTTGAAGTCAGGACTTTCTGTTTTCAAACCTGTGTTGTCTACAAAGGCGACTCTGCGCTCTGGAGGAACTTGCTTTCAAAGGAAGGCCACGGATAAAGCAGGCTCAGGTGCACATACAAGAGGAGGGATCTGCAAACAGTGGAGACCACCAATGGATTTTTGGATTCTCCACAGAAAATTTTAAGCTGCATGCTTGTCCCCTTTTGCCCCCCTCGATATTCCAAGGGACAATGAGTGATCAGTAGAAGAGCACATCAGTCTGAACCACCCCAGGCTCCAGTACCCTGTGGAGTCTCTGTGTCAATCATCCACACCCAGAGAATCTCTCCCAAATAAATGACAGGCAGTTGATCAGTGCGGATGTGTGCGCATGTCCACCAGTGAGTGACTTTTCTAAAAGTATTCCTCTGGGTCATAAAATGCCCCACTAGTGTTGAGAAGCAGAATTTTCAAATAGTATTTGAAATAGTTTTTCTTTTAAAGATGAGGACATTGAAGTGCAGAAAAGTTAGGCCACTTATTGAAGGTCATCCAACAAATAAGAGCAGAACAAGGTTTTGAACCAGCTGAGCTAAATTCTAATCCTGGGTCCTTTTCTTGTCAAGCAAGAGAAGCCAGATTTAATTATTTTTCCTACCCTCTCAGGACTGTTAAGAAAAAGGGGAAGGAAAAGGAACACAATATATTCTTAGGGAGACAGTGGAGTAGAGATCCGGCGTCCAGGTTGGGTCTGCTTGTGCTGCTGCAGAGCTTACAACCGTCCCTGCCCCCCACCTATTTCTTTCTTCCCTCCTCCTCTGCACCCATCTTAGCCAACTTGGTTCTTGCTGCCTTTTGGGCCAAAGTGCGTGGGAGGCTTCTAACACCTGGGATAGAATGTTTCTTCCTTCATTCCCTGTTCTTTCCTTAATACACCATGGGATCTGTTATTAAGGACTCTTTTAAAAAAAAATGTTTTCCATGACTTGAATCAAGCGGCTGACACGGTGGTCTCCGTGGGTCCTCGACATGATCGGAAGGTGGGTCAAACTCTGCCAAGACTACAAGTTTCCAGATGTTAATACGCTTTAAGTGCGCACATGAGCAAAACTAGACCTCAATCCTGCAAGACCTTCTTTGCCAGGTCTGGGTCTTGGGAATAATCTAAGCCAAGAAAAGCCTGATCACTGACTACATTTAGGGCCATCAATCTGCCCTGCTGTGCAAATGGACGGAGGCACTGCTCAGCATCGGTGGGGGGGTCCTGACCTGGGGATAGAGGGGTGCGAGTTTGTAACATGGGAAGAGCAGCAGCTTCCTGTGCTATAAGCAGGGGTTCCTGGCCAAGGCCGAGGAATCTCAGGGGATGTACTTATCATCAGAAAAGGTCCAGTTTCATGGGAGAATTTGTAAGGCCTGATTCAAAAACTCATCTAGCCCTGGTGGTGAAGAAACTCTTCTAAAAGGAGAGAGAGGTCAAGCCACCAACAAATGGCTTCAGACAAATGAAAGGAGAAAACAAGGTGGGGGATCAAGGGGACATTCCCGAGGCCAGCACATCCTCGAAGGGAAGGTAGTGCAGGTGAGGCAGGTGGGCAAGTCCAGCAAGGGCAGATCCCCGAGGAGAGAGATTCCTTCAGATCCAGGGGGCGTGGGAGTACCCTGGCTCAGAGCTGGGTCCAGGTCTGCCTGGGGCCTGAGTAGCAGTGGAGGACAGAGGAGCAGGAGACAGGTTCCTCCGGGGCTCGGAAGCCTCCCAGCCACCAGCGTGGGTTCTGCCTAGAGCTCCTGCCGTCACAGACCCTGAAGAGAAGATCTGGTGGAGAGAGGGACCACCTAGAGCAGGCTGAATTGAGGCCAGAGGCTTGGGGCTCAGGGGTGGCGCTTCACCAGCCTGAGAAAGGGAAGTTTTTAAACTGACTGAAAGCCAAGCCGTGGATGGGGAAGCCAGTGGAAGCCTGGTCTGTCCTTGGCTCAGGCCTCGCTCTCTTCTCCAGATTGTCCCTAAAGACCCATGACAGGGGGATGTTTCTCTGACAAGGAACTTCTCAACAGTTCTTGAAGCCATCTCCAAGCCCCTCTACAAATAATGCCACGCACCGCCCATTCCATCATCATTCAGTCAGTCGTCCACAATGGCCAGGTCCACGTCGGGCACCAGGTGAAGAAGCTTGTGGACCAATGGCTATTGGGACACAGTGGTAGACTGACACGGGACTCAAGTAAGTCCACGGGAGGTGACCCGGCCAGCAGATGCTCCACCAACAGTAGGTGTGTGTTTGGGGAGAGGAGGGGCGGGATGAAGAGGAGCCATCCACATACCGGAGTATTAAGGTAATTTGAATTTTCCAAGGGCCACAGCTGTTAACAGATTGTGTTTGGAATACAGCTCTAAATCAGTGACCTCAGTTTCATGTTATGTTGATTGGAGAAAATTGTTGGTACAAGAGCCCCCAGGGAACCCTTGTTTTATGTTCTCAGAAAAGAGAAGCCCCATGGCAGGGAGCATCTTCAGAATCTGACCAGGGAGGCAGGCATTCCTGAGCAGTGCCCAGAGGCATCCTCACGGCCTCACCCATCAGGGTACCAGGCCAAGTCACTAAGCCGCCCTGAGACCTCCTCGGAGTGAAAGCAGCTGAGTTCAAAAGACAGGTCGGCATTTTTAGCTTTGATCTGCCTCTCTTAGACCCTGGCCCACGGAGTGACGCTGAACTAAATAAGTCCCTTATTTCTACCGATGCTCATCGGCCTCTTCCTGTCTCTTACCAGTGCTTAGAAATACCTACGGTTAATCCCCAGAGCCCTTTCAAACATGAAGCAGCTTCATTCTTACTTAAGAGGCTGCATCTGAGCTACGATTAGGACTCACCCACAAGGCAGGGCTTTTTCCTTATCTCCCATCTCTCCTCATGCGAAGCTGCCCCAGAACCGTGAGGGGACCCAGTGCCAAGCAGGGAAGTCTGAGCTTCCTGTCCTGCTTTTCATCATTTTCCTAGCTGGGCTTAATTTCCCCCGGGGGAAATAGAAGGCTTTAAAACAAAGGGAAGGTGGGCTTTCTGTGTAGGATTCTTTGTTCCCCTTTGGTGAGTTGGTTCACCTCTCACAGCCTCAAATCCCTAGGCATCCCCGAGAGGTGTGGACAAAGGCTCTCGGAGATCCATTAAACCCCATGGCTTATACTCTCACCCTGAGGAGTTCCCTGCCTATCGGTGAAAGTAGGCTTCACCCTCAGCTCCTCCAAAGACAGACAGGATGGGAATTGATTAGATCCTCCATGTATTAATATGATCATGGGAACCGCCATGTATTTTTTGAATGAAGAAAAGCAATACGATCACAGGAACCTTTGGTTTGAGCAGGCACATCCCTGACCCTCAAGAGCCCCCAGGGGAACCGTGAGACAGGAGAGGCAAACATTGCAGCCAGGAGGTCTCCAGTGCTGGGGCTCAGGCAGAAGTGGGCAGGCGGTGGGAGAGGACTTAACACTAAGCACCCCATGAATGAGCTTGGGTGGAGGCAGTTAGCAAAGGCTTCCAGGTGTTCCAGTAGGGGACAGAAGGAGGGAAGGGCCATGTCCCCCTGACCGGGTGGAGTAGAGAATAAAATGTTATCCCAGAAGAGGGATCAGTCGTTGAAAATTAATGAAATGGGAGAAGGGTGAAGGTGTGGGTGGTGAAAGCCAAGCAGGTTTTCCCAGACTAGCAACCAACCAGGGAGGGGTAGGGCTGGGGAGGGGGGCAGGTCAGTAATTCTGAACGTGGATGGCTCAGTGAGTGAGGAGAAAGATGCCAGAAATGGACAAGAAGACCTTGGACCTCCCCAGAGGCTGCGAGGAGTCTATGATCAATGGGCTCCTTACTCTAGCACCCACCTGGGCCAGCCAGTGATGCCCACCTGGACTCCTCCTCTCCCCTTCCCCTTCCCACTTGTATTCCATCCCATAAGGCGGGGAGAGCAACGGTCTCAGTGAGAAAGATAGCAGGTGGCAGGGCCCCTGGAGGACTCCGACCTCCTCCAGATCCGACTCATTCAACCTTCCAGAGGCCACCTGTGTCTGGGGGGGGGGGGAGTGGCAGTGGGACCCGGATGACATCATCGTCAGACCTCCAGGGCCATTAAACCAGGTGGGCGTTTTCATCATGAAAGCTGAGTCAAAGGGTGACGGAGGGGCGGGGAGTGAGTCATGTGTGACAGGCAATTCTGCTTCCTGGAGGAGAGCTGTCCATCTTATAAAAGCCAGCTGGCTCTCGCCTTCACAGCGACCCGAGTGGCGAGACAGACTGCTCTTCTCTGAGCACCAGGTGAGTCTCCGATGGCAACCTATTTGAACTTACTGTTTATTTTTGCATTTACTGGAGACTGGACAAGACGAACGTACCGAAGAAGGTTGGTGCAGGGTATTGACTAGAGTTAGAGAATATCTTTATTTTAAATTAGAGCACAGTTTGAGTCTGAAGGGAACTTAGAGGTGGCTGAGTCTGTCACCTCAGCGGACAGCCGTGGAACTGGGGGTCAGAGAAGGAAAGGGCGCCCACAGGAAGTTCATAGCAGGACAAGGGCTCAGGCTCAGGTCTACATCACAGCTTTCTCTGATGTGATACTTACTGAGGAAATTTTAACTCATCTCGTGGATCTCTATTGAGCGCCTATTGCATTTAAGACAGCAGCTAGGCACGTTAGATAAACAGACCAATATGGAACTTACCAAATTGACAACCTATCACGGAAGGTAATGCAGGCAGATAAAGAGCTGCAATGCAAGGTAGATGGTATTTAGTTTAAGGAAAGCAGGGAAGGGAAGGACTACAGGGGTTGGGAGACCATTGGTTAAAAAGAGCTCTTGGTGGTGGCCTGTGACGTGAGCCATGATGGAGGAGTATTTGACAGGCAGACATGGGATGGAGACTGTGCATTCTTATAGGAAACTGCAAGAAAATACCAGAACCAAAACCCAGGGACTTGGGTTAACATAGAGCCCCACTACAGAGTCTCATAGCTTTCCAAGTAGAATCTGGAATGAATAGACCACAGCCACTTCAGTGCTGCCACTCCCCAGACCATCCGCCCTGTGTCTCCCCGAAGCCAGCTTTCTTCAGGCACTTTTCAAGGAGGGCTGTAACCTGTCTGGGGAAGAAGCTGAGGAATGAGCCCCACTGAAATGGGGCAGAGCAGACTGCCTTTACGCTCCCCCTCTTGAGAGGTCCCAGAAACCATCAGAGTACATTTTCAAATGTAGGGATCAGGGAGGGGAGAGGAGAGGCTCTCTCCTTGAAAGGGTCCCTGAATGAAATCTACTGGGCACTGAACTTGGCTTCGTCTCTGTTGCATTGAGAAACTGAGTCAGCTCTTCTGTCTCCAGGCCCAGCCGTCACTGAAGCATGAGTTCCGAGCAGCAGAAGCAGCCCTGCGCCCTACCCCCTCAGCTGCAGCAGCACCAGGTGAAGCAACCTTGCCAGCCTCCACCCCAGGAACCATGTGTCCCCCAAACCAAGGAGCCCTGTCACACCAAAGTGCCTGAGCCCTGCCAGCCCAAGGTGCCTGAGCCCTGCCAACCCAAGGTGCCTGAGCCCTGCCAGCCCAAGGTGCCTGAGCCCTGCCAACCCAAGGTGCCTGAGCCTTGTCAATCCAAGGTTCCTGAGCCCTGCCAACCCAAAGTGCCTGAGCCCTGCCAACCCAAGGTGCCTGAGCCCTGCCAACCCAAGGTGCCAGAGCCCTGCCCCTCGACAGTCACTCCAGCACCAGCTCAGCAGAAGACAAAGCAGAAGTAACATGGTCACAGCCACACCTTGAAGAGGCAACCACTGGATGTCCCTTTTCCGTTTTGCTCAGGTGTCCCATTTTTCTGTTGACCTTATGATTAACATAAGTCATCATCCCTCCCTCTTTGAACCCCCCAAAAAGACATCCCTCACACTCTTCTATGGAAGGTTCCCGAGCCTCTGAAGGTGACTGCAAGTCTCACTGGATGAGTAGGTCTTCCAGGGGCTCAGGGTTAATCTGAAGAGGAATGTTGGGAGGGGTCAAGGGACTCTTCCCTGTTCTGCCCTCATTAAATCACTTTTAACTCCACAACTGGCTGTGTGTGTGTCTGTGGATGATCCAACCTTCCATGCTCTCTTTGCACGAAGCAGGACCTAGTACAGTAAAGGCTGTGGTCAGATTTCAGGGGGAAGATGGCCAGAGACTGATTGGAGGATCCGTCTGCCCAGAGAAATCCAAGCCACCCTAAATGACCACCCTAAATCTTAACGTCTCAAATAATTAATCCACCCTAAATCTTAATATCTCAAATGGTTAACAAATAATAAAACACAAACACTCAGAAATATATCTACAAAAGCGAAGCCCCTGGTAGATCTAGTCCACATGGGTTCTTGAACAAGACAAAGACAAAATGGCTCTGGTGGTTTATTTAAGGGGGTACATCAAAGCCAGGGGTAAGGTTTCAAGGGCGGAGTCTTGCTTTGTGATGACTTGCAGTCAGCAGGTTGATTGACATCTTGGCAGGTCACACCAGTATCAGGTGCCGTCCCCTCTGCAAGGAACCACATCCTCACAGCCACACTGCCCCATGCTTACAACAGACTCCCATACACAGAGATGGACACACACAGACACCTCCACACTCAGATGTCCCAAGTCACACAGAACACACAGACACACTCTGCCTTGGTCACCTTAGTCAGTCTTCTTTTATAGAGTTCCCACCATGAAGACACTTACTATAGCAGGAAGAAGGAGAGTGGAATCCGTAGTGCCTGCCCTAGGAGAGAGCTGCTGTTACCCTATCCCATCCCTTACAAAAAGTACCCACAGCCTTCTCTCTCCGTCCCCCTCACTCTCCCTCTCCCCCTACACACACACACACACTCACACACACACACACACACGGTACTTCTCTAAATAAAACATAAAAACAAATGCATCAAATAAAAGATCAAAAAGTTCAAGCAGCTTTCAGAAGAAGAAAGACTAACAAGATAGATCAAAATCCATCATGAAATAGGGTGGACAGGTCATGACAATATAAATTTTAGGGAAATTAGAGGAATTAGTCCAGTCCACTCATTTTTCAGAATAGACAAGTATCTAGAAAGGGGAAGAGAATTATCTCAAGGCCCCCAGAAGTCCTGTTTCTGAATCACCCTGGAGCCCAGCTCTTCTGACTCTCAGCTTCCGGCTTCTCCTCTGGAGCCCTGTGTTCCTGCTGCCCCCCGTGGTGACCAGCGGGTTTCAGAGGCTCTTTGACCAGGTCTGGGTTATTGGCAAATCGTCTGCAGAGGATGAGCGGCCAATCGGGGTTTTCAGAGGGGCTGCAGAGGTCACCGGGTGTGACCCCATTCCATGACAACATGGTTGGTCTAAAATGCCAAAGAGGTGTGAGGCAGGAGACAGGAAACCTGTATGACAGGTCAGCTTGGAAAGAGCTCAAACCACAGACAAACACAGTCTAAAAAGTTTTTGCAAGTTGAGTAGTTGTCAGATCAGTAGGAGAGAATGACATCACTTGGGTCTGTAAGGTATGCTCACATTGAGATGACTTCAAATTACCGCTCATTAGCATGATGGAAAATGTCACTAACATCTCCAGGAGGAGTCACCTTAACTTAAAGGGGCAGGCCGGGTGGGGACTCTGGCAAGTGATACATAGATGTTGGTGGTGTGACGTCAAATGCAAAATGAATCAAAATCCTTCAATATCTGCATGCACCTGAATTCCACAGGGTAATAGTCATTCCCGTACAAATTATTTATTTGTTAGGGTGATCATTTTAGCATTTTATGTCATTTAAAAAATGGGAGGGAAACAGCATGCATTCCCAACAGAGAAAATTGACAAAGTTATTATGTATCTAAGTATTGCAATAGTTATCATGTATCTAAGTACTACAATATACACAAAAGTCTGATGATAAGTTATATGCAAAAATGTTTGGATGATATTAAGATCATATAAAATATTATGGCATATAAGACATAATCACATCCTTGCACAATAAAAATAGCAGTAAATATAGCAAAGCATAAACAGTGAGTTTGACCGTTGAGTAAAATGTATTATTTTATTCTTTGAATAGCTCTAGATTTCAGCCATTGTCTATCCCATAAACTGATGCATTTATTTAGAATACTTCTTTATAGAGGGAAAGTGTTTGTCCAGAACCTTCTAGAGGCTCCAGAGCAATTTCCAGGCCAGCAACCCAAAGGTGGGAGCAAGAGTCTTAAGACATTTTGGTGGTATGCACATAACACCACAGTTCAACTCTAAACCCCAATAACACTCCCTCCACCTCACTCACAGAGACGCCAGTGTCCCCTCTGACTTCAACATTGCCACCCAAGTTACCCTGTACCTGGCCAGGGACGGACGCTCCCTGACACAGCTCTTTCTCTTCCCCGGGCCACTTTCTTTGCAATGACAAGAGAATGCCATTTACAGAGTCTGCAGTCGAGGGCAGGGACTGTTTTTCACATGAGGAATCCCAGGCGCAGACCACCACGCATGCATTGCGGTCCACAAACTGCCTGCTGACCTCAGCTTGTGCAGGTAAAGAAGTTCATATTTAGTTTCTTCTTGTGACTATAGGTTGGCTTCCTCGCCTGCTCATTCCTGTAAGCGAGCAGGACCGGGAGTCCCCAGGGGGTCTAGAGGAGAGCAGTTCCATATGGCAGTTCCCAGGGAGAACGGGGAGTTTCCCGTGGGTGTCCCACTGGGCTGCTGGTGTTGCCTCCTTACTTCTGACTCAGGAGAGCTCTCTGGTGGACATCGCTGGGAAATCTTGTCCCAACTGGCTCTCTCCATTTCCCTACTTAATTTGCCTGCTTCTCTTCCTGTTCTCCTATTCCAGTTCACCATGTTCACCACTCCCCCAACCTGCCCCCCCACACACCTCCCCAGAACCAAATGGCTGGCCTGGCTCTCATGAGGCCTCCACTGGCCCTTGATGCATTAACAGACACAGCTTTCAACGGGCTGCATCCAACGGCCCTGCGCATCCCACACCAGGCACCCATCCTGGATCCCATCTTCCCTGTCCTGCTTAGGGCTTCCCTATGGACTCTGGGTCCATGCAACATGGCGAGGGTCATTTCATCTCTGCTGAGAGGTTTCACCTTCACGGAAAGACGCAGGATGTCTGCACCACATTCTTTGAACACAGACCCCTCCTAGCTTGGGGACCACTTGAGCCTGACCCTTCCCCAACCTCATCCTCCCTACATATCAAAGGCAGCAATGCTCACGACAGTGAAAACCACCTGCTCTTCCCTAGCTGTACCTGCAACACCCTATGGAAAGAGGTGTCCTGTAGCCTTTAGAAGACTGAGCTCCACAGGACAGGGCTGTCTCTCCAATCCAACTGAGAGACTCCCCAGCGGAAGGATGTCTGTTTTTCCAGTGACTAAAGTAGTGGCCACAAGGACAGAAGGACTGGCTTACTTCACTTAGCATGACGGTCTCCAGATCCAGCCATTTAAGGCGAATGTCATAAAGTCATTCTTCTTTTATTTTTCATTTGTTCTAATTAGTTATGCATGACAGTAGAATGCATTTTTGATAATCAGACATAATGGAGTATAACTTCTCATTCTTCTGGTTGTACATGATGTAGAGTTACATGGGTCATGTAATCATATGCACATAGGGTAGTGATGTCAGATTCACTCTACTTCCTTTCTACCCCCATATCTCCTCCTCCTTGACTCCCCTCTATATGATCTAGAGTACTTCTATTCTTCCTTACCCACCCCCTCATTTGAATTAGCATCCACATATCAGAGAAGGCATTCAGTCTTTAGCTCTTTGGGATTGGCTTATTTTGCTTACCATAATATTCTCTAGTTCCATCCATTTACTGGCAAATGCCATAATTGCGTTCTTCTTTGAGGCTGAGTAACATTCCATTGTGTATACGCACCACATTTTCTTTATCCATTTATCTGTTGAAGGGCATCTAGGTTAGTTCCACAGTTTAACTATTGTGAATTGAGCTGCTATGAACATTGATGTGACTGTGTCCCTGTAGTATGCTGATTTTAAGTCCTTTGGGTATAGACCAAGGAGAGGGATAGCTGGGTCAAATGGTGGTTTTATTCCTAGTTTTTTCAGGAATCTCCATTCCACTTTTCAGAGTGGTTGCTCCCATTTGCAGTCCCACCAGAAATGTATGAGTGTGCCTTTTCCCCATATATTTGTCAACATTTATTTCTACTTTTTTTTTTTTTTGGTACAGGGGCACTTAACCTCTGAGCCACATCCCCAGCTCTTTCTTTATATTTTATTTAGAGACAGGGCTTTGCTGAGTTGCCCAGGGCCTCTCTAAGTTGCTGAGGCTGGCTTTGAACTCGGGATCCTACCTCAGCCCCCTGAGCCACTGTGATGACAGGCATGGGCCACTGTGCCTGGCTTACTTGTATTCTGATTAATTGCCATTCTGAGTGAAGTCATATGAAATCTCAGTGAAGCTTTAATTTGCCTTTCTCTAACTGCTAGAGTTGGTGAACATTTTACATATATGTGTTGACCATCATATTTCTTATTTTGAAAAATGTCTCTTCAGTTTCTTTGCCCGTTTATTGATTGGGTTATTTGTTTATTTGGTGTTAAGTGTTTTTTTTTTTTTTTAATTCTCTATATGTCCTGGAACTTAATGCCCTAGCTGAGGTGCAGGTGGCAGAGACTCCCCCCCCCCCCCCATTCTGTAGGCTCTCTTCACGCTCTTGTTTCATTTGTTATGAAGAAGCTTTTTAGTTGATGCCTTTCCGTTTATTGACTATTGATTTTACTTCTTGTGCTGGTTTGGTTTTTGATAATATCCATTTCTACTGGTCATCCCTTTAAAAATAATTACTTCATTAGAAAGATTTCCGAGGGTCATTTTGGGAGAGAAACTATGGGAAGTGTGTTTGTAAGGACATGTAGTTGTATATTTGTGCGTATGAAAAGAATGTGAGGATCACATCTCCTGCAGAGGACTGCAAATTCCCCACGGGAGGCACTCCGCGTGCTCTTCTCCATCTTCCTGAGCAGGGCTAGGTCTCTATGCACATGGTAGCTATCGAGCAAAAGATCATATTGTCTGTTCTGATGAAGATGGAGCGTGAGTGGGTGATTATGTGATGTGTGATTATTTACAAAGACTATGTCTCCTCGTGAGTATCTATATGGCTCAGGGTAGCTGGAATGTAAAATGAGTGAAGGAAAATAGGTTACTAAGTTCCAATATGTGGAAGCAAATTTTCCTGGGAAGAGACAGGAGATGTGTTGGCAGAATACTGAGGAGCTTGGAGGAGGCACCATGGAACTCAAATGTGACTCAGTCCCAAGTAAGAAGCCATCTTTGTTCTAGCTGTGGCTCCTCAAAGTGAGAGTTTCCGGTTGCCATTATACAATGCCTCATTGATCTCCGAGAAATGCCCTTGAAGTGTATCCCCCAAGGCCTCATGAAATAATCCGGTGCCAAGATTAAATAGGTGGCACGTACACCAGTCCTTCCCCGTGATATGTCCTGACTCATATGGGAGACCACGGCAGGGGAAGGCTGAGCCCCGACACATAGCCGAGGTGGAGAGACAAGTGATTCAAGGGGATAGAGCAGGAAACACGCAGTTCCTTCCATCAGGAAAAACTATTCAGATGAACTCTCAGCAACTGAAGACCAGCAAAGGCACTGAGAGTTTCTTAAAGGCTTACGCAAACTTCCTGAGAGTTTATGCAAGGGAAGGTTTGGGTGCATAATTTTAGGATACAAATAAGGAGTCAGGGTGACAACATGTTGATTATGAGATCTATTGAAAGTTGAGACAGGAAGATGGGAAGTGGGTGTTCATCAGGTGGTGCTCAGCTCCTGAAGAACCTGGCTCTGGACGGCTTCACTTCTGCTTGGTCTTCTGCTGAGCTGGGCCTGGAGCCACTTTTGAGGGGAAAGGCTCAGGAACCACAGTATAGCCTGGCTGTGGAGCCACAGTGCAGCCTGGCTGAGGAGCGATGGTGCAGCCTGGCTGAGGGGCCACAGTGTAGCCTGGCTCAGGGACCTTGGTGTACCCTGGTTGAGGGGCCACGGTGCAGCCTGGCTCAGGGACCTTGGTGTAGCCTGGTTGAGGGGCCACGGTGCAGCCTGGCTCAGGGACCTTGGTGTAGCCTGGTTGAGGGGCCACGGTGCAGCCTGGCTCAGGGACCTTGGTGTACCCTGGTTGAGGGGCCACGGTGCAGCCTGGCTCAGGGACCTTGGTGTAGCCTGGTTGAGGGGTCACGGTGCAGCCTAGCTCAGGGACCTTGGTGTAGCCTGGTTGAGGGGCCACGGTGCAGCCTGGCTCAGGGACCTTGGTGTACCCTGGTTGAGGGGCCACGGTGCAGCCTGGCTCAGGGACCTTGGTGTAGCCTGGCTGAGGGGTCACGGTGCAGCCTGGCTCTGGAGTCTTGGTGTTCCCAGGCTGAGGGACATTTGGGTGGCACGGCTCTGGGATTGTGGGAACCAGCGGTCCTTGGGGGGGAGGCTGGCAGGGCTGCTTCACTTGCTGCTCCTGCAGTTGAGGGGGTGGGACAAAGGGCTGCTTCTGCTGGTAGGAACTCATGCTTCAGGGGAGGCTGGACCTGGAGGCAGAAGAGTGACTTAGTTTGGAGAAGCAAGGAAGAAGCTCAGTTTGATGGCAATGGCTCTCACTGGGCACCTCTTCATAAGGGAGAGTCTCCCTTTTCTCTCTCTCTCTCTTTCTGTGAATTTGAGATCAGAGGAGGCTTTATGGTCCCTGCACGCTTTCAAGATCAAAGGTCAAAGTGACTGGCTGAGTCCCACGCGACTGGACCCTCCTCTGCTTCCTCTCTGCCTGGAGCATCCAGAAACCTCCACGTGACCCAGAAACTGAACTCAGACCACTCCACACAGAGCAGCTTCCTAGGATTGATGGAAGGCCCCAGGTTTTCAAAAGTCTGGAAAGATGTGGCGTGTCCCCACCCATGTCCACCCTGCAGAGTGCCCTAGCTCTCCCAGGGAAGCTCTGTGGGGACCTCCCCTGGGCCTCCATGACCCCCCTGGGAGCCTCTGTCCACACCGTCCCCTGTGCGGTGGTTTCTGGAAGGCTTCCCACTGCCTGGCTGCTTGTCCCCGTGTCCTCCCCAGGCCTCTCCCCGAGTCCAACTGGCCTTCCTCCTGTCCCCCAGCAGAGCCCTGTCCTCCCTCTTAGTGGTTACAGATTGTGCCTGTGTCTGTTTTCTGAGGGATCATACACTCATGGGGTAAAGGAATGCTTTCCTTATGGATAGCCACATTGCCCATATAACACTTTCCATATTAAAAATCCTCAAAAATATGAGAGGAAGAATTAAAATTCACCCAAAGTGCCCTTGACATAGGCATAGCCTCCTGCTAACAAATCTTTACACAAATCAGTCCCCTTGTCTGATCTTTAGCTCCACAGCTGGAATTTGAGTGGGAAGTTCAAAAAAAATTGTAAAGTCGCCCCAAACAAAGTTGCCATCACTTTTAAAATAGACGAATCCTAACATGACAAGTAGATCCCAATAAACTTAAAGTACTGATAGGAGAATACTAAGAAGGTCCAACGGGAAGACTCACCTGGTGCGCAGGGAAGTTCAAGCTCTCTGGACTCTCAGGTCTGGCGTGTGGAGTCTCTGTTTGACTCGCTTTTTATACGGAAAACAAGCCCTATCCTAAGGAAGTAGGGTTTTTTTTTAAAAACTGCTCTGTCTTCATTCCAGTTTAGTGATGGAGATCTCTGGATCAACTTTTTTTTCTTTTTTTCCAGCGCTTACCCTCTGACAATGATGTCACCTGGGCATGTCCCCATTGTCCATCTTTTGTGGTATGGTTGCTGTGGGCAACAGGCTTCTTGCGGGGTAACGTATTACAACGGAAGGGAGTTCTCGGTCTGCCAGGACCAGGAAAAGTCATGCTTCTTGACCACAGCCCTCGTCTTTAGCCCAGATTAATCCTATTGGGCTTCTCCATGCTTGAAGTGGATGTGTGGATATTAATAGGCATTTCTGGTTCTTCAGGTAGGGCATGGGGTGGTGCAGAATAAGTGAATCATCTGGTTTTCAATCTCTCCGTGGTTCTAAGTCATCAATAAGAAATTAAAGGGCCAAATGTCTCTTTTGGAAATGAGTGATTTTCATTTTGGAGACCTTAAGATGCCATGTTGACCAGGGAGAGGAGAGGTGCCATTGGCAATGGGTGATCAGGATTGACAGGCTCTTCCTGACGTGATGGCACAGACCTGAAGACCCTGCCTCTTATGGTGTCTTTCTTTCCTGGGATGACAAAGGAATAAAAAAGAGTTCTGGTTCTCTGAGTTTGAACAGAAGCCATTTCCTCTCCTCACAAAAGGAGGAATTTGAGGTCACTCACTCCCAGTTGCCCTGATACCCAGTCTCTTACTGGGTATGGTCCGCAGGAAGTCCAAACATCCCCCGAGCTCGGGTCTGTGGATAGTTTCTCCCTCCCACCACCGGACCGCAGTGTGACCTCCCATCAACCGGATACCCTAGGTCTGGCCACCACCGTCCGCTCCTTCCACCTGTTCCCAAAGCCAGAAGTCATTCTTTGCCCTCAGCCTGCCTGGTCATGGTATGTACTCAGCCTACGGACAGTTCTTATTTTTGCAAAATAGACTTGTAGGTCCATGAAGAATAGTGGAAGCAGACAGAAAGGACGGAAGGAAGGAGAGGTGACTAGAAAGAGAATAAGAAAAAGGAGAAGGAGAAAGGAGGAAAGCGTGAGATGCAGACATACTAGGGAACTGTTGAGAACCTAGGGCTGCCTTTGAAAACGAGTCGCCATGTTGGACGGGCCTCACAGTGCGAGCTGAGAAGAGTTCATCAAGGAGCAGATGCCCCACTGCCTTCCCATCCCCTCCCTTCTCTGTTCGTGTCTGAGAAGCCACCCCCTGGAGGTGATGCCAGGGCCAATGTCACACTAAGCCCCGTCTCTGAGATCACCCTGGCTTTTCTTTGGAGTGAGATTCAGGTTCTTTTTTTCTCTCCCAAACCACCTTCTTATAGCCCCGGATGCAGGGAACCCTGGTCATTCCCTGCTGTTCCACCAGGTCTCTTATCCACTGCTCCTGCTCCTCCGTCCTCCTTCATTGATCTGAGACCTTCCTGGGACCGTTGGTGGAGGGCACCATGTACCTCTCTAGCTGACCTCAGCTTGCCCCCATGTTCACCCTTGATTCCGAGCCTTGGTTCTAGAAGAAACTTTTCTTGTTTCCTGTGTCCCTTCCCTGGGTGAACACCCTCCTGCCCTTCCCTCTGGTGCCTCATTCACCCCAGCACAGCCTGGTGCCATCAGGGTCTGGAGCTCCTAACCTGGACCCACCCTGTCATTCCTGTCCGTTTGGTCAGGCACACTCAGTGGCTGGGTGTCAGACTCTTTCTGTCCTCCCAAGAAGCTCTGTTTTTCCTGAGCAGTGTTAGGTGTGCCCACGAATCTGGGCTTAGCTTCAGAGAGGGTAACCCGGCAGCTTCTGAAATGAAGTCCCACATCCCCTGGAACTTGGGTCTTCCCCACTGTCTCTCTTCTCTGGTGGAGGAGGCTGATGTTTGTTTTTTTTTTTTTCCCAATTTCATTTTCCTGGGACTTTCTTAGGACTTATTTGTGAATGGTACTGGATACCTCCTGGGCACTGTCCAAAAATCTTTTGGACCTTGTTCTTGTACCTGTAGTAGCTAAATGATCTGTTCTCAAGTGCTGTGTACGGCTCTTCTCTTTCTTTGCAGACCCAAAGTCTTTCTGATGCCACAGTCTGTGGGAATCTTCAATGCACTGTGGATATGCAAGCTTGAAGTCCAAATCGGTTAACACCAGTGGCCATATTTTGCCTGTGGAAGATATTAACTAATAGATGATGTTCCCCTCTTTCATTCCCAGGATAACCCTTGAATGACATAATTTTCCTGTTATCTTAGTTGGTTCTGAGCATCAAATTTCAGCAGCCTGGAGGATTGCAAGTTCAAAGCCAGCCTCAGCAACTTGGTGAAGCCCTAAGCAACTTAGACTCGGTCTCAAAATATAACAATAAAAAGGGCTGGGGATGTGGCTCAGAGACTAAGTGCCCCTGAGTTCAATCCCTGGTACCATAACAAACAACAAGAAAAATTTCCAGTTGCCCTCCTTGGTGGCTACCTACTTAGTCACCTATTCTTTACCAATTTTTTCTTTTGCTTGGTTTCTACCTTCCTTAATCCCACATTCCTCCTCCCTAAGATTATGTTCCCAAAACATAATCTGCACATAAATCTTTTTCTTATGCTCTGATTTGGAGGAATCCAGTCTGGTGTGTTCTGAAACACATGCTCTATTGAGATAAGAAAGAAAGAAAGGAAGGAAGGAAGAAAGAAAACTGCCTGGTGATGGGAAGGAGTGCTGAGGCCAAGGTCAATACAAACCCATGTATCTGGATTGTGGAGGACAGAGTCCTGCCCGTGGTTGAGCAATTGGAAATCTCAAACGGACCCCGTGGTTGTGTATTTATGTACTCTCCTCTACACACTCTGTTTCTCATTTATTCGGGGGAGTTTGTAGTCCTGGATTTGACCAGGTAAACATAGTGCATCTTAACCCCATGATTGAGGGAGACACAGTGTACTGGCGGTCTCAGGGTCTGCGTTGTGCAGGAGACACCCTAGCCATGAGGATGTCTCAGTTGGTCAGTCCCTGGCTCTGGGGCTCCAGGTACATGCCCTGGGGCTTTAAGGTCACCAACCCTGTCACCGTCAGCATCTTGTTGCAGTTGCTAGCTAAACCAGCCATCACTGTCCAGCAGGATTCTGCTCACCAGCAGACAGCTGACTTGCAACAATGAATAGTCTTCAAAAGGTGATGTGTGCACTAGAGTTCCATGTTCCCAAAGTTGAAGGTATTGTTGAGCATGTGATGACAAAGTGAATCATATCGATCACTTGAATTCTTCCTGTAAGGCTTGCTGTGATTTATAAATCACATAGAGATGAAATAACTTGTTGCAGTGTTTGCCAATACAGTTTGGTGCCACTGTCTTGGTTCTTGCTAAAGTCCCAGGGATTTACCCTTCCTTCATTTATATTGAACAATCTGTGCAGTATTAATAAAATGAAAAGACAAACTGCCTTCTTATTATTTTGTTATCAATTTTGACATCAGAGACTCCCTGATAGGCATCTTAAAGACCCCTGAAAATCTGCACATCCTACTTTGGGAACTGCCCATCTAGAATAACAACTTCCATGCGCCTAGATTTACAAAAGTATGGCAGTCTCTTCTTTGGGCCCAGTGACATTGGCCTTGGGGCAAGACAACATATGAAGCCTTGAGATGGGAAGGACCCACATCACAAACTACAACTTCACAAGTTACTATCAATAAAAATAGTCTTGCCAAGGTCGCTATACTTTGGAGAAGGGGCAAGTGGAAAGAACACTATATAGCTACTGAAGATTTGACAGATAAGATCAAATTACAAAAAAAGAGCTCATTTTTTTTTTAGCCATTTGCATATTCTATTCCTCACAGGTATCAAGAATTTGTCATTTTTTTTTAAATGCAGAAATCTGATATTTACAGAGGGGCTCATACAAGTGATAGATGTAAGAACCACAGAGCACCAGGGGTGAAAGAAACCACCAACCCCACATATGCTCAGTGCGGATCACTCACCCCCTCCGAGCTTTCTGCTTGAGTTTTCTGGATAGAATTACAGGTTGTAGCAGAAAAGTCTGCACCGTACCTGCCTTTACAAGCTCAAGAAAGTCTAAAGGAAGGTGTTGGTAAAGTAAGAGAAGTCAGTGGACATATAAAGAGTTGAGAAGTTTTCTAATCAACAAGGGTATGCTTTGATAGCTCAAATTGATGATTGTGATAATGAGTGGCTCCCCTTCCTTAATTTTGACAGTTTTTCCTCTTTTAGTAAATTGTTCTAGGAACTGTAAACATCCTCTCCATTCTTATGCAATCATTCCAAGAAAATTGCCCTTTTATAAAACAGCATGTATTGGTAATAAATGACCCTGGCATTTAAGTTGTCAGCAGAAGAAATCATCATGATTATGTCTCTTAAAAGCAAGTGTTCTAGAAAACAAAGCAGATGCTCTTCCAAGAGAACTGCTTGATCTCATACCCTGACATTTGCCGTGTGGTAGAGAATACCAAAAATTTTTTTCACTTGACTTTCTGATGTGATTGAAAATCAAATTTGAAGAGTGGCAGCCATGGAGAGTAATCATTTGTAGGATTATCATAGAGAAGCGGATCTACCAACGCAAGGCTGGACTATTATTTCTCAATTAACGCACCTGCTGTCTGAAATGACTGAAGGGTTCAGGCGGTCATGCTGCTACGCTGGGGCAAAGGCTCAGGACTGGAGCATCGGCTTCTCCTGGAAGTTTGGATGCCTATGACAATTGAAGAATTAGAAGATTTTCCAACTCTAGACTTTCTTTCATAAAATTTACTAAGTACCCACAATGTTCTACCAAATGGAATCCATTCCTGTTTCAGTCAGCTTCGAGTCGCCGTGACTGAACAAAAATGGCAAGAACAGCTTGAGGAGGGGACGTTTACTTGGGCTCACAGGTTTAGAGCTTCAGTCCATAATGGGCTGAGTCCATTGCTCTGGGACCCATTTGAGACCAAGTAACGTGGTTGAGGGGCATGTTAGAGGAGAGCTGCTCGGCTCCTGGTGGGGTCAGGAAGCAGGGAGAAAGAGGGTAGGGGATAGGGCAATGGGGAAATGAACCCTTCCAGGGCTTTCCCCCAGTGACCTGTGTCCTCCAGCCATGCCCCACCTGCCTACAGTTACCAACCAGTCAGTGCGTTCAAACTAGAATGGACTGATGAGGTTACAGCTCTCAGAATTCACCCATTCCACCTCTGAACACTCCTGCATTAACAGGAGATTTTGAGGAATGCCTCGCATCCAAACCATAACAAAATGTATTATAGTTTTCAGATATTTCTAATTTTTGAAGCTATCATATTTTAATTTTATTTTAATAATTCCAATATTATGTATAATGTATTACATTATACATAATATTGGAATTATTATGCCATATTTGTATATGCATTTAACATAATTTGATCAGTCTCAGCCCCTTGCCCAGATATTTCTGTTTTTGAGAGCTTCTGCCCTATAGAGGAAGAGTTACAGGAGTGGTTTAGAGTCATGTATAAATATTTTTTGAGGATAGAAAAAGTATGTATACAGAAATTTCTGCACTAGAAGATGTCAGCTCTTATGCAGCAAGAGTATTTTCAGTTGACAGTAATAACCTACTTACTTATCATTTTGATAAATGTGTTAATCAATATTAAAATAATTTATAACTTGACTATCAATGCTATTATCTTATGGTAATTTTTACCTAAAGCCAATCTAATATTTTTAGTCAGTTGTTATCAGTCACAATGAAGAAAAATATTGCAAAAGAAATACAAGATAAATGGGTGTTAGAACAAGTTAAAAATAGAGACGCTGACGTCTGGGAAACACAACTCTCCTAACATCACTATGATGTCCCTACAGAGCTGCATTCTTACCTCTCCCAGATACACCGTCCTCTCACCAGGTCCTGGTGGAACTCTCCCCTGTCTGGAAAATGATGCTATAAAAAGACCATGTATCCTAACTCCCAGTCTTTACCCAACATGCCAGTGTGGATTATAGGACAGGGAAGCTTCAGTAAAGACTTCTAAGCATTTAAGAAGTACGTCCTGGCCAAGGGTTGCCTTATGATCCTTGAGCATGTACGCCAGTGGCCATGGAGGTTAATGAGCAGAGAGAAAGCTCTGGACTCAGGGCCAAGAGAAAGGGAACCAGAGAGTGCCTGATGGGGAGCAGAGTCAAGGGAGAGTGGGCTTCCTAACACACAGCAGGTCGGGGTTCAGACTGACTCCTGTTCCTCCTCTGTCCTCACGGAAGTCCTTCCTGAAGTTTCTTGCCTTGTTCCCCTGTGACATGTGGCATTCGCAATGAGACAGGGATAGTTGGTTGTTTTGTTTTTTGGAGGGCGGGTACTGGAGATTGAATCCAGGGCTGCTCAACCACTAAGCCACCTCCCTTGCCTCCTTTTAAAATATTTTATTTAGAGGCAGTGTCTTGCTGCGATGCTTAGGGCCTTGCTAAGGCAGCTGAGACTGGCCACTCATGGTCCTCCTGCCTCAGCCTCCCAAGCCACTGGGGTTACAGGCGTGTGCCACTACACCTGGAAGTTTGCCTTTTTTTAATATCAAAGTATTTTTGGCCCAAAAAGGCCTGGTCTGTGAGGATCTGGAGACGACCACACGTCACTCAGAGGTCCCAGACGTGAGAAGGTGGATGAAAACTATTTCATCCCATGTGCAGACTTCTTCACGAAAAGAAGGGAGAAAATATTCTTAATGAAGAAAAGAGTGGACTGTGGCATGCTTTGGAGGGTCGTGGGCATCCGTGTTTCTGACCTCTCCTGGGCCCTGGCAGGGTTTCCATGTCCAGAGTCAATACAGGTAGCGGGTGTCACAGAAACGCGCTCTGCCCCCAGGAGCGTGCCCAGGAGTCATGAAAATCCTCTCTGAGCCCAGGAGCAAGTTTTTCTCCCCCCAAGACAGACTTTTTCTAGGTTCCCACAGCTGTGTGAAGTAGAGGGAGACCCTGGAAGGTGATGGAACTGTATGGAACCAGGACATCGAATCCCTGATGACAGGGAGGAAAAGGACATTCCTACCAATCTATATTCAGTGACCTGTGACCCCAAAAAAATGTTTTTCCAAGTCACTGTAATCATAGGCTTTTAAAATTAGATCATTTACCATACTCTAAACATTAATCATTTTTAACTTTAATTCTTATCCATTTGCTAGAGATAGTTGCTGCGCCCCTCCCCTGACTCAGGCAATGGCAAGGCCCTACTGAGGTGGATGGCGCAAGGCGTCCATCCTCTGGAGGAGCGCAGTATGTTTCTGGGAATGGGCTGTTTTGTTTTTGTATTCCTTTAATAAGTACAGTTGTGACTTCTCATATGACCATTAAGTATGAAGGAAAAAACATGACTTTCCCAACTAATGCAACTACTTCTAAAGAATAGATCTGTTTGCTCTAAATGCAATGATTCAGCTGTGGAGGGTAAATTGTTAATGTTTAATGAAAAACTCCCTGTATTCCTGTCAAGGAAGTTTTTGAGAAATTAAATTAAAATCTAGAGAAGAAGAATTAATGTTAAGAAGACAGATTGGTGCTTGGTACTGGGCTACTTGTTCCTGTGCACAGTGGTTTGTGCTCTTACTCTTGTTTGATTAAAATTAATAACAAGTTAACCACTTGCCGTAACCATGGCACCGATTCCAGTCAGTAAGTCAAGAAAGAATAGTCAAGGTATAGGCCAATAGTTTGGGACATTTCTAACTATTATTAAAAGTTAACTAAGCAGAAACAGCTCAAAGCAAAACGCGAACTGAAAGTACAAATGCTGGCTTATGCATAAGCCAAGATACATCCTTCTATTCTAATTGTAGCTACGTAATATTTTGTTTCTTTGAATAATGATTCCTGTTTTGTAACCACAAAGTACTGTGAGCCTGCCAAAATGAAAAGTATATATGATCAGCTTCACAAGTAAAGATTGGGATCAACACCTTCACTTTGGTGTTTGTGTTGTTTCTCCACCCCCCTTTCGCCGACTCCTCACCATCCGTTCATCTCCTGAGACCCCCTGTTGGAGCTGGTCTCCGACAGATAGTGATTATCTGTAGTTGATTAAAAAACAAAAAAAGTGAGTTAAGTAAACTAGGATTATGAATAACTGAGGTTTAGCATGGTTTAAAGGGTTTTTCTATTTCTTAAATAATTTTAGTTGTAGTCAAATGAAGAAATTTATATTAATGTACAACATATAAGATGGAAACATTTAGTAATTCATATTTAATAAAAAACATTAATAATGTCTATCTTTTAGAAATATCTTTATTTGTTCTAATTAGCTAGACATGCCAGTAGAATGCATTTGACACATTTTTACATAAATGAAGTATGATTTATCATTCGTCTGATTGTACAGATGCAGATTTACCTAGATCATGTAATTATATATGAATGATATCTATGTTAATGGATGTACACAATCCCATAATATGTATGTGGAAGCTTACCCACAATGGGGGTTCGGGGTAGAGAAGAAAAATTCAATAGATTAGACAAAGAGGAATGAAGGAAGGGAGAGGAGAGGAAAAGACAAACAGTGGAATGAATCTGACATGGTTTTCCTACGTACACGTTTGAATTCACCACACTGAATCCCACCATTGTGTACATCCACAAAATTTGGGTCCTAACTAAAATAAGCTATATTCCATGCTTGTATAATTATACCAAAATGGATCCAACTGTCATGTATAACTGAAGTGAACCGATAATAAATTCAGTTTACTTATAACTTTTATTTACAAAAAGCAAACAAAACAAAGCAAATGCCAGCAAGGATGTGGAGAAATAGGGACTTTTATACCCTGTGAGAATGAAATTAATTCAGCACTCTGCAGAACCGTGTGGAGGTTCCTCAAAAGCCTGGAAATAGAGCCAGCATAAGATCCAGCTCTCTCTGTCCTGAGTCTATATTCAAAGGAAATGAACTCGAGTCCAAAAGAGGTAACTTCACGCCCGTGTTTATTATGGCACTATTCACAAGAGTGAATAAGTGATATGGAATAAGCTGAGGTTCACATTCACAGATGAATGGATAAAAAAATATATGTGGTAAATATGACGGGCATGGTGGCACACACCTGTAATCCTAGCAACTCAGGAGGGCCACCAGGGCAGGAGGACTGCTAGTTCCAGACAAGTCTCAACAACTTAGCAAGACTGTCTCAAAATAAAAAAAGAAAAAGATGTGGGGATGCAGCTCAGTGCCCCTGGGTTAAATCCCCAGTATCGAAAATTTAAAAAAGAAGATTCACACAGCCTTTGACTAAAGAGTTCTTTTTCTATTAATTTATATTCAAACACAGAAATGACTGGTATGTTAAGTTATTCCCTGTAGCATTATTAGTAATTGTTAAAGATTAAAAAGAAACTAAAGGAGCTTAATAGCACACACCTATAATCCCAGCTACTCAGGAGGCTGATGTGGGGTATTACAAGTTCAAGACCAGCTCCAGCAACTTAGTGAGACCCTATCTCAAAATTAAAAAAAAAAAAAAGAACTAAATGCACTGGAAATATAGCTCAGTGATAGAGTGGCCCTTGGTTCAATCCCCAGTACTTCCAAAAAATGAAGGAGGAGGAGGAGGAGAAGAAGAAAGATACAAAAAAGGAAATGTACATATAGTAAATACACACAATGAAATATTATTCAGCCATAAAGAAAAATGAAATCCTGTCATTTGCAGCAAAATGAATGGAACTGGAGGAAATCACGTTAAAATAAGTCAGACCCAGAAAGACAAGTTCCTCATGTTTTCTCTTACATGTGGGTCCTGAAAAGAGATCGGCTGAAAGGGAAGGGAGCTGGGAGGGGAGGCAGGGTCAGGGCTAGGGTAGAAGAAAGGTGGTTGTATATGCTCAGTGCACACCATATGCATGTGTGGGAACACTACAATAGACCCCATTAATATGTACGATTAAAATGTGTTAATAAAATAGGATGAATTTTAAGCAGGAATTAAAAGGAAGAGAATATTTGATCCAATTTGGGTGAATAATCAGCCTTGAATCTTCTGAGAGAGAAATGTAAACAAATATTGTAGAATCATGTAGGTCCATAAGTAAGATTTCATAAATACTGTATTTTTTCTCTATAAATTACTGAATATATTGGTATTTTCTTTGTATTATCTTAGTGCAAAATTTCAGCTAATATTATGTAAGACATATTAAAAATGAAATGAAAAATGTTCACTTTCAAATTAATCGTTCTGGTTTATTTAAGATTTTATAATGATTATAAGTTATCATTGTCATAGGAAAATGATTATATATTAAAAATAATAGGGCTGGGGATGTGGCTCAAGCGGTAGTGTGCTCGCCTGGCATGTGTGCGGCCCGGGTTCGATCCTCAGCACCACATACAAACAAAGATGTTGTGTCCGCCGATAACTGAAAAATAAATATTAAAATTCTCTCTCTCTCTCTCTCCCCCTCTCTCACTCTCTCTTTAAAAAAAATAATAAATTATGGTGCTTCATGCATTAGTTACAGTAAGATAAATGAAATGATTCAATCTAAAAATCCCAAGATTTCAGTGGCTTAGAGCAACAGAAGTTTAGTTTGTGCAAATATCATAATTGAACTTCGGCTATCAGGAGGTGGTATTTCACTCAGAGCCTGACCCTAGTGATTCCCATCATCCTCCAGGGTCTTCTCTCTCTGCCTCACACTGCAGTGTGAACCTGGAGGTTTGGGTAAGGAGAAGGAAACTTGCTCCTGCTCAGGTGAGCCCAGATGTGCTCTTCATCACTTCTGCTCACATTTGAGTTAATATTCCATGATTCCATCTAAATGTGCTCAAGTTTGGAAAATACGCTGTGTCCAGAAAAAGGAAGAGAACGTAAACAGGGCTGATCCTTCAAAGCTTGCCACAGTCCACGATTTTTGATCATAAAATATATATTTCTGAAATTCTTATAAAATACCTCCTCTTGAGGAAATCAGAACAAAGCAGAGTCACCTGCCACCAGAGAAGAAAAAAACTAATGTCCCTGCGGATGTGGGACTCACCTTAGAAACCACTGGGCTTACCCTCTCTGAAACTGAGACCAGATTCCTAGGCACACCCAAGACTGCTCGTGAAGAAACAGAGCTTCTTGGGAGGACAGAAAGGGCCTGACACCCAGCAACTGAGTGTGCCTGACCAAACAGGAATGACGGGGTGGGTCCAGGTCAGGAGCTCCAGACCCTGATGGCACCAGAGGGAAGGCAGGGGGTGTTCGCCCAGGGAAGGGACACAGGAAGGGAGTTTCTTCTACAACCAAAACCAAGATCAAGGGTGAACCCAGGGCAGACCCTTACTGCAAGTTGAGTGTCAGTCAGCCAGGCTGTGGGGACAGATCAGTGAGACGGAAGGACCCAGGGCAGGGGGCAGGCTCCCGGGTAGAGTGGCATGTCTCACCAGAGCTCCCTCTGTCCCCGGCTACTGAGAGGTGTATTGAGGAGGAAGGGGACAAGGACCCAATCCTGAAGAAGAGGTAATGGGACACCAGAGACTAGAGACTAGAGCTTAGGTGTGGCCGTGACCCTGTCACCACCCCAGAGGGAGGTGGCTTCTCCGACACCAGCAGAGAAGGAGGAGATGGGAGGGGAAGGCTCCTTCTGGACTCATACATAAAGTTTGTCATAAGACAGTGACTCACTTTCAAGAAGCCGTCTTATACTTGGTTATCTCTCTCCTTTGTTCCTTCATTGCCTCCTCCCTCCCTCTTCTCCCTTTTCCTGTCCTTCTCTCCCATGAACCTATAGATCTGTTGAGAAAAATGGTCACCTACTGACTGAGAACCTGCTGACTGAGGCAGTGCATGGGGCTGAAGCACAACTGGATCTAGGAAACGGGGAGGGAGCTGACGGCGGTGGCTGGGTGATCATGAGAAGCGACACAGCACTGAGCAGTGGGCAAGAGGAGCCATTCACATCCGTGACTCTCAAGGATGTCTGGATTTCCTAAGGGCCACACAGAGCCACTAAGAGGTGGTGTGTTCAGGGCAACTCTAGGTAGGTGACCTCAGGTTCGCCTTTTTGTACTGAGAGGAAGTGGATGGTATATGAACCCAGAGAACCAGAGCTCTTTTGCCTCTGTGTTGCCCCAGAGAAGATAGGTAGATACCGTAAGAGACAGGGTCTTCAGGACTATTCCATCATGTTGGGCAAATCTGCTCAAGCCTGACTGTCCATCTGCAGGACTTATGTGTCAACATGTCATTTTGAGAACGATATCACCAAGACAGAATAAGAGAATCCAGCCTTTGCTCTCCCTTTACAAAGATAAACTAGCAATTATACACAGACAATTTGGTGAAAACCCCAAAATTGGGGAATAAGAGTGTGTCACCTTTACGCTTTACAGAACTGAATAAAAATCTGCTTTAAAAGCATAAGAGATCTGGTCTCTCTAGGACAACATCATCCCTTCCCTTCTCCCAAGTCAGAACACCACCACCCAGGGCCACACTTCTCACAGAGGGTAGAAAGCACAGGGGAAGCACCACACTCCACTTCCCCAGCCCTCTGAGATGCTTTCTAGAAAGCCCCTTCTGTTCTCAGCTCAAGCAGAATACAGGAGGGAACTGAATGGCTAGCCCATGTGAGCCCAGGTAAGCAAGCGGGCAGAGCTCACAGAGACCAGCATGCACAGGGCTACACTGGACCAGAGATTCCAATATCATAGTCACCACAAAGCCAATAGGGTCACTCCCAGAAGAGGTAAGAAGTATTTCTTTTCTTGACCTGAGTTCTTAGTTACCCAGCCTCTGGGCCTAGCCTGAGAAAGGGAAGACTCTCACAGAGGATTTCAACAACGAGCAGGCCACAGCTGGGAGTCTAAACGCACTTCCTGCAGCCTCAAAGACCCCCTCCAGGCCCCACCCAGGCTGAGACCAACCAAAGCTGAAAACCAGGCAAAAGGCACCCACTGGTTCTGCCACATTCAGAAGCTCAGTCAGTGTTGGCCTTAGCCTCAGAGGGAGGGAAATCTCAACTTGCTTTTTTATTGAGAAGTGGATTCATCCATCCGGATCCATGTAATCACAGGGGTACTCTGGAAATTGTATAAATAAATGAAAATTAAATAACACGTTCTTAAGCAACCAATGGGTCAATGAAGAAATGTAAAAAATTTCCTGAGTTAAACGAAAATGGAAATACAAATTACCCAAACTAACAAAATACAGCAAAAGCAATTTTAAGAAGGAAGGTCTCAAATGAACGGCTTAACGTTAGACACTGAGGAACTAGAAAAATAAGAAAATCTAAACCCAAAACAATAGAATGAAGGAAATAATAAGGAACAGAGCAGAAGTAAATTAAATAGAAATTTAAAAGCAATACAAAGATGAATGAAACCAAGAATTGGGTTTTTTTCTTCTTTTTTTTGACAAGTCAAAATCAACAAACATTTGGCTAGACAAACTAAGAAAAAGGTGGGGAACTCAAATAAAATTGGAGATGAAAATAAAAACATTACAGCTATAAACAACTATACACCTCAAAGTGAAAAAAAATAGAAGAAAAGAATAAATTCCTGGACACCTACAACCCACCAAAATTGATTCATGAAGAAAGAGAAAACCTGAATAGAACAATAATGAGCAGTAAGATCAAGTCAATAGTAAAAAAAATTTTCATCAAATAAAAATCCAGGACCTGATGACTTCACTGCTAAATTCTACTAAGCATTTAAAGAAGGACTAAAACCTGTTATTCTCAAACTATTGAAAAAACCCTTCCAAACTCATTCTACAAAGCAAGCATTACCCTGATACCCAAACCAGATCAGAACACAGCAATATCAAAAACCATTGGTCAATATGCCTGACGGACCTAGATGCAAAAATTCTAAAAATCCTAACAAACTGAATTTAATAGCACATTGAAAAAATAATGATAAGTAGGATATAAGGCTATAAGGATCATCCAACGTCTGCAAATCAATGACTCCGATACATTACATTAACAGGATCAAGGACAAAAATCATAGGATCATTTCAACAAATGCAGATAAAGCATTTGATAAGATTCAGTATCACCTAATAATAAATACTCTCAACAAATTAGGTAGAGTAGGAATGTCTCTCTACACAATAACGGCTCTAAAAGACAAGCCAACAGCTAACAGCATACAGAATAAGGAAGGACCGAAAGTTCTTCCTCTAAGATTAAAGACAGGGTGAGGATACCCACCTTCACCAATTTTACACAACGCAACCCTACATTAAGAGTACGAGCCAGGGTTTAGTCAAGAAGTAAATAAAGGGCATCCAAGTTGGAAAAGAGAAAGTTAAACAGTCCTTGTTTGCGGATGGCATGATTTTGTACATAGAAAACCCTGTGGACTTACACACACACACACACACACACACACACACACATGCTGGAACTTTTTAAGTGAATTTAATAATGTTGTAGGACAAACAAACATCAATACACAAAAATCAATATAGCAATTCTACACGCTAATGGGACACTATCTGAAAAAGAAATTGATAATTATCCCATTTACAATACCCACTAAAAGAAAGTACCTAACAATAAATCTAACCAAGGAGGTGAAATACCTTTACGAAGAAAACTATAAAACACTGATGAAAAAAAATTGAAGAGAATACAAATAAATGAAAAGACACCTCATGCTCATGGATTAGAAGAATTAATGTTTAATTAATTAGAATGTGGTGAAAGGGGAACTCCTATACCCGCTTGGTGGGAATGTAAGTTAGTACAGCCATTATGGAAATAGGGTCAGATGTCTCCCTGCTAAGCACAGAATTACCCTTATCCTTCAATCCCACTACGGGGTGCACACCCAAAGGAAAATAAACCAGCATGTTGAAGAGATACCTGCACTCCAGGGTTCATTGCAGCACTCTTTACAGGAGCCAGGATATGGAATCAACCCAAATATCCGCCAAAAGATGAACGGATGAGGAAAACGAGGAAGCATTCCCAACCGGATACTGTATGGCCATAAAATACATGGAACCTTGTTATTTGTGACGACCCAGACGGAACTACAGATGATTATGGAAAGTGAAACGAGTCAGGGAAAGAGAGACAAACATCACAGGATCTCACTCCTACGTGGGATAAAAACAAAAAAAGATGGTTTCATGGGTTTGAGAGAACAGTATCTACTAGATGCTGGAGAGAGTTGGTCAATGGGTATGATATATAGTCATATGAGCTAGGTCAGTCTCTGGTGTTCCATGGCACCATGAGGTGAATATAGTTAGCATAATGCATAGTATTTAAAAAGAAAACAACTAGAAGAGCGAATTCTTAATATTTTTTGCATTAATGATAAAAGTTTAAGATGATGGATATGCTAATTACCCTGACGGAGTTTCACCTAATGTATACATGAATTAGAACATCACAGTGTGCCTCACAGTTGTGCATCACTGTTTCACGTCAATCAAAATATTTTTAAATTCTAACATTCAAAAAAGTCAACAGGAACAGCCCGGCACAGTGACACACGCCTCTATCCCAGCAGCTTGGGAAGCTGATGCAGGAAGATTCCAAGTTTGAGGTCAACCTCAGCCCTGGACGAGGCTTTCAGCCACTTAGAGAGACTCTATCTCAAAATAAAAATTAAAAAGGACTGGGGATGTAGCTCAGTGGTAAAGCTCTGGTTCGAATCTCCAGTACCCAAAACCAAAAACAAACAAACAACAAAAAAAGTCCATGTGTCATCTCAGGGCCTCCACCAGAGGCCCACTCACTTCCAAATCAGGCATTCCAGCCTTGTCTCCCCTCCCAGGCCTGAGCCCACCCACGACGAGTGAGTCCATCTGTTACCACCTTCCCTATGGCCTCCCAGAAGAACCAGAAAGGTCTCCTTCAGCTCACGTCCACTTCAACTACGGAAATGCCCAACAGGGTCAATTCGAGTAAAGATGAGGGTCTTGACAAAGAAGCTTCGTCCAGCGCTTCCTCCTGATTTAACCCACTGCCCCCGAGCAACCTGCTGCCCACAGCAAACACACCACAAAGGGTGGACAATGGGACAGGCCCTGGTGACATCCTTGTCAGACAGTAAGTGTGAAGAAATGTTAAGCCAAAGGTTTTCGTCACAGATGCTGGAATGAAGGCAGAGCGGCTTTCCAAAATCACATTTCCTGAAGGCAGGGCTCATTTTCTGTATAAAACTCCAGCTGGCTGGAGACGTCACCCCAGACCAGAGAAGCCACACGGCTCAGCATCTGAGGTAAGGCTCCCCGCTTGGAAGTCTGAAGTTACCCCCTGGTCTTCCATTGGGACTGGGGACTTTCTGCCATTCTAAATGCAAAGGCAGTTTGTACCTAAGGGTGCAAATGTAGGTGCTTTTTACTTTTCCCTCAGATTATAGCTGTGGGACCGAGGGTCAGAAAATGGCAGTGATGTCTGGAAACGTTGTTAGTACCGCTTTCAGTGACATTTTAATTGTCCCTCTGATGTATCGAGACTCTTCGGTGTCAAAGGCAGGGCATTATGCAATTTTGATGCTTAAAAGTTAAGTCCTTCATTGCTCCTCAATTCTATAATCCTTCAGAGAATAGAATACGTGGGAATAATTCACTAACATTCAATTATTAAAGTGTTCAGTAGAAAAAGGGAGACAGGAGCTCTGCTGGGGGACAGGAGGAAGGCCAGTTGGACTCGGGGAGAGGCCTGGGGAGGACACGGGGACAAGCAGCCAGGCAGTGGGAAGCCTTCCAGAAACCACCACACGGGGGACAGTGTGGACAGAGGCTCCCATGGAGGCCCAGGGGAGGTCCCCACAGAGCTTCCCTGGGAGAGCTAGGGCACTCTGCAGGGTGGACATGGGTGGGGACACGCCACATCTTTCCAGACTTTTGAAAACCTGGGGCCTTCCATCAATCCTAGGAAGCTGCTCTGTGTGGAGTGGTCTGAGTTCAGTTTCTGGGTCACGTGGAGGTTTCTGGATGCTCCAGGCAGAGAGGAAGCAGAGGAGGGTCCAGTCGCGTGGGACTCAGCCAGTCACTTTGACCTTTGACCTTGAAAGCGTGCAGGGACCATAAAGCCTCCTCTGATCTCAAATTCACAGAAACAGAGAGAGAGAGAAAAGGGAGACTCTCCCTTATGAAGAGGTGCCCAGTGAGAGCCATTGCCATCAAACTGAGCTTCTTCCTTGCTTCTCCAAACTAAGTCACTCTTCTGCCTCCAGGTCCAGCCTCCCCTGAAGCATGAGTTCCTACCAGCAGAAGCAGCCCTTTGTCCCACCCCCTCAACTGCAGGAGCAGCAAGTGAAGCAGCCCTGCCAGCCTCCCCCCCAAGGACCGCTGGTTCCCACAATCCCAGAGCCGTGCCACCCAAATGTCCCTCAGCCTGGGAACACCAAGACTCCAGAGCCAGGCTGCACCATGGCTCCTCAGCCAGGCTACACCAAGGTCCCTGAGCCAGGCTACACCAAGGTCCCTCAACCAGGCTACACCAAGTTCCCTGAGACAGGCTACACCAAGGTCCCTGAGACAGGCTACACCAAGGTCCCTCAACCAGGGTACACCAAGATCCCTGAGCCAGGCTGCACCATGGAACCTCAGCCAGTCTACACTAAGGTCCCTGAGCCAGGGTACACCAAGGTCCCTGAGCCAGGCTGCACCATGGAACCTCAGCCAATCTACACCAAGGTCCCTGAGCCAGGATGCACCATGGAACCTCAGCCAATCTACACCAAGGTCCCTGAGCCAGGCTGCACCGTGGTCCCTGAGCCTTTCCCTACAAAAGTGGCTCCAGGCCCAGCTCAGCAGAAGACCAAGCAGAAGTGAAGCCGTCCAGAGCCAGGTTCTTCAGGAGCTGAGCACCACCTGATGAACACCCTCTTCCCATCTGCCTCTGTCTCAACTTCCAGTAGATGTCACAATCAACATGTTGTCACCCTGAGTCGTGGTCTCTGTCTTATTCATATTCTAAATCTATTATTATAAATTCTTCCCCTGTGCACATTCTGAGAAGTACTCTGAGTCTCTGAACTAAACAGAAGGTCTTCGTTCCTGTGTTTGCTCCAGTTGCTCAGAGATCATTTGAAGAGGAATTCTGGATGGAAAAAAATGTGTATTTCTGCTCTTTCCCATTAAATTACTTTTACCTCTGTTCCTGGCTGGGTGTCAGTGGCTAAATTTCCACCCTTTCTTGGTCTCCCGTTGTGAGTCAGAGCGTATGGACAGGGAGGGGTTAGTGTATGCATCATTTGTTAATCCTGGCACTGTGCACTCCTGTGAGGTTATGGAGACACATTCAGAGGGCATTACAGGGATAGCAGCAGGGTATTGTGCAATGACAGCCAGAGCCTGTCACCTTGGGCAGCTATAGGTAGAACAAGACTCTCTTCTTACTCTGGCTGAGTCACATCTGAGTTCCATGATGTGGGTCCCAAGCCACTCCTGATCCTCAGTTTTCTGCCTCTAAGTCTCCTCCTCCTTCCAAGAATACATTATTCCTTCGCACTTGAACCTCGTGTTGTTTTTCTTCTCTCGTTTTTTCCTTTCCAGGACACGTATTCTTCCACACGTTGTCACCGAGGCACCCTCAGTGTGCCTTTCTACACTTACATAACCGCCTACACAAATTCCACACTCATTGCTCAGCCAGTGCTGCCTTTGCTGGGCCCCGGCCCTGGGCACAAAGTCCTGTGGCTGGACCAGCATGAGGGAGGAAGACGCACTGCACTTTCCCTGGGAGAATTTGCAGTTTTCCCTAGGAGTTTGGTGCCTGTGCCCTTCTCATCTAAACATGTGCACATAACACCCTCTCCCTCTCTCTATTCCCCATCCCTCTTTTTCTCTTTCCCCCTGAATAACCCACAGAAAGTTTTATGCATTGATTTCAAATAAGAGGTGAGTTTTAACGAGTGACTAGGGCAGGAATTTAAATTCAGGTGAGGCAAATAACCAGTTAACAAATTTGCAAATGAACAGGGCACATGCTGTGAACTCTAGGAGTGAAAGGAGTGCTTTAAGAGCACCTTCAAGTTTTCAAGAGCCCGGTTTTCTAGAATCCCAAACAGTCTGGTCTTCTTGATTTCAGAGGTGAGCCACAGGGGCATGGATCTATGAGGAGAAGCAGAAAAAAGAAAAAAAAAAGCAATGTAAAAGTTCGGAAGGACTCCAGGATTCATCCGTTGACTAGTCCATAACACCAAGAGGTCTGGGGCAGGTGACGGGGAGTACGTACCTGCAAGATGCACAAGTGCTTTGGGAAGGTTTGGCAAGAGCTCAGAGATGTTTGGAAACCGTAAGATAAAAATCGTCTAACAGATCATTACAAGATGATGAGTAGTTGTCAAACTGGCAGGAGAGAATGACGTACCTTACGTGTTAGACACATGTTGAGGTGGCTTCACAATCCTGCTGATCTCAGTGGTAGGAAAGGCTAGAGGCGATTCCAAGACTGATCACAATGAAATAGGCTAATTCTGGGCGGGGAAACGGGCTTTATGATACAAAGCTATTGTGAATGAAAAATAATACACTTTCGTGGCTCATATTATTTGGGGTTGCTTTTTAAAATACATTTTTATTGTGGAAAATATATGTAGAACAAAATTTACCCTTTTAAACATCTTCAAGTACACAATTTTGTGGTATGAATTTCGATTCCATGTTATGCATCTTTGCAAAAATACATGCTTGTATGCAGGTTTATAGACGATAAACAAAAACCCTGATATTAAATTCAGCAAAATGTAAACTGTGGTCATTTTTAGCTGCTTTTTGCGAATGCTCATTTTAATAGCTCTATTTTAATAAGTATTTTAATATCTGTTTCCCAAAAGAACATGTATTATATATTATTTCATATTTATTTTTATAAATTTTATTATCATATTTAAAATAAGAGAAGTCAGACAAGATGTTGCTGAGATAGAAGAAAAATATATTGGCCCACAAAAGCTTTCCTGGGCTGTGCCCAGATCCCATACGGAGTTCCAGGGTGGGGGCTGCTTTCTGGTTGAGTAGCCATGGGGTCTTTCTTCCCTGCATATCCTCATCAGGATTCCTCCTCTTCTGTGAAGGATCCTGGGACACTCCAACACCACCCACTCTGGAGCCCAGGGGCTGCCCGTCTTGCCATCTGACGGACAGCTGATGCCAGTTAAGTGGGCAGTCGGGCCCTTCCGGCTTCAGCAGTGCTTTTCCCTCAGCCCCTCTGTGACAGGGCAGAATTGTCATGCCATCCATTGGGCGAGCCATTTAGAAAGCAGAGTTCTGCTTCCGGTGAAGAGCTTGAAGTCCAGACTACACAGATTGCACACTTTGGCAGATTTCATGTCCATAGACTGATTGCTGATCTTGTGCAGATTTTTTAAAAATGCACATTTTGTTTCTCTTAACGATTCTTTCTTGTTTTCTACACCTTTGTTTCTTCTTCCTACTGCAGCCATGACCTTATAGTTGTTGGGGGAGGCCGGGTGCAGTGGCGCACACATGCAATCACAGTGGCTCAGGAGGCTGAGGCAGGAGGATCACGAGTTCAAAGCCAGCCTCAGCAACAGTGAGGCGCTAAGCAACTCAGTGAGACCCTGTCTCTAAATAAAATAAAAAATAGGGCTGGGGATGTGGCTCAGTGGTCGAGTGCCCCTGAGTGCAATCCGTGGTACAAAAAAAAATAGTTGTTGGGGGCAAATATTTACTTTCTGGCTCAGATAGAAACTGGTTATGAAGGCAGTTTGCTGTACTGTCATGGCCCTCCATATTTCTGACTGAAATAAGTCTCACAATGGATCCAGGCCAACCACTTTCCCAAACTATTTTTTGTTAGCCCCCAACTTAATTTTTCCAGTTCTGTCTCCTCTCTTGTGTTTTATGCTCTACCTACATCTGATCTCCTACCTGATCCCTGCCACCTCACAGGCCTCCCACGAACAAGTTAACCAATCTGGGAGACTGACCCAATATGCTGCAGCTTTTGCCAAACTGCCCTACACTTCCCACACTTGCCATATCGAGATTCCTGCAGGGACACCTGAGTTCTCCAGACTGTCACGTCCACAAGGGCAAGAACCTTCTGCCCATTCAGGGCTTCTCCAAAGACTCAGGGCTGAGCTTGCTGCCTGCCAGGTGGTAGGAGTCAGTCCACCCCTGCAGAGATGCTGAGGAAAGGTTTGTGCCTTCACTGAATGGTGCAGGGGATTTGAGGATGTCTGCACTCTATTCCCCAAACACAGCCCCCTCCTGCCTTCAGCCTGATCCTCCCCATCCATGCTCACCTCCCTACACATCTTAAGCCACAGTAGTCCTGAGGGCAAAAGCCACCTGCTCTTTCCTAGCTGTATCTGCAACACCCTTGGAAAGAGGTGTCCTGTATCTTCTGGAGACTAGGAGAAAACTGAGATGGTTTCTTTACCAAACCTAACCAAGAGGCTCCCAAATATGAACCTGTCCCCTTTTCTTTAAAATGATGATAAAGATGATAGAAGATTAGGAAGACCCAACATCAATTTCTTATTTAAAAAAATTACAAGAAATATGATAAAAAGTTTAGGACTATGGGATATAAAGTATAATTATCAATAGTATATTAATCTATAATTTATGACATAAATTGAATTTTTATTTCCTAGAACTACTTTTTTAATTCATTCACATATTTTTCATTGATTTTTTTCTTCTAATGCACTCTGTATTTATTTGGTTATGTTAGTGGTGATGCTTTTTAAATTTTTCCTAATGCATTATAACAACAAAATACCTGAACTTTTTCACAGATCGGTTGATGAGACTTTCATCATGCCATTTGTACCTGGATACATTACTTTAAAATGGAAACTTAGTTTGAAAACACTTGAATTATGATTCCTATAATCACTTTTATTACTTCAATTGACATCTTTTACCACATTCTGGTAATCAATGTTCCTACCACTATAACAATGGCCAAGCAAAATGTACTATTCGTGTGGTTTATTGGTCAGGGTATGTTCTCTTCTGTAACAAAAATCCCCCAAAGTCTGTGACATCGTGGAATAGAATCCTATTTCTCATCCATTCCGTGGTCCTTTGTGGACTGGCGGAACTCGCATCCTTCCATTGTGTGACTCATAACCCTCAGCACCCTCCTTCCATTGTACCCTACATGGCAGATAGGAAAAGAAGTAGTAGAGAAAGAACGCTTGAAAGAAGTGGAGGTGATTGTCTGCACTCGGGTGACGTTGCATCAGCTAGATGTCAACCACAGGGTCCCACACCACAACACAAGGCTAGGTACCCAAAATGGAGACGGGGATGTTGTGATCACTCACAGTTCAGCCACAGTCCAGCCATCTGGGATGTTGGTTTTATTCTAATTCTGCATAGACATATTCACCTGTGCCCTCAGAAACCCAACTCAGAGTCCAGGGAAGCCACAGATCCACATCCCAGTCCAGGATCTTTGGGTAACATAGAGTCCTCTCCATCATGTCCTCTCAGTGTGGCTCTTCTTAGACCAGAAAACTGGAATATAAGGAGCCAGTTGGCAGCAGTGGGATAGGGATTGGATAACCCCAACAGAAAGGAGAAAAGAGATAAAAGACCGACAGCTAGAACCAGAGTCGTAAGAACTCTGACCGGCCTCTGAGTGTCATGTGGAGGTCCACCCTCCTACCAGGGGATGGCACTGCATAGGAATGCAGACCAATGGAATAGAAGACTCAGAGACAGATCCACATAAATACAGTCATCTCATCCACTTCGTATGTCCTCGGCTCCTCTCTCTGGAAGGTGGTCTTGGTGTCGGGAGGTCATTCACTGTTCATTAGCTGCCTGAAGTGGGTTGCACAGTACAACGGAGCCGGCTCTTCTTGCCCCCACAGCCGTTTCAAGACTTTGAAACACTCACACTTGGCTCATGGTTTCTTAGGGAAAATAAAACAAACAAGCAATTTCATCAATAATCTAGCAAGCTTCTGATTTGTTTCCAGTAGTAATTATTACTGGATAATTATTAATCATTATTCCCTTGGCAACGGTTTTCAGATTCCTTTCCTTGACCTGATTCTCAAGGCCAGCTTTACTCTCCTTCCATTCCCTAGCTCTCCTGTGCTTAAACACCTTCTGCCCAGGGCTCTCCACAACAATATGGGTAGGAAGACACGACATCCTGAATCTCATCTTTTCCATAAAGGTCAGACTTTCTGTTTATTGGTTCTTTTTAATTATACGTGACAGTAGATTCCATTTTGATATGATTATACAAGTACGGAATGTATTTTATTCTAATAGATCCCAGTCTTGTGGAAGTACATGGTGGTGAGAGTCCCCGTGGTGTAGTCATGTATGCACTTAGGAAAGTTATGTCACATTCACTCCACTGTCTTTCCTTTTCTTATCGCCCTCTCTTCCATTCATTCCCCTTTGTCCTTTGTCTAAACCACTGAACTTCTCTTTTTTCCCTACTGTCCCCTTATGTGGGTCAGCTTCCACATATCTAAGAAACATTTGACCTTGGGGTTTGGGGGATTGGCTGATTTTACTTATCGTGATAGTCTCCAGATCCTTTCATCTACTGGCAAATATCAGGAAGTCATCCTTCTTAATGGCTGAATAATACTCCATTGTGCATATATACCACATTTTCTTTATACATTCATCTGTTGAAAGGTTTCTAGGTCAGCTTCATAGCTTAGCTATTGTTAATTGTGATGCTGTAAAAATTGATGTGGCTATGTCTCAATAGTATGCTGATTTTAAATCCTTTGTATATATACAGAGGAGTAGGAGAACTGGGTTGAATGGGGGGTTCCATTCCTAGTTTTCTGGGGAATCTCCATACTGCTCTCCTGAGTGGTTGTACCAATTTGCAGTCCCACCAACAATGCATGAGTGTACTCTTTTCCTCACATCCTTACCAACATTTATTGTTGCTAGTATTTTTGATAATTGCCATTCTGACTGGAATGAAATCTCAATGTAGCTCTAACTTGCTTTTCTCTAATTGCTAGAGATGTTGAACATTGTTTCATATATTTATTGACGATTTGTATTTTTCTTTGGAGATGTGCCTCTTTAGTTCCTTTGCCCATTTATTGACTGGGTTATTTGTTGGGTTTTTTATTTGGCATTAAGTTTTTTTAATTACTTTGAATATCCTGGAAGTTAAAACATTAACTGAGGTGCAGGTGGGAAAGATTTTTCTCCCATTCTGTAGGCTTTCTCTCTTCATACTCTTGATTGTTTTCTTTGCTGTAAAGAAGCTTTTTATTTTGATTTCATCCCACTTATTTTTTAATCGATTTTATTTTTTTAAATACATGACAGTGGAATGCATTACGATTCTTATTACACATATGTACCACAATTTTTCATATCTCTGTTTGTATATAAAGTATGTTGATTTTTGATGAAAAGCATAGTCAGAGGCATCATAATACCAGACCTAAAATCATATTACAGAGCTGTAGTAACAAACACAGCCTGGTATTGGCACTGAAACAGGAATGCAGGCCAATGGTACACAATAGAAGACACAGAGACAGATCCACATAAATACAGTGATCTCATACTAGACAAAGGTGCCAAAAATATACATTAGAGAAAAGATACCTTCTTCAACAAATGGTGCTGGGAAAACTGGAAATCCATATGTAGCAGAATGAAATTTAACCTCTTTCTCTCACCCTGCACAAAACTCAACTCAAAGTGGATCAAAGACCTGGGTATTAACTCGAAACTCTGTGCATACCAGAATAAAAGGTAGGGCCTCCTACACTCTGATATATCAGCTCAGGAACTGACTCCTTGCCAAGAAGGAAGTAAAGGTTAGTCTTAGTGGGTGCAGGAAGTAAAGGTTAGTCTTAGTGGGTGCAGGTAGTAAAGGTTAGCCTTCATGGGTCAATCTTTAACCAATTCTTGTATTCTGTTCCTCTTCATTACTGTTGCAGATCGTCCACTTCCTTCTTGACTCCGTCCATACTTGTCAAAGGAAGTCACCAGTAGTCCATACTCATCAACTCTCTGCCCCTTTCCAGAGACTTCTTTTATCACTACGAGTTTCCTGGGCGAATAGTGCTGTTTAAATAACAAAAACATGTTTGCTGAATGTTCTAACTTGGCCTAACATCTAAAGAGGTGCTAGGGAAAAAGTGGAGCGGAAGGCAGGCTGGTGTCCAGTAGTGGGAGCGTCCTCGGTTCCAGACCCACACAGAGCCAGTGCCCTCACACATGTGTCTCTAATCCGCAGCACACGAGGCGAGGGGAATGGGGTCACCCCCTTGGCTGAAATGCCAAAGAAGAGGACTGTGGTGGGCTCTGGGCCGGGATTTTAGGTGGGAAATCTCTAAGTACCTTTACGGGCTCGTGTAACAATAAACAAGATCCAACAGGTGTCACACGGCTTGTGGTCGAGGGTGCGTTTTCCCCAACATTCAGTTACTTTTGTATTGGCGACCTTATTTTCACCGTAACTTCACATACTCATAGTACAATGTTAATTAGATTTATTTTAAAAGGATTTTCACCAGAATCACTCCGGGGTCTTGTTACCACACGAAGAGGGCATCCAACCCACTTCAGGACAGGTTAATGAGAAAGAATATCTCCCAGACACCGAGACCACCTGTCAGAGAACAAGTCGGTGTTATATGAAAGAATCTCTGTCATCCCTGTCAGGAGGGTAGATTCAGCTCGCCTGTGTAGAGGATTTCAGAATTCCTACGGCCCAGATTCTAGCTCTCCTCCTTCCTTCCATTTCTAATGATGCTGTCCAGTCCCTGCCCCACTGTGGCAAATTAGGTTGTGGCAGGGTAGAAAAGACTGGCCTCTTTATTTTGTAGTTTGCTGGACCAAGAAGGAATGCATGGCCCTTCTTTTATATGTGAATCTAATTCACTCTCAAATAAGTAACTCTTCCTTTGTAAAGTAAAACTCTGGCAAACAGGAAGGTCCAAGGAATACAAGTAACATTTGGGACCTGTCCTCTGAGCTAATTACTTCTGCACACTGTGGAGCCCACAGGGTCTGCGGAAGGACTTGTCCTAAGGACACGCCCGCATGTCCTAAGGATGGCGGGCAGCAGAGGGTAAAAGCAGAAGACAAACCTGCTCTCCTTCAGCCCTTGCCCCTTGCCCACGTATGCTTTCCAGAACATTCCAGGCAGCCCCCAGCATTTGCATCAGACATTCTCCTACCTGGAATGCTCTTCCCTCCGATGTCTTAGTAGCTAACCCTTCACTTTCTTCCAGTCTTCCTCATCTCAAAGAGGACCTACAACCACTACCCTCACCTTCGTGGTGCTCCTAATTGCCTATACTATTCCTTTTCCATCACGTTTAATGCATAATCTACATGATCTTCATGTTTACGGATTACTTATTTCCATCCTCCCCTCTAGAATGTGGGCTTCATAAGGTCATAGACCTTTGTGGTTGTTCACTGACACACCTCAAGAGTCTAGAATACCCTGATACACTGCAGGCCTTCCGTTGTCAATTAGACAAATAGAAAGAGTTCCTTTTCTATCAAGCCAGAAGGTGCTCAGAATTTTCCATTGTCACCTGTAATCCCTGGTAAAGACAAGGCTAGGGAGGGCCTCCCTGCTGAGCGCACACTCCAGGAGGGAGGTTCCGGGACATGTCATTACCTGACACTCCTTGGCTTGTCATCCTAGATGACTTGCATTTAGCTTGAGAAGTAACTGACCCTGCTCCACCTTGAGCTGTCCACCTCTCACCACAGGGGCTGCCGCAGTCCCCCCAGGGCTGAGCCTGAATTCTGAGAGTCAGTCTATTTTGGAGTGACCAAATAGTGTTTGGAAGGTAAAAGCAGATGAACGTTTGCTGTTTCTGTGTTTTTTCTCATGTGGGAGGGAGGAGATATAGATATTACATGATATGTGTATGGGAAAGTGCTGGGAATGAAGTCTACCAAAGTATACTATGTCTATGTGAGAGCATACCACGATGCATCACATATCAATTGTGCATAATGCAAATCCAGTGTGTTTCCCAAAGCTGGAAGAGCTATATATCAGATTGTATAAAATATGAACAAATATACACATATCTGATTTTATAGGTATAATGTATATGATATATATGATTTTACATATGATTATAATGCACTAATTAGAATAACGATGACAGAGAGAATGTCAAATAATAATGAGTAGAGCAAGCCAATCAGGACAAGGAAGTTACTGAGAGTGAAACTGATCAAATTTTGCAGTGTGCATGTAGGAATATGGCATAATGAATCCCACACCCACGTATAGTCATAATGCACCAGTAAAAAACAATGAAATAAATTACAGGCTATGATTTTGCTGTGTTTTACAGGAGATTATTTTGAAATCCTCATGGAATAAAAAGTTAGATGGCATTAAAATGAAAAAGAATGAGAACAAGACAGTCTCCGTTTGAGAAAGAAATCCCCCTTATAGATTCCAAAGAAGAGTGAACTAAATGTGGATATTGTCGGGGAGAAGCTCTTCCCTCATTGGCAGAGGCTGCTTCGTTAAAATCAACTTCACAGTAGAAAAGGAAAAGAAAGAATTCTTGTGATCACAATTTCACAAATCTGGACTTCCTTCCTTAATTTATTTTTCCCTTCGTGCTCTAAGGTTTTTTTGCTACATAAGAAAATATGCATTTTATTTGGGTATAGGAAGGGAGTGTCTTCATAAGAAAACACAAATTCTGGTAAGAAAATGGGAAGGGAGGGAAAACAACCCCCTAGTCTCAATGGTGGTTTTAGGTGTGAGAAAACCATCCTCCTGCGTTGGACAAGCGTTGCCCTGGCTTATCAGATGAGCGTTTCCGTCTCTCCCTGAAGGAGAGAGCTTATTAACACAGCCACCTCTTTCTCCCAGACGTTGCTGAGTACCAGGAGAGATGCTCTGCTCTCAGTAGCCTTGCCTGCCACCTCCTGGAACCTTGCTGTGTATCCCGTGGCAGGTCCTTCCCACTGGCTGGACACACACTCTCCCAGGGCTCAGCACCCTTCACGGTTCCCACCACCACTGTGTTGCTGTCTCCCCCACATCACCCTCCACAGTGACTCGTCGTCTGCCCAGGTGTTTTCCTCTGAAGACGCTTCTGTCTGATCAACAGCAGCAGCAGTGTGTTTTCCACATCTAGAGGAGCCTTAGAAGCTGGTAGGGCCAAAGCCCCACAGATGGAGGCAAACGGACCTTCCATTTCGAGGCGCTCCATCAAATGCTCTTGAAAGCCTGCCAGAGTGAGAGGATGTCCTATCTTCTCCAGGCTTCAGACCCTGATTTCCCTGAGATGAAATTTCACAAAGAAGGCTTCCTTCTCGAACTTACTGCCATGCAACATTCCAAGAGTGAGCTGAGAGAAGACCAAACCATCAGCCATGCCAACCTTTTTTAGCATCTCAGAAGAAGAAATTTTGATCACTTCCAAATTTACAGTGATTCATTTGACTTTCTATGCTCTGGGCATTGATTTTTGTCCTCAAGATAATATTGTTGATATGTAATTTTCTTGTTTCATAATTGTCTTAACCTGGCTTCTTTAATAACTTGTGCCTGACATTTAACTTCCTGAGCAGGGAGTTCATATGGGCAGTGAACCGCAGGGAAGAGAAGTCATTACAAAGGGAAAATGAGCAGGAAGGAATGACTGTTCAAGGAGACATTCTTTTGCTCATCACCAAGAACAATGGATGGCTGAGTCCATGGGACTTTTTAAGGATCATTAGGAAATGGTCTTGAAACTGTTTGCCCTGGAATGAAGGTAGGTATTTATCCATAGATGTCTCTCACTCCCCCCCCCCCACATTACCATCATTTGTCAAGTCTGGGCCCACGTGCAGTGACTGTCTCACACTTCTGGGTTGGACACACAAGAGCATGCTGTGTTTCACGGTGCCCTGCACTTGCAGTATCATAGAAGCCCTGGATCAGGAAGGGAGAGGCACTCAGCATGGTCCTGCAGGTCCCTGTACAAAGCCCATCCAAGCCCACATGGGAAGGACCACATCATAGTGTGTGGATAAAAGACAGGACACAGAGAATCTGAGGATGTCCAAGAAGTATCAAGGACAGTTATCCAGCAAGTCCAAGAAACATTTAGGTGAGCGGGGCCATGCAACACCCAGGGCTGAAGGGTGCTTTGGATTCTCCAAAGATGGGCCCGATTTCAGGGCGGGTATTGCAGGTGGACCTAGATCAATGGCCTCAGTTTTATCCTGTCTCAAGCAAAATCAGCGTTGGTTTGAGGGCTCAGGGCATCCCAGCTCCTGTTGCTGCATTGCACCTGGAGAAGGGATCCCCACGAGAGGCAGGGTCTTCAGGGCCTGCTGTCACATGAGATAGAACCGGTGGCTGGATTGGAAAGACCAGGCTGCTTTGGAGCTGAGAGTCGGTCTGTCCTGCCGTCTTTTCACTGCCGGCTCTCCCCGTCCCTGGTGGGAGCCCCTCTGCTCTTCTACTGTCTTTTGAGTCTCTTTGGGGAGAGAAACCTCAACAGAGCCAAAATGATCATTTTAACTTTTCCTTTCCCTCCCAGGCTTGAGTGATCTAAGTGATGAATGAACAGTCACCACTCTTTCCACTTGGGGCAGCCCAAGCCACCGTGCTGATGGCCTCCAAGCAACATATGATTATTTCCACATTAAGCCACTCAACTAGCCTCGCCCTTGTTAAGAATTAGCATCTTCCAGAGGACAGGACTGTTTCCTCCTCCAACATCCCCAGAGCCCTTTTCTTCACATTCTTTCAGCTGATGCCACCCACCCTCCCTATAAACCCCAGACCTGAGTACAAAGGTTACTGTCAAGGTTAAAGTTCAGGTGACTGACAGCAAATGCCCAGGAAAAAAAAAAAAAAAAACAGGTCACATTGGTAGTTTCATCACAAAAGCTGAGCCAACAGGTGGATGCAGCAACTGGGTGAATCATGCCTGACAGGTAAGAGAGGAAGACAGGGTAGCCCCAAAGATCCCATTTCCTTGAGGCAGGGCATGTTCCCTGCATAAAAAGCCAGTTGGTGGAGGGCACCGCCTCAGATCCCGCTGACCATACTGCCTGTTCTTCTCTGCACACCCCAGGTGAGTCTCTTGGAACTTTTGATCATTCTCTCTAGGCATTTGATTTGATTGAACTGCGTTGACATTTCTGATGTCTTCTCTCTGCCCTCTACTGAAAGCTGATCATGGTCATGCAGTCTGTCCAGCTGAATTACAGACTCCAGCCAGAGCTTTGTTTTAAAAGTGATCATGATTTGGACTTGAAGGGACTTTAGTGTCATTGGTTCTGCCCCATCTGATCTCCATGTGTTAGTAAGAAGGGGATTAACAGGTCCAAGGACCGAGTAGAGTAGCACATTAAAAACTGGAACCGGGTCTACAGCACCTCGGTTGGCATAATTCTTTCTTTAGTCATCATTTTAATACCTCGGATCTTTATTCTCTCAATAAATATTTTCATTATCAGAATTGCATTTTACTCATTTAAAAATGTTGTTATAACAGTTGATTTTTAAAATTCAGCTTTAACAGTGTATAAATTACATACAATATGAATTCACCAATTTTAAATGTATAATTCAAGCTCTTTCCCAAAGTGATTGCATCATTTTACCTTCTCACCAGCAATGTATGAAAATTTAATTCCTCCACAGTCTTGTTATCATATGGTGTTAGTAACCAAAATTAAAATATCAACAAATATTTTTAAAAACTTATTATATTTGGCATTTAGGCTGCTAAAAAATAATTGAGGCAACAGGGAATTCACTTCATAAACTACATTTTATTCAGGAGAATAAGAACTAAAGCCCAAGCAGGAAGTTATCAGTGTCTGTTGATGAGGGCAAAGTGCTATAACAGTTGGAGGAAATAGAAATTTCTGGAGGGCTTGCTCTAGAAAATTCCCCAGAAGTCCATCGGAGGTGATGTGCAGTGGTGGTGTAGTATTTGAAAGCACTTGAGGCAGAAGTGTCTGGGAGCCAAGAGACAAGTGTGATCATGTGGCGTTCAGGAGAGGTCAGAGTGGCCCTAAAGGTGGCGAGCCATTCTAATTATGAGTAGGTGGGTTGGCTTTGTCTCTCTCTCTGATAACGTCACATTTCTGAGTCTCACTCTGCCGGCGGGAGCCTCTGCTGAGCTGGGCTGTGCGGCTAATGAGCTTTAAGGTGTGCAGCAGGAAAGCCCAGCTCAGTGCTTTTGAGTCCCTCCTCCAAAGACTCAGAAACCATCCAAGTATTCTTTGTTGGGCAAAGAGAGAAAGAAGAACCTGTGCTTCTTAAGGGATGGTTTCTGAGTTATTTCCTGCTCTCATCTTCTGTTCTGTCTCCAGGCCCAGCCTTCACTGAAGCATGAGTTCCCAGCAGCAGAAGCAGCCCTGCGCCCCACCCCCTCAGCTGCACCAGCAGCAGGTGAAGCAACCTTGCCAGCCTCCACCCCAGGAACCCTGTGTTCCCAAAACCAAGGAGCCCTGCCACCCCAAGGTGCCTGAGCCCTGCCACCCCAAGGCGCCTGAGCCCTGCCACCCCAAGGCGCCTGAGCCCTGCCACCCCAAGGTGCCTGAGCCCTGCCACCCCAAGGCTCCTGAGCCATGCCACCCCAAGGTGCCAGAGCCCTGCCCCTCAACGGTCACTCCAGTGCCAGCTCAACTGAAGACAAAGCAGAAGTAACATGGTCACAGGCACGCCTCTGAGGAGCCCACCACCAGATGCTGAACCCCTTTCCCATTCTGGCTTTCAAGTTCCGCCCATCGTATATACGCCGTGCTGTATCACCTAAGTCACAGTCCCTCTCTGATTCGCAACCCAAAGCATGGGCTAGGAAGCTTTCCTTCCTAAACTTTGGGGCATCTAAGCCTCTGAATTAGGCAAGGGATGGGGGAGCTTGGCACCTGAGCTGGGTTTAGCTGCTCAGAATTTGTCTGAAGAGGGACTTAAGGGGAAAACAGGTGAACCAGTTCTGTCATTGTCCCCATTAAAGTCCCTTCATCCCTCTCCTGACTGTGTGCGTCATTGTCTGACTGCTCTTCTTTCCTTTTCCTCATGAAGTGGGAGTTGTGTGTGGAAGCAGGAGGGGAGAGCGGGGCTTTGTTCAGAAGGCATCACTCCTGACGCTGGGCGCTGGGCGCGTGGGAGGTCCTCACCGCTGAGCCTGAGGGAGGAACATCGTCCCGTGCCACACAAAGGCTGCTGCTTTGGGCTCTCCCCCTGCTGCTCAGTGAGTCACACTGGAGTTCGGTTAGTACTTGTCCCAGCTGAGCCAGGGGTGCCTGTGCGTCAGGTGACAGGCACTCTCACCCCGAGTGCCCTACCTCCAAATCTGACTTCTTCAAACAACTCCTATTTATTTCAAGGAACTTGGTGGCTGCGTATGAGTCTGCTCCTCCTCGTTTATTTCTTCTGGGGAACCCAAAATTCCACTCTTGTTATCTCAGTCCATCCTCTCTGTTCTCTGAGTGCCCCTTCTGTGCCAGAAAGGGGATAAGGAGAACCCATGGTACCTTCCAGGGACACTACCATCTCCTAGGGACATTCTTCACTCCCCGCCGCCACCCCTCATTCAAACACCCACACAACCAGACCTGGCCTCCTCACAGAGCAACACGCAAAAGCTGGTCCACTGGAATCCCAAGGCAGAGACCTTTTGTACACATATTGTAGTGAAAACCACAGGAAATGGAGATTGTTAAGCCCACCCACATCTTCCTAGAGTATAAGGAGACATGAAATGAAACAAAACAGACACTAACAGGGCATCAATATGTGTGTATATACTGGCATAAGATTGACACTTTTTTAATTTTTATTTTTAATTGATGCATAATAATTGTACATATTTATGGTATACAGTATGATGATTCAATGCATGTGTGCAATATATAATGATCAAGTCAGGGTGATTAGAATTTCAACTTATGTTTTTTTTTCATATTTGGGGACTTTGAACTCTCTCTTGCAGTTTATCCTAAAATATATAATTTCTAATGTAAACTATAGTCATCCTACTCTGTTATAGAACATTGGAGCTTATGTTACTGGGGACAAAGCACATTGCCCCGTGGTGCTATAAAAAGAAACATATTTTCCCTAGATTGGAAAATTAACTAATGAAAATATTATCAGCATTTGGTAAAACTCAAGCCATGGAGATTCTTTGATTCTTTTTCCCTGATTACATTCTTTAAAATTATACTATTTGAAAAACATTTACTTAGAAGTCTTTTTACCCTATGTCTTCTTGCTTAAGTGATAAATGAGATTTACCATCACATCCAAGTGAGCATCTTCTAGTACCACAACCAACTAACCAAAAAAGCAAATAGTAGAGGGTCTGTTCTACAAAATGAAATTGACCAAGTCACACTACACACATGTATGAATATATCACAGCAAACTCCACCATTTTCTATATCTGTAAAGCATATCTATAAAGTTCATCTATAAAGCACCAATTTAAAAAGCAATGAATTGAAGGAAGACCAGTAGAGTAAAGGAAGAGGAACAGAGAGGAAATACTGGGGGCTGAAATGAGCAAATTATACTCTTTGTGCGTCTGATTATGTCAGAACGAACCCCACTATTATGTATAACCATACATACTAATAAAAACATTTAACAATGTCTTCTGATTAAGCTATTTGTATTAGCCTAGGGTAGCTGCAGTAACAAACGGTCCCTGTTGCTGTTGCTCAGTTCAGTAGAAGTTGTTTATTCCTGGTGTCCAGGGTGGATTGGCAAGGTCTTTGCTCCAAACAATCATGAAGGGACCCAGGTTCCTTTCCTCATATGCTCTTGCAACTTCTGAATGCCTTATTTTCCTCTGAATTCAGGCACAAGAATAGGGAAATATACTAAATATGGAGAATGCATCCCTGCATTTATCCACTTGGAATCAAAAATGATATATGTCCTTTCTGTTCACAATGGCTTGGGTAGAACCTGGTCACACTGGCCCTATCTACCTTATCAAGTCCAGAAATACAGGTTACTGGTGTTCCCAAAGAGAAGAGGAAAACGTAAATGTCAGTGAGCCCGATAAGCTTCTGCCATAGTTCACACTTCTGGTCCTGAAATGTCTATTGACTCCTCTTGTCTCAGAAGCAGAACACAATTCCCCAAGGGGGTGGTGGGGTGGGAGCCAGATTCCAGCTAGACCAAAACATAAGGTCTCAGGGTGACGTGGAATTCCCTTCATCATGCCTTCCTAGAACAACTGAAGGCTCAGCAAACTACAAAACAAACAGGTGAAACAATTCTTCCTGTTGCCTAGTGCCGCAGTCTGGCTGGGCACAAAAACAAACCGGGAGGTCACAAGCCACTTGTAGGTTCAAACAGGAACGACTTTATTGATTTATTTATTTTAGGTTCAAACAGGAACTACTTTTATTGCCAGAACCCCATGGGAACACCACCGGAACTCAACCAAAACTCCACAAGAACCAACGGGAACTCCGCAAGAACTCAAAAGTAGCGGGCACCCGAGGTAGCAGGAGCCGCCTTATTGCCCGACAGCAGAGGTTTATATACACAACTGAATACACAGCTTGTTTCAATTTAGCATCATCCAGTTACAGGAATCAGTCATTATCTTAATAATTATACACAGCTTAACTTAATTATCATCATCTTAATGGCTCCCTGGCGTTACTTCTCAACCACTCCTTCTGGCAAAATGCCAGGCGCCATCTTGACTTGGTTGTGGCTCTCAACAACCCAGCATCCAACAGTGGTGTGGGCATGGACAATCTGACCAGAAACTACCACGTGCAAAGGAAAGTAAGAGGAGACAAATGGCAGTCACCGGACTTCTGTGTTCTGAAATCCACCTGGGCAGGCACAGGGAGGCCACCTTGTCCCCCAACACCAGCATTCCTGTGGTGGTTCCTTGTTAAGGTCTTGTTCTGCCTTTACCTGTCATCCTGGGACTATCGACTGGGCGCTCCTTGGTCAGTTCACCTGTGTGCTCACTTTACCTGTGGTCTTAAGGCTCTTGAGAACATGTTTCTGTTTGTGTGTGTGTGTTGGAGGATTGTTCTGTTTTGTTTGTTCTTTTGAGAATCCAGCCTCTGATTATTATGGGGATATCATTCCTCCAAAACTTAATAAACTTCTTCTAAACCAATAAACTGAGATGGTTTCTTCCAGTCGGTTCTACATGCCAGTAATTATATACCCAAATTTCTTTCCCAGACAAAATTCTTATGTTGTTTGGCTTACTTATGTTATTTCTTGTTTATTTGCTTTCTTTTCGTCACATCTTTCTTTCTCCATCACAGCTTCTTTGACACTATTTGGAAAAAATAAATTCATATAGGAAGGCATTAAACCTGAGTTTCCATGGCTTTTTGTTTCTCAAAATCATTCTGATTTTATCTCTTTCTATCGGGGTCTAGGAGCAGTCATCTTTCTTAACACTGCAGATTTCTGGTTTTTCTCATTTCCTTTCATTTCTGCTTCCAAAGAGTCGATTTTTCTTTCTTTTTTAAAAAATAGCTTTGCTGTGGATGGGGGTACATGCCTGTAATCCCAGCAGCTCCGGAGGCTGAGGCAAGAAGATTGCAAGTTCAAAGCCAGCCTCAGCCACTTAGCAGGGTCCTAAGCAACTTGGCAAGATCCTGTCTCTAAATAAAAATAAAAAGCAGGACTGGGGATGTGGCCCAGTGGTTAAGGACCCCTGGGTTTAATCCCCAGTACTAAAAATAAAAAGCCATAATTCACACAATTATAAAAGTCATCCTTTTAAACTGAACATTCAGTAGTTTCTAGTTGATTCACAATATTGGACAATCATCACTAATATCTAATTCCAGAATACATTCATCCAAAAAGAAACTCTATATCCATGAAACTATATATCTTCTCTATCCTCTGCCCCTATACATTTGATTTTTATAGACATTTCAACTAACTGGTATCATACAATACGTGGCTTTTTGTGTCTGGCTTCTTTAACTTAGAATAATATTATAAAGATTGATCCATGTTGTAGCCATATCAGGATTTCATCTCTCTATTGATAAATAATATTCCAGTGCACACCTATGCCACATTTTATCTACTAACCAGCTGATATGCATTTGGGTTGTTTTCTTTTTTGTGTGGCTGGTACGAATTGTGATATAAATAATGCTGATATTAACTTTTGTGTGTAAGTTTTTTTCAAAAATATATGCTGTCAATTCCCTTGGGCATATTCCTACGTGTAAAATTTCTGCATGACATGGTAATTCTATGTTTCACTTTTGAGGAACTGCCAAAATGGTTTTCAAAGTGGCTGCACCATTTTCAACCACACTGCAGGGTTTAAGGATGCCAATTTCCCCACAATCTTGATGAGGCCAATTATCAGCTGGGGGGCAGGCACTGGAACTTAGAGGCATTTTACCCCTGAGCTACATCCCTTTTTCTTTCCTTCTTTTTTTTTTCTAATTTTGAAACAAGTTTGCCTTAATTTCCCGAGGCTAGCCTCGAACTTGGGATCCTCCTGCCTCAGCACCCTGGGTCTCTGAGATCACAGGTGTGTGATCCACACCCAGCGAGACCTGTTATTGTCTTTTATTATAGCTAACCTGGTGAATGTGAAGTAATACCTTATTATGGTTTTACTTTCCATTTATTTGATGATTAAAGATGGTAACTATCTTTTCATGGGCTTATTGTCCATTTGCCTGGCTTCTTCAGAGAAATAGCTATTGAAATTCTTTGCTTTTTGTAATTGTAATTGGGTTTTCACTTTTTACTGTGGAGTTAGATGTCTTTTATATACTCTGGATAACAGTCATTAGTCCAATGTAGAAGCTAGAAATATTTTCCCATCTCTCTGTGTTACCTTTCACTCTCTTGATGGTATCCTTTGAGGCACAAAAGGGTTTTTTATTCTTTTTAGTTATATATGACAGTAGAATTATTACAACATATTATACATACATGGAGTGCAACTTCCCATTCTTCTGGTTATACATGATGTGGGATTACATTTGTTATATATTCATATATAAACATAGGAAAGTAATGTCCAATTCATTCTACTGTCTTTCCCATTCCCGCCCCTTCATTTCCCTTTGTCTAATCCAAACTACTCTATTCTTCCCCACCCACCCCACTTATTGTTTGTTAGCATCCCCATATCAGAAAGAACATTCAGCCTTTGTTTTTTGGGGGATTGGCTTATTTCACTTAGCATGATAGTCTCCAGTTCCATCCATTTTGCAGGCAAATGCCATAATTTCATTTCTCTTTATGGCTGAGTAATCTTCCATTGTGTATATATACCACATTTTCTTTATCCATTCACCTGTTGAAGGGCACCTAGGCTGGTTCCATAGTTTAGCTTTTGTGAATTGAGCTGCTATAAACATTGATGTGGCAGTGTCACTGTAGTATGCTGACTTTCAATCCTTTGGGTATATACTGAGGAGTGGGGCAGCTGGGTCAAGTGGTGATTCCATTCCAAGTTTTCTGAGGAATCTCCATACTGCTTTCCAGAGTGGTTGCACCAATTTGCAGTCCCACCAGAAATGTATGAGTGAACATTTTTCCTCACATCCTCACCATCAACATTTATTGTTGTTTGTATTGTTGATAATTGCCATTCTGACTGGAGTGAGATGAAATTTCAGTGTAGCTTTAATTTTCATTTCTCTAACTGCTAGAGATATTGAACATTCTTTCATATTTTTGTTGGCCAATTGTATTTCTTCGTCTGTGAAGTTTCTGTTTAATTCCTTTGCCCATTTATTTATTGGGTTATTTGGGGGGTATTGGTGTTACTTTTTTTTAGTTCTTTGTATATTATATCCCATCTTTATCCCATTTTCTTTACATTCTTGATTGTTCACGGACATTTTTAATTTTGATAGTTTGTTATTTTTCTACTTTTGTTTCTTGAGCTTTCAATGTCATAACTAAGAAATCATTTCCTAACTCAAGGTCATAAAGATTTACACCTACATTGTTTAAAGAGTTTTTATATTTTTCACACCTATGTTTAGGTCTGTGGTCCATTTTGAATGAACTTTTGTATACAGTAGACATAGTGGTCCAATTTCATTTTGTTGCAGTGAAGATCTAGTTGTTCTAGCACCATCTGCTGAAAAGACTACTTTTCCCACTTAGTAGTTCTGGCATTCTTGTTGGAAATCAGTTGGCCACTGACGTTGGGGATTGGTTTCTGGACTTCTCTTTTTCCTAGATTCACATTCCCTTGACTACTGTAGGTTGGTAGAGGGTTTCAAAATTGGAAGGTATGAATCTTCTACTCAGGGGTGTGTTTTCAAGACTGTTTTGCTACTGAGTTCCTTGCATTTCCACTTGAAATTTAGGACCAGCTTGTCAATGCCCATAAAAGAAAAAAGGTACCTGGGATGTTGATGATAATTACATTAAGTCTATAGATCCATTTGGAGATTATTGCCATCTTAACAATATTAAGTCTTCCAATCCATGAACGCAAGATCTCTTTTCATTTATTGATGTCTTCTTTAACTCCTTTCAATATACATTTTAGTTTTTAGTGTACGAGTCTTAAGCTTCTCCTGTTAGTTTTATTCATATGTGTGTTATTATTTTGGTATCATTATAAAAGTATCACTATATATTACACTATTACTTTTATTTTCAAATTATTTATTACTTGTGTATAGAAATACAATTGATTTTACACATTCATCTTGTTTTCTGTGATCTTGGTGAATGCATTTATTAGTTCTAATAGTGTGTATGTGTGTGTTTGTGTGTGTTCCTTGAGATTTTCTATATTCAAGATCATTCCACCCGTGAACAATGAGAGTATTATATTTTCTTTACAATTTGGATGCCTCTTATTATTTTTTTTTCTTGCTGAATTGTCCCAGCTAGCACCTCTAGTCTAACATTCAAAAAAAAGTGATACAAATACACATCTTTGTTTTATTACTTATTCTATTGGGAAACAAACCAGTCTCTCATTATCAAGGATAAATTTGGCTTGGGCGTTTCATATATGGCCTTTATCAATTTGAGAAAGTTTTTTCTATTCCAGGTTGTTGAGTGTTTTTAATCTTCTTTATGTTAAATGAATTTGGTTAACTAGCATTTTGTTTGGGAGATTTTTCAACTACACTCTTAAGAGACACCGATGTGTAGTTATCTTGCAATGTCATTGTCTGGTCTTGGAATGAGGGTAATATTGGTCACATGGAATGAGTTAGTAAAACTTTGCCTTCTATTTTTCAAATTATTTTTAATTATAATAAGATAAATATAGCATGGAATTTATCTTTTTAACTATATCCACACGTACAGATCAGTGGTAATTAGCCCTCTTTTACCGTGTTAAGAAAATTTGTGAATATTGATGTTAACTGTTCTTAAAACATTTGGTAGAATTTCACAGTAAAGTCACTGAGACTGGCCTTTTCTTCATGGTAATGTTTTTGTATTATTAATGTAATCTTTTTACTTGCTATAGATATTCAGGCTTTCTGTTTCTTTATAAGTCAATATTAATAGTTTGTGTCTCTCTGGTAATTTATCCATTTCATCTATACTATCTAATTTCTTGGTGCTCATAGTTGGTATTCAAATAATTTTGTCAGTATCCTTTTTATTTCTGTAAGGTCAGTAGAGATCCTGACTCAGGGCTGGTTTTGATAATCTGAGTCTTCTCTCTTTTTTCTTGATCTCTAGCTACAGGGCTGAAATTTTTGTTGATCTTTTCAGTTATTTTTCATTTCCTTGATTTCCCATTTTTATTTTATCCATTACTTCATTCATTTCCACTCTAGTCTTTATTATTTCCATAAAATTCTCCTTGCTTTGAGTTTAATTTGTTCTTCTGCATCTTAAAAGTTCTATGACATTATTGATTTGATGTGTTCTTTTTAAATGTAGACATTTACAATCATAAATAAGATTTCTCCCAGGCCTGCTTTATCTATACCCATAAGTTTTTACCTGGTGCATTACAATCATACATGATAGGGGGATTCACTGAGACATTCATACACACACATAACATAATTGGTCAATTTCATTCCCCAGTACCTCCCCTTTTTTGCCCCTCTCCTCCTCTCCCCTCTCCCCCCCCTCCCCACTTCCTTCCTTTTTAGGGCCTGTAAACAAGTCTGGATGGCGCCTGGCATTTTGCCAGAGGGAGTGGTTTGAGAAGTAACGCCAGCGAGCCATTAAGTGTGGAGATTCCTTATTGGTTGACTGCTGTATCTAGTTTATGTTAATTAAGATAAGCTGTGTGGAATGTATATATACCCCTCCCGTCCTACAATAAATGGCTCCCCCTCCTGCTGTATCAATGTACACAAGTTGCTCGTCACCCCCCCCCCCCCCCCCGTATTTTGCTGCAGCCGGACTGCAGCACTTCCTCTACTTTATGGATCTCCCTTCTATTTTTATTAAATCGTTTTATATATTTTTTCCTAACTTCCACATATGGGAGAAAATGTACAACCCTTAACTTTCCGAGTCTGGCTTATTTTGCTGAACATGATGCTCTCCACTTCACTTCCCTCCAAATGACATAAGCTCATTCTTCATGGAGGAATAAAACTCCATTGTGTATGCATACCACATTTTCTTTATCCATTCATCTGTTGATGGGCACCGAGGCTGGTTCCATAACTTGGCTGTTATGAATGACGCTGCTATACACACAGGTGTACATGTTTCACTACACTATGCTGACTTTAATTCTTTTAGAAAATACCCAGAAGTTATATAGCTGGACCATATTATATCCCATAAATATTAACATATGCTTTCATTTTTATTCCTTTCAAAGAATTTTCTAATTTCCTTTGTGTTCTCTTCCTTGACTCATTCATTATTTAGGAATATATTTAATTTTCACGATTTGTGGATTTGCCAAAATTTTTCTCCTATTAATTTCTAATTTTATCCCATTGTGGTAAGGGAGCATACCTTGTTTGATTTAAGTTCTTTCAGATTTACACACAGTCTCCAACTTATGATAGTTCAGCTGGCCATTTTTAAAATTTACATTGGTATGTAAGCAATGGTCTTTATTTTGGGCAAGAAAACAAGTTTTTTTTTTTTAAGGATAAAACAAAGAGTGAGAAACTCCCCAGGAGAGGAGGGGGTCCAGAGCTGGTGCCCAAGGGAGTGGGGGCGTCTCACCCCTTTATAGATTTCAGGTTTCTTTTCATCTCATGCTCCCTCCTCCCGTCCTGCCTACATGACCAAAAGTTGGGAAAGGAGCCACTCAGGGGGAACTCAGTAACAACTCTTTGTTGGAAAGAACAATTCCTCGAGGCAGGAAACCTTGGCAACAGGTTTCAAGATGGAGGAAGTGTTTGTGGAGGGATTCGCATTTTATTTCATTTTGAATTAGCCCCCGTCTTCCTGACCCAGTCATTCTTTCTCTACACTATCTGTCCTTTGCCTGGGTTCATTTCCCCCTCGGATTAAGGGAACCCTTATTGTTGTAAAGGAAAATAGATGATGACTGCTCTGGTGGCTCGAGGCCCAGAGGGAGTGAGTTGGGGCAAACAGTTTGGGTTGACCTCTTAGGGATGTTTGGGTCAGTAGAGGGACCCACGGTAATAGTCTGGTTTGGAAAAATGAGCTATAAAGTCATCTGAGAAGTGAAGTTTCTATGAGAGAAACGAAAAGACGTGAGTACTGGAACGAGATTAATACAAAATAAATGTCGTAGCATCTGGAACCTGTCGATGAAGATCATGATGATGATAGAAACCAGTAGTTTTTCATCGAGAGCTGCAAGAGCTAAGATCATGTCTCCATAACAAGGCCAGCGAGGGCATGGCCTCTCTTTGGGAATGTAAATCTTTAAGGTTATCAGTTATATTATCAGAGTTATCAGGAATATAAACACAACACTTTGTTTTTATAATGTCACAGATGTCCCCTTAAGATGTAGTTCTCTAATGACTTCTGATTTTTTAAAATATCTTTTTATTGCATAAACTCTGTGTCTGGTAGAGATCCCTTTATCTCAGTCACAAAGAAATAGGGACAAATAATCATACAAATAAACAGAGATTAAGTCTGCCTGTGTAGGAAGTTAGGAAGATTTGTAGCCCTTAAATTGATCAAAAAAGCTCTGACTCTCGTGGTCTCTTTGGATAGTTAGCAGGTACTCCTGTCTTATAGCCTGCAGCTTTATTTACTCTTGGTGGGGCTGACACAAGTGTACATCTAAGTTATGATAAAAGAACTCTTGTCTTTTCTTTTAAATGCCCAGGTGTGGCTGTGCTTTGGTTGTAACTTGTTTTGTTAGGAATTTAAGATCAAGATGGTCAGATTGACCTTGTTCCTAGCTATTGTTAAGAGTGGGTCACTTTTGGGAACTTGTGAACAGCCTCTTACTTTCTCTTCTGCCAGGATAGGTGAGCACCTTGTTGACCATGTGGCTTTCCTTGAACGCATCAGGGACATTTTTTCCTCCAGTGACCCTCCTCTTTGCAGCATGTGCACTGGTCAGCGTCCTGTTCTCCAGGGTCTTACTAATTGGGAGTCATATGGCCCAGAGTTATAAAGCCCTAAGAGGGGTCCCCTCATTCTCTGGGTTCAAGCTGACTCAGAGGGCAAGAGTCAAATATTGGCTATTGTTTCGTGGCCCTTTTACTTCCTTAACTTTGGTTTCTTTAAAAGTTGTTTTTTTTTTTTTTTTTTTTTTTGCCAGGCACAGTAGTGCATGCCTGTAATATAGCAGCTCAGGAGACTGGGGCAGAAGGATCTTGGGTTCAAAGTTAGCCTCAGCAACAGCAAGGTGTTAAGCAATTCAGTAAGACCCTGTCTCTAAATAAAATACAAAACAAAAAGGGTGGTCTGGGGTTGTGGCTCAGTGGTTAAGTGCTCGCCTGGCATGCATGAGGCGCTGGGTTTGATCTGCGGCACCCCATAAAAATAAATAAAATAAATGTATTATGTCCATCTACAAGTAAAAAAAAAAATAAAAAGTGGGGTTGGAGGCTGGGGCTGGGCCTGGGGAGGTGGCTCATTAGTTGAGTGCCCCTGAGTTCAATCCCCAGTATACCTAAAAAAGTCTTGATTTTAAACATCTAGCAAGCCAGTTTCACCAGTCTTAAAGTAGGAGTCCTGGTTTTAACATTAACATCTATAACTTTATGCTTATTTATCCCTTTTATTTAATTTGGGTCAGTTTTAGTTCTGGAAGTCACCCTTACATCTTGTCTGTCCTATAGGTGATGGCCTATTATCTCAAATTAACTCAAGCTGTTATATTAGAATTTATACCTTTTGCAAGGCATTAACAGATAATAGTTATAAAATTTACAAGGAAAATATAAAATGAAACTAAGAAGAGTAAAAATATGTTGAATTTGTATAATAGCTATGAATAAAGAAACACAAGTTTTATAATCTCAAATCTATATTTCAACATTTAGTTTGAAGAGCACCAACTTGGTAAAATATTCTTCTAAACCTTAGATTTTAAAGATTCGTATACTTGGAAGATATGAATACATCTAGTATACAAAGAAGCCAGTAACAGCACCACCATTACACTTATGTTCTTATGTTAACCAAGTTTAGCTTTTAAAGAAAAATTCAGAATCTGCATTGTAGTATAGTGTAATACTCTAAAGCAACAGTTGTTGTTTAGCCAGAGTTTTACAAACCCTAGTTCCTTTAAGCCTAGTTTCCCTAAATAACAAGACTTAACAGACATAAGAGATTATCTCCATAGATAAGAGCAGATTAATGTTTTAAGAAATCTATGTTACTTCAACACATAGAGGATTAAACTTTGGTTTGTATCAGTACATTCATATTTGACCTTAGGGGCTGAGGATGTGGCTCAAGCGGTAGCGCGCTCACCTGGCATGCATGCGGCCCAGGTTCGATCCTCAGCACCACATACAAACAAAGATGTTGTGTCCACTGAAAACTAAAAAATAAATATTAAAAAATAATCTCTCTCTCTCTCTTTTAAAAAAAAATTCTAAAAAAAAAAAAAATATTTGACCTTAGGAGAAAGCCTTAAAGAACCTAAACTGATTGTGCTAATTACATATTACCAATTTAATTACACACAGACTTTTTGAAATTTACCATCCACAAACCATTTGCAACTTTGACATTCGACAACTTTTTACTTTGTCATACAAAGTCTTTCTCATCCAGAAACATTTCTTTGTCCTTTTATTTTCCATACTAAAATACATTTCCATACCTAGCACCTTCTTATCTCTTTCTTAGCTGTTGACCCCTTTTTAAATTCATATTCTGAAACAATCCTTATGAAATTTCTGAATTTAGACAAATTACTTCACTTTAATAAGATGGAATGCTTTGTTTTTATGATACTTTAATTGAAACCTAACTGAAACATCGTGTAGTCTTTATATACAAAATTATAACTGATAGAATCTTAACTCTTAGTAACCTTGTTTTTACTGAAGACAAAGAAACATTCTCAAACCTTTTTTCATTTTACATTTATGAAAACAAATTTAATGTCTATTATCTTATGGAACTCAAGAAGTCAAGAGCACTTGATTTTCTATTTAGCAGTTAATGTTTTAGCACTTTAACTTTGTAAATTAAACACATGTCTCCTAGCAAACATGTTTATGATTAATCCCATTGATGTTGAATCTAATTTACTCATTTTTTAACTGCAAAAACCAAGATGTCAGACAAGTGTAGTTAACAATATTAGCTTTCTCTTCCCTGTTGATGAAAAAATCTAGAAACAATGGACATTACATTCTAGATATTTTATGGAAACTAACACTCTTTTAATTTTTGACCATGTAGAAAAACTTGTGACTTAGTAATTTTAAAGGCTTCTTCACTCTCATCTGTTTACCTAATTTGAATTAAACTTTAAGACATATGAATTAAAAAGTACTTGGATATACTTCTTATTTAAATTTTAATTTATGAGCACTCGTTTACCTGTGGTAATTTTGACATTCTGTACATGGTATATGGACACAAGCACATGTGTAGACACAACAACACAATACACAGGTGTGCACACATACATAAAACAGGAAACAAAGATCTTGTAGCTTTTTGTAGGTAGATCCCAACAAGCAGGAGGCAATTCTACAATGTTTATTAGGGCCTCTATTAGATTTAGCCTGATAGAAATTAAAATAGAGTCTACTAGACTTTTACATTATGACTTCAGTATTGGGCGGTCCTATACAGTTGGAAATGCTGAAAGTCAAGTCTGATAGCCATTGTGGACACTAAAATCAAAGGTTCAGGTGGCCACTTGTCCTCAATGGCTATCAGACTTAGTTTCAATATCACCATATCTATGTCCTTCTTAGGAGTCTGAAAAAGGAGGTTTTTCCAGTGTATTTGAAGCAATAATATATCACGATGCCAGGAAGCTCCCCATCACCCACTTGACCAGGAAGACATACATCCAGTACTCTACAGTGTATTGTGTTGCTTAATTATGTCATTCAGTGAGGTGTATTAAATGCACTTTTTTTACTTTTTATATTTTCAACTTACAATGCATTTGTCAGGATGTAACCACATCATAAGTCGAGGAGTATCTTTATATCAATTCTATGGCCTGATTTTGCCATCTGTACTAAGGGATGTTCTACAGGCACTTGATAAAAGTATGTATTCTGATATTGTCAGACAGAGTGTTCTATAGATGTTTACCAAGTCTAGTTGGCTTATGATATTGTCCAATTCTCTTATTTCTTTTAAATGACTTTTTAAAAGCATTCTTTTTGTTTAACCTTTATTTTATTTATTTTTATGTGGTGACGAGGATCAAACCCAGTGCCTCACACATGCTAGGCAAGTGCTCTACCCTCAGCCACAACCCCAGGAATTCTCTTATTTATTTTTTGATCTGCCTAACTTTTCTATCATTAAAAGTGGGATATTGAAATCTCTAAAATTATGAGTTGTCTACTTGTCCCTTAAATACTGTCAGGTTTTGCTTTACATATTTTTGAGACTTTGGTTTTTAGTTCAGTTGTTTCTTGAACTCTTCAGTAATTCATCAGCAGTTGATAATCATCATTACCCCACTAATAGTGTAATTGTTTCCACAACTTCTCCTGTAGCTACAAGTATATGTGGTCCCCTTTGAAGTATTACAGGTGATGGTTTTTCTGAGTGTTTTGCCACTAGTTCATGTGGCTCACCATCTTTCCGACCGTCAGCATCAGTTTTCTCATTGTTTATCGCCAATAGCTAAACTAAATGACAGACAAGGTAGGCATTGTTTCAATAGTTTCCCCTTCAAGATGCCAACTTTTGTTATAGTGTAGATTACTATGGAAAACAGTCCTAAGCATCAGTAGCTTAACACATTAGAAAGTCATTTCTCACTCATATTATAATCCAGTGCAGATTAGCATAGACCTCTATTTTCTAGTCGTTCACGGATCCACGCGAGTTCCTCTACACAGCGCCACATCGTGTAGGACATTGTTCTTTGCATTCACTGTGAACACAGATGGAGATCATGGAAAAGGTCAGCCTGGTAAACTAACTTGGCCTTCACGTGACACATACTACTGTCACTCACATTTCCCTGGCTAGAGTTCAGCAATCACTGCCACTTAGACCAAGAAATGTCACCTAGCAGTGTGTCCTGGAAGATGAGGGGAATGCAGACATGGCACGTGCCTCACTACCTCTATGTCCGCTAAATTTAGAACCCTTATCCCAGACCCACGAGAAACACTGGGCAAGTAGTGTCTACTCATCAACTTCTAAAACCCAAGTTGGTTTATTCTTTATTTTTGACATCATTGAAAATTGACCAATGACATATATTCTGAAAGGTACTGAAGCTGGAGTAGTGATCATAGTATATTATGAGTAGGAGGTGAGTTAGATGTTCCCCAAGTAATTAACACAAGTTGTCACATAATTTTAATTGTGATCACATCCATAATTGGGAAATGGAAACTGCTAAGTATATAAGTGTTCTATAACAGATCACCCCAAACATAGTGGCTTACAATGGCATAAGTTTATTGTCTTATAATTCTGGGGTTCAGAAATTGTCTTAATCAGGTCACCCTGACCAAAATACCTGACAAGAACAACTAAGAAGAGGAAAGGTTTGTTTTGGCTGACAGTTTAGGAGGTCTCAGTCCGTGGTCAGCTGACTTCTCTGCACTGGCCCAAGGTGAGGCAGAATGTCATGGAGGAAGAGTGTGGTAGAGGAAGGACACTCAGTTAATGTCATGGCAGCCAACAAGAGAGAGTGAGAAAGTGTGAGGAGCCAGGGACCAGATATAATCCCCATGGGCACACCCACAGTGACCTGCTTCCACTAGACATGCCCCAGCTGCCTACTACCCAGTCACCCATTTGGATTATTAATCCTTCAAATAGATTAATCCAGTGATTAGGTAACAGCTCCCATGATATCATCATTTCAACTCTGAACATTCCTGTGTTGCCTAACATGTGCTTTTGGGGGACGTCTCATATTCAAACCATAATAGAAGTCCACTATGAGTCTCACTGGGCTAAAATTAAGGTGGCTATAAAGTTATATTCCTTTCTGCAGATTTTAGGGGGGAATTCTTCTCCTTGTCTTTTCTAGCTTCTAAAGGCCACCTACATTCCTTGGATCTTGGCCCCTTCTTTTATTCTCAAAACTGATAGCAGTGGGTTGACTCATTCCCACACTGCATTACCCTAAGCTCCTCTCCTGCCTCTCTCTTCCACTTTTAAGGACCCTTGATACTACACTGAGTGCCATGAATAATCTGGAATATCTCCCCACCTAGGCAAACCTACTTACTCATGCAACCTATTAAGGTCTGAATGTTTACATCTCCCCAAAATTCATACTAGTTTGAAGTCTAATTGCCAACATGATGGTGTTACGACGTGAGGTCTTTCAGAACTGATTGGAGTATAAAGGTGACACCCCCTGAGTGGGATTAATGCCCTCACAAAAGTGGTCTGAGACACCTTATGCCTCTACACTATGAGGACACAGCCATCAGCGAACCAAAAAGGAGACCCTCTCCAGTCTCAATTGGCCTTAATTTTAGACTTCTAGCCTCCAGAACTATATGAATTTCTGATCTTTACAAGAACTCAATCTGTAATATTTCTATGGCAGCCCAAAATGAAGAAGACACAACCTTCATTCCCCTTTGTCACGTGGAGTACCACATTCACAGGTTCCAGAGATGAGGACTGGGACACATTTGAGGGGCCATCATTCTCCCTACTACACCGACAGAGTGGATCAAGGCAAAACCTGAGACCCTAGAAAATTATAGAAAGGGTCTTTAAGAAAGTGAAATTAAGATGATGCTGGAAAGATGAATAAGTGTTATTCAGCTGGACACAGTTGTGAGGAGGCGGCCAAGGAGGGAAGTGAGGGAAGGTGGACTCCAATGGAGCTCACACCCCATCATGCAGAACTAAAGGCCTAGTGTTCCTGGCTGGAGATGAATCAAGGAGAAAGTGGCAGGAAAGTCTGTAGAGACAGAAAGGGGCAATTAACTTACAGCTTTAGAAGCCATATTAAATATCTGGGATATTGCCCCAAGAGAAATAAAAACTGTTTAACACTTGACATGCATTGGAAAACATTCAGAAAACTTCCACGAAGTTGCTGCAGTCTCTCTTTGCTTGGGCTCTGATGAGAAAAAAATAACAAAAATAAATAATGACACATTTCATGTCTTTGGTTATAAGGAAAAGTAAATTAAATGATAGATTCTAAATTTCACTAAGCAAACATTGTGACTCCTTTTGAATGTGTACACTTAACCCATCTCAAGTAATTTTTGTAATTGTGACTCAGCAACTCCAGGCTCATCTTCCTCTTTTCTGATGAGTATCACAGGCTTCCTTTCTTCTTTTTCCCTGACATCCAGAATATCTGTTTTCCCCACCCAAGATGGTGACATTCCCATCCCTGACCCAATTTTCAAAAGGATCTTCATCTTCATTGGCCACACCAGCATTTTCTGAGATGGTCAGGTAGGACTTGGATATAATCCTGCAATTCTGATGTGCTAAGGACCTGGGTGTTGTGCTCTCCTGCGGTAGGATGCTGAACTCTCCTCTTTCCTTTTGGCAATGCAGTTAATTTAGTTCATTTTCTGAGCTCTGTACTAAATGCATGACTTAATTACTTAATCAAAATTAATTGTAGAATATTTTCATCACCCCAAAACCTCTCTTTTTACCTGTATAGCCCCTAAAACAAAAAGGAACAATAGAACACCATGTCTCTGAATGCTTCTTTGTGTTCCCCAAAATCTGGCTTAATTCAGGGAGCAATGAGAGCCAGCCTGGGCTAAAATGTCCAGATACATATTGTCTTGAAGGACACTGGCTTTCTCATGTATACCCTGGGAACTAAGGTAAGTCAGTGTTACCTGTAAAAACTTCTTTCTTGCATGCACACTGGACAGCTACCTCTTGGGATGCTGGTCATACAAGCAAACTAAGCCAGCTTTAGTATGAGAGAATTGTGTTTATGTGTATTCTTCTAAACATGCATTTTGTAGAAGACTTTTAGCTATTGCTACCGAGTCAGATGTTAAAGATTAAGGGAGAAGTGATTGCAGAAAGAAGTGGCAATTTTAGCGTCATGAGAAATTTTCACTGATTACTGAAAATATGACTTAAGCTATAAACACTTTTCTCATGATAAAATAGGAACATAGAAATGGATTGATGGGGTATCTGGTCTTGTCAGTTGCCTATAAGATATTTGAAAAGACATTTAATAAGACAAACATTCAACTATGTGGGCAAAATTGACACTCGGTACAGCTTTTTGGCTGCTAAGCTAAAAATCCACTTAAACAGAAGCCACAAAAGACCACCATGTTATTAACGGAGTCTGTATTTTTTAGGAGAAGTTAAAAAGTAGAAGAGCTTCATGCATTCAGAGAGCTAACTCTAGAATAAATGTTTCCTCAGGTCCCCCAAGTTTCCCCCCAAAATACCCACCATGACTGTTTTCTCCCCAGTTATATATACCATAAGGTTTTTATCTGACACAGGAATTCAGTGGTGGGAAGGTTAATGAATGCAGAACTTCAGGAATGACATACAAAAGGGACTAGCAGGGATGGCATTTAAGGTGTAGGTTTTACTCCATCATCATACCACTCCACAGGGCATGCCAATTATGAACCCTTGCTCAGACATTGCTTAACAGGGAAAATTAGTAGATGAACTTTTGTGGTCTCTCACTTTTAAAAAGTACTTAGGACACAAATTATATTAGCACCACAGTCTGCCTTCAGTAGTACACCTAAAATGTTTTCAGGATGAGAGGCATTGGCATTGCATTTAGTTGGAAAAATAAACCTCTTTGCAAATGCGAATCTGTATTATTACTAACACTGTAGGTCAGAGATTAGGTTTTTAATGATATTAACAGTAGTCTGATAAACATTTAGAAGTCTGGCATTGAGAAACAAAAGCTTATACCCAACTAATATTTTAATTAAAAAATAATCAGTTTCTGTTAGCTTTTAAAAATTCCTTTACATTTATTTATTCATATAATTTATATTTATTTCATTCCTTTCATCTCACTGAAACTGTCTGCAGGCTCTTTGATTTGGATTAGATGTGTGAAGAACTGCTCTTGCCAAAAACCTCAAGTTACCTCCCCCCCTCCGCCCACCCGCTCCCCCCACCACCCCCCCACCCCCCCGGCAAAATAGTGGGTTTGTGCTTGTTTGGAGATCAGTTTTAGAACTATCTGTACTATCTGTACTGCCACGGATTAAGATTTTATGTATAGCATAAAGAAGCTAGCTCTGACTATATTTTCCTAAGAATAAAGACCTATTTTGTAACAAACAAACAAAAAAAGAAATTCTTAGAAACAAATGATAGCAGAAATAAAACATATCAAATTATCTGAAACAGCATGAAGACAGTTCTAAGAGGAAAGTTCATAGCATTAAGTGCCTACATTTTAAAAATCCCAAGTAAATAATCTAATACTACACCTGAAGGCACTAGAAAATGAAGAATTTCAGGATATAGTTATTATCAGAGCTGAAATTAATGAAGAATAAAAAATTATAAAGGATCAATTTAACAAAGACTTAGTTCTTCAAAAATATAAATAAGATTGATAACCTTTAGCCAAACTAAGTACAAGAAAGAAAAGATTCAAATCAACAAAATTAGAGATAAAATAAGAGACCACCACAGACACTCCTTTTAAAAATATTTTTAGTTGTAGATGGTCACAATACCTTTGTTTTATTTATTTTTTGATGTGGTGCTGAGGATCAAACCCAGTGCCTCACACGTGCTAGGCAAGCGCTCTACAATTGAGCCACAACCCCAGCCCTATCATTATAGACACTTCTGAAGTTCAGAGTATCATTAAAAACTATTTTGAAAACTTATGCTCCAATAAATTGGAAAATCCAGAAAACATTGACAAATTTCTAGACACATATGACCTGCTCAATTTGAACCAGAAATATATGGAAAATATATTATATAGACCAATATCAAGATTAAAGTAGCAACTAAAAGCCTTCCAACAAAGAAAATCCCAGGACCAGATGGATTCTCAGCCAAGTTCTACCAGAACTTTTAAAGAACTCAAACCTGTCTTCCTCAAATTATTTCATAAAATATAGAGGGAGTGAACACTGCCAAATATATTCTGTGAAGCCAGAATAATCCCAATTTGAAAAATCCAAGACACAACAAGAAAAGGAAACTACATACCAATATCCCTGATGAACACAGAAAAATCCTTAATAAAATACTAGCAAATTGCATTGAAAAAGACATCAAGAAGATGGTACACCATGATCAAATAGGTTTCATCACAGGGGTAAAAGTTAGGATCAATATATGCAAACCAGGCTGGGGTTGTGGCTCAGTGGCAGAGCGCTTGCCTAGCATGTGTGAAACACTGGGTTCAATCCTCAGCACCACATAAAAATAAATAAAAGTCCATTAACATTTTATTTGGCATATATATATATATACCAATAAATGTAATCCACCATATAGATAGAATTGAGAACAAAAATCACATGATCATCTCAATGCAGAAAATCCAACACACATCCATGTTAAAAACACTGGAGAAATGAATGATACGGGAAACTTAAACATTATAAAGGCTTTATACAGCAAACCCAAAGCCAACATCATACAGAGGTGAACAGAGAAAAACTGAAAGTATTTCCTCTAAAACCAGGAATAAGACAAAGATGCCTACTCTCATCACTTCTATTTAATATAGTTCTTGAAACTATCTACAGTAGTCAGACAAGAGAAGGAAATTAAGGCTACAAATAGAAAAAGAAGAAGTCAAATATTTCTGTTTGCTAATGAGAAAATCAAATAGGATGATATCTATATCCAGAAGACCCAAAATATCCATCAGACAACTTCTAGAACTGATGAACAAACGCAGCTAAATAGTGGGGTACAAGATCGACATCCATAAGTCACGCCTTCTGTACTCCAAGAGTGAGTGTACTGGGAGAGAAATCAGGAAAATAATCCTGTTCACAAAACCTCAAAAGAACTTGGGAATAAATCTAGCCAATGAAGTAAAAGACTCTACAATGAAAATGTAGAAAAGCAAAGAAAGAAATTAAAGATCTTAAAAGATGGAAAGGCCTCCCATGTTCTAGAATAAAGAATTAATATTGTCAAAATGGCCACATTACCAAAAGCAATATATAGATTCAATGTGATCTTCATCAAAATACCAATGACACTCTTCACAGAACTAGAAAAAAAACAGTCCTAAAATCAATTTGGAATCATGAAAGATGTAGCATAGCCAAAACAATATCGAACAAGAAGAGTGATGCTAGGGGCATCATAATACTTGATCTCAAATAATGCTACAGAGCAATAGTAACAAAAACAGCATGGTATTGGCATAAAACAGACATGACTATCAAAAGACTTGATTAGAAAATAGAGAGAAACCCACAGAGGTACCACCTGATACTCCACAAAAGTGCCAAAAACATAGGATGGAGAAAAGATAGCCTTTTAAACAAAAGATGCCAGGAAAATTGAATTTCCTTATGTAGAAGAATGACGCTAGATCCCCATCTTTCACTCTGCACAAAGGTCAAATCAAAATGGATCAAATAATTGGGGATTAGACCAGAAAGTTGCATGTGTAGGAAAAACATCAGGACACTACTCCAACATATTGCCACAGGTACCAACTTCCTTAACAAGACCCCTAAAACTCAATAAATAAAACCAAGAATCACTAAGTGGCATGGCATCCAGTTAAACACTTTCTGCACAATAGGTAAAACAATTCAGAGTGTGAGGAACAAGCCTACCTAATGGGAGAAAAAAATTGCCAGCTACACCTTTGACAGGGGATTAATCTCCAGAAAACTTTTTCCTTTTTCTTAAAACCTTGTCCTTGTTATTGGATTGGCATCAAGAACAAAGACCAAGGTTTGTTATCAAAAGTACCTGAGAAAAATCAATAAATGGAGCCTACATTTATTTGGGCTTGTGTATTCAACAGTCCAGGGTAAGCTGGATCCATTTTGGGGACCTGTGCTGAGGGACACATCACAGCTGAAGAGTGTGGTAGAGGGAAGCTGCTTATCTCATAGTGGCCAGGAAGGAGGGGGAGAGAGAGAGAGAGAGACTGGACAAGACAGACTGTTCAAGAATATGCCCCGAGTGACCTAGGGCTTCCTCCAGCCGAGCCCCACATCCCGAGTTCCACCACCTCCCAGTAGTACCACCAGCTGGAGACCAGGCCTTCAGCACACGAGCCTCTCCAAAACACTTAAGAGCCACAGGATCAACCACATAATATATTTTTTTCAATATCCTTTTCTTTAAAACACCCCTTAGGGACGTAAGAAAGCTTCCTTGGGCAGAGGAAGGAAATGTTACTCAGAAGAATCAAGACTCAGACCTGTCCTCAAAGAATTATAATAGACAGTTTTTTGTGATTCAAAAATAAATTTATTCTACCCTGTGAAGTTAAAAACATAATCGACCTTTCTCATTCAATTTCGATTCCCATTTTGGACACTTGGGACCACAAGAAAAGAATCACATTTTTTTAACTACTCCAGTCAATGTAAGGGAGACTCTATTGAGGTCCCAAGGCCATACATGGCTTGGGGAGGAGGCCACCCTTTGGGAAAAGGAGCCAGCGGAGCGGTTTTATTGACCTCTTGGGGTGGAGGTGGCTGTGTGGCCACACTTCTTCTTGTGGCCCTTGACAGCCCTTGGGGGCCCAGGCGGGTGTAACACTTGTGACAGCTCGTCTCTCCCAGTTATACTCTGGGCAGGTTGGCCCAGGGAAGGCGCGATGCTGCCACCTCACAGGTGAAGCACCAAGTGCAGGGGACTCTGTCTTGATGGCTTGATCTGAGGCGCCGCCATCCTCCCGCGTCTGCCTGCAGATACAGATGCAGCTGGTCAGCTGGGGTGTTCTGCTGGTCTTGAATTTTGGCTCCGACATTCTCCATGGTATCATTGGGCGCAACCTCCAGGTGACAGTCTTACCCATCGGGGTCTTCACAAAGATCTGCATCTCTGCGTCTGCGGCTGGGGAAGCTCCTTGGAGAGAAAGGGCGGCAGAAGCAGCCACGTACCCCATTTCATGAGCTTACTTGACTAGGAGGCCAAACCCTTAGTAAACCGTCTGCACAGTGACAGGAACTTGCAGATCCCAAACAGTGAAGACACCAATGTTTTTCAAATGTAGGGCCCGAACACCCTAGAAAGTAATTTCAGAGGCGAACAACAATGGTAGGACCCTGAATGCTTTTGTGTTGGTGGAGTAAGAATGTGGCATACATGACCAAGCATGGTGGCACATGCCTGTAATCCAAGCAACTGGGGAGGCTGAGGCAGAGGACTGCAAGTTCAAAGCCATCCTCAGCAACTTAGTGAGGCCCTGCCTCAAAATGAAATAAAAAGGATTGGGGATGTAACTCAGTGGTGAAGTGTCTCTGGATTCAATCCCCAGTACCAGAAGGAGGGGAGGGAGGGATGCGGGGTGGGGGAGAGAAGTAGAAGGTGATGGCACACATGAGAGTCTGACAGTTTGATTCCGTACAATCTGTGTTCTAAAGACTGCTGTAATTTTATGCAGGACATTCACCAATTCCTAAAAGCTCTTTATCCGCAATAGTATCACTTAGAAAAATTGAGTTAGAAAATAAACAGTAATAAAGTTTTTACAACTTATTTTCTACTTCTGTGGAAGTCACTTTCTTGCTTCAGCAAATATGGTGGTGGTGGTGGTAAGATAAATAGTGATGATTAGCTGCTGCTAATAAACTCCCACTTATTGAGTTCTAATTGGGTGTCGGGCATTGTCCCAACCAAGCGACGTGCACAAATTCAATTTCATGCCAAAGACTAGTTCATGATATTAACACCCATTTCCCCACTGTACAGTAAAGAGATTGAAATTCTCAAGAGTTAAATAATTTGTCCCTCAAAACAGTCAAGCAGGAATTAAAGATAATGACATGAGTTTGAATATGGAAATCATCTTTAAAAAGAAAGAGAACACTTATCCTGTCACCAAAAATAAAGTTGCTTTATTCAGAAAGTGGAAGAAGAGTTACAGTTGCCCACATGGTAGAAATTCCTGCCCAGGTGACAGACAGGGAAGACACCCTCTGATGGCACCGAGCGGGAGCACGGCTGCTCTTCCTTCTGCAGGGCTGGATGCTGGCACAGCCGGGCACTGTCGTCTCTCAGTTAATGTTGGGACATAACAGTCTAACAGGATGCTCCTCACTGTCAGCAGTGATCACAGGCAGACTATAGGCTAAAGGACAGAGAAGAAGGTTCTGTATGCTTGATAAGCTTTGGAGAGGAAGATGTTGCTGTGGAATTAGAGCAGCCAACTTTCCTCGTCTTGTCATGATCTCAATGAATCTTGAAGCTGTTACTTGCTCTTGGGTGGGCACTTCTGCTGGCAGGGCGGAGGAGGCTGTACAGGAGGGCATTTTTGCTGATACTGTCTAGGTGGACATGGCTCCGGACACTTGGGGGGTGGGCATGGCTCAGGGCACTTGGGGGGTGGACATGGCTCAGGGCACTTTGGGGGTGGGCATGGCTCAGGGCACTTTGGAGGTGGGCACACTGGGGGTGGCTGGCAGGGCTGCTTGCACTGATGCTGTTGATAAGACATCCTTCTAGAGTCTCAGAATCTGAAAAAAAAAAAAAAAAAAAAAAAGAGATGACAGTGTTCACAAAAAGAGATTCCTACGGAGAAACAAGGCAATGGTTATGTAACATTGGGGACATTATTTTTCTCTCCCCGTGTATGACTTTGTGACTTCTCCCTTCTGTTTTAGTAATCTGTTTCAGACTTGGGGAAACCTCCTTTTATCTCATGCAATTTTTACTAAGAAAATATCTGTTTTAAAGAATTAAATAATGTCATTTGCATGAAAATAAAATCTTTAAGAAAGGCAGTCACAAGCAATCCCTATCATTATCTCATATAAAGTCCCAGTAGGCCGGCTAGGATACAGAGTACAGGGCCGTTGTGGAAGAATTCAAGGGTCTCACATCTGAATAGACCTTTAAAAGGGACACTAAAGATATGAAAAAGAGAAAAATGCTTCATTCTGTCCTTTTCTTCAAAACAAATCTTTCCTATCATCGTGTTTTTTTTTCTCTATGAATATCAAACTATCTACAAGACAAAAACACATCAATACAGTAAATCATTATGCTCCAGGGGTAAATTTCATTAAATAACATCTGTCCCACGATTATAATTTGGACCCACCAAACTCACCGTCTCCAGATTCAATTCAACACTTGATAAGACAAAAAGAGAGAGAAAAGTCAGATAAACTCAAGAAAAGTCGGATGGACTCACCAGGTTCTCCAAAGTGGATCAAGACTCAAGTACCAGGAGTATCCTATCCATCCATCAGAGGACCTTTTTATAAAGCTTGGGCTCCACCCAGGGGGAAGTTGAACTGCCTAAAACTGGGCTGGCCCAACAATTTCCTAACCAAAATGCAAATCCACCTGTAACTGGCTTGGCAGGGGCTCTGAAAACAAGCGGGAAAAACTCTGACCCAGGATTTCCTCATTGAGTTCAGTGCTCCTGATACAGAGGCCCTGCCTTAGCTGAGTTTCAGGGACTGGTGGAAGAAGTGGGAGGATTGGAGGATTCTGACTGAGGAGCAAAGTTCCTCTTTCTTGAATGAAGTCAATAATCCCTTCCTGTCGTTAGCCTCCCCCAAAGCTTCAAGCTACCTGACATATTTGCTCCACATTAGCTGGTCAAAATGTCGCAGCCTTTTCCAGCTCCACTTTCTTCATACAATTTGCTCATGTGCTAAACGGAAGAACTGAAAATGACCTGCAGGCTAGTCCCATTATCTCCTTGACAAGCCATAACAAGTCATGGTGACAACCATGGGCACATCACCTCTCCTCCCTGGGTTTGAGTTTTTCTCTCTGAAATAACAGCTGCCTCTCAATTAGGATCATGACTGCACCGGACCATCTCTTGATCCCGTTCAAGCCTAAACCTTTTTCTTTCAATGGGTAGAACCCCAGATTTCAAAACATCTTGGCCTCTTTAAAGCTATCTTCCACTCAAAAAAAAGCTCTTCTCTCCCAAGAGAGTTTGATTTCAGAGTGGATCCAGACTCCTCAGTATTTTTCTCCCTTCAAAGGTGTGTCCTGGAGCACTTCTATTTCTAAAAATGTATTCTTCGTCACCACATTAAGGAAATGGAAGCAAGTGAACAAAAACCACAAGCCTTCATTCAGAATTTACTTACTGAGCCACACCTGTGTGGCCCCCTCGACGTTCACTACAGAATAGAACAAGATGTGAGAACCACAACATCATGTAATTGAGTAAGTTTGGAGAGAAGAAAGTCTGAAATCTGACAATAGGACCCCTACATGTCGGTTTTCTCTTTCTTTTCAAATGGTTCCCTCCCCCCCACCCCGGCATTTTTTTTTTTCCAAACAGGTTTTAAGTCGTTGAAAGATAATAGATTTGTTTACACACCGTCTTCTCCGTAAGTTCTCCAGCTCCCTCCACCTGCTACATAATCCTGTCACTACCCAGTGTTTCCCTCTTTTCTGTCCAGTTTGGTGTATTCTGTTCACTTAAGGCGTGTTACCAATGCATTTAGGGACTAGTCCTTTAATCTTTCTTTTAATTCTTCCTGCAATTGTAAGGCCAACTAAATATTACATATTAACATTTAAAGTGTTGTTGCTAGAGTTTCCTTGTGTTGGCCAAATACTCAGGAAACTTTCCAAGAATGCTGTTTTCTAATTGGAGAAAGAACAGAAGAATGAGGAACAGGAAAAACTCAACTTTGAAACAGTCACCAGCTGAGCTCCAGAAAGTACAGGAGCATTAATCAACCTGGAATCTCGTCCTCTCAGGTCAGCAGGTTAGTTAGGTTCCCAGAACCGTGGCTGCTTCTGACAGGAAGGAAGAGCTTGTGGTGATCACATGCTTTGACACCTCAAAGACATGGCCATGACACCTCAGACAGAGCCATTGCTTCAGCACCTTGAGCCAGGGCATCACTGATGGCTCTTGTGGACCCTCACACTTGCCCAATGGAGAAAGGATACAGTAAGGGACTCTACTCAACAGGTCATGCACTCCCACACTTCACATCACAGCTCAAACATAAATCTGAAAATGTCCAGCTTCTGCCATTCAAAATGTGAGCCTTAGCTGACTCAGTGGGACAACAGTGTCAGATGACCCAGTGCGGGTTACAGCGCGAGACTCTTCCTCCGAATACATCCCACTCCAAAAAACTGCTAATCCTGAGAGGATAGGCACCCAAATCATGGCAGACCTGAGACATGAAGCATAGCACACTTCACTCACACACACACACACACACACACACACACACAATGTGTCTTACCTGTCTGCATCACCAATGAACTTAGCTTTATGATATTCAAAATTCAATAGCCCTGAATTCAGTCCTAATACTGGCTAATTTTCTAAGGGTTTTTACTATAAACCATTACTATAACAGGAAAGAACAAAATTTTAAATTGTTTTTCTAATTCTTGACTTACTTTATCTCACGTTTTACTACTATATGATTAAAGAAAACATTCCCTGAAAATCAAGATTCAACAATAAAATGTGAAAGAAAAAAAATATTAGTAAATAGGAATTATGGCAAAATATTCTTGTCATGTTCAGATAAATGATAATGCAAGATCCCTTGATTACTGCTTTTGCTTTTATTCCTCAATGTAGGACTCACTCACCATCGTTCTTTTATAATCTTGCTAAAACAGAAAAATTATAGGACCTATATATGGTGAAAATCTTAAGACCATTAAAGAATGTTTTAGATGAATATCAAAAATATTCAAATTATAATAAAAACACAAGCATGATGGCATTTTGACTAACATACTCATTAAAAAGATGTGAAATAATGTAACAATTAGTTAAGTTATTATATCTGGCTGGTATAACAACAGATGAATTCTGTTTTCTATTTTGCTTTTCAAAATAGTTTCCACCTGATGACTGGTTCCAGTAAATGTGATATATATGCACAATGGAATACCATTTGGCCACTAAAAAAGATAAAGTCCTATCACTTGTGACAATATGGATAGGCCTAAAGGACAATACTACATGATTTCACTCATATTTGGAATCTAAAAAGTTGATCTCATAGAAGTCAATGGTAGAGTGGTTTACCAGAGGCTGGGGAGAGCAGGCAGGTGGAAGAGATGGGGGAAAGATTGGTCTCTGGAGACTAAGTGACAGGAGAAATAAATTACAGGAGAAACAAGGGTGGAGTAGAATAACAATGATGTGTTGTACATTTCAAAAAAGCTAGAAGAAAACATTCTGAATATTTTCACCATGAAGAAAGGAGACTCCAAGTTACAGATATGTTTACCCTGATTTCAACGCCACACAAGGTACGTGCATATTGAAACATCACATGGGACCTACCCCATAAAGATGTATGGTATAATGGGACGTCATTCAGTCCTCAAGAGGAAGTTCTGATGCATGCCACAACACGGAGGAATCTCAAAAACATTATGCCCAGTGAACAGTCAGATACAAAAAGTTTGTATGATTCCATTTACATGAGATACCTGGGGTTTTTGAACAATTAAAATGAATAGTAATAGAAACAGGATGCCATGCAGGGGTTACCAATGGCTGGAGGAGGAGGAGGAATGGGAAGTTACCATTTAACAGGCAGAGTTTCTGTCTGGGGTGATAGGAAAAGGTTCCAGAAATGGACAGCCGTGATTGCTACATGGCACTGCAAATGCGTGCACTTAATGCTACTGGATTGTGTGTTTTAAAAATGATTTTTAAATGAAAAATTGTGTTATTTTTCCATGATGAAAAAAGATTTTAAAAACTTAATACAAAAGGGATTAGAACATTAAGAATTTTCCATTAATGGCTTTTACTTATGGAGAGATTAGTATACTTGCTCAGAATATTAAAATTTATTACAAAAACTATCCTCTAGAAGCAATAGAAATATTGTTTCTATGTTACAGAAATTGAAAAAAGTAGTTTCAAATGTCTCATCAGGAGAACATGTTAGGCCCCCAAATTAATTTCAATGAGTAGCTTTTCTGCTGATAAACTCCTACTCAATAAGAAAAACATTGTGAAAAAATTTTAAGTAAAAGGCATAAGAATTTTTTCACAGATAAACAAATGGCTAGTATATAATGTGATACTCAAACAAAATAATTTATACAATATGAATCAAGAGCATGATGAGATTTATTTTTACCAATTAAATAAATATAAAAAAGTTAAATTCAGTCATGTCAAATATTTAAAAGAATGCATTAGTGGGATATTTTTGGATTACTCATGGAGTGTGAAATAGTTTAGCCACTTGGGAGAGAAATAATGACTCATAAATTTAGCAAACACATTAATATTAATTATAACTCAAAATTTGACTCCTCAGTATATTTATAGGAAAAAAATATTTGCCTATTTGGAAATATTTCATGTCATCATGATTGTAAGAGACAAACCAGAAGCAACTTAAATTCTGTTGAGAAGAGTATAATGTGCTATAGTCATGTGATAGAAATAATTTACGATTAAAAAAAGATAAACTACAGTACAGTTACAGGCAATAATATGAACAGATCTTTGCAAAATAGTATCAATGAAAAAAGCATGTCCCAGAAAGCTACATGTAATTAAAATCTTTGTTTCCCATAGTTTTTGAACAATTAAAATAAAGTTAAAACAAGGAAATGAAAACCTATGATAAACACAAATTTCAGGAAGATAAGAGTAGGAGATTGGATAAGCTGCTGCTACTTAGGTAGACCCAATTTGTCAATTCTAGTTCTCAGTGGTCATAAAATTCAAAATATTATTTTAAAAATAATACGGCTCAGCCTTGTATGGACCGGCAGTTACAGAATATCTTGAGCCAAGGATTAATGTCTGTACAATTCAGAACTGAAGTTCATTTAGGGGAGAAATAAATGGTTCAGCTGCATCCACTGACCCCCATTAAATCCTCTTCTCCCTTGTTTTCATATCTGCCATGACTCAGAGCAAGATCCCACACTAAACCCCTATAAGTCTTAAAGTAGAGGTGAAAACTGAGTTGGCAGAGTACTTGCCTAGCAGGCATGAGAAACTGGGTCTGATCCCCCAACCTGGGAAAAAAATAGAAGGGAAAGAAAACAAGATGAGAAAGGCAACCAAGTCTAAGAATCTTCCCTACTTTTTATATTTGGCTTTTTTAAATTAACATTCTCTCTACAGCAAAAAATGTTAGCAACAGCTATGATTGCAACAGAAAAATAACATTAAGCGGAAGGCACCTAAGGAGCTAATTATAATGTGCACATTTAAGGAATAAGTCTGTGATGTAGGGATTATAGTCCTGACTTTGAAGTGGGAGAAACTGAAATTCAGAAGGATAAAGAAACTGGCCCAGGGTCACAGGATGTAATCAGTAGTGTATGGATTTGAAGCAATGAGAAAAGGTTGTTTTAAACCATTATATAGATCCAATTTAAGCAAGATGCATGAAACATTTAAGAACCTAAAATCCCGAGAAATGGGGAAAAAGACACACACACACACACACACACACACACACACACACACACACCCCACAACCACACAAGAAAAACGCTGATCAGCTACAGTTGCCAAAATAATTGCAGAGTTTTTATTTAATGGGAATAAAATGAAGAGAGAAACTGAATTTGCATTCAACCATAAAGCAGGTTCTTTATTTATAACAGAGAGAAGGTTGGTTCAGTGCCCAGGGGATAGAAATCCTCACCTGTCATAAACAAAGGGCACATAAGAGGGCTGTCTTTGTTCCTCTATCTTCAGCCTTAGGAGACTTGGAATCAGGGTGGTTCTTGTTTAGAGAGGAGCAGTTTAACCATTTCTGAAGAGCAGCCACTTTTCTGTCACATGGCATTCCAGGCAGGGTAAGGGTAAAGATTAGTTAGGGCACCAAAAAATAGATAAATAAAAGCATGCTAGTAAGATGCGGAACCCCTGGGCTGGGGAGAAACATTTGTGTTTCATGTTGTGAAAGTTTCCAGGGCTTGGCTGAGCTCTTGGGGGGCTCTTCTGGCAGCGTGGGGGTTGCTGCACAGAGGGGACTTTGCTGACACTGTTCACACTGGTGCAGCACAATCGGGCTGTTTGAAGGGCCCTGGTTCCAGATGGTAGTGCAGGAGGTAGCTTCCAGGGCTACAGTGTCTCAGGGAAAGGTGTGGAATCCACGGGGTCATGAAGAAAGTGTTAAGAAATCAAAGCAGATACTTGAAAAAAAAAAAGGGGGGGGGATGATTACACAGAGCTCAGTAGTTGAGTGTTGGCGTCTCTCTTGAAGGAGTGTCCCTCTACAATCATCTTATTGTTTGGGAAAGTTGCCTCTTCTCCTGCCGCTGATGCAACCAGTTTTTGTTTTGTTTTTGTGTTTTTAAAGTGCTGCCATTGGGTTTATGCAAGAAAAGTGTCTACTCATGTCAGAGAACTTGTCCCAAGAAAGACTATGTCGGCTCCACGTGTCTCCTTGGAGGGCAGGAACCGTGCCAACATGTTTTCCAAGTCACATCTCTACAAACGTTTTAAGTGATTACTTCATTACTTTTTCATTTCCCATTTTATTTTCTCTTGAATTTCAATACAGTTCTCAAAAAAAAAAAAAAAAAAAGCAAATAACCTACCACCACCACATGTTGCTTCCATTGACTAAATAACATGAAGCAGATCTACACAATTTGGACCTTATAAATTAAATCAAACACTTTCCTAAAGCAAGGTGTAACACCTCCTCTCATCCCACCAGACTCTACGAGTTCTCTCAAGCCAATGTGGAATGGAGGTGGTCCAGCACTGCCTGCCGAGAACCCAACTGGGGTAGGACGGTCCACACCTCGGCTTTTGAAACAGTGGGCAACCCCAGTGTAACCCGCCTGGAACTAAGAGACTTGACACCCCCTGGTTCCTGGAAGTGTCCTGCCTTGACCCTTTCCCCTGGGGATGTGCTCAGCCAGACACTTGCCTGAATCCCTGTGTCACCTGGCATTCCCAAGGCCTTGTCCCAGTTGGAGGATTGGGAGTTCTCCAGTTGGAAACCGAGGTGATGCTTGAATGAATGAGGTAAGCACCCTGTCCCCATCCTGGCCATGTTCCCTGACCTACTGGACACCTGGCCCCACCTAGACATCCACTTCCCTTAGCCTCAGTGCTCTTTCTAATGATCACTAATGCGTCTGTGACACTGGGAACATTCTCCTTAGACATTTGTTACATAAAATTGGAGACAAATGACTCCAACACCGATTACCAAGACCATAGTTTTTAGATCAATAATTCCTTACCGTTTATTCTCCTCTTACAAAAGACACACACACACACACACACACCCCTCTATGGCATATATCATATTTAACAATAGCCAAATACACATTTTCTTGGTATTCCCCACAGGAATAAACAAATGAAATCTTCAAAGGCATATTCATCCCACTCCCTCTTGCCTTATTTAAAAAAAAATAATTATTTTAATTCACAATTTTTAACAACAGAGACTCAAAAATGTAACACAAGTCTGCTCAGGGACCAAAATATCTAAACCAACAAGTTTTTAAAAAAAAAAAAAAAACATGTGTATGCATATATGTGCATGCATACACACACACACACAAACACACACACACACACACACACTATAATATGATATTGCCCAGAAGGACGAGTTATTACAAGTTTTTTATTTCTTATAATTTGCATAGAGTCTGTCCTGTTCAAATCTGCATGGCAAATAGAATATAAAGCTGAAAACATTTAGAGAGAAAAAGATTAACATTTAATATGTGAATATTTATTTAAACATAAACACACACACTTTCCTGTCCTAAGATAAAACATTAGTACACACTGAACAACAAAATTCTGATCTCTTTCCTTGGAGGTAGTATAGAAGGCAGACAAATACCAAAACTATGTGGGACCAAATTTACAAAATGTGAACAAGTAGGGTCAGCACCCTGTCACAGTCCTGGCCACAAAATTTGAGCAATGATTAATAGTCAAGTGATTAATCTTTTACTAAAATTTGCCTCTAGAGCTTTGCTAATGCTTTCAATTAAGTATTCTTATTTAATGGCCTTTCCCTCAAGTAGAAATTTTTACAACAATCATTTCAAGTCAACAAAAGGGGCGATTTTCCCCTGCTCTTTAAGAAATTATTTTTAAAAATCTATTTTAAGTAATTCCTTAGTTGATGCTCATTTAATTTACCAGAACCATATTTTTACAGGCTGTTTTCCTCCAAATAGAGCACCAATATTCTCTGGGTTTGGCAGTCTTAATAAAGCCTGCACCACTGTGGCTACTTGAGATTCACCAGGACCCCAGGTCTCCTGCGCTGCCCATCTCCAGTACCCAATCCCTGGTCAGCACCTGACCAAGTTCTCCTGACAGCTCTCCAATACACCCTTACACTGCTCCTTCTCACAGAATTACCCCCAAATGACTCTTCCTACTCCTTCAACTTCTGAAGGACGCCTATATAAGGACTTCCTGTCCTATCTGAAAAATCTAGTCTCTGAGTAACCGCTTTACTCAGTCAATGTAAGCACCAATATATTTGCTATTTTAATTCAGGTATTTAAATAATGATCAAGTGGTTACTCCATCCTTATTCTCCAATAGAATGATTACTTGAAGCCTTTCTTTTTAGTGATTTAAATATTTTTACTACTTATAAAGAGAAATGTTTCATATATTAATTTAATACTTAATGAGATGAACATGTGCTTTGTAAGAGGCAGAACCTGCCTTTCAGTGCTACAGGGTAGTGGTGGGGCCAGGCAGACAACACCATGGGTACAGAGCTCCAGGGTACCCCACGAGGCAGTGACCAACCAGCAGCTTCTGACACGAGTTTCCCTGCCATCAGCCCCACTAGTTCCTGCTTCCTCCGTCTCTTCCTTAGCCACCTTTCTTTAACCAGAGAAGAGCACTGAGGACCAGCCCACTCTCTCCTCCAGTACCAACTCAAAATATCTATTCCCAGCCTTTCATTTCCACTCCACACTGAATTTAATTGATCTCGTGAGATCACCAAAACCTTTCCTAGGATATAGTTTCCAAAGGGAGAAGAAATGTGAGCAGGACCATATGAAGAAGGAAGCCCGCGCCCACTCCCTGGCTTTTCTCCCACTGAGCACGGGGCAGGGCTCAGAAACACTGAGTCACCTAAGCTCCCACTCAGGAAACAAGGTACCCGACAGCCTTCCTTGCAAGGAAGCACAGAGCTTTATGTGAAGTCAGCATTTTCATAACTGCTCAGGAATAAAGCTACCACCTTCAACAGCTTGAACAGACACCTGTAAATAAGATCACCAGTAAGTCCACAACTGTAACATGGACTCTCGGACACACCAAGGGACTTTCCCCAGCAGGAAGTGATTCCTCGTAACACACCCAAAACATGATCCAAAATTTGTGAATCATTTACCTAAATCTGGGTCACATTGACACACAGCAGCATATGCATTCCCAAACGGTGGCTGCTTTCCATGACATGAAAATGCTGATGTTTCTTCGGGTTTAGTGCCCCAGGCCCTTCAAAGCAAAAGTTCATTATAAGCAGGACCCCTCCTCAGGCACTAAGTCATTCCTGGGAGCCGCTGCTTGGACCACCCAGTCAGTATTGACCCCCGAGACTCCTATCACAGACAGCTCCCCTTGGCTAGTAAGGCGTTCCTTGTAGGCAATTGTCAGAGAACAGAAGCCCAAACACGATGATTGGCTGAGCATAGGGGTGGAAGCCAAAAATGAACTTCCCCTTCACAGCAGTCCCCCTCCAGGATGGGCCTAAAGCAGAGCTGAGGGAAACCCACCAGAGAGGAGGAAGAAATAGAGAGCAAAGGGCAGCTGGATGTGAAGCATGTAGATATGTTCCCCCAGTTTGCTAGTAAGGATGTGAGGCCTGAGGTATGCATGACGAGAGCCCGAGGCTGTCAGCACACTAGGGCTCCTGGGAGTTTCTGAGCAGGAGTAGAGGCACTAATATTTATTAGACTGTAGTAACTCAAGGATATAGGTTACAATCTCTGGAGCATTAGCTAAATTAATAATAATAATAATAAAAGGAATTAACAAAAGGGAACTTACAAAAATGGAAGACCAATAGAGTAGAGGAAGGGGATTGAGGAGAGGAGGGTAAGGGGGGTACTAGGGGATCAAATCTATCATAGTATGTTATGTCCATGTGTGAACATGCCACAGTGAACCTCCCATATATAATTATAATGTGCTAGTTAAAATAATACGGGGGAGACCAGTGGAGGAAAAAAAAGATCAGGGGAGGGGGAGAGGAGCAAAAGGAAGGTAAAGGAAAAGAGATGGATTCAATTATGTTGTGTGCAAGTGTGAAAATGGCAGAATGAATCCCACTATTATTTACATTTATAATGCAACCACAAAAATGGTCAGAATGTCTAAGAAAAAAAAAATGTATCAAAAACTAACAAATGGAAGGAGACCCTCAGAGTTATACAAAAGTACATACAAGAGGAAGTGAGGGGAAAGGGAAAAATAATACCATGGGAACAAATGAATGTCAGTAGAGGGGGCAGAGAGAGAAGAGGGGAGGGGAGGGGAGGGGAGGGGGGGATAGTAGAGGATAGGAAAGGCAGCAGAACACAACAGACACTAGTATGGCAATATGTAAATCAATGGATGTGTAACTGATGTGATTCTGCAATCTGTATATGGGGTAAAAATGGGAGTTCATAACCCACTTGAATCAAAGTGTGAAATATGATATATCAAGAACTATGTAATGTTTTGAACAGCCAACAATAAAAAATTTAAAAAAAAAGAATACATGAAATTTATGCAATAACCATTTTCATTCTTCCTTCCTCAATCCTACTATTATTTTTTTCATTAAAAAAAAAAAAAACTAACAGAGATGGGACAAAGGAAGATGGCAGAGGAAGAGGGAAACCTCCTTTCTCATAGCCCAGTGACCCAAGCAAAGGAAAAGGGGACAAAAATGAAGTCAAGCTGCTTGCAGGAGCAGTGGCATTAATACACAAGGACAGAAAAGGTGGAGAAACGCAACAGACGCCCCAGTGCAGAAAATCCTGAGACTGGAGGAGCACCCTGCCCCAGGTGGATCAGAGGCCGTGGGACACAACAAAATGGTGCACAATGGATGCCCGTGTTTGACCGTAGTTCATGTCGAGCCAAGCAGGAGCCATGGCTAGCCAAACACTGCAGCAGCCGGCAGACATGGGAGCCAAGAACTCAGAGCAAAGAAAACAGGCCTGGCTCAGATACACGGTCCAGCTAGAAACCAACCACGTGAACCAGTCTGAGCTTAACAAAATCCAGTGAAAATTGGGCATGGAGAGTATGTTACTTGGTGGGGGGAACAAGTCAGAGAGCTCAGGGGGACTCTGGCTCCCTCCCCTCTTTGAGTTCAACGGCTCCCAGAACTAGCTGCAGCAGGTTGGGAGCCTGAACGTGTGGGTATATACGTGCTCAGTCTGAACCCAGGGCACTGAGAAAGACACAGGACCAGCTGCGGTAGGTCAGGAAGCTAAATGAGCAGGTGTGATTTCACCTAAGGGATGGGCCCCAGGAGGCCTAAAAGGGCAGAATCCAGAGTAGCAGAAGCCGCATGGGACTGGCTCCTCCATCTTAGGGGTGGATCCCTGGGGAAGACCCCTGGGGTACAGTCTCCCAGCACAGTTAGGCATCAAAAGGGCTCTAGGTAAGTGGATTTAATATCTTCAGAGAACTAGCTGCCCTATAAAGCACTGGGGCCTCACTAGATCTAAGCCCCACCCCCAAGAGCTCTCCATCTATAGGTACTCATCTCACACAGCCCAGCTACGTACGTTTCACCCTGGAGCAGAGCTGACATACTTCCCAAACTTCATCTTACCACCAAGAAGGTAAGCAGATGTCTTTGAAGTCCAGCTAGCATCTCTGGGAGCAACACAATTAAAAGAAGGAAGCAGACAACCCACAGCCCCTAATCTTGCACCTAGTACATAGCTCAGGAAGAATCAAAAGAAAGACTGCTGACAGTTGGGCACAAGACAGCAAACATATTCTCATTGACATTTTTGTCCACCACAATGAAAATGACCCCTTAATTTTGCATCAAGATTCTTTTGTTTGTTGGTTTTTGGTTTTTTGCTTTTTGTTTTCTTCCTAGTGTGCTGAATATTCATGGACATTTACACATACACATATTTCTGTTTTCTCAATTCTAGCATTTTCCCAGCTCCGTCTGTTAACGGCTCAGGTACACGGTCCAGGTAGTCTGTTAATGGTTGGGGTTTTGATTAATATATTTTGATTTTGTTTTATATTGTCTTCACTATTCTGTTCCCCTTGTTTCTCTTTCTCCCTTTTCTCTTCCTAACAGCCACATTCTATTATTCTTTCTTCTACTCTTCTTTTAATTTTTTACTTATACTTTTCCCACCCCTCTGAAAAACCATCTCATCCTACACCACTTTTGTATCTTCCACATTCACCTATTGAAACTGCAAACACTTTCTGCCCTCCTCTCTCTTCATATTTCCTATTAACTCTGTTCTTGACATCTCTTAGTACAAATTGGTATACACAATGCCAGACCCCACCACTAATGCAGTAGTAATAACACTACAGAAGTCAAAGATCACAACTATTGTGTGATTTTATGCTAGACATAATTCATAATTACTTACTACTCACTGATGGAAATTAATAATTCTGTCAATTCTGTTTATTATGCCAATCAACATTGTAGATGTCATAAAAGGAATTAAGAGCTTAGTTTATTGCTATACATTTTTAACACAGGTCATTACTATTATTTGGTTCCCCCTAATCTGTGAAGTACTAGAAACAAACAAGGACACTAAGTTTATAGAGTAGAAACTTTGCTCCTCAGATCCTTTCAAATAGATGAATAAACAAAAAATATAAAAAGTCAAGGGGAAAAAATCCCAAACAACCCAGAATGTCTCAACAACAGAATCCATTGACACCACAGTAGAGGCAATATCAGAGAAGGAATTTAGAAAGTTCATAGTTAAATTGATCTGAGGTAAAAGATGAGGTAAGGAGTGAAATCAGAGAAAATTCAAGAAGTAAAAGAACTCCCTAATCAGGAGATAGAGATCCTGAAGAAGAATCAAACAAAAATCCTCAAAATGAAAGAAATTAAGCATCACCCAATGAAGACAACGTATATAATCATGAAAATAAATTTGATCATAGAGAAATGATGTTAAGAGACCATGAACAGAATTTAAGAAATATGTGATAACATTAAAAGGCCAAGATTCATAGGGATAAAGGAAGGCTATGAAATATAAACTAAAGGAGTTCACAAACTTTTCAATATTAGAAAATTTTCCAAACCTTAAAAATGAAATAGAAAATCAAATTCAGGAGGCAGAAAAGGACTCCAAATATACAAAATTACAACTGATCACTCCAAGGCACATTATTATAAAAATGCCTAACATACAGAATAAGGATAGAATTTTGAAAGCTGCTAGAGAAAAATAACTAGTCATATTTAGAGGTAACCCAATTCAGATCTCAGCTGATTTTTCAACCTAGACCCTAAAAATCCAAGAGGTCTTAGAATACTATATACCAAGCTCTGAAAGTAAATGGACACCAACTAAGAATATACTATACACGGCAAAACTAAGCTTCAGAATTGAAAATAAAAATAAAAGCCTTTCATGATGAACAAAAGTTAAAAAGAATTCACAACTAGAAAGCCTACACTGCAAAACATACTCAATAAAACATTTCTCGAAGAACAAATGAAGATGATGATGAACTGGAGAACAAGGTAAACAGTCAAGCAAAGGGAAATATAATTCAAGTTAAAAACTAGAAATATATGAAAATGACAGGAGATAAATATCATCTCTCAATAACACTGAATGTTAATGGACTAATCAACTAAAAAGACACAGGCTGTCAAACTGGCTAAAAAACAAGATCCAACAATACACTGTCTCCAAGAGACTCACCTCAGAGGCAAAGACTCCAACAGACTGAAGATGAATGCAAAAACCATCCCTCACATGGATCTCATAAACAAGCAGGGTTTCTAATCATCTCATTTACAGTTGACTTCCAGCAAAGTTAGTCAAAAAGAGACGAAACAGGCCACTTCATGCCTGCTTAAGGGAATCATACAACAGGAAATAATAATCGTAAACATCTATGCCCCAAACAATGGAGGATCCGTGTACATCAAAGAAACTCTTCTCAAGAATCAAATAGACCACAACACAATAATACTGGTTGGCTTTAACATGCCTCTCTCATCACTACCTAGGTCTAAACAAAAACTTGTTAAAGAAGCTACGGAACTAAAAAATACAATTAAAAATTTAGAATTAACAGAGTATTTCATACAAAGACTGAATGCACTTTCTTCTTGGCAGCACATGGAACATTTTCTAAAACAGACCACATCTTAGACACAAAGCAACTCTTAGCAAATACAAAAAAAGATAGAGATTACATGCTGCTTTGTATCATATAAACGAATGAAATTAGAAATCTGTGCCAAGATAAAAAATAAAAAATAATACCTGGAGACTAATTCATTATTGAATAATAAATGGATAGCAAAGGAAATAAGGGGTAAACTAAAAAAAATACTTAGAAACAAATGAGAATATATAGCATATCAAAATTTCTGGGACTCTATGAAGTTGGTTCTAAGAGGAAAGTTTAGAGCATGAATTCATTCATTAAAATAGAAAGATACCCAGTAATAATCTAACATTACATCTCAAAGCCCTAGAAAAGGAACAAGCCAACAGCAAAAGCAGTAGAAGATAGGAAATAATTAAAATCAGAGCTAAAAAAAATCAATTTGGAATTGATTCAAAAAAAAATTTTTTTAAAAATCAATGAAACAAAAAGTTGAAAAAATTAACAAAATTGGTTAAATCCTTAGCTAAGCTAACAAAAAGAAATTTAAAAAGCTCAAATTGTTAAAAGCCGGGATGAAAAAGGAAATATCACCAGAAACATTACTGAACATAAAGAATAATCAGAAACCATTCTGAAAATTCATACTCCTATAAGCTAGAAAATCTTGAAGACATGGCAAACTTCTAGAGACATACAACCTACCCACAGTGAATGAGGACATAGAAAATTTTAAATTTAAACAGATTCCATCAGAAGCCTATCAACAAATAAAAGTCCAGGACCAGAAGGATGCTAAGCAGAGTTCTACCAGATTATTAAAGAACTAGTGCCAATCCTCCACAAATTACTCCATGAAATAGAAAAGGAGGGAATCTTCCAAACACATTCTATCAAGCTGGTATCATCCTGATACCAAAACCAGACAAAGACACAACAAAGAAGAAAATTTCAAACCACATGCCTGATGAACATAGATTCAAAATTTCTTCATAAAATATTGCCAAATCACATAAAAGCACATTAAAAAGATAGTACACCATGATCCCAGTGATGCAAGTTTGGTTCAACATATGGAGTCAATAATGTAATTTATCACATAAATAAGCTTAAAGACAAGTCACATGATTAGCTCAATAGATGCAGAAAAATACAGCATCCATTCATGTTTAAAACCCTAGAAAAAAATAGGGATAAATGGAATATACCCAAATATTGTAAAAGCTATATATGATAAACCCAAGGCCAACATTATTCTAAAAGAAAAATTGAAAGCATTCCTTCTAAAAACAAAAAGACAAGGATACCTACTTTCACCACTTCTTCTCAACATAGTCCTTGAAACTCTAGCTGAGCAATCAGGCAAAAGAAATCAGAGATTATGAATAACAAAAACAAAAACCCAAACTACCTCTGTTTGTCAACAACATGATCCTACATGTAGAAGACCCCGCCAAAAAAAAACTCCACCAGAAAACTTATAGAACTTAAATGAATTCAGTAAAGTAGGATACAAAAATAACATCCAGAAGTCAACATAATTGATACTACAGTTGAAAGAGAAATTAAGAAAACCATACCATTTCATAGCCTTAAAAAAAAAAAAACTTGGAAATCAGTCTAACAAAGAGGTGAAGGAACTCTACAATAAAAACTACAAAACATTGAGAAATAGAGGAAGACCTTAGAGGATGGAAAGACCCATGTTCTTTCCATTATCAAATCAAAATAGCTGTTCTACCAGAAGTGCTATACAGATTAAATGCAATTCCACTCAAAATTCCAGTGACATTCTTCATAGAAACAGAAAAGGCAATCATGAAATTCATTTGGAAAAACCAGAGGCCCAGCATAGTCAACACAATCCTCAGTGAGAAAAGTGAAGCAAGAGACATCCCAATACCAGACTTTAAATTATACTAAGGAGCTACAGTAACAAAACAGTATGGTATTGGCACCAAAACAGACATGAGTAACAATGGAACAGAATAGAAGATACAGAGACAGACCCACATAAATACAGTTATCTCCTATTAGATGCATGCACCATAAATATACAGAGGAGTAAAGATAGCCTCTTCAACAAAGGTGCTGGGAAAACTGAAAATCCATATGTAGTAGATTGAAATTGAACCCCTATCTCTTACCCTGCACAAAACTCAAAGTGGATCAAGGACCTAGAAATTAGACCAGAAACACTGTGCCTACTAGAAGAAAATGTAGGTCCAACACTCCAACATATTAGCTGAGGAATCAACTTCCTTAATAAGACTCTAAAGTGCAAGAAATGAAATCGATAATCAATAAATGGGATGGCATCAAACTAAAAAGCTTCTTCACAGCAAAGGAAACAAGATCATAAAGAGCCTACAGAAAGAGAATCTTTGCCACCCGTACCTCAAATACAGCATTAATCTCCAGGATATACAAAGAACTCAAGAAATTAACACCAAAAACACAAATAACCCAATCAATAAATGGGCAAAGGAACTCAACAGGCACTTCACAGAATAATATAGTCAACATATGAAAAAATTTTTCAACATCTCTAATAATTAGAGAAATGCAAATTAAAACAGATTCCATCACATTCCAGTCATAATGGCAATTATCAAGAATACAAACAACAATAAATGTGGGCAAAGAGGTGGAGGAAAAGGTGCACTCATACATTGCTGGTGGGACTACAAATTGGTGCAACCACTCTGGAAAGCAGTATGGAGAATCCTTGGAAAACTTGGAATGGAGCCATAATGTGACCCAACCCTGACTCCAATTTATTTCCAAAGGTTTTAAAATCAGCATAGTATAATAATGCAGTCATATCAATGTTTATAGCAACTTAACTCACAATAGCTAAGCTATAGAAACCAAACTAGGTGTCCTTCAACAAATGAATGGATAAAGAAATTGTGGTATATACACAATGAAGTACATGTACACAATGGATGGATCTGGAGAATATCATGCTAAGTGAAGTAAGCCAATTCCCAAAAGCCAAAGGTTGAATGTTTTAGCCGATTTGTGGATGCTAACCCACAATAAGGAGGCAGAGGGCAATAATAGATATTCCCTTTTGTCTAACCTACTGAATAAAGGGAAGAGAAGCAGGGATAGGGAAAGAGGGTGAAATGAATGTGACATAGTTTTCCTCTGTATATATATGAATATACCACAGTGAACGCCGTTGTCATGTACATCCAGAAGAACGAGGTCCTAACTAGAATAAGATATAGTTCATGCTCGTACAATTATTTTAAAATAAATTCTACTGTCTTATATAACTAATAATAACCAATTTTTTTTAAGAGTGCTATCCCACAGGTCACACCTGCCTAATCTGGAGAGAAGAGGAAAACCTAACCAGCCCCTCTTATTACCAAAGTCGACTTCTCCCGTGATCACTGGTCCATCTATGTCCTCATGTACTAGTCCCTGAGGTTGACGGGATTCCCTGCACTTCCTACAGTTTTCCAGGAGGCTGTGAAGTAAAGGAAAATCTTCCTTCAATATTCATAATGTGGCCAGAAGTGGCACATTGGACATAATGACCTCCAGTTCAAATAGACTGTGGTTTAATTGCTCTCATGTAGAGCTTTAAGTCAGCTGTGTTCCTTTTCAACATCTTAAAGACACGAGGATAGACAAATTATTAAAATTGAGTTGCAAATGCCCAGCATCACAGCAATGCTCGGGTAATGTTGTGAAGGTGCATGGCACCCTTTACAGCACTATCTGTCAGCATTGAATCGTCATAAAATTGGATATTCTCCTCCTTCTCCTCTTTCTGAACTCAACCAGGTTAAGTAAATTTTTCAAAATACAGTTGGCAAACTGAATATTTAACAAATGAGCACCGTACTAAAGGAACAAACTGTTCTTTATTTCTAGTTTAAAAAGTAATAGAGATGGAAGAATTATAACATTCAGTCAATCTAGAAGGAGATAGGAGTGGAGAGAGAGAAGAATCTAGGGGGTCAAAGGGGAGAGTGCCGCACGGAGGATATAGAAGTTAGAGAAAGCCCGAGCTCACCCAGCTGAAAAGAAGATCCACATCAACTACAAAGCACATCGTTCTCCAACCCACAACAGCAAGGGCTTTGAAAGAACCAAAGGGCTTGAACCTCATGGAGAGGCAGGAGGAGAAGTGGCTCACCCGAGCCAGATGTCAGGAGGAAGAAATGCCTGGTGCAGGGCCAGCGCAGGAAGAACTCGGCCCCCTGTGGACAAATGAGACCCAGGCCAGACCAGTCAGCGCTACCCTGAGGAACCCCTGCTGCTGCAGGGACCTGACACCGCGGACCCCCAGTGGGTCCTTCCCCATGCCTCTCTACTCACGATGAAATAAAAGATATTTTAAATCTCCGAACACATGAAAATGGATACACACTTTACAAAATCTATGGGACACAGCAGAAGGATTAGTAAGAGGGAAGTTTTCTAGCAATAAAAGATAGGAAGATTTCAAATAAATAACAATGTATCCCAAAGGTCTGGAGAAGCCAGGGCAAACCAAATCCAAAATAGAAAGAAAGATCAGAACAGAAATATATGTAATAAAGACTAAAAAATACAAGAGATCAAAGACATGGAGCATGAATTGAAACAAGAGTCTTTTCTATGAACAGTGCCTTGGAGAAAAACTAAACGGACATTTCTCAGAAGAAGAAATCCAAAAGGCCAACAAAATGATCAACATACCTCACAGTCAGGGAAATACAAATCGAAACTACCCCGAGATCCCACCTTACTCCAGTCGGATGGTAGTTATCAAGAATACAAATGATAAGCGAGTTTCTGTTATGCATATTAGTGGGGTCAGTTTTGACATGATCATACATGCACTGAATATAGTTTGCTCCACTTCAGTCCCCAGTACTTCTCCTCCCCCCTCCCCCCTCCCCCTGCTCCCCTTCCTCCACTCTCCTGGTCCTCTGTCTATTGGTTTTTAATTGATGCTTTAGAGATGTGAACAGGTATCATTTGGTCAATGTCTTTCCAGGGTCCCTCCCTCTCCTGTCCCTCCTCCCTGCCCCTTAATTCCCTTCCCCTTCACTGATCTCCTGTTTCCCGTCTTTCCCTTTAACCTCTGCATCTAAGATAAAATATTTGACACTTGACTTTGAGTCTGGCTAATTTCACTCAGAATGGCAGCTTTATTTGTGATGACTTCAAATTACCATGAAATCTACAAAAAAATTATAGTAGATAAGTCAATTGTAGGATAAGCACACAAAGCAATGTCAGAGAGCAGTGAATTGCTTGTGTAAAAAAAAAAAATTGCACCTCCAAAACCAGGTGAATGATATCAAACGTGAAAAGGTATGTTCTACACGATTCCATTTGTATAACGTTCAAGCCATAAGCAAACCCAGCCCTCAGTAATGAAGTCAGGAGTGTGGTGACCTGTGCAGGGGAGCCTGAGGAGTGCCCAGGAAGAAACCTAGGGAATTTCTATTTTTCTAGTAATTGGCAGTTACACAGGTGGGTCCATTACATGAAAATTCATTCAATCTAGTGAGTGAAAGAATTAATCATTATAAAAAAACAGATGACTCTGATCTTTTCCATTCCAGGGGCTTTGACTTTGGGCTTCCTTTCTCCCCACCAGAATCTACCAGGATGCTGTTAAAGACACTCCAGCTCTGAAACTCCCACCAGCACTTCATTTGTCCGAGGGGGAAATAACAGGATAATGAGAGAACGGGAGCAAGCTAGAGAATAGGTCATGGCTGGGAAAGGATATGGTGAGATGGCAAGCAATTTGGATCTTAAATATATTGTAATTTCTACACTCTGATTTTTTACAAATATTTTTTATTTGAGAGAGAAGGTTGCTAAATGTCAGAAACTAAGTGATTAGTCAGGTATAAATTCCAATACCAGAAATTGTGTTCCCATCCCTAATAAGATCATCCAAATTAAATCCATTTTTACCTTCATTTTGAGATTCAGAACTTGAAGGTCATTTGAAAATGAAAGCAGGGGACACTAAATGACCACATACAGCAAAGGAGATTCAAACAAAATGCTAAAACGAATCTGCTCTAGCACAACATGTGTTAGTAATGAAGCAGAGACAAACGTATAGCTTCCTAGGTGATGAAGACAAGGCCCCAGGTACTAAAGTGAAGACAGAAAAATATCTGGGTCCACGTTACAGCAAGTGAATCAAAATAAAAGATCAAGGTTTTTCATTATGATTGTGACATTCAGAAAAGCCCATTGAAAAACCTGAAATGGGCTAATGTATTCACAAAGATCTTCTGTCTACATTAAATAATAAAGAAATCGGTAGGAATAAATAATAGCAATGGTAAAAATAATAACAAAATGTAACTACAGTTTATTGTATGTTTACTGTGTGACAAATACTGTGCTTTTTTTTTTGTGAGGAAACAAAAAAAAAAAAAACCCTGGTAATCACTCAACAGGTAAGTTAACGAACAGAACTTTGATATGTCAGAACAGGACCAAAAGAAGTAAAGACTAATTTATCATGAAGATAGAAACCACAATAGACAATAAAGGAGAGTTCATATGCTATATTCCAAAAATATTGGTCTTGATGTTGTACACACTCTTCTGAGAATTCTTCTGGCTCTGGGAACCTGGACATTGCTAAGCCTGCCCATAACTTGGCTGCATGCCACAGGCAGACACGGCTCCCAAGGTGTGACGTCCACTTCAGGAACAAATTATTCTGTCGACTGTCGTTGCAGGCAGGTGAGAAGCTAAGGGTTAAAGAAGTTGTCGGGTGTCAGGGTTTTTCCTTGTTGCATTGAGAAACTCGCTTTCAACACATGAGCTTCTGCAGCAACATTTCAGACTCAAACCATAACAGCTTCTCTCCTGGACCTAAGAGAATCTGGGGGAGTGGGACAGCAGGTGACAGTGTCTCCAAGAGCAGCGCTCCAGGTGGCAAAAGTCATTTGGATGAGCTGGACAAATATCCCTTCAGTCTCCAAGAATCTGCTTATATCTTGAAACAGTCTAGGATTTTGAGTAGATTTCTGTCTTATAATTCTTTTATTTCAGGACTTTATTCTTTCTTTTAGACACAATCAACATTTACTTAATAACATTTTAAACATTCATTAGTAATAAAGCAGAAAGTCTTTGCTATAGAACCTCTTCAATATAAAAAAAGATGGACTTTTCCTTTTCTATATTCCACCAGGAACTTTATAATTTGCATGCAATGCAGGATATTACATAGTGACCTTCATTTAAAACTTGAATCATGAAAACTAGTAAGTCTAACTAGTGACAAGGGAGATTTCAAAATCAGACCTTAAAAATATGAATAAAAATCATAACTTAAGTCCATTGAGATCTTATCACAAAGAAAAAAAAAAAGTTGCCTAAGCAATGAATCCTTCCTTTTTCTTCAGCGAATTTCAGCTAGTTTACATGACTCAAATTCTAAAACCAGTAGTTACTGTTAAAAAGTAATGTTTTATACATTAAATCATCTTAGCGCTGGGTAGAAACATGATTTGAAGAACTTTTTTTTTTTTTTAACTTTTTTTGTTCCACCACTTTTTAAAATAACAATTCCCCTTGTTGTAAAGCAGCAAAATGTTGCTAGAATATGAATATTACTGCCGAAATTTGAGCTAATTCCACAGCAAATTCCTTCCCCACCCCCCACATAAGGTCCCGATTGTTCATCTGAGCTAATGACAGAACTAAGCCACAGGCAGTTCTAGGATCAGCTCTAGAATGACAAAGCCTCACGCCCATCACCTAGGGCTTGCACTCCAAAAGAGATGTTTTTGGAACTGAAATGGAGCAGGAGGTAAACAAAATTTACTACCTCTTACTCTCCTTCCGTTTAATGATGCCCTTCAAACTTTATTTCCCTTATAGACTTCAGTATTAGGCACCAAATACCAGTCAAGATGATTTAATTATACCATTTCCACAATCCCATTTTCTTCTTTTAAGTATCAGTAATTTAAACATCAGTCCTTTCTCTCGAGACAAAGCCCTAACACCATCCAAGTGCTCAAGAAGTCTCCACAAGTCATACTCACCCAAGTCCCTAAAGATTTATAGCTCAGTGTAGACAGAAAGGCAGCATCATGGTGGAGAGTCCTATAAATAGGAGCCAGGAGACCAGTCATAGAGCAAAGCAGACCAGGATATACATGTATTTCCTAACAAATACCATCTGCCTGGAATTCCAAAGAATGAATTGTCATACTCTGCTAATATGAAACATGCAAGCCCATGACGACCTTTCGCTAGATGGCAGAGCTTTGTCATATGGCATGACAAGAATATGAGATGTTGTCTTCCAGACTTATTGGTAGAGGTGCCTGCCCCGGCCCCTTCCCAACTCCACAACCCTTCATGCTCCCTGCAGATAAAACTTGCTTCTCGTTCAATTTCACCTGCTCAGTATCCAGCTTTGTGCACTGGAGATACCAGAGATAGGGTTTGCCCACCCTGGTCACATCATATCCTTATCCCAGCTTATAGATAGATGATAGATAGTATGTTAGTCAACTTCCCATTACTGTAACAGACTCCAGAGATAATCAACTTATAAAAAGAAAAGGCTTACTTTGGCTCGTGGTTTTAGCCAAAAACTCCTTTGGTTCCATTAATTTGGACTTTTAATGTGTCAGACACATCACTGTGAGATAATAGGGGAAATAGGGGTGGAGAAGGAGCTCGTGCAAATGGCTATGAGCTGGCTTCATACAGAAGCTGCTTCTGGCTTCACCACAGGCATCCCGTCAGCATTGGATTTGACACACCAACACTCTACCTAACCACCAGGTGGCCATATTCCTGAGCCAGTTCCAGCTAGTTCCTCATATAGGTGCATCACCTTTCTGCTCATTAAGACTGAGTACCACGTGTACTCACACAGCCCTTAGCTGTTAATTAGATGCTGATAAAGCTGAGCCGGGTTCCGTGAAGGTACCTCCCAATTCCAGAGAACTTCATCCATATTCAACCTGTTTATGAGCATTAATTTCTTAAGTAACATAAACCAAAACTTGCCTGTCTGGGCACCGCTCAGCACTTAAGTTCGCCCACACCCCCCTCAAGTGTGTCTTTCACTTGTGCAATACACCTCTTCCTTTCTACTAAAACCTGATGAGTTTCAGTCCTTTGGGCTTCAATAGCCTGGAGGGTTTAAGAAGTCCCCTCTGCTCCAAGAGACCTCCTTATACCTCTGATGACAATAGCAGGAGTATGTGGTGAAGCAAAATCACTCACCTAGTGTCCTCCGGGAAGCAACAGAAAGCAAGAAGGGCTGGGTTCTCACTGTCCCCTTCGAGGGCAGGCCCTCAATGACCTGAAGACTCCCCGCAGGTCCCACCTCTTAACGGTTCCCCACCTCCTAACAGAGCCAGTGTCTGAGGACCAAGTCTTTAACAGATGGGTCTGTGGGGGACAATCTGGATCCAAGTTATAGCAGATAGACGGCAGACTGATAATATAGATACAAATGACATGGAGATATAAATTTTCTTCATATTTAATCATTTTGATCACCACCACAAAACCTTCCCCTCGGCCTTGCAAGCCGTGAACTGACCTGCCACATACTTCTGCACATGACTCCATGGGATGCATATTAACACAGAGACCTGGGTTTTGTGGTCTTCGTGACCCTGGGCCTCTGTGCTTCCCCGTCCACCCAAAGTCATTGTCCATCATTTTCTTCAAAAAGTTTTCAATACCTGAGCCCTACAACTATGAAGGTTTCTTGCTCTGTTTTCCTAAATGCTTTGCACTGCCTTCTCCTAAACAAATTACTTCAATCGATCCTTACAATTTATTGTTACATCAAGTAGCATTCAATAGACTTTCTTTTAGCACATTCAAGGAACTAAGCTCAGTAAACTCTGACACCACTCAACGCATTGGATAATTCTTATTAAGTAAATAGGGGCTATCTCAGAAACCACTGATAATTCCTCAATAGAGTAAACTCACCCCCAGTAATGTTACTTTTATTCCAACTTGGAGGCTTGACTATGCAGTCAGTGTGTGCCACTGTAGCGTGCCCTTAAGTGTTTCTGAACCTCTCTAAAGCTCAGATTTGAGCTCTAAATTTGAAAAATTGCAATAACCAAGTCAAAGTTTTCTACAAAAATGAATTGAGAAAATAAATCTTAAATTCTAAGCACAATGCATGTTACAGTGTGTTCTCAAGAAACATTAGCTCTCTGAGGGAGAAGGACATTTACCTAATCAGTCATTTAAAACATGTACCCCAAATGACAGATGCCTGCTATTCCTCTAATGGGACCCACTGCTAATTAGAGGTGGATCTGTACCTGGCTTTCCCCGAGCAGGACCCCCTCCTTGGTCCCCAAGAGAAGATGTCATGCCGTGTGCTCTTTACTTACAAGAGATGATGCTGGGGCACATCTGTGCTGTAAAGCTGGATTGGGCTGGACAGTAGAGAGGGTAGAAGAAAAAGATGACTCATGCCGTGTATGAGGAAAAGGTCTGGAGAAGGGGCATGGAGCCTAGGAAAACAGAGGTAACAACCGTATTGAAATGGGCCGTAATCCTATTCTCTTTCTCCCATTCAGGAGGGACATAAGGGCCAAGATGTCCTTCCACACACCCCCAGTGGGGGGCAGATTTCAGCAATTCAGTCATTCTAGGGATATTAGGAAACCAAGTTCTTCAGAGATCCCAGAAGGAACAGGGACGCTCTCAGGTTGTGTGAGGCACATTCTCGGTTGTGTGAAGATACTAGAAATTAGAAACAGCACCTACCTTAGGTTCAGGAATTATTTCAGGAGCATGTGATTTCATCATCAAATCTCCTTTGGAAGGACTATTCCACAAATCAGTATGATTCCAAAAGCCATTTCTTCCAGAAGGAGGAGGAGAGAGAATGAGACCAATTTTTTTTTTTTTTTTTGCCAGAGCCTCACACATGCTGAACAAGCATTCTGCCACAATCCTCCTTATTTTGAGACTAGTTCTCACTAAGAAGTCCCGGCTGGCCTCAAACTTGTGATCCTCCTGCCTAAGCCTTCCAAATAGCTGGGATTATAGGTATGCACCACCAAGCCCAGCATGAAGAAATATTTAAAGACATAATAATCAAAAATATTTAGGAAACTAAGTTTTCAAGAATAACCAATACAAAATTTGAAAAAGATCTAAGAGTACTGGCATATCCTTCCAGATATCAAAAAGTAGATTTAAGCTATAATTAAAAGCATGCTAGAAAATGATTAATTTGGTTTTAATGGTACAGAATAGAGTCCAGGAACCCAATTATGAGTATGGGAACTTGCCAAGCAATGATTGTGGTATTACAGATCTATAGAGAAAGAATGAATACTCAGTGAACAGTTTGGAATTAACTAGCTTTCATAAATCAACCTTTATATTGACCTTTATCATATACAAAAAGTATGGATCAGATGTAAACTATTAGAAAAATACAGAACATCTTCATAAGTTTGAGATGAAACAATGTAACATGACTTAAATGTAACATGACTCACACAAACAGTAAAGGAAAAAAGCACAAATATGGGCACATCAAAATTTAGAACTCAAACATGGTAAAACCCCAAACAAAATTGTAAAGAGCACGTAAAAAAATTTACAAAATCCAAACGAATTAATGCCAAAAAATAAATATTTCCTACTAAGTCAAAGAGTACTATAGAAGTAATGTCATGACCATGAATTTTACCCCACAATAAAAGTTTCGTTACATCTTAAGTGTGTATTATGTGTGTTGTTAAAGCATTTAACTCACTGCAGTTAAATTTCAAGTAACGTTTCAATTAAAGAAAGATATCATATTGTCAAGAAATACTTCTTTAATATTTTACTGGAAAAATATTTTTAATTCTTTCAAACAAATGCTACCTGCAAATGTTAAAGACATTCATTTAAATTTAGCTGAACTTGATCTAAAATATTTTCCCTTCCCTTGAGCATCCCTAGCCCTCCCACTCCCCCGATTATCACAAGATAGTTCTTAGACAGTTCTAAGATTGTGTCCTGTGTTTAAATAAATAAAACTTTAAATGCTTGTAATCAAGTGTGTTTGGGACATGGAGGACTAACGAAGTCTATTTTTTTTTCTTCCTTCAATACAGAGCTTAATTAACTACAAAGTTGTTAAATTTCAAGCATGCCAACTCATTTCCACCAAATACTGTGCCTTCTATCGCATCAAACACATTTAGTCTCCATAGTAACCATTGAGGTATTATCCCCCATAGATGAAGAAACGGGAATATATGAATATATGCCCCATAAATATATACCCCATAACCATGCCCCCAATTAACCATTTTCTCCAGCCACACCCCACCTGCCTCCAATTCCACTCAGTTAATCCCACCAGGGATCAATTCACTCATTGGATTAAGACTCTCACAGCCCAATCGTTTCTCCTCTAAACCTCTAGTACCATCTCTCACGTGAGCTTTTGGGGGACACCTCATATTAAAACCATACATTCCACCCCTGGGCCCCAAAAGCTCACAATCATCTCACAATGCAAAATACATTTAATCCATTTCCAAGAGTCCCTCTATAGGGACTCAACAGTTCCAAGATTGCTCAAAGTTCAAGTCCGAAGTCTTCTCTGAGGCTCAAGGCAATCTCGCAGTGTGAGCTCCTGTGAAATCAGAAGCAATTTACAAATATCCAACATACGAAGGTCAACATTTCCATTTACAAGAACAGGGGCATAGAAAGGGATGGGACCAATGCAAGGCTGAATCCACTGGGCAAAAGCGTCCTGTAGCTCCATGTCGGGTACCTGGGGCACATGGCATCACGATGTCCTCTCTAAAGGGCTTGTGTAACTCCACCCCTGTGGCCTTGCAGGTTGCAGCCCAAGTGGCCTCTCTGTTGGCTTCTCCCTGCTCAATTCCTACAGCTTTCCCAGGACTATGCCCCACAAGACTGGCGTTTCCTAATCTCTGGGGTCTCCACTGCAGCTCCGTCCCTCCCCACATCTCCATGCTTTGCCTTCTCAGGGGTGCCTGCAGGGACTCTGACCCTGCTGCTCTGTGCCTGACCTCCCAGGCCTTCCTTTGAAACCTTGGTGGAAGCCTCCATGACCCCTAAGCCCAGGATCCTGCATTCCTGCAGAACCAGCTCCGTGTGGTTGACACCTAGGCCTGCGGCCATCTGAGCAGTAGCCCAGCCTCCAGGGACTCTTACTGCAGCAGCCCCCGAGGGTCTGGGTGGCTGATCGTGTTGAAAAAACTTCCTAGGCCTCCTGGTGCAAGACAGATTCCCCATGGCTCTCTCCAAGAGAATTTTCACTTTTACTCCCTGGAGCCTGAGATGGGTGTGGTCTTTCCAGCTCCTGGGATACCCTCAGGCCATCTTTCTTATTATCTCTAGGCAAAGTCTTCAGCATTTCCCTAGTGGTTTACTCCGGCCTTTCAAGTTCACTTTTTCCAGATCCTTCTGCTCTGCTTTCTGCTCCTGATATCCCAATAAATTCGGCTAAAATCTGCTAGCAATATCCACACCACCACCTTACCATTATGCTGCCTAGACATTTCTCCCGCCAGATGGAGAAGTCCATCGCTTCTAAAAGCGGCCTCACAGAAAGTCACGGGACTCGGGCAAAACAAAGGCAGCTTCTCAGCCAGAACATAACACAAGTGGCCTCTTCTCCAAATTCCGGTAGAGTCCTCCTTGGTTGAGCCCTCTTGAGTCCCGTCTTCCCTGACCACAGCCCTATTGCCCTCTGGTTTTCTGAGCTCCCACCAGACTCGGCCATGAAATTGTTTCCAACAATCTAAGGCATTTCCCGATGGCACTGCTACGCATCTCAAAATTCTCCCCCCAATTCCAAAGAGCCCCAAAAGCTTCTGAGCCACATGGGCAGGTTAGGCCCAGCAACGACCCCACTTCTCGGTACCAATTTCTGTTTCAGTCGGCTTTTTCCACTGCTGGGACTAAAGGACCTGGTCAGAACAATTGTAGAGAAGGAAGAGTTTACTTGAGAGCTCACGGTTGCAGGGGTCTTAGTCCAGAGAAGGCCGGCTGCATTCCTCAGGCTGAACATCCCCGAGGGAGAGAAGGACAGCGTGGTGGCTGAGGGAAGCAGCTCCCATCATGGTGATCAAGAGACAGAAACCCCACTCTCCAGATACAAAATATATACCCCATAACCACGCCCCCAATTAACCACTGTCTCCAGCCACCCCCCACCTGCCTCCAGTTACCACTCGGTTAATCCAGCAGGGATTAATTCACTGATTGGGTGAAGACTCTCACAGCCCAATCCTTTCTCCTCTGAACCTTCTTGCACAGTCTCACGTGTGAGCTTTGGGGGACACCTCACATCCAAACCACAATAGAAGGAAAAAGGAAAGAAGGAAACAAAAGAGGAGCTAAAAATAACGCTTTTTGATCCCTCTCAAAACAAACAGTTGTAATCTTTCCTCTTAAAAAAGGATCTGTTTGCATGTGTTATATTTTAAATATTATTCCTCAGGAACGCTCCTAAGTGTTGACGGCTCTGCCATATGGATGCTAAGGAACACAAAGATCAAAGGAACATAAGCTGAACGTGTGGCAAACAAATCAAAGAAAACACCTGGTGAAACTGATCATTTAGTTCAGGACCTGGTTATCTCGAAGGGATGTGCTACGGTACCAACTAACAGTGTTTGTACAGTAGGTGTGAAGCACATGGTGTACAATGAGATGCCTCACACAGAGTTATACAAAGAAAAATAATTTTGTCTCCCATTCCATCATTTTGTGACCCAGCTTTCTGTCCTACTTGTGCTTTTCTGAGGGCGGGAAGGAGGAATAAAAAGAAATGAGGTAGATTTCAGAGGTGGACTTTGTAGACCAATGTGGAGACTTTGGCTCTTGTTCTGATTTGGAAGGCAATGGTTTAATTAGGGAAGTGCATTGTCTTTGAGGGGTTAACTCTGGCTACTGAGTTGGGCATTGATGGCTCACAGCAAGGGTGAAAGCAAGGAGATAATGAGGAAGCTGTGGGAATGATTCACATACTCAGGGTCATAGAAACAGAAAAGGTAAAATACATCATATGTCGTAACAGGCAATTTGAAAATAAAAATTTTAAATACCTCTTAATAGTCCTGTTACCAAAAGCCCAGTCCTTGTTCTAGTTACCAATCAAATAAGGAGGACGAGGGAAAAGGAAAAAGATACTTTGTTGCTTTGTTAGCAAAAGAGAAACTCTGGAGGCTGTGATTCTAACCATCAGTGGCAACAGAAGGCTTTTAAAAGAAGTGATTTAAAGGTTACATTCCATCTGTGCCCTGTCAGGAGTCCTAATTCACTTGCGACCTTGACAGAGAGACTTTTTCTTAGGTCTTCTGGTCCTGAAGGCTTATGACATCATTCCTGTGGTGTGTGAGTCCAAAGACGGGCAGGTAACTCAGCCTAGGATGGGAAGAATGTTAATCATGCATCCTCCAAGGTTGGGGGCTATGGAGAGGAAGAAGAGAAAGAGGGGGAAATCCATGCCCCTTTTAAAATAAGCCACAAAGGCAGAACAGCAAGGGTCATGTTCAAAGCATGAAGTGGACCCCTGTTACAACAGCATCAAAAATAGGTACACAAAACTTTAACAAAAAAAAAAATGTATAAGACATTTGCACTGAACACTATGAATTTTTTGTTGAGACAAAGTAAACAAATGAAGAGATATCCCTTACTTATGGATTAAAACCCTTAATATTGCCAAGTTATCAGTTCTTCCCCAACTGGCCCATAGATTTAATATGACTCTCATCAAACTCCCCTTGAGAATTTTAAAAGAAATTGGCAAGCTAATTATAAAATGTATGTGGAAATATTTATACTCAGACCAGTCAAAATCATTTTGATAAAGAAAAATAAAGTTGGAAAACTGATACTATCCAATTTTAATACTAATTATAGAGCCACACTAATCAAGACAGTATATAAACATAATAATAAGCATAGAGAGCAACAGAATAAAATAGAAAATCCAAAAATTGACCCAAACACCCCCCCACACACAGTATTATGTATATACACACTCACATACATGTGTGTATGTGGTCAATAGAATTTCAATGAAGGTGTAAATGTAACTCAATGGGAAAAAATCTTGTCAGCAAATGGTCCTCAAACAATTGAGTATTGGTATTAAAAATACTGAATCTTGATTCTTACTTCACATACATGAAAATCAATTCAAAATGTGTCAAATATTTAAATAGGTCTTAGATTTAAATAGGTTTAAACAGGTCGCAGACTACATAATTTCTGGCAGAAAAGATAGAAGAAAGTCTTAGTTTCCATGGGCTAGGTAAATCACTATTAAAGATCAGTATCCAAAATATGTTGAGTACTCATTTAAAAATCAGCAAGAAAATTGGGTAAAAGCCTTGAGCAGGCACCTCAAAAAATCATGTATTCAAATGGCTAATGAACATTTTTTACTTTTAAGAACTTTTAAAAGCCATTCATCTTTAATAAAGAGCATATTTAAAGCACAGCCAAAGATCATTACACACACATCAGAGAGACAAAACTGTCAGAAGTATAACAATGGTCTACTCATTTAAAGTAAGAGAGGAAACAGAAAACCCACTAACAGCTGGTAATAATTGAAAGTGGTACATGCATTTTAGAAACAGTGTGCCACCTAGCAAGATTCAATGTATAGACTTCTGGGAGTCTACCCTAGAAAATATGTGAACATGTACACTAGTGGTCATGAACGAAATATCGAAATGGCACATCACCCGATGTCAATCAAGAGTAGAATAAATAGATAGATAGAGTTGCACACTTGTGCAATGGTATACTAAAATACAGTAATGAAAACTAAAACTACATAATGTTGATTGGAAGAAGATAGACCAAAAAAATCATATATCATGGTTCTGTTTAAGTGCAGTTCAAAAACTGGAAAAAATGCACATGTGCGCACACACACACACACACACACACACGAAAGGATGCACATTAAAAGTCAGCATGTGATTTTGTGCTTACCTCCAGAAGTAAGAGAGTGGACTGTCATTGAATAAGCAATTGGGCGGGGGGCACTTTTGGAGGATTGGCAATATTACTTTTGTTGATTGGGGGGTTGGTTGCACAAGTGTTCAGTGTAGGATTATTCACCACATACAGCTAAAGTTTATGAACTTTATGAATGCTTTATTATGTTCCCTAAAATATGAAGATTGTTTTATTTTTTTAGAAACCAAATGGGGGATGGAGGAAAGCACTAGCAACAATATTAATCCTGAGCTCTTCTTAAGAACTTACTGTTGGGATAATAACTTGAAGTCATTTTGTGTTTCCTTCTGTAAAGTCTGCTTTTCCTTTAGGGATAAGTGCCCGGGTTTCTGTTCTTGCGACTAAAAGGCTCAGGGGTCACTCCAGTTGAACTGGGCTAACTGGGCTGCACGAAATAACCACACAAGAGACACAAATACCTTTTTCTTTGGGGTTGCTGTGACGGCTCCTCTGACCTTAAGGGTCCTCAGAAAGAGAGAGAGGGAGAGCATGCGCTGACCCCTTTTATTGAGGAGAAGCTATTCAAATGAGGCAAGGGGTCAGGTTTCAGGGGGCTGAGTCTATCTTCATGATGTCCACTGTCAGCAGGTTGACTGACACCTGGGTAGGCCACACCCAAGGGCACAGTAAGAGGAGGGGACACACACAAAGCACTTCCATGGAAGATTCTATCCTAAACAGGGCAAGGGGTTAGATTACAAAGGAACAGGTAAGCATAGCTTCACCCATGGGGCTGTAGCAAGACACACCCATTTCTGTGACTGAGCGCCTCAGCACCCAGCTGGGGAGTGTAACTCAGTCACCCGTAAGGTTGGCCTCCCCCAGATAAGAGTACATCAAGAACAAAATTCCCCCAGCATTTTGCTACCTATGATTGAATGAAATTGATGAAATGGATTTCCCTTTAAGATGGTGCTCTAGTTCAAATGTTGTTCCTCAGAATTCACAGGTTGGAGACATAATCCCTGAAGTCACATGTAAATGGTATTAGAAGATGGAACTTCACGGACAGATGAGTGAATGAATGGCTTGGTGAGCTGTGGGTGCAGCGGCTTGTTATAAAGGTGAGTCTCCTGTCTCACCGTGTGTTGCTCTGGGCTGCCTCAGAGAGAAGGGAAATGAACATACTCAGAAACTCAGGGTCCAGTGTTTTCTCTCATGTGCAGAAGCTAGAGGAAAATAAAGGAAAGGGGGAGGGAAGGTAGGATGGCCTCAAGAACCATCAAACGTGAGTCAGTAGGAGAGCAGAAGAGAGTGCAGTGGAGTAGAGGAAGGAGAAGGGTTGGGGGTGGACAGGGGAAGGAGAGACCATGAATGATGTCAACTTCAGGCAGGTGTGAGTTCCTGGGATGAGCCCAACTATTATGTACAATACAAAGCTCTTAAAAAAACTCTGCAGAGTCCCCACCAGCAAGAAAGCCCTCACCAGACACGACCCTTGAATCTTAAACCTTGGACTTCCCAACTCTGTGAGAAACCCACCACTTTTTATTGGTTACCCCATCCTAAGTATCCCATCACAGCAACAGAAAACTGACCTAGATACGTGGAATAACTAGTAGAGCTACTTGTCATTTGTTTACTCCTTCAAAGTAATTTTTCATTTTACAAGAGTTTTAATTTATTCCTTATTTATTGTACTTTTTAAAAATCACCATAAGTACTGTTAGGTCACCTTTTACACAAACCTTTAGCAGAATATGGCTGTCAACACTTTAGTGTGTACCAATCATTACTGTCACCTAGAGATGACCTCACCTGCAGACAGTGTACCCTTGACACTCTTTCTGTTATTTTGCACTTCCTCAAGACATGTCATTCCCTCTCACTGGGACAGTCTACCCCCAGGTATGTCCATGGCTCACTCTTTATGTCTTTGCACAAAGTCCCTTTACAAGGGTTTTCTCAACAATTTTCTCTAAATATAACCCATGCATGCATAAATTTCATTTGTCGTGTGTGTGTCTGTGGGGTGGGGATATAAACTCTGTAAGAACAATGACTTTGTGACCATCATCCATATTCCAGCTCTTGGAAGACTGCCTAGCACAGGGTAGACAATCAGGAAACATTTGTGAATAATTTAATTCATTTCTCGGAGTATCCTGAGTTGAATACCTTCTTCCCTAGTTTCTGAAGAAACTGAAGCTAAGAAAGTTTAAATAATCTTTCAAGGTCATCAAGTTAAAAGGGGTAAAAATGAGTTTCAAACCAATATGAGGATTATTTGATGCAATCAATCCAAAGGCATATTTCAAGCAAGACTGAATTCGATGATTGAAAGCCTGATTCTAATAATGCAGTAGGGGTGGAAAACAACACTCATCTAACACAGGTCACAGACGAGGTTTTTAAAAACACACAAAATGCAAACAAAACTTATGCTTGCTTGACCAAGAAATGTGTGCTTTATTGGAGAAGGAAGATAGACAAGGACAGGCTCACAAGAAGGGACCATCATCGAGATCACAGACAGATGGGTTGCTGGCAGAGCAAGATCAGGCAAGGACCCCACTGATCATCTTCCAGCAACAGAGTATCAGGTGCAGGAGCAAAGCCCTCCCTCCATCAGTGTCAAAAAGGTAGGAAATGAAGGAAGGTTCTGTCGCTCACCATGGCTGAAGGGAGGAGGAAGGAGTTTTAAGAAGAGTCTCTGGATCTTGATGTTTCATGGTCCCTATAAATTCCAGTGCTATTCCTTACTCTTGAATGAACACTTCTGTTGGCAGGTGGTCCTGGTTGACAGGAGGGCATTTCTGTTGACATGGTTGAGGTGTGCATTGCAGGTGGGCAAAGAGCAAGTGGACATTACTCATGGTACCTTGAAGTTGAGCATGGTTCTGAGCTCCTTAAGGGTGGGTAGGGCTCAGGTTGCAGTGGAGGATGGCAGGGCTCTGGGTGCCTTGGAGGATGACAGGGCTCATGGTGCCATGGAGGATGACAGGGATCAGGATGCTGTGGTGGATGACAGGGCTCAGGGTGCCGTGGTGGATGACAGGGCTCAGGGTGCCGTGGAGGATGGCAGGGCTCAGGGTTCTGTGGAGGATGGCAGGGCTCAGGATGCCATGGAGGATGGCAGGGCTCAGGGTTCTGTGTAGGATGGCAGGGCTCAGGATGCTGTGGTGGATGGCAGGGCTCAGGGTGCCTTGGAGGATGGAAGGAATCAGGATGTTGTGGTGGATGGCAGGGCTCAGGGTGCCGTGCAGGATGGAAGGGATCAGGATGCTGTGGTGGATGGCAGGGCTCAGGGTGCGGTGGAGGATGGAAGGGATCAGGATGCTGTGGTGGTGGACAGGGCTCAGGGTGTGGTGGAGGATGGAAGGGATCAGGATGCTGTGGTGGATGGCAGGGCTCAGGGTGCCGTGATGGATGGCAGGGCTCAGGGTGCCGCAGTGGTAGGCAGGGCTCGGGGTGCTGAGGTGGATGGCAGGGCTCAGGATACTGTGGTGGTGAACAGCACTCAGGATGCCGTGGTGGACAGGGCTCAGGATGCTGTGGTGGTGGACAAGGCTCAGGATGCTGTGGTGGTGGACAGGGCTCAGGACACTGTGGTGGTGGACAGGGCTCAGGATACTGTGGTGGTGGACAAGGCTCAGGATGCTGTGGTGGAAGGCAGGGCTCAGGATGCTGTGGTGGTGGACAGGGCTCAGGATGCTGTGGTGGTGGACAGGGCTCAGGATGACATGGTGGACAGGGCTCAGGACGCTGTGGTGGAAGGCAGGGCTCGGGGCACTTATGCGTGAACCCGGGAGGTGGCTGGCAGGGCTGCTTGCACTACTGCTGCTGGTAGGACACCTGTCCTGGCTCTCGGATCATCTGACAGACAGACAAGCAGTTCTGTTAGAGACAGAATCACTGGCAGAACAGATCCCTAGGACATGAATCCTCCAGGCTCCAGGGGCCTGTTTTGATTTCTCAGTCTATGATTTTGTGTAGCTTCTCCATTCTTCCATTTTAGGACGTTTTACCCTCAACTCTTGGGTCTTGTTTAGTCAATGTCATATTATATCAGTTTCTAAAAACAAAGTTACTTATGTAGCAACAACAAGTATCTCTCTGAAAATAAATATCTACCTAGAGAAAGAAAGTCCAGGTATTAAAATTCTAGCCAATCCCCAACAAGCGTCGCTTCTCACCTTTCCTAAGCCCTGGTTCCCCATTTAAGGGAACTGAGCCGTGGGTCTTTGAGGAGCGCTACGAAGGCTCCAGCCCATCACTCAAGGAGATTTGCACTTGGAGGAGGATATATTTGGAATGAATGTGGAGCTGTTTAAAACTCTATCCATTTAAGATTTGACTCCATGAGATTTGCACCTTTGACTCCGTTTCCCTCACCCCCTTCAACATCATCTGCCAAGTACCAGTTGAAAATCATTGCCAAAACCTCCTTGTCGTCTCCTCCCCCTTCATGAGCATTGATGGGTTAAGGGAAATGGCCACATTCCCCCCAAGTTAAAGCCTAAGATAACTGAGGGCCAAGAAAGGCCTTTAAGAGTCGTACTCACCAGATTCTCCAAAGAGGGTCCACAACTGAATGGCAGGAAGATGGCTCAGCGGGGCAGGGAGCCCTTTTATAAGGACCAGGAGGCCCCACACGGAGGAAGAGCCCAGGACTGGGACGAGGTGCTGATTTCCCAACCAAAAATATGACCTGCATGCCATCCCCAAAATGCCTTGCCACCCTCTACTGATGACAAGAACTTCCTTGTCCAGGATCCCCTCACCTGACCACATCAGTGATTCACTCAGACCTGATTTCAGGTTCTCGTTCCAGACCAGGTGACAAGTGGAATATATGCCACATTTTCTGACAGCTGGGATGATGTTCCTTCACAGAAATGGCACGTCACCTAGACCCAGCTGGTCACTACCTTTATGTAAAACTGCTCCCCATTCAGTTCCGCTTGCCCTGTGTCCGGCTTTGCTCCCTTCAATGAGAGACTCTCAGGCTGGCCATAGTTCACCCTCAAGGGCACTCTCTCTTTACACTCATTCTCCTTTGCCGGGCCCTGTTGGTCTCTAAGTTTTCCTCAATAGTTCCTTGGTTTGAACAGGCCACAGTCACCTCAGTTCCCCCCACTCACTGACAGTCCCTCCTCTGGTGAGCTTCCAACTGGTCCTTAAGGGGGCTTCAAGGGCACCTCACTCCTCAGCTCTCTAGGCTAAGAGTCACTGCTGGGGTCCCTCCCCAAAGCTCCACGTTTGTAGATTTACACGCCACCCTCTTCTCTGTGGCCCCTGGAAGCCAAGTGACTGCACTCTGTTGGAACCCAAATTTGTCTTCTCCCCCTTTCTTCAAAACTGCCTCATGTCTGGGTTGCCACTGAGAAAATTTTCCACTCACACCCCGAAAATACAGTGTGCTGCTGTCTCCCCAAGGAGTCCACTCAACAGACCCCCTGACTGGATCCTCTGTTTTGAAATGGCAGTTAGTAGGATTTCAGGCCTTCTCTGCACACTCAAGGAACGAAGTTTTGCAATCTTTGTTTGATTGATGGGTATTTTTATTTCACTAAATTAAATTTGGCTGACACCGGACTCATTGATAATTTCTCAATATAATTTATTGAAACACAGTATGTAAATACTAGTACATAATGACATCTTATTATAATTTATTGAACCACAATAGCACAATTATTCTGGGTCCCAACGTGGTCCCAGCATTATTCATGGTCCCAACTTTGGGAAAACTTGGCTACCCTGGCTACGTACACAACACCCACCACTACTATTATGTCACAGTAAATACCTCCTGACCTCTTGAAAACCAGTCCTAAAGAACGGCATTGCAGTTAGGCACAGCGGAGCACCCCTGTGACCCCAGCAACTTGGAGGCTGAAGCAGAAGGATTGAAATTCAAGGCCAACCACAGCAACAATACAGATGTCCTAAGCAACTCAGCAAAATCCTGTGTCAGAATTAAAAACAGAAAACAGAAAGGGGGCTGAGGGTGTAACTCAGTGGTAACGCACCTCTGGGTTCTGTCCCAATACCAAAAGATGGCATTGTTAGCCCCCGTGGTGGCACACACCTATAATCTCAGCTCCCTGGGGACTGGGACTGGAGGACGGCAAGTTAAATGCCAGCCTCGGCAACGCAGCAAGGCCGTCTCAAAATAAAAAATAAAGAGAGGGTTGGGGATGTTGCTCAGTGGTACTGCATCCGGGTTCAATCCCTAATGCTATGGGAAAAAAAAATTAAAGGCATTGTTTAGATTAGGGACTATTTGGAGACTTCCTTGCCCTGCTTACTCCTTCTTCTGGCTGGCTTCACTGCCTGTTAGAAGGACCTGGGGGCACCTGCAGGGGCTGCGCCTTCTTTCCCTGAGAAGGCCCCCCGGCCGCCTTAGGAAAGAGCTCACACCTTGGGCTCTTACCCACAGTGCTGGACAGCATCTGCGTTTTCCCACCTTGTTTGGGCTGGTGTGGGACAGAAGAGCTGACTGGTAGCCTAACCTGGGGATTTGAAGGTAAAGGAATTTGTTTGGGTTGAGCCCTGATGTTGACTCTTGGCATTCCAAGGGAAGAACACCAAGCCGGTTGCTGCTCCCCAGCACCCTGAAATTCAGAACTGAGTCATCTAGATTAGGATCAGGAAACTGGCATCTCTCAGGGAGGCCCCAAGGAACAGGGACGCTCTTGGGATGGCTGAGATGCTCTCATGACATTCTTTCTGATGCTGAAATTCTAAGGCTGGTGCCTGCTGGAGCAAGAAATTAGATGTAGGAAGCGTGTGATTAAAACAGATCTATCACAGGGTGAATGGAGGCTGATTAAGGGAGGGGAGTCCACACCTCTGTTCTTCCCGAACACACACCACACAGTTTGAAGCACGCGTATCATCAGTCTGGACTCCACCACCACTTTGCATAGTGTGGAAATTTCTCCAGAGGGAACTGGCTGGGGGGTCTTGTGGTTTTAGAAACTTTTTCCTAAGGGATCTTTTTAATTCAACTGAATGCATCCAGGAGAAATGGCAATCTCCAAGCCAGTGCTCAGGGTGTATTACGCTTCCCAAGGCACAGTGGGAACGCTTGGCTTGAAATGGTCCATAGTGCTTTCTTCTTTCTCACCATCCCCAGGTGAAGTCCAATGTATTAAGTATGCTGTTAGCCTGTCCCAAAGACAAAGTAGCATAGATTCAATAACAGGAAGAGTGGATTAAAAGGAGCCCAGAATAGTAAGATGTTAATTACCAAAATGTTATTACGTCTCGTAAGTGAAAAAAAAAATGAAGAATGGAATAAATGTGCTTGATTTCAAGATTCAATAAGCCATGAGTCAAAGAAAAAAATCATCATCAAATCTATATGCTGGAAGACCAAGGATCAATAAAATACACAGAATTCAAGTATAGAGTGTAATGAATCATGACACATATTTATGCTTTATCTATCGTTAAATGAACACCTAAATTTCAAATGTCCTCTTAACAGGAAATATCTTATTATTTCTACCTACACATCATATCAATATTTACCATGTCAATCCCTCTGCACACATCTACAAAGCATATTTGGAGTTTAAATACACAAGGTCCTAAAGTCCACAGGAATTTGAATAGGAAACCCAGGGGCCACCTCACTCAACAATCTGCTGCTGTCCTTAGAAGATTGAAAAGCATAAACAAGGTCCCATTGTGGGTCCTTGGATTCTGGACTCAGGTCAGATCAAGTTTCTGCACCCTGGGTATCCCAGGACACTTTTTCTGAACTCATGTGTCAAATTCCCTCTTTGCACTGAAAATGTAGAATTAACCACATCCCCCAGCTTTCTAGTAGAAGAGCCCTGGGGAAAATGTAGGAAACTGTATTATATCTCCATGGGTCTGATGGGGACGACTTCCCATGCCCCTCTGCCATCTGGGCAGGAACAAAGATGAAGAAGTGAATTCACCCTGTCCCTGACACAGTGGGGCACGGCTGGCCCCAGAGCATAAGGCTTAATGCTAATCCCCTCTCATGGGCTTTTGGTTCCTTCCCACTTCATCTTGTAACTTCCTGCCACACAAGGGCCTCCCTGACTCAGGAAGGATCAAAGTCACTTGAGGAAGCCATTCAAAAGAACAACCAAAAAACAGTCTTAGGTGTTCTGGGTGGGAGAATGACTGCCATTCAGTCCCCAGCACCCGGTGTCACTCTGTCACAAGCACCAGGCTGAGGAAGCCAGAGCTGACAACATCTAACTGCAGAGTGACTTCTCTACAAGATGGTAGCTGATCCCACATGGTGAACCTTAATCCCTTCCCATTTCACCTGGGGCCTTCCTGCTGTGGTGGAAGCCAGGAGGAGCACACTCCTGCCATTTTGCCTTCAGTGAGACTGAGAAGCAGCCCATTCTTTCCCTCAGGTGGAACCTTCTCCTGTTCTTCTGTAAGCCGCTCTTTGAGTAGCCAGCAGTTTGAGGGGACATTCACTAATTAAGGGTCAGGGGTAACTGGCTGGGACGTTTAGGCAGATGGAGACACAGAGGCAGTAGCCAGAGCCCCTCTTTCTTCCTCTGATACTTGACTCTGCTCTTAGCCCTAAGCCACTCTCAAATCGCCCTGTCCTCAGGATGGTAAGGTTGCGTTTTCCTTTAAAGAGGGGCTTTCACTGAACTCTGAGATGGAGGTTCCTTCAGGACTTAACTCTGGACACTCTTTGATCTGTTAACACTACAGACTCTGCCAAGGAATCCTGAACTACTAGGTAGGAAGAGATGGTGCCCAGGACTCCAAGGACCAGGTCTCTCTTGCCGAAAGGACCCCCTCAGAACACACAAAGATCATGGGACCAAAAAATGGGGGTCAGTGACCAAGGAGAAAGTTCTCCTCCTTGGATGTGTGAGCTGTGACGTTAGCTCTCATGTGTCGACAGTCTTGGAGAAGGGGAAGAGAGGGGCAATGCCACTTTGCAGATGGTGGTTCAGGAGAAGGTCGCAGGCTGGTGCAGGAGGACTGAGTCAGGCCCAGAGCTCAAGATGGCTCTGGGAGGACCCCCCACATAGAATCCTGGTAGGAGAATCCCTCCACGTCACCTCCCAGGTGGAAAGCCGGCAGCCCACTGAGGGTGTCTGCCTCCTGACACTGTCCCTTCACTCTGGGCACTCTCACGTCCCCCTGCACCATGAGCTCTCCTGGGCCTGAACTGGGCCTCAGTTACGTTGACCTCCCAACTCTCAGGACCTGGTCACGCAGCAGCTTGCTCAGGGTCTTTGGGTAAATGATCTTAGCTTCCCTGACCCCACACACCAGGGCTGGAGACATTGTGTGTGATGTTTACTCTGCATAAAACGTGAGGGGAAGCCTCGGGTATGGACTATGAGTGCATTAAGATCCATCCCTAAAATCCCTAGAAAAAGCCACAGCTACAGAAATCCAGCCCAGAAATTTCTTTTGTCTTGTGTCCTCATATCATCCCACCTCCAGGAAGCCCTCAGGTACACGAGAGGAACATGGATCTGACCTCACGTCCTGCACCCTACCCATCACACACACACACAAAGATCCTTCCAGAAGGAATAGGAATACTGTTATCCACCAAAGAGCTGCAAAACCGGACTTTTCAGTGCAAACAGGGAGTTGGGCAAGATTTTCAGGAACTGGGTGCAGCATCAGGACGCCAGGAGACGGTGGGGAAACCCCTTTGGTTTCCTCCTTCCCAGGCTGAGCCCAGGATAAAAGAACCTGCTCCAGGCTGCTCCACTGCCTCGTGGATCCCTGAGGACAGAGCAGCCGGGAGAGCCGCAGGTGAGTGGGAGCCGGCGCTGGGGGGAGAAAGCCTCACGGGACCATCAACAGGGTCCCGACGGGCGTGATGAGGAGGCAGGGTAGAGCCTGGGGTTGGGAGGGATGGAGAAGGGACAGAAAGATCGTCAGAGTCAGCAAGATGAACAGAGGCACAGGACAGAGAAGGAAATAAGGACCAAGGGGGTCAGGCAGCCAGCAGGGAGAGAGAGGAGGAGACACGTCCAAGGTCAGCTGTAGTCCACAGGCCTTGGCAAAATTAAATTAAGTCAGCCCCAGGCCACTTGCCACCAGTGTGTATGACACCAAGGTTTCACTGGGCCACAGCCCTCATGTGGGTTTGTGTACTTTCTGTAACTGCTTTTCTCCACAATGACAGACGGGAGGAATTCTTACAGACATTGGCCTGCCACGCCTATGTATCCCTTCTCTGGCCCTTGACAATAAATGTTGGCTGGCCACTGTTCTAAACCTAAAGTGACCTTTGAGCTGGAGGAGGTTAAGGACGCAGTGGAAGAGGACAAAATGCCGGGCCACTCAGTGGACGTTGGTGAAGCTGAGGCGTGAACCCAGCTTGTCCATCACGTTGAGTGTTTCTCCTTCAGTGACTGAGCTTCGGGACCCAAGATAAAGCCTAATGAAACCCAGAGCTTAGGATGTGGGGTGCCCAACTGGGGCTCCCTACTGACGCAGGTGTGCTCCTGGATTCTAGTGCTCACTGGGGGCCACCCCACAGGAGGCTGGTGGACCCTGAAGGAGCAGGATCAAGTGGCAAAGTGGTGGGGAGACACGGAAGGCCTGGGGGAGACACCAGAAGGCCTCTGAGTCAGGAGAAGGGACGACTTAGTGGAGAATAGGGGCCACGGCCACCCGAAAAGGGAAAAATATGACCCAGCCTCCCTCCAAGTTGGCTCTGCCTCCACAGATGGTTAAATGTCACCATGTCCTGCTGTCCCCAGCCTTCTTCTCCTGAAGCCAACATCTCCAAAGACATTCTCCCTTTTATCTCAAGGCCCACCTTCCAGAACTTTCCACATTTCTTATTTCCCTGGTTCCTTAGAGTGTGAGAAATGTTCATTTAAAGAATAGCACACACTCCAGGCCCAATCTCCTGGGAAGGGGAGGCTGAGGAGACACTGGCCACCTGTGGGCAGAGCCACCAAACTCCTGGTGGTTGGTGGCTGTGGTCCGGAGAGGTTCCTGAGGGGGACAGTCTTAGGAATAAGTGCAACGTCTCTCCATTGATATTTTAAGGGGTGAGGGGAGAGGATGCTTTTCCCTTGTGTTAGGCTTGGGGATCACTTCCTTCCCTAGTGCAGTCTCAATCTAAAGTGCTTCTTCTTTCTTTCAGTTTACCTTCAACTTTGGAAAAATGTCCTATCAACAGCAGCAACAATGCAAAGTCCCCTGCCAGCCTCCTCCCCAGGTCCCAGAGCCCTGTCCTCCCAAGGTCCCAGAGCCCTGTCCTCCCAAAGTCCCTGAGCCTTGTCCTCCACCCTGCAGCCAGCAGAAGTGCCCCCCTGTCCAGTGCCCTCCATGCCAGCAGGACTATCCACCAAAGTGGAAGTAGCCTCAGGGGCCAGCCCTCTCTCACCTGGACATGCAGACACTGCCCACTGCCCACCTCCTCCAGCTTATTTCCAGCAACTACAAGGATCACCCTAGAAGAAGCTTCCAGTTCAGAACCAAGAAGAAAGTCAACTGGCTTTTCCTCCCCAAATCTATGCCTCCTTCCACCTCCTCTTCCAGGAGGCTGCAGGGTTTAGACAGGAGGGTCACCTTCTCAGACCTTTGACCCGTGGTTCAAATATGCCATTATGTTCAGCTGCGACCTCCTCCACCACCCAGCCTCCTACTAATCATGTGGATCACTGTGAGAACTCAGAACTTGCTCCTCTCTCTACCTCCTCGGGATGCAACAACTTCATCAAGGTTTCCTGGAGCAAGCACGACTTAAAAAATGAACACAAGAAACTGTTTAAATCAATGGGAAAAACGCCTAGAGCCTTACACCCCAGCTCACACCCTGTGGTGAAGTCAATGACGTCTTCTGGTTCTGTTTCCTACTAATAATCTCCAAAACCCTGACGCAGCTCACCCCTTTCTTTGAACTCTGAACCTGGAATATTCTGAGACCTATAAAGTTTCTTCTTCTCTGATTCCCAAATTAAAAAAATAAAATCCACGATTGACCTTGTGCCTGTTCTCTTGCTGGGGATGGTGGACGTCACAGAGGGACAAAGGGCCAGTGGAGGGCAGCAGAGCCTGAGTGGGAAACCCTTGGTAAGACCTGGGAACTCAGGGGCCATATGAGAGTGACTGGGCGCCCGGGTCAAGCTAAGCGTCTCCTTCTCCTCTGGCCGTCCATCTCAGTCCCTCATGTTTCCTGCCCCCAGGCCCCTCTCCATGAACCCTCATAGGGACTCCCCATGCAGGGACGTGGGGACTCAGGGCTGCAGACTGGGCTGAGCGTGAGGCAGGCCCTCGGGTCCATGCAGACTGTGGGACTCAGCCCTGGGACCTGGGACCTGGCTCCGCCTGGGGTCTGGCCTGTAGGGAATGGACTCCAACAGGGGTTATTTTTGCAGCAGTTTTCACACTATGTGCACCCTTAAGATTATTGAGTATCTCAAGGAGGTTTTATTCTTGTGGGTAATATCTATGGATATTTCTTGTATTAAAAATGAAATCCAGAAAAATTTAAACACACTGTACACATGCAGATATTGCACTAACTGTCAGAGTGATGATGTCACTCATGTCACATACCCTCTGGAAAATTATAGTGAGGGCTCCTTTTTTAAAAAGTGAATTAAAAAGACAAAGAAGATCTTATTATAGTTTTTAAAGTTTTGACCTCACTGATCCTGCTGAATGCACTTCAGGGACCCAAGGTTCTCACACACCTTGACAACCACTAGTCTAGGAGTCAGGGGACCAGCCCGACCCCCGTGTCTCCCAACATGAGCAGCACAGCAGCACAAGCTTCAGGTGGCTAAGGAAGCTCCCCTTGGGTCTGGGTACCCACTTATTTATGGATGCACGTGAAGTCTGTTTTAACCATCCTGCCAAGATGAGTTCCACACTTTAACACTCACTGGTCAGTGCCCATCTGATCCTGCTAAACTGCGTTCTGCACTTGTCTTCACCACCACTGACACCACTTAGAACATGTCTACCTTGATTAAAGACTGAAGACAAAGAGGACACAACAGTGAACGGCTCTGAGATTCTGGAGAGGATTCTCTCAGGGGTCTGCAGAGGTCTTGGGCCCAGACTTGCTTCATGGACCATTGAACTGATCTGACAGGGGCTTCCCTCCGGGTGCAGTCGGGAGCCTGGGTGCCCTGTGGGTTGTGGAGGTTGGGGAAGGAGGGGAGGCAGAGGACGGCTCCTGGGTTTCACACTGGGCTCCGCCTTGGGCTTCTCAGTGCAGTCGATGGACCTTCCCTGGGAGTGGAGACTTGAACCCAATCATATTCCATTTCCCGTGTGTTTCTAGCTCCACCAGCTGGGAGCTGGTGGCATGGAATGACCTCTGACCCTCTGCACCAGGGGAGTGCCTTGTGAGGCACACCCTGACCAGCTTTCCCTTCCTTTACTTTGAGAGATTATTAAGCTTCTTCTGTTCCACTGGCCAGTCCAGGACGTCTTTCTGGTGAAGGGAACCGAGGATGCAGCCTCCATCCCTGAAGAGGGCACAGGAAATCCCTAGAGCTCAATCTCTCCCCTAAGATTATAAATGGATAAGTAAACTTCATGCTCTGAGGGCTGCAGAGACTGGGCGGGCTTCACCTGCTTGAGGGACCCGGCAGGTGCTCCCTGCTACGTCTCCCTGGCACTCTCCCTGGGGCCAGGCCAATGCGTGGGTCTGGAGAACAACGGTGAGCCATCTGGAGGCCACTGTCCCAGCTGTGGTCCCTGTCATGGAGGAAACTGACCCAGAGCTCGGTGTTAGGATCACAGGTTGGAGAGTCACCTGGCCTGGTACAGAGGGTAGGAAAGGGGCTGGGGTGAGTCTCAGCATTGAACTGGGATGGTGGACATCAGAAAGGAGGGTTGGAGGAACCTAAAATATAATGGGCTCCAATGCATCACCAAGTTGGAATCTCCTCAGTGAGACTTGGACTGTCACAAGCTGCTGTCTGGGGACTGTGTGAGCCGGGCACAAGGTCAGCTAGGAAGGCCTGCGCTGTGGGTCACTGTGAAGAGCTGGCCATTTCTATAGGGTATTGAGTCATTCTCCACCTTCTTCTCAGTGGCCAAATTCTGCTCTTGAACTACACCTAACAGTCATGCTCCCACAAGGGGGTGTCCCCCACCAGGTGGACAGACAGGCTGCCGCTGGACCTGCCTCCCACATGTCCCACCACCTCTCCTCCCCATGGACTCCTGCTGCCCAGGGAGCTCATCAGGACAAGACTGACGTCCTGAAGTTACCAAAACCTGCTCTGACAACGGTTTATGTCTCAAGAACAAAGTTGGGGCCCGGGGATCCCAGACGGCAGGCTGGAGGGAGCTGCCTTCTGTGGGGCTCTGGGACCTGGGGTTGAAGCAGGGGAAGCTGTTTCCCTCTGGTGATTAGAGGACCCCACAGCTGTGTCCCCAGGGCTCCAGGCCTCGGTCAGCACAGGACTCCCAGCCACTCACCCACCAGGACCTTCGGGTGCCCGAGCAGGACACAGGCATCAGTACCCGCACAACACTCCTGGCCACCCAGCCACACAGGACTCCCAGCTGCCACTGCCACACAGGACACTGGCCACTGCACATGTGCAGGAACTCCTTGGCCACTCCCAGGTGGACCCCATTCACCACCTGAGGCTCCCTGGTCGCCTCCCACTTGGAGCACCACAGCCACTGCCACAGTCCCCTACACGGTAGCCTGCACCTGGGGACACCTCACAGGGTCTGGAGACAGGGGCCACCAAAACCTGGCTCCCCACAGAGCTGCATCTCTATACCCGCTGCCCACCGCCACCGCCGGGCCCCACCCAGCCCACACCCATGGCTGAAAGCAGCCGCCTCCATCTTGGGATGCCCTCCTCGCCATCTTAGTTGGGGTGACCCCCATCTTGGGACAGTGGCTGGGGCTAGGAAGCAATATCAAGGTTCCTTTAGTCCCCAACTCCCCCCTCCCCGGTGGCCGCTAACCCAGCACAGTGCCTGTGGGTACCAGGCCTTCTGCAGCTCACACAGCCTGGCCCTGAACTGCCTCTATAGACAGCTCCCGCGACAGGGGCGCAGCCCCCAGAGCTCAGCCCACAAGACCTGTAGAGAGGGGTGCCTGACTGGGAAGTAGAGAGGGAGGGAGGGAGATAGAGGTTAGAGGCCAAGTAAGAGACCAGGCATTGCTGGGTCTACAGATGAAATAGGGATTTAAGACCAGGCCCCACATCACATGAGTGGGCCCCAAAGGAGGTCCTTGGGGTGCGGTCTCCCACTGGGTCCAGCAAGTGCTATACGCCCCCTTCCAGGAGCTCTGCCTCCAAGACCAGCCCTCACACCCAATAACCTTCACCATCCTGAGGCTGGAGATACCAGCAAACCACAGACAGCCCCACCTATTGTGGAGAAGGGAGGCAGGAAAGATACTGATCTCCAACCAAAACAATCCTTGAATCTCTCTTTCTCTCTCTCTCTCTCTCTCTCTCTCTCTCTCTCTCTCTCTCTTCTCCCACCTTCACATCCCCAACATTTGTGGAACCAAATGTTTTTCATAAATTAGGCTACTGAGGACTGGGGTGTCTGAATAGTATATTACACTTGTGTTTATCTCCTGTTTTTACATTTTTTTATTTTTCTTTATTAATAAATATTTTTATTTTTTGTTTGCTTTTGTACTCTACTATCTTTCCACTTACTGGTCTTCACAAAATCACTTTCTCCCTCTTCTCCTGCTACTAACCAACTTCTTTAGATTCCTCTTTCATGCTTTCCAAGATCTAATACTCTATATCCTCACCTCCTACCCCCTCAACATCTCCTCCTACAACTCACCCCACTTCTTTGACCACCATCAAAAACTGTTGACCCTTTCACAAACCTACAGTTTATATTGTAGATAATTGAACTCGCCATTTCTGCATATTGTGACAAAACTGTAAACATTTTAATAAAACTATTTGGTTTAAGGTTGTGTATTGTTTGTATTGGGATCTGTTAATATTGCTCTCCCCTTAAAGGAGAGGATTTAGGAAACTGCAGGGCACTATAAGCCTATAGGTTAGAAACTGTAACGCCTCAGGTCCACAGAGCTGGAAGGGAGGACACATGAACAACATGAACACACAAGGGAAGAAAGGCCCCCAACAAACCAGGACACTACATCATCACAACCCATGGCAGCCCCGCAGGAGAAGTGACAGAGAAGGAGTCAGGATGTGCATAATCAAAACATTCTGTGAACTAAAGGATGATGTAAGAGAGCAAATACAGGCAGCAAAAGATCATTTCAATAAAGAGCTACATAAGCAAATAAAGGAAGCAAAAGATGACTTCAATAAGGAGATAGAGGTTCTGAAAAGAAAACCAGAAATCCTTAAAATGAAAGAAATAATAAACCAAATTAAAAACTCAATAGAAAGCCCCACCAACAGATTAGATCACTTGGAAGACAGGACCTCAGACAATGAAGACAAAATACATAATCCTGAAAAGAATGTTGACTACACAGTGAAGATGGTAAGATACCATGAGCAGAACATTCAAGAATTATGGGATAGCATAAAAAGGCCAAATTTAAGAATTATTGGGATAGAGGAAGGCATAGAGTTACAAACCAAAGGAATACACACTCTATTCAATGAAATAATATCAGAAAATTTTCCAAACATGAAGAATGGATTGGAAAATCAAATACAAGAGGCTTACAGGACACCAAATGTACAAAATCACAACAGATTCACACCAAGGCACCATATAATGAAAATGCCTAACATACAGAATAAGGAGAAAATTTTAAAGGCAACAAGAGAAAGGAACCAGATTACATATAGGGGGAAACTGATTAGAATATGTGCAGATTGTTCAACCCAGACCCTGAAAGCTAGAAGATCCTGGAACAGCATATACCAAGCTCTGAAAGAAAATGGGTGCCAACCAAGAATCTTATATCCAGCAAAATTAAGCTGTAGATTTGATGACAAAATAAAAGCCTTCTATGATAAGCAAAAGTTAAAAGAATTTACAACTAGAAAGTCTGCACTACAGAACATCATCGTCAAAATATTCCATGAGGAAGAAATGAAAATCAGCAAAGGGAGGTGTTACACTAAAGGAAAAACCAATCAAAGGAGAAACCAAGTCAAGTTAAATAACAAAAATAAACAAAAATGACCAGGAAAACAAATTATGCTTCAATAATAACACTGAATGTTAATGTCCTAAACTCATCAATCAAAAGACATAGACTGGCAGATTGAAATTTCAAAAAAGACCCAACAATATGCTGCTTTCAAGGGACTCATCTCATAGGAAAAGACATCCACAGACTGAAGGTAAAAGGTTGGGAGAAAACATACCACTCACGTGGACTGTGGAAACAAGCAGGGGTTTCCATCCTTTATGGAATAGCATAAAAAGGCCAAATTTAAGAATTATTGGGATAGAGGAAGGCATAGAGTTACAAACCAAAAAAATACACAATCTATTCAATGAAATAAGAAAGTAGACTTCAAGCCAAAGTTAATCAAAAGGGATAAAAAAGGACACTTCATACTGCTCAAGGGAACATACACCAACAAGACGTAACAATTATAAATATATATGCCCTAAACAAGGGAGCATCTATGTTAGTCAAACAAACTCTTCTCAAGTTCAAGAGTCAAATAGACACAACAAAATAATTCTGGGTGACTTTAACACACCTCTTTCACCAATGGATAGATCTTCCAAAAAAAGCTAAACAAACTATAGAACTCAATATTATGATCAATAACTTAGACTTAACTGACATATATAGAATATTTTATCCTTCAACAAGCAAATAGACGTTCTTCTCAGCAGCACATGGATCCTTCTCTAAAATAGACCATACATTATGCCACAAAGCAACTCTTAGCAAATACAAAAAAAAGTAGAGTTACTACCCTGCATCATACTATCCAAATCATAATGAAGTAAAATCAGAAAACAATGATTCAATAAAAAAAAGAAGCTACTCCAACACCTAGAGACTAAATAATATGCTATTGGATGAACAATGGGTTGCAAAATACATCAAAGAAGAGATTTAAAAATTCTTAAAGGTGAATGAGAACACTGATACAACATATCAAAATCTCTGGAGTCCGTCCCCCGCGCGGCGCTGGAGCCAGTGTGCTGCGGCCTCGTCACGTGCCCCCAGCGGCCGAGGAATAGGTCTGATCAATTTCTGTCCGCGTCTGCCTAGGCTGTGCGCCTATCGATCATATTGGTGTCTGCACAAACCCAGGAGGAGGAAGGTGCACGCTGCAGTTCCGGTAGTGGTGAATTCTTTCCAAACATAAGAGGAATAAAGAAGTCACCTCCCCAGCTGTCATCATCTTCCAACAGATTGAGCAAGAATAGTTTGAGCAGTGCAGAAAAGACAGTCCATCAAATCCTAGATGATGGTCTGCCATGTGAATTTCTCAAGAAAAGGAATAGGGTGAATGAATGTGATCAGAAAAGCAGCAATACAAATGCTGGCCCATCTTGGAGCAAAGCCCAACAATCAAGGAAGTCTTCAGGAAAACGGCAGAGTAAATCCCAAGGATCCCATGTTTCCTCCCAGCTGAGAAGCAGCCTCCTGGGGGCCTCCGCCGGAGGCGAGCCCCAGGCCAGCACCCTGGGCTCTAGGTACAGAGAGGCCTCGGAGAGTACACTATTTCTTCACTTCCAGTCCATGAAAATTATGAAGGAAGACTTGGAGGAGGACAGTGCGAGTGACCTGTCAGATTCAGAAAGAATTCCCATTCCTCCTTCTCCGCTCTCCCCTCCAGATCTCAAGCTTCGAGCTGAAGAAATCGATCCCATTGACTTTGACCTTCCCCCAGGTCAGGGCCACACCAAGCCCGAGTACCACTATCCTGACTTCCTTCCGTCCCCTTTCAACTCCTGGGACCTGCGGGATATGGCCCTGCTTCTGAACGCAGAGTGCAGAACCACGGATGTGCCCCGGGCCGGGGGACTCCTCAGGAAGTACATCGACAGACTCGTCCAGCTCGAGTGGCTGCAGGACCAGACTGTGCAGTGTGAAAAGGCGAAGGCGGCCAAGGCAAGGCCTCCTGCTGCCCCTGGGACCTTGGGGGCACTGAAGAGCCCTGGGAGAAGTAAGCTAATTGCTACTGCCCTGTCCAGGCCACTACCGTACCTCGAAGGGGCTTCAAAGTCAGGCCCTTCACAAAAGAAAGGTTGGCACCATGGAGAAGTTCACCCTTCCTATTACACCTTTGAGACTTCCCCTAGGTCCCCGGATGTACCGAGTAGCACTAGGTTATGTTCCCAGAAGCAAACCCCTGAGACAAGGACGGAAGAAAAGAAAAAGAGATCAAATAAGAGTAGCAAGCTGCAGCGCTGGGATTTGCCTTACAGTGACAGCAGCCCCAAGATGGAAACCAGTGGTAACATCCGGATTCCCAGACAGACAGCCATGATTCTGGACTCCGCAGACCCCTGCAAGAGCTCCAGAACACCAGCACATGCACACCTGAAGAAAAAGGGAAATACAAATAACTGTGGCCATGCCACTGTGCCCAGTGAGAAGAAACTCAAAGCAAATGGAGTAAAACAAAAGACATGCAAATTAAAATAATGATGATCTGCAAAGACTATAGACCTCAATACTGGAGCTCTTCCAAAATTACACTTTATGACTGACGGACAGCATTTTATGACTGACAGCTGAGTGGTTGATTGGCTCTTTAGTCCACCCCACCCCCCAGTAGTGTTATTTTCAGTAGTCTGTGTCTTGCAGTGACACTTTCTTTGCATTGACAGTCTTAGGCATTGAGAACCCTTTAGGTAAAAATTAACCAAAGTATGTGCCATATAAAGGGATCACATGGCAGTACTTGGGAAGAGTCAAGGAAACTTCTGGGTGGGACTGATAGGTTGGTGCCCCATTTCTTCTTGCATGTAAGCGTGTAAAACAGGGCAGACTGTTTGAAATGATGTGAAGTCCTAGCATTTGGAACAAGGCACTCTCCTGCTTTTGCATAAGCTCTTCAAGCAGAATTTGTATTCATTTTATTCCCAGAGAAGCCTCATTCCTTCTGGGTCAGGGAGTACACAGGTTTCTATTTTGAGCAGTCATTTGTCACTAAATTGCTCGCTCACTAGAGACAACGGCATCTGGAACTTCAGTACTTCTCTCTGACATGGGATTTTTTTTTAAAGGAATCATTGAATTTAGAGGCCATGGTGAAGTCCCATTTCTGAGTTTTCTAAACAGATTAAAAGTAATTTGCAGATTTTCCAGTTGGAAAGCCAGGGGGTTGAAGCTTGATTTTCATTGTTTGCTGGGGCATGAACCTACTGTGTGGCGCCCAAGGGTTTCTGCTGTGGGAGGCTTCCCTGAAGGGAGTCCCCAGGAACAGCCCCTCTTAGAAGCTGGGAAGGAAGGGCCTGCAATAGCTGAAAACTCATGGGACGTGCTGCGTAGCAGTTACTAAATTACTGACTTGGGACCTAGATTCTGTTGTCCTTAGTCAAAAATAATGATCTGCTTCAGTTTGTAAGAGCAAGGTTTTACAATCTAGCCTGGGCGTGGGGGTGGGGAGGCCACAGGAAGTGCTGGAGGGAGGAGTGTAGATGAAGTCGCTGGATGTGTTTTCACCATCCAGATCTAGACTTGGTTTCCTGGCCCTTCTACAAGTATCTTCCTTCTCTGGAGTTAAGTGACATCTTGTTCCTATGGTTGTGCTGGGAACTTTCTGTTGATGTTTGTATCTTCAAGACCTTTGGTTGACAGATTCTTGATAGTGTGTTTTAATGACTGGACTGTGGTTGATTTTATCCCTTCAAACAATTACTGTGTTTGGTTTTTTGTTGTTGTTGTTGTTGTTGTTGTTGTTGTTTTGTTTTTACATCTGTGTTTCTGTCTTTTCACCTTTGGGGCAAATGAAAAACTTGGCATGTCATATTTGAACACATAGTGGTTTACGAACTCTTATTGCAAATAGCACAAAGACAAGACACAATGTGCAGAGGTTAAATAATAAGATATCTTTTTAAAACGTGACTTTAATCATATGAAACAACAGAGGAAAATTTTATAATAGCCTTTTTTTCCTGACTTTTCGTGCAAGTCTTTGCAGATTCTTCACCTCGTGCGCCACCCCACTGGAAAAAGCATGCTGTATGCTACAGTCTTATGCCTGTTTATGCAACCCAACGATGTACGCGTAGTAGACATTGCTCCCATAGTCCTCAAATATGCGCTTAACCTTTCTCCTCAGTAGATGCATTGCATTGGAAAAGCAGCCCTTATTCTCCTTTCTGTGGTTCCTGAGTGGTGTCCCTTGTGCCCTGGCCTGCCCTGCTCCCCGTGAGCCCAGATCAGTCCACTACGTGTGGTTGGCACCCCTTGTCATTCTTTCTTTGCAAGATTTTTATTCAGCTCTTTATATAAAGTTTCAGGACCAATTAATATATGTAGTATAATATCACACACATGTGTATTTCTTATACGCACTGAGCGTTCGTGCTAAGCCCCAGCCTTTCCTGAGGTGTGCTCTCCTGGGTATTCTCAGAGACCTAGAGTGGGTGAGGTGAAGCTCTTTCCTTTCCTGCCTCCCCTGTGTCTGAGCTGAGGATCATGTTGATTGAGGATGAAGCAATGCCTCCTGCATTCTTTCCCAGCTCTTTTAACTGGGAGATAGTCAGTTGCTTCCTCTGGAGAATAGTCATATATTCAGACAGTTTTGAAAGCCAAAAAACTGTCTTTCCTTGTTTACTTTTTTTGTTTTACTTTTTTTGTTTTCCTTGTTTACTTTTTTGGTTATTTTAACCAGTGTTATTGGATCAGATCGGAGCTCCTAATGAAGAGTATTAAGATTTTTTCTTAAAGTCAGGTCTATTACAGTACTCACATAAGCACAATTTTAGTTTGATGATCTCTGATACACATATCCAACCCATCTCGATGCACTGACTGCTGCAGAAAAGAATCTTGGCACTTCCATGCCGATGGTGTTGGAAAGCTCAACTGTGAACTCACTCGGTTCATCAAATCCTGAATCTGGTGACAGAAGTCCTTGCGTTTTCAAGAAGTGCCTCTCATTTCCGAGGAGTTGTTTACATACACCTTGCGTTTAGACCAACTAAAATGATCTGAGGTCAAAACACTCCGAATGAGTGTGTGAAAAAATATTTCCAGCTTCCACTCAGTGGAAAAAGTTGTAGAAAAGCACAAAAATGGGCCACAAAAACCCATCAGATTGTTTAGAGTTGGACTATTTTCCAAATCTTTGAATGCCTAAAGGGGCTGAAGGTTTGTCAACAACTTGAAGCGAGTAGAATTGGTGGCCTGACAAATGTCGGGGAGATGCTGTCATTGGTCTGAAGATAGCTGCTAGCTACAAGGAGGAGGTGCGTGGTGGTTCTTCAGCCATCTAGGCCACATCCCAGAGAGACCAGAATCGCTGCGTTACATGTATAAATGCCGTCTGTTTCCACTCTCCTTTTTTGCTCATTTACTCAAGTAGTTACATAAAAGTATGAAGCTCTTGGTGGTCCAGCATTTGAAGGTAACAGAGGCAGTATTTATCACTTATTTATGTACATGTTCAGGACACTATTTTAAATGGCCTGGAAATATTCAGCATGTTTCATTGGTATCATAATGATTGTATGTTTGGTTTTTGTACAGAACCAAATTCATGTAAGTTTTTGTGAACTCATATTTTTTTTTCCTTCCTTGAGATCAATTAAACAGCAGAAAAATATTAAAAAAAAAAAAAAAAAAAAAAAAATCTCTGGGACACTATGAAAGCAGTACTAATAGGAAAATTCATTGCATGGAGTTCATTCCTTACAAGAAGAAAAAGTCAATAAATAAATGACCTAACATTACATCTCAAAGCCCTAGCAAAAAAAAGACCAAATCAACAGGAAATAACTAAAATCAGAGCTGAAATCAATTAAATTGAAACAAAACAATTAAAAATTGACAAAACCAAAAGTTGGTTCTTTGGAAAAATAAATAAAATTGATAAACCCTTAGCCATGCTAATGAAGAAAAGGAGAGAGAAAACTCAAATTACTAATATCTGTGATGAAAAGGGAAATATCATGACAGACACTACAGAAATACAGAAGATAATTAGAAATTATTTTGAAAATTTTTACTCCAATAAAATAGAAAATATCAAAGTCATCAATAAATTTCTAGAGTCATATGATTTGACAAAATTGAATCAGGATGATATCCACAAGATAAACAGATCAATTTCAAGCAATGAAATAAAAGATGCCATCAAAGCCTACCAATCAAGAAAAGCCCAGGACCCAATGGATACACAGCTGAGTTCTACAAGACCTTCAAAGAACTAATACCAATACTCCTCAAATTATTTCATGAAATAGAAAAAGAGGGAGCACTTCCAAACTCATTCTATGAGGCCAATATCACCCTGATTCCAAAACAGACAAAGATACATCAAAGAAAGAAAACTTCAGATCAATATCTCTAGTTAACACAGATGCAAAAATTCTCAATAAAATTCTAGCAAATCAAATACAAAAACATATCAAAATGAAAGTGCACCACAATCAAGTGGGGTTCATCCTAGGGATGCAAGGTTGGCTCAACATATGGAAATCAATAAATATAATTCATCACATCAATAGACTTAAAGAATCATATGATCATCTTAATAGATGCAGAAAAGGCATTCAACAAAATACAGCACCCCTTCATGTTCAAAACACTAGCAAAACTAGGGATAACAGGAACTTATCTCAACATCATAAAAGCTATCTTTGCTAAGCCCCAGGCCAACATCATTCTAAACAGAGAAAAACTGAAGGCATTCTCTCTAAAAACTGGAACAAGACAGAGATGCCCTCTTTCACCACTTCTTTTTAACATAGTTCTTGAAACTCTAGCCAGAACAATTAGACACACAAAAGAAATTAAAGGGATATGGATAGGAAAAGAAGAATTCAAACTATCACTATTCGACAATGATATGATTCTATACCTAGAAGATCAAAAAAATTCCACCAGAAAATTTCTAGAACTAGTAAATGAATTCAGCAAATTAGCAGGATACAAAATCAATACTCATAAATCAAAGGCATTTCTGTATATCAGTGACAAATCCTCTGAAAGGGAAATGAAGAAAACTACCCCATTTACAATAGAATCAAAAAATACTTGGGAATCAACTTAACAAAAGAGGTGAAAAGACCTCTATGATAAAAACCACAGAATGCTAAAGAAAGAAATTAAAGATGACCTTAGAAGATGGAAAGGTCTCCCTTGTTCTTGGATAGACAGAATTAATATTGTCAAAATGACCATACTACCAAGAGCATTACACAGATTTAATGCAATTCCAATTAAAATCCCAATGACATTCCTCATAGAAATAGAAAAAGCAGTCATGAAATTCATCTGGAAAATAAGAGTCCCAGAATGGCTAAAGTAATCCTTATCAAGAAGAGTGAAGCAGGTGGCATCACTATACCAGACCTTAAACTATACTACCGAACAACAACAAAAACAGCATGGTATTGGTACCAAAATAGACTGGTAGACCAATGGTACAGAATAGAGGACACAGGGACTAATCCACATAAATACAGTTATCTCATATTAGACAAAGGCGCCAAAAACATATATTGGAGAAAAGATAGCCTCTTCAACAAATGGTGCTGGGAAAACTGGAAATCCATATGCAGCAATATGAAATTAATCTCCTATGTCTCACCATGGACAAAACTCAACTCAAAGTGGATTAGGGACCTAGGAATTAAACCAGAGACACTGTGCCAAATAGAAGAAAAAGTAGGCCCAAATCTTCATCATGTCAGATTAGGCCCCAAATTCCTTAATAAGACTCCTATAGAACAAGAAATAAAATTAAGAATCAATAAATGGGATGGATTCAAACTAAAAAGCTTCTTCTCAGCAAAAGAAACAATCAGTGAGGTGAATTAGAGAGACTACAGACTGAGAACAAATTTTTTACCACACGTACATCAAATAGAGCACTAACCTCTAGAATATATAAAGAACTCAAAAATCTTAACCCCCCAAAACAAATAACTCAACCAATAGATGGGCCTAGGAACCTAACAGACACTTCTCAAAAGAGGATATACAATCAATCAACAAATACATGAAAAAATGTTGAACATCTCCGTAATTAGAGAAATGCAAATCAAAACTACTCTAAGATTTCATCTCGCTCCAGTCAGAATAGCAGCTATGAAGACAAACAATAATAAGTGTTGGTGAGGATGTGTGTGTGGGGGGCGGGGGGGAGGTACACTCATACATAGCTGGTGGGACTGCAAATTAATGCAGCCCATATGGAAAGCAGTATGAAGATTCCTTGGAAAATTGGGAATGGAACCACCGTTTGACCCAGCTATCCCACTCCATAGTTTATACCCAAAGGACTTAAAAAGAGCATACTACAGGGACACAGCCACATCAATGTTTATTGCAGCACAATTCACGATAGCTAAACTGTAGAACCAACCTAGATGCCCTTCAGCAGATAAATGGACAAAGAAACTGTGGTGTATATACACAATGAAGTACAACTCCGCATTAAAAGAGAATAAATCATGGCATTTGCAGGTAAATGGATGGAGTTGGAGATTATGCTAAGTGAAGTTAGCTAATCCCAAGAAGCCAAATGCCAAATGTTTTCTCTGATGTGTGGCTGCTGATCCATAACGGGGATGCAGGGGAGCATGGGAAGAATGAAGGAACTCTAGACGGGGCAAAGGGGAGGGAGGGGAAGGGAGGGGGCACGGGGGTAGGAAAGATGGTGGAATGAGATGGGTGGGCATCATGACCCTAAGTACATGTATGAAGACACAAATGGCGTGACTCTACTTTTTCTACACCCAGAGATATGAAAAATTGTGCTGTGTATGTGTAATGAGAATCGTAATGCATCCTGCTATCACATATAACAAATTAGGATAAATAATTTAAAAAAAAAAAAGAACAAAGGTGAGCTGACAGACTGGACTAGTGACTGAGCCACGCAAGCCATAGAGTATTATCTGGCCACCTGCTTCACTCTCATGGCTAGATTTTGAGAAGCTGGTCCCGGTTCCCTGTGGGCGTCAGAAACACCATCCTGCAGGTGTCTTCTCAGACCCTCTGCTGCTGGACTCAAAGCCTGAACTAACTCTGTGACACCAGTACCCTGCTCTTGCCCTCCTTGCAGACCAGTGAGCCACATTCAAGCAGGTCAGGTCTTTTCTTGTGACCCAAAGCAAGGTCCAGGGCCTGGCACACAGTAGGTGCTCAGCAGATGGTTACTGTGTAACACACAAGCCCGTTTAGGAATTAAGAAACACAGACCTCTTGATTCATATCTCTTAGAAATTTTATTGATTTGATCTAGAACTTAAGGTTATAGCTCATATTATGTTTATATCTTAAATTACATTTATATCCATGTGATTTTCAAATCAAAATTTCTATGATTGATTTTCAGACTTCATGTGGATTTTATTTTCTGGCTTTCATGATTTTAACTAAAAACCCCAGAACTTTCCTTGAACTTGTATTGCCAACATAATGGAGTTTTTTCCTGGCATAGGAAGGTTGGCAGAGGCCTGGCTTTAGGGGATCTCCTCGGGTGGGCAGTTGCAGGCTCAAAATTGAAGCACTAAGCCCCAATTCCAATCTCCCTTGAGCCCTGAAAACCCTGTCTCCTGCTCAGCCCGGTGGCACCCCCAATACTGTCACACACACACACACACACACACACACCCTGCCCCGGCTCACACTCATCCTCATCTTTGTGGGGCGCCTCTCCAGAGGAACAGAGGAGACTCTCTGGGCTCTCCAGGACTAGAGTAGGCTGCCAGGCAGTGTGAGGCCCAGAGAGGGACCAGGTGGGAAAAACGCCCGTGTCCCAGTTTGAGGAAACTCCTGTAGTTTCAAGAGGTATTTCAGGAAATTCCTCCTCATCAGGAGACGTCTCCTCACCGCCCCCTGGTGGCTGTTCCAAGCACTGCTCCCCTGCCTGTTCTTCATCTGTGACATTCTCCCCTTCCTCCCGCCTCCAGCCAGGGAGCCCACTCAAACCACTGGGAACAACAGGATTCATGGGAGGAGTGGGGAGGAGGAGGAAACAGCATCCCAAGGCTGGGAGAAGGCAGAGTTTGCTGTCTTTAGCAATAAAGATGTGGTCAGGGAGGTGATGTGAATCAGGTCAGAAAAAAATAATTAAGATCATCATCTCACTGCCCTGAGAAATCTGGGAAGAAAGAAACTTGGGATTTCCCACTTTTTAAAGTCAAGATACTTTAACACATATTGGCTTCTCGAAATCTCAAAGAACAATTGGAAAAGGGCAGGATGCAAGCCAGAAAGAGCGCTCCCCTCATTCCGGCGATCTTCTCAAGCCCACAGAAGCAGTAGGCTAGGAACCAGCCGCTGGAAAAGCTGGCCTGCCCCGGCCACACAAACCAAAAGGCCCCAGGGAAGGCCTCTGTTCTCTGTTGGTTTCCAGAGGCTGAAGCTCCGAGGGGTCCATTGATCAGCTGCAAGAAAGTCTGTGAATGAGGTGTCATTCTCGTTGGATCCGTGGAGAGTAGATCCTCCTGAGTCTGTTGCTCCCTACAGTCGCTGGAAAGGAGGGCGGGGGTGGGCAGAGAGAGGAGTTGTCATCTTCGTGTCCAGGTTGAGGGTGTCACTTCTGCTTTGGTGGGCATTTCTGCTGGCAGGGAGGATGCTGCCCAGGAGGGCACTTCTGCTGGCTCAGGCACCTTGGGAGGACAAGGTTGTGGGACCTGGGGAGGACAGGGCTCAGGGACCAGTGGAGGAGGCTGGCAGGGGACTTTGCACTGTTGCTGCTGCTGAGAAGACATCCTTCCTGAGTGGACAAAAGACTGCAAGAAACAGGAAACACGCATTTTTAGCTGCGACAGCTGCATATGCCAACCATTCCCAGGAATTACCTCTGCTTCTACCTACCCTGGCCTTCATTCCCGGCCTTCCCGTCTTGCTTACTGCCACGATGCCCAGACCCAGAGCGTAATCACGGTTGACAACAAAATGTTCACAAGTGGTCTGCCTATAGACAAACCTCACCCAGAGAACTGGGGCCCTCCTGGGCACTGTCTTTTTAAGAACATGCTCACAATAGATCAGGGGAAGGAAAATAGGAATGGCCTGAAAATAAAATACTAGATCACGAAAGACATGGGGATGCTCATCTTGGGAAGAAAATTAGGGGAGGCAGTAATGCAGGTGTGTTCTCTGCGAGGGCTGCCCCTCATGGGGAGCAAGACCAGCCCTTGGTCGGCAGCATGGGAGGGGGCAGTCAGGAAGGAGGTCTGTCCATCCTGGGCTGGCCCAACATGCGGTCCCTGTGCAGGAATTATTTTTCTAGACCCAAAAAAATTCAATGACGTGCTAATTGGCCTTAAAGTCCATTGACACAGAGATTCCAGCTCAGCAGAACTGACACTGTGTTCTACAAGTTTTTCCACTCTTTGGAAATTTCTTTGGAAGTTTTTGCAGGCCCACAATCCACAGCAGACATTTCTCTCTCCCTGCTGAATGTCTCTGCTCTGTGTCTCCCCTCTGTACTCTCTGGTCTCAGTAGTAAGTGCCCATAGTACTGGCCAAGTACTCAGAAGTAAGGACCAAAGGCGATAGATCCCGGCCTCTCTGTCCAGATGCCAAGAACACATCGCATCCCTTCATAACCAATGTCTGATGCCATCTCATGATGCGGACAGGGGCAAGAAGCTCTATGGAAAACCACCATCCAGGGATGAAATGGGGTCTACGAAAGAGACATTACGGGTCCAATCTAACCCCTGTGATGTGGGACACAGCCTTACTAAATGGGACTTCTCTCACATTAAAAACAAGACCTCCCTCACATTCCATCCATCAGGTGATTTGCTCACCTACTGCACGCTCACCACCTCTCTTTCTTTCTGTAACTATTCTCCTGTGGATTCACTGGGTCTTCCCATCCCAGCCTGTCTGTCAATCTGTCTCTCCCTCCTACTCCACATCCATAAATCCTCTGTTTCCGTAAATCCTCTCCACCTATGAAATCGCTTCATTGTCAAAAAAAAAAAAAAAAAACCAACAATGTCAGTCCATAGGCCGTGGTTAGGTCAATTCACTCACCTGCTTCTCCTCCTGCTCCAGGACCAGGGATCCAAGTGACACAGATAGGGCCACATTGGTCCCTCTTATTTTAGGTATAGCTGGGGAAGAGGAAATAGAGGGGGATGTCCCAACAGATTCCTAGTTCTTCTAGATCTCACTGTCTTCCTGAAAACAGCTGCAAAATCCCCACACAGACACTAAAAATTCCAGTTTGGTGGCTATCTGGCAATTAACCACATTTTCAAGCACCCGGAAGTACTTCCTCGGGGTGTGAGAGAATTAGATTCTCACAACTTTCCTCAGTTGTCCCTGGAATCATCAGTCATCAGGAAGGATGGGTGTGGGGACATAAGTCAAAGAGTCCTAGAGTTCTGATCCCTGGGGGCTTAGGACTGGGTTCCCCCATATCTCTCTCTCTCTCTCTCTCTCTCTCTCTCTCTCCCCCTTCGTCCCCTTCCCCTTCCTTGGTGCATCATTCTCAGAAGCTTCCCCGGCCTTCCCAGCATTCTGTGGATAGTAATACCTTCTCCTTCCTCTTATTTCCAGGGTCTTCCAGGCCTCAAATTTTAAGTCTCATAGAGAAAGGAACAATTGTCATTTTTTGCTAGTTTTTAGTCCAGCCAGGAGGAAGTCAGTGGTCAGCCCACAAATATTTATGAACTCTCTTCTATGTGCTGATTACTGTTCCAAACACTGGAACACACAGCATCTAACTTTAAGGCATTTGTATTTCAATGCGGAGGGCAGAACATAAACATGACATACATAAAGAATAAGCCATGCCATGTAAGGCACCTTCTGTTGTTTCTGATTGCAGGATATTACTTCCCAGACCAGCAAACACTTGACAAAACCAGACGCTGAGCTGAAAAGTCAAGTTGGCAGCTTCCCCTTAGTGACAAGCCTCATATTTCCCCTGGAAGGTCCTTCTGCAGGCAGAGATCTCCGAGGAGTTGAAGAGATGTGAAGGAAGAAGGGGGTGTCCTGGGGGCCTGAGCCTTCTGGCACCAAGACCCATTTTTCACTCTCATACCATCTTCTCAGAATCAATAAGGTCACAGACAACCCCAAACTTCTGCACCTCTGACACCGAGCTTGATGCAGGTGTTCATCTGGGTCATTTTGGAAACGGTTCATGGCCAAGAGATGGGCCAAGAGTGAGCACAGGGGATGTGAGGGCAGCCCAGCCCCTGGCCAGAACCCACAGGCCAGTAGGAGGATCGCAGAGAGAAGTCAACACACAGTAAGATGAGACAAGGACAAACCATAAAATTATTCTAACCGAAGAACCAACCCCAGCGTGGGGCAGGGGCCACTTCTGGAGCAGATTTGCCCTGAGGAGGGTGCGAAAGGATGAACGGCCTTGGACATGGCACTGCTGCCTACCTAGGCCTCCCTCAGGGCAGCAATGCCCTGCAGAGCTGGCCCAGGTTTCAGAGCCGGCCCAGGTTTCAGAGCCCAGCCTCCGTCCTTCCTCGGAGCCCACGTGTCTCTCGCCTCCTCTGCAGCCACCCCTCAGGTGAATTCCCCCTTTCATCCTTCTTCCTTCAAAGCCTCCCTGGACGGATCCAAGGAGCTGGACCAACCCCTCTTCTCACAGCTTCGTGGTCACGCAGCAAAGGAAGCCAGCACTTTCCACTGACCTTGCTGAGCCTTGTAACTGCCTTCTGGCTCCCAGCTGCAGGCTCAGAGCCACACCCTTCCTGGGAGGATCTTGCAGGAGTGCAGGAGGAGGAGAGGGGAGACTGTCCTGGCCTGCTCTGAGAAGAGCATCGAGTCAAAAGTGATCCGAAAATCTGGGGCCAAAATCTCTACAGACTCCCGAGCTTCATGAATAGTTCTTAATCACTGAAAATCATAAAGAAAATCAACTCTGAAAGGTCAAAATTGGGTGACTCATACCAAGTATCAGAAGAAGACAGAGAAGAGACGGCACCTTGTTTTTGTACTTCTCTGTGTTGTCAGGTCATAAAACCAAAGACCAGAGCTGTCCCTGGAATTAAGAACCCCAAATGCTTCTGCAGTGTCAATAAGGAAAAGGAAAAAGTCAGGGCAGGCCCAGAGTCACTTCCAGAAGTTATACATTTCAGTCTTGCTGTTCCACTAGGCTTGACCCTGGAATTCGTGGTGTGTGTGTGTGTGTGTGTGTGTGTGTGTGTGCATTTAGCAGGGGGAGGCTTAGGTCACGGTAGCCAGCTATTTGGTCAAACATTACTCTAGATGTTTCTGTGAAGTTGTTTTAGATGGGATTAACATTTATATCAGTAGAGTTTGAGTAAAGCAGATTGCTCTCCCTAATGCAGGTGGTCCCTGTCCAGTCAGCTGAAGACCTGCATAGAAAAGACTGACCTCCCCCAGGGGAATTCTGTCAGCAGACCAGCTCTGGATTTGAACTGCTACTCTTCCCTGGGCCTCTAGCTTATCAGTGTACCCTCAAGATTTTGGACTTGACAGCCTCCACAATCATGTGAGGCTGATTCATTGATCATTCATTCCTTACAATGGATCAATAAGTAAGTATAGGTATATAATACATATGCCAATCTATATGCACATACTTCATATTGTCCCTATTTCTCTGGAGGACCCCAACTAATACACCTACTGGAAATAAAAGGTGGAGAAGCAGGTGTTTGTCGAGTGATTACAAAGGAGACTTGGTCACCACACAGAGGCAGCAGCGCGGGACGTGGAGAGATGAGTAAGTTGAGGATATGGCCCAACTTCCAGGAGCCCATCACTTGATGACCTTTCGTCTGGGGTTTCAACACTCAAGCAAACTGCTTTTCTGTAGCCTCAGAGGATAGATGGAGGCTGACACATGTGAAACCTTTGTCTCTCCCAACGTGTCCTTCCCGAGGAGAAGGAAACGCCATTAGTCACCAGGCAGTACCAAACACGAGTTTTCTGCACAGAGGAGTTTGACAGGTGTTTCCAGATCTAGAGAGCTACACCTAGAGCCAGGAAGCTGGGAGAAGGGGGGTCCCTGTGGTCCCCCAGCCCAGGCTGAATTCATAACAAAAGGGCCAGGGACAAACTATCCCAATCCACTTGGAACCATCTTCTCAGGACAGTTGTGCTGGGAGAGGAGGTGAGTGACATGGCTCAGCCCTGTACCTGCCCACGGCCTTTGGAACTGCAGACAGAGTTGCAGGTGGTGGGACTGAACTGTTTACCAAGGGTTTAAGGGAATGGAACTGTTAATTTTGGTAAAAAAAAAATGGATGAAATTAATGGATAGATACTCATGCATCTTATGAATGGAACTAACAGAGATTTTTCCCTGAGAAACTTAAAGATCATTTACTCTCATTAAAAGTGTTTCAGGTGAGAAAAATGCACACTAGAAATGCAAAGCAATTTATCCAAAGTCCCAGGGAGAGTACATGGCAGTTTGGGATATAACCAGTGGCTAAATGTCCCCATTTTCAATCCAGGGCTCCTTCTTTTTTGCTTAGCTTAGATAGCAGCACATGAAAAACAATAAAATGGACTTAAGGATAACCAATAAGTTTAAAAATTAATAATAATGTTAAAAAAAAACCGAGATCATGGACTAACACTCCTTCATTCCAGGGTTAGGAGGTCAGTTATGAGGCTTCCTTACAGCCTGGTTGAGGGGAGGGGAGGCAGAGTGAGAGCAGCCTCATCAATTGTAAGCTTCCTGGAAAATGAGCAGAGGAGGATGTGGGGATGCAACAACAGGGGAAAGGGGACAGAGACTGGACAAGAGGAGGAGGTGGGCACTGGATTGATGAGGGCAGACCCAGAGACTCCTCAGTCAGGACAACCAGGAGCCCCCTGGGGACCTGATAACACCCCACCCTCCTCAACAGAAAGAAGCTTAATGGGTCTCCATCAAGGGGTGCAAATCAGAGTTGGGGAACCTTCCTCTGTCCTCGATCCCATGGAAGACATTTGTGATCACATCTAATGTAGGTTGCTCTGATCTTTCTGCTGGAAATGTCCACACAAACACATGTATTATTTCTGTTTCTAAAGTGGGCAGACTTCCAGGTATGGACAGGACGCTCTTCCCTGGCCCCCGCCCCCAGCCACACCACCTTCTCCACCCCTGGGTGGCCCATGGCTCTTCAGTCCCCACACACACCATGGTACAATTTCTGATTCGTTTCTCGGTGTCTTCTTCCTTTGGACGGGCAATGAGCCCCCACTACCACCTGCCTCCCTGGGAAATTCATCCCTTTAATTCTGACAATGTTGGGACTGGTCACTGTTAAGCCCACTTACAGGAGAAGTCGGCCTCTCTTCACACAGCACAACTTGGGGCCAGAAGTCTCTCTGACGTAAACCCTCTGCCTCCTGCTCCACCCTGGCACCCTGAAGCTGAGCTCCTAGTCCCCCTCCCCTGAACTAAGCACCATGCAAGTGGCAGGGCCCCGTGGGCCACACCTGGAGTGTTCCGCTGAGGCAGAGGGTCCTAAGGGATTTCCTCCCGTGGCAGCTGCTGCCATTGCTGGGTGCTGCAGAGGTCACATCTGTACCAGAAAGTTTAGTGGGAAAGTCGGCCCTGAGGGACAGGATCGAGCTGAGGGGGGTTAATTGAGAAGCTACCAAAACAGAGCAAACAAAACTGTTGAAAACTTTTATATGCTATTTCCTACAGATTCTCTTCAACCAAGAAAGGATGTCCTGCCGGCAACAGCAACAATGCAAAATCCCCTGCCAGCCCCTCCCAGGGTGCCTGAGCCATGTCGCCCCAAGATGCCTGAGCCCTGTCCTCCCAAGGTTCCTGAGCCCTGTCCGCCAACCCCCCCCCAAGCCAGAAGAAGTGCCCCTCTATGCAACATCCCCCATGCCAGCAAGAATGCCCACCAAAGCAGAAGTGACACCTTTGAAGCCACCCTCATCCCGACCTGGACACGAGGCAGCTGGATTCTCTCCCCCTCACTGCGACTCTACTTCCACCCAAATCGTGAAACGATATACAGCCCAGAAAAGGTTACTTCTCCTCCCACTCCAGGTGAATTCTGAAGCCTCCACAGTTCATCAACCAGATTGTCCCCTCTACCCCACAGACAGCAGATTGGACAGCTGTGGCACGTTCTTGGGGCGCTCCTTCCAGCCAGGACAGGCCTGTGCTTCTCTCCTTGCCACCTCCTGCAGACCCACCCTTCCATGGCTGCACCCTTTACCCACAATGCTGCGGGTCCTTCCCTAGGGCATCCACCCCAGGAGACTGAAAGGAACCCACGTGGGGAGAACAAACAAGGAGATCTTCAGATTTCCTACAGAAAGACAGGACTCGCCTAAAGGAGTTCACAGTTCATCTGAGAAGTCACTCTCCCCTCCTACAGGGCACAGAGAAGGCATCCAAGCCCCTGCCTCTCTGCCCCTTAACTTCACCCCCTCCCACCTTAGCGCTGGTTACACCAACGCTCTTCCTGCAACGCCCTCCCCCAGTCCTCAGAAACAGGCTCCGGTTTCTTTGATCCTTTAAAGACGTTAACGTAGAGGAATCTTGATTTTGTACAGTTAATGCCCAGGCTGTTATAGGGGCACAGGGTGGGGGGCAACTAGGGAACAGCAAGTTACAGGAAAGGGACCCAGGGAACTGAGGAGGAGCCCCTTTCCCTCGCCAACCCCTTTCCCTGGTCACCGGGCTGTGAGCTGCTTCCCTCCGCCACCCTCTCCCTCCACGATGTTCAGCCTCACCTTGAGCCCTGAGGAATGGAGCCACCTTCTATGGACTAAGACCTCTGAATCTGTGACCCTCCAATAAACTTTTCCTTCTTTAAAAATATTCTGGTCAGATCCTTTGGTACAAAAGCAAAAAAGCTAAAAGACCTCTGAATGGTATTTAAGTACTTAGGCCATGCTTGAGCTTCAGTACTAAATGAAACAGGGGATTCCAACAGCACGTGGGCTCCGTGGTACACACACCTTCCTTCCCCCATACTCCCTCCCTGGGCGCCCCACAGCCTTCGAGACGCCAGCTCTTCCAAGCTCCAATATTAAATAAGACCACCGCAGACCACTGGTTTCCACAGTGGTGGGTGATCCTTCCCAGATCTCTCCCAGGAAAAGCAGGGATCAGACAAACGTACTCTCGGGATCTCCCTTGAAGCCGAGGGTCCCATCCTTCCCCTTCTCTGCTCTCTTTCCCGGTCGTGGTAAGAACACGTAAGGTGAGATCCAGCCTGTTGACAAAATTTAAGTATGCACTGCATTATCGATGACTCTTGGCACAATGATCTCTAGAGCTTATTCATTTTACCTAACTGAAAAATTTCCCGTTCCCTGAAACCCCTGGTAACCACCATTCCAGTCTTTGGTTTTATGAATTTGATTATTTTAGGCTGCTCATACAAGTGGAATCATCATCATCTTTCTGTGTCTGATTTCTTTCACTTTGAAAAAGATCCTCAAGGTCCCTCCACGTCATTGAATGTGACAGAATTTCCCCCTCTTTTAAGGCTGAATGGTATTCCATTCCCTGTTAAACCCCACATTTCCTCATCCCTCCACCTGCAGGTGGACATTCAGGCTGTTTCCACCTATTAGCTACTGTCTGAACTCCTGCTGCCTCCTGGTGGCAAAAGCAGATCATTACAAAAACCAAGCTCGTTTTGTTAGAAACAGGGAGATCTCAAGCAAAGCTGTTGAAGAAACTGACCAGAACTCTCCCCATCACCTGAAAATCCCTCCAGAATCTCCTCACTTTGCAATTTTACATTTAAGGCAGGAAACAGGCCCGCTTTTTCATCCTCCCTGCATGCACAAAGATTTCTCCCTTTGCACTCTGAACCTGCTGAAAGTACTTCCAACATGTTCAGGGATTTCCTCTTCATCTCTGCTCTCTCCATTAAAGCATTTCCCCAGATAATATCCCAGCTTATCCCCCTTGCTGGAAGATAGGAAAGTAATAGAGCCACAAGAAGATAAAGCAAGCAGGCGCATCCTGGGAAGCCTTAGGGAGCACCTTGAAGTAGAGTGTGAATCTCAGCTTCACTCAACAGAAGGACCCCCATCTCCCCAGTAAATGCCTTCCTCTCAGGTCCCTGGCCCAACTGCCTCCCTTCCAAGTCCACAATCCTAAGTCTTCCCTTGCTCCTGAATAAGTTCTCACCAAGCAGAAAATGTGTGTGTGTGTGTGTGTGTGCGTGCGTGTGTGCACGCGCGTACACATATATGTTGAGAGACAGACTGAAGATTCAGGGCAAAAGGACACTAGGCCCAGAGAAGGGGAGATTGATTCTCAGGCCTGAAGCTTAACACATGAGACCATCTCTGCTTGGAACCCCAAATCTGATGGGGGCTATATTTTGGACAAATTCAGCATGATCTAAGATTCCTAGCCTACAAGACTTGATAGTGTCCATCCTGGGCTTTGTGGGCCTCATAGAGATATACTGATGATGAGAGCTGACCCTAGGGACAGATCTCCACCTACATGAGCTCAGATCTCCATCCTCTGATAGACAGTTATTTGATTCTCAACTCCTCTGCTAACTTCTGTCTTGCATATCCATTCATGTACTCCCCAAACATTCATTGAGCATCTCTTATCTATCAGGCCCTGGACCAGCACTGAAGATGCAAAGAACAAGAAGTCCCTTCCTTGGAGTAGGGCACTATGTGAGGCAAGAGACAAATGGACACAGCCACTGCTTCCCAGCTGGATACGCAGGGGAGAATCTGGCTTTTAGGAGTGGGGTGGGGATGTTCAGAGATGGTATCTCTTAACTACAAAGGGGTAGGGGATTGTACCTACTGTATTCCAGGGAGTTCTGCATAGAAGGCGGGGTTTCCAAGTTGTGCCTAGAAGATGAGAAAATAGATATGATCAAACAAAAGATGGGAGGACATTCCAGTTAGAAAGAAGAAGAATTGCAAAGCTATCAAGATAGTATTATTTCACCTCCTCATTGACAATAAGTACTCACTGTTGAGTGAGTAACATGCTGGATCATGCACTGGAATCTGGGGGTACAGAGATAAAAATAAGTGGCTACTGATCTCTGGGCCAACCCATCAGGTGGGGTAAATAGATTGGGAAGTAAATAACTACAAAGCATGGGACAAATATCTCAAAATGCACTTGGCTAAGGAACTAACAGCCTGGGGAAGTCAGATAAGTCATGTTCAGGTAAATTCCCTATGAGTTCAAGGTTGAGGAAGGAGGAGGAAGAATGTGAGTGGCAAAGAAAAACTATAGGATTCCTTAAAAAAATTTTTTTTAATTTATTTTGGGAACTACAAGTTATTCAACACCAGAATCAATGGCAAAAGTAGAAGACCAAGCTGAAAGCAGGAGCCAGATTAGTGAGGGTTTTGTAGACCTACTTTGACCTCATCTTCAATTTGAGAGTAAAATTATATTTTTGTAAACTAGGAACAAAACCACCATAGGATCCAGCTATGCCACTCCACAGTATTTATCCAAAAGAACTAAAGTCAGAAACTCCACATCATTTACAACCACAAGAATGGGGTACTAAATCATACTCCATATATGCATAACATGCCAGAATACACTATGCTATCATGCATATCTGAAAAGAACAAGTAGAATTTTAAATTTTTTTAAAAAAAGAACTGAAGTCAGCATTCCACAGGGATTTATACATACGCCTATAGCAGCACAACTCACAGTAGCTAAGTTATAGAAACAGCACAAATGTCCATCAACAAATGGACAATGAAAATGTGGTATGTGTGCACAACTGAGTTTTATTCATCCATAAAGGAGAATGAAATTATATCATCAATGAAGATGGATGGGAACAAAGTATCATATCATTAAAACAGACTCAGAAAACATCCTGCCCTTGGTTTGGGGGGATTGGCTTATTTCGCTTAGTGTGATATTCTCCAGCTCCATCCATTTACTGGCAAATGCCATAATTTCATTCTTCTTTTTTTTTAAAAAAAAAAAAAAAAAGAAAAACCATACTCAGAAAGTCAAGGGTTGTATGTTCTCTATCATATGTGGAAGCCAAAGAGAAAAAAGGGGAAAAGTGTATGAGGGGAAATATTCTGAAAACAAGAGGCAGACCTGTCTGGGGGATGGGGGGACCAGGGGGAGAAAGAAGCGGGGGAGGGGGGTACCGAGGAATGAAACTGACCAAATTATGTGCATCTACAAATATGTCGCAATGAATCCCACTGTTCTGATAATAATTATGCATCAATAAATAGAGGTTTAAATGAAGATTTTATTTTAGAAAACTTAGGTGACAACGCCGTGAGGTGTGAATGAGACGTGGGTCACTTTGGAGGCAAGAACTGTGACGATGACAACCCCAGTGAAAACAACATTAGTGGCAGAGAGAGGAATGGGACTGGCTCGGAGGAGGTGTTCAGTGTGGCTCCAAAACAGCGCCTGGTGAGGAGTCGCAGAGACACAATCACCTGCCCAGGCCCAGAGAATGAGCTCAGAGACACAAGGTACAGGGGAAAAAATGAGACTTTAATGATGGTCTTGCAGGATCAGGTGCCTGGTGGTGAGGCACGCCCCTGGTGGTCACAATCGGTATTTTCTCCCCTAATTGGCAAGGCTACCTCCCCCAGTTCCATGTACTCATTGGCTGAGTACTATGAGGTACAGGCTTCCAGAATGTCGCCTAGGTTTTACTGTCTCTTATTGGGTTACTTAAAGAAATATACCTTTAACTGTCCCTACCTCCCTTTGTGGTGGGAAAGATCCCTAGGGTGAGTGCATTCTGACATGTATGCAGCTCTCTACCTAAATTACTATTTCTTAATAGAGAGATTCCTGTCTCTGTCAGTCACACCGACTGACCCACCTCCTGTTTGTCAAGGGGCCATTCAGGTGCACAGACTGTGGATCTGCCACATCCATAGGCTGTGGGGCTATTGTGTGAGCTAACTGCTTGGCACTTTTCATTCTGCTCTACGTCCTCTCTGGATGCCTTTCTTACATCTCAATTTCGTGTTTAAGGCTCAATACCATCTATTCTGAAAATGGACCACCAGACTTCCTATTTCTCACAGAGCCTACTACGGTTTAGGAAGTCAAATTGGCAAAATTTTACTGGATGGAATACTTAGTGTGGGGCTGAGTGGGAGGCAGGAGGCTGCAATAATCCCAGGTTTCTGGTTTAGACGGCTTAGCGAATGGAGATGCATGCTATTCACAGAGTTGGGGCTCACAAAAGGATCCTGTTAAGAAAGATACTGAAAATGATGAACTCTGATTTTGTTAAATGGGTTGAAGATACCCATGTACATCCAGCGGACGTTAACATTTGAACCCAGAGGACAAGGAAGAGTATGGGCTTTGGAATTCTTGGGTGTAAAGGTGATAGTTGCTGCAGGGTGGAGAATGAGGTCAGCAACACGTGGGTAAGGAGCACGGAACCCAGAGAAGTTGAAAGGCTTCGGCAGAGGAGGCAGAGCTCAGGAAGGAGAGTAGAAGAGGGAGAGAAGCACTAGGCCATTTAGGCCACAGAAGACGTAAAGAGAGGAGGAAAAAGGAGCCTCAACACCCTCAGGCACTGCAGGAAAGCCAAACAGAGTCAACACCAAACCGCATCCTGAGGGTGTCCTGGGCCTCCTCCCCTGTACATAAGGAATGAGCGTAACTGTTGGGGGGAAATCTCTAGTGGTGATTGATGAGGGATGAAAAGGGAAACCACTACTGGTCCCCATGGTCCACATATGGGCTGTAGGGGAGGAAGAAGAGCCTTCCCACCATGTTTAAAAAATCCTGTCCAAGGGACCCCCACAGACGAGTCAGTCCCAGTCCCGAGAAGCTGGAGAAGAACCTCTGAATGCCCAGGCACTGCAGGAGACAGCTACGAAGCAGACACGTGGGCCAGTGATAAAGAACCAGTCAAAACCCCTGCAAGGCCTGGGACAGGATTGGCAGGGGGAGCTACCCTGAAGATGACATCCTTCAAAAGAAAAAGGTCCGCTGTGAGCACCTGCCAAGCCCAGAGAGGCCCCAGGTCCATTCAGAACATCTTGGATCCTTCTCTCTCACCCTGTTCAGGTCTTACCCCAAAGAACCAGTGGCCCCCAGGGGACAGAGCGAAGGATTATAGAGACCCCAAGCAGCAGAAAGGATGCCCTTTTCCCATGGAGGTTTCCTGCCTGCAGGGGTCCCAGTGGGGAAAAGGAAATCCAACACCCAATAAAATCAACCTTCTAATTAGTGAAATAAGATTGGTCATGCAATCAGAAGTGACCAGAGAACATACTTCCTAAAAGTCGATGACTTCTGCTAAAACTTTCCTCCCAAGAGAAAAAGAAGAGCCAACCCCTCAGAGGAGGTTTTAAAAAGCATCAAAAGAAGGACTAAAATTGTCTTCTGACTTTACCCTTCAAGTGCTGCTTGTTCAACAAGAGTTACTCAGAACAAGAGTTATACAGAAAACCAGAGAAAGACTTTGCCAAACACAGAGGGAAATACCAGGGAAGTTAAAAACTGTTGCCGGGCAATGATGCACGCCTGTAATCCCAGGGGCTCAGGAGACTGGGGCAGGAGGATCACAAGTTCAAAGCCAGCCTCAGCAACTTAACAAGACCTTGTCTCAAATAAGAATTTTTTTTTTTAAAGGGTTGGAGATGTGAGTTGAGCACACCTGAAGTCAATCCCTGGTACCCACCACCCAAAAAAAAAATTGCTGATATTTGAATCTCCTTGGTCTCATAAAATATTGACACATGCACAGGGCCTTTGGGTTTACACAGAAAAACCAATGAATAATTCATTGTGGTTTTGGTCTTAATGTTTAAATTAGTACTTTTATTAATAACATATCAATTCACCCTACTCAGAACTGAAATCTTCCACTAACAGTTAATATTGAAATATCTAACCTTGCTCTGAACACTAGAAAACAGCAGAGAAATGATATAAGAGGTTCAAGGAAAAGTGGGATTTCGTAGCCAAGATCAGAAAATGAGAAATGGAGACAGAGACAGCCAGCAAGCGGAAGGATGAAGAAGCCTGGCCAACTCTGTCAAAAACAATAACTCATATGTACAGCAAACATGGAGCCTCATCATGCATAGTATCTCTAATCTTTACAACAGCCCTGTGGATACCGTGAGGTAGTGCAGCGGAGGAGGCACAGGATTTACACTTGGAAATGTGCTTGGCGTGTTATAAGGACTCAATGTATTATCCTAAGACATTTTACAGATAGAGAATTGAGACTCAGAATGGTTAAATAAATGACCCGAAGGTCATTAGATAAGTAAAGGATGAAAGCAAGATTGGAACCCAGGAATCTGACTCTTGGGTCCCTGCTCTTAGCCCCTGATCTAAGCGAGGCTTTGATGCTCACTCATCTCCCTTTGCAGCGTTTGCCCTCTGACCCAGACACCTAAGAAGCCCGTTCTGTGAATTATCTCAGTAGTGCTTTGCTGCCAACCAGCTGTCCATCAAACCATATGTGAGACCGATAGCCAGGATACTAAGAAAGGAGTGTTTTAAAGACTGAGAAGATGCTGGACAAATTATGTTCCGTTGAAAGTCCAGTGGGTGATGAACTGTCATTGAAAACTTCTTGCGCAAGAAAGAGGAGAGGGAGGGAAGGAGAGAGGAAGAGATGACTAGTAGAAATCATCTCTTATGACATTGCTGTCAAAAATGGCTGCCCTCTGCATATCCAGATGGGTAGTTTGGGTTCAGAGATGCACAGTTGGTGCAGCTGGGTCTCCTAAGTTGGTTGCAATGATTTCTTTTCAACAGCTTTGGGCAGACAGAGCTCAGGAACAAAATTACAGAGGAAAGAACATGAGAAATGGTTTGCGCCCAACTTTGGCTCTAACACCAATTATCCTAGGAAGTTAAATTCTGGCTCATTCTCCATTACCGTTTAGGTTCATTGGGTTTTTTTAGTTGTTGTTGAGAGCCACAGCCGAAGGGGCCCCACCAAACTTCCAGCAGCTGGAAGTTTGCTGGGGCCCCTTCGGCTGTGGCTCTCAACATCTCCCCCTCTCTGTTTAAACAAGAAAATTGTTAAGAAAATTGTTTTCTTTTAGTGCCTTCTGTAATGTTACATAATTTTTTCTTTAGCCATTATTGCCAGAATTCCTATCTTCATCCCAGTGCTGGTGAAGACAATGTAAATTGTTAAGAAAATTGTTTTCTTTTAGTGCCTTCTGTAATGTTACATAATTTTTTCTTTAGCCATTATTACCAGAATTCCTATCTTCATCCCAGTGCTGGTGAAGTCAAAGATAAAACGAATCTACAGCTTCTACAATAGCCATCACTGAACTGCTTGCAGAACTTGCCTGGACACATTGTGAGCTCACCTGTATGCATTGTGAACTATCTGTTGGTACAGCGACTTGTGGTAGTGTTGGGGTATTTTTGCTGATGATGTCATTGGTGGTACAATTTTTCCAAAAGGAGCCGTCAATTGGCTTGGTGTATCTTCCTTCCTTCTGCTTGTCATGATCGTCCAGCTAAAATTTGGGGGCCAACAGAGGTGAGGCAAAGAACCTCACCCCCCCACTGGTACAAAGACCTCTCCACAGGTGTGGCTGTATACTGGACCGGTAGTCAGTGACGGGTAAGATCCAATTGCAATGGTACCAACCTAAGGACCATATGTACTATTGGACAACCTAAGGCAGGCACGGTCCCTAAGCCACATGCTTGTTGTTTAAACAGAGAGGGGCAGATATTGAGAGCCACAGCCGAAGGGGCCCCAGCAAACTTCCAGCTGCCAGCAAACTTCCAGCTGCCGGCAGATGATTGGCTCACAGCAGCCCCAGCAACATCTAGCTGATTGGCTCCTCGGCCCCAGCAACATCTAGCTGATTGGCTCCTCTGCGGTGATGCTCATTGGGCTGTTTCCCTGCCCTTTCAGACCACGGAGCTGCTCATTGGGGGACTTTTTTGGCTCCACGCACGTGACCCAGCCAATTGGCCTCAAGAGCAGGAGGATTGGGGGAGGTGGAGAGAAGCTTGTGTGGGAGAGAGAGGCTTGTGGAAAGCCGGTGGTGGCAGCTGAGGCTCTGAGGGTTTTTCCTGAGAGGCTGTTTTGTTTGGCGTGTGTGGTTCTAAAAATAAAGTTAGTTTCTTTTGACAAGTGGCTCCTGATTGTGCCCAGCCAGACTGCGGCAAGTTGTATACAGCCATCTTCACTCTCTGTGAATACCAAGTAGCTTCTTTGTTAGGATTCTACATCTATGTCTAAGTCCCCACTTAATTTTCCACCCTGACCTCCCCTCACCACCCAGAAGCATCCCCATTACAATCACAAAAATCTAGTGCCCAGCCTGTGGAAAGTTCAGGAAGGAACTCTGAGAAGCAAAGCTTTCCGTCCTAAGGCAGCACCTGGGTTTACCTCACTGATCAGTCGGAGAGCATCAGACCGGTTTTCTACAACACAGAACATTTGCCTTGGATTTCAAGGAGCAGACACTTGATTGAAAAGATGATCAGTAAGTGACCCCCACCCCACACACAAAATTAAACAATGTGTTCAGGGACATTTTTAAAAAATGTGCTAATCCTTAGAATCTCACATCGGAAAAACTGGGGGAAGAGGAGAGTCAGAATGGCTGTGAGCAATCCAGAGGGATTTTTCCAGACGGTTGCAAGAGGATCAAGGGTCTTGGGAGGCTGGGGAGGCAACAGAGGCCATGGGTAAAGAGTGAGCCAACTTTCCTGCTCCCAGAAATAACGAGCCCCTGACCTTGGAGCTCCGCAGTCTTCACTGCTGCTGCCTGGTTTTTCCAGCACCGATCTTGAGGAACCCAGGAGTGGGTGGGACAGTCAAAGGGTGATCAATCCTGGCTCTATTCTCAGACAAGGGCTTGAGGTGAACTTCGAACCCTGGAGTGACCCAACAATCGCTACCTGTGATGCTATGATGAGCTCACAATGGAGCCTGCCCCTATCCCATCCGCTCAGTTCCTAGAGCTGCACAGAGGAACGAGGGGGAAAATTCACCTTCCCCGTCACATCAGTCGCCTACTTCTCAAGTTCACTACCAACACAAAGGGGTGAGTGGCATCAGGACAACTGGAAACGGCTGCTCTTTTTGCCCCTCCTGTCCTGACAGTGACCTGCGTGCAGCACCCCAGGCAGAGAGCAGGGTTGGGAGGGATTTGTTTGGTGACAGTTTCCTGTCCCTTGCAGTAGCAAGAAATTCACCTTGGAATAGAGAGCCTGAACAATTTTTAGAGTTCGGCCTCCCCCAGAGACCCGAACTTTTGGGGAAAAAAAAAAAGCTAAATTAGATACAAATTTTATTTTTTATTTTAGATTTATTTTTATTTTCTTTACAGGAACTCAAAGGCATACCAATTAGATCCGATTCAAAGTACTGTCAAAGATTGAAAAGCCCTATCCATATCCAGAAACTAAACTTTCCCTAGACAAACACCTAGCTAGCGGCAAACCCAACAGAGGAGGAAAGGAATTCCCCTCTGGAAATCACACTCTGTGGTTCTAACATTCATGTTTTTGAGAAATTAAACTTTCCTAATCCCTCTCCTTCTCTCTTCTCTTCCCTTATCCTAACTCACTGAGCGGAATCTGGGTGGAGGCCGGGGAGGGGGCCGATCTAGAGTGGCCATGGGGTTTGATTACCTTCCCTGGCTCAGTCTTCCAGAGAAGAAATTAATTTTCAAGATTTGGGCAGCTTAAGTAGGACACAGAATTGAAAGAAGAGTCTTGAATTCCAAAGTCCACTAGTGAACTTTCCATTTATCTCCCGAGGGATGGGGAAGTGGCCTTCCAGAAGTTCTTTAAAATCTTTGCTGTGCCAGGAAGACTTTAGAAGGACGATCAGACTTATGGATCCTTGAAATAATGGTTTAAGTGAATTCCCTAAAACACATGATACCAACTACGTGGAAATATAGTTCTCTTCATGGTACTGGGAACTGAACCCAGGGCACTTGACCACTGAGCTTGATCGCCAGCCCTTTTTTTTCTTTTTTCTTTTTTACATTTTGAGACCTGGTTTGCTAAGTTGCTGGAGCTGGGGGCTGTGGGTGTGTAACACTGCACCCACCCAGCTGGAAGTACAGTTCTCGTGGAGGTGGGGTGTGGCACATCTCAGCACCCCAGGTTAAGAACTCCCACTAGAGTCTCTGAAATGGAAACAGGATAAGAAAAAGCAATCCGAGTCTGCGACGAGGGTGAGGACAGCTCTTAAACGAGAGGTTCTAGAGCCCTGGCCCAGGCAGGAAGAGTCCTTCAGAACCAGGTGGGAGGAGGTGTACGGGAGCCGTGCCAGTCCTCTCCTGCCGACAACCTGTCTCGTGTTTCTTTGCAGGGCCTACCTACTCAAGAAACCATGTCGAATGATGATAAGCATAGATCTAGCGAACCCAAGTACTGCGATCCCAGGTGTGAACCAAAGTGTGAGTCCAAATGCCAGCCCAGCTGTCTAAAGAAGCTGCTGCAACGCTGCTCCGACAAGTGCCCGCGAGAAAAGTGCTCACCACCGCCAAAGTGCCCGTGCCCCCCGCCATGCCCCCCGCCATGTCCTCCGCCATGCCCCCCACCATGTCCTCCACCATGTCCTCCCAAGCCCTGTCCCAAGCCCTGCTCTCCCAAGTGCCCACCTCCTTGCCCACCTCCTTGCCCACCTCCTTGCCCACCTCCTTGCCCACCTCCTTGCCCACCTCCTTGCCCACCCTCAGACTGAAGCACTGTGGGCACCACTAACACCACCACCACCACCATCACTATGTGCAATGATCTGGGCTGGACCTGAAACCATGAAGTGATGACGTGACCAGTAAACTTGTTCCTCTGCTGCACAAGGTGTCTCGGTGTTTGGTGGACGTCAGTCTAGTTTGCTGCTGTTTTAAAGCACAGAGCTACCAAGAGGCAATCCCTGGGGAATGAGGCCAGAACCCCAGACCCTCCACTGCCATGCAACCTTCAAGGACCAGCCCCCTCTTTGTCCCTACCCATCTGTGCTTAGAGAGAGGCGCCTCTTCTGAAGGGTGTCCCCAGGGAACACCAGCCAAGAGTGGGAGAATCGTAGACATGGCAGAGGCTGGTAGAGAGTGTAACCCCAGGAAGCAAAAAAGAGAGGTATGAGGAGGAGAAAGGGGTGGGATGTTGGCAAAAGATCCAGGAAGGCTCAGGAAAAGACCTGGTACCACTTTTGCTATTGGTGGTCCCACTGCCTAGTGCAGGGATAACACTCATCACACCTGTACTTGACTTCTCTGTACTCCTCTTCTTGGTGAGGCTGTGAGTCTTCTGAGCACACTGGTCATGTTCTAATGCACCGCTGTGCACACACAAATAGACAGTCTTTAAAAAAAAAAAAGACAGAAAGAAAATGAGTTGTGTTAGTTGCCTAGATTTGGTACTGAACTATATTTACGTAACATGTCACTATGGAGAGAATTTTTCAGTGAAGGGTACATGGGACCTCTCTATTTGCAATTTTCTGTGAATCCATAATATTTCAAAATAAAAACTCAAATACAAAAAAAAAATAGCTTTGCATTTGGGTAGACCCCAATTAGGGATAAACAGGGAAGGCATTCACAGCCGCCATGTTAGTAGGGATCATTTACAAGGAGTTAAAGTCCATGCCAAACTGGCTTAATTCACAAAAGGGAATCTATTGGTCCATATTACCGAGAATGATATTGGAGGAGGACGTAGAATGAGAACTGCAGAAGCCAGGGCTGCAGGGCCTGGGTGAGTGGATTCACCCTGCCATTTCAGTCTCCCTCGTCCTCCTCAGGTGCTTCCCATTGTCTTCTAGTGCCCCCGTCCTATGGTAAGGTCCTCGACCAGCTGCAGACCCAACGTGTGGACAGGCCGAACACCAGGATGCTTTCCTCCAGGAAAGGAACCTGACCACCTAGAAGGTCATGAGCCCACCCATGACCAAGATAAAACCAGCCGTGAATCACTGCAGCCCACAGTATTTAACAGGAAAAAGGATTCTCTGCTGTCATAGTAAGAGGTCATGAAAGAGCCCGCTGGTTCTCCATGGAATCAAGGCACATCAACAGCTCTCCATGCTTCTGAGAAGAGTGGACACCTGCGAATGGTTCAGGACAGCACAGAGTGTGCCGGGGACAGATGGTCCAAACTGTGCCTAAGAAAAAGATACCAGGGACCTCTGCTGACCCAGGTCATGGAATCAGCTAGTTGCAGAAGACAATTTTAGCACAAGAAAGCTAGACAAGGTCTTCAGGATGCTGCCCCCTCGTTTTCTAGATGTGAAAACTAGTAGTCACTTTCACTACCATGAAGAGACCCTGGGCTTCAGGGTCTCCTGGCACAGATGGGGGCTGGACCCCCAGGTCCCCATACTCCAGAGCCACATGAAAAGGGCTGCTGGAGGTTGGGGACCTCTGGCTACCTGGGTTAGGGCACTGCAGGACTGTGGTCAACTGTTGATAATAACAGGAGGAAAACACACCTACCCCAAAGGAAATCAAAAAGAAGGAAAGAGGAAGGAGGGGAAGGGAGGAAATGGTAGAGGGGAGGAGGAAGGAGGAGGAAGAGAGAAGAGAATAATGTGACATCCTTTAGCACCTCTTAAATCGCTTTTAAATAATAATCCCAGCCCCCAGTGTCTAAAAAGCAGGCCACTGTTGAGTGGCATGTAAACAAATCCTTTTAGAAAACTCTCAGGCAGAGTGTGGCCCATGGCTGTAATCCCAGCAACTCAGGAGGCTGAGGCAGGAGGAGCTCAAGTTTAAGGTGAGCCTCTGCAATTTAGAGAGACCCTGTCTCAAAATAAAAAAAATAAAAAATAAAAGGACTGGAGCTGTGGCTCAGAGGCAAAGCACCTCTGGGCTCCATTCACAGTGCCAGAAGAAAAAAAAATCATTTAGGAAACAATTTGGCAAATATGGGAATGTATATTAAGAGCATACCACAATCCAGTCTTTGGTTCCCACTTCATTAAACCTAGGCAAACAAAATAATAATAATTTCAAAATGCAGGGGAACTATATTTAAAAAGGTGATCATCATCAAGTAACTTAGAAACAATTTAAATATCATGGTTTGATTACATAAACTTGGACCTGTTATTTAATAGAATATTTCATGGTTGTTAAAAATTTTCTAAAGAGAAAAAAGTAAGACCTCAACTGGACATACAGCATATAGCAATTATCTTTAGCCAGAACTTCTGTCAATAATAGCAACAAGGAAATTTGTGGGTGTTCTCATTATTGGAGGGTTGTAGGTTATGGATGACAAGTATTTTCACTTTCACTGATTCCTGGATTCTCATCAATGTGCTTTCATTTGTTTTGTAACATGGATACTTCAGAGGGGTCCCCCAGGAGTCCTGGAAAGACTTGGGGAAGAAGATCACCTAGAGAGCATGCACCCTGGGGAAGGGACCTCACCCTGGCTCCCTCCTTCCTGGCATAGGATCTCAGCCCCGGGCCTCCAGGGGGGTTCCCTGAGAACACGGGTCAGAGGCTGAGGCCTTCCGGGTCTGAGAACTCCGGGCACAGACTGGGAGGAAGCCAGTTCTAAGAACATGAAAGTGCTCCTTGCCAATGTCATTCTTATTTCTCTCTCCCGTGTCCATGAAACCAAAGATAGACATCTTCTAATGGCTACTTTCCCAGGAAAGAACCGGATCAAAGGCAATTCTGGGGAAGATGGCTAGAATGCGATGAGGGCTCCACCTCTCCACAGAATGCTGTAATTACTCCAAGCCCCAGCGGCGGTCACCAGGGCTCCGCCTCAAACAGTAGAGGTTGTGTAAATAAGCAACACCTGAAGAGTGACATCACCAGATCTGTGTAGCACCAACCGGATGGTGCCCAGATAACGAGGCAAGGCAGGACTAGGCTCCTCCTCGCGTGGCAAAGCAGTCGTGAGGGTCCAGCCAGACAGTCCCGAAAGGAGACACCACCATAGGATCCCCTGGACTGTACCTTCTCAAGAATCGGCAAGAATAGAGCTGTCCTTGATAAGAGGCCTTCCAGGCTTTTCCAAACCTGGACAGCTGGAGGCAACCGGCTTTGAGCTGAGCCAAGGCTCTCATAGGGCTGGGCACAGTGTCACGAGAATGTCTGGCTTTGAAGCTGAAAGAGACCTTAGTGGCATCTGAGAGGTCCACATGCGAATGGCACCTGGGGAGATGGCAAGATAGAGGTCATTATCACACCAGCCCCTAGTTTTCCTGCCCTGCTTCCACATGACCCAAGGTCCCAGCTCAGGGACACAAGCAAAGGCCCATTCTGGAAGACTTCACTGATAATCAGTCATACCTGCTTCTATGTCACAGCTGTTGGTGCTCAGCCAAAAAAAAAAAAAAAAAAATCGGTAAATATGGCAAAGCCATTTGCCAAACACAAAGATTCTTCAAGTCTCAGAAGGTTTGAACTGATGGTAAAATATAGGCCAGGATGTGTCTTCCAGATGTATGAAACCCACATCCTCCTCTCACCTCCTGAGCCATGTGCTCTCTCCTGGGCTCAAAGGGAATTCCACTCAGACAGAGGACCGGTGGCTTCTTCCAACAGGAATGCCCTCGTCGTCTCTCACCCACACCACTGGAAGCTCTTACCGGCTTTCAGTGCTCACCTTCCTCCAGCTCTAACTCCACTGAGTCCAACCAAGAAGCATTGCTAGGGCTCAAAACCAAGCACAACACTCCCCTCCTAAATTTTTAAGGAGGCCTCCTCCCCTTTGCCTACAGAGCACTTCAAATGACCTGACCCGGCCTACAAAAGTCTTCAGGCGAGGGCCCCAGCCTCCTTCCGCAGCCTTAGCTCACCACTTCCCCATCTCCTTCTAGAACTTGGCAGGCCAGGGGCAGGTTTCTGCTGACATTTCAGACCCACGGCAGAGTCTCTGGCCTTCCTGACTTTATATGTGCTTCTCCAATTCTTCCTCCACTGAGTCCTCCTCTAAATGATCCAGATGAGCAAATCCTCATCTTTTAACTCAATTCGGGGGTCCCTTGCTCCAAGAAGCTTCTCCGCCTCCCACCCCCAGGGCAGGCAAGAGGTCCCTTCCTGAGCCCTGACAGCATCCACACCTTCCTCCCTGGGATGCTTCTCATACCACGTTCTGGTCACCTGTTGATCATCTGACTCTCTCCCTAGACCTAACCTCTCCAAGATGACAGCCAGGCACAGGAAGCCGACAGTCAGTAACAGTAAATGAGTAGGTTCTCAGTGGCACTGGGGGGCACTTTCCCAAAAAGGGGTGAGTGGCCCTGGACTAAGCTTCTGTCCCCTGTGCTCCCCGACCTGACTACATGGTCATCCTCAGAATCTGGCAGTGGGAAGACAGGGGAAGGAACTGACTATGGGGGCCTGAGGCTGAAAGAAAGGCAGCCTAGTCTTGGTCCCAGTCCTGTCCTTGGCCACCTTCTCGTTAGGCCACAAGATGCTGGTCCTGCCTGGCCCTCTCCAGGGACGACCATGCAGGCTTCCCGGAGCCCTTTCTCCCCTGGGAAGGCAGCAGGGTGAAGGGAAAGAGCGTGACATCACACAGGTATCAAGTTAGCTCTGCACTGACCCACTGTGTAGCCCCGGAAAGTTGTTCAGCCTCAGTGAGAGGAAAGGTCTCAGCTTCTTCACCTGAAGGATGAGACAGAAGTTCCATCGAGGGACGAGAGTGGAGTGATCGTGTGAAAAAAAAATTATGCACGGGAAACTGAGCTTAGAACGCCAGGTGCCAATGGTACCTGAAAACCTGAGTCAACGCAGAGTCCTGCCCCGTCTACCTGAGCAAGAGCTTCTTGCCATCTGCTGTGCGAAGCCACAGGTTGGAGGAGGAGGGAATTCCAGGAAGGGGTGACAAATGTCTTTGAAGGCAAATAGAGAGCCCTTCCCTCTACTCCATCCCCAAGTTAGGCTCCTTGAGGAGCCAGAGGGAGACTTTTGCATCTCTGGATTATCAGAGCTGCATGTGGCATTTAGGACTCTCTGTGACCAAGGGAGGAAGCTAAGATCCAGAGAGGGAGACAACTAAGTCACCGGGGAGTTGGTTGTCAGAAGAGTCTAAGATTTCTAACCCAGATTTAAGATGATCAAAAGGGAAAAGAATGAAGTCCAACAGCAAACCTAAGCCATTTGGAAATATCATTTCGCCCCTTTGCCTGTCTCAGGGGCCCTTAACCTGGGGTCCCTGGTCCCCTGAAGGTGAAGACATGTACATATGTTTATCTTCTCATGTTCCCCAAACTGTTAGGAGCCACGGTTGGTCTGCATCCTTGATGTCTTTTTGAAACTTAAGACTCCCCAACTTAGCGATGCCCGTTGTCCAAACCAGACACGAGCTCTCGACAGGACCTTGAACGAGGCCTCAGCATTTGCGGTGATGGCTCGTTCTGTGCCTCTCGTATAAAGCACGTGCTGGGATTGCAACAAGGAGGTGGAATCAGGTGGCCTCTTATATCCCCCCTGGCCCCAGGAGCCTGTGACCCGCGGCTCTGACTCACACCCCTTGTGTAGGTGACACAAAGAGAAGGGAAGGGAGAGGAACAGTGGATTCTCGCCCAGGAATTCACAAGCTGGGTAAGCTCTCCAGAGGCACCTGCTCCCCGGGAGACAGGATCAGCGGCATTCTGTGCGGTTCGGCTTCATCAGCCCACTACCCTGTAATATGCAGCCAAGTGAATCAGAGGAGTCTGGGAACTTTTATGATCTCAACAAAGCAGATAGTTATTTGATGGGAACAGGGGGGAAAACAATGTCCTGCATACACCTGAGTCTATTCTGCTGACCCTAATTAGGCCCTGGCTCCCAGTAATGACAGCTTCAGTCTGAAATCTGAAATCTCAGATGGCATTAAATCAGATTATCCCAAATCTCCCTGGAGGGCTGGGGACAGCCAGAGAAACTAATTAGTCATCTTATCTTAAGATGTTGGGGGCAGGGCGATCTCCCCAAAGCTATTCAAGCCACAGCCCCGATACTGGGCCACTAAGATTGATTCTTGAGGGGCTTAAATCCCAAATACTCCCGTTCTGTACCTAGGAAAAGCCACCTGGCTGGGCCCCTGCTGCATACAGAGGATGAAAGACTGGGTCTTTCTGTGGGAACATTATAACCCCATCAAGGAGGAAGGGGCCATACACACACGCATCCACGTACAAAGTCACACAGATACCTGGGTTCGCCATTCATGACCACCTTGTAGTGTCACAGAACGTCACAGCTGGAATGGATCCTTCTAAAACTTTTGTATTTGAATAACAATAAAACTGCGGGTGTAGCTCAGTGGTAGAGCACTTGCCTACCTTGCACAAGGCCCTGGGTTTTATTCCTAGTACTAAAGGGGAAAGAAAATCCAGACCAGAGAGGATCAGGAGCTGGCAAGAGTTCATACATCTTACACCGATGGAGCCAGGTAATACACTGTCTCGGCATCACATTGATTAGAAAAGTACAAGTCAAAGACCAAATGTTGAAGTGACAGTAAAGGACATAGAACAAGGAGAACTGGGGCAATCAAGACAGACTTCACGGAGGAGGTGAGTCCTGAACCAATAAGACTGCACTAACATCCTGTATGTAGCTCTATGGCCTGAGTGTCAGTGTATATGTTCTCTAATTGATTGCTCACACAAAAATCTATGAAATGGTATTTTACCTTCTCCAAAGGAAGAAATCGAGGCTCTGGGAAGCTATATTCAGTATTACACATACTCTATGTAATAGAGCCAGTCCTGGGCCCAGAATTCAGTTATTTTTCAAGATGCCTGTGTCTCCTTTACCAAAAGCTAGCCTTTGACTGAGGGTACTGCTGTGACAATAGAAAGTCTACTTAACTGAGGGAATGCTAAGATGAGATTTCACTTGTTTACTGACTTCCCCCTTCAGAGTTCCCAAGAGCCTCAGACATTGAAGATGTATGTGTTCTTACTGCTGCTATAACAAGTTATCACAAAGGGAAGGGCTTGAAACAACAAGAAGGTACAGTATTATAGCTCTAGAGGTCAGAATGCTGCTCCGGCTTCTGGAGATCCATGCTGTCCTTCCATTTTCAAAGTCCGCAGTAGCCAGTCAAGTACGTCTTTCACATTGGACACTGACTCTTATGCCCCCTCTTTCCACTCTATTTTCCTTTTTGTTAATCAGCGCATCTCAGTTAGACATAGCTGTGGGATTCATTCTGACATATTTATAAATGCATATAACAGAATTTGCTTCGTTCCAGTCCCCAGTATGACCCCTTCCCTCTCCTCTTCCAATTCCCTTCCTCTATTCCACTAGTCTTCCTTCTATTAATTTTTTAACAGATGCATTATAGTTGTACATCAAAGTGGAATCTGTTGTGGTCTGCTCATTCCTGCACATAGCACAGTTTGGTCAGCCCCCTCCCACAGTTCCCCCCTTTCCCATCCCTCCTCCCTCTCCCTCGTTCCTCTTTCTTGACTCCCTGTTCTCCCTTCTGTCTTCCTGGGACACCCCCCCCCTTTTTTTTAATTCCTTATTTCCCTCTAGCTTCCTCATATAAGAGAAAATGTCGACCCCTTGGCTTTATAAACCTGGCTTCGTTCACTCAGCATGGTGTTCTCAGTTCCATCCACTCACCAGCAAGTAACACATTTCATTCTTCCTTATGTCCAAGTAAAACTCATTTTAAGGATCTTTGTGAGTACACTGGTCCCTCCTAGATAATCCAGGATAATCTCTCTATTTCAAGGTCATAACACATTCACAGATTCTAGGGACTAGTGTGCGGACAACTTTGGGAGGCCACTATTCTGCCTTCCACAGGACTTTTGGGGTCAATTTTAAGAATGTTCCATCATTAATCAATTCAATGCGAGGCAGGGAAGCCTTCTAGAGAAGTCACACTCTGGGTTTTATCTAACTGGATTCACCCCACGACCTGAGCACATGAGACCTGGTTGCTCCATTGTTCTGCTCATCACTCCTTCGCCTACTTTTCCTTGGGCTCAACCAAAGCCACAGAAGTGTATGTGGCACAGCAAGGTCATCTCTCTTATGCATCTGCTTCAGAAAATTCTGGAAATCCTAATCAGGCCTCCCCCCTCATCACCCATGCCTTTCCTAAGTCAGCCTCGGATTCTCGTTTCCTCTCACCTGGGCCTCGGTACTTCAACAGCCTCCTGACAAGACTCCTTCCTTCTTCGAGGCTGATTGGAATGCCCTTGTCCGCGGTCCTTGCCTAGGTGATTCCTACTGTCCAGTAAGACATAGCGCATATTTCTTCTCCTGAAGTCTTCCGGGACCTTCCACTCAAGATCAATGGGGGGTTTTCCTTCTGAGACGTGGGGACTGGCCTCTTCCTATCTTCTTCAGGAAACTGTGAACTGCTTAAAACCCAGGCCACGAATGACTGAAAGAATAAATTAATAAATTCAGTGGTAAAGAATCTCCTGCCCTCTAGGACCCAGGAGAGTTGCTCTGTGTCTTAAACCCCATTCCACAGAAAAGACAAAGGAGACAGCGAGGGAGAGAAAGAATAGGGGAAAACAGGAAAAGGATGGGAGGGAGGGAGAGAAAAGAGAAGAGCCTCTCCACCCTGTGCAGCACCCCGAGTCCCCAGCTGACCTTGGATCTTCAGATGGACCCACAGGAATTCCACATTCTTCCCCAGGCCTCTGTCTCCCACCGGGTCACCAAGCGCGGCCCATCAATCCTACCTGCACCAGTCCTAAAAGCCCAAAGTACCACTTGGTCTCCCCAGCTCACCTTTTAAGAACTTTTCAGTCATCACGCATCCCAAACCAATAAAAACGGTCAAAGGCACTCCTTATTTTACCTATTTCTTAGGAAACGACCTAAACCGACCTCTTTCAAGTTAAGGTTTTAATTGGACCTAAAGTTCATGGGAGGAGTGGAGCATCATCATTTATAAAGTCCCTGGGATTTGGTCAAAGTTAGCAAACACAAAGCCTCTACTTTGTGGACGAGGGGCGTCTTTCATTACTAATCTTTAACCATTTTCCATTAAAGGAGAACGTCCCCTATTCCCCACTGTCTCCCACACCCTCCCATTCCTTCATTAATGCTAACCACATCAGTACTCATCTGCCTTCCATCCTCTTCCACTGACTATACCCAGGGCATAGCTTCTACGCTCTGGAAACTTACAACCCAGGAAAATAATACGATCTTGCACACAAATAACCGGAATTCCTAATAGCGACAAAGCATGGCATAAAAATAGCACAAACACGAGATGCTCTAGGAGTTCGTGAAGACAGGAATTTATTTCTGGTTTACAGAAACCAGAAAAGGCTCTTGGGTGATGATAGACCCGAGTGGAACTTTCAGAATGCTCAGCGTTTCAGCAGACACAGGGAAGGACAGCACCTCGGGTGGACTCAACCAGGGCGTAGAGGTGGAGAAAACTGGGTGTGTTTGCTTTGAAACTTTTCCTTTTATCCCTTGGATTTTATTGACCTGAATTCCAAGAAAAAGCTTTCCAGAAAGTAAGGAGACAGACTGACCTTGTTCCAACCTGTCTTCTGGGTCACTATGAAAACTCCGTGAGCAACTCCACTTTCAGAAGTCTGTCATAAATCAAGGTTGAGAAGATGACGATGGCCTGCCCTCTCCCGCCTTTCTCATCCCCTCCACCCCACTTCCCAGCCCAAGAGCAACAAATCACTCCAACTTCCCTCAGGACCTTTATGCAGAAAAAGCACTCTATCCAGAAGACTGTCGGCCCCTGGTTTGCTTGGAACCACATGATGCTCCATCTTCTTTGGGTCTGGAAGAATAACTTTCCAGGCTCCATGAAGAGGCATCCAATGGATAGGCCATGTAATCCCCTGGCCCAGACAGACCCCGGGCCTTAGAAAAGTCTTCCCATTGGTGAAGATGAGATGAGCAAGGTGGATCTTATCTTTCACCACATCCGGAGCCAGTTTGGGCAGACCAAGAACTTCAACCCTGGTTTAACAGACTGAGATAACATTTGATGAACATTCTTTTCCTGCTGCCACTGATGGAAAAGATCTGAGAGGTGCCCCTCCCTGCTGAGGTCTGGTGAGGACCCAGAGGCCAAAATGCAGGCTGATTAACAGGCATCCCAAGCAGTGACTCAAACCGTTCGTGATTTCAGAGGAAGCTCGTTATGGTGACTCCACAATTAGGACCTCAACCCACGTGGCCTGTCGGTCCTGCAGGAAGCCAGACCAAGGACTATATAAACGTCCCCACCTTGCCTGGCTCTGCCATCCAGATCCTTGGTTGAGTCTCGTTGAAGACAGGTAAGTGGGGGTATCTGTGCGCTCTCTCTCTCTCTCTCTCTCTCTCTCTCTCTCCTCTCTCTCTCTCCCCTACTGCATCTTTGGGAAGCCCCTGTTCTGCTCCTCCCTTGCAGGGTATTTGCTTCTGATTTTTGAAGTGGTTTGCCATTTCTTGGGCTTCTCAAACCATTCTGTCTAGTCTCTTTCACCTGACTCCAAAAGGATCAGTCAAGTTGAATAGAAAGGTAAGTTCTATGGGGAGACTAGGGTTTCGGGGTATGACTATCCAAACAAAAGTCTGTTTCCAGCTCAGAGACAGGTGTCACAAGGAACTGAGACCGCGATAGAAGGAGAAATAAGGATTAATAATCATTCATTCCCCGTCACTGTCTCAACTTTTTATGCCTCTCCTGTTTCCGGTCTGGGACTTTTAATGCAGAGCATTTCAAAGCTGGTGTTTGTTTCAGGTCCTACAAATCACCCTAAAATGTCCTTCAGTGGCCAGCAGTGCAAGCAGCCGTGTGCACCCCCTCCGTGTCTGCAAAAGACCCAAGAGCGCTGCCAGGCCCAGGCTGAGGTGGTGTGCCTCCCCCCACGCCAGGACCCCTGCCAAGAGAAGTGCCCAGCACAAGCTCAGGAGGTGTGTCTTCCTCAGTGCCAGGAGTTAAGCCAAGGAAATTTCCCACAACAAGGCCAAGACCCATGCCTACCTCCATGCCAAGACCAGTGTCTGCCTCAGTGCGTGGAGCCGTGCCAGGAGCCTGCCCAGACGAAGTGTGTGGAGGTTTGCCCACAGAAGGTCCAGGAGAAGTGCTCATCCCCTGGCAAGGGGAAGTAGCTGCTCCTATGCCATCTGGGGCCAAGAAGATGGCCCACAGAAAAAAATCCAACCCCAGCCCCTGCTCTGGTGACCTTCTCCTGTGGGTGTCCCTGTGGGCAATGTACCCTCTGGTCTTCTGGCCTCCTCAGTATTCCAGGACTTGATCCCTGTCTCTGAAGACAGTTCTCTCCGTGTTTCATCAGCCTCCATGAATGAGTATTGTTCTCGGCCGTCGTGGAAGGTCTCAAATGTAGAAAAGGTGTAGTTAACAAGGGACACCACTGAAGCCAAGCACAGTCCTTTGAGCCAAAAATCCACCTAAACCTGGGCTTGTAATGACCAAGAACTCCTTCGTCTTCCACAGCGGCAGGCACTCATTCAAGCCTCAAAACCATCTGAACTTGACGGACTTTGCACTTATCATCACCACCACGACCATGGGTGTCCCGAAGAGGAGGTTGGTGGTGGTGCAGAGATCAAAAACTAAGTCATTTTGTCTCTGCATCCTGAGAGCCGTGATTGGACATTGCAATGTTGGGTGTGTTTTTAAAAAAAAAAATGAAACAAAAGTATGTAAACGATTGAGTCCAAATAGCCCAAAAAGAAATACAAATGGGATGTTTGGGTCCTTGCCAATCTTTGTGCTTCCTAGCAGGTCTGTTTGGGGCCCTTGATTTTCACCATGTACGCTCTTTACGGATGTGATTTGTGTCCCTCTGATATGAGCTGGTCTGCTCTCCAGCTTCCTTACCTTCTTCTCCCTGGTGAAGGTAACGTACATACAATAAAGCTGATCCTAAGTCTGACTCTGACTTGACACGTGCTCGTTCCTTTCTACCTCCCATCGCCTGATGTCCCTGTGGTCATCATTGTATTCCATTTGGGAGGGAAATCCAAGTGGGAATAAAAAGTAGACATCACAGGGACAACAAAAGGCCTTCCTCCAGGTGCCTGGCCACCCCACAGAGCCTTCCTCCAGGTGCCTGACCACCCCACCAGAGCCTTCCTCCAGGTGCCTGACCACCCCACAGAGCCTTCCTCCAGGTCCATGGCCACCCCACAGAGCCTTCCTCCAGGTCCCTGACCACTTCACAGAGCCTTCCTCCAGGTGCCTGACCACCCCACCAGAGCCTTCCACCAGGTCCCTGGCCACCCCACAGAGCCTTCCTCCAGGTCCCTGACCACCCCACAGAGCCTTCCTCCAGGTGCCTGACCACCCCACAGAGCCTTCCTCCAGGTGCCTGACCACCCCACAGAGCCTTCCTCCAGGTCCCTGACCACCCCACAGAGCCTTCCTCCAGGTCCCTGACCACCCCACAGAGCCTTCCTCCAGGTCCCTGACCACCCACTCACCTCCTCTTCAAGGCTCACCCATGAGGAAGCTCAGCATGAGGCTGGGACCAGCCACCCTCAACCCAGACCCAGGGTTACTTCCTCTACAACATCCTCCCTCTCTGAGTCTTGATTTTCGGAGAAAAGGGCTGACATGGGGAGGAGGGAAATGGCGGGAAAGAGGCATCCCCAATCCACCCACACACCTACACGCACAGCATCAGTGTGAGAGGGAAGAACTAAACATGCCTCTGGGGAGAACAGGCTTGAGGACCAAAGTAGTCTGCCCTGCCATCTGGCCAGCTTTCAGAAAAGCCAGACAGCCTAGGTCACCTGGCTGTACCCTGTCACTCTTCTGCCTGGGGAGGAAGCATAGGCTGCGACCTCGGGTTGTGCGAAAGGGCTGAGAAGTTCAGGCCTGACCTGAAAGAGCCAAACATCTGCCTCCTCAGCAGTGTCCAGAGGTGTGACCTGGGCCCAGAGGAAGGGCCAGGTCAAGGGCCAGCCTCCTGAGGGGTGAAGGGGCCCTCCTGATCCATCCCCTGGCCACACTCCCTACCCAGTCCATGTGAGGAGAAACCGCAGGTCAGCCTCTCCCTGAAGGCTCCTGAAGCCCACGTCTCAGACGTTTGGCTGAACTGAGGACCTTTCAGCTCTGAGTCAGACTGGCCTCCCCATCTTAGAGATCATTCTGGAATAAGATAGAACCGTGGCATTCTTTGGGGGAAGATTTCAAAAGGCAACACGGAGCATCCCACACTCCCTGAGTCTGCGGGTGGCCGGGCCAGGCCCTGAGCTCTGGGGACATCCTCTAAGGGAATCCTAACAGCGGCTTCAGGGAGTTCCGCTGGTCTGGTTCAGGGGTTTGACTGGCCTCATAAAGCCAGGGAGTGATGAAACCACGTTCTATGACTCCTCCGCAGAGCCCTTCCTTGCCTGACAAAAGTGCCCATGACACACAGAAGAGATTCACAGTAACTGTCTCCTCATTGGCTCATTCTTCCACCCAACAAGTTCCCTGATCACTCGCCAAATGCCAGGCACGGTTCCAGGTGCTGGAGATGGTGAACCAGGTGGCCAGCATCCCTGTGCAGAGCCAAAAGCTCTATTTTCTGCAGGCCACACCTTTCCTCAAATCTCCGGGATATCTCAAATCCCTGAGTCGTTCTTCTCTGGCCTCCCTGGCTGGTGGGAATTGGTTTTTCCATTCATTTTCCAACCTCCGAATAAGCCTGTTGCTCTCCAGGACCTAGCTGCTCCCAAGGTCCAGCTACTCCTCGGGGCCCAGCTACTCCACAGGATCAAGACCTGCAGAAAGACTCTCCTCTCAGTGAAGCTTCTGATTGGGCTAAGGGAGGCTCATAGACCCAGTCTCTAGCTTAGCTCAAGCCCAAAAAATGTCTTTGTTCTCTGACACTAAAGACAGATTGGAGCCCAAGATCACACAACCACAGTGGAGAGAAGTGTAGCCTGATGGGCAGGGAGAATCTAGCCGTATCAGATAGAGGGGCAACCTGGTGATTACGGAGGAGGCCTCAGCAGATGGAAGGGGACGGGCCTGCTGATGGCAGATAGGAGAACAGACTCCAAGCAGCCAGCTGTCCTGGGAACTCCCCCACCTCCCTGCGCTCACAGAGCTCTGACCCAGCCCCTGCCCAGACTACTGCTGCAGGGGTCTGGACCCTAATGACATAGACTCAGACCACAGCTACAAAGTCCAGAGGCCACAGGTGACAGCTGGAGCCCTTAAGGGGGAAGGAGCATTACCAGGAGAGTCCCAGATGTCAAAGGTTCTAGTTGACAGTTGATCCAGTAGGTGATCAATAGCGGACCGTGGGCTCCGCATACCAAGAGAGAGAAATACAGACGGACACAAGTTCAAAAGAGGGCGACATGGATTCACCCATCCATTCAGCAGGTATCTATGAAGAACCCCCTGGGCCACAGCACCCTGCCCCCTCTAGAGCCCCGTGACAGCATGGGAGGGGCAGACAAGTAGCACAATGGCCTGAAAGATCTTCATCTCAGAAACTGCTGAAATATATCTAGTCTGAAGAAGAAAATATCCTAGGGAGCATGAGAGTTGTCCTCAAATATTTCTAGTGCCTTTTATTTCTGTGACATGCTAAAGGACAATGTTTTGGTCAGCTGTTTCACTTCTGTGACTAAGAGACCTGACCAGAACAATTGTAGAGGAGGGAAAGTGTATTTGAGGGCTCACAGTTTCAGAGGTCCATACCTCAAGGCTGGAGGTGAGGCTGAACTTCATGGCAGGGAAACAGCGCAGATGAGGATCAGGAAGCAGAGAGAGACTCTACTTGCCAGGGGGAGAAGACATACCCCACCGCCACATCCCCGGTGACCCACCCCTCCAGCCCACCCTACCCGCCTTCAGTTACCACTCAGTAAATCCCATTAGAGGGGTAACTCACTGATTGGGTTAGGGCTTTCGTAACCCAATCATCTCTCCTCTAAACCGTCTTACTTTGTCTCTCACGTGAGCTCCTGGGGAACTCCTCCATCAAACCATAACAGACAGAGTTGGGACCCATGGGCAGATGTTATAGATTTGGGTTCAGTTTAAGAATTTCCTTATAAATGAGATCCATTTGATGGTGGCAGGAGCTGCTTATAGAAGCAGTACCCCATGAACAGGAGTGTTCCCCAAAGTCAGGACACAGAAGGTTCATAGGCTTCTAGAATACTCCTGGGAAGCTCTTCGGAGGGCCCAAATTTAAGACCGTGTGACCAACAACTTGAACACTAAAAAATAAGAAGGACAAGTCAGTGATGGGAAGTAACTCCCCCCAGTTTTGAGCTTTCCTAATATGTTTGGGGCAACCACAGATATTTCAGCCTTAAACAGCACCTTAGGTTAATTCCTCACTGCCTTCCAAGACCAATCTTCTCAGCGGGGGTCTATCTTAGCCTCTTCACCCTTTATTTCTGTTTCTCTGTCATCTGGGTCTCCTTCCTCCTCTGTGCCCAAGGGACCCACCTCTTTTTCCACCCAACAACCCACTTCAGCCTCCTTCAGCCTGCCGCTCTCCAACCCGGGGCTCACACCCCCACACATGTCTTGTGTCTGTGAACCCACAGGTTTCAGAGTTGCCTCCTCCAGAGAGCCTTCCATGATGTCCAGCCCATTTCCTAGGTATACAGGAAGGCAGGTCCCTGTGCCTGTCGCTTAGGCTCCATGCACCTGCTCTATTCCTGGAGGTCTATGCCCCGCCCCCCTAAAACTCCGTATGTGTGGATGACAAGGACAAAAGAAAATTCTCATCTGTGGAGTCACCTGGGAACCTCTCTTATTAATAAGGCAACCAACTCATCTCGGTTTGTCTGGGGCTGTCCCAGTTTTCACACTGAAATTCCTGCATCCTAGGGACCCACTCACCCCGACACACTGAGGTGACTGGTTGCCCTAATCTCATGCCTGTGGGCGAGACATGATGCTGGAGCACAGAGGGGAAGCGGGCTACGCTCCCTCTGGGGAAAGAATTAATAGCCCCAGCAACTCTTCTGTAACATTGCCGTCCCAGAGGGGTTAGTGCCCAGGTGCTGGACCATTCAGAGCCCCATTTACCATGGGAATGGGGAAGGGGACACTAGATGAGCAGGCAGGTCCTGTGGAACATGCACTGGCAGATCCCAACTCAGACAGGGAGGAGGATACTCAAGGATATTCCCACTTTTTCTACCCCACTGCCATCGTTAACCTCAGAACAACTGGTCCATGGGCAGCACATCTGGACTTGTCCACTCTCGCTCTTCTTTCTCTCCTGGAGATGCTGGGGAAGGAGGCAGGTAGCCGCATGGTCTCCTCATTCCCCAGCTGGTTGCTCTCCTATGGAAACCACTGTGAATGCTTTTCTCTTCCCAACAGCGCCCCCTAATGGCCATAGATACACTCTGCCTTCTACTGGCCACTCCCAGCCTGGCCTGGTCAGAGGCAGCTGCACACACTGGGGCCAACGTAGGGCACTGGCAGAGGCAGGGGAGCAGAGATATCGAATCTGCCACAGTAGAGAGGAAGGATATATGCGCAAAACAGAGTTCAGGAAGTGATGACAGGGAGCAATGAGCATACAGGCTCAGGAATCAGGTTGCGGAATTTAAATCTAGACTCCACCACCTCAGGATTTTCCTTAAAAGTGGGCAGCGGGGTTGAGAGCCTTCTGTGTGCCAACCTCTGTACCCAACACTGGAGGTGGAGTGGTGGACCAGATGCACGGTCCCTGTCTCTCAAGGCTTGCGTAAGCAGGGAAGGCAGTCGAGAAGCAACTAAGGAGGTTCATAAATAAGAAATGAAGCAAACAAAATAAGGTGGTCAGAGCAGCCAGAGAAGAAACTGAGTCGAAATGTGATTGATAGAATAAAAAACAGATGCATTAAAAATCATCAGGATGAACCATATGAAATTCCCTTTTATGGAGGTCAGAGCTAGCCATTTGAGGGTCTGGGCAAGTGTGAGCAGAGAGAATAGCAATGACAAGGAAGTCCTGTGGATCAGATGGCCTTGGGAGCCCCACTCCAGATGCTACAGCGTAAGGTGGACACTGACCAACTTTCAGTGCATCCAAATGAGTGTGAGCAGAAGGGCAAGACCCCCAGGTGCCTTGTCATGTAAGCAATGGCTGAGGGATGGGATATTTCATTCAGAGATAAGAAGATGTAAAGAGGCACACAGCGCTGCCCTCAGACTTCCCAAAATATTAAAGAAGCAGCAGTGGACTTCGTGATCAGAGAAGAGTGTGGATCAATGGTTGAGGGCACAGAAAAGCAGTTTTCTGCTCATATCGGGAATAAATCAACCCAGGAAATGAAATGGGGTGCTCATGCTTGAATGAGTTCATCATTACTGAAAGTGTACCAACCGAGGACAAACGTCTAGCCAAAAAGATTATAGGAAGTTTGGGCCGGATTTCTTTTTAAATCTTTTAAGTCTCACACACTCTTGTGCTTGAACTGCTTACAGATTACCACCGGCTTCCTTTCTCTCTGAATGCTGTGAAATAGTCTCGGTTGACCAATCGGTAAAGGGATGGCAGGGTCTAGAAACATCACACAGGGCAGGAGAGAACTGGTCCTGGGCACAGCAGAAGCTTCTCCTCAAACCTTGGACAGAACCAGCAAGGTCCTCACCTGCCCCTCCATTTGCCCCTACTTCCAGAATCCTGTCCAGCACAAAAGAACGAAATTTCTTCTCCCACAAGTGGTCTCAGAAGAAAAGTGGTCTAAGTGATCAGAAAGAAATCTGTACTCTTCCCAAGCCCCAAGTTTTTATGTTGCACAGCCTAGTAATAAAAATATTTCAGCATGAAGATCAAATAGTGGTCATCCTGTGTTGGGCATGGGATGGTAGCAGGTGGAGGGAACAGGAAGGGGACAATTGTCCCAGGGGAAAGTTCTGATTCCTCACATTGGGGGGGCTACTTACCTCATATGTCAGCTTGCGACAATTATTGAACAGTATACTTAGATATGTCCACTTTTCTGAATATACTTTAATAAAAGAGTTGAAAGGTTTATTTAAGAACATTCGAATAATAACTAGACTTTAAAAAAAAACAATAGATATACACTAGCATCCCAACATTGTATAAGTTAGAAAACAAACATGAAATACAGAAAAGTTTTCCATTATTTCCTGTTCACAGTGGATATTCGTATGCACCCTCCATGCCAAGCAGCTCCCTCTGGACCTCTCTCTTTTTCATGGAGAACTGGGTTACTTAACAGCTTCATGATCTTGGGCAAATCTCCCAGCCTCAACTTCTGCATCTGTGAAACTAAACTGATGCTCACCCACTCACGCTCGTCCTACATGGAGCAAATATTTGTGGAAGTAGGTAGTGACTGGTAAAATATGGAGGGTTAATCTGATGATTACTACTAGTAGAGAGTTACTGTTGACATTGAGCTACATGCCAAAGAAGGCAATTCTAAAAGAAATGGATTAGAATGTCATTAGCAGTGACTCATGATTTCAGGGGAAATATTCCCTGTTGCTAGAATTGCAAGACTTTCTGCCCAAGATGTTGCAGTGACTCCTGCACCCAGGAGAGAGCAGAGACAATAATCAAAATAACAGTGATTGCCACAGTCTGGCTGGGCACAAATGCCGCAGTCTGGCTGGGCACACAATCACGAGCCACCACACAGCTTGTAGATTCAAACAGCAACTCTTTATTCCCGAACTCACACCAGCCGTCTACAATCACGTTCTGGGGAAATCCACGTTCTCTGCCCAAATCCACTTCCACTGGGCTTCTATCTCCAAAATATACTGTCTAAATCCCGTGAGAACTCAAGGGGAACTCAGGCAGCAGGATACGCCCTATTCCCAGCAGGAATAATCTTAAACCTTAAACCTGGAACCTAAACTGGGAACGCCCTAAACACGATTATCTTAAAACCGGGAACACCCTAATCTGCCTTGGTCCTTGAGCAAGGTCACGTACATTCAATGTCACTGCAACATGGGGTACGCTGGCAAGGAAATTGTCATACCTACTTGGCTAATGGCTCCCAGCAAGTGGTAATGATGGTGGTGGCAAATACTAAGTAGCTGATATTCTCTAAGCACTTTGTGTATATTGGCTTCTATTATAATCCTCCCAACAAGCAAAAGAAGTAGATCATATTATTATGATTATTTTAGAGACAAGAAACCTAAAAAGGAAATAACTTATGATTTCACAGATAACAATTCAGAAAGCTGAGCCTCAAATCCAGGCAGTTTTCAGAGTCTGTATTATACTTGAAATCACTTAAAATCTCGCCCCCCCCCCTTTGATAAAATTTGGTCTAATAGTGAGGCAAGCTTCCTGCATCAATCTATTGCTCAATATGCGTTTTTGAGCAAATATTGCATGCCAAACTTCATCCCAGGTATTAGTATGCAGTGGTAAATGGGCAAACACCGTTCTGCACTCAGAGCACACAATCTGGCAAAAGATACAATCAGTATAACAAACACCAGTAAAAGTAAAAACATAATTCTAAATGCTGTCACATTGGATGAAGGGGCATTCCAGGGTGTAGAAGACAGTGAATTTAGGAATTGCCTAAGTGAAAAGAAGATGAAAAAATTACAAACAGAAAACAAAGCATTCCAAGGTACTGATATGGGAGGAAAGTCTGCTTTTTGTAAAGGAACAAAGAGAAAGAGAATGAGACCCAAGATGGTGACAGGAGGTGTGTAGATGGACACAGACCCCACATGGCCTCAGAGATCACAGTAAGGAAATTTTTTTTTTTTTGGACTAGGGATTTAACCCACCTCTACCACTGAGCCACATCCCCAGCCCTTTTTAAGACAGGTTCACACTAAATTGCTTTGGGCCTCGATATGTTGCTCAGGCTGGCCTTGAACTTGTGATTCTCCTGCCTCAGCCTCCCAAGCCACTGGGATTACAGACATGCACCATGGCACCTGGCACAGTAAGAATCTTAACTTTTGACCTAAGAGTAATAGGAAGCCTCAAAGATTTTTAAGAAGAGTGTCACGTTCAGATTTGCATATTTGAAATCCTACTCCAGTGAAAGTGTGGAGACTGGATAGAGAAACAGGCAAGAAGGGGAGCAGGAAACCGCTGAGGACCACGTTGCTGTAGTTCAGTTTCTAAGACAATCACTGCAGATCAGCAGCTGCCATTTGTGGAACTAGAGAAGACTCAGGTAGGAACTGGTTGGGGAACAGCAGGGTAAGGAGAAGACCAGGGGCTTGAACACATTAATTTTGAGATGTTTATACAGCATCCAAGCCAATATAGAACATGTTTAGCTCTATGATTCAGGAACTCAGGAGAAAGTCAGAATGGAGATCTAGATTTGGAAACCATCACAACACGGGGTAGCATGAATGCTTTGGGGGTGGGTAGATCATCCAACCACAGAGGAGGAAAAAAAGAAGACTGGAGAGCCTGCCCTCCGAACTCCAACACTACAGGCTGAGTAGGAGAAATGACCTTGACAAAAAGATTGAGAAGCAGCGTGAATGGCTTAAGAGAAAATTCAAGGACAGTCTGAGTGTCACTGAGGATCAGGAAGGGCTCACACAGAGTGGGAATTCTGAGTGGAGGTGTCATGGAAGAAAATCCAGCCAGGCCAGTCATCCAGAGGTTTCTCAAGTACAAACACCATTCCCTCTCAGACACTCTGTGCTTGGAGGGCACAATCCTTGCCACAGTCAATACTGCCTCAGATTCGGGTAGATGGTAATGAGTTTAAAAAAAAAAAAAAGGATGAATGAACTCCTTTTTTAAAATGAAGATTTTATCCAGCCAGTGAGTACCAGTGTCAGAGCTTAAATCCAGCCCATCTTATCCCAAAGCCCATATTCTTCATCTAAATCTACAAGCTTGAGCCAGGGACAGATAGATCTGATGATACATTCTCAGCCAGATTTAACACCATACTTTGAGAATGATTACATTCATCTCTAAAACTGAATTTGCTGCTCAGGAATTGAGGAAAGGGAGTCGGGCACAGTGATACATGTCTGCAATCCCAGTGACTAGGGAGGCTGAAGCAGGAAAATTGCAAGTTCCAAACCCCAACAATTTAATGAGGCCCTAAGGACTTAGTGAGAACCTGTCTTCAAAAAAAATAATAATAATAAAACAGGCTGGGGATGTGGCTCAGTGGTTAAGCGTCGCTGGGTTCAATCCCTGGTACAAAAAGAGAAGAAGAAAAAAGAATCTGGGAGAGGAAGTGAATCTCATTGTTAGGTATAATTATAATTTGCCAATTAAAACATTGGAGCCGGGGAGTAGGTAGTGATAGTCATCCCCTCATATAACTTGTCCAGAGTATAATACACCTATGAATAGCCCCTTATGCTAAGTGTATGGTTTGGGTTACCTCCTTGAGATCCTTTCTCAATGTGGGAGAATGAGAATCTGGCAACTCAGAGGGGAGCGCAGCATTTGAAGCTGTGGATCAGGGTCACCCCTGGTGAGTTACCTACTGGTGCGTGTGATCAGGGAGGGTCAGGGCAACAGGGATGATGGGTGACATGATCATAATAACGAAAGGACATGAGAGGTGAGACGGGGTCCTGAGGAACCCCATCTTTTCTTGGACATGAATTGGCTGGCAAAATGTATTGTACCTTGCCATGTTGGCCTGTCACTAGATTCTCCATCTGAGGCCTTTGATTTCTAAATAGCCAGAATGGCGTAGCCTATCTATAGATTACTTATTGTAATTGCTTCATGTATTCATTCTTTCACTCAACAAATCTTTTTTGAGCAGCTATTCTATGCCAGCTCCTCCTTAAGGATCTGGAGATTTGGCAAGAAACAGACCAAAAACTCTACCTTTGAGGAGCTCAAGTTTTAGAGAACATGAAAGGTCTCTCTGTTGCTCCACTGAGGTCTCACTGAGCACCTGTTTAAAAACAGCTCTGTGCCAGACATGAATGGGTCCCAGTCCCCAACGATAAGGCTGACCAGGAGCAGAGACACATGACCAAGGTGAACATGGACCCACACACGTAGAGGCTTACTCACGTGAATAAACACGTGCCTGCCCACCACGTATTCCACCAGACTTCAAACAGCATGCATATAATTTTAAAATATTTAGAATATTCAAAGTGCACCTGGAAGATCATAAAGGGTTTTAAGCAGAGAAGAGTTGCTTTATTTAATTTGAAGTTTCAAAATATCAGCCCACTGAAAAGTGAATAAAGAGCAAGGAAGAGTGGGGAGGAAGGATGCGTTACCTGGTTCCAGCTAACCGTAGTAGATGGCAGCAGTGGAGACAGAGAGAAGAGTGACCTAAGTACTCTGGAGGACCCTAACAGGAGGAGCAAGTGAGTCGGTGCACAGGGAGAAGGAGGAGAGAGAAAGCAGAGGTACTCCCAGGGTCCTGACTTGGCCTACGAGGTGGGTGGTGGTGCATTGACAGAGAGTTCCATTCGAGTCTGGAAGAGGGGACAGGTGGACTATTTGGACATATAAGTCGAGAGCATGGTGATATTTGGTCCAGCCATAAGCACGTGTGAGGGTTGTCATCCCATAGAAGATATTAAATATATGAGAGTGGCTGAGATGACCCCAGTCAAAGAAAAGAGAGTCCCGCCGAGCCAAGGACGTCAGGGGATCTCAAGTTGAGCAGTGGGGAAGGAGCCCAGGGAAGGAGAAAAAGAAGAGGGTCAAGTCTGCAAAGAGAGAAGAAAGGTGTTCAAGAAAGAAAGGAGAATCAGTCGAGTCCAACAATCTGACAGATCAAGAAACACAGAGTGGCCCGTGACCTTAATGAGAGTAGTCTGTCTGGTGGGTCAGACTCAGAGCAGAGTGGAGTAGGCGGAGCATCCCAAGGAGGTGCCAAGGGGGGTTCTGGATTCAGCTGGACTGAAAATCCCAGACCGGACCTACTCAGGGATGTAAGGGGCTTCGAGGGAGAACCTGTGGCTGCAGGGCTCTGGCTGTGGGCAGGCTGGGGGAAGGAGCACGGCTGAGCATCAGCTTCCCAAAACCAGGAGAGAAGCTGACCCTGAAGCCCAGGCTTCCATTTATAGGGCTTCCATGGGTGGACCTGGACTACTCACATGAACACCCTGCCCCAGTTACAAAAGTCACCGCGCCTGAGCCTCTGCACCACAGAGGCTGAATCAGGTCCAAATGGCAATTGCACAGTAGGCCAGGTCAGATCCCATGTGGCCCTGTTCCATAAAGTTCACTGAGCCCAGACTTACCTCTCTGACCCTACCACATGTTCCTGGTGAAGGAAGCAACCCCTCTGAATTACCCTCTAGAACCTTACATGCATGCAATGTGCACATGACACCCTCTCTCACCATAAGCCACACACACACACACACACACAGCCACTGTGATGACCGCTGATGCTGGGACCATGCCTCTCCCTGAGCCCCTACCAAGTGCTGGGCCGGAAGCACAGGTGGTGCTAGAGCCACAAGGCAGAAGAATAATGACATTCTTCCCTTGGTTAACATACCTTGCCATGTTGGCCTGTCACTAGATTCTCCACCTGAGGCCTCAGTGCCCATGATTTCACCTGGTACTGGGGGAAGCCCCACCAGATGATTCAGCCCCTACCATCAGGGAACCCCCAGTTTGGAGATGGGACATAGCTAACTTCAGGGAGAGCCCGATGAAAAGAAGAGAGACCCAGTGTTATCCCTAAGATCAGCCCCGACTTGAGGGACAAGGAAAAGCCCCCGGCCACAGAAGACCCATACACACCCACGGATACCCCACAAAATCTGAGGATCCATTCCACACATCCTCGACCTCACTCTTTCCAGACTTTGGTTTTTAAAAGAATCTTTTTAAAGCTAAGTAACTTATTCACATTTAAAGAGCTCTGTCCAAAATATGGCAAGTGTGTTTTCCACTCTGAGTGTTCCACTGAGGTCTAACCCAGGCTAAAACGAGAATTAAAACATTGACTCTGACCAGTTGCAGCCTAACATATCTGCCTCTGAAACTGTCATCCCATTTACCTGCCCCCAGTTTCAAGTGCGGGAATTTGAGGTTCAGAGGAGGCTCAGGGGTCAAGGACAGGGATGTGCCAGATCCCCAGAATGTGGGCCCGTGCCATGTTCACACAGCCCTAGGAAAGCCTCGCCAAGCCACCACACTGCAGGTGCCCACCCTTGCCCCCAGCTCTCCAAACCCAGGTGACATTCCTCATGCCACGCCTGCCTGAGAGATGACAGGGCTTGGTGGAGCTGACTCGTGGAAAGAGTTGCCCAGTAGGACAGTTTCACAAGGTGTTTTGACAGGCTGTGAGGAGGCCGGATGGGAGGCGAGGAGGCCGGGCTCTGTGAGTGATCATTATCATACTTCTGCTAGAATCTCCAGAGGACAAGTGCCCCTTGTGTCCACAGCCCCAGATGTTGCTAAAGCCAAAGATGGGTGGGTCTCATTGACTAGTCTACCCACGGCCACAAGCAGTATAAAGGGTCACTGTGCTGTGTGCCAGCCTCCTATGAAATCAAATCACCAGTCCCATCTGCCCTCTGGGTACCAACTCCGAGGTAGGTGCATGAGCTAGGGGTCAGAGTTCATCCAGGCCCCCATCTGTGAAAGGATGGAGTTGGACTAGAGGCTTTTTAAGGTCCCTTCCATCTCTGACATCCAGTAGCTCTGAACAGGAGTCACAGGGACCTCAGGAAACCACCCCCCTACATATGTGAAACAAGAGAGGAAATCACCCAAGACAAGGAAGAAGGCTCAATCACCAGCTCCACACTACAGACTAGCGGCCGATCCCCGGTATAAAGAAGCTTGGCAGCTGAATACAGATGAGACGTCTACTCATCAGACTGGCATGGTGTGTCCTATCATCTGCTCATTCACTCAATAAGCATGTGATGGAATTCTTCTGGGCCTGGTATTGAGCCAGGCCCTAGAAATGCAGAAAATAAGATACGGTCACTGCCCTCAAGGGCCTCAAAGCTTACAAGGAGAAGCAGATGCAGAAATAGAAGGAAAAAAATTACAGCATGATGAAAGAAATACGTTTGAAAAATGTGTCACCTAGAAGGTGGCCAGCAGAGGGAGCGAGATCTCTGTCCAAGCAGAAATGACATCTCTCAATTAGGACGAGAAAGAAACTGGACTTGGGATCCTTGCTTCAACTTGGCCTCGAATTCAGGGTATATATAATGTTTGTGTTCTCAGTCTCCTCATTAATAAAAATGAAATACATGCTCACAAGCTTCTATCCAACTCACAAAATTCTATATATCAAAAAAATCAGTGCAATGACTCCAAGTCCAGATAAGGAGTCAAAGATAGAATCAGAACTCATGTTGATTACAATAGAACTCAGCCCTCGGTGTTTGGCAATAATCACATCGCAATACAGCAGTAATATTTTAGATAGTAGGACATTTCCAAGTATTAGCAAATATGGCCATGTTTTCACACAAAATGAATTTATGCCTTCCCATAAGAATTGAAAGATGGATGTAATTCTATATCAGGATTCAAGTAAAGCCCTAAAGGACTGGGTCCTAGAATCTAATTATTATCAGAGGGTATGGATCAACATTAATTAACCATTCAGGAAAATGATTATCTTTGGCAAATTTCTTCCAAAATTCAGCAGACTCAATAATTCCATGATGCAAGTTTGTATATTATCCTGGAAAGGGATAGTGATAGAGATGGGAACAGGAGACCATTTTGCAGTTAATTCAGAACAAAGAGTCCTGAGACAAGCCAGATACTTATGGAAGAGTCTTGCAGAAATTTTTTTCAGTAACCAAGAAACCTTTTTGTTTCAGGATCTAATAACCCACTTGTGCTATGGGACACAAGACTAGGGCCTCAGCTAAAGACCTATAAGGGATAAAGCTGATCCTAAGAAGCTTCCTAGAGAAAACCCAGCCTTACCTGTGGTGACCCTAAGGCCTGGTTCCATTCAGAGGCAATTAGCCTTCCATCTAGGTTAGAGCTCCAGCTTTACATCTTAACTTTCATACTAGATTATCAACCCTGCTACCTACCCATCTGTGTTCAGAATATTTGCAAATACACTCAACAATGCCTCAGGCTTGTATCTGAGAGAATAACTTCTAACCCTCAAGGAATCAGAGTCCATCAGAAGACTCAACATAAAGAATAACAATTCCCATAACTCACACCGTTACTGGTTTATGGTGTACCATCTCATCTAACCCACACAACAGCTCTCCCCAGTAACTGCTCTTTCCCACCATCCTGAGACTGGGAGTTAAAAGTGTAGAATGGCAGGGCCAGAGAACTAGCGAAGAAGTGGAGCCAGGATTTGAACCCAGGCAGTTTGACTCTAAACCTGTCCTCCTAAACATTGGGAAAGATAGTCTGAGCGTGTCACTATCTACCACTCTTCCCCTTTAAGTTCTATCTGCAGGACAAATTGGACGTCTGTAAGACTAAATAATCAAATGCATTAATCCAGATGCTCAAAAACAAATCTTCTTGGACTATACATAACACACCATACGTTGACCTGGGATCTGATGCAGATCGTATGAATGTTGTCCATGACCGGCTCTTTCCATGTATTTCCCATGGTCTTGATGGAGTCTTGATGTTCGCCGTGTCCCTCAATGTCTCTCAATGTCTTTTCTTCAAGGTCATACCATACCGATAGATGTTTCCCCCCACCCCACCCCCTTTCTATTTATCTATTCTATTTACTCTATCTATCTATCTCTGTCTCTCTCTCTCTTCCAGTACTGGAGATTAAACCTAGGGGTACTTTACCACTGAGCCACATCCCCAGTCCTTTTTTTATTTTTTTATTTTGAGACAGGATCTTGCTAAACTGCTAGGCTGGCATGCAATCCTCCTGCCTCAGCCTCCTGAGTCTCTGGGATTACAGACACGTGCCACCACTCCAGACCTAATAGATAATTCTTAGGGGGAAAAAATGTCTCCCTTGAGGAAGACAATCTTTCTTTCTGCCCTAGCTGCATTAGAACAATGTCTGATCTGCTATTGAGAAAAACATCAGACCTGAGGAACATTCTGAAAGACCTGAGCAGCACTCCTCAAGACGGTCAAGATCATCACAAACAAGAAAAGTCTGAGAAACTGCCACAGTCTAGCAGAACCTCAGGAGACATAACAACTAACGTGGTGACCTGGATGGGAGGCTGGGACCGAAAAGGGGCATTAAGGCCAGGCATGTTGGCTCATGCCTGTAATCCCAGCAGCTCAGGAGGCTGAGGCAGGAGGATTGTGAGTTCAAAGCCAGCCTCAGCAATGGCAAGGCACTAAGCAACTCGGTGAGACCCTGTTCTGAATAAAATACAAAATAGGGCTGGGGATGTGTGTGGCTCAGAGGTTGAGAGCCCCTGAGTTCAATCCCCGGTACCCACCTCCAAAAAAAGGGGACAGTTAGAGAAAACTAATCAAATTCAAATAAAGTAAGGATGAAGCAGAGCACAACAGACACTAGTATGGCAATATGTAAATCAATGGATGTGTAACTGATGTGATTCTGCAATCTGTGTATGGGGTAAAAATGGGAGTTCATAACCCACTTGAATCAAAGTGTGAAATATGATATATCAAGAACTATGTAATGTTTTGAACAGCCAACAATAAAAAATTTTAAAAAAAAGATCAATTGAGATTGATAATTGCGAATGCCAACAGACTGTTCACTATTGCCAGGGAGTTTTATGTGTATGAAAATAATGAAATGATACCTTAAAATCTTCCCTCTGTCACAGGTAGGTGACTTTACAACATCTGTTGTGTGTCTCAGCCTACATTTGTGTCAGTGAATTTGAACACCCAGGAAAAATTGCCTCCTCTTAGAAGCCAACCTTAAAATTCTCCTAATCTCAACTACAGGTCTATTTGGCAGATATTATAGGTTTGGTAAAGAGAATATTGCAATAAAATGAGTCACATCAAAATAAATAAATAAATAAATAAAGTAAGGATGTTAGTTAACAATAATATACATCAATATATTATTATAGATCAATTTTGACTCAATGATTGTGACAAATGTACTACAATAATGTAAGATGCTATCAATACTGGGTGTGGGGTCTTCTGGGACACTTAAGTTTGCAACTTTTCTGTAATTCTGAAACTATTCTAAAATAAAAAATGGTTTTAAAGTGTCTTGATTAAGTGAGAAAGAACTGTTATGTTTCTAGATAGGAAAGTATAAAAGTGGTAAAAATATCAATTTCCCCAAAATAATTTATAAAAATGAATACAAGTTAAATCAAAATTAAATGACAAAATTATTTGTTTACTTATATAAATTAAGATGATATTAATAGCCAAGAAAATATTTATTTAAAAATTAGCAAAAATCTTCCTGTATCCACAAATATTAAAATATTTCATAAAGCTACAAGAAAAATTAAAAATATAAGTATAGGAAAATATAGATATTAATGGAACAGATGAGATAATGAAGAAACAACCAAAAATATCTAATGAGGTAGATTAAAAATTAATCGATAAATAAGCCAAGAGGTGGGGAAATTCATTATTAAAATTCCAAATTAATTTCATTTGTATTAAAAAAATAAAAACTGAAAAAAATGATTAAAGGTTGGGAAAAGATAGGTAACTTGATCTCGTGGTGGGCTTCTGAATGTGCAAGAAGAAGGAAAAACACCGTTTCTAAGTCCCCAAAGAGAAGCACAATCAAATAGCACAAGAAAACTAAAAAACTAAAACCTGTATTTCCATTGACTAGTAAGAGAGTAATATTCATAATACATTAAGTAAGAAATGAATGAGAAAAAGATGAACAACCTACCAGAAACATGAAAAAAGTCATAGATGAAAATTCACAAATAACAAATACCAATAAAGATGCCCAAAAAATGTTTGTCACTAATATAAAATAAATAAAATTAAAGCAACAATTTAGACTATCAGGTTGGAAAACAATGAACTAATAAAGGAATGATAATACCCCGTGTTTACAAAGGCGTATGAAGACAACGCTCTCATACAATGCTTGTAGGAGTGTGAATTGGGACAGTCCCAAAGGAGGACAAGCTGCCAATAACAACAATAATAAGGATGATCACAGCCCAGAGTTCTGAGCTCACTGGGGTCAGGCCATGATCTAAATCCTTCCCATGCCTTCAATCGCATGCATCTCATCGCGACTCCCTAAAGGAGGAGCTACTATTGTCACATTCACCAGGCAGGACGCCTTCCAGACACGTCCTCCCAGGCCATTCAGTGGAGGCCAATCCTAAGTCATCTGCCTCAGTCTGTGTCCTCACACATACAAAAAAACACTATACAGGTACTATGACCCCAGGATCCTGCTTCCAGGAATTTACCATAAGAAAAAATCAACCCTGTTTACAAGTAAACAATTGGGTTTATGGCAACCATTTTATAAAAGTGGGGTGGAGCTATCATAAGTTATTAGTAGAGAATTAATTAAATAAGTAAAGGCATATCCACACAATAGAACACTATTCAGTCATCAAAGCAAACGACAGCCAGGCCTGCTGGCATATACCTATGATCCCAGAGAATCAGGGGGCTAAGGCAAGTTCCAAGCCAAACTGGGCAACTTAGTGAGACCCTGTCTCAAAATAAAAAAGAAAAGGGGTTGTGGATGTAGTTCAGTGGCAGAGAACCCCTAGGTTCAATCCCCAGCACCAGAAAAAAAAAAAAACTCTATAGTAAAACAATGATTATTATTAAGTGAAAAGGAGGCTTTAAAATAATAAATATGAAATTGTATACTCTGGGGCTGGGGCTGGGGCTCAGAAGTACAGTGCTCGCCTAGCACATGCGAGGCCCTGGGTTCCATCCTCAGCACCGTATTAAAAAAAAATAAAATAAAGGTATTGTGTCCAACTACAACTAAAAAATAAATATTTTTAAAAAAGAAATTGTATACTCTAAAATAATAACAATGTTATCTAGATATACATATTATTTTTCTTTTATTACTGATGCTTTCTAGATTTTACAAATGTTCTAAGTAAGCATGCATTGCTTTTATAATCAAAAGCTAGATATTTTATTTAAAATATTGACCTTTGGAGTGGATCAAGTACCTAGGAATTAAACCAGAGACCCTGTGTCTAATAGAAGAAAAAGTAGGCCTAAATCTCCATCATATCAGATTAGGCCCCTACTTTATTAATAAGACTCCTATATTGCAAGAATTAAAATCAAGAATTAATAAATGGGATGGATTCAAACTAAAAAGCTTCTTCTCAGCAACAGAAACAATCAGTGAGGTGAATAGAGAGCCTACAGCTTGGGAGCAAATCTTTACCACTTGCACATCAGATAGAGCACTAATCTCTAGAGTATATAAAGAACTCAAAAAGCTAGACACACCAAAAAAAAAAATACATAAATAAATAAATAAATAACCCAATCAATGAATGCGGCAAGGAACTGAACAGACACTTCTTAGAAGAGAATATACAATCAATCAACAAATATATGAAAAAATGTTCAACATCTCCAGCAATTAGAGAAATGCAAATAAAAACTACTCTAAGATTTCATCTCACTCCAGTCAGAATGGCAGCTATTAAGAATACAAACAACAGTAAGTGTTGACAAGGATGTGGGGGAAAATACACACTCATATATTCCTGGTGGGACTGCAAAATGGTGCAGCCAATATGGAAAGCAGTATGGAGTTTCCTTGGAAAACTGGGAATGGAACTAGCATTTGACCCAGCTGTCCCACTCCTCAGTCTATACCCAAAGGACTTAAAAACAGCATACTCCAGGGACACAGCCACATCAATGTTTATAGCAGCACAACTCACAATAGCTAAACTGTGGAGCCAACCTAGATGCCCTTCCGTAGATGAATGGATAAAGAAAATGTGGTACATATACACAATAGAATATTACTCAGCATAAAAAGAGAATAAAATCATGGCATTTGCAGGTAAATGGATGGATCTGGAAAGTATAATGCTAAGTGAAGTAAGCCAATCCCAAAAAAACAAATGCCAAATGTTTTCTCTGATATAAGGAAGCTGACTCATAGTGGGGTTGGGAGGGGGAGCATGGGAATATTAGACGAACTCTAGATAGGGCAAACTCTAGGAGGGGAAGGAGGGGGCAACAGGGTAAAAAAGATGGTGAAATGAGATGGACATCATTACCCTAAGTACATGTATGAAGACTCAAATGGTGTGAATATACTTTGTGTACAACCAGAGATATGAAAAATTGTGCTCTATGTGTAACATGAACTGTAATGCATTCTGCTGTCATATATAACAAATTAGAATGAAAAATCATTTTTAAAATTTGAACTTTGGAAATTTTGAGTTTGAAGGGTTTTTTCCACATTATTTTATTTTCATTTTAATTAATGCGTTAAAAATTTTATATATATATATGTAAAACATGATATTTAATGTTTATATATTTTGAAATGCCTAAATCAAGGTAATTAATTTATGCAAAAACATTGTCATTTTTTTACCTTTTTTATTTGTTCTTTTTATGTATACATGACAATAGAGTGTATTTTGACATTTTATACATTCATGGAGTATAACTTCCCATAAAACCTGGTCTTTTGATTCCCATGTCTGATCATCTTCCTCTCCAGGGTTCTGAACATCTGTTTCTATCTGATAAACCTTCTAACATAACATACATACCCTTTGCTCTGGGCTCAAGAACAGGATATTAATAAATAAACAAAATATGATACAAGTAAAGATTCTTGACCTAGACATTTGAGGGACTGGGAGGTGACAGTCACAATTACAAATCAATGAACCAACAGTTCATCATGAAGACCCTCCATCTGTTTCCACATACTTTGCTTCTCAGATCTTTGCACACAAATCCAGGCAAGCAGGAATTCTGGACCAGGAATATCAGGGCACTTCCCTGGCCCACCCCAGGGACCCCAGGACGAGGAGCCACCATGGACCTGACCTTCCTCTGCTTAGCATCCACTGTCCCAGATCAGAACTCTGAGGGAGCTGTAATGGGGGAAGAGTTATGGGAAGGGAGTCCCCAAACACATGTGAGAATTGGGCGTCAGTATTGTGCTCTGGATCCTTGACTAAGACCACCTACCACCCAGCTCAAGTATGTGGGGAGGCTGTCACCAGGGAGAGCCTTAGCCTTCTGGCCACACGGGGCAGTGTCACTTCGCTCTGCAGTGTTCTGGGCCTTCGTTCCTGCCGGATGTTAGTCCCTGGAGGCATAGGGCTCTCTATGGTCTGTCACACACCTGCATGCCTATTATCCCATTGGATGCTGCCGGCAACCTGCAGAGAGAGGCTTCACAGGTCCCTGTGCCCACTGGGTGGCAATGGGTATGGCATCAAATGGACATGAATGTCAATGGACATCACAGATTCTGATCTCTAAAATGGAGACATGAATACCTCCTTCTGAGGGTTACTGGAGATCAGATCAAGTCCTGATGTAAAGGTCAAGGTCAGTGGCTGATATGTTATCAGAGGTAAATGAAAATACCTGAATAAGCAATGAATTGAAGTGTGGGGCCCAGGAGTCCCAGGGCCTCCCACCTTCCTGAACATAGTTTGCCAATGACTCGGAGTTCCCAAGACCCTGGTCCTGATGTGGCCGGGAGCCTGGCAGGGGTGGGTGGGGTGGTACCCCATTTCACCATAGCACCCTCCACCCATTCACTCTTATAGACAGCAGTTAAGAAACCCCTTTTCCTTGTCATAAAAATACAAGAAAGGCAACCCCTGCAGGGCCAGGTTGCCAAACCACGCGGCTGAGATTTAACAAGCAGAGTCAGGCCTGTCCTGGGAGGGAGCGGTTTTGCCAGAGGGTGATGTGTTAGTGCTGACCTGGCCCATCCCTGTGTTGAAAGCAAGGGGTCCCTAGTCCCCCCACAAACCCTGCAGGCCTCACCTGCGGCCTCACCCGGGGGAAGGGCTGCCTCCCTGAGATCACACTGGTCTCTAGCTCTCCTGCATCCCTCCTCCCCCTCAGACCCCAAGCAGGGCCACCAGGCCCACGGTCCTCTCTGGGCATAGAGCAAAGGCACAGGACCTGGGGTCTCTGTTTTCCACAGATGCACAAAGTGACGCTCCATCGTGGCATGGGGAACGCCATATCTTATTTCTCACTGTCTTCTGAAGACAACTACAGGTGGGAAAAGAGCCCTGGAGTGTGCAGGAGCCCAGATAAACACTCTAGCACTTACTAAGTGTCTGAGCTCCTCGGAGCCCTCCCTACTCACCTCAAGTTGGGAGTGGCCTCGGTGCGAAATTCACAAGTTATTTTAAGAATTACATGAAATAACTCTGTGACAACTGGTCAGACCGAAGGTATTCCGTGATTTATCTGTTCCACATGACACTGTCAGACAGGCCAAGGTAACCAGTCAAACTCAGTCATCCTGACCAAGATCCGCCTTCTAGCCTTTCCAAGGCCACTGCCAACACCAGCATGGTTCTGACCCCGCCCAGCTGTGCTCTCTCTCTCCAACAGGTTGGTGCCGGCTTCAAGGCCTCCAGATGCCGGTATTTGAGGAAATAACTTACCTTGTAAAATCAAGATATGTTCTTTATGATCTAAAAATCCTATGGTTGCTCCTCACACTCTTTAAGATAAAAGTCTAAACTGCTTAAGGCAGCTTTCGGGGACCTTGGTGATGCAATCCCTCTCTTCCACCTCTGTCCCTCCAGATCCCCGCAGGGGTCCCCACAATGGTCCCTGCGGGCCTCAGTGTCATCGTCACACCTCTGCACAGGTGCCTCTTCCTCACTCTGTTTTGACCCTCTGACATATTCTGAAGGCTCCTGGCTCCAGCCTTCTTCTCCACCAAAAAGGAAGACACTCATGGTGTCCCCTCCATACTTTTGAGCACCCCAGAGTGTGTCCACGTGGACCATCCTGTCTTGCAATCCTTCCTTTACATTCCAACCCTCCTTGCGAGCAGGTGAGCTCCTTGAAGGCAGGGGCTCTGTCTTGCTCATCTTTGTATCTCAGGCTTCTGTTGCAATCCATGAATGAGGGCCATTTCTCTCCAGCACAGTTTTCTGGATCAGAAGGAAGTCCCTGTCTAGTCGGCCTCCAACACTCCAGCATCTCATTCTAGCTGGTCTCTCCTCCAGGCCCCAGATATTTGCCCCATACCCCCACCCCCACTTGGTCTCTTGTCCAGGCATCTGGTTAATCATCCGCCAGTTCCTGCTCCATCACAAATGAGTATTCATGTATCTAAATTTGCATTCGACTTAATTCGCACTTATCTTATGTGTGGACAAACTACAGGGCCGCTAATATGGACATTGGTCCACAGGTCTCCCGAAAGTTGAAGAAGGTATTCTGTCATTATGGAACGAATAAAGAAGATGGCTCAACCAGAGCTTGAAACCACGCTTCATTATCATTTTGTTAGGACAAACCCCGGAGATCAGCCCCATTGCAGTCTGAGGGTAGCAAAGGTAATGGTGATAATGATTTTGTAGCCCTAGTAATCACCAATCAGCCTAGAATAATGTGGCATCTGTTGAATGCTGTTTCTGTGCTGAGCAGAATATTAGAGTATTATGCAGGCTGATGACATTCACAACTGGACACAGGATCTACCACTTAGACCCATGGGTCCATTTGCCTCATTTCCTCACAAGTAAAACAGGGATAGTCCTGGTACCTACATCATCAGGATGGAATTGTTTATTACATATAAATGCTGAGAAGAGGGCCCAGCATGTAGTGAGACCCCCAAAATGTGACCCCTCCCCTCCCGTGAAAATAATCTGAATCTGAGGTTATGAGCTCTAACCACTAGGGTCTCCTGCCTCAGAGCTTGCTGCTTGGCTCAGGCTGCCAAGAGGGTAGAACAAAAACCAACAGGTGGAAGGAACAAGAGGGAGATGTCTATTCACTATAGTGGTGTTTTTCTAATAAAGCCTTTATAGTCATAGAATGCAGCAATTTTACTTCTTATCCACCTTTAAGAAACTTCCATGTGAATAAGGAGGCATAGATAAAGACAGCCTTAAGCTTTGTTAGAAATAGTGGAAATCAGAGCAGCCTCTATATCTATCACTTTAGAAATGGCTAAATAAACTGTGGCAGATCCAACCTATAAATTACTAAGGAATCCTGATGACTAATAAAGTCACTTTATACCTGTCATCAGTGTGTGCCAGGCATGGCTCCAAGTGCTTACATAAATGAATTCATTGGATTCTCACAAGAACCCTGTGAATAGAGGTATGCTATAATACCAGTTTACAGAGGAGGAGGCTGAAGCCAAAGGAGGCTAAATAATGCAGATCACACAACAAGCAGGTGGCAAATTTGAGATCTGAATCCAGGTGTTCTGGCTCCAAGATCTTTCCTCTTAACCACTGTGCTAATTTATTACGTGAAAAACACCAAGGGCTGGGGCTGGGGCTGGGGCTCAGTGGTAGGGCGCTCGCCTAGCATGTGCCGGGGACTGGGTTCGACCCTTGGCACCACATAGAAATAAATTTTAAAAAAAAGGTATTGTGTCCAATTACAACTAAAAAAAATATTTAACAACAAAAACAAAAAATCATCAAGGACTGGGAACACAAAGTATACCGTTTAGGTAAAATATATGCATGATACAATGCCATGTTGCTTATAAATATGCACAGAAAGGTGAGAAAATGTTGAGCAAAAAATATTGTCAAATTACAGTCTTAGTTTCCTGTTTCCTGTGTGAAGGGGCGAAAAAAGCAAAGATTGGAATAGTGACCAGAAGGAATATTTCCCTGACCTAAAATGTCTTACGTGTTTAAAACAGAAAGTATTCCAGTACTGTAAAATGATGAGTAACTACTAAAAATAGTCAGAAGGAACCAACTACTTCTAGATTAAATGAGTTCCTAATGCAAAAAGAATTAACTTTGGTTTCTACTCGTAGGGGACTCAGACATCCGTGAGCAGTTGGAGGTCCACCCCAACTATGTCACCTTAGTCAAATACACTCCTTGTGCGCCAAGTTTAAAACATCATTATTTATCCCCAAACTTCCACCTGTATCCCCTAGGTCCATGAAGGACATTGCTAACATTTACTCAAATGTGATCGTAATTCTTTATAATTTCTATTCATTTTTCTAACTCTAACTTATTTACTGATATAAAGCAATTTTAGCTATTTTCTGAAGCCCCTTAATCATGAAAATAGGGCTAAATATTTCATATGTCTTCTCTTCCACATGCTGGTTGTGGTAATGATGGTGATGAGAATGACTGATAAAGGTGATGGCGGTGGTGGTGGAAGTAATGGTAATGATAAGAATTCCTCATGGCAGCCGTAAAGTGGAGGTGGTGATGTTGGAGTCAGTGATGGAGATGATGATGATCAAGGTGGTGGTGGTAGAGACGATAGTGATGGAGGTGGTGGTGGTTATGGAAGTGGTCGAGATGAGAGATAGAGGTGGTTGTGATAGTGATGGTAGTAATGACAGTGGTGCTGGTGGAGGTGATGGTGACAGAAGTGATGGTGATGATGGTCATAGAGGTCGTGGTGGAGGTGCCGAGGTGACAGTGGTAGATATGATGGTGATAGAGGTGATGGTGGAGGTGGTAGAGATGGTGGTAATAAAGGTGGTGGCGGTGGTGAAGATGGTGGAGGTGGAAGTAGAGGAAGTGGTAGTGGTGCTTGTGGTGCTGGTGGTTGTGGTGATATGGGAGATGATGGTGGTGGTTCATGGTAGTAATATTAGTTGAGAACAAGTAGAAGTAGCACCATAATAGCACTGGTGGCAGTAGCAAAAGTGATGGTGAGTTGGCAACGGTGGGGGCTACCGATGGTGGATGTCTTACCGCTGGTGACAGAGATGGTGGACGTGGTGGTGGTGGTAACGTTGGTGAGAATGAGTGGAGGTGGCATTGGTAGCCCTTGCGATTGTGGTGATGAAGAGCTGGTGGTGAAGTTGAAGGGGTTAGTGGTATTGATGGTGACAATGAGAAGAGGCACCAGTGGCAGTAGTGGGGACAGTAATGATGATGACGATGCTACAGACAATGACAGCAATAGGGTACTCAGTGTTTGGTGTAATATTGAAATTAATGTCATTATAGACATGGTAATGATGGAAATAGAGATGTCTAATTCAAACTAGGTACAAAGAAAAAAGCAACTCTAGATATATTGCTAGATACCTGGCCACTCAGACCAAAGTCCGTGGAAAGCAAATAAACCTATAGACAGCAAAGATACTAGCCCGGATCCCCGTGAGACTTCACGGGCTCCTTCCCAGCCACCACAGTTGGATCTGATCTCAGCCCTTCATGTCTATGCCATCTTGGATCTGCCCAGGAGGACAATTTTCAATGTGCTTTTGAAAAAAAGAAAACAAAAAGAGAGTAAGGTAAGGACGCCAAGGCAGGGTCTTGGAGGTGCTCTTAGCCCACCCTCATTAAGCCTGGGCCAGACCGTCCAAGTGGAATTGCCAGGACACACTAATTGCCAGGTGGAAGGTCATCAGCTAGGAGTGTGAGGCTGCATTCCAGTGTGGTGGCAAGGCTCCACCAGCCACACCTGTCCCAACCTCCCACGGACACAGAGCCCTCCCTGCTAAGGGACACTGGCCTGTTCTGCCACAGATAGCAAGGTGAGCAATTGGGAGAATGAATCGGAAAAAAATTATTTTAAAAAAATGAAAAGAAAAATAGCGGTTGTGCCTACAACAGCCTGCCCAAGCCTAGAGTCATCACCACAGCCAGGGCATCTCTGGAACTCAGTGGCACTTCTGACATTCACTCCCGCAAAGACAAGAAATAATTTGGACTTGAACCAGGATAATTCCACCTCCATGCGCCAAGGGTTTGGCTGAATCATGTCCATTGTCTCATATTTGATTTACTGGGGATTAGGCACAATGAGGGCTACAATTAACCTCACCCTCTCTGACACCTCCCTGGTACCTTCCTCCAAATTTCATTGAGTCTCCCAGGTCTGACATTATGCTGATCGAGGTTAGGGATTAAGTGTGGCATCCATACGTCCTTAATCAATTCTGAAATGAAGAAGATGATGATGGTGATTGTGAAATAACCTCTTCCTAAGGTTCCAAGATGCTAATCATCTCCTAAAACGAACACTCTTTCCTCATATTCTTCTTCCTCTTCTCTCAAAACTCTGGCCACCTGCTCCCAACTGGGTAAAATAATCACCCCAGTTAGGATTTTCCCCGAGTTCTGTATAGCCCACATTCAGTGGCACCACTATGTGTCAGACACTGGACTAATCACCGGAGATCTGCAAGTTTTAGTCCTGCTCTCAACAAGTTCTTAGTCCAGCGAGGTAGACAGATGTGCCACACATAATATAAGCCCAGTATGAAAAGGGGGGTTATGCTTTTTTTTAAAGTTTAAGATCAGAATAATATTGGGACACAAGAGGGGCACACAATCTAGTGCTAGAAGAAGTTTCTTGGGAGAGAGAATATCTGACGTGGCAAGAATCTCCTTTCCATCCCATCCAAAGAAAGGTTGAGTAGGGTTCCCAAAATCTAGCATTCCCTGCTAAGGGGAGTTACAATAGTCTCCTAAATTCTATCATGGAAGCTTAATAAGTTAGCTTTAATTCCAGCTTCTAAAGGTTTTTAATTTTCTAGGTTCCTTAGAGATCTCAGGCTGGACTAGCCCCAGGGTTAAAGAACAAAAACTCAAAAAAAGTGACTCTGTCCAAAATCCTTTGGGGCTGAGCTCCCCACGTTCCCTCCACCCAATGCCAGTGGCCGCGATGGGAAAGTGTCCATCCGACAGTGGACAAATCTGCCTGCCAGGGATTGTGGATTAAGAACTGCGAGAGGTGAGAAGCATCTGATCTTTTCCTCATTTGATTTACAGCCTTATCAAAGCCAGAAGGCACTTTAGCGATCAGCTGTCTCAGTGCACTCATTGTATAATTGCAAAAGCTAAGATTGACAGCATGGCGCAAGCTGCCCAGCGTAAACCCAGCCCCTGGCCCTGAGCTGAAATGTGAGCTCCACAGGGACAGAGACGGGATGATTTCTGTCTGTTTTGTCTCTGTCTAGAGCAGTATGGAACAGCTAGAGAGCTCTCAGAAAGGATTTGCTGACCCTGATGCTGATGTAGCATTGTATCAGAACGGATATCGGTGTTGTTAAAAAAAAAAAAAAACACAGGCTTTGGAATCAGACAAACCCGAGGGTCAAAATGGATGGGTTACTTTGGAGTGTGTGACCTCAGCAAGTTCTTCATGCTCCTCACACCTCCCTCCTGTCATCTACAAGATGTGGACAGTAGTACCACGGAGAGTGGTGAGCGCAGGAGTAACACGGTGCCAGCACAGAACACAGAGCCCGGCGCCCGCTGTGTGCTCCACAGATGGCCGTGGGTATCACCGAAACCCACCAGAGACAATGCCCTGACCACCTCCGCACCCCCTCACTGAAGCCTGACACCCTCCCATCCTCATAGGCCCATCTTTGTTACTGTCATTGTAACCCCCAGGTGGAGACCCACTCAGAAGCACTCTCAGATGCCGATGCTCTAATTTAACTGAATTGTACAACCTTTTCTGGATGAGCTCAGCCAACACCAACTCTTTCCCCATAGATTTCCCATGTGTTATTTAATCCTCATCAAAATCCTCAAAATATAACCAAATCAAACTCATTTTGCATATAAAGACAGGTTAGGGCTGGGGATGTAGCTCAGTGGTTGAACGTATACCTGGATTCAATCTCCAGAACCAAAAAAAAAAAGCAGGTTAGGTCCCATACCATGGCCCCACCGCTGGGAAGGAACAGAACCAGGCTTCCTCCTCAGGTTCCCGAACACCAATTCAGCCACTAACGTCGCACCACAACCCAGGGGTCAGTTTCAAAAGTGAACGAGAAACAGGATGGAAGAGGCTGGGGCACTACAGTAAGACCAGAGGCGCGCTGTCCCCCTCCAGGGCCTCGGAGGACAGCGCGCCTCTGGTCTTCTCTAAAGACACCGGCTCTGGGCCAGCTCCTGTGCCTTGGGCTGCCCCAGGTCCAACGGCAGGCTGCAACAGAGAGATGGACCTGCTCTCAACTCCCAAGCCTCCTCCCTGCCCTTGGCTGAACCCAGGGGCAGCTCCTGCTCCACACATCTGCATGGCCCAGGAGGACGTCTGGAACGCTCCTCGGGGAATCGGCAGGGCCTGTGCTTTCATCTACTGTTTCCTACACCTTCATAATCCACCTGTCCCCATAGGGTCTCCCACATCCATGCACCGCCTGTATTGTACTCCTTTAATACCTTTCTCTAGATCAATTCACTATTTTTACTTTGCCAAAAAAACACTTTAAAAGACATTACCACAGCCAGGCCCGGTGGTACACACCTATAACCCCAGCAACTCAGGAGGCTGAGGCAGGAGGATCACAAGTTTGAGAGCAGCCTCAGCAACTTAGCAAGACCCTGTCTCAAAAGAATAAAAAGAGCTCAGGATGTGGCTCAGGGTTTCATTTCCTGGTACCAAGAAGTAAAAAGACATTACCACAATGCTACCTTTTTTTTTCACCTCATCCTAAGCAATAAGAGCCATAAAATCATAAATCTAAAGTGCTCCTCCTAATGCACATCAAAAACAACAACGGCTGTCAGAAAAAGGAAGGTCCGTGACTCACTAGCAGCAAGCACAGTTCACTTGATGTGACCCTCCTGCAATCCATAGAGGATCCACTAGGGATTACATGGAGTACAATGTCCTAATTAGTCAGGGAGTGCAATTAAGTGCAAGGAATAATTTCATCAGATTCAGATATCACAATCATGTTGAAATAAATAACACCAATAATTCAGAAACCTGTGTGTCAGCTACCTGCTTTAAAACTTCCAAAATGCTACATCTCATTTATCTCCTCCCTTGGGGGCCAAAGAGGGCTTAGAACCTCTTGCGGTTTCTGGAATTATATCAGAGAGCCCAGAGTAGGGGTGGGAGGGTTATTCTCACTACACTCAGACCAGCATAGTTCCGAATCTGGTTACAACTCTTCTGTCCTTCCTTTTCTCTCTCCCTCCGTCCATCTTCTCCCTCATTCTTTCTTTTCATCTTTTCTTTAACACCCACTGACTCATTGCCTGATGTGGCCCCGGGCTCCAGGCTTATTAAGAGCTGCAATGCCATCCCAGCCTCCAGAATAAACAATCTTGTTGGGGAGGGAAAGAAGGATGAAGCCCTAATACCCTCCACACCCAGGCCTCAACGTCTAATATCCAGGTCACTGGCAACCCAGAAGTGGGCAGAGGTCCATTCATTCATCATTCATCCGACCAGCACTCACCGTGGGCTGTGCCAGGGCTGAGCTGGGTGCTTGAGATTCAGGCCAATGAACAAGACCTAGCATCCCCCTCCTAGGAAACGGGATCACTAAGCAACAGGCTGAAATGCTTCCTCAGTCAGACGGGGATGCTGAGGAAGGGTTCTTGGAAGGGCGCATCTGACGGGAGTATTGAAGAGTAAACAGAAGTTAGACAAATTACGAAAGGGGAATTCACCGACAGGAGGGAAAGCCCAGCAAAAAATATGAAGGCATCAGATACACCTGTCTGGGGGGCAAAGTGAGGTTGTCGAGTTTGGGCAGAAAATGAACAAGGGAAGTCCCCCTGGGCTAAGAAATCTGGGCTTCATCATGATATGGAGCCGCTGAAGGTCTGCAGCAGAAGGATGACTTCATCAGGGCGAATCGGCAGCACTGGCAGAGCTGCAGGTGGAGGGGAATGGTGTGGGCCCCTCCACAGCCATCACTGCCGTGCAGAGCAGCCCCTGGGCAGGGAGGAGGCCGGCAAGCCTGGGAGAAAGGGAACTGGTTCTTGAGAAAGAGTGGGTGTGGGGAGAAATACTCAGACGGAGGAGGGCAGGAGTTAGGAGGAGATAAGACATGCACATACACCAACACATGTACACACATGCACATCGACACGCAAAGCACACATGGAAACATGTACATGCATCACACATACACAGACACATGGGCAAATAGCACCTACACACACAGGCATCTCACACACATGCACATAGACACGTACACACATTACACACATCAGACGCATAGACACATGTACACACATACACATGGACACATGCATACACATTGATATATGTGCTCATCACTCAGACATATGCATGCGTTACATGAATGCACACAATTAAACACATTCACACGAAAGCAAAGGGAGAGCCAAAACCCAGATGTGAGGAAACCTATCTCCCGTTGCAGTTTTGCAATCCTAATAGAAAACTCAGCTCCTCTAAGAGGTCCGTCCAGTGGCTCTCTTCTCCTTCATCCCCATCCCTCAGGCACTCAGCTGCCCAACACTCTAGGTGACCTCTTCAAAACGCCTCCCTACACTGTTTGCTCCCTCTCCTGCCTGTCTTCATGCCCCTCCACCATGCACCAAAGGGGTTACTGCACAGCACACACACCCAGGGAATCTGTCCCAGAGCCTGCAAAGAGAACGTGACACTTACGGAGACAAGATGAGGGCTGGGGGTCAGCTCAGTGGCAGAGTGTTTCCCTAGCATGTGCGAGGCCTAGGTTCAATCCCTGGTATTTCACACACACACACACACACACACACACACACACAGAATAGAAGAAACAAGATAAAAACAGCTTCTGGGGGGAAATTAAGGATTCTGTGGAGCTAGACAGAGTCTGAGGCAAAGTTATGAACAAAGAAGTCAGGGAAGCCGCCATAAAGAGGGATTGTGGGAAGTGTATTGGCCACAGAGGAAGACGCAGTCCCTACTGGCAGCAGGGCAGAAAGACAGCCAAGACCCAAAGAAATCAACAGAGTTCTTGGGGTGCAGGACAGCAGGAAGGCCTAAGTGGTAACAAGGGAACAGGCAACAGAGTAATGGCCACTAAAACTCCTGGTTTTAGCGGTCACACAGTGACACGGGTGTTGTCACTAGGCATGATGACAGTGTCACATGGAAGGTCAGCATCCAAAATTAATAGTTTCTATAAAATGAAAGTATAAGTTAAAAATCAGCAGAAGAAAAGAACAAGATAAAAATTCTTACCAGATAGTTAATACCAGTCATATTTGGACACTGGGATTAGAGGTGACTTCTTTTTCTTTGCTTTTCAATTTTGTAATAAAGTTGGTGGGGGGGGGGTGGTTTTTGGTTTGTTTGTTTGTTTGTTTCCAGCAGAATGACTTACTAGAGAGCGAGGGGAACCGGCAACTCCACCTACCATCAGAGGACTCACTGCCCTGTAGCAACACCCATGTGCATAGACCCAGAAACACACACCACACACACTAATCCTGCCTCGGGGGTGCAAAGTGCTAATTGCAGGAGGGCCTAAAGCAGCTGCAGTCTACCCACACGTCTTTATTAACCCTATGAAACTGCACCCACCTTAGTAATGACACTGCGCAGGTTATTCACAGCACGGCGGTGTTCCTCCCCAAACTCTCTTCCAATGCTCCTCCCTACCCCTCCATACTCAGCTCCAGGGGGGAGGGGAATGCTATCCAAAAGAAAAGCTCCCCAAATTCCTCTAATTAGAGGCTCACAACCAGGGAAGTAAGAGGTTTCCATGCTGTCTTCTCAGAGGCCTGGGATTCTCCTATGCCACCTAATTTCTTCTCTGTCACTGCCTGGCCAGAGAGGGGACATGGGAAGGAAAAGCCAAAAGGACTGGAAAGGGAGTGAGTTGCGATGACTTTCTAGGTAGAGACCCTGAGGTCCGGGGGACAGAACCTTGCCAGAGCTCACAATTATCAGCGGTCAGAGCAGGCTTAGAATACTGCCTTCCCCAAGACCCAAGACCTCAGCAGGAAAGAGTCTGGTCCCATCCTCGAGAACAGACCAGAGACTAAGGAACCCCACAGCTCCCAGCTCTACTTCAGGCCTGACACAGAGAGCTGACGGCCGGGCCACAGGCAGCCAGGGTGTCTAAGAAAGCATGACTCAAGGGATATTCTGAAAAACGAAAAGCAGGAGACCCAGGAGAAATGGGAAACCTCATGAAAAGTGGGAGATGGCTGGGGAGACCAGGCTGGAGTGGTCGACTTGTTTAAACTAGTTTCCATGGCAAACTAGATCAGATTCTAGTTTCCCTGAACTATGAGACTCAATTCTTACCTCCTTGGTTTATCAACAAATATTTGTCAAATATTTACTCTTGGGTCTAGCCCCGAGTTAGATGGGGAGATGGGGATTCGAGGGGATCCTGGGTTACCCGAGCTTCCTGAAACAGAAAGGAAGGGGCTAGGAACCAGATGTGAACTGGCATCTCTGAGCACATGAACGGGACAAAAGAAAGAAGTCACTAGAGACCCACCAACCAAAATGGGGTGATTCTCACTTTTCTAAGCAGTGGGAAGGTTTGTCCCCAAGTCATCCACCTGACTTCAACAGGCCCAGTGACTGAAATCAGAAGTAGGGAGAATGAGCAAAAATTAAAAAAAGAATCAACAAGTCTGAGGACCAAGGTTTACTGGTCAAGACTGAGACTGGACACACACACCACACACCCCCCTGCTCCTAACATTTAAACCTGAGGATGCCGGCCCTGAGCCCTCGGCTGCGCAGCAGTGTCCACCTGTGAAAGCTGGGCCTCACCCCTCAGCAGTTGACTTCCAGGCCCAGAGCCAGCTCGCCCAGCTCACAGCTTCCCTTGGCTGATGGGGCTCAGCTGTGAGATCCTTACCATCATTCTCACCGTTCCCGCCTCACACTACTCTGAGAGGCGCTCTTATAAGGAGAAAGATGAATACCACGACCCAAACCTACGGTGGTGGAAGAAGTTCTGAGTTGGGTGTCCAGGAAGCCGGCTTGTAGTTTTGACCCTGCTGTGTGGCCTTGGGAAATAGTTAATCCTCTCTGGACCTTGGGTTCCTCATCTGCTTTCACAAGTGAGAGAGGGTTGGTTGGAAGATGGCTACATGCCCTCCCAAAACCTGTAGTTCATCAGTGCATAAAACTGTCCCAGAGGAGTTGGGGGCATTCACAAAAACACCCTCCACTCCCTGCCTGTCAGAGGGCACTAAGCTGTGCCTGGCCAAAAGAGGGCCCGTTTGAGGCCATACGTCCTGATGAGATCCCAGGGTACGGGGATTTTAGGATGCAGAGTAAATGACTAAAAGGAGCCTGCCCCAAGCACAGCTATAACTTGTGAGAGACAGATTCAGTGGAGGTGCCAGTCGTTACCTTGGATAAGGGAAAGAGACTTGGGAGATGGAATCAGCAACTGGGATGAATCTAGGGCAGTTTCCTGGAGAGAGAATTCCACAGCATAGCTGCTCTCTCCCCGACCTCCAAGGGTCCTCCCACTTAACACCCAACAGCAACCACCCCTTCAAACTGCAGGCCAGGAGGTCTGAGAGAGCGGGGAAGGTTGCCTGGGCCTCCCAGAGACTTCCTGGGCCAAGACTGCAGGAGAAAATGTTCCACTCCACATAAACATACGGGGCATCCAGAGTTGTACTCAAGTCCTGCTAAGCTACCAAGCCCTTTCCTGTGTGCATTCTATTCTTTCCAAACCACCTGTGACCCAGTTAACTTTAACTACCTAAATGGTCAGCACTGGTCACGAGAATGCATGTGTGTAGCTTTGGCTACTTGAATATGATGGTGGACAATCTTGTATCAGAAGGCAGCTCCCCAAATCAAGAGCTCCTATCTTGCCTCAGTCTGGGGCCCCGGAGGACAAGAGCTGTGTGCCTCCCATCAAAGAAGCAGCCTTCTGATTCCTCCCTTCCTACGTCCCCTCCAACAGAGCCTGTGAAGACACCGGTGCTCCTCACGCTGTCTCCACTGCCTCCTCCTCTCCTGCTCTCAGGAAGGTGCCTACAGAGGAAGGTGAGAAGCGAGAAGAAGGCCTCTCCAGCTTTGTTGAGGTTTATGCATCAGAAGCTGAGTCTTCTCCAAAGGACGTATCTGTGATCACAGATAAGCCCTGATGTCTCCTTAACACTCCCAACTGCCACATGTTTCTGAGGAATTGCCACCACTCACACACACACAAGCAAGCATGCCCACACCTCCTCTGTGGGGCCTGCCCATCAGACAGACACTGAAAGCAGCATCAGAAGAAAGATGAAACCCCACTAGCAAATGTCACTTCTGAGGCTGACCCTGGAGTCTCTGCACAAGGGCTGGGTTTACCTGCCATTTCAAACTGAAACCTTTCAACCACTGTCAGTCAATAGGCCTCCAGAGCTCGCTTCAGCTCCGGTGGAACTTACTGAGCACTACTGAAATGCCTGTCACCACGCTGGCACTTTGAAACATTTGCTTTAAGGACCTATCTCCTCTGCACATACAGGTATAAGCAGGAACTGGGTCCTAAACTGTCACGCTGCTGCACAAGTCAGACGTGCTAGCAAGTATGCATTTCAGGGTTAAGTGTCTAAGGGCTATAAATCTTTAAAATCTGGCATACCAAGTTTTACAAAATCCTAAATACCTATGTGTCATAATCCTATGAACACCTATCATTTCCTCTCTGATATGATTAAAGCTGATAATCAGTTGCTGTCCACACAGATATGCCATCAGGACTACTTCTGGTCTTGAGGGATAAAATGGAAAATAGACTTGTCCGTTCACACCTCATGCAAAGCTAGCTCAGGGCTGGACCCACCAGACCTGGGACCACCGTCAGTGTCATGCCATATCTGCCTCCTTTGTTTCGTTTTTCCTGATACTGGGGACTGAACCCAGGGCCACCTGACCACTGAGCTACATCCCCAGTCCTTTACAATTTTTTTTTTAATTTTGAGACAGAGTCTCCCTAAGTCGCTGAATTGCTCACTGAATTGCTGAGTCTATCTAGCCTTGAACTGAAACTATCCTCCTGCCTCAGCCTCCCAAGCCCCTGGGATTACAGGCATGTGCCACCTCACCTGGCTGTGGACATTCTTTTGCTTAGACTTTATAAGGACTGGTGAACCCTCACAACAGGAAAACCCGGGCCACACAACATCAGCGCTGGGAGCTGTGGTCCAAACGTGCTCCTCCTCTCCCTCGCAGCCCCACTAAGCAAAACGGTTCCTTTTTATACCTATGGTAATCACAAGTTAGGTACCGTTTCCCTGAAAAATCTCCATGGCACCTCAGCTTCCAGGGGAGAAGTGTGCCATCTCCCACAGAGCCTGGCTTCTCCCTCCTGGTTATTCTCTAAGGAGAGAAACACCCAGGTTCTCTTGGGTCACCTGGGTTCATGCTGTCCAAACTGAAACTAGTGCCACAAGTTTCTGAAGGCCACAGTCTAATCAGGATCATTTGGATCATTAAAACTCCACCATAATTAACAACCAATTCTGATTGAAGCTACTATTTCAACACACTGCTAGGCAGAACAAAGTTCAAGTGTGGTATCCTCAACAACAGCAACTGAGTTCCTGTGATGAAAGAAAGGGGGCCTGCTTTTCCTCGTACACAGAGCGGATGCTGCCGGTCCAGGGTCAATAGGAAACTTTTGAGTCAACCTCCTAGGAGTAGAAGACTTGAGCTTGCCTCAAGCCACCCAGGGACTCTTTCCAGGCCAGAGTCCAAGGGCAGGCCAAGTTGAAAGTCAGGATGTGCTGTTATATCAGAAAACAACAAAAAGAGAGCATCTCCTTCTACACTGTGCACTACTATTCCCTCTTTCATATGACTGCAAAATAGATATTCCTATTCCTACTTGGGAGACAATGATCATTCAACAAATATCTGCTGAGTGTCTCCTCTATGCAGGAACTGCATAAAGTGCTATGACTTTGCTCAAGGTGACACAGGTGGCAGGCAGCAAAAGGAGCACCCAAACCAGGTCACCTAATCTCAAGTTCATTCCATTCCACAGCTGCCCCTCTGACTGAGGTCAATGTCACATACCCTATGACAGAACACCAGAGACAAAGGGCCATGGTAGAAAGAACTACATGGTCCATCTCTTTAGTCTGTGCCTCTGCAAGGAAAGTCGGTATTGATGATCAACCCTCTCAAACACCAGCTGTCTCAACAGACAATTCAAAGTAGCCCCCAATATCACATTAGTTACAGCACTGTCCCTGGTGAGCCATCCAGACCTGGGAGCTGGGAGCCCATGCACCCTCACAGTCCAGTAGGCAAGACAGAAACACCCCCCCCACCAGCAAAGCACTCATGAGACCCCAGGATAGAAATTTTGGCAAGGGCTGGGGTTGTGGCTCAGAGGTAGAGCACTCGCCTAGCGTGTGTGAGGCACTGGGTTCGATCCTCAGCACCACATACAAATAAAGATATTGTACCCACCTAGAATTGAAGAATAATATATTTTAAAACCAAACGGGAATTTGAAGTCCTACCCCTTGAACCAAGGACTGAGACCTCCAGTTTGCCTCTCTTAGGCCACCTCAAGACCTGTGCCTTGGACCTATTCCTCAAGCACAACCCTCTGGTTATGGCACGCGCTCCAGGCCAGGGGTTTTGGAAACAATGTCTGCCATCCACTCTGGCTGGCCATCCCCACTGAGCAGCCTGTCCTGACAGTTGCATCAGAGAAGGGGCCAGTCATACACTAAGCTGACTATCTCAAGAATGCCAAAAATCTTCATGAATGGGTCACCCTGCGCCTGCAATCGCAGGGAGGTGGGGCCCACAGCTACCGGTCAGGTAAGTGAGGACAAACACAAGAAGTTGAGCCAATCAATAAGTGAGTCAGAGGAGGCAGAGTATAAAACCCCGGGAGCTCCGGTGCTCCCCACATCAGCATCTCCTCTCCTCACTCACCCTTCCTGGTGCTTCAGGTAAGTGTGGGTTCTCCTGGCTTCCTGCTCAGGCCTGCATGTGTGGGTGAACAGGCCTCTCTCTCTGGGAGCTACAGGTCCTTCACTGCTGCATTCATAAGGAGAAGGGATTCAGGGAAGGGATGGAGGACCCAGGTGCAGATAGTGTTTCCGGTCCTCTGGCCAGACTGTAACCTCCACCAAGATGCGTCTATCTTGGCCCTCTCTGGGGCAGTACCAGACACACTGGGGGACGTACTCTGCAGTGGCTGAGCAAGGCAGCCTGTGCAGGGGTTGGATGAACTTCATGAACCTGTTGGGAAGAGAGGCTGAGCCCACTCTCATAGAACAGAATGGTTCAAGGAATGCTGCAGAGAAGAGGGGTTTTAGGAGCCACAAAAATCCAAATCCTGTTTCAAAGAGGATTTGGATGGATAAGGCATTACCCTCTCAGATCATCATTCTCAGATGACTGAGAGGGTAATGGCTTATGAGATGTTGTGGACACAAATTCCTACTATTTACAGTTCCTTCTACCAAATTTGGACTTAGCATCTCTTAAAAGATATGTCCAATATATCCAAGACGCTGGTCCCTAGGACCTTCAGGGTCCTTTCCCCTGTTTCCATTCACAGCAGAGCCTTTTCTAGTAACTAGTCCTGCAATCACAGCCTCCTTCACTGGGACAGAGCAAGAGTTTGAACTATGGGCTTCTGCAGAGAATGGAATGCAAACCGGGCCTGTGACACCCCGACACACCTCCCCCATCCTAGGTAGAGATCTGGGGTAGTTTTCTACTTTAACTCAGAAAACCTGTGTTGGATGGGAAGCGACCTAGGTGTCAAAGTGTTCCAACACCTCATTTTACAGAAGATGAGAAGCAGGAGCCCGAGGGGGTGATCTGCCCCAATTCACAACAGAGATCAGAAGAGCTGGGAGAGAGGGCAGGCACACTAGCTGGGCTTCAAAACTGGGCAAAAGGGCCTTCTGCTGGATGGAACCTTCTGCAAAAGTAGCGATCCTCAAGTCCTGGCACCTGAACAGAGCGGCCCAAGGGAGGCGCCAGGAGCCTCCGGGGTGTTGTCGCCGTGCAGCTGTCTTCTGTGCTGCCTCCTACTGTCGCTGGTCCAGTGATGCTCTTTTCTCTTTCCAGGGTCCCCTTCCTCCTTAGACAAGATGTCCCACCAGAAAAAGCAACCCACCCCCTTTCCCCCAGCGGGTTGCGGGAAGACCTCTGGCGGCGGCGGTGGCGGCGGCGGCGGTGGCAGCGGTGGCTGCGGTTTCTATAGCGGCGGCGGCGGCTCCAGCTGCGGCGGAGGCGGCGGAGGAGGCGGCGGAGGCTGCGGTGGCGGTGGCTCTGGGGGCGGCTCCAGTTGCGGAGGCGGCGGCAGCGGAGGCTCTGGAGGAGGGATCAAGTACTACGGGGGCGGCGGCGGCTCCAGCTGCGGCGGCGGCTACTCCGGGGGCGGCGGCGGCTCCAGCTGCGGTGGCGGTGGCTCTGGGGGCGGCTCCAGCTGCGGCGGCGGCGGCAGCGGAGGCTCCGGAGGAGGGATCAAGTACTCCGGGGGCGGCGGCGGCTCCAGCTGCGGCGGCGGGGGTAGCTCTGGAGGCTGCGGCGGCGGCTCGGGAGGAGGCCTCAAGTACTCCGGGGGCGGTGGCTCCTCCGGGGGCGGCGGCGGCTGCTACTCCGGCGGCGGCGGCGGCTCTAGCTGCGGCGGCGGCTCCTCCGGCGGCGGCTGCTCCTCCGGCGGCGGCGGCGGCGGCTCCGGCTGCGGCGGCGGCTCCTCCGGGGGCGGCGGCGGCTCCAGCCAGTACTACCAGTGCCAGAGCTACGGCGGCGGCTCCAGCGGCGGCTCGGGTTGCGGCGGCGGCTACTCCGGCGGCGGCGGCGGCTCCGGCTGCGGCGGCGGCGGCTCTTCCGGCGGCGGCTCCGGCTGCGGCGGCGGCTCTTCCGGCGGCGGCTCCGGCTGCGGCGGCGGCTCCTCCGGGGGCGGCAGCGGCTCCAGCCAGTACTACCAGTGCCAGAGCTACGGCGGCGGCTCCAGCGGCGGCTCCGGGTGCGGCGGCGGCTCCAGCGGCGGCTCCGGGTGCGGCGGGGGCTCCTCCGGCGGCGGCGGCGGCTCCAGCTGCGGCGGGGGCTCCTCCGGCGGCGGCGGCGGCGGCTACTACTCGCAGCAGACCACCCAGGTCTCGTGCGCCCCGCAGCACAGCCACGGCGGCGGCGGCGGCGGCTGCGGCGGCTCCTCCGGGGGCGGCGGCGGCTGCGGCTCCTCCGGGGGCGGCGGCTGCGGCTCCTCCGGGGGCGGCGGCGGCTGCTTCTCCAGCGGCGGGGGCGGCGGCGGCTGCGGCGGTGGTTCCTCCGGAGGCGGCGGCGGCTCCAGCTGCGGCGGTGGCTCCTCCGGGGGTGGCTCTGGGGGCGGCAAGGGCGTCCCTATCTGCCACCAGACCCAGCAGAAGCAGGCGCCTTCCTGGCCGTGCAAATAAGGCCCCCAGGCTGCCGCGGAGAAGGAGCTGGAGGTGTTCTCCCGGGCGCCAGCGGGCTTAGCGATCTCATGATGTTGCCGCCTTCCCGAATCTTCCCGTCTTCACCACCCCACCACGGAAGAAGCCAAGCAGTCCTCAGGCTGCCTCGAATCATTCTGCAGCTTTTTTTTCTTGGTTTCTGTATGACTACCTCCCAACTCCAGTGCCTCCTTCATCAATAAAGTTGCAATTCATGAGAATCTCTGGGTCTCCAGCAGTTTTTGTAGCTTCCAAATTCACCCTTTTTGTCCTGTTCTTCATTCTTCCATTCATCCATCCACACTTACATTCATTCAACGAATATTCTATTGTGGAGAGAGTGGGGGGGGGGGAGGATAGAGGGAGTCCGAAGGGGAGGAATGGCTAGTAAACAATGACCAAAAATGTGAAAATCTGGTTTGTGGCTTACCATCATGAAGTGCTCCCAAAACTCAAAACTCCTGGAAAGTGACTTTCACTAACCACCACCAACACACACACACACACACACACACAGTGAGTTGGGTAGCCACCATGAGTCTCCTCATCTAGATTTTTGTTTTGTTCCGTTGATTGGATGGTTTTGTTTTGTTTTTTGATTTGTTTTGTTTTTGTAGACAAGCTGCCCTGAAAAGACCCCTCTCTCATGATCTGCATCTTACTCAGCAAAGTCTGATAATAGGGTGACTGCACCTAGGCACCCAGCTGCCCAGACTCACAGGAGAAAGGACAGCCTATGAGATATTCAAGAGCCTCTGCAGTGGGAAAGGCACTCTCCTAGGCACCTGTGGGAACAGAAGGAAGTAGGGAAGCTATTGTCTGCCCTCTTGAAGGGTTTTCACCCAGCTTGGGAAGACACAGCATAAATGCGTGAGATGTTAAACATCAGTACCAGGAGGTCGTGGGAAAACTCATGAAACTTCCCAGTTAACTAGGAGGAAGCTACAATGGTTCCAAGGGATGTGTCAATTGCCTAGTCTTCAGTCAAGGGGCAGATCATCCACCTAGCCAGCTTCTGTTTTATATTCTGATTTTACTCATTTACTTAAAGCAAAATGTACTCAGAGCAAAACTACTTCATCAAAAAATCAAGATCACTTTCCCATCTAGTCACTACTAGAAAAAAAAAAAGAAATTCTCCTCCAATTCTTCATATAGAGTCATCATCACCTTCATCATTTTTACATCAGTAACACAAATCAGAACAGGTAGCAGCCTTAACAATATAGTAGTCCACCTTGTGTATTATTTTATGTTATTTTTAAACAAATGAAATAGACACGGTGGGGTAGACATATTTCTCCCTACTGTTTCTGTTAATTAGAGATAAAAATCTCTGGACATAGCATATAAAACAAAAATTTAAAAGCCTAGAAAGAAGGAAAGAAGAAGGCAGAGTAACTAAAGTCCTCAGAACTAAGGAACTGACCCAGATAAGTTCGTAATTCCCTGAGTTTTCTTTTTCCCCACTAGGTATACTAGAATTCTACAACCAAAAAATGTTGACAGATGTAAACAAAAATAATCCCTCAAAAAAAAAAAAAACCTTTATTTATCCAAAGAATCAGGAAAGGAATGACTTAGCAAATCAAGTCATCTCTTTTTGACAACACCCACCCTACTTCAACCAATACCACTGGAAAAAATGTATAGACTTCCACCCTGGAAGGAGTTCCTGGGAGCTAAGAAGCCCTACCACTCTCCCTCCCCCAACACACACAAACACTGCTATGGTATAGCAAAGATACAAGTCTCATAATTCCCAAAATGTTCAGCACACTATAAAAAAAAAGTCACTCATCATATCAACAACCAGGAAAATTCTTAATTGGAATGAGGAAAGACCCAATAAATTGATGCCATCACTGAAATGACAGAGATTTGAGGATTATCAGTCAAGATTTTAATAAAAACTCATTATAAAATGCTTCAATAAGAAACTATAAACAATTGAAACAAATTTTAAAAATTAGAAAAGTCTCAGCAAAGACATTGAGAAGAACCAAGTTGAAATTTTAGAACAAAAGAAATGTAACCTTTTATAGAACTGAATTTTAGAACTGAAAATTTTTTTAATCTCACTGGATAGTCTCTATAATTAGATGGGGATGACAGAGTAAAGAACTAATTAGCTAAAAAATAGATCAGTAGACTGGAGAGAGAGAGAGAGAGAGAGAATGAATCCGTGAGACAACAAAACCTGCTAGCATTTGTGTCCCTAGAGACTCAGAAGGAGAGGAGAAAGGGTTTGGGACTGAAAAATATTAGAAGAAATGATCTCAAAATCACCCAAATGTGGTCAGTGAATCAATCTTTGGATTCAAGATGAGCAGACATCAAACAGGACAAACCCAAAAATAGTCACATCAACAAACATCATATTCAGTTTTTGAAAAATGATGGCACAGAAAAAAATCTTGAAATACAGTAAAGAAAATAACATAAAGGAAGTATGCCTTGGGTAACAGAGATTTCTTGTCATAAACCATGAAGTCCACAAAGAAGTAGTACCACATTTTTCAAGAACTAAAAGAGAACTATTAACTCCAAATTCTGTGTCCAGTGAAAATATCCTTTAGAAATTATCAGTCCGTATGAAAGAGAACTATGAACATTTGTTGCCAGGGGACCCATCCTAGAAGAATGGCTAATGGAAGGTCTTAAAACAAAAAGGAAATGATAAAGAAGTGAATTTGCAATATCAGGAAGAAAGAAAGAGAGATAAAAAGGGTCAAAGTATGGGTAAATATAGGACAGTATCCTTTTCCTTCTGAGTTTTTTAAAATTATGTTTCATAGTTAGGAACTGTATCATCAATGTGCTTTTCATGGATGTAGAGGAAATGTTAAAACAACTGTATTATAAATAGAGGAGTAAAGGAGCCTAAATGGAGGTAAGATGGTTTCCCTACCCAAAACACCATGGTAAGTTATCTATAGTGTAATACCTACAGCAGCTGCTAAAAATATCAATATGTGCAAGGAGATCCACTCAAAAACACTAGAGATAAATCAAAATGCAATAATTTAAAGCTGTTTGGAGTTGAGGGATAAATGACATGCATAATGTAAAGCTGTCCTTCCTACACTCCTTGATACATCTTTTATTATTTCTGTGCTAGTCCCAAGTGTCATAATCTCTCTCCTGGTTTCTTGCTAATATCCATCCAAAACTATCTTGTATGTGTTTTGTCTATGACTTCTTTTGCTTTGTATTAAATTCATAAAATTCATTCGGGTATTTTCTTTGAGCAGTAATATTTTATTTTTCACTTTTATATGGTTTAGCAGTATATGAATGTGCCATAGTTTTTCTACTGTTGATTGACATTTGGGTTGCTATTTTCAACTTTTTGCTATCACGAGATTTGTACATGTTAAGCTTTGATGAATAATAGTCAGTTTTCCCAAGTGGTGCCTCAGAGTTCCTGATAGTGATGGTTTGCAGTTCACCAACACACACTTGGTTTTGTTTTTGCTGTAGTATTGATCAATACCTAACTTTCTGGGCTGGGGATGTGTCTCAAGCAGTAATGCGCTTGCCTGGCATGCGCGGGGCGCTGGGTTCAATCCTCAGCACCACATAAAAATGAAATAAAGTTTTGTGTCCACCGAAAACTGAAAAATAAATATTAAAAAATTCTCTCTTTCTCTCTTCTCTCTCTCTCTCTCTCTCTCTCTCTTTAAAAAAAAATACTTAGCTTTCTACAAATAAAATATTCATGTGTTCTGTTTCTATTATCACTCATTTCAACATTACCCTGGGAATCATATTTCAACATGACCTTCAGAAGGGATAAACAATCTTCCAAAAGTACACCTTTCAGTCTTCTGAGAAGAAGAATATTCTTTAAATTAAAATATTGAATCAAATGAATATTTTAATTTAAAATACTGCTTGTTTATTTCCAGAATTTCCATTTGTGACTTTTGTAAGGTGCCCATTTTATTATGGAGAGTCCCCTTTTAAAGATTATTTATCTGAGCATTTTTCTATAAATTCTTTAACATTAGCTTTTTAAATCTGTTAACTCTACCATCTGCTCATCCTTCTTTTGTTCTCCTTCTCTAGATTATTTATTCTCCTGATTATGGGTCATAGGATTTCATTGTTGTTTGTTGATGTTGTTTTCACATTTAGTAATGTTGCGTTTTCTGGTTCTATTTTTTCCTCTGAGAAAACCTGTAATCTGTCTGGTAGAGAGGTACATTAATAGCAGACCCCCTAATCCGTATCTAAAGAATTCCCTTTAGACTTGGTTACAGTGAATCTGTATCTGTTTAGACCTTATTTCTAGGATGTTACCCTTGGTCCTTCATTACCGTATTAATTCCTAAAGTGTAACTTCTCTGAAAGTGGGACCAAAAAAAAAAAAAAAAACAAGATTTTTACCAAGACCATCTAGCTTGTCGGAACTCAGACTCTGTCCCTCGGGTACCAGAAGCCAGTGAAGTCACACTCAGCTCTAGCTCTCCAACTCTTAATTGTCCTCTTGCACACAGCTTTTTCTAGCATCCTACCTGCTTCAATTTTTTATTTTTATTGCTCTCAAAGATTCAAAAGACTTCAAAAGAAATTATTTTTCATATTTTCCCCAATATTTATCATTGTTATTAGAAGACTGTTAAATCATTTTAACTTTGACATCATCAGAACTGAAACCTCTCCATAGTTAGCTCTGTACGGTATGTTTATTATGTTTTTGTTTGTTTGTTTGTTTGTTTGATACTTGGAAATGAACCCAGGGGCAATTAACTGCTAAGCCACATCCCCCAAACCTTTGTATTTTTTGAGACAGGGTCTCACCAAGTTGCTGAAGCTGCTCTCAAACTTGCAATCCTCCTGTCTCAGCATCCTGAGCCACTAGGATTACAGGTGTGCGCCACTACACCCACTATTGTAGCCTTAATAAGCATAATTATTGTTCAATTTTTCAGGGGCATCTGGAAATGTAAGCCCCTCCTCTATACACACACCCATTCACTAAAAAACAAAGGGTTGTGGTTGTTTTTGGTTTTGTTTTTTTTTTGCAAATGTACTTCCATAATCTGTACACCAGCCACATATAGTAGTCTAATATCATTCTTTATAATAGATCTATTGGTGCCCGGCTCAGATACCCTGAATCACTCTAACAATTTGGATCACTATCAGTTTCTGCACGCTTTGCCACACACAATTTGTATATGAAATTGTCAGAAGGTTGTCCTTGACTTGACCTTTTCGCTCATATGGAGAGACAGAAACGGGGAAGAGTTCTATGCTCCAACTTCCCATAGCCAATGAAAGGTCTGGGAGTTAGAAGTTCAGCTCATTTGCCTCAAGGTGTAACGGACTCTGAGAAGCAGTTCCTACTCCGAGGCTCCTTGGGATCAGGTGGAACGGGGAGCTCTGCTGGGGCTCACCTTTATGACCTCCTTCCTTTTCCTTTTCTACTTCCTTCCTAGCTCTGGTGGATCTCTCCTGGGAGCACTTTCTCAGCAAATCACTTCACACAAATCTGCTTCTCTGTGAGAACAAAATCCCAGAAACAACTTTTTTAGTTTCCTATTGGGTTTGACTTCAACCCAAGAGGCAACACTGTTTGGCTTCTGTTAGGTGTAGACTCTCAGTCACAGCCTAAGTTCTGTTATGAGAATTATTAAAATGGTAAGTGATAGAGCCATAATTTCAACCCAAGTCAGACTAATTACAGAAGTTGAGCTCTTTGCCCTGTATTGCTGTTCCTTCTTTTTGATTTTTCAAAAATATTTTATTTCATAAATCAGTAATGGTGATTTTGCATTCCTCAAAATGTAAAAATTCTTAAAAAATTAAAATATAGTATTTAAAGATATTGAGACATGACAAAATGTCTCGTTCGCCTTCAAGTTAGCACTTTGCAATATATAATGCTATGTATAATCACAGTAAAACTGATATTTATATAAAGCAAGTATTAATCCTTATAACAATCATATAAGATAAATAATTCTAGAGGAAAACATCAATATAAAGACATTTATTTCCCCAAAGTTCTATACCATATGTGTTTGATGTCCAAGTTACAAGGATACTATATTAAAAAAAGAACATGTATGAAATTTACATTTAAGGTTTAAAGCAATGTAAAAAATATGAATCTAACATACAAAAGAAAAATATTAATTCAAATAATTAAACATTCTTTGTTACCAAGAAGAGATGATTCTGTATCTATTGGAATAGGGGAGAATAAAAAGAACCCACTAGTGTCATGATAGAAAATTAAATAGCTACCAATTAGAATTTAAAAAGTGTAAACATTTAATTAAAATGGAGTAGAATAGAAAATATCAGAATGTAATCTGACAGTTGTTATTACAGAATTTACCTTAAGTGTTTTGAATTAAAATTTTGAAACAAATAGTTTAGTTGAATAAAGTGTTCTTACATTTGGCAGAAAAGATGTAAATTATTATAATTTTCACAGGATTCCATGTAGCAAACTCGAAATAATATTATTTCAGAAAACATTAATTCACAAGATGAAGGATATTTATTATCTATAAAAGTAAATTAAGTAATACTATTTATGTAAATACAAGTACAATAAGCAGAAATAACCAAACTGATACATACCATGTCAACTAGTGTGCTAATATGAGAATAAAATATGCTCAGTATGATGGTAGCCAAACAATATTTCTATTATTGTGATTATATCCATTTTTTAGAGTCCCTGGTTGCCTGAAAAAGGCATGGCCACATATTCTTAGGCATCACCAAGAAATGTCTGACTCTAGTGACACCAAAGATAAAAATGGCTGCTGCTCAAGATAAAAGCATAAATGTTCAAAGTGGAAGGCTAACTAACTTTTCACTATGGACTATCACAACAAAGAAGAAAGAAAAATCATGAATGTTACTTGATTCTTCCATGATGACAATGACAAAAGTGAATTTTAATATCATCTATTTGTTTTTCAAGAACATTTCAGATTTATTTAGTGGGTTCTAAAAAGAAGATGATGGTGGCAGCCTCATCTTTAATATTTTTTTAAATTTTAACTTTTTATATGACAGCAGGATGCATCACAATTCATATCACACATCCAGAGCACAATTTTTCATATCTCTGGTTGTACACAAAGTAGAGTCTCATACTTTGTGTCTTCATACATGTACTGAGGATGATGATGACCATCTCATTCCACCATCTTTTCTACCCTTCCCCTTTGCCTTCTCCCTTCCCTTCCCTCCCCCTTTCCCCTTTGCCCTATCTAGAGTTCATTTAATCCTCCCATCCCCCCTCTAATCCCCACAGCATATTATGCATCAGCATCCTTAAAATCAGAAATCATTTAGCATTTGTTATTGGGGGATTGTCTGACTTCACTTAGCATTATATTCTCCAACTCCATCCATTTACCTGCAAGTGCCATGATTTTATTCTCTTTTGATGCTGAATAATATTCCACTATGTATATATATCACATTTTCTTTATCCATTCATCTACTGAAGAGCATCTAGGTTGGTTTCACAGTTTAGCTATTGTGAATTGTGCTGCTATAAACATTGATGTGGCTGTGTCCCTGTAGTATGCTCTTTTTAAGTCCTTTGGGTATAAACTGTGGAGTGAGATAGCTGGGTCAAATGCTGGTTTCATTCCCAGTTTTCCAAGGAATTTCCATACCTCTTTCCATATTGACTGCACCAATTTGCAGGCCCACCAGCAATGTATGAGTGTGTCTTTTCCTCCACATCCTCACCAACACTTATTGTTGTTTGTATTCTTAATAGCTGCTATTCTGACTGAAATGAGATAAAATCTTAGTTTTGATTTGCATTTCTCTAAATGCTGGAGATGTTCAACATTTTTTCATATATTTGTTGATTGATTGTATATCTCCTTCTGAGAAGTGTCTGCTCAGTTCTTTGGCCCATTTATTGATTGTTTGTTGTTGTTGTTGTTGTTTTGTGTGTGGGGGGGGGGTGTTGATTTTTGAGTTCTTTTTATATCCTAGAGAATAGTGCTCTATCTGACATGCTTGTGGTAAGAATTTGTTCTCAATTAGTAGGCTCTCTATTCACCTCACTGATTGTTTCTTTTTCTGAGGAAGCTTTTTAGTTTGAACCCATCCATTTATTGATTCTTGATATTAATTCTTGCACTATAGGAGTCTTATTAAGGAATTTGGGGCCTAATCCAACATAATGAATATTTGGGCCTACTTTTTCTTCTATTTGGCACCAAAACAGATTGGTAGACCAATGGTACAGAATAGAGGACACAGAGACTAACCCACATAATTACAGTTATTTTATATTTGACAAAAGCACCAAAAACATACATTGGAGAAAAGATAGCCTCTTCAACAAATGGTGCTGAGAATATTGGAAATCCATATGTGACAAAATGAAATTAAGCCCCTATCTCTCACCATGCACAAAACTCATCTCAAAGTCGATCAAGGACCTAGGATGGATTGATGCCCCCTGCTTCACTCTTCCTGCTAAGGATTACTTTAGCTATTCTGGGTCTCTTATTTTTCCAGATGAATTTCATGACTGCTTTTTCTATCTCTAAGAGGAATGTCATTGGGATTTTGATCAGAATTGCATTAAATCTGTATAGTGCTTTTGGTAGTATGGTCATGTGACAATATTAATTCTGCCACTCCAAGAACACAGGAGATCTTTCCATTTTTTAAGATCTTCTTTAATTTCTTTCTTTTTTTTTTTTTTAGCATTCTGTAGTTTTCATTGTAGAGGTCTTTCACCTCTTTTGTTAAGTTGATTCCCAAGTTTTTTTGTTTTTGATGCTATTGTAAAAGGGGTAGTTTTCCTTGTTTCCCTTTCAGAGGATTTGTCACTGATATACAGAAATGCCTTTGATTTATGGGTGTTGATTTTGTATTCTGCTACTTTGATGAATTCATTTACCAGTTCTAGAAGTTTTTTGGTGGAATTTTTTGGGTCTTCTAGGTATAGAATCATATCATCAACAAATAGTGCTAATTTGAGTTCTTCTTTTCCTATCTGTATCCCTTTAATTTCTTTCGTCTAATTGCTCTGGCCAGTGTTTCAAGAACTATGTTAAATAAAAGTGGTAAAAGAGGGCATCCCTGTCTTGTTCCAGTTTTTAGAGGGAATGCTTTCAATTTTTCTCCATTTAGAATGATGTTGGCCTGGTGGAGGGGAAGGGAAGGGCATGGGGTTATAAATGATGGTGGAATGTGAGGATCATTATTATCCAAAGTACATGTATGAAGACATGAATTGGTGTGAATATACTTTGTATACAACCAGTGATATGAAAAACTGTGCTCTATAAGAGCACAAAAATAAGAATTGTAATGCATTCCGCTGTCATATATAAATTTTAAAAAATAATTAAAATTTTTTTTAAAAGAATGGTATTGGCCTGGGGCTTAGCATAGATAAGGTGGATACAATGTCTTGCAGAGATGGGGCTGAAAGAGTAGGCCTTACACTGTCTTTGGGATGCCTGCTCTGAGATGCAGCTGCTTCTAGGCCCTATCTGTTGTCAAAAAGGTAGGGGCTACTGCATGGGGAAGGCTATAGCGATGTCTGCAGTGTCCCAGGATGGAAGTGGGTTAGGCTTGAGCTCCCAGGTTGGGGGCAGGAATGGCAAACTCATACCTACCCTGGGCCTGGGTCTCAGGTGTGCCAGTGTGGGCGGATCTGGGCCGGGCCTGAGCTCCTGCCATAGTCTGCTGGTCTGAAGAGGCAGTCTATGCCTTTTGTCTGTTCCTTCTTTATGGGGAAAATATTGCCATAATTTTGGTTTTCCTTTTAAAATTTTCAAATATCCTATATGGTCAAAAAGTATGTATTATACAGCTATGGTCTAAAAATAATAATAAAATAAACACCTTGGGCATCCAATACCCATCTTAAGAAACAGATAATCGCTAGTAGTTTAGAAGCCTGCTGAATGCCTTCTCCCTATAACAAGTCCCAAGTTCACTTTACCTAGAATTTACTTCATAAGTTTTACTATATATGTACACTAATCTAAGTGGTAAAATGTTTAATTTTGACATTTTAATTTATATAAATTAATTCATACTTTATGTTCACTTCTGAGATATGCTTATTTCACCCAACATTATTTTTCTGAGATTTATCAACATTGAAGCATAAACCATCATTCATTAATTTTCACTACCATGTTGCATTATAAGTAGACTTGGTCAACTTATAATTTTAGTACTGTGTACTTCTTTATTGTATTCTTTATGATATGTAAACTGTTTTCAGTTTTACAATGTTACTATGAGTATTTTTTTTCCTGTGAGCATTTTTAAACATATTTCTTCCCACATATGCAAAAGCATCTCTGGATTTAGCAGAATTGTCAAGATCTAGGATATGCCTATCTTCAATTTAGTAAATTGCCAGCACAATTTAAATCCTCACCAGCAGTTCATAAGTGTTTCTGTTCCTCCGCAGCCTGACCAACATGTGGTATTGTCAGATATATCAACTTTTTACTATTGTGAACATAAAATGATATCACTCTAAACTTGAACTTTATGTTGATTCTGTTCTTTTATACCTCTAAAATCATATATTTAGCTCAATTGTTATCACAATCACTAATGAGACTAAGAAGATTTATATGAATATTAGACAGTCATATGTTTTCTATTGTAAAATGTCTATTCAAGCATTTTATCTGTTTTTTTTTAATTGGGTTGACTGTGTTTCTAACTGAATCATAAAAGTTCTCAGTTTAACAACTTTGAAAATTACAATTATTACAAGTATTTCACCTTGTTTCTGGCTTATCTTTTCACTGGCATTATGATATTTGTAATTTTTTCAATTAACAGCAGACATGCTGTTTGTTTAAAGAGACCATCATTCACTTTCAAACTAAAAAAAAAAAAAAAAAAAAAAATCTTTTTAAACATTCTGATTCCTCAGGTTGGGATGAAGAATAGGTAAGTACCCTGTCTGGAGCCCATTCATATGACTCCAATTTTAGATTTAACAAATTAATACCTCGCCCAAATTCTAAAATTTTGTAAGACTGCTTTGGGTTTTCAGTGTAGATAGTTATATTTTTGTGATTTTGTCGGTTTAATTAATTTCTTTCCAATCACTATGCTTCTAACTTTCTTATATTACTGTACTGGTTGGAGGTATAGTAATAGTGAAATCTCTGACTCATTTCTTGTGGGAGGCCAACCTTGCACGTGACTGGGTTACACTCCCCGGCTGGGTGCTGAGGCGCTCAGTTGCAGAAATGTGGCAGATCTTTCCCCACCCTTCTTGGGTGCAAGGGTTGGTGTCCCGTGCACGGGTGTGTCTTGCTACAGCCCCATGGGTGAAGCTATGCTCACCTGTTCCTTTGTAATCTAACCCCTTGCCCTGTTTAGGATAGAATCTTCCAGGAAGTGCTTTGTGTGTGTCCCCTTCTCTTACTGTGCCCTTGGGTGTGGCCTACCCAGGTGTCAGTCAACCTGCTGACAGTGGACATCATGAAGATAGACTCAGCCCCCTGAAACCTGGCCCCTTGCCTCATTTGAATAGCTTCTCCTCAATAAAAGGGGTCAGCCCGTGCTCTCTCTCTCTCTCTTTCTGCGGACCCTTAAGGTCAGAGGAGCCGTCACAGCGACCCCAAAGAGAAAGGTATTTGTGTCTCTTGTGTGGTTATTTTGTGCAGCCCAGTTAGCCCAGTTCAACTGGAGTGACCCCTGAGCCTTTTAGTCGCAAGAACAGAAACCCGGCAATTTCTCATTATTTAAAGAATATATTTAACATTATATCATTCAGCATAAAGGTCACACTGGATTTTTTTATACATACCAATTTAGATTTTCAATTTTTGCTTATTTTACTAGATTGCTAAGGATTTTATATAATTGCCAAAAATTGGGGTGATTCCATGAATTTTCTTCTTTAATCTATTAATAAATAACATTAAAGTATATTTTTCATTTTGAATCAACTTTTCATTCCTAGAGTGAAAATCAATTTATTGCATACCATTTTTATGCAATTCCAGATTTGTGTCACTAATAATTTTTTTAGGATTTTGCATCTGTATACACAGGAGAAATTGGTTTTATTTTACTGTCCATTTCTGGGTTTTGTGTCAAGTTAATCTGGCTTTCTAAATATCAAAATTCTTTATACTCTAAGAATTTTTATGTATCTAGAAAAAACTGTTTCTGGAACACTAGGTAGCATTTGTAGACAAAACTGTCTGTGTTTGATGTTTTGTTTCATGGGCAGATTTTAAATGCTTTATAGTTACATAACCATTCACATTTTATATTTCTTCTTAATGCTGTTTTCAATATTTACATTTTTCTGAACATGTCCCCATTTTATTTGCTTTTATATTTATTGACACAAAGCCATTCATAACATCTACTTACTTTTTAAATTTTTGCTGAATCCCTAGATATGTCTCCTTTTCATTCCTAATGGTTTTATTTACCCCTTTTTTTCTCTTTTTGATTTATCTTACCAGATATTATTCTATTTTATTAGTCATTTCAAAGAACTCACTTTAGGGTAGTTTTTTGTTTGTTTGTTTGGTTGGTTTTTTATGAGTTTTTTTATTGTTGTTTTGGTTTTGGGTGGGTTGTTTTTTTTGTTGTTGTTTTTGGTTTTTTGTTGTTGTTTTTGAATCTCCTTGCATATCTTTTTCATTGCACTGATTTTTCTAGAGGTATTTTGTGCATGTGGTCAACATCTACAATCAACCGACTTTAAGTAAGGAGTTATATGACCCCATAGTATGAGTGGGCCTCATCCTCTCTGTTGAAGTTCTTAAGAGCTAAAACTGAGCTTTCCTAAAGAAGAAAGAATTCTACCACGAGGCTTTAACAAAGAAACCCTACCTGAGTCTCAGGCTGGAGGCCCACCCTGCAGATCAGAACTGTGGCTTCGACCCTTGCCGGAGTTGCCAGCCAGCCTGCCCTGCAGATTTCGGACTTGTCAATCCTGACAATCACAAGAGCCAATTTCTTAAAATAAACACCCCGACTTGCTTTCTTGCCCCGACTCTCCCCTCTCTCCTACTGGTTCTCTTTCTCTTGAGATACCTGACAGCTGCACCCCTGCTGTTGTCACAGCAGAGGCTCAAGGCCTCGGGGTTTGGCAGAAACCCTTAAGCTAAGAATTTGCTTTGGCGGTCAACTTACTCCCAGTTCTGACTTTCTTTAACTTTTTAAAAAAGCAGGTTTCTTGTTTTATTCCAGTTGAGTCGTAAATCTCATTTTTCATCAGTGATGAATCTCATTATTAATCATATCAAGCATCTTAGTTGGTCCGATTAAAAGGATCATTCAAACCATACAATCTGACATACTGGCAGGTACAGAGAAGTCTATTGAGATGCTGTCAATGTCTCCTTTTTACAGAGAATCTGAGACTTAAAAGACTAACTTGCTTAAATTCCTACATAGAGCCTGCATACTTACTGCTAAGCATATTCCCTCTGGTAGAATAATTAACAATACAAAAATGTATATATCCGATGGTTTCTATGGGGAGGAGTAGAAGGCAGGAAGGGAGGTGGACTAGATATGCGGTCACAGGACACGGATTCCAAACCCAGCTATGCCACCTCCTCCAGATACCCCTCTTGGTAAAGACTAATACAGCTCTCCGCCTCCCTCTGCCAGGCCTGTCCTCCACGTTGTCCTGCATCCCCTCGGGGTCCGCCGTCTATGAACTGAGACCTCTGAAACCATTTTTGGACTGACTGACTCACTGGTTGGCTCTCAACTGGGGTCTCCCATGCATTCAGTCAGAGAGAGGCTGAGGTCAAGTCATTTGAAAGCTCAATTGAGCTAATATCTGAGGTGCCTCGTGCTCCTCCACGTGGCCTCTGTTCCCAGCAGAACCACTCTGCCTCCTGGAATGCAGCTCAGGGTTCCAACAGGAGGGAAGCCCACGCTGGCTGCCGGGACACACAAGACACAAAGCAAGTAGGCATTGCATACCTTGTAAACCTCAGAGGTGCCTTCACACCCCGAGGTTCCTCCACTGGCCCGGTGAAAAACATTTTCAAGGGAACCCTTGGCATCACTTTAAGAGCACTCTGTGTGGCCATCAGGCCACGGGCGCAAAGCCACAGATGAATTGATTCAGAACCTGTTTGCCTTTCTGAAGTTGGACTCTGTGAAGGCGTTCAAAACGAGACTGACTGACAGGGAATCCGAAATGGATAGAACTTCCGTGATTTCCTATAGTACACAACAATGGATTACCAAAAAAAAATCTACCCTCTGGAGGTCAGGATGGCGGAGTAGAGAAAGGAAGCTGTGCTCAGCAGTTCTTCAGCATCAGACTCATAAAACGGGAAGACGTCTCCTCAACCAGGTGAGTAACAAAGGAACCTCATTGAAACATAATGCTGAGCTGTCATTTTAAAAAAATTTTTTTTAGTTGCAGATGGACACAATAGCTTTATTTATTTACTCTTATGTGGTGCTGAGGATCGAACCCAGAGCCTCACATGTGCTAGGCTGAGCCACAACCCCAGCCCACTGGACTGTAATTAAAAAAAAAAAAAAAAAAAAAAAAAAAAAAAAAAATATATATATATATATATATATATATATATATATATAGAGAGAGAGAGAGAGAGAGAGAGAGAGAGAGATACAGAAATTTGGTACCCAAGCATAAGAAATACCTTAGAGAGGCACCAGCTCCAGGCACCAGCCTGGAGCAGGAAGCACAGAAGAGAGATGCAGGTGGCGGATGAAGAATTTTTTTAAAAAAGAAAAGCCAGCCTGGGGAAGCTGTGGCTCCCAGAGGAAGGCTGATTTTAGTGGACACGTGTTGGTAGGGGCAGCACCTCAGTGAAAACAGATTCAAAGCTGTCCCCTGGGGGAGAGCATTTCACAACCTCTGCAAGTGAGGTGTGGAAACCCTCCCACACATCCACCCTCCAGCCTCCCAGAACTCGCCCACAGGGAAGGAAAGTGCGTCTAGGAGCTGAAAGCTGTCCCCAGGCAACCGGCACAGCTGTGAGCAGACGGAGACTAGAAACCCGTGAAGTCACCAGCCCTGGGCAAATTACTCCCGAAGGTGCCTGAACCAGAGCCTCTGGACCCCAAGGAGAAAAATCCTGTAACAGCGGACACCCCATAGGATGCTGGCTGCGGCCAGGCAAGCCCATCTGCACTTCAAGGGCCCAAAGACAAACACTCACACATTGCTGGGGGGACTGAAGACTGGTGCCACCAATCTGGATAGCAGTATGGGGATTCCTTAGAAAACTGGGAATGGAACCACCATTTGACCCAGTTATCCCACTCCTTGGTTTATACCCAAAGGACTTAAAATCAGCACACTATAGTGACACAGCCATATCAATGTTTATAGCAGCACAATTCACAATAGCTGAATTGTGGAGCCAACCTAGATGCCCTTCAATAGATGAATGGATAAAGAAAATGTGGTGTATATGCACAATGGAATATTACTCAGCATTAAAAGAGAATAAAATCATGGCATTTAGGGGCTGAGGTTGTGGCTCAGTGGTAGAGTGCTCGCACCACATAAAAATAAATAAAGATATTCTGCCAACTACAACTAAAAAAATAAATATTTTTAAAAAATCATGCCATTTGCAGATAAATGGATGGAGTTGGAGAATATCACTACTAAGCAAAGTAGGCCAATCCCAAAAAACCAAAGGCCAAAGTTCTCTCTGATAAGTGGATGCTGATCCATAACAGGGAGGGGGAAGGCATGGGAAAAATGGAGGAACTTTAATTGGGCAAAGGGGAGGGAGGGGAGGGAGGATGCTTGGGGCAGGAAAGATGGTGGAATGAGATGGACATCATTACCCCAGGTACACGCAGGACTGCACATGTGGTATGATGCTATATCATATACAACCAGAGAAATGTAAACTTGTGCTGGAGTTGTGCACAATGAATCAAAATGCATTCTGCTGCCGTATATACCTAATTAAAATAAATTAATTAATTGAAAAAGACAAAGCCAAAAATAAGTATACAGACTGAAAATCCATCCCTGCCAACAGATCTGTCCACCACAGTAGAAATAAGCCCTTTATCTCTCACTAAGATTTTTTTTACTTTTTTTTTTTACTTTTTTTCCTCCATATTCCTTTTCTTCCACTCCTTTCAAATTTTAACACTTTTTTTCCATTTTTTCAAACATCACTTTATAATACTGCATTATTCTCAATTTTTTATTATACATGGTTCTGTGGGTGTGTGAGTATGCAGGTGTGGTTGTGTATGCTCTCACGGCAGTTTTGAGTATATAGATATATAAATACACACACACATTCATATAATTTTATTTATACATTAGTAGCTCTCTCCTGCATGGGTTCATTATTTGGCCTGTATTACACTTAGATGGGGTACACTTAGATGAGGGTTCCAGCTGCCTTGATCTTACATTTCCTGGTTCTTTTATACTTAGGTTCTGGGCCTTCCCTTCTCCCCTACTTCACTCTCTTCCCCCAATAACAGTCAAATTTTCCTGTCCTCTCCTTATACCTTTTTACCATAACTTTTGTTAACTTATTCTTCCTTCTGTTTTACAGCTGACCTATCTCCTCCCTCTCCTCTGATCACTATTTCAAACTTTCTTTTGCCTTCCTACCCTGTATTCTCTTGTTTAAGGAACTATAACCCCACTAAGTACTAGAAATTCTATAGACAGTGTAATTCCTTCCCCATTCAAGTTGCCGTGATTATTAATATCGTGGACAACATAGTGGACACCTGCTGTTGAATACCTGACCTACTTCATGTTTTTTATTGATGTTGTTGGTACTGTTGTTAAGCGCTGACCCCGCCATTCCTACATAGGTGGCAATTAGTATTGTAGATGTCAAAGTGAACACCAGACATTTATCTTAAGGCTGTACTTTTGTTGCTAACATTAGTGCCATTCCTGACTCCCCTCTCCTAATAGGGACTGAAAAGAGATTGGGACATGTCAAGATCCTCCCACCGAGAAATAGTCACATCTCAACCAAGCAACAGTGAATCTCACCCCACACACCCTCTAAGCCCACCTGAGCCTTGACATTACTCCAACTCACAGAACTGAGGAGAAAAAAAACCAAACCTAAACAAAGATCCAAGTAGGAGCATTCAGAGAGGGACCTCAGTTCCACCCCTTGACATCTATTCATGTATCAAAAATAGAAGTCCCAGAACAAATAATAGAATTACACACAGAGAGACATGTTTAAAAAAGAGGAAGGGAAATCCATCTTGATTGATGCAAGTCCAAGACATCTGAAAACGTGAGGGAAAAGGCAAACAAATCTCCCAAAATCCACAATCCCCCAACAAAGGGTCCCTGTGATACTGATGTGGACAAAAGCCTAGAGAAAGATTGTAAAAAACTGATTATTAAAATGTTCAGTGAACTGAAAGAAGATCTAAGGAATGAATTAAGAGGGCAAATACAGGAGATAAAGTCCACTTCAATAAAGAAATAGAAACCGTGAAAGGAAATCAAGCAGAACTCCTAAAAATAAAAGACACAATTAAGCAAATTAAAAATTCCCTTGAAAGCATCACTAAAAATTAGATTGCATATAAAATAGAATGTCAGCTCTTGAAGACAGAACTTTAGGCCTTGAACACGGGGCATATAAACTTGAGTACACAGAATCCAATAAAGGGGAAAAATAAAGAATACAATCAGAATACGTAAGAACTCTGGGACACCATCTAAAGACCAAACCCAAAAACCACTGGGATAGAAAAGAACATGGAAATACAAGCTAGAGGCCTTCAGGACATTTTCAATGAGATAGTTACAGAAAACTTTGTTCATGTCAGAAATGAGAGACATCCGCATACAGGAGCTTACAGGAGAGCAAACAGACCTCTCCACATGAGAAGCTCTCCAAGACGTAATGATCAAAATGCCCACCATACAAAATATGAATGAAAGAATATTAAAAGCTGCAAGAGAGAAACATCAGATCATATTGCGGTAAACCCTTAAAGGTCACTTCTGATTTCTCAATTCAGACCCCAAAGTCAAGGAGGTCCTGGAACAAGTTATTTCAAGATCTAAAAGAAAATAACCGCCATCCAAGATTACTATACTCAGCAAAGTTCATTTTCAAACTCGATGGGGAAATGAAATTTTCCATGTTGAGAATAAACTGTAAGAATTCATGACCACCAAGGCCATACTATAAAGAATACTTGGGTTGGGGCTGTGGCTCAGGGGTAGAGCACTTGCCTAACACGTGTGAGGCCCTGGGTTTGATCCTCGGCACCACATAAAAATAAATAAATAAAATGAAGGTATTGTGTCCATCTACAACTAAAACAAAATATTTTTTTAAAAAGAATACTCAAATATAAACTGCACACAGAGGGACTCAAAAACAAATCTGAAAGCCCCCAAGTAAAGGAAGATCAATAGAAAAGTAATGAAAATCAAGACAGTATAAAATATAGTACAAAAAAATCAAAATGGCAGGAAACCACCAACATATCCTTACTAACCCTGAATGTTAACAGTCTCAACTCCCCAACTAAAAGACACAGATCAGAAGGATGGATCAAAAAACAAGATCCAACTATCTGCTATTTACAAGAAATTCATCTTACAGGCAAAGTGTCTCACAGGCTGAAGGTCAAAAAATTGGAAAAAAAATACTCCATACATATAAACTTCGAATACAAGAAGGAGTAGCTATTCTCATATCTAACAAAGGAAGATTTTAAGCATAAATTAATCAGAACAGGCAAAGAAGCTCACTATATTCCGGTATAGGGAACAACCCAACAAGAAGTAGATTTTTATGCCCCAAATATCAGCGCACCCAATTACATTTTTTAAAATGACATTAATTCCCAGGTAGGCCCCAACACAATAATACTGAGTCGTTTCAAGACACCCTTATCACCAATAGACAGGTTACTACAACATAAAATCAATAAAGGTATCTCCAACCTAATAATACTATAAATCAAATGAACCAAATAGACATCTGTAGAATATTTCACCCCAAAACAGCTAATTTACCTTTTTCTCAGGAGCTTGTGGAACTTTTTCCAAAATATACCATATTCTAGGTCATATAGTAAATCTTACAAATACAAAAAAAAATCTATAAAACCCCTGCATCCTATCAGACCATGATGGAATGAAACTAGAAAACAGCAGCAAGAAAAATAATAGAAACCACATAAACACATGGAGATTGAGCAATCCTCTCTCAAATGAAGAATGGATTGAGAAGAAATGAGAATAGAAATCAAGAAATGCTTAGAAATGAGCAATAACATTGCATCAAAATCTCTGGGAAAGTATGAAAGCAGTTCTAGGAGAAAAAAATTATAGTACTGAGTACCTAAATTAAAAAAAATAGAGATCCCAAATAAATCACTTTATGTTCTATCTTAAAGTATTAGGAAAAGAAGAACAAACTAATTCCAAAATCAGGAGATCATCAGAATCTATTTTGAGAATTTATACTTCAATAAACTGGAAAATCTAGAAGTCAATGACAAATTTCTGAACCCACATGACCTGCCCAAAATTGAGCCACAAAAATACAGAAAACCTAAACAGACCAATAGCAAGTAATGAAATTGAAATAGCAATTAAAAGCCTTCCAACAAAGAAAAGCCCCAGACCAGATGGACTTTCAGTTAAGTTCTACCAGACCTCTAAAGAAGAATTAACACAATATTTCTCAAAATTATTCCATGAAGAAAGGGAATACTACCAAATACATTCTATGAAGCAAGTATAACCCTGATACCAAAACCAGACAACATGCATCAAGGAAAGAAAACTGCAGACCAATATCCCTGATGAACATAGATGCAAAAATCCTAAATAATATATTAGCAAACCACATTCAAAACACATCAAGTGGGTTTCAGTCCAGGGATGCAAGGTTGGTTCAACATGTGCAAATCAATAAATGTAATTCACCACTGAAACAGAATTAAGCCAAAGAGTCACATGATCATCTCAAGAGATGCAGAAAAGGCTTTTGATAAAATCCAACACCCATGCATGTTACAAAGGCTGAAGAGGCTAGCAACGGAAGGAACTTACCTCAACACCATAAAACATTGTAAAAGCCATTTATGACAATCCACAGCATACTAAACGGATAAAAACTAAAAACATTTCTCTAAAATCAGAAACAAGACAAGGCTGTCCATTCTAACCACTCCTATCCAATACATCTGAACCACTACTACTCTAAACATCCACCAGAGTGATCAGGCAAGAGAAGAAAAATCAAAAGATACAAATAGAAAAAGAAGAAGTCAAATTATCTCTGTTTTCCAATGACATGGCCCTATATCTAGAAGACCCCCCCCAAAAAAAATTCCAGGGCATATAGCTCCGTTGGCAGAGCGCTTGCTTTGCATGTACAAGGCCCTGAGTTCAATCCCTAGCACCATATAAAAAAAATTTTAAAACTTTGGGCTGGGGATGTGGCTCAAGCGGTAACGCGCTTGCCAGGCATGCGTGGGGCACTGGGTTCAATCCTCAGCACCACATAAAAATAAAATGAAGATGTTGTGTCCACCAAAAACTGAAAAATAAATATTTTTTAAAAAATTCCAACAGAAGACTTCTAGAACTTATAAATGAATTCAGCAAAGTAACAGGATATGATCAACAACCATAAAAAATAAGAGCTTTCCTATACTCCAAAAGTAATTCAACTGAGGAAGAAAACAGGAAAACTATCCCATTCACAATAACCTCAAAAAATAAAATAAAATACTTGGGGATTAATCAAACCAAGGAGGTAAAATTAGAAACAGTGCAGATAAAGAATTGAATAAGGCCTTAGAAGATAGAAAGACATCCTACGTTCCTAGATATGCAGAATTAATATTGTCAAAGTGGTCAAAAGCAGTATACAGATTCAATGCAATTCCCATAAAAATACCAATGACATTCTTCACAGAATTAGAAAAAAAAATTATTAAATTCATTTGAAAGAATTTGAGACCCGGGATAGCCAAAGCGATACTGAGCAAGAAAATCAAACCAGGAGGCATCAAAATACCAGACTTCAAATGAAACCAGAGCTGTAGTAACAAAAACAGCATGGTATTGGCATCAAAGCAGACACGAAGACCATTGGGATAGAAGACGCAGAGACAAACCTACTTATAGTCAGCTGATACTTGACAAAGGTATCAAAAATATATTTTGGAGAAATACAGCCTTTTGAACAAATGGTGCTGGGAAAACTGGATATCTATATGTAGAAAAGTGACACTAGATCCTTACCTCTCACCTGCACAAAAGTCTAATCAAAATGGATCAAAGTCTTAGAAATTAGATCAGAAACCTTGCAACTACAAGAAAATACTGCATCGTATTGGTGCAGACACCAACTTTCTTAACAAGACCCCCGAAGTGCAAGAAATAAACCAAGAATCCGAAGTGGGATGCTATCAAACTAAAAAAACTTCTGCGCAGCAAAAGTTATGATTAAGAGCATGAAGAGAGAGGCCTACAGAGTGGAAGAAAATCCTTGCCAGCTACTCTTCTGATAGTGGATTAACATCCAGAATATATAAAGAACTCAAAACACTTTACACCAAAAAAAATGGGCAAAAGATCTAAACAGAAACTTCTTACAAGAAGGAACACAGGTGGAGTTGGGTGACCTTAAGGAGTTTCGTAACTACCAGAAGCAGGGCCTGCTCATTTTGGAGATGAGAAACCTGAAGCCCAGAGGGCAGAAACGACTTGCAAAACCCACAAAGCTACTAAATGGAACTAGGTTTTCTCTCCTGACGGCAGCCACCTTATTGAGGAACCCGTCACTTCCCCAGCCGAACCTGTCCTGGGCTTCTGTTGCACACCCTTGTTCCTAGAGGCTGATGACTCCAGGTGATGCCCATCTTCTACCTTGCCAGGAGTGGGTTCAGACATGGGATCACAGCTGACGAAACAGGCTCATGCCACGAGCTACAGGTCACAGAACAAATCCGAGGGGAAGCCTGAACTAGAACCCAAATCTGGGTGAGGGAATATTTTAAAAATCATCCTTTCCTCCTACAGGAGTGCTTCTGAATCTGCTGTGGGTGGACCTCCCTTAAGTCAGCTATCTGAAGCACGTGAATTTTTATGTGGAGAGGATCCATAGCTTTTATCAGATTTTCAATCTGATTCATAATCCAAAAAACTGAAGGTGAATGGCCCAACCAAGAGGAACCTAAAGAGACATGACAATTAAGTGTGATGTGAACAACTAACATGACACACTAACATGATTCTAACAGGACAACTGACAGAACAATTAAATATGATTTTTCAGTAAGGAGTGGTGGCAAATGCTGTAATCCTAGACTCTAGGGAGGCTCAGGCAGGAGGACTGCAAGTTTAAGGCCAGTAACAAGGCCCTAAGCAACTTAGAGAGACCCTGTCTCAAAATAAAAAATAAAAAGGGCTGGGGTATGGCTCGGTGGTTAACTGCCCCGGGGTTCAATCCTTCCTACTAAACATGAATATAATTTTTCAGTGAAATGGGATCCTGGAACATAAAATGAGCCTTATACAAAAATAAAGGAAATCTTTAGCTAATATTGATCCATTAACTGTAACAAATATATTAATGTAATAGGTTAATAGAGGAAAGGGCGAGTATATGGGAACTTTCTGTATTGCCTGTGTAATTTTTTTTTTTTTTGTAAATCTAAAACCACTCTAAAGTCTGCTAATAAATTTAAAAGTTTCTAAATTCTATTAAGGAAAAAACAAAATTCTATTAATCCCAGCTGCTTGGGAGGCTGAAGTTGGAGGATCACGAGTTCAAAGCCAGCCTCAGCAATAGCAAGATGCTAAGCAACTCAGTGAGACCCTGTCTCTAAATAAAATACAAAATAGGGCTGGGCATGTGGCTCAGTGGTCAAGTGCCCCTGAGTTCAGTCCCTGGTACCAAAAAAAAAAAAAAAAAAAAAAAAAAATCAGCTATCTGTCAAACAACTTGTAAGACAAATTGCTTGGCATTATCTCTGAAATTGTAAAAAAAAAAAGAGAGAGAGAGAGAGAGAGAGAGAGAGAGAGAGAGAGAGAGTGAGAGAGAGAGAGAGAGATGAATTAGATCAGTGTCTCTAAACATTTATGTGCACATAAAAATTTCCTGGACTTTCAGGATTAAATGCAGTTCCCAAGCTTTACCTAATATCTTACCTGACCTAAGAGGTCTGAAGTGAAATCTAGCATTTTACATTTTAATGATTACCCACAATATTTCTGGCACAGGTAATCCAAGGTCCATTCTTCAAAAACCCCAGAGTTAGATTTTGTCTAAGGATGCCTCCAGCCTTGACCAACCCCTCACCATTAGGAGGAGAAGCTATTAGTAGCTCTAGAGCAACTTTTCAATAGTGACCCCCAATGCGATGATGGTATTTGGAGAAGGGGCCTCTGGAAGGTAATTAGCGTTAGATGAGATCATGGGGGTGGGTCCCTTCTAAAGAGACGCAGAGAACTTGAGAATTCATTCATTCTCCTTCTTCTCCTCCTCTAACAATTCCTCCTCCTGTTCTTCCTCCTCCTCCTTCTTTTTTTCTCTCTCTCTTTTTTTTGTCTTTGCCTCCCCCCCACCCCCACCCTGTCCCTCTCCCACTCCATCCCTCTGTCATTTGCAAGAGAGAAAGAGCTCTCACCAGAACACAGCCATACGGAGGCATCCTGACCTTGGCCTTCCAGCTCCAGATAGGACAGAAAACACATTTCTGTGGTTTAAGCCACCAGTCTGTGGCCTTTTGCTGGGGCAGCCTGAGCAAAGTGTGATTACTTGGTAAATCACTAGCTCATACTTGATGAATGAATAAATAAGACTCCCTAAATTCTCAGCTGGTCTAGGAAAAACAGCGCTCCCTGGAAGTTCCCTTCAAGGCTCCCCTTCTGTGCCTAAGGAAAGCATCTGGAGGTGGTGAGCTCATTGCTGCTGGGAATTTCCAACAGGCTTGGATAATCCTCTGGTTAAAGAGGGGGAAGAATTCAGTATGGGGAAATGTCTTTATTAAAATAGACATTTTGAAAGTGTCAGGTCTACCAAAGAGCCAGTGTAATGTGCCAGAAAGAGTCCAAACTGTGAAGTGAAATAATTAGATTTGGGACCAGGGATTCCAGAGCTTGATCTAGGGCAGATCACCCAACCTTCGGGAGCTCTGTAAAATGGGGGCCACAAAGCCCACCTCACACAGCCACTGTGGAGCTCACAGCTAAGATCCTTGCCTAGAGGAAAGAAACTCGTCCTTGCCCTGTGATCCCAACCTAAGAGTCTCTGATCCAGACACCTGCATCCCACAAGTGGCCTCGCCTGCCCCCTACTGGTGAACAGTGGCATTACACTTCATGTTTCATCTGAGGCTTCTCCAATCCCACAGGGTTTCCTTTGAGGTTAGCAATGATTTCAGCCGGTGCAGCGCTGTGCAGGTAAGCTTGTGAGCAATCAACGCTCTCTGACACAGTATCACTGGAATCAGTCATGACTTCCACAAAAGGATGGCGTGTCCCTGGATCCTTTATGGACGTTAGCATAGATAAATAGCCTAGACAAAGGAAAGTGCACGGGCTTTGAACTTAGGCTGGACATTGCAGATCTTACTCTGTTACCTGAGCAGCTGGCCACCTCGGCTCCTCACTGGCATTTATTGAGAGGCACTCGGTTATCACCTTTCTTAAGCCATTTGGTATTTTAAAGAAAAATTAAAATATTAAGAGATACAAACAAACACATCTTATTACTAAAAAGATCATCATTCCCTCATTGTGGAAAACAGAGCAGATTTCCCATCTTAGAGACTCAGATGAAGAAATTCAGGTTCAGCGGTGTTAGTTAATCCACCCAAAGACACCAAATGTATGTTTGTTTCTATTTGTATTGTTGTTTATTTTACCTGTATCACCACCTTAAACTCAAGGGAAACCTATTATGGTAGAACGCAGTGGGGAGGTTCGGGATAAGGACTGGGGGGTGCATTATCACTAAAGAAAATGAACTTCCCCTTTCTGTTCCCGAAACCCAGCCAAGTCAAGGGAACAACAAGAGCAACCCTAGGCAGGAAGACCCACATACATATTGTCTTGAAAGACACTGGCTTTCCCTTACGAGTACTAGGAGCTAAGGCAAGTTAGTGTTATCTGCAAAGAGCTGGCTTCTTGCATGTTTGCTGGTTCAGTTGCTCCCTGGGGTGCTGGTCAGACAAGCAAACAAGCAAGGTAGTACTAATGATGTCTCTGCTCCTGCAGCCTGAGATGTGAAATCCACCTCCTAGTGAGGACAAGTGAGGAACTGAGGGACTATGGAAAGAAGATGTGTCACTTGTCCAGATGGCCACGACTGCACAAGACACCCTGAGAGAGAGAGGCACTGCTTGGCAATCATCTTAAAGCCTTATCACCACTAAACTCTTTTTGGAACAGCTGCTCGATTCGTACAAGTTTACCTGCACAGCGCTGCACTGACTGAAATCATTGCTAACCTCAAAGGAAACCCTTTGGGGTTGGAGAAGCATCAGATGAAACATGGAGTAAATCATAGATCTCCCATGCTATCTCCGGGTACTTTATTTGGCTTGTCTGCAACCTACCGCGCTGCCCTGCTACAACTAGGCTGAGGATGCGATGGAGGACAAACCCAGGAAGTCATTTTCCACAGAAGAAGATAATTCTGCTTCAAGGAACCACCAGCAGATTCCCAGCTCCCAAACTGGGTGGAGTCTGACAGCCTAAGCCCTCACCCCCTAAGGCAATTTTCACCCGAGAGCTTTCCCTTGCCCACATCCACAGTGAAATTTATATCTGATCTTCCCAAGTTATAAAGCAACTCACACAAGCTTTTAAGCAACCACCAAATTCAGTAACTGGCTTGGACCCTGAAGACACAAAGATGGGCAGCACACACGTCCCCGTCCTTCTGGAGCTCAAGCCCTGGTGGGAAACAAGTAGATAAATTCCTGACACCATTGGTTCATTAGCCATCCCACCAACGCTTATGGGTCACCTAGGAGCCTGGAGCACGTCTCAGAATAAGAGTCTCAGCCTCCACAAAGCTCTTGACCACACCAGAAAAATAAGCCCCAAGCCCAGCACAGGATGCAAGTCAAGAGTTCTCGGGATGTCTAACTAGGGAGCTCTGCCCTGAAAGACTAAGAAGGGGAAACAGACGTGTGGTGGGTGGGCTGGGGGTTTCGAGAAGCACTAAGTTACCCAACTCAGAGGCACGTCAAAGGCACCGACCCACGAGGTCTGGGGTACTCAGGGAATCGGTCTGTGGCTGAGTCGGGAGAGGACAAAGAAGACAAAAAAGGGAGTGGGTGACAGTGTGCCGAAACCATCCAGTGGCTCATGGGGACACGGGGCCTGACAAGCCAGATGTGGGTTTTTTTGTTGTTGTTTGTTTGATTGATTGTTGTCTTTTGTTTTTAAAAGAAGATTGCCACACAAGCAGAATGAAGAATGAAAAGCCAGTAACGTCACTAATGAAGCACTTGGGTAAGAACGACGAGAATATGACTTGGGTGGTGACATGGGAAAGGGAGGCAGAGATTACAGTCAGGAAACATTTCTGAGCTCAAAATCATAAGGTTTGCGACTAATTGGCTGTGAATAATAGTTCATAAATATTGATGCCTATTATCCTCTTGGTTGCCATGAAGCACTTCACCCTGAGTGATTTCAATTAGTCTTCACAATAGCCTGATCATTCCTGTACTTGTGTATCCCATCTTGCAGATCTGGAATCAGAGGCTTAGTTTGGTCCCAGTTCTATCTGGATCCAAATTATAGATGCTGAACCATATGGCCTCCCACATTGGATATGGATGACGAAGATGGGGAAAGGGTGACATGGAGATTTGCAATTTGAAAAAAGGCTTTTAGGGAAAGGCGGTACCGTCACTGCTGAGCATGTGGGAAACCAGTATGTCCATTCTATAGCCCACTGCACACGGAGATCCGATGCTCAGAGACGAGCTTGGCTACACCCTTAGAATTAAGCATTATTACTAGAGGGGACCACAAGTGAGGTTACCTGTGAAAGGGTAGAGAAGAGGTCAGAGTTGGGGACCCCAATATCCCCAGCAGATAGAGGAAAAGAACTGGTAGACAAGTCTGAGAAGAGGCAGCCCCAGGAGCCAGAGGTGACCCGGAGCCGCGTGCCCTCCCTGCAGTCGTTCCTGTGAGTGTGGGTTTTCTCTGCCAAGGAAAACAGTATCATCTGCAAACCTGGATTTCAGAATACCAGCCCAGAGATCAATCAGAAAAACAAAAAAATACAGCAGATCTGTCAGCCCCCAAAGGGTCTCTATTACCCACAGGATAAAATTTCAATAAAAACATTGAAATTGCACCAGTATAGGCCTCCGAAATTTCACTTTTCACATCTTCCCTTGTAGGAGAGCTCTTAAGTCTGCAAGGACAGAGAACTTGGCAATTAAAATAGTTTCCACTGGTGCCACATGAAGTTATTAGAATGCTGTCTGTCATATGCTTTCAAAGTCCAGACAGGTAACATATTCGTATGGACTCCATGGCGTGCTCTGAGAGAGAGCAGGCTGGCTTCCGCTCAGGGGAAGCGTCTTGATTCTCCTTCTTGTGCCAGTCACCAATCGCACGTCATAGCTATGGGGGGTCTGGATCAGCCGTGTCCGTAGAAATATAATGTCTACCCCAAAACAGAGTCACAGACACACAGGTGTACAGACTGAGACGGAAGCAACAGAGCTATGCATTGTCACCAAGGGGGAGACTGTCTACGAAGACAATCACAGAGACTCTACGGAAGACTCCTGGACACAGTAAATAGAGGAAGATCACATGACACAGAGTTAACTTAAAAAGTCGATTGCTTTCCTATTACCAACAACAAACACGAAAATTGGAAAATTAAAATAATGCCATATAAGACAGGCACAGTGGTACTTGCCTGTGATTCCAACAACCCGGGAGGCTGAGGCAGGAAGATAGCAAATTCAAGGCCAGCCTGGGAGACTTAGAAAGACCCTGTCTCAAAATAAAAACAAAAGAGTACTGAAGATGTAGGTGAGTGGTAAAGCAACCCTGGTTTTAGTCCCCAGTCAATAATAATAATAATAATAATAATAATTGCCTACAATATATCCAAAACAATAAAATACTTGAGTATAAATCTAATAAAAATATATATGATTTATATGCAGAAAATGACAAAACTGATGAAAGTTTTAAAACTAAATGGAGATTTGGTCTGTATTCATATATTAAAAAACTCAATAGTATTATCAGTTATTGCCTAATTGATCTATAGATTTAAAAAAAAAATCCCAGATAGCTGTTTTGTATATGTCCACTAACTGATCCTAAAAATATTTGGAAAGACAAAAACACACCTAGAAGACCTAACTTGTTGGATTAAAAAAAACAAAGTTGGAAAATTTGATTTTGAGATGTGTTATGAAGCTACAGTAATCAAGTTGGCATATTGTTGGTGAAAGAACAGACATAAATAGATCAAGGAAATGTAAGAAGGAGCCCCTCCACACACAAAATAATCAGCTTTAACAAAAGAACAAAAGAATTCAACAGAGATAAGATAGTTACTGTAAGAAATCGTGTTGGTAACTCTGGATGGTCTATATGGGAATAAAAGCAAATCGAGACACAGACACCTTTCACAAAAGTTAATTCAAAATGGATCACGGCCAAAAGTGCAATATATAAAAACGACTAATTTTCCTTAAGAAAAATTAGGAGAAAATCTAGGTAACCTTGGACATGGTAATGAATTCTGAGATGACACCAAAAGCATAATCCATGGAAGAAACATTGACAAGTTGGACTCCTTTGAAATTAAACACTTTTGCTCTATAACAACAATGCCAAGAGAACGGAAAGACAAGCAACAGACTGGGATGAAATATCTGTACAACACACATCTAATGAAGGACCTGTGTCACAATGTGCAGAGAACTCTAAGAACTCAGTGAAAAGGAAACAACCCAATTACAAACTGGGCAAAATATCTCAAGAGACATACCTGTCCCCACCCCCATATCTCTCTCTCTCTCTCTTTCTTTCTCTCTCTCTCACACACACACACACACTCACACCCCACATGACGCCCACAAACATGTGGGTTGTGTGTGTGTGTGTGTGTGTGTATGTATAAAACACACATGATCCAGAGACGAGATCTGATCATTTCCATCAGATTCTGCTCTGCCGTGGACTTCCTCAGCTCAGGAAATGGCAGTTCCTTACGTATGGCTTCTTTTGCCCTTAATTTTACAGACTGCTCATTTCCAAAGTCATTTAGGCCAGCCCCTTGCCCCTACTCCTGTCAGAGAGACTGTTTCATACATTTGTAACATGGTTAGCTAAAAAGAAAATAAATAAATCACATTCTGCATTCTATCCTGAAATTCTTCATACCTCCTAAATAGTCTTTTAAAATTCACATACATTTAAAAATCAGTTAGAGCTTTGTACAAGTCAATGGATTTTGATAAATGCAGAATATCATGCATTCACAATTGCATAGCCTATCCTTCTCACCTAAGAAAACTATAATTTGTATCCTATTTCATCAAAAAAATTGAAACTGCTGTTCATAATGACTCAAGGCTATAATCCCAGTTACTACCTGGGATACTGAGGCAGGAGGATGGCAAGTTTGAGGCCAGCCTCAGCAACAAAAAGGCCTGGGGAAATAGCTCAGTGGTAGAGTGCCCCTGGGTTTAATCCCCAGTATCACCAAAAAAGTTCGCACGGTAAACCTTATGTATATTTTACCACAATAAAAGCACAGTGAGTTAATTATAGTATGGGTAGTATTTACATGAGGCAAAGTAAAAATCATTTGAGTTTTTTAAAAGAGAGGAAAATGTCCGTGGTGGCTCAAAGATTTCAGGGTTTCCGCTTTGCACATTCAGAGCTTGAAGTACAGGTGAATCTCCCAGAGATGCCCAAGGGTGAGGCTGGGGTGTGCATGAGGTTCTCTGAAAGACACTGGGTGATCCTCCAGCTGGGGATGACAAAATGATGACCTTGGCAGGGAAAGCACGTGGGGAGACTGCATAAAGATGGGGTGAGGGGAAAGAGCCCCCTAAGGAACACAAAAGTAAAAACTGAAAAGACAAGAAAAAATCTGGAGGGCATATTGTCACCAGGGCCACAGTAACGAAAGGCTTCAAAATACCCAAGAGAATAAATACCTAGAAGTGTCAAGACAGTAGGTAAAGGCTGGAGGACGAGGACTGCAAGGGCCCCTTGGGCTCGATTTTTACAAGGCCTGGAGGAGATTCAGCAAGAGCAGTCCCAGTGCTGCAGGAGGGGCGGGAGTCACCCTGAAGAGTAGATGAGAAGTGAGACAAGACAGGCTGGACAGTCACTACAGACAGGTGGCTTAAAACACAGTCAGTTTTGCTTTTTCACTTAGTTCCTCAGGAAGGAAGATTCCTGGGTATATTTATAGACTGTGGGTATGAGCACAGAGGAATTGGGAAATTCAACAAATTTATTCTACAAAGTTTTTAGAATACTTACTATGTATAGCAGACCCTCTTGGGGTGTTTTGTTTTGGTTTGGCTTGTTTGTTTGGGGTGTTTATTTGGCTGGGGGTTTTGTTTGTTATTTACAGTACTGGAGATGGAACCCAGAGCACTTTAACTCTGAGCTACACTCCCAGCTCTCATTAAGTTGCTGAGAGAATCCCCAGGTTGCAGAGGCTGGCTTGAATTTGCAATCCTCCTGCCTCAGCCTCCCCACTCACCGGATTTTCGGGTGCCAATGCACCTGGCATAGCAGACCCTTTTGTGAGGTGCTGATGCTACAGCAGAAAATCCCCACCTCCAGGAAAGGAACACCCTGGTTGCAGGAGATAAAAAATAAACAAAATAAATAAGTAAAAGTTGGAAAAAAAGAGTGCAGGAGAGCAGGCAAATCTCACTGAGAAAGTGGCCTTTGATAGAAGCATGAACAGTGTGTGGGAGGGGAGCTATGTATGAGGGAACAGCCTCCCGGGCAGAGGGAAGAGCAGGGCAAAGGCTCTGAGGCAAAAGCATCCCTGACCAGGCAAGGCCCACCAAGGAGGCCGTGAGGCTGGAGCGCAGAGACGGGGAAGGAACGGTAGGAGACGCAGTCGAAGGCAAGCAGGAGCTGGATGGTGTAGGGCCTTGAGGCCTTGGTGAGGGCTTTGGCTCTTATTCTGAAGCGATGGGAGGGTCCTGAGCAGAGAAGAGACCTTGGCAGAGGGGAGCTTCGTCCCTCCAAGGTCATGTGAAGGACGCGGGGGAGAGGGGTGCATGGGCTTCTGCAAGCCGGAAGGGAGACCCTGCCAGTGGCCAAGAGCCAGAGGTGGGAAGGAAGCCTGGGAGGGAGCTGGCGCAGAGACGAACACGGGTGAGGCCGTGGAAGCAGGGCCACCCGGGACATATTTGTCCTAAGGAAACTCCGGGGACCTCCCGGAGACCGGGCTGGGTTCCTCTGACCTTGGGCTCTCTGACCCGCCACCTGTGGCTCTGCACCCTGAGTGTCAAGAACGGTTTGGGGACCCGAGTCTCCGGACACCAACACCCGACCCAAACCCTGCAGCAACTGCCCCGACGGGTCTTCCCCTGCGCGGGCCTCGATCCTTCCTGCACCGCTTCGCGGGGGCAGCGCCTCCTCACCCGGCGGGTCCAGCCGGCTCACTCGCGCCACCTACCGGCCGCCGGGGCAGGACTCCAGGCCATTCTGAGGAAGTTGGGGTCCAAGGCACCTCAGACCTGGAGAATGCCCAGGTCACCTGTTCCAACCCATTGTTTTACGAAGAGGATCCTGGGGGCATTCATTCATCCCACGTATTTATTGAGCTGCTGCTGTGTGCTAGTTACCCCACACCATTCAGGAGCTAGGGATTCTTTGCAGAGGTCCTTGCCTTCCTGAAGTTAACAGTGGATCCAGCAAAACCTGACATAAAATAAATAGCCACAGAACTAAAGATACAGTTCCAGATCATGCTGTGATACAAAGTGGCCATATTGCTTGCCTTTAGTTTACTCAGTTTGAGAATGTGTATTTTATCCTTTAACATATTTGCAATATTATAAATTCTTGTCTTTCCTTTAAAAAGCAAGCCAGAACAAGTCACAGTGGCTCACGCTCAGAATCCCAGCAGCTCGGGAGGCTGAGGTAGAAGGATCACGAATTCAAAGCCAGCCTCAGGAGTTTAGCAAGGCCCTCAGCAATTCAGCTAGGCCCTGTTTCTAAATAAGGGGCTGGAGATGTGGCTCAGTGGTTAAGTGCCCCTGAGCACAATCCCAAACTTCATACAAAAAAAAAAAATTAAAATAAAAAGCAACCCAGAGAACTTCATTATGTCCTAAGTTTGTACCCTGGGCTTCATTGGAACTAGAATGTACTGTAACCTCCTCAAACATCAGAAATCTGTGGGTCATGAAGCTCTGTCCTCTTTCCACAGGCCATAAATCAATCAGAAAAGTCTTTATGCAGTGGACTCAGTAGTGCATACCTGTAATCTCAGCAATTTGGGAGACCAAGGCAGGAGGAGCACAAGCTTGAGGCCAGCCTCGGTCACTCAGTGAGACCCTTTCTCAATAAAGAATTAAAGGGGCTGGGAAGGTGGCTCAGTGATAGAGCCTCCCTAAGTCTAATCCCCATTATAGAAGAGGAGGAGGAAGAGGAAGAGGAGGAGGAGGAGGCTGGGGAGAAGAAGGAAGAGGGGAAGAAGTCTTAGACATCATACTTCTCCCACTGTACAAACACAGTACTATCTCCTACGTGCCTGGCTCAGGAATAGGTGGTTTGCACAAAGTGAACTACCCTCTCTGGGTCAACCAGCCACAATTCCAGAAGATGCCCACTTGAAACAGGAAATCCATCACATGTGTAAAAAGACTATGAGAGGAGGGAGGGTAAGTAAGAATGGAGTTAAGAGATACTCTCATCTTTTAGCGATAAACTACTATAAAAGTTCCAGATTTGGGACTCATTAGAAGAAGAAGAATGATAAATGAAATTGATGACTGTGGGTGCTCAATAATAAAAATGGACTAATTGATAGTAACGTCTGGTGCCCTACAACACACAAACACAAGCATGCTCCAGGGATCCTAAGATGCACAGTGCTGTCGATACCTTTGGGGTTGGCCACAAACCAAAGCAGAGATTCATGGCTAATGGGTTGTATTGTCAGCCTAGAGGGAGATCTCTGCAAAGACAGCACAAGGCCGCAATAGTACAGGAAAACAAGTGCTCAACCTCGGGCTGAGTCTGGTACCATCTGTAAAATGGGGACAACGTGCCCTTCCAGATCACAGCAGCATTCTTGTGAGGGTGCAGTGGGGTGATCTGTGTCAAAGTGCCTGCACTCATTGCCCAATGCATATGTCTGATGGATGCCAGGTGATAATGCAGGATTTGAATATAAATGCTGAAGATTTAAAAAAGTGAGCAATGAATCACAGAGGATGACAAAATTGAGATTTAAGAGGGTTTCAAAAGATTTGAGTTATGGGGAAAGACTACTGTGATTCTAAATCAAGACAAACCGGAGTCCTGCAGCTAGGTTGAAAACAGGCCCAGCAAGGCTTGATGGGTAAGAGGGGGTTAATGGCAGTTGTGATGAAGTGGGGGAATTCCATGGGATTTTTACGTGCGTTGCCCTATTAATTGAAGAATATTGTTGGACCAAGAGAAGCAGTTCCTCTAGTGAACTCCAGGCGTCCATTTCCGGCCATCAACTGTGAAAGGCGTGTGAGCCCCCGGAGGACATCCGGTGTGGACAGCACAAGGCTTGCTCTTACTGCGTGGCCGAATTAACTGAATCCCTCTGATTCCAACAGGATTCCTCAGCTTTCAAAAAGAAATGCTAATTCCTGCAAAGCCATTTTGAGGATTAAATGATGTCGTGTATGGTATGTGCCTAGCAGAATCTGCAGGCAGAAAGGACAATCAGATGTCATTAGGCACTCAGCCCTTCCAGTCCCCCAGTAGGGAATCTGCTCTGTGGGTCTGCTGCCACCTGCTGATCCCAGCTCAGTCCCTGCTCATCCCTCCATCTTCATAAGCTGGACCCTTCCCCCGGCACCACCCAAGGGGAGGGCAAACCAACTGCACTTGCTACCTGCTCCAGCACCTGCTCCCCAGACCTGGGGATTCGGTCTGTCTGAAATATTGGCTGAGCTTCTACTGAGCACCAGGATCAAACGAGAGCATGGGAGTGACAAACAAGGGCTCACAGAGCCTAAAGTCTAGAAGGAAAGTCAAATAAAATGTGTGTGTGTGTGTGTGTGCCCACACACACACACAGGGAGAGACAGAGAGAAAACATATATAAATAAGTATCGTAAATGAACAGAGCGCCAAAGAAGAACAAAATAGGAGAATTATATTTGAGGACTTTAGGAGCCGGACCTTTAGAAGCAGTGGTGTGTGATCTGAGCACTGTGGGGTGGGGGGGAATTCCTTCCGCCCCTCCTGGGAGGACAGCCGCATCACTCTTGTGACTACCAGCCACTGAGAGGGAGCTCTCCGTTCCACAGCACCAGAGGGGGACCAGTCTCCCTGGGGGAGAATCCCCAGCTCCCTGCCCACGGGAGGCACTTCTTACCCCAGCCCACTGTGGAAAGTTCCTAAGAGGTCACTGCCAGCCCTCCCAGGAGCCCCACCCCGCCCACCGCGCCTTCCACCTAATAACACCTCCACTCTCTCAGGGCTCCCTCTAATTAGGGCCCTTCCCTCCACTCCTTGCCTGCAGAACCTGCTGGGCCAGAAACTCATGTATGTAATCCTGCTCTGTCTCTAAACTTTTGGAAAATGTGTACCTTCCCCAGAACCACCCTGCTCCTGGCCTCTCGCCCATCTCCTCCCACTCCTGGCACACCGGTGGCCCTCGGGCAGGGTGAAGAGGTGGTTTTTCTTAATAATAACTTTATTGAGATGAAATGACTATCACAAAGCCTGCCTTTTTAATACAGTATGTAATTCACTGGTTTTGTATACTCACGCGTTGTGTGTTGAACTCCACTACCTAATTTCAGAATGTTTGCCTCATCCCCCAAAGAAATCCAAACCCATTAGCAATCGCTCCCATTTCTCCCTCCCCTGCCCACCCCCAGCCCCCGGAAGAATCAACTCTCAGTGACTTTCTCTGTTCTGTGCATTCCGTACAAATGGGATCATGGATGTGTGGCCTTTTGCGACTGTCTGCTTTCACTTCGCGTAGTGTTTTCAAGGGTCATCCGCGTGTAGCTGGTGCTCCTTTCTGTGGCTGAATGATGCCCACTGTCTAGATGTGCCACATCTAGTTTATCCACACATGGTGGATGGACGCCCGAGTTGGCTCTGCTCTTTTATCATCATGACCGAAGCTGATACACATAAGTTTTTGTGTGAACGAGACTTTAGTTCTTGAAGAGGTGATTTTGAGGTGCAGGATGCTTCCACAGGACTGAGGCTTGGTTAGCCCCGCCACCCCCTCCCCCACTATTTTTTTCACACTAGCATATTCTAGAGAAAGGACACAGGCGGGAACAGACAGAGCAGGACAGAAGGACACAGAAAGAAACAGACAAAGAAGAAGAGCCCACCCCAGGAAGAATTTTCCTGAGTGGGCCAGTGGGAGGGAGGCAGCACAGGACAGCGGGGCTGTGGTCACCACAGCGAGAAAGTCACAGAAGCCCCGGGTGGGGGGCATATTGGTGCTGGAGAACATGTCTTCCCTCATGTCTCACACTGGAGGAGAAGTCACCCGAGGGTGGGGATGAGTCACGGCCTGGAATTGAGAAGGAATTAGCTGGTGAGAAATGTAACCAGTCAGGGCAGTGGGCTGGGTCCGTGCAGCAAGAAGACAGGAATTTTCCACTCTGCGGCAAGCATCCAAGACCAGTTGAAAGAAAAGCTGCCGCCCGCCCCTGGGGACCTCACCCTGCCTTTCATTCCAGACACTCAGGTGGCCCCAGTAATGTGCCTGGCCCTGCAGGAGGCCCAGAAGATGGATCTAGGGAGGAGCAGGCCCAGGCACAGGCCCCGGGGAGGCCAGGGTCAGGAAAAAGGGGCAAGTAAGGGGTCAGGGGTAAGCCTAGAGAAGCCATGGGCACTCGGGGAAGGAGATGTCATTCCTGATGTGGCAAAGCCAGGAGCCTTCTGGAAGAGCTAGCCTTCAGAAAGCACTTTAAAGAGCAGGTGGAATTGGAGACGTCAAAATGTGGGGTGGGGTGGCACGAGAGAAAGCATCAGGATGGGAAGCCCAGAGGGTGAGGCTCAGAGTGATCCACAGGTTCAGGGGAAAGAGTAGACGGGAACTCCATGGCAGAAGCCCCGTTGACTCTGTTGGAAAGAGGAGGCTCAACATGATGTCTGTCAGAGGGTGGCAGGAACCGTGTCTTAGCTCGGAACCCGAGTGCCCCTTCCTTTACCAACTTGAACAGATCATCTTCCCGCTTTGGGTTCAATCTTCAATTAAATAGGGGGCTTTGATCAACCTAGTATTCACAATTCTGAAACCCGAGAAATTTTTGGAGAGTTTCCCTCCCCCCAACTTAAAATTATGGAAAACAGCTGAGTGGGTGAGCTCTGGAGTCCCTCCCAACTTGACATCCAGGGGGCTGGGAAGGAGGTATGACCTCCCATTCCCCACCTGGCTTCTGCAGCCCTGATGGCCTGCTGGTGTGCCAGGCCCCTCCCGGCTGTCACAAGGTTTGGGCTCAGGCTGCACAAACTCCCCCAGGTGGCTGAGGTTAGTGCTCACAAAAGCACATCCTTCCTGCCAGAGTCAAGCAGGACCAATAGACAGCACAGTCTAATCAGCAATCACTATAATGGTGACAATAATCATGATGCCTCAACTAATTTTAATGGAACAGTGGTTGTATGCTGGGTATGGTTCTAAGATCCTTCCATTGGATAAATAATTTGTAAAACCCAAAGATTTAAACATCACAGCAATCATTTGAGGAGGCTGTTAATATAATCCCCACTTTAAGTGATTAGAGGGGAGAGAGGAAGAATTTCTCTGTAAAAGAGCACAGAGAGGACACCTGTCATCCTGTCATCCCAGCAACTCAGAAAGCTGAGGCAGGAGGATCACAAATTCAAAGCCAGCCTCAGCAACTTAGCAATTTAGCAAAGCCCTATGCAACCTGTCTCTAATTAAAATATTAAAAGGGCTGGGGATGTGGATCAGGGATATGGTTCAACCCTAGATAGATAGATAGATAGATAGATAGATAGATAGATAGATAGATAGATCTCACAAAGACGCTAACTGCACACAACAGGCTACCTCAGAATCTGCCTTGAGAGAACTTCTGCCAGCTGAGGGCTCTGGTTTTACTTAGATTGTATATTTAAGATCAATAAAAGTAGATAATTGGAGAAAGGAATAATCCAGACCATGCAATACTGTGGGGTATTTCTAATTTTTTTATTGGTGCCTTACAATTATACTTAATGGTGGGATTCATTATGCCATCTTTGTGCCCACACATAACATGATTTGATCAATCTTATTTAACACTGTAGTTTGGAGGAGGCCTCCGTGGAGTCTACAAATCCCTCTCCAGACCCACCTGGGCAGAGTCTGTGGGGATAGGCCAACAAGCCCCAGAGGCCTGGAAATAGGGTTTAAATCTACTTTGGAGGATTGTAAGGAAGGCCCAGAAATTGAAAGTTGGTGCCTTGGTCTGTTTTATACTGCTAGAAGAGAATGACTGAGACTGCATCACTTGTATTTTTTAAAAAGACATTTATTTTTACAGTCTGGAGGCTGGGAAGTCCAGAGTCCAGAGGCCCACGTTTGAGGAGGGCCTTTTTGCTGCGTCATTCCGTGGCAGAATGTAGAAGAGCCAGGGAGCATGCACGTGCACACTCTGAGAGAGAGGGAGCTGAGTCTACTTTTATAACAAACCCAGCTCATAATAAGATCAATGCATTAATCACCTTGTTGAAGTTCCATCTCTCAACACTTGTCGCCAGTGAGGGACTTAATTTCCAGCACATGAGCTTTGAGAAACGCTTTCAAACCACAGCAAACAGCTCTTTCCTGAGACCATTTCTCAGGAGCTCAGTCTACCCCTGGGCTGCTTCCTGCAGGAGGAGGGGTTAACTCACCCTTGTGGGGAGGGCTCCCCGGGAAAGTCTGCACCCAGCTCCACACCCACAGGAAGCCCTGGGCAGAGGAAGAGACTTCTCTGCTCATGCAAATCAGGAGTGACAGTGTCCCTGGCGACCCTCTAGACAAACCATTCCTTCCCCTGCTTACCCGCCCCGGTGCCTGAGGAGAAATAACTAATGGACAGAGATAATCCGGTGAGACTGGGGGAGTCTTTGAGAAGACAGAGCTGTGGAAATGAAGGCTGTTAAAACATGCCTGTGGTAAAGATGTGAAGACACTCTAAAAGCAAAACATCTATACTTAGATACCAGAGGAAGGCATGGGGGGGCACGTGTCTGGCTCCTTCCCCTTACTCCACCCCTTCTTCCTCCTCCCCTCTTCCCCAGTTTTTGGATCAGGCCTAGTGAAGCAAGCTCTTGTGTGCTTCCACGGAAGCAGTGGGTTGTCTGGCTCTTCCCTGAGGCAGGAGGAGCCCGGGCAGGGAGGGGTGCAGTGGCTCCTGGTTCTTGGCCTGCCGGGCCCCTAGCAGGGTCCAACCAGGCATGGGCAGGCACTGGACAGCTTGTACTGACCCTGGAGGAACACACAGTCCGTCCTCAGGATTCTCTAGGGGGACAGGGACATAGGACCCTAGAGACACAGCACCCATTTCAGACAAGCCACCAGAAACAGCTCTGAGCTCCAGAGTGGGAGGGAACAGGACAGAGAGAGAGTGTTGATGGGACGGGGCGCGTCCAGGAGGGCTCCCCAGAGAGGGCTGAGGGGGGAGCTGGCCAGGTGAGCAGGAGCTAGGGTCATTGGCCTATTCACCATCTCTTCAGCAAACATCTAAAGCTCCTATTAAATTCAGACACTGCTCAGGAACAGAGGACACAGGGGTCAGTAGAACTCAGCTTCTCCCCTAGAGAAACTCAGACCCAGAAGAAAAGAATCAGACATAACTATTAAAAAAAAAAAAAACTATAGCCCTGAAATAAAGACTGCATCCAAATCTGCACAAGTTGATGTGTGAGCAGAGAGGAGAAGTGGGCAGCCTGGCCCGGGGTGACGGATGAGGGCCAGGGGCTTCCAGGAAGGCCACAGGGGAAGGCACACCAGGCAGAGGGACTCATACAAAAGAAAGAGAAGTCTGATGGGAACCAGGCAACCATGTCACCAGGCCCAGCATGTGGTGCCCAGGGGAGAGGACTGGGCTGAGACTCAGAGGGCTGTGGGTACCCAGCTTATAGCCTGGGGGATGCTGAGAAGCACTGGCATGAGGACATGGTCACCTCAGCCTGAGAAAGGTGGGGCTTGTAGGAGAGGGGACACAGATGGTGACCCTGGGGCAGAAGTGCCAACAGTGGGGTACAGCCAGGGAGAGCAGCCTCAGGAGCGGGCCCCCCTCAGTGTTTGAAGTGAGGCCAAGTTTTGATGATGTTGTACAAAGCCTGCCCAGGGGACAGAAGGTTAGCCACATCACTGTGGCCCACCAGCAGGTAGTTGGGGTCCAGGTACCCCTTGACCACGGCACACTGGATCAGATCCTGGGCTGCGTCCAGGGACGCCGCATTCGGAGGTTTTTCTGCAAAACATATTTACTCCGTCAATCATTAGAGTCTCAAGGTGCTGGTTTAGGGCAGGGACAAGCAGCTAGATTCCAGTCTCCCCCTCTTCAGTCCCCGCTAAATCCCACCATCACCCTGATCGACAGATTCACAGGAACTGTGGAAATCAGACACAGAAAGAGGACAAGGCTCTGTGCTCCCCACTCCTCATGGCAAAAGTTTCTTCCAGTAAGTCGAAAGCCGCCCTGAAGTACAACTCCAGCGTGACACACCACTTCTTAATAAGAACAGAGCAGATCCAGGACCACTGGACCGTCGGGGACTGTGCCATAGTCAACACTGTTGCCATGGTTACCAAGGAAGAGGACACATTTGCCAGCTGAGCCATAAGAGCCCCAAAGTTTGCAAAAGATGTTTTACCTACCTTGCCCCACGCTACCTTGAACATGGGCATGAAGTGAAATGGGGCTGGGGGTGGGGAGGGGCGAATTGGGGATAATGTTTTGTCTGGGAGGGGCTCCTGGTGGCATGCATTCTGGACCAAGTCCACTTTAAAATATTCCACTGGCTCTGCAACTTTAGAAAGCGCCACGCTGCCACCTGTGCCCCCAGGGTATTCCTGAGTATTCTGCAGGGGACTTCATCTCCCAGAACCCCTCTGCCCGTCTTCCTCCCTTACCTACAAAGTTGCCTATGAAGGCAATTCCTAGAGCAATGTCGTTGTATCCATAGGTGTGGGAGCCTTGGACATTCCAGCCAACGCCTTCATATACTGCACCATCCTGGCCTACCAGGAAGCTAGAAATGGGCAAAGGAAATGAAGACAGTCACCCCGGAGCAGAGTTTGATGCACTCGTTCCTTCCACCATTCATTCACTCTCTCATCCATTGTCACGTACTGTCTGAATGTCTCGAGTGCCAATGTGCACAGAGGCCCCAAACAAAGACACCGTCCACCTCAATGTGCCTTTGTCCTCACCGCTTCCTGAGTCTGACCCCCTAAGATGACTGGTGACCTCCTTGACACATTGACCCCGTTGATCATGATCTTGAAATATTCTCCTCCCCAGGCTTCCCCAAGCCCACACCATCCTGATCCCCCACCCCACTCCGCGGCTCCCCTGGGTCTCTGCCACCCCACCTTCCCTTCACCAAGACTCATGATCTTTAGGACCCTGGACTCCTTCCTTGGGACCCTGGTCTAGCCCTTTCTCTCTTTCCACTCAATGAATTCACCCTGGACAATCATCAGCTGCCATGGTTTCAATCATTGTCTATAAAAGCCACCTGTCTTGGGTATGGTGGCACACGCCTATAATACCAGCAACTAGGAAGGCTGAGGCAGGAGAGTCAGAAGTTCAAGGCCGGCCCCAGTAATTTAGCAAGACCCTTAAGCAACTTAGTGAGACCCTGTCTTAAAATAAAAAAATAAAGAGGGTTGGGGATGTAACTCAGTGGTTAAGCACCCCTGGGATCAATCCCCGGTAATAAAAAAAAAAAATTGCTGAGATTAAGTTACAAATGAAATTTATCATACGCTAACCCTAATCCACTCTATGAAATTCCAAGGCACCTCCCAAGTAGCTTCTGCTATTCCATTAGTTTAACATGTTTCTTCATCTTACAGTTGGCATAAAGGGAATCAAAGGAGCACGTTTTAATCTCATTCCCTGTCTTCAAACAGAAAATGTATTGTTGTCCTTACCGTAGAGATGAGACAAAAACGACCCACAGAGGTTAAAAATTTCTGTCTATAAACAGAGAGAACGGCAGAGCATAGCAGCCTTCTAATACCGCAGAGAGTCAGTGTGGGCTTGGGCCAGACCAAGGTGGTGGGAGAGCAGGGCCTTTGCCTCTGACTGACCAGAAGGGGCTGCAGAGAAAGTGCACACCCCCTCAATGGCCTTCCCTGGGGGCCTCACAGTTTGCTTTATCTCTACTGCTTCCAGAGCCTTCCTTTCAGGGTCTCCCCAACCACTCTTGGATAATGTGTGCACGAGATAGAAGTAGCCCTACCTACTCTGAATGATTCTCAGTCTAGAGTCTTGCAACTCAAAAATGAATGCCTTAAGTGAAGTCCTGCCACCAAGGCAGGGCTCAGGCATCGCCAGCTCCTTCCCAGCCCTCCTTCCCACAGCCCTGAAGAAACAAGGGGTCATGTTTCCGTTGGTCCCACTTACTGATATCCAATGTCACAAAACTCTAGCTTGTCCATGTGGAAGGACTGTATGTCTCTGACGCTAATCAGGCAGTCCATGGACACATTGCAGCTGGTCCCAGCAGTGTGGATGATGATGACGTATTTGGCTGGGAGGCTCATTTGAGGGCAGTGTGTCTCTCTGGCTTCCCAAGCAGACCGTGGGGTGATGTCGGGGCAAGCTGAAGTGAGACGGAAAATCAAGAAAATGAGGATTTTCCTTTGCTCCTTTGTGAACAAGCTCACAACCACAGGGTGAGTTATACCTCAGTCTCACCCCAGTTTCCAGCACCCATGGGCACATCCTAACATGAACTTGACTCTAGGAGTTTGGAAAGGTCAGGAATGGATTGTCTGGGTCAGGTTGCTGAAGCCAAGGGACAGGGTTCTGATAACTACAGAAAAACCGCATAAGCAAAAGGGAACACTGTCAGTCAAACAGAGGGATGGCCATCTTCTTTAAATAACAAAGTATACCTGCATGTTTATGTACACATTACAAATGTATATTATGTAACAAGACTGATAAGCAGAAATCAGCTCATTTTTGAACTGATCATATGTATATGGAAATTATTCAAAAATCTATTTGAAAACTACTAATGTTAAGGCGTTGTCATTTTTGAAGATGGTACCTGTTATAAATAAGTCACGACAATATTATTTTAATGGGATAGAGAAGAGTCCAGGAAAGTGCCTGTTATGGTTTGGATATGAGGTGTCCCCAAAAAACTCCAGTGTTAATACAGGAATATTGGAGGTATTCCAGGTAGACTATGAGAGCATCAACCAACCTGTCAGTCTATCCTGGTTGGAATGGACGAACCAGGCAATAAGTGTAGGCAGGTGAGGTGTTCCTGGCGGAGGTGGGTCGCTGAGGACACGCCCTGGAAGGGGTCGTCTCTTGCTGTGGCCCCTTCTCCCCATCCCCTGCTTCACAGCTACCATGAGTGAGCAGCTTTGCTCCACTCTGCTCCACCATGATGCTCACCTCAGTCTCAGAGCAATGGAGTTGGCTGACCACAGACCAAGCTCTGAAACCATGATCCCAAAACAAACCGTTCCCCTCCTAAGTGGGTTTGCTGGGTATTTTGGCCACAGTGACACAACTCTGGCTCAAACAGCGCCCTCTCAGAATTTTGCAGGTATTGGCATTGTGATAGGTGTGAGATGTTCTGGATCTAGGAAGCCCAGGAGATCTCAGCAGGAAAGAGCCCTCCCAAGCGTGTATGGGTGGTGAAGAGGAGCAGTCTGAGGCAGGGTGAGGGTCTTACCTTTACTGGACACCCCTGGGTGCTGAGGGGCCAGGCAGGTCTCTTCTTTCAAGAGAAGTGGCTGAATGTACCTGGGTGATAGGTGACCCTTCTGGATGGCATAGAAGATCAGGCCCTCTGCAGCTGATAAGGCAGCAGGGCTGGGTCTGCTGCCTAGAAACGGATGACATTGGACACAGAATGGTCAGTAGTCCAACCTGGACTGGGGAAGATAAGATGACCACCTGAGCCCGAGTGACAGGTGGATGAACAGAGAGGAAACTGGTCCAATAGCTGGCACAGAGGGTCAGAGCTATTCAGACACACCGCTTCCAAATGCCAACTGAGGCTTTATTTATCCACTCCATCTGTGGGTGGGAGGGCCAGAAGGAGGTCAAAGATGCATACACAAAAGGCCCACTGACCCACAGTTGTGCCCCAGCACGGGGAAAAGTATTTCCTATGTAGTTGCCATGACCAAGCATGTGGCAAACTCTCTACATCCACCTCACAGTTCTCACTGGAAATCCCTGAGAAAAATGCAATTACTAGCTCAGTTATCAACTGGTGCCAGTTATCATCTATTAGCTCTCCACTCCATCCCTGCTCTGAGCTCTCCTCCGTTTTGGTTTTGGTTTTGTGCAGGATTGTACTTGGCTACAGTCCTACACACTGCACCTCTCTGGCTCCCTTTCCCGTGAGCTCTGGTCAGTATCTACGGTGGAAGAGACTGGAAGAAGAAATACCCCGTGTCGGGGCGTCAGTGTCAGATAACTTCAGACCCCAGAACTGACGGCAATCACTGTGAGCCCCAGCAATGTCCAGGGTGGCCTCATCAGGACGGGGACGGTCATAGAATCCAGCGGAGAAAAGAACCTCAGGAGACAGGTGATTATCAGAGGATGGGCATGATTTAGGCTGAAAAGGTAAAAGCGTTGAGACTGGGAGATGAAGGAGGCTGTAGACCACTCTCTGGCAAAGAGACCACGGGGATCAGCCATTACCTATCTTATTGCCAAAGAAGGCAACGCCCAGGGAGACGTTGTTGTAGCCTTGGGTGTGCGAACCCTGGACATTCCAGCCGACACCTTCGTACACCCTGCCATCGTCCCCAACCAGGAAGCTGCCAAACAAGGAAATGTGAGTTTAAGGGGAAATCTCTGTAACAGAAAACCCCTCACTAATCCTCAGTGGCAAATGGGATTCTAGATGCTCATAAATAAGTACTGTGCTTCAATAACACAATAACAGTCAGGGGGACAGAATGACAGATGTTAGACCTCTAAGAGACATGGGAATAGACTTCAACTTTTTACTTAGCTTACTTGTGCTTTCCGGGATCTCACTTTAAAATACTCATTTGTTTCAAAGTGGAATTTGAATGTGTGACTTTCAGGGACATTTGTTCAATATTTTCAAGGGCTTGAGAATTCATTAATCATGTTTTTAAATTACGGGACCAAGCACTTGAACATTCTTTAAAACAATGACCTGACCCTCAGGAGTTCCTTTAAAGTGGCTTTTTCTTTGGTTTCTCCTTAGGAATTCCTTCAAGCTCTTCTTTATCATAGAAACTTTTTTAGAATGTTCTCTTTTTTTTTTTTCAGTTCACTTTGAAATCCAATGTGTGTTTATTTTTACTCTCCCTGTTCATTTATTTCTGCCTCTTTACATACACTCATCCTCCACGTTCCAGTCTTCAGAATCGATATTCTCGCAACTCCTGCCATATTGAGCTTTTACTACCTCCCGAGTTTCCAAAGCTAACTGAACACTGAAGGGACGTGTACTTCCCCAAAGTCAAGCAAAGACCCTGCATTCAGTCAAACTGACTTCCCACCTCACAAAGAGCATCAGGGTGGGAGCCCAACACGTCCACCATTTCCCCTGCAGAAGCCTGAGGTTAGTCCAATGTGAACAGCCCCTCAGGGCTACAGTCAGCTGTAAGAAGTGGATACTGTTAAGTGGTCACTGCAGAAACCTGACTTCCAGGTGCAGTGGTTGAAATCGCTTACACATACTGTGGCTTAAGTAGGCAATGCCGCAGTGACCATTGCAGGGCAGTGTAGGTACGAGAAGCCAAGACAGGAGAGGCACTGCGGTTAACACAGTCAAAACAGCATCCCCAGAGGGTGAGCTGAGATGCCCCACCATCCTAGGGATGGCCGTGGCTACAACCAAGATCTCCAACTGTTCTTACTTATTAGTGTTTCAAAATAAACAAATCAGCAGGTGTGGATTATCCTTTCCAAGATGGATAATTCAGACATCATTTCTGTTTGTCTTTGGGATTCTGTAAGACAAAACCCCATTCCAACTCTCACTTTCTAGATAAATAAAGCTAAGTGGAACCATATGGTGATTCTATTCCTAGCCTTCTGATCTCCACGGATGGCCACAGTGGTTGAACTAAGTGAGAAAAGGTGCCTGGCCTCAATATCATCCTTAGAGTGGATAACTCCATACACGGAGCAAAGATCTTTCAGCCTCACGTTTTTCTTTTTTGTTAAGTTGGTGCATTATGATGATACATGATAGCGAGATGCATTGTGACGTATTCATACATGTACATGAGACACTGTGGGTCAGTTTCATTCCCCAGTCCTTCCTCTCCCTACCCCATTTCCTTCCTCTGTGGTCTCACTTCTAATTTCATGAGATCCCCCCCACTTTTGTTTTCTTTTTTTCTCTTTAGCTCCCAATATAAGAGAAAACAGTCTTTCTGAGTTTGGCTTACTTCACTTAACTTAATGCTCTCAAGTTCTATCCATTTTCCTGCAAATGATATAATTTCTTTCCTCTAGGTTGAATAAAACTCCGTTGTGTGTATACGTCCCACATTTTCCTGTTAATGGCCACCTAGACTGGTCCCACAGTTTGGCGATGGTGAATTGTGCTGCTGTAAACATGGGTGTGCATGGATTGCTATATTATACTGACTTTAATTCTTTAGGGTAAATACTGAGGGGTGGTAGCTGGGTCCTGCGGTGTTGATCCCTGTAGAGGTTGCACTATCTACAGACCCAGTGGTGTGTAAGTGTGTACTCACTTTAGCATGGGGCCCTCCTCCCCACCATTCCTGATGCCCACCCCTCCCTATGTGACCCTGGGGTGGCCCTTCAAGGTAATGAGTAGGAATTCACCACACAGGGACTCTCTGTGGGAGGATTGGAGGGGACAGGGCTGGACTGACAGGCAGTCTAGATGCTATCTTGGGTGCATGCTCCCTTCCTGTGTCACTCTGAACAAATTCACAGCATTCTCACCTGGAAATAAGGAGGTGCTGTTTCCTGCACCCACTCTTTCAAGTAGCTGGGCGGGCCTAACTGGGGGATACCTGTGAAGACCTTTGCCAACTGTGATGTTTGGTGAGCTCCCCGGGGGCATCTATAACTATCACATAACCTTCTCACCTCTTCTCAGGATTTCCCAGGGTCAAAGTCCACATGAGGAAATGGCTCAGAGTTGTCCCTCCTAGTGATCTCGGGAGGGTTGTGGATTCTGTTTGATCTCCTTTTTAACATTTTTTTATTCATTATGAAAGTAACATAAATGGAGCCCAGAATACGGGAGAAGGAGAGGAGGGGAGAAGGGACACATCTTTGGATAGGGGCTTTGGGACCCGACTGGCCACTTACTTGAACGCTACGTCGCACCGGCCTCTGGTGTGGACAGAATGGAACTGTAGGCCCCGCAGCATCTCGCTGCAGATGGTCTGCTCCTGGCACTGCATCCCGGTGAGCTGCTCCGCGATGAGGAAGGCCACGGGCGGGCTCAGGGGGGCCCTGCAGGTCAGGGGTCTAGCCCCCCACTCCTGGCGGGAGACTATGGTGGGAAAGCCTGCAGGGGAGACACCAGATAGCGTGCAGCAGACCCAGCCCAGCCTGACTGCAAGGAAAGGGGCCCTGGGGGGGACCTTTACCACCTGAAGCCCCTCCCTATCTCCACAGCCCCATCTGGGCTCAGCGACCACCCAGAGGTGCCTCGCCCTGGGCCTGGGGAGGCAGGTTAGTCCCCAGACAATCTCCCCTCACACGTACCTGGAGGACAAGCCTAGCTTCACCTCCTCCCTGGCCCGTATGATCGCCCCCTCCTTAAAACATCCCTAGCCAACACCCCACACAGAGCCCTGGGGCTCTGAGCCGCCTTCTCCTGAAGCGCCTTGGCATGGATTGGTAGGATGTGTTTCCCTCAACCCTGTTCTCTGCCTGTGTTCACCCAGATTAGTGACTCTCTGAGGGAAGTTCTGACAGCCTCCTCAACTAGGGGCTCCAAGCACATAGGAAGAAGACTCTTTTCCAGAAGGAAACTGTCCAGGGGCAGGGCTGCAAGACACCCACCCAGGACGGGGCTGCTCCCGGAAGGTTCCCTTTCTCCTCCTCATCGTAAGAGCCCCAGGAGCTCTCGAGGAGCAATTCTCTCACCCTGGGAGCTGGGGAGTGAGGGATGCGTCCTTTCTACCCAGGTTTTCTCTCCTCTTTCTTCTCCTGGTTTTCTCTTCTTTTCCTGTCCTTTGACCAAGGAACCCACCTTTCCCTACGAACTCAGGACAGTCCCTGGAAGTCACTGACAGGTGAGCCCCTTGGAACTCTGCCCCCCCTTACCCACTCCCAGCCCAGTCTGTCAAGTCCTGAGAAACCCCGGGCAACCCCCAAACAATCTCACCGTTGTGACTCCTGCCAATGAGCTGTGAGATGCTGATATACAGATCCAGAAGCTTCTCTGAGATTCTTCTGTCTAGGGTCTCATCCCAGGAGAACTGTGGGCCATTCCCTGCAAAGGTGCCTGCGTTGGTCCTCAGAGAACACCTGACCAGCTTGCCCAGGGGCACCTTCCAGACATCCCCACCCCACAGCCCACGGTCTTTCAGCCTCCCAAGGCCCAGAACATCTTGTAGGAAGCAACGAAGGAGAACCACCGACATCTCTGGTCTCAGCCTGCCCCTGCCTCCCACATCGGCTCCCAGGAGGACTTTATCCACCCGTCCCTGCTCCAATCCCCCTCCATCCCGCAGTCTTTCCTGCTGCCTTATCAGAGCAGGGCTGCCTTCCTGGACCACCTGCATACCTGCTGATGCATCCAGTGGGGGCATTATTTTGAGTTAACACTTCATACTTACATTAGGCACCTATTGGTGCCATACAGATTTCTTAAAACAGACACACATGGGTCATGGGTCTGGTCTCAAAACACAAGTCCTATTGAGGATTAGTCAGTGCCAACTTGTCCTCATCCCCCATCGCTCATCTGGTACTGGTCAATACCAGAAGCCAGGGGAGCAATAACAACAGCAGCAGCCGCACTGTCCCCAAGGCCACCTCCCACAGGCCAGCTCTGGGATGACAAAGACCCCTCAAATACACCATCAGAATCGTGGCTTAGAACAACTTCATGCGATAAGCAAGGCAAACAACGACTCCCTCCACAGGTGGGAAACTGAGGCTCAGTGGGGCTGAGTGAGTTGACTCACACAGCCCAGGTTTTGAGCAGTGGACTTAGATCCCCACCCGATTCTGACCCCAGAGCTGGAGTTCATGACCAACACCCTCTGCAGCCTCCCCAGAGATGGCAGATGAACTGAGCCTCTGGTCAGGGAGGCTGTTTCTCTGTCTATACGGCAAAGTCACTGAGGGTGTCTACCATGGTTCTAGGATTCTGTCCTCAGAAATCAAGGGCAAATGCATGACCCCAGGCTAGGAGCACTGAGCAGCTGGGCAAAAGCCGAGGAGGGAGTCTGTCTGTTCAAGGAAGCAGCCCCAAGCTGCCAGGGAAACAGGACATGAGAGGAGGCGTAGTGGCCCTGGAGACGAGGATTTCCAATGACGTCCACAGGGCCCTCGTGGTGGAAGAACAGCCGTCAGGCCAGAGCCTACACCACAGAGGCTGGACAAGCACAGAGCACAAACCAAGAGACCAGGATGGCCACTGCTTCACTTAAGCAAGTTCCTTCCCCCTGGGGGCCTCAGTTCCCCCCTTCTTAAAGTGGAAGACGAAACTATGTTTCCCCTGATCTGTGACTTTCTCCAACATGAACCCCGTTTTAGTCAGCTCTTCAGCTGCCAAGATCAGAAGACCTGACAAGAACAATTTAGAGGAGGAAAAGCTTACAGTTTCAGAGGTCTCAGATGAGCAAGAACACCATGGTGGAAGGGTGTGGGGGAGGACAGCAATTCAAGTCATCACACAGGAAGCAGAGAGACAGCTCCACTCTCCAGGGACAAACCATATACCCCAAAGGCACACCCCCAAAGACCCACTCCTCCAGCCACACCCTACCTACCTACAGTTAGTTACCACCCAGTTAATCCCTATCAGGAATTAAGGCTCTCACAACCCAATCATTTCACCCCTAAACTTTCTTCATTATCTCACACACGAGCTTTTTTAAAAATATTTCTTAGTTGTAGATGGACACAATACTTTTATTTTATTTGTTTATTTTTATGTGGTGCTGGAGATCAAACCCAGTGCCTCATGCATGCTAGGCAGGTGCTCTACTGGCCCCACACATAAGCTTTTGCAGAACACCTCATATCTAAACCATAGCAAACTCTTAAGTAATCCCATTGAATTATCTAAGTAACAGGGCACAGAGAGAGAGGTCTTTTATATCATTATTTCTAAAAAGTAACTATGCATGTAATACAACATGAAAACATGTCCAGTACTTAAGAAGCACCAAAACTAGTTCCATTTTGATTCAATAGCATTTATGTATTGAGCATTTGCTATCATATGTCTAATCTTATGTACAAAATTATAAGAAATATGATGTTGTAGTAAAGGGCATTGCTATTCTAAAGGAACTTGCATTTATTCACAATTATAAGCCCTAGTGCTTGGTATAATATACTATGATTGGTATAATAATTATGGTAGCATAATTAAATCATAGCCAGAAATTAACTAGTCCTTATTACTTGAGCATTATGCTAACTGTCTCACACTTTGTATCTAATCCTCAAACAACTCTAAGAAATTAGCAAAATTATTCTTCCATCATGGAAGCAAATAAAATTCAAAGATACTGGTTAACTTGTTGAAAATTATAGAAAATGACAGGAAAAGTATTTGAACAGAGATCTGTCAATCCCAGAACAGTGCTCCAAACTGAAAAGCTACACCACCCTCTAGCAAAGGAGGAGCTTTTCGGAGCATTTCTGTTATCCAATGTAAAGATGTCATTTGTCACTCACCAAAAGTACTTCTGATACAAGGGAAGAAAACTTACCCCAGGCCTGGTGACTCAGAGCAAAGAAGACAAGAAGCAGGAGCAGCATCCTCACGTGACCTCAGGTGGTGGCCTGGGAGGACAGTGACCCTGGAGAGACACTGACAGTGAATATGACAGGCTCCCTCCTTAGATAGAGCACTCACCTATGGTGCCCGTATCTGCTTCCTGAGGGCCAGCACCTGGCTCAGGCTTCTCAAGGTCCTCTGCATACACCAGGTGCTCAGTAAAGGTGAGGACACTAACGGGTGGGGGAGAGTCGTGGCTAGACACAGGCATTAGTGTTCTCACATTTCTTGATTATAAATCAACCCTGCGAGGCTATCTTCACATGTAGTGCTTTAATTTTACATCTATCCCTTACAAAATCCCTCCAAGATAAACCTGAACACCATTTTTGCAGATAAGAACACTGAGGTTCAGATGGACCAAATGACAAGTCGAGGCAGGTTTGGTCTTCAGACCGTGCACCGTTGGAGAGTCAGAGGGGTGTAAAGTCTCGATTCTGTTCTTCAATTTACAAAGATCCCTGACCGATGCTCAGTTAACCTCAGGATACGGTCTCCAAAGGCCTGCTCCCAGGACCCCTCCCTTTCACTAGGTCCCCCCCCCTATAGTTTCTGCCATTGCCCAATTGTCCATTCAACTATGACCCCATCCGTGAATTAATCTATTGATAAGATCAGAGCCCTCGTGACCCAATCACCTAGCGACCCCAAAGCCCCAACAGAACATTGCTACATTGGGGACTAAGCCTTCAACATGGGACCCTCTAGGGAACAGTGAGATCCAAATCTTAACATTAGAAAATGAGAATAATGTCGGCAGTTACTGATCTCCTTCTGTGGTCCAGGTATTTTCTGAAGATTCCATGGACCATTTCATTAAAGTCCACACCTACCATCAGGAAACAGCCTCAAGCAGTTTAAATCATTTGCTTGAAGTTCCCCAATGTTGTGATTTGGATTTGTAAGATCCCCCAAAGCCTCAAATGTTGAAAACTTAATCCTCAGTGCAGCAATGTTCAAAGTGGGGCTTTAGAGAAGTATTTGATCATGAGAGCTCTAATCTCATGATCATGGGAGTATCTAATCATGATGCTCACCAAAGGCCCATAGCAATGGAATCAGCTGACCATGGACTGAGACCATGAGCCAAAATAAATCTTTCCTCCTTTAGGTTATTTTTCTCAGGTATTTTGTCACAGGTGCTGAAGAGCTGACTAACACACCCAACTACCCAGAACCAACCTCTACTACTCAGGTCTGTCTGACCCAGAACCTCTGCCTGAAACCACAACCTGCCTGAGTTTCTGATGGTGGAGATTCTTCAAGTGGCCCCAGAAGACAAACTACAGAATCACTATGGTCCCCACCACCACCAGCTCCAGGAATTTTTTCTGCTCTTTCAGACAGCAGTGAATAGCGTACTCATGTTCAGTCAATATGAAATATCAAGCTATCAACCAAAACACCAACAACTGAGAAACTATAGAAGGAGGTTTAGATGGGACAGATGATGGGATAAATCATCACCTTCATTTAGTACTACAGTCTCCTGATGGAAAATTCTTAGAACCACAGCTTAAGGGTTGAAGATATAGGAACTTCCTGGATCAGGACAAGCAAGCTCATAGCAAATAACACCAGGATTTCATTCATTTAGGAAAACCCTGCACCAAAGACAAAATGACCCCCTCACAAAAGAGGCAGTCACCAAAAAGTGTCTGGGACAGTGTTCAGCCTTCCTCCTTATTCAAACAAGACACAAGGATCAACTTTCCCAAGGCGGAAACCCTGTAGCTGGCCTCAAGAAAAGGAGTTGGCCCCTTGTAGAAGTCCTAGAAGCCACGGCCAGTCCTGATCAACGAGAGGTTTGGATGACGGTCACTTAATGGTGCTTCCCCAACCATGAATGGTAATGTCACAAACCCTGCCCCACACCCCTCACATCATACAACTGAAGTTTGAGGCCTGAATCCAGCCTCCATCTCCCCAGGGACAGGACTGTGGTGTCTCCCACTGGCACCTGGAGCTGCCGACCCTGAGCTGGCAGGGTAGGTGGGCGCCCTGGCTCACGTGGCCACACATCTCTACCCTTAAAATAAATAAATATCAGAGCAGGAGACAAATGAAATCTAACAGGGATTGGACCGAAAGGGAAGGAATTGTGTGGAGGAAACCCCAAGACCCACAGCCTTGGAGAGAAAGATCAAGGAGGGCTGGTACCAAAGTCACTTAGAAACGTGGAGAATAGAAAAGAAGAGTCCAAGACGGGGACCAGGGGAACTTTCTCCTCCATGTCCACATTTTAACCTGACCGAGTCCAGTGCCTTCTTGGGGAGGGGGACTCTGAAGAAGAAAGACTCAGACTCAGCAATACCTACAGAACCCTGCGCTGTCCTCGCCCAGCAGGTCACCTCTAGACTTGGCCTCTGGTGCGGTCTCCTCCTCCAGCCTTCCCTCTCCCCAGCACTAGAGGGCGCTCCTTCCCTGGGAATGGCGCACTCTGGCTCCGGCTTCTCCGAGGGAAAGGAAAACCTGGGATCCCTGACAGAAGACAGAGGGCAGAGGTCCAAAGCTGGCTCCTTCCGCAGCACCCAGAGGAACTCAGGTGAAACCAGACTGGGCTGGGAGCACCTGGGGACCCGCCCTGAGAATAAGCCCAGGAACCTCCTCCCTGGGAAAGGACAAGATTGCCCAACTTTCCCTGAGCTCCTTCCTCATCCCCAGCCAACCTGGGGACCCTGGGGACCTGTGGGCTGTGTCCCTGACATCTGGAAATGTGGTATCCTCGGAGACAAACGTGCTTCAGGAGTCTCAAGACTGCAGATTGAGATCCCTCACCAACACTCACCCAGCCCCCTTCACCCAGGGTCCCCAGGCGCATCAGGATGGGAAGAGAGAAATTCCTTCTCAGGAGGCGGCTCACAACGTGCCATCGTCAGTACTTCTAACTCTGTACAGTCATCATGGACATTCATGACCCACCCCTGCCTCAAATCAAACTGTTCCCTGACACAAACCAAACCTTTCTGCCTCCTCATCCATGCCTGACAGTGGCCCTCACTCTTCAGCCCCGGTCCCCCTGAACCATCTCTGAAAAGACTTACACATGAGACTCTCTGTAACACTCTGCAAAAGTCACCTGAGTTGCAGCCCTTCAAAGTGGGACTACTCAGACCAGAGGTCCTAAAAACTACTCTGCCCACCTGAGAGGGCCCTTGAATAGCCACGCGTCCTGCACACTGATTGGCCAAACCATGCTCTTCAGGGACAGAAGCTAGAAAGACCTCTCCCAGAAGCCGGAGCCTCATCTGCCTGTTGACCTCTGAAGGAGTCATGCTTAGTGAGCTCCATCCTCCAGGGACACAGGGAGAAGAGGACCTGGACACAGATGCGACATTCGTCAGCTCGTGGGGACCACCCATGTAGGAATTGTCTTGCATGAGAGTGAGCAGGACAGAGCATGGGGGGACTGGGGGTGGACAAAAGCGGACTGGCAAGAGCAGGAGAAGAAAGGCGTATTACAGCCTATTCAGGGAACTGCCCCTGACACAGCGTAGTGGAAAGCAGCCCAGGAACTGGGAGCAGAAGCTGCCCTCCCCTGGCCCACACCCCACTCTGACACCACAGGGCAACTCCTCTAACAGCGGAGCCAGGAAAACCCAGTCTTCAAATGTGAGTGACAAAATGGCAAAATGGCCACATCCCAACCAAGGTTCCATTCAAAAGTGAAACATGAAACAACAAACATGATTGACAGAAAAAGAAAATTATTGGGGAAAAAAAATGGTTATCAAAGGCAGAGGAAGATGGCAAAAACAACTCCAACAGAATCCTCTATGAAAAGAACATCACAAAGCACGACCCCAAAGAAGAATTTCACTAGACAATGGGAAAATAATAAATTCTAAACTTTAATTTCTGAAATTATTATGCCGCTTCTCTTATCAGGGGAAGTGCAGGGGAACAGAGGCCACAAAAATACACATGGTTGAGTTCTAAAGAAAAGAAGCAAAAAATTCCAAGGAAACTGAATTAGGGGGAAAAAAAAGACAGATTAAAAAGTATTTGTGACACATTGTACATAATATGAACATGTTTATTGTCTTTTAAGTTGTACACTTAACATGGTTAAGGCAGTAAATTTTGTTACATGTATTTTACCTTGATTTCTTGAAATTGGGGGGAAAGGGGGATTAAAGCAAAAGTGATAGATCTAGAATACAGGCCAAGGAGATCAGACCTACATATCATTATTCATATCCAAGAGAAGAAAACTAAACAGTGTAAAAGAGTAATTCAAGAAAATGTTTTGAAATGCAAGAAAATATGACTTTACATATTGAAAGGTCACACCTTAACACCTGGGAAAACTGATCTCCAATAGTAAGCACCAAGACGTATGGTGGTGTTTAAAATATGTAGAAAAAAAATCTTTTCAGCCAATATGAAGAGAGTCCAAGTCATTTAAAAGGAAAGATCAGGTCAGCCTTACACTTCTCAACAACAACATCCTCAGCCAAACTGAATTGGAGGAGTATCTTCAAGTCACACATCCTAGAAAAGAGAGTATGAGCCAAGGATCTTGTGTCCAGCCAACCTGTCCCTCAAAGGATAAAAACCGCAGAAAAACATTTTTGAATGTACAGAAACTAGATAAATATTGCTTCTCCATGAGCCCTGCCTCATTGGAATGTGTCCCCCAGAATTCATGAATTGGGAACTTAATCTCTCATGGGGTGTTATTTGGAGGTGGGGCCTAATGAGAGATAGTTAGGTCCTGGGCCTCTGCCCTCGTGAACAGAAGAATGTCATTATGAAGAGGGCCCACAGAAGTGGGTCAACTTTCTTACAATCATGCCCATCTTCCTTCCACTAAGTGAGGACATAGCAAGAAAGCCCTCACCAGTGACCAAGATCTCAATGTTGGATCTCCCAGACTCTAGGACTGTGAGCAATAAATCTCTATGCAGTCTGATTTTCCCAGTCTCAGATATTCTGTTAAAGCAGCACCAAACAGATTAAGACAAGCCTCTTACTGAGTAATTTACTAGGGAGCTGTCTTTACCCAATCCAGAGGTGACTAGAGAAATTTTGGAAAAGAACTTGCAGTAAAGACTGTTTAACTTAACAACTCTGACTAAATATGTCTGCAGGACATCAAAGCAGATTAAAGAAAGAGGTTTACATTTTCAATAAAAAGTATTGAAGCAACTGGAGAGTCCTGTGGAAAAGGATATATTTGGATGTATACATATGCAATATGCCATAATGAACTCTTAGTGAATCAAAAGTGGATATGAGAATAAAAATGTTGAAGTATTTGAGGAAGCATAAGTGAATTCTATCTTATTAGAGATGATAAATTGTCTACTTAAAATAAAAAATGCCTGCATATTCCAGAAATTAAAAGTGCATCATAAGCAAAGACAAAAGGCAAATAACAAAATGCGGGGAATTGTTTGCAATTAGTTTCTCAACGAGCTGATTTTCCTAATGTGTATATCTTATATGAAAGCTCTTAGACCCCAATCCAACAGAAAAATGGGCAGATTTAAAAAAAAAAATGGAAAGAGAAATACAGGGCTGGGGTTGTGGCTCAGCAGTAGAGCGCTTGCCTAGCACGTGTGAGGCCCTGGGTTCCATCCTCAGCACCACATAAAAATAATAAATAAAGTAAAGGTATTGTGTCCATCTACAACTAAACATATTTTTTAAAAAGAGACAAATACAAATCTCCCTTAAACATATGAAAGACACTCAAGGTTACTTGTAAGAAAAATGAACACTTAAACTTCATGTAATTTTACCATTTCTAACTATCCAAATTGGTAATGTTACTTCTAGGAATCTCACCTCCTGATAAGTGGTAGATCTTTTTAATCCTGTGTATATGATCTCTGTGTCATGAATGTGTTTTGCAAGTATCTTGTCTAACTCTGTGGCTTGCTTTTTCACCCTCTTAACAGTGTTCTTTGATTAATAAAAATTCTTAGTTTTAATGCAATGCAATTTATAACATTTTCTTTTAGGGTTAACGTTTATTTCTATTATTCTTAAAAAGTCTTTTCCTACCCCATGAAAAACAAAGATGATATATTATCCTCTAATACACTTGTATTTCCAGACCTACAACTCACCTGGCATCGATGTTTGTTTCTGAAGTGAAGTAGAGAGGCAGACTTTATTTTGTGCTATAGAAAAATACGATTTATCCAGCACCATTTGTTATAAAGACAGAACCACCAATAAGCACTCCTCGTTCCAGTGGAGGTAAAGTGTATCATCCAGTCTTAGTTGGGGGTGTTTGCGGGAGGGGAGAACTTGGCCAGGTGCCTTGCTTTGGCCAATGGAGTATGGAAATGAGAAGCCAAGACTTTGACTTTACAGGTGTAGTTGGGCCTTGGAATAAATGTATACAAGGTTGATCTGTGTCTAGTCTGGAGCCAGGAGTTAAACCCACCCAGAGCCACAGCTGGAAGCCACAGAGCCTACCAATCAAGCCTAAATCAGCCCATTCAGGCTTGTTCTGCAGACTCCTGTGTGAAGAACAAATGCGTGTTGTCCTCTGCTAAGTTCCGAGGCAGTTGGCTAGACAGCACTGCTGTGGCCAGGGCTACACTTCGGAGCCAATTCATCATTCTATGAATCGAGCTTTATTCTGTTGGGGGTATTTTATTTTGGATTTTGGTGTATGTGTGTTTTTCTGTATCAGCTCTATCTTATGGTATTCAAATGGTTGATGAAGGGAAGTTTCTCCTTCTAAAAGTATTCCAGCTAATAAAAGGAGCTGGAACGGTTGGATTACGATATCATCACTTTAATTATGCCTCATGGATTATTGAACATGATAACTAGTGGCTACTAACATCAAAAAGAAGAGTCAAGCATGCATTCAGCCATTATGCTTCTCTCAATTAAAGAAACCAATTTACTGTTAAGTATTCTAACACCTCCAATTTTTTAAATTAGATCTACTCAAGTCTCTGAATTCACCACCTTAAAGGAAATTACAGAACAGAGAGATGTGTTCAACTTTGCCAGGGGTATGCACAATTTGCAAAATCTATGCTGTGGAAAACCGTAGTAAAACAACCTAGTTTCTTGAACAAATAAATTGCAAGGGGGAAAAAAAGAGGGACTCCAGGAGCCAATAGATTAAAAGGGTCTTAAAGGACATGTCAGACACAATGTGTGCAGCTTATTTGAATGCTAACTCTAACAAACTGTGAAAAGAATGTGAGAGAAATTTGAACACAGACTCAATATTTTATGCTATTGAGAAATTATTGTCGATTCTTTTAGTCATCATATTAATACTGGGTATGTTCTTAACAGAGTTATCTTTTAAAGATACGTGTTGAAATATTTATAGGTAAAATTACATAATGCACAGGGATTTCTTTTGAGGAAATAGTTGGGGAATATACTTGAAATCTAAATAGTCATGAATTATTCATTATTGAAGCCAACTAATTAGCACATATGTGTTAACTATATTAATCTCTCTGTGTTTATAATAAGTTTGAAGTTTTCCTTAACAGAAGGGTGTTTTTATTGTGCTACCTCATAGAATAAGTTGGAGAGTGTCTCTCCTCTTCTGATACTGAAAATAGTTATTTAAAAATTAATGTTATTGGGCTGGGGAGGTAGCTCACTGTTAGAGCCCTTACCTAGCATGGGTGAGGCCCTGGGAATCGATCCCCAGGACTGAAATGAATCAGTTTGACATGATTTCCAACTTGTTGTTTTATAGAATTCACCAGTGAAACTATCTCGCCTGAAGATTTTTAATGTTTTTGTTTCATTAAAGGAGGGTATTAATGCTAGATGCCATTTCTTCAATAGTTATAAGACAATTCATATTTTTATTCATTTTGGGGTCAAACTTGTTGAGGAGCACTTCTTAAGGAATTTTTCTACTTATCAGAGGTTTTCAACTCTGTCAGGTAAAGCTGTTCATGCTGCCCTCGAACCAACTCTTTAATGATCTTCAGTAAGGTCTCCTCTTCAATTCCCGACATTAGTTACGTAGGTGTTCTGGTCTGGACATGAGGTGTCCCCCTGAAGCTTCTGTTAATGAGGACTATTCAGAGGTGAAATGATTCGGTTGTGACAGCTTCTAACTAAGCAGACTACCCTAGTCTGAATAACTGACTGGGTGGTAACTGCAGGCAGGTGGCATGGCTGTAGGAGGAGGGCACGAGGGGTGAACCTTGGAAGGGTGCCTCTTCCCTGTGGCCCCTTCCTCTGTCTTTCTCTCTCTGCTTCCTGACCCCACCAGGAGAGCAGCTTTCCCCCATGGGGCCCTTGGGCCACAACGTACCGCCTTATCTGACGCCCAGAGCAGTGGAGTCTGCCATCTGAGGACCGGATCTCTGAAACCATGAGGTGCAGGTGAACTTTTTCTCCTCTAAGTTGTTCTTAGATGGAAAGCCAACTAAACAGTACGCTCATCCTCCACTACCACTCACTCTGAGGGTCCAGGGGCCTTCACAGTATACCACCACGGTGGACGGCTTGAGAGGAGCCCAGAGTGATCCCACCCCATCAGTTCCAGGTGGCCCTGTCCTTTCTCGGTTAAACCCATTGGGAATGCAAAGTAACTCTCTTCTGAGAATAACGTGTGGTTTTCTTGTCTATTCCATTAAATTCATTAACCTTTATTATTTCCTTCCTTTCACTCTCTTTGGATTAATGCTGCTACTTGTTTTCCAGTCTCTTGTGATGAAATCTTCTTATCTCATTAGTTTTTGATTCCTTTTTTCCCAATATTTACATTTAATGAGATAATTCCCATAGCTGTATTCACAGATGTTTTTGTAGAGTATTTTTATTACCATTCGGCCCCAACAGGGCCATGACCTTTTTATTAACTTTGTTATCCCAAGTATTACCACCCTGTCCAGAAAAGCACACTACAAAAATATTTTGAAAGAATGAAGGAATATATAAATGGGATGAATTATTCTAAAAGCTGAAAACTGTCTTTAATTAGCCCAGGAGGTGGCAGTATAGACGTTTGAGGACTGAGTCCACTTTTCCATCACTAACATTCCCAGATTCCCCGGCTGCCTTGATCTTCCTCATATCTCCATATCAAAACCATTATTCCTTCCATTATCGTGCACACAACTACCAGGGTTTACTTTGAGTGAAGTTCATCATCCGAAAACAACCACCATGAGAACCAGTTCACTTTCAAGGAGTTAATGGTAGCTTGTGGGACACAGGCTCAAAAATAATTGTTACAATGATAAAGTGAACTATATAAGTAAGAGAAATTTTAAGGGGGCATGAAGGGGCCAGGAATGGACTATTAAAGCCAGAATCGAGGCTCTTAAGTGGGCCCACCACCCTATGGCTTCAAGCTTAGCCTCAGCAAGGAGTGAAGTCCTGGGAGATGTGGAAATGTCAAAAGAGACAGGGGATTCAGAAGGGATTTACAGCATTCTCACTATGAGAGCTGATGTAGTTCCCGTCAGTGATGAGCTCCAGGCCTGGGGACAACTGGATGAAGTCACAGGAAGGCATTTGGAGTTGAAAAGGTTAAAGGAAGGAAAATAATGGGAGTGTTCTCAGTGTGGAGGCTGAAGCAGCGAAGAGGCCAGCCGGATGGTCAGGTCCTTGAGTGGACTGAACTAAAGGCAGGACCATGCTCCAAATATGCCTTTAGCTATTCTGAGACCCTCTGATGCACAAGAGGCATAGCGGGAGTGGGTGGGCAGAGAATGTGTTGGAAAGCATCAGGAAGTTGCAGACAATAATGCGAGATAATGTCATGGCTGCAGAAAGCACCTTGGAAGTGACCTAGGAGGGAGGAGGGAGACAAGGAGGCAGTGGTAGGCATTAGGAGTCCGGTTTAAAGTCTGTGACTCTCTGCAGACCAGGCCCCTCCAGTGAAGGATCAATTTACATGAACAGAGCAGGGGCTCTTTTGCTGGTGGAGCAACAGGTACCCCTGGATTCAGAAGCATCCTGGACCCTGGAGGCTCATAATAATACAGTTTCTGAAAACTCTAGTCAGCTCTAGCAATAGCCCGATCCAAATCGAGAACCCTGCTCTGATTCCCAGGGTCTAGTGAACAATTTCAGCCAGAAGTCTCTGATCCTACAGAGCTAAAGGATAAGACCCTGGGACAATCATCTGTGTATCTGATGTAACAACACCCTCCTGCATCCTAGTGTTTAGGGGAGGGTGAAACCATGTTTCAAAGGCCATTGATTGCTATCTAGACAGAGAAAAGTTCCCATCAGGATGGAGAGATGGAAAGAGACACAGATTCACTTTCTCTCCTGGGGAAAGAAGCAAAGTGATGATTAGCTTGTATGCATATAAACCTCTGTTTTGCTTTGCTTCATTTTATGATTGAATAACCCATCTGAGGAGACTTCAATGGCTCCCACCCGTGACCACGGCACAGCACCAGAAACACAGTCAAGACAGCTGCCTCAATGCATGTACCAGCAGGGTGGCCCCCGACACACACCTTGACAAACAGGGTCCTGCAGGGAGCCTTTGTGTTCCCTGGATTTATGAAACTTATTTTTAGGGGCTGGGGTTGTGGCTCACATGGTAGAGCGCTTGCCTAGAATGAGTGAGGCACTGGGTTTGATCCTCAACACCACATAAAAATAAATAAGTAAAATAAAGTTATTGTGTCCATCTACAACTAAAAAAAAGGTATTATTAGAAGACCTAACTTTCTTTTCTTAATGAGAGTAATTAGGAGAAAGTAGCTATCAAAATAGATCATTCACTCTTTAGCCTCGTAATCATTATAATTATCAATTGAGAGATCCATCATTTACAAAGCATTTTCACATACATCACTGTATATACTTAGTGTAGACTGCTGTAAGAGAAATGAGGTCTCCACTGAGTTCTGTCTGAATCAGGGGCCCTTGGGGTATTGTATTCACATCTGGTCACACATTTAAGAAGGAATTTGAAATCTGGGGAGAGCATGCCACAGTATAATTCCCCAAAGATCTGAAGTCAGATATACCTAGATAACAACCCCACCTTGGCACTAACCCTCAAAAGCTGTGTGACAGTAGATGACAGCACACATATTCATTAACCTCTCTTTGCCCATTTCTTCAGCTATCAAGTAGAAATGAGGGAAGCACTTGACAGGTAGAAACGGGGAAGAAATCAGTATTCAAGGGAATGGTGGGAACAGATCTCTGAAGGTACAGAGACACATAGTGGGGTTGGAGAACAGAAAAATGCTCATTGATCTGGGTGAATAAAGAGAAGTAAATTTGGGCCAGATTGTGGAAAATCTCTATGGTCACACTGAGATATTTCTATTTTATTATATTAGAGAAGAATAGCCACAGAAGGTGTTTTATCAAAGTACTAACAAATTCAGAGGGGTACATTAGGACCTGAGTACAATGTTCGATCCTCAGCACCACATAAAAATAAAATAAAGATGTTGTGTCCACCGAAAACTGAAAAATAAATATTAAAAAATTCTCTCTCTCTCTCTCTCTCTCTCTCTCTCTCTCTCTCTCTCTCTCTCTTTAAAAAAGAACAGATTTATTTATTTTTTTACTTACTTACTTTTATGTGGTGCTGAGGATTGAACCCAGTGCCTCACTCATGCAAGGCAAGTGCTCTACCACTGAGCCACAACCCCAGCCCCCAAGCTCTTTTGAAAGGTTTTCTTTTGAGACAGGGTCTCGCTAAATTCCCAGCTGACCTCAAACTTGTGATTCTTCTACCTCCTGAGTTGCTGAAACTGTAGGTATGTGTCACTGCTGTGTGATCTGAGTTGTTGGCTTCCCCGCTCTGGCTTGGATCTAAACCAAATGTGCCATTTTCAACCTGAGTCCATGAAAATCTTCACTTGAAGAAAATATTATGCTTGCGAAAATCACTGACTAGAGGATGTACAAATCTTTATTAATCTCTGACAACCCCAAAGACCATAGAGATCCAGACTCAACTACCCATTCATCCTTTATCATGGGTGTCCTTGCCTGCCCTCTGTCCGGGTCAGGTCCCCTCCCTTCACCTCTCCTTCATACAGTTGAACATCACGGGGAAAGGGGATGGTGGAGGAGAGCTGCTCAGCTCATGGCAACCAGGTAACAAGAAAGGCGGGGGCGGGGGGCGGGGGGCAGAGACAACAGATAGTCCCCAAGCGCATGTGCCCAGTGACCACTTCTTCCAAACAACCTTATACCTGCCTACAGTTTCCACCTCATTCCAGTAGTCCACTGGTTTTACTAATCCATCAAATGGATTAATCCACTGATGAAGTTGGAGTCCTCTTGATCAGTCACTTCCCAAAAGTCCCACTTCTGGGATCTTGCTGTCTTGAGGACCCAGCCTTCAACACATGAGCTTTGGGGGAACATTCAGATCCAAACCATAAGAGAGGTTCAGTTTCCTCCCAAACAAGCAAGGAAAGACTGAGAAATCCTTGACTCCTGATAACAGAAGAGTGGAGACCTGGAAGTCTGGACAGCCCTGTTTCAGGTCACCAGTTCTGAGACCCTGTCTCTCCCCTTTTGTTCACTTCCTAGTCACATCCTCAGCAAAGGGCAAGGAAGGACAGAAATACCTTCTCCTGCCCTTCACCTCCTCAGGGGAAGGACTGAAGTGGGCAGGACTGTCAGGGACTAGAAGGAAATTCTCCTTCAAAGATTAGCCTGACAGCCCCCTGGGAGACATCCTGCCTGGGAGGCATCCTGCAGCTACCTATCTCCCTGAGACATCCTGCGGCCACCTATCTTCCTGAAACCTATCTTCCTGAAACATCCTGCGGTTATCTCACCTTGTGCAGACATCCAGCAACTGCCGATAAGAGAGCTTCCCCATCCCCAGCATATAAATACCCCTGTGTGAACAATAAAAGTTTGCAGCTTGATCAGAACTCCTGTCTTGCTGTCATCCTTCTGTGTCTCTTGTCCCTTCATTCCTCCCCATCTAGGTTTGCTGCCCACGTTGATGTGTCCTGCCGGTCGGGACACAGGACCCTGGGGAAGGTTCCCTCTGGAGCCTCATCCCACTGTGAGATGAGAAGAGACAGCATCTCTGTGGCTACTCTGCCCTGGGGAAACAGGAGACAATTCTCACACTCATGACACAGACAGCCTGAGGGCTAATGGCAGACAGGGAGGTCCTTTGAGCACTTAGAAAAGCACAAGATATTTGCTTTAAAATTATGAGAGCTCCGACATTTATTTCTGTTATAAGAGCGACAGAAACACAAGAAAACAAGACAAAATATGAAGACCTAAAAATATTTTAGACAAACCACATATTTTATTCCTTTTATTCATGTCTACAGAAAATGTTTCATGTGCTTCCAATAAGTAAGATGAAGAGTCCAGGGAGGGCTGAGAGGGCCAGGGCTCTGGGTCCTCACTCTGCCCAGCACCCAGTGGGGCCAGCCAGGCACAGGCAGGCCACAGGCACTGGGGAGTGTGTGTGGTCACAGCTCCTCTCTGCCTGTGAAGGAGCACACAGTCCCTTCCCTCAGGGTGCTTTGGAGAGACAGGGACATGGGACTCTAAAGACATAGCACTCAGTTCAGAAAAGCCCCCAGAGCCAGCTCAGAGCCTCAGACTAAGAGAGAATAGTGGTGGACCAGGGCACAATCCCCGAGGGCTTCCCAAAGAGGAGATGATGGAGCAAAATGGCCAGGTGACCAGGAACCCATCCACTCTTTCATCCATTTCTTCAACAAACACCTAAGGCACCTACTGAATTCCAGACATGGGTAAAGAACTGACACAAGACAAAGGGACAATAAATCTCAGCTCCTTCCCTTGGAGAGCTCATGGTCTGGGAGAGAGGACAGAAACCACTCTGATAATGACAGCCCTTCAGTAACAGCTGCACCCGAGTCTGTACAAGTCAACGTGTGAGCAGAGGGAAGGAGTGGGCACACAGGCCTGGCGATGGGTGAGAGTCGGCAGCTTCCAGGCAGACCTCAGGGGAAGACGCACCAGGCAGAGGACCATCGCCCATCGACTCTCCCGGCTGAACAGGAGGTGCCCAGGGATGAAGAAGGTGAAGAGAGGGGAACGGGGCCCAGACGTGGAGCGCCGTGAGGGCCCAACCTACAGGATGCTGCAGGACGGTAGTAGGAAAGGACTGTATCACCCCAACCTGCGAAAGGGAGGCAAGGTGGGACTTGCAGAGGAGGGGGACAAGATGGGTGGGAAGTGAGGACAGAGACCTAGCAGCAGGTTGAGCAGTCTCAGGAGCTGGGGCCTCCCTCACTGTTTGAAGTGAGGCCAAGTCTTGATTATGTTGTACAAAGCCTGTCCCGGGGACAGAGTATTGGCCACATCACTGTGGCCTACCAGCAGGTAGTTGGGGGCCAGGTACCCCTTGACCACAGCACACTGGATCAAGTCCTTGGCCACCTCCAGCGCAGAAGCATTGGGCGCAGTACCTGCAAAACACAGCGGTCCGTTGGTCATAGGAATTCCAGGGTGCCCTGCCCAGGGCAGGACACACCCCTAGAACCATCCACCACCACCAAGCTAGTACAGGCCACTGCTGTCAACTGTCACAGAAACAAAAGGAGACAGAAGCAAGGGGCAGGGGCAGAAGCCCCTTGCGCCAGCTGCCAGCTCTATTTGTATCAATAGGTTGCACAAGATCACTGGCATCAGAAGTACCCATTGTTCACTGTGTCACTGGGCAGGTTACAGAGTTAGCAACACCGTGCAGCTTCTTCCTCACTTACATACTACCGTTGCAATGTGCAATGTGAGGAGCTTTGTGCAGCTCTCAAGAAAGTCCATTGTTTAAAGTTACTGTTCTGTGGACAGGTTCAGGCCCAGGGGAGCTTGGTGAAACACTGTGGTTTGTCTAACAAGAGAGTTCCTTTATTCCCAGGAGCTCAGTGCCTGAGACCAAGGTCGAGGCTGATAAGACTCTAAGTCAGAGCCTCCTCATGCAGGGCATTGCCACAGCAGCCAGGGTTTCCTAGTCCAGGCATTCTGTGCCTTGGCACAGAAACTTCCTCAGCCACCAACCATGACACAGTCAGGGGACCCTAATCCTGAACACAGAACCCTTATAGTTAGCCACTCAATGGACAGACTCTAGACTTCAGTGCCTCAGGGCCAAAGTTTTCCCAAATCAAAAGGTCTGAGTCTGGGGAAAGAAACTCATTCTTCTGAGAATATGCAAAGCCTTTTTCCACTGCAAAAGTTTATCTTAGTGGGGAAAGTTTACCTCCCCCAGGGAACACATGGCAAGGTCTGGAGACAGTTTGGTTGTCAAAATTAAGAAAGGGAAGATACTGTTATCTCCATTTGATAGAAGCCAAGAATACTGCTAAGCCTCGTAAGGCCCAGGACCTGTAGGGCCCAGGTTAGCGCCACAACAGAAAATCATCTGATGTGAGACGTCAGAATCACCAAGGCCAGGAACCTGTGCTTTACCCAGAGATTTGCTTGCTCCTTCTTCACCTGTTCTGACCTCAGGTCAGCCCCATTTCCAGGCACAGTCCTGGGCCACTCCTGCCCCCACCCAATTCCCATTTCTGTGTCAGCCTGAACCAGCCCCAGTGACATAGCCGCCCCTCTCCAGGATTCAACAAAAAGCACCTGAATATTGAAAAGGAAAAAAAAAAAAACACTCTAGTCAAGGGCTCTGGTCTGTGACGATATTCACTGTATGGAGTGTGCAGTCTCAATGCAGAGTCAGGGTTTATCCATGTTGGTGTGACATATAAGGTGAAGGGGTGCCACTTGCTGCCATGGCAACCAAGAAATGGTGTGTCTGCTAAGATGAGTAACAGTAGGCACAAAGATGGCTCCATGTGTCCCTTAGGGGTTGGAAGAGAGAGTTCTGGCTGCATGAGCAGGAGGTGAGTTCCATCTGAGGGTCACCTCTGGCCACACTCAGCCTAGTTAAATGTCAGATTTGAAGCTCCACACGTGCAGTCATTTAGACAGTGCCTGAGTCTGATGTCTTTGTCACCCACGTCACACCTTCTCCCAAAGGTACCATACGATGACCACCACTGCCCAAAGCATACACTTACCTGTAAAGGTGCCCATGAACGAGATGGCCAAGGCAATGTCATTGTAGCCAGGGGTTCGGGAGCCTTGAACATTCCAGCCGACCCCTTCATAAACGGCACCATCCTGGCCCACGAGGAAGCTGCAGGACACAAGGGGGTGGAGATGGGCACGAGAGAGAGGCGCTCTGGGATCGCTTCTCGTCGTCATTCCTAAGTCACTCATGTCTCTTCTCACCAGATATCATTAAATTCTAAGCCCTGGGTCACAGAAACAAGTCAGACCTAGTCCTTAAACCAGCTTGGGGTGGGGGAGGACCCTGATTTATAGCATTTGTAGATTTCTGGGGAAGAAAACTCCCACCGTGGCTGATTTTAGGCTACCAGCTATTTAGCAGCTGGCTCAGAAAATTCCTGAATCTCTGACCGTCAGTCCTCTGAGCTGCCGTGCCCATCCGGCTCCAGCACATCACTCCTGACACGAGGAGCTCACTGTCAATGAGGAAATTGGAAAGACAGCTTTCCGTGCCTGCCTGTCCCCCACCTCACCAAAGCACGACTTTCTCCAAGCTGGCCCACAGCCTCCTCCCCACGGAGGACAAGTGCCCATCTCTAGGCTTACCTGCCTTGGCCTCTTCGCACACTGGACTCTGTCGACCCTCTCCAAATATTCTCTTCCTGTGGCTTCCCCCACACCACACTCTCCCAGCTTTCTCCTCTGGCTGCCTCCTCTCTGCCCCTCGGATTCCTGTGGCCTTCCTGAGGGGCTCCTCAGGGTCCTGCTCTTTAAGCCTCTTCTCCCTCAACACACCCACTTCCTTGGCTCCTTTACCATCCATGAAAGTCCACAAGTTCATGACTAGACCCACTTCTTCCCGTCTATGCTCCTTCCTGGGATCTCATCTTGGAGAAAGGTGCTGCCACCCACTGCCCACTGGTCATGGGCACAAAAACAGTCCTCAGCCCACCCACTCGCTCAACCCACGCTTGTCTGCAGTGTCTCCCGCCACTCCCCTGCCCCTGCACCTAGTCATTAACCATCACCTCTTCCACTTCTCTCCATGACAGAGGCCATCACCCTAGCTGTGCCGCCATATCATCTTGCCTGAATGGCTACACAGTCCTCAGACCTGGCTACCTCCAGTGTTACACTCTTCAGATCCATTCCTGGAGCCACAGCTAGAGTGGCCTTTTGAAAATACGTTGCATGTCATGTTAAAATCCTGCTTTTGGTCCTTGGCATCAAGTCCAAGCTCCCCAGCTCGAATCACAAGGTCTTCAGGACATGGCCCCTGTTTTACCCCCCACACCCCTCTTTAGCATCTCTGTGCTCATGAGAAACACCTCTCCGCTTCTCAAAGGAACTGTTCTCGGGCTGGACTCCAAGCCTTTCCATAGAAGTCCCTTCCTCTATCTGAAATGTTCTTCCTCCTCTGATTGGTTCCCACTGGGTCTTTAGGTCCCAGCTCATGTGTGACTCCCTCAGGTAACATGTCCTTCGCAGCCATCTCCCCAGCAACCTGAGCCCTCCTTCAAGCACCTACTGCACCTCACTAAGGCTTAACTTGTTCAACTCTTTTTCTCCCTCCCTAAAGTACTAGCCCCATAAAGGCAAGACTATGTCTCTGTTCCGTCCAAACAGCGTCCCCAGAGCACAGCCTACGGCTATCTCATGTGAAAAGCAAGTGTTTATCCTGACTCCAGGCCCTCCCAAGGTGACAAAATGACAGTCATATAGTATAATAGAAGGGACACAATAAAAAGTCAGAAATCAAAAGACAGGTAACAGCGTTGAGCAATCTGAGTAGAAAAGGGAAAGACCTCTCCTCAACCTCCATCATTTCCCTGTTCAGGATTTCCAAATTTATAGTCAATGTTCAGACATCCAAGTGTCACTAAGGAGAACATCAATCCTCCATGGCAGGACCTAACAAAGCACTTGGGAGGTCCTGATAAATGATAGATGTTGGGAAAAACATTATATCCTCTTTATAAAGGGTTATTACTAAAATGGAAACAGAACAGAGGTTCAGCAGCCCAGAAGCCCACATGGAGCAATGGAAATTCATCTAAGACAGGCCCCCGCCCAGGGCTCCGCAGGCCACATCCTATGCAAAGTGCCCAGCTTGGGCTACTAACATCCAGCTCCACTTTGCTAAGCTGTGAATGTCCCCAGAAGTGGGGGTTCCCTTTATTAACGTGTACGAATATGTACTGGGCTAGCCGTGGCCTGTCCTGAGACTTAATACTTAATGGGGTTGTTTCTGATGGGACGTGAGATGGTGTGCAGCCCCCAAATGTCTTATCTGCAAGCTCTGGATGCATCCTTGAGGCACCTCTACCTGTTTTGTGGACCATTTGGTTCCTATGTGCCAGTATTAAGGGACAAGTTTTTAAAACTGGCACTCTAAATGGAAACAACCTGAGCAAAACCGGCCCGGAACGTTGAGCCCCATTTGGGCTACACTTAATGAGGAGAGAAAAAGAAGGGAGGGAGGGAGGGTTGGTTTGGTCTCCCGTTAGGTCAGTGTGTTCCTTAATGAAGACTCCCAGACCCTGGCAGCCCCTCCCTCTCCTTCATACAGGGAAGACTCTCTCGCAGTAGGCCCACAGGCTGGCTGCAGAGGATGGCACTGTGACCTGAGTGGGAACAGCTTCTAGATGTGGCCACACTGAGGGGCGGAGCAGAGGGAAGCACTTCCTTGAAAAGGTCACCACCTGAGATCGTCTTGTCTAAAGATTCCCTGGCACACAGGTGCCTCCTCGGTGGTATTTCAACAGTCTCAGCATCCGTCATGCCAATATGCTACCTTTGAGAGAGGCACGTGTCTTAAGAACATGCCCAGGGCCACGACCACCCCCTTAGATAACTCCTGAATAAGACCCTCCCAGGACTGGATGGGAATCCATGAGGCCAGACCTGAGGGTCTTTCACATGGTGAGAACTCAGGAGATCTTACTGCCCTCTCCTTCCCTTCAGAGGCTCAGTTTCTGCCCCCAGAAACCAGAAAAGAAGCCCCCATTCTGGGGCCCACTTACTTATACCCCACGTCGCAGGCATGGCGTCTGTCCATGAAGAGGGACTGGAGGTCTCGCACCAGCAGGCGGCACTCGTCAGACACACCGCAGGTCCTCCCAGCAGTGTGGAGGACGACCACGTACTTAGCAGGAAGGGTCATCTTGGGACAGTAGGTCTCCCTGGCCCCCCAAGCAGACCGAGGGACAATGCTAGGGCAAGCTATGGCAGGGTAAAAACATAATGATAATTAAACTCTTCCTTTAAAATCCATATAAGTGGTACCCTAAGTTTCCTCAGCACTACTTTTCCGGGAGGGGTCCAGTGCTGGGGTGGAACCCAGGTGCAATTCACCACTGAGCTACATCCTAGTCCTTTTTAGTTTTTATCTGGAGACAGGGTTTCACTAAGTTGCTGAGGCTGGCCTCACGCTTGCAATCCTCCTGCCTCAGCCTCTCAAATTGCTAGAATTATAGGTATGCACCACCTATATTCAGAAATGTGTTTGCATATAAGCATATGAATATATAAATAGGTGTAGAAATATCCTGTCCCTTTCTGTGTTCTTCCCCCACCCCCAGCATTTTTTATCATATAACATGCCAAGTGTTTTTCCGGTTTATTTGCGTCTTTCTCTACCCTGTAGATTGAAACATCATGAGGTCAGGGATTTTAATGTCTCGTATATCCTGAGAGTCTAGTAGGTGTTCAGTAAATGTCTATCAATTTGAAGAAACAAGTGAACAGATATAACACCAGGCATAACGCCAAGGTTCTGCCATTCTAGGAATCTGAGGGGGAAAGAGGTGCCCTGGAGGGTCCCTTTCAAGGTTTGCTGGCCCCAAAGTTTCAAGAGGAATCTGAGGAGAGCCTGGTGGGAAGCCACCCCCCGGGTGGCGTTGGAGTCTAGTGAGGAGCCGTCCTGGATGGAGCCCAGAAGGGCCCAAGGTCTTACCGTGCCTCAGCCTTGCCTTTGGGGGAGGAGCCAGGCAGTTCTCGCCTCTCACAACAAGTGGCTGGGTGTACCTAGGTGACAGGTGTCCCCTCTGCACAGCATAAGAGACCAGGTCCTTCATGGCTGACAGGGCGGCAGGGCTGGGGCTGAGGCCTGGAAGAGAGCAATTGTGGGGAATCTCAGTCTGACCTGAGCTTCAGGGGACTGAATAGAGAAGGAACACTGGCCAAGCCCTGCCCAGCAGGCTCCTCCCCCAGGTCTGAGAGGCAAGGGTCTGCCAGGACAGAGTTCTCTGTGGCCCAGGATGAAGCCCTTTCCCAGTGACCTGCCAGGACTCCTCTGTCGACTCCCTCTATTCATGAGAGAACACAGAGGCAGCGACCACTCACAGCGCTGGCCTGCTCAGGCCAGGGTCCCCCATCAGAAGGGCCCTGGCAGGCACGAGCCAGACTCTGCCCACATTCGCCCATTTAATCCTCACCACAAACCCCTGAGGCAGAAGCTATCATTAAGCCCATTATTCATGTAGAGGAACTTGAGGCTGTAAAAAGTAACACCTTCAAAATCCCAAGCCAACAAGAGGCAACAAGTAGTCATCAAAGTTTATAAAGAAATACATCAACTAATCAATTAGTAAACAAAACTGCTGACCCGGTGAGTCTCTGGCAGGCTGGAAACCCCCCAACCCCGGCTGGCCGTGGAGGATACAGACTCACGTACTGATTCCTCTACTCACGGCTGTGTCGCTGTGAGTTATTTACTTCTCTGAAACTCAGGCTGCACCCTGTGGTAACAGAAACTGTGAAATCCACCTGGACAACCTCAGAGAATATTGATATTCGAGATCTTGGTTAACAGGAAGGGGTGCACAAATTCAGGGAAATGGCCCCGGACAATGTATGTTCCAAGGTCAAGGCCAACGGCATGACATGTAGAGCAAGAGACCAGAAGAAAGTGGAGTCAGAGATCGGGGACCTCTGAGTCATTTGTAAACAATGTATGGACAATCCGGGAGTGAGAGATGGAAGGAGGCGGTGTCAGGCAGGAATCTGGGGGTACAGTCTGCGGCTACAGAAAGTTGACATTAGAGGAAGACGAGACAGTCATTCACCCAGAGGTGACAGAGGAAGCCCGGCTCTTTCCAGAAGAGCAGGGGAACTGCAGAGGAAAAACTCATAAGCAGCTCTTCCTACAAGATGGCTAGAAGAAGAGGGGTTGCCATGGAGACTGAGAGAAGTCAGAGCAGTTGGAGAAGCATCCTCACAAAGCCATGACAGGGAGGCCAAGGGAGAATGAATTCCGGGAGTGGATCTTCGGAGAAGTCTGGGAAGGCTGCATGGTGTTGAGACAGGCCATGTTGAGTGCCAAGGACTCTTTGGAGAGGGCTCGTCGGGGGCTGTCATTACCTTCCTTGGTGCCGAAGAAGGCGACGCCCAGGGAAATGTTGCCGTAGCCTTGGGTGTGCGAGCCTTGGACGTTCCAACCAACACCTTCATACACCCTGCCATCGTCCCCGACCAGGAAGCTGTCAGCAAGGGAACAAGGTTGAGCGGCTGACGTGGTGACCCACCCGAGAGAGGAACCACGTACCCAGGCTCCAGATGGACGAGGGCTTGAGCCATGTTCACTAAAAGGAACTCACATGGTTCTTCCCAAACTGTGGAAGACCAGGTCCCTCATCCTAGTCCTTAACATTCTGACCTGCTGCAGCACTCCCTCCCTGCCCCATCCCCTGCTCAGACCTGGAGCTGAACATAAATCATCCCGTGCACTCAGAGGAGGAGGGGTCCCCGGTCTTCACAGTAATTAGCATCGACCCAACCACACCACGCTAGCTCAAACATGGCTCTCCTCCCTCCTCCAAAATGCACGGTGCCCATGTGATCGTCCCCAAGCTATTCACCTGATTTCTCCCCGCAGGGTCACTGTCCTGCATGTACCTGGTACCTGAACAAGGACATGCAACGTGGAAGCAGACAGTGCGTTCAGAAGTGATCCCAGAAGCCAGAGGGAGGGAGTAAGGAGAGTGAGACAGGAAGGAGACACCAAATAGAGTGTGCACCTGAGCTGGCTTGGCAGGGGCCGCCCCGCTTCCACCACCCACCTCACCCATGTCCTTCTGAGGAACCGCGTACGCATATTTTATAACCGTCCTTCAGAAGGGCTGGGGGCCAAGGGAGATCTCATCAGCTCCTCTCTCCCCTCACCGCCCAGGACCTTGGGAAAGCCTGAAGTATGTTGGACACCGAGCAGGAGCCATCACCATGCTCAGGAACTGTCCGTAAGTGGCCAAAGTCAGATGTGAGTCTTCTAGATGGGTCTTAGAGCAACAGATGGACGAGTGCCCCCAAGAGACTCCCTCCTTCCTCCCTGGGCAGGTGGAGACAAACTCAGAGCTGATAGGGAGCAAAGGCACTCAGGGACAAGGACGTCGTCTGTAACCTGCGATGTGCCGGGGAAACCAAGCTTGGCCTGGGTAGGAAGATTGGTTGTCCTTATTTTCTTTGGGGGGTTCCCAGGGGGAGGGACTGGGTGGAAAATTCTAAAGGACTTGGGATCTCATGAGGGTTTGAAACATTTTATTCACTATAAAACCTACGTAACTATAATCTAGACAATGAGGGAAATGAATGCAAATTTGTTATGGTTCGGACATAAGGTTCCCCCCAAAATCTCCTGTTAACGCAGGAATGTTCGGAGGGAAAGTGATTGGACTGTGCGTGCTGTGACCTAATGTGGCCATCTTAGTTTCAAAGGACTGACTGGGTGATCAATGTAGGCCAGGGGCACGACGCGAGGGGTAGGTCCCTGGGGGAGTGCCTGGAAGGTTCATCTCCCTGTGGCCCTCTCCCTCTCTCTGTCTTCTGACCCTGCACCTCCCCTCTGCTGGGCCCTTCCCCCCTGAGGTACTGCCGCACCTTGGCCCCAGAACAATGGAGTCGGCCACCCACGGACCCCGAAACCACAAGCCCTGGACAAAACTTTTCCTCCTCTAAGTTGTTCTTGTGGGGTATTTTGGTGGCAGGAACAAAGAGCTGACTAAAGCAGAAGGATCCAGAGAAGCAGCCCCGCAGAGCAGGGTTGGCCCTGTGCCTCGAGACCCGGCCCCGGCTCTTACTTGTAGGCCACGTCACACCAACTGTTGCTGTGGACATGATAGGCCTGCAGTTCCCGCAGCCTCTGACTGCAAACCGCCTGGTCGTGGCACTCCAGCCCAGGGACATGATGTGTGACGAGGACATCCACCGGCATGATCAGTTGAGAGCTGCAGCCAACAGCTTCTGCCCCCCATTCCTTGCGAGAGACCATGGTGAAGACATCTGTGGAAGGAACCGTGGGATGCCCCGTGGTGGGGGAAGAGCGTTGGGAGGAAGCCCTCGGCAGGCAGGTACACCCTCCCCAGCTCATGCCATCGGCATCCCACCCCTTAGGCAGAGTCTGATCCAGCCAGGGCGACCGGATGCTTTGCTGCCTCACCCCAGCACATCCCCATCCGCAATAAGACACTGTCTCCCAGCTCCTTCCCTGCTCTGCCCAGGCGCCTACTGCAGGGAGCGGCTCTGTCTCACCCACTTTCCCTGGAGGAAGTCCTGAGCAGCACCAGAGAGGGCTGCGTCTCCTCCTTGGCCCTGAGGCTCCTTCTAGGCAGGGGCTGGGTCTCCCACCCCAGTCTCCTCCCCGAGGTCAGGGTTTCTACCACCACCTGTCGCCGACCCTGTATCCCAAGGACCTAGGGCAATCCGTGAAGTGGCCGGCCAGTGTTACGCTCTACGGGGTTCCATTCGCCCCGTCCCATGTCACGGGGTGTCACGTGGCTGTGCAGACCTGAGAAACATTTCCAGCCACCTGAGAAACCCCAGTCGGTCCCCAAGATTCCTCACCATCAAGACCGAGTTTGCCTTTTTCAATGAGCTGGGAGATGTTGCCAAACAAGGCCTGCAGACCCTCCGACACCTGTGTTGTGTGTGCTTTGTCCCAGGAGGAAACACCTGCAAAAGAAAGTTTCGTTTGTGCATCAAACTACAGATACCAGGCCTCTAACCAGAAGGAGCCAACCCCTCTCCACGGCCCCTTGGCCTCCCCAAATGCCCAAGCCACCTCCAAGAAATCCCTCTCAACTAACCAGAGGACCACCTCCCACAGCAGAAGGAGGCATGGCTTTCTCCAACACCCACTCGAGGTGAAGCCCTGGTGTCGGGAGCCGCTCTGGACAGGAGCTGGGTACTCACCTTTAAGTCCTGAGTAAAGAGGTACTGAGCTGGTACCGCACCCACTGCAATGCGATTGGACCTCAACTCCCTCAGATAAGAAAGGTGCAGCTCCGGGCGTGGGCGTCACCCAGTGGGGTTGAGTTACACCACTGTTTGTTGTAACCCTACCCTTTGCCCTTTTTTGGATAGAGTGTTCCATGGATCAGCTCCCCCCACTAATAAAACCCGGGTTCGAGGCGTGCTCCTCTCTTTCTTGCCTGCCTTGCCCCCCGTTGTGGGAGCTGTGGCTGAGGAGCGGTCACTGAACCCAAAGCAATAGGAACTTTCTGTGTCTGTGTCTTTATTTAGTCAGCCCAAATTCACTTAGAGTGACCCTGATTGATTGAGTCGCGTGTCCCCGCACCCCGGCATGAGACTTAATGGTTATGGGCAGGGAGTCAGAAATATCAGCCTATCCTCCTGAGTGGCATGTACACACACACACAATTCACAAAAACAACTTGGAAATGCATTTGGGCACCTCCAAACCACAAAATCCTCTTGTGTGTGAATTTTAGCTAATGGAAACATGAGAAAGAGTCTTCGGGGAAACAATATAGAATTACTTGCATGAGGCAGGCCAATGCCTGAGTGACTGGAGGGCATGTGCTAACCCAGGTTCCATGGTCCATGAAGGACAGACAGCAGTGGTTTGGGCACAGAGCATCAGGGCATCAACTTACATCTAGCGAGTGATATTCCCAAAGAACTTTTTTCTTTTTCTTCTTTTGTGGTTGATTAGGGTTTTTTTTTAACCCCTGTTTTTTAAAAAATTTGATCTTTCTAAGGAACATTTTTTTTTAACATTAAAAACCTAACTCAAGTCGGACTCTGAATAACATCATAATAATACATCGTTCCAGTTTATTTGCTTTTAATCTCCAGGTGCTCAGTCCTTCTGTGTGTGTCATCTCATTTGACTCTCCAATAAGTTGACGAGGTTGGTGACCTTACCTCAATTTTCAGGTTGGAAGATTAAGAGTTTACTGCATAACTTATTTAAAATCATTATCGGAAGCAGAGCAGGGACTCAAACCTAGGTTGAAAGAGTCCAAGTTCCACGCTCTAAGTATAAAGCTATTCTTTCAACCCAGGGAATTCCTAATACAGGATTTTGGAAAGATGCTCTCAGTCAGTATTTGGTCCAGAGAAAGAAAACTTACCACAGGACTGGAGACCCAGAACAGAGAAGACGAGAAGCCAGGGCAGCATCCTCACAGGGGCCCAGCACACCGATGGGAACCGTATGTTTAGCAGCCCTTAGGCAAGCGGCAGTCCTGGGAGACACACTGACAGTTAACGTGACTATGACGCTCACTCTACAGATGGAGCACCCCCAGACTACACCGTACCCCGTACCCCGTCTGACTCCCTGCCGCACTGTGGGCCTCCTGAGGCTCCTTCCTGCTTGCCAGAGGAAAGGGACAAAGATGTTGTCATGGCGACTCAATTTTATCGAATATCCACTGAGTGCAGGGCGTGTTCAGACACTTGCACACGCAGTCTTATTTAATGCTCACCATCTTTGTAAGGTTAACCCCCATTTCTACAGACAAGGGCAACAAGACCCCAAAACGGTCCAACCAAGAAATCCAAACTCTCCTAGATGAGTCCACTGTGAGGATGACTTTCCAGCTGGGGACAGAACCAAGGAGGGAGATGCAGGAGTTGGGGGAGGGAGGATCCCAGTTCTAGGGAGAGGAAATCTGACCTTAACTCTCCATTTGGTGGAGTCCAGCCCCCTCTCCTGGAGGGGGACTCTGAAGAAGAAACACTCAGAGACTCAGCAATACCTGTGGACCCTGCGCTGTCCCCGCCCAGCAGGTCAGGGTGCAGTCCGCTGGCTCCTCATTGGCTGGCAGCTCCTTCTCCTCCAGACTTGGCCTCTGGCGCGGTCCCTTCCTCCAGCCTTCCCTCTCCCCAGCACTAGAGGGCGCTCCTTCCCTGGGAATGGCGCACTCCAGCTCTGGCTTCCCGGAGAGGACAGGAAAGCCTGGGATCCCTAAGGAAAGACAGAGCTCTGAGACTCAGAGCTGGCTCCTTCCACGGAGCTCTGAAAGGAACCGTGGTGAAACCAGGCGGGGCTGAGAGCACCTGGGGACCCGCCCTGTGAATAAGTCCAGCAATCTCCTCCGTGGGAAAAAGCAAGATGGCCCAACCTTCCTGAGCTCTTTCCTCATCCCAGTCCCCAAGAAGCCCAGCCAACCTGTGGGACCCAGGGGCTGTGTCCCCGACATCTGCAAACTTCCTGCCCGTGGAAACAGATTTGCTCCAGGTGTCTGAAGGCTGTGGACTGAGGTCATTTCACCAACATGCCACCCTCCCCTTCCCCTGGGTTCCCCAACTTAATCTATATTCCCAGGGGACAGCTCACCATGCCCAATTCTTTGCGGGAGGGGGGGATGAATTCAGAGACACTCAACCGCTGAGGAACGTCCCCAGCCCTATTTTGTATTATATTTATATTTAGAGACAGGGTCTCACTGAGTTGCTTAGCACCTCGCCGTTGCCAAGGCTGGTTTTGAACTTGCGATCCTCCTGCCTCAGCCTCCCGAGCCACTGGGATTACAGGCGCAGACACTGTGCCCAGCTCGCTATGCCTAATTCTGACCCTGTAGCCTACACGTGTGTCACACTGCCTCCTGCCACACCACATCCTTGGCATCAAGCTGTCACCCATCACAGGAAGCCTCCCACAAGCCTTGCATCTCTGGTCCCTCGCCCACTCCTCGGTCATCTCCTGGGTCATCTCCTCATCAGGTGCACGCTCTGCAACGCTGCTCTCCTTGGCTGTGGATCTTTGCAGAGGGAGCTCCACCTGACACCTTCCAAGAACACAGCCAGGTGCACATTGCGTGAGGACCTCTCAGCTCCTAGTGGGTGGGGCAGTCTCTAGAGACACTGAGGAATGCCCATATCTAGAAAGGCTGCCCTTAGTCAGTCTCACTCTCAGTCAAAGGTCCCAAGAGAAGCTCCCTACACAGGAGCCCTTGAATGCACCCCAGGTTCACCCACTTTCTTGCCAGTCATGTGCCCAGGCTCAGCCAATGCCGTGAGACCGAGCCAGGGCTGCTGAGCGCTGCCCGGGGGAAGGTGCAGGTGGGCAGAGCCAGGACCAAGATGAAGGCCACCAAGAACTGCAGCCCAAGATCACTGCGGTAGGCACCTAGGGGTTTCCTGACCCTTGGGGACGGGCTGTTCCTCCGCAGCCCCGCCTCTGCCCATTTCAAGGCCAGCTTCAGCAATTTAAAAGGCCCTAAGCAACTTAGTGAGACCCTGTCTCAATTTTTTTAAATTTTTTGTTTTGTTGTTGGTTTTGTTTTTGGGTTTTTTTCAGTACGAGATTGAACCAAGGGGTGTTCCCACTGAGTTTCATCCCCAGCCCTTTCATTTTTTATTTTCAAACAGGATATCTGTAAGTTGCCCAGGTTGGCCTCCAAATTGTGATCCTCCTGCCTCAGCCTCCCAGGTGTCTGGGATTATAGTCATTGCCACCACACCGGGCCTTACCTAAGAACATTCTTAATGAAGCAGAGAAAATCGTTCATTTTATTAAATCTCAATCCTGGTTCTGTCATGGAAAAGCATCTGTGTGACTGAGCTGTGAACCAGACCACTTTTTCATGGAACACCATTTTTGCTAGAAAGCACAGAAACAGTCAAACTACGTATTTATACTTGGGTACATCGTAGACTTCCTCTTGAAAGTATACAAATGTGCCTTTTGTTTCAAGGAAAACAACTGATGGAATTGGTTAGCTTAGTAAAATTAGTACTTTCAAACAAAAATTAGAATTTTGAAAAATTTTTGTCTGCCCCCATGATTTGACAGCTTCCCAATACTGAAAGACTTTACCGATGGATGAGATCAGTGATGATGTTACCAAATGTGATTTACAAACAAACATACACCATATAAATATATATGTATGTGTGTGTGTGTGTGTGTATCAAGTAATAAAACGTGTCAGCATTTAGAAAATGTGCATACCTCAAGGAGCCAATATTTTCTGAATGACTAATGTATGAGGTTACAAAATAACGCTTGAATAAGATATCCACTCCAATTTTAAGATCGACCGATTGAGTCTAATGAAAACAAATACAAAGAATTCATTCATGTGGCTTCAGAATCTACATTACAAATAACTTTTAACAAATTTCCAGTTGTTGAGTTTGGATGTATATCAAAAAATGTAAAATGTATATTATTTTTAAAGGTCACTAATATATTCCTCCCCATTCCAAGTACCTGTCTGTGAGAGGCTGGATTTTTCTTCCCATCTTCAACCAAAACAATATTTTGCCACATGTGGAATGCAGAGGCAGATATGGAAACCCAGTCTATCATCTTTTCATCTACACAGTGAAGTAGTAGGAGAAAATGTTTTAAAAAGTGACACTCACTAGCTTTGCAAAACATCTGTATAATTATTTTTAATTTTTGAACTAGAGCTTAATATATAATGAGTTTATTAATGATAATTTAATCAATATATCAAACTTTTTCAAATTAAAAAAAACGGCAAATATTGATTAAACATAACACAATCATCTCTGGGATAGTCAGTAATTTTCACAAGTACAAAGGGGTCCTGAAAACTACAGGTCCCAGGGCAAATCAATGCCGCTAGCGCTGGTGCAGGTTGGCCACCAGGTGGCAGCACCGCTCCTTGAATCCTGGCATCCTTTCACACACCCAGACTCTCGGTCGTCTCCCCCGCCTCCCCATGTCCCCCCTCACTCCTCTCCACCTCCTTCTCTTCCTCTCCCTTCTCCTGTGTTGCACAACTTCTTAATGACCGGAAATGGTCTTCTAAGCATAGGTTCTGTGAAAGCCAAGTCAGTCATTCATTCTACCCTGCAAATGCTTATGTCTCTCACGTGCAAAGCTGATCATTGAAGAAGGAGTAAGTGGAGAAGCTGGCTCTCCAGGATTTAATCGTCTAGTGCGGGAGTAAAAGGCCGGTAATTACAATGCCCACACGGTGATGTTTGTGAAAGCCCTTATTCTCTACAAAGGGGATTTCTGAGAGGCAGAGGAAGCCAATGGAGAGATACTGGGATACCCCTCCGGAGTCTTGGAGAGATCTGAAACTTCAGTGTGGGGCAAAGTAAGGACAACAGCTAGAAAATGGGAGAGGAGGAAGGACTGGAAAAATGGTATCCAGGGGACAGAAAAGGGGACATCCACTTTCTTGGTTTGGAAGGCAACACTTCCTGGAAATTAGGAAAATTCTGTGCACAGATAGCTGAGGTGGAGTGCGGGGAGGTGTTCAGACCTAGGATCTAGGAAGCCCGGTTACCAGAGAGGCCTCACTGTGGACACCAGAGCAGCCTAGCGTGGGGCAGGAGATAGGTCGGCCTTCAGCTGACCTTAGGATGGCCATCAGTGGAGGCTTGGTGAGATTGGAGGCCAAAGATGGCAGGACAACCATCTGATGTCACCTGTGGATGAATCCTCCGAGCCATCCTAATGCACCAGACACCCAAACTGAACAGAGGGGAACGGGGAGTCAGAAAGTCCAGATCCAGAGAGTTCCAAGCCAGTGGGAAGGGACAGAATGGAGAAAGAGGTGTTATGCTGGAATTCGGGACCCCCAAAAGACCACCAGAGTCCAAGATCAATGTAAACAGCAAAGAGGTGTTTATTGCGAGCTAGCTCCTCCGCGCACACACACCAACAGGTGACGCTGAGAGGCCGCGAGCCCAGGGTTTGCAGCAGTTTTATACATTCTTTGGAGAAGGCAGGGACCCCCCCATACATCATAGCATCTCTTAGCAAGTCATCACACACCGTGGGAAAATCAAATAACAACTCTAAAACATGATTAGCACATTCACTGGCGGGAACAAGTTGGGGAGGGGTGATTGCTTAGTACAAGAGGGGGATTCATTTGAACTGATTGGTTTAAGCCAAGAGGGGTGTACGTGCTGAACTACATGGTTTCCCAACATGTTATCAACCACCATAAACTACTGGGGGGTCATCTGGCATCCCAGGTATTTCCCTGTCTCATTCTGATTGGTGGCTGCTAGGGGGCTGCTATGGGCCCCCACCTAGCCTGACTGAGTCAGGGACACCTGGCACAGCAGATCTCTCCTGTTATTTGTAGATAAACAACTTAGCAGGGTGGGAATGTGCCTAGGAGTGCTCTGTGGGTCTTTCCAAGGACAAAGGTCATGTCCTTTCCTTGGACAGGCTTTGCTCTGAGGTAGAGGCTGGTTTTTCAGAGGCAGCAGGTTGGGCTTAGCCTGGGAGGGTCTGGGCCCCAGGGGGCAGCTTTGAGGAGGGGACCCGCCTTCCTCTTCTGGGGGAGCAGCATGTGATCCAGGAATCACACAGAGCCCTGGAGCATCGGGGCCGTGTTCATGGAGCCCACCAAGATGCCATCGGAACCTGGTGCCAGCCCAAGAAGTGACTGAGCTGACCCAACCTCTCAGTTTCACAGATACAAACCTGGAGGCCGTACGGAGGGAAAGACTTGTAATGGCCCCAGTGAGTTGGCAAAGCTAGGGCTGGAACCCAGCCTCAGCCCCCAGCCTCTGTACACTTTCCACCAGGGTCCCGCAGGCTGGAGGATGAGAGCTTGGGGTGGGGAGAGTCCCACGTGCACCCCCTGGGACACCCAGTGCAGCACAGGTGGACCAAGTGGCCTGAGGGCCACAGCAGTGATACCCAGGGTTACCGTGACTACTCCTTGCTGGGAGTGCTGAAGTATACCACCAGAGAAGCAGCCGCAGCAAGTGTGGAGTGGAAAGAGGAAGGGAGAGAAGACCTCCCCACCCACCCCCCAGGAAGAAGGGGCTTAGGGTGATTTGATGAGCACCTCCCTATTTGCTGGGAGCTGCTTCATTAACAGTTCTTTAGGATGGGCCTGGGCCTTGGGGACATTAACATTTCAATCTCCCAGGTGTGGTTCTGATTTCCTGGGCTCAGGTTGACTCCATTTTCTTTAGGGACTTGATTTTCTTTACTAGGCTCCGTATCAGACCCAATTTACCTAGCTACTCTAACTGCCTGTCTTTCAACCTGGCTTCAGCCTGAGCGTGAGAGAAGCAGAAAGGCTCAGGCCTGCCGTTGGTCCTGAGCACGGGAGAGGGGCTGGTGACTTCATTGTCCCTACAGGATTCTCTGCCCGTTAGTTGTTTGCTTACACATTTTTTTTTATCCAGAAACCACACCCTTTTCTCCCAAAAACAACATCCAGAGTTACTGTTCAGAGCCAGAAAAAAAAAGTGGCCAATTCATGTCCTCGTAGGAGGCTCTGAGTTTCCCACGGAAAACCAGTACCCTGAGGAGCTCCACCTCCCACCAGCCCTCAGTGCAACCTGGGCCTCGGAGGGGGTGAGGAACAGGTGGCTCAAGTCACTACCTGGTGGCTCAGCCCTGACGTCACCTGGGCCTGAACTAGCTGGGATCTGGGGCCCACCATGGCCTCCTGAGATGGGACCAACTGACGGCATGGGATTCCCCAAGTGCAAATTCCATGTCTGGGTTTAGGCTGGCTCCTGACAGCCGCTGAGCCTCATCTCCCCTCCCCCTCCCCATTTTACCTTCATCCTGAACCAACATTATAGGATGACAATCAGCAGCTCTGCAGAAAGTCACAGGGCAAAGGCCAAGAGACCAGTGTGCATTCCACATTCACGCACTTCATGAATTCCTGCACGCCTGCGTTTACCCACTCAGCAACTGCGCACCCAGCACCCAGCAAGTCAGGCCCTCGCTGGGTGCCAGGGTCCCAGAGGTGAGCAGAGCCATATACCTGCCTGAGGAGCCACAGCCAGTGAAGGAGACAGCCAGAGAGTCAAGAACCCCATGGCAGAGCAGGGCACCCCCCGTCCACCCACGGGCACACACCCTGCTTCATTGTCAATGCTTGTGCTTTTCTTTAAAATCAGTTGACAGCTTTTATAAGTGGAAGTTTGCAGTAAGAATGCAGATTCCCCAGGCCTTGGGGAAACCCAGCAACACCGGTCCCGGGCAGCCCTCCCCTGAGGCTGAAGGCTGGCTGTCCTTCAAGTTAAGAATGCTCCTGCCAGCCGGTCTCCACTGAAGGCAAAAAATATCCAAATGGGGACAGACCTCAGTGGATCAGCGACGTCAACGGGCCACAACAGAGGTCTGAGTTTTACAGGGTTCAACAGAGCCGGGTCATGGGATGAGCGGGTCAGTACTTTTGGCAGGCACGTGGAGGGTGGGACAGGAGGGCAGGTAGGGAAGTTCCCTGGGGCCTGTTGTGCTGGGTCATCAGTTCAGTCAGGTGGGGGGCCAGGCTGAGCTCCTCTGCGCTCTCCCCAGCTTCCCTTCCTGCCTCCCCTCCAGCTGAGGCCTGAGCTTCTAAATGACTAAGGCTCCAATTGACCTCGGACGTCTCCCAGCACACACTTAGCAGGAAGGCGGGTGGGGGAACAGCTGCAGCTAGGGGAGTGCCCGGGAGTTTATTCTCAATGTCATTCATCCCGCTACCTAGTGTCCTTGACCCAGAGTTCCCACATCCATTGCCAAAGTCACCCTACTGGCTCTGTTGATTTCTCACACCTGGCCGGCTTCACCTTTGTGCAGGGGTGTGTGACTCTTTGGTGCAGGTGAAATTGCTCCAACTGAGGCAGCAGAGGGCGCTGTGGGAGCACAAGAAAAGGCACCCAGCCGATGCTTACGAAGCCTGAAACTAGATGTAGATTCCTCACCTGCCCGAGCAGGTGGGCACACAGGGTCCACCTTCATTCAGTGATTCCTCTAAACAGTCAGGGGCAGCCTCCGTTGGGAAATGCACCTGAACTTTCCATTTAAGTATTTCTTGGCTGGTGGGGCGCAGTGGCACACCTGTAATCCCAGCTACTCTGGAGTCTGGTGCAGAAGGAACACAAGTTCAAGACCAGCCTGAACAACTTAGTGATACCCTGTCTCAAAAACACAAGAAAAGAGGAAAGTGCTGGAGGTGGTGTAACTCAGTAATAGAGCACCCTGGGCACTCCAGTTCCTCAAAAAATAATAATTTCACAGCCATGTCGACACCATTCATTCATTCAAGTGTGCATTCGACATGCATTTATTAAATAATTGCTGTGCGCTTAATACAGTGCCAGATCCTATCCCAAACTACCAAGGGTTTAAAATGTGATTAGGAAGACAGGATGTCAAATCATGTCTCCCCTGTGTTTTGTGACTCGCTCACCAAGATCCCCCAGCATCTTGTGCTGGTACCAATAATAATGAAAAGGTAACTGATAATAGTGCTTCTTATTTCCTGAACTCTTCCCAGTTCTGCATGTATTGTACAATCCTCAAGGAAGGCGCTATTAGTATCTTATTTTACCAATTAAGGAAAGTGAAACAGCGAAGTTCAATAAATTGCCTAAGGTCACACTCAGTGAGTCTGAGCTCTGTGCATCTCAGCAGTGTAGGCAGGACGTGCTCAGGACCAGGGCTTAGCACACACTGGGGCTGCCCGGGGCTTCCAGAGGGCAGTGGGCAGGAGGGGCCTTGGCAATGAGGGAAGGCTTCTTGAAGACTGGAGAAAAGGACTAGGTGAGGTGGACGAGGAGGAATACCTTCCCCGAAGGAGGGAGAGAGGCTGGGAGGAGCAAGAAGGCAGGACAATACCTCAGGTACGTCCTCCACGCACCATGCACCCTTCCCGGGGCGAGGGGTCAGGATGCCAATAAGGAAATGTGATGATTCAGCAAAAGCAAGGGTGTCCCTCCCCAGACTGTGTGTATGGGAGGCGATAAACATGAAAAAGAACCTCTCTTTCAGGATCTACAGGCACTAAATAGACAGCAGCGAAGTATGCAAATCACTTGACTCCAGGGAAGCAGCCTTAGAGCCAGAAGTGGCCTGGAGGAGACCGCCCTGCCCAGGGGGTGTTCCTGATGGGAAGAATAGCACAGGTTTCCAGGATGAGGCGCCTTTGAGCTGAGCCGGGAGGTGGGGTTTGGATTTCACCATCACAGCTGTGGCAAGGAGCGAGGTGGGCCCCCCCTGGCCACAGTGGAGGGGGACTGCAGGGGAAACTGGCCAGGAGAGACCGAGCCCACGCCCCACAGGGCCTTGTGCAGAGGGCTAAGCCATATCAGTTTGCTCTGTGGGCGGTGGGGAGATACATACGAAGGTGGCAGCAGGAGAGGGGCCCGTCTTGCCCACCAGGAGCGAAATACAATAGCCCTCTTCTAGGTCGTAAGTTCCTGGAGGGTGTGGACCCCAATGAGGAGTGGGATTTAGAAGAGGCAGACCCTGAAGACCTCTCACTCTGACTGTAAGAAGGACGCATACCTGCCATTGCCCTTAACCAGGAATCAAGATGTCTGAGGCCAAGTCCTGCCACGCCACCAGCCAGCTCTGTGAACTTGCTGGGGTCCCTCTCTGGGGTCCTTCATCTGCGATGCAACAGGGTCAATCACCTCTAAGAATCTTTCTAATCCTAACCCCCACTCTCCAAATCTAAGAACTCATGCCAGACCCTCCTCCCCACAGAGCCAGGCAAGCACAGAGGACTAAGGAGAGGAGAGGCAGAGGGGGTCGGCACCACGGTCCTCAGAGGACTTCTAGCTGTCCCAGAGGTGGGATGTGAGGGGGCCAGCGGAGTGGCAGGCCGGTGGCTTGCTCAGGGAGAGAGGGGGGTTGGGGTTGAGGGGACTGAACTCACCAGCCTCCTCCCAAACCAGTTCCAGGCGCAGGGCTGGCAATTTCACAAAAAAAGGCAAAGGAACTATGTGAACATTTCCTGTCCTGCCCAGCCCCCTTCCTGGAGGCTTACCAAACTGATGGCCCGTGAAGCAATCCTGCCCAGAGAGCGCTGGCCCGGAGCTGCCTATAAATGCCAGGCCAGCACCTCCCTGTCAGAGGCTCTGTAGGATCCTGGGCTTTGGTGAGTGAGCTACTCACTGCGCACTGGCAGAAGCCTGCCTTCCAGTTCTTTCTCTTCTCCTCCCACCCAACCTTCTTCCAAACTGGAAGCCCTCCTTGGTCTGGCCCTGAACACTTTCTAGCACCCTTCACGTTTCTTGGGTCTTCTGTGCCCAAGTACTTTTCCCCCTCCCTTCCTTCCTGCCCGTGGCCAGAGGGCAATCAAGGCAGCCTGGCAGCCTCTTCTTTCTTCTAAATGTCCCAAATCCTTGCTTCTCCGTTATTCCGACAGAGTGCAAGAAGATGGCGCGTGAATTGTCACAGATGGAACGCAGCATAGAGACCGTGATCGACACCTTTCACCAGTACGCAGTAAGGTCAGGGGACCCAGACACCCTGAACCAGAAGGAATTCAAACAGCTGGCGAAGAAAGAGCTGCAAAACTTCCTCAAGGTAGGGCTTGGTCAAAGAGAGAGGAGCAGGTGCTGTCTGCAGCAATCAAGGAGAAAGCTGTAGCCGGGAACTTGTCTGGAATCCCAGCTACTCAGGAGGCTGAGGCAGGAGGATCTCAAATTTGAGGCCAACCTAGGCAATTCAGCAAGACCCTGCCTCAAAATAAGAAATATAAAGGGCTGAGGTATAAGACAGTGGTAGAGCACATTGGGTTCAACTCATACCAAAAGAGAGAAAGGGAGAATACTAGCTTCTTCTACCCAGAGGCACTAGAGGTGCTCAAAGCTAGGCAGCACTAATAGAGTCAAGAAATTGTGTGGTTGGACATGTGCTGTGTGTGAAGCCTTGTGTTGGGCACAGGGAAGTGGCAGTGACCAGGTAGCCCACTCTCCCATCGGGGAGACATACAACAAATGAACAGATAAATCCAACCCCTCTAAGTGCCTGGGAGATAACAAATAGGGTGGTGGTCTGGGTTGGTAGGGCAGAGGGGATTAGGAGGGGTGGACAGGAAGAGCCTCTTTAGGTGACACACGAGCTGAGACCCGGGTGTTGGGAAGGGAAGCACCTAAACTCAGCACTCGGCAGGAAGCTAAGACTAAACTGGGAATGTGGGGTAGACCTAGAGGGCTTTTCCAATCCCACCGGTCCAGGGAAGAAAATTGAGAAATAAGGAGCACGTGGAGAACCCGGCGCAGCACGGGCACGTACAGAGCACTCGTGGAATGCGTTTCCCTGTTCTGAAAACGATTTCCAGGAAAAAGAAGGATTCGTTCCCACACTCTTTTGGTTTTCTTTATAAATCTGGGGAAATTGGGGAAACGGAGGCCTAGACTAAGAAGGACATAGAACACGTGGGTCCCAGGCCCAATCCTGTTCCCAGGGCCAGTCGTCCTGGGGAAAGTCCCCATCCCCCTCTGGTGCTCGTCCCTCCCTGGTAAGATGGAGAATTGCCACCATGGGATGTCTGAGGGACAGTGACAACTCCCTGCAGGTGAGGGTCTCAGGCTGGATGAGGTAGACAGGGCACCAAGAGGCTGTGTGGGTGACCTTCTCCTCTGTGGGACACCCGCATGCTCTCCATCCCCCTCCCCAGTGTCCCCTGCCAGAAGCAAAGTGGTAGGCTAAGAAGGGGACCTACAAGGTGGGCCATCAAGAGTCCAGGAGAAGGCTGAGCAGAGGGGTCCCAGCCAGAGAATGGCAGAGCGGGCAGCTGGTTCTCTTTGGCTCACCTGGACCTCGTCACCTCGCCCCCATCCTCCTGGCATGCTCTGTCTTACCCTGTGAGGTCAGCAGAGCCCCTCCACGGCTCTGCCCTGCCCAGGACCTCACAGCAGCTGGCTTTCCTAAGTGCCTCCCCCGAATCTGAGGCCTGATGAGCTTCACTAACTGGAGACCTCTAGGGAAGGAGGGGAGGGGGACTGAGGAGATTAAAGAGAACGGGACCTGAATCTGCTTCTCCACCTCTGGGCTTCCAGGCTGCTCAACCCAGGAACGGCTGAGCCTCTCTAAGACTCGAGTCTTCCTAGGAAGATGTGATTTCCACCTGTTCAAGTTGTTAAAAAGATCAAATGAGGGGATATGTCTAGACTTGCAAATTGTGGGACCTTCTTCTGTAAAATAGAGAGCCAGGGTCCTCAAGTTGGAGGGCAGGTCTGGGGAACCAAATAGAAAGAGTTTAGCACACGCTTAGTGTCTGCCCCTCCGGGGGCACCCAGTCAATGGTCATCTTGAAGTGTCTTTAATGGGGGCCAACCTTCCCCATTCATCGGCTATCTGGCCATTCACTGTGCTCCAGGGTCCCCCCACCCCTGGCCATACCCAGCCCTTACAGCCCTCTCTCCCACACCCACAGAAAGAGAATAAGGATGAGAAGGTCATAAATCACATCTTGGAGGACCTGGACACCAACCAGGACAAGCAGCTGAGCTTTGAAGAGTTCATCATGCTGATAGCAAAGCTGACCCATGCCTCCCACGAGGAGATGCACAAGAACGCCCCCAATAAGGAAGGTCACAGCCACGGGCCAGGCCTTGGGGGGTGCCGCTAATCGGGAGGCCACTCCACCCTGCTTCTGGCCAGCCAGGGCCACAGGGAATGATGTGTCCCACTGCCTTGGCTGTGGCCGTGGAGGTCAAGGGGAAATAAAGTCTTTCACCCTGCAAGGACTCCGCGTGCTGCTTCTGCCACCTTCCCAAGTTGTCTGAGGGATTAGGGGATCAGGAGGGGTGGACAGCCCACCCGTGTCTGCAGCTCCGCCCTCCATCAGGTCAGAACAAAATGAGAACCAGCAACATGTGGCTCTGTTCTGAACCTCTTGGGTTCACCTACCTGACCATGTCCTCCTCCCTGACATCAGACCCTCCTGCTCAGGTCCAATCATGCTGTCCTGCCTGTCAACACAGCCTGGTCCCCTCAGAAAGCAAAAGCGGGCTATCCCTGTCCCTCAATGTGCCACACACTTCCTTACCCCCTCCCAGCCCCGCCTGGCCCATCACTGTCCATATGGTCATCTCTCTCTATTAGAACTCTGTCCCTCTGAGGTCTCCCAGAAATGGACCTAGACGATGCCACATCTGGGGAAAAGAAAACACTTGGGCAGTGGGAACAAGGACAAATGGGGATGATTATGTACCAACTCGTTTCTGGATCCAAGACAGCAGTTGGATTTCTCCTAATAGGCCTAGTATCCTAAATGTGGGTGTTAGCGGGTGGGGTGCTCAGTGGGAGGGCGTGAGAGTTAGCCCATGCCTACCCCAGCCCCAGCAGGACAGTGGAGTGACAAGGCCCCCACCTGCCCAGCAGAAGACATGAGCACCAGGCTGGGTTCTGCAATAAAACCTTCAGAAGCGCCAGGGAGAGCTTGAACTCTGAGTCCACAGATCATCTGGGGCCTGAAGATTCAGATTTTAAGCCTCAAGATCCAGCTGATCTCCCTGCTGCAGTGGAGATTTCTCCAGCCCCTGGTTGGTGGCTGAGAGCTCGGGCCAGTGGAATTTACTCCTCTCTGCAAAACCTGCATCCTCCAGACCCAAGTGCCCACCTCAGAGACGTCCAAGTGACTCCTCTTTCATCTCCCTGACCTCTGCTCCTAAAATCCCTTCCCAGGTCACAACCAGCTGGTGTGGGCCTTGCAAAAACCACAGCCCAGTTCAGGGTTCTCTACATGAGATTTAGGATCAAGAGAGAGATACTGCATCTCAAAAAACACTCATAAGCCATGGAGATGCAGAAAATGCTCAGGAGGAAGAGTTGTAAATCCTGAGGGACATGCCCTGAGCCCAGGCCCTTGTAAAAGCACAAGCTCAGGGAAAACTGGCAAGAAATTATGTGACTCCACCCTGGCTCCACCCCACACGAGGGGTGACTCCACCCTGGCTCCACCCCACACGAGGGCTTGCTGCTGTCTCTCCCTCTGGAGAGAACCCACATCTTCCCTGAATTCGTATTCCTTGCTCTTCTTGAGATTGCCCCCTTCTCCCTTGACTATGTATTTTCTTTCCTAAATAAACATCTTCTACGTCTTTGATGGCTCATGCTGAGATTCTTCTCCGTCACGTAGGCCAGGAGCCCTGCTGGTCCTGGGTCAAGCTCCCCCGTCTCTCTGGGAACTCCTCGAACACTGCTTCAGAGGCACGTCTTCTCCTGTGACATAGGCCCCAGCCTTGCCGCAGGGAGAAGACACAGAATTGGGAGTGGGGGGAGTTGGAGAAGGACTAGCAGTCATCTACTCCCTTTTTTTTTTTTTTTTTTTTTTTTTAATAAATGAAGAGACACATACAGCAGAGACTAGTGCAAGGTCACACAGGAGCAGAGTGGATCAAAATAGTGCCAGGAGAAGCCCACCCACTTCACTGCCTGAGTCTCCCCCTTCCTTCCCTAGAGCCGAGCAAGAAGAAAGTAGCCTCCCGCTGCGACCTACTGTCACGGAGTCCCCAGCTGCTGGTAGCATGCTCCTACTCTGAAGCCCCCAGGCCTCCACTGTGGGGGTGAGGACTTAAGAGCCCTTAATGTCTCCAGGCTGTGGGTTTGGGTACAGAGTTGGGAAGCCCTCACCAGCCTTCAGTGCCTGACCTGGTGCATCTTCTGACCGGCTACTACCCCTCCACACATCCAGGGAGGCCTCGCCCTCTTTATCCTCTTCTGAATGCGGTTAGGCACAGGGGAAAGAAGCAACCTGGGATATGAGGCCTGAGTGCCAGCACTGGACTCCGTGCTCAGGGGAAGGCAGGCAGGTGCTTCCCCCCACCACCACTCTCTGCCCATTACTGACCACAATGTCCCCGAAATATATCTGTGACTCTGTCTGCAACACTAGACTGTGAACTCTGGGGTGGCAAAGTCCATTCCCTTGTCTTATTCTCACTTTATCCCCAGCACCAGAGGGATGGATGGAGCAGAGTAGGAGCCCAACAAACACTGACTGTTTAAATGTCCTAAAATTTCTGAGGTGCTCTCTTCTCAGAGGAAGGTGGAGGGGAGAGGAGGAGGAGGAAAGTGTGATTAAGCCAAGTAAATGGAAGGCTTCTGGGTTATCAGCTTAGACCCTGGAACCTGAAGGTTGGGGGTGCAGGCTTATGGGAACCAAAGGCCCCTCCCCCCACTGTGTTGACTCAAATCCGTTCTGCTTTTATGTCACACACACACACACACACACACACACACACACACACTGGAATTCTGGATTTAAAAAAAGAGATTTGCTGTGGGGGGAAAAAAAAATGGAGACCCATTGCTTGAATGCAAGCTGTCCCAGCTCCACCCCTGAGTGGTTCTCCCCAACGTCCCCACCAAGAGGTTGAACCAACACTGCCTGAATTCCTCCAGGGAAGTGGGGCTTCCTCCTTTGGCTCTGGCACCCAGAACATCCTTCATTACACTGAGCCAAGACCCGTCTCCTCGTGCCTGGTACACATGAATCCTAGTTCCCCTCCTTCAAGGGAAAAGAACTATTTGAGACACAGAATAAAGCTAACCCCTTATCATCTTTCCGCCCATCCAGTTCCCCAAAACCCTCTCCATAAATACGCCCAGTCTTTCTCCAGCCTCTTCACTTTCAGACTAGGAACACTCTTCCCCTCCTGGTGTCTCTAGCAAGTTCCTTGGTATCCATCAGGTCTCAGCCAGCATCTGACTTCGCGAAGCCTCCTGCCACCTCCCTCCCTTCTCAAGACCAGAACTCTGATCCTTGTTTCTCTTCCCTCCTTTCTCTCTCTCTCCCTCTCCCTCCCCCTCCCCCCTCCCCTTTCCCACACCAGTACTAGAAAGTGAACTCAGGAGTGCTCTACCCCTGAGCTAACCCCCAGCCCTTTTTCTTTTTTATTCTGAGACAAGGCCTCTTGCTAAGTTGCTGAGGCTGGCCTCAAACTTGCCATCCTCCCGTCTCTTCTTCCCGAGTTTCTGGGATGACAGGCATGCGCCACCAAGCCCAGCTTGACAGCTCTGCCATGGCATGTCCAATTAGGACTTGGAATTCCTCGTCTGCAAGTTGACTGTGAGCTCCCGAAACCAGGATGTGGTTCTCCTGCTCCATGTCCCCAGATCTCAGCAGAGTGCAGACTCACACTGAGTGTTATGGATGGGTCTGGGGCCCTAGGGAGTCGGAGGCAGATGTTGGAACAGAACTGGGTCCTTCACAGGGAGGACCCAGAGGTTGCAGACACCAGCTGCCCGGCAGTTTGGAGGCTGACACAGCAGAGAGAATGGACCTGTTTAGGTGCTGGCCATGCGTCCTCTTGCCCTCATCTCTCCACAGACTCTGTCTCGCTGTAGGGTTCTGTTTTAGAACCCAGGGAAGGTCTGACAGCGAGCCACTCTCTCAGGCCCAGGGGATTTGAACAGAGCTGGTTAAGGTAGCTTAGCCCCTTCCTTCCCACTAGTCCCTTCCATTAAATAGATGACATGGTCCTGATGATCAAAGGGGAACAAAGTCCTCTTCCCTCAGACACAGAGCAAGAGGGTCACGGTAAAGATTTCCACTGCAGGGAGAGCTAGAGGCTGCCTCTCAGATGAGTGTGTTCTTTGGAGAAACATGAACTTGGGGGTTTCCCCAGGATCGTAGTGTCTAAGGAACCAGAGATGACTGTCCCCCAGTTGCTAGAAGAGGGAGTTGCCTCCGATCTGACTAGCAGTGGAACCTGAACTTCTGGATGTCTTTTTTAGGAAGAACGAGGAAGGCGCCGTGGTGACCTGAGCTGCTGGACTCTGCCCAGATTTGTAGCCTGCTCTGAATGCCCTCCAGGGTCTGGGCGGCATGGAATGGCTCTGGAATTTGGGGGGAATACATGAATTCACTTGTCTCCCCGCTCATTCGCTCAGCAGGTGTCCACTGGACACTTGCTGTGTGCCGGGTACCACGTAAAGCTACGAGGGGGCACCACGATAAATAAGACTTGGCTCTGCCGTCCAGCAACTCCCAGACCTGCAGCGCAACAGGACAGGTCCTCACCTTATCCTAACAAGGAAGACAAACGACAGGGGAGGTTGGAAGCTCCATGGAGCTGGAGTGGGAACCATGCCCATCAGCAGGGACCGTCTCCCTGGAGGGAAGGGAATGAGAGACGCATTGGGCTGGGGGCTACAAATGTTCCAGAACAGACTGGAGGGTGCTTCAGCAGGAGGAGAGCAGGTGGGCAAAGGCCTGAAAGTGACAGGTGTGGGGTTGAACAGGAATGAGGAGCAGCAGGGGTGGAAGGGGAGAGGAGAGGGTCACAGGGGGGAGATCCTAGTGGACAGGGGACGCCCACGATGGGCCAGGGACTCCCCCCTTGTTGGGGGCCTGCTGCAATACTCTGGGTGGGGACTGAACAGAGACCCCAGTGGCCCTTCTTAGAAAACGCAGATTTGTTCAGAATCTCAGACCATCCCAGGCTCCCTCAGGAAGAGCCCAACCTGCATCCCCTATTGGATAAATAAGATGCTCTAATTTGATGCTGTTTGCCAAGAACTTGCCGGGAAGAAAGGCCGCTGCTTTCACCAGCCCCGTGAAGCAATCTTACACAACCCTGATGCAGGCCCCGCTCTGAAGTAAACTCCAGAATCCAACCTCAGAGCCCTGCCCCCTCCCAGCAGTTGCTTAAAATTTCTAGTTTAGAAAGCCCTGGGTCATGGGTGTTGACATTCCAGTCCCCACGGTGACAACAAGACTGAAACTGGTTGCTCAAGTCCTGTTGTATCTTGGGGCTCAGACCTGAACCAATTCCTCTATCCCAAGATCAGCTCCTTGGCCAGGTTGGACCCCCACCCATCTTTTAAGATCCCCCCCCAGTCCCAAGAGACAGGGAACTTGACACCCAGTAGGGAGTCGCTGGCCTCCTACAGGTTTCCCTGTCCACCATGACTTCCCCCATTTTTGCCCACAATTGTCACAGGCAGACCTTACAGTGAGGAGGGGGATCATTGCCAAGAGGAGGGTGGCACCCAGCTGGCCCAGCAAGAGTGCAGGATCCCGGGGTGGGGATCCAGCCCAGCATGAGTCCCCGCCTTGCTCCCTCCTCTCCCCCAACTCTCGCCCCTTCCCTCCTGACTCGCCCCTCTCCTTCTCCCTCTACCTACTCCATATTCCCTCAGAGCTCTTCCTGACTGCTGCCTTCCGCATCCCCCACCTCCAGTTCTCCATGGTGAAATGCAGCCCTGTGTCACCGGGGTCCCTTCAGGGAGTGCCTTTGAGAAGGATCTAGGAGTCCTATCTAACAGGGATGGAGGCAGGTGAACTCTCAGAGAGAGAGAAAGAGACCCTCACTCGGTGGAGCCCGGGACCTAGGAGTGTGACCAGGCCTGCTTGTCTGTCACATAAACAAAACCTCGGCATTGGCTTATACCAGACCAACCAGAACAAAAGCATCACTCATTTCAATGCCCCCAGAGTCAAAGACCTACACAATATGCTCTCATCTGATTTACAGCTCAATTGCTTAACCAAGAGGAAACATTCTGAACCCCAAATATCAAATGATTGACATGAGACTTGATTTTCAAAAAACGCTTGCCTGGGAACTTGTACATTTCTTCCCAGGGATATCATATATACCGTCAGAGAGCTCAGCCCTGAGCGCGTGGTGCTTCCGTTCTCCGAAACATGGGGGTCTTCCACATCTTGCCTTTGGGGAGTGTATACCTGCCCTGTAATAAGCCTTTGCTTGTGCCTTGCTTTCAGTGCATCTTGGAATTCTTTTTGGTGGCATAAGTCAAGAACCTGCCTAGGCCAAATTGAGGTCCCACTGCCCCCTTGGAGGGACCTCCTCAGTCCCATGTCCAGTGACAGGATGATTCCTTAAAAAAACCCACGGAGTTCAGTTTCCAAATCTCCTCTTAATAACAAAGGAGAAAGTCACTAGAGGAGACCCATTTATGTGTGTCATTTAACACAGACCAGGCAACTTGCTGTTGTACAAACATCTAGAGTGTGCTTCCACGAAGCTAGAGGGAACAGGTCCGTCACTCAGGGTGGCCTCTTGATGCAGTGCAGAGGCTCAGTAAACACGAGGTGTACAAGGCGGTTGCCGTCAGATGCAGCGTTCTGTTTTCACAGCAAACATTTTTTTCTCGGTTCTAATTAGTTATACATGACAACAGAATGCATTTTGACTACATAAATGAAGTATAACTTCCCATTCTTCTGGTTGTACATGATATAGGATTACACGGGTCATGTAATCCTATATGCACATAAGGTCATAATGTCCAGATCATTCTATTATCCTTTCTACTCCCATATCCCCTCCCTCCCTTCACTCCCCTCTGACTAATCCAAAGTAACTCTATTCTTTCCTAGCCACCCCCATTGTGGATTAGCATCTACAAATCAGAGAAAACATTCAGCCTCTGGTTCTTTGGGATTGGCTTATTTCACTTAGCATGATAGCCTCTAGCTTCATCCATTTACCTGCAAATGCCATAATTTCATTCTTCTCTATGGCTGAGTAATATTCCATTGTGTATATATACCACATTTTCTTTATTCATTCATCTGTTGTAGGGTACCTAAGTTGGTTCCACAGTTTAGCTATTTGGGAACTGAGATGCTATAAACATGGATGTGATGTGTCACTGCAGTGTACTGATTTTAAGACCTTTGGGTATAAACCGACAAGTGGGATAGCTAGGTCAAATGGTGGTTTCATCCTAAGTTTTCTAAGGAATTTCCATATTGCTTTCCCAAGTGGTTGCACCAATTTGCAGTCCCACCAGCCATGTAGGAATGAACCTTTTCCCCACATCCTCGCCAACTCTTATTGTTGCCTGTATTCTTGGTAATTGCCATTCTGACTGGAGTGAGGTGAAATCTTAGGGTGGTTTTGATTTGCATTTCTCTAATTGCTAGAGCTGTTGAACACTTTTTCATATATTTGTTGATTGATTGTATTTCTTCTTCTATGAAGTGTCTGTTCAGTTCCTTAGTCCATTTTTATTGATTGGGTTACTTGGGGTTTGTTTTTTGTTTGTTTGTTTGTTTGTTTTTTTGGTATTGAGTTTTTTGAGGGTTTTTTTTTTTTTTTGGTATTGAGTTTTTTGTATATTCTGGAGATTAAATACTGTATCTGAGGTACATGTGGTATAGATTTTATCCCATTCTGTAGGCTTTCTCTTCACACTAGTGGTTGTACAGTAAACATTTTTAGATTTCAGTAGGAGGATCACACCACAAAATAACAATAAAAATTAGAGTATAGTAAATACATAAACTAGTCACATAGTCGTTTCTCATCTCTGTCAGTTTTGATGTACTGCACATAACTGTGTGTGCCATTCATTCTTTTAAACAACTGGCCAAGTTAGTTTACACCAGTGTCACCACAAACATGTGAGAAATGCCTTGCGCTGCATAGTACATCAATGTCACCACCGGGTGATAGAAATTTTTCAGCTCCATCGTAATCCTAAGAGGCTCTTATCACATATACAGTCTGCCACTGACCAAGACATCATTATGAACTTCCTTGAAGAACTTGGGGTATCGAGTCTAGGGACAAAGGGAAGGGAGGTCATGACCCCTGCCTTCAAACACTGCCAGGTCCTTGGGAGAGATGCCCACTCCGTGACACGGCCTGGAAACGCTTCATGCTGTGGCTCGTTGCAGCCAGCCCCTCCCATGCCCCCAGCACCTCCTTAAGCCTCTTCCTGGTATTCGATGCCAGCCATTCCTTCCCTTGGCCAAGCACAGTGACTCCACTCAGGGAAACCACCGCTCCCCGGGTGTTGCCTCATTCTGCAAGTATCCACCAAACGCAGGGCTCCCTTCCAGGTGCCGGTCAACCGTCATGTGAGGCCTGCTCTCTGGGGGTCTGCAGCTGGGGAGAGTGGAGCAAGAAACCGCCCGGGGCCATTTCAGAAGGTGGTGGGTTCCGCAGAAAAACCCGAGGAAGATGTGATGGAGTGACTGCTGGGAGAGTAGGTGACCAGGCCAGGCCTTGCTAAGGAGGGAACAGGACGTGAGGCCTAAGTCACAAGTGCAGGAAGTCAGGGTCCGTGCCCTCCAGATTTTTACAGTTTAACTGCTTCCATTCAGTGTGGAAGGCTTCTTGGGTCGGCCAAGTCAAAGTGATGTGAGTCCTCGCCAGTCTCACATCAGGGGCTGCTGGCGCTCTTTCTGTGGACCCCAGGTCCTTTGGCTGACCTCCAAGGCCCTGGTACACAGGCGGGCTTGGTTCTGGCATGCCAGCAGCCTTCCAAAACGTCTTCTCAAGGGTAAGGGTGGCACATGCAGCACCCATAAGAATAGCCTTAGTGTCCTTTACCACACGATAATGCCACAGCCCAGCAGGACCCTGAGGGTGGAACAGGCAGGTCAGCCTCAAGTTGGAAGGACCTGAAACTCTCCTCTCCAGAGAAGGGTGCCACGGGGATATGGGCAGGAGAACGCCCTGAACGGTGAGATTTGATTTGGACCTTGGGGTATCCATAGGAGTGACAGAACCAGAGAAGAGCCACACAGCCTAGTGCCCACAGGAGAGGAGACATGGGCAGTGCTGTGAATGGAGAGAAGCCAAGGCACTGAAGACACAGAGATCACAGGGCACCGTGTGGTTTAGATGCGTCTCCCAAATCCCCCGATGGGGATTAACTGGGTGGAAACTGTAAGCAGGTGGGGTGTGGCTGGAGAAGGGGGTCCCTGGGGAGGGCATGCCTTTGGGGTATGTATCGTGTTCCTGGTGAGCAGAGGTCTCTCTCTGCTTCCTGGTGCCATGTCCTGCCACGTTCTTCAGCCATGATGCTTTGCCTCACCTCAGGCCCCAAAGAATGGAGCTGGCCGTCTCTGGACAGAGACCTCTGAAACTACAAGCCCTCAATAAACTTTTCCTCCTTTAATTGTTCTTGTCAGATGTTTGCTTACTGAAACAGGACAGCGAGAGCAAAACCCGGGAAGTCCGAAAGTTCATGGGAAAACTGGAGCATGCTCTGGAGGGGCTGGACAAAGAGCTTCAGCGGGTGGACAGAGGCTGATAGTGGACACGGGAGGACAGGTCCGGTCTCTGTGGCTCCGTGATCCTAACAGCATTTGTGTGTGTTTGCTTGTTTAATGACACCCGCTGAAGTCACGGAGTCTAGTCTTTGTTTTCATGAAGGCACTAGCGGTCACTAGTTCAGTCACTTTACAGATAGAAAAACTCGGCTCGGAGACTGCACAGCCACCAGCCCAAGCCACAAGGCCAAGAAGCAGTCGAGCCAGGAGTCGAACCATCTCGTGTGATTGCAACTCGAAGGCTGTTTTCACCCTTGGATGCCTCTGATTTAACAGTTCATGAATTCTTCCTGTGATTTCAGCTCAGTTTGTGGCTCAGCAGGTTGTTGTAGGGGGGAAAGAATCATAGTGAATGTTCTCGCTACAGCAAATACACTGGGTTTTATTCTTCTTGATGGTTGTTGGTTTTACTATGATTTATATCCCAAATGATCAGAAATATGTGTGAGTGCATTAAATGACACAGCAGCTTGATCTAGTTCAAAGGCCTTTAAAGAAAGAGATTGTAGGGTGGGGTCGTGGCTCTGCGGTAGAGCGCGCGCCTAGCACATGTGAGGCCCTGGGTTCGATCCTCAGCACCGCATAAAAATAAGTAAAATAAAGGTATTGTGTCCAACTACAACTAAAAACTAAGTATTGGGGAAAAAAAAAAAAGAAAGCTATTGTGTAGTCACCCCTGGTTACTTGACGACCCAAGCTTCCCCTAAATTCAACGTTAATCTTTGCTTCAGTTTAAAATAATCTCTACCTAATGATACATTGCAGAGAATAGGTGAGCTGCAATCATCTCTTGTATAAACTGTCTTATTGTTTGTGTTAGTCACCCTCGCATCACTGTGATCACAATGTCTGACAAGAACAAAGAACAGTTTAGAGGAGGGAAGGTTCAGTTTGGCTCACAGGTTCAGGGGTTCCGTGCCTGGTCAGCTGGCTGCATTGCTCTGGGCCCGAGGTGAGGCTGAGCATTGTGGGAGGGGGGTGTGGAGAAGCACTGCTCAGCTCACGGCAGAAGGAAGCAAACAAGGGGGACAGAAGGGAAGGCCACCAGGAAGATGCGCCTCTCAGGGCGTGTCCCCGTGACTCACCTCGTCCAGCCTTGCCCCACCTGCCTATAGTCACCACCCAGGCCATTCAACCTGGGATGGACTGACGGTCACGGCTCTCACAGTCCGCTCATCTCACCTCCGAGCATTCCTGCATTAACCCGGGAGCTTTGGGGAGTCACCTCATATGCAAACCCTAACTCCCTTCCTACTAATTTCCCTTAAGTACTTCCCGGAGTCAGGGGCCAAGTGGCTGACAGGTGCTTCGAGACTAGCTAAGCCTCACACCCACTCCGGGAGAAAGCTCCCGTTGTTAGCCCCATGTTATTGAGGAGGAAACTAAAGTCGAAAGATTTGAAGTTCTTTGTTCAAAGTTTCACAATTAGTAAGTGGCCAAACGAGGAGTAGAACCAAGAAATAGCATTCAGTCCTCATCCCCTGGACCGCCCCCCTTGAGTGCATCCTGGGGATGTCATCCTTGGTACCCTCACGTGAAGTGACGCTCCCCTTCTGGACCTACTCAAAATCCCCCTCCATCCAGTCGTGATCTCTCAGGACGTTAGAAGTAGATGACAACTCAGTGTTCACCTAGTCTGAAGCTCCTCAAAACTGAAATTCTAAAACTCCTTTGAATTCCTCAAAGTGAGGGAAACAGAGCCCACCTTTGGCGAGGGAAGCCGCCTGGCTTTGACAATCCCAGGACCCTCCTCTCTGGGCTCCAACCCTTCCTCCTCTGCCAACCCTCCTTCACCGTCTTTGGCCTCCTGCCCTGCCCCGTGCTCGGGCTTCAGCTCCTCACACACTCTCAACACTCCCTGCTTCCTCTCTGCTCCGCTCAGACACAATCGCAGGGGCAGGGGGCTCCTCCGGGGGGCCAGTGCTGGAACCCAGCGTCCTGCACATCATTTCCATGTGGCTTCTGACCAAATAAGCCAGAGGCCAAGCCGTGTCCCCACCATGGGCAGCGCCCTCCTTGGACTTCCCCATATCTACCCACTGGTAGAGCTTCCCTTAGATCTCCCTCAGATCCTGCCCTTCTGAGCTGTGCCTGCTGCTGAAAGAGAGGCTGGCAGCCATTGAAGGGTCTGCCAGAGCCCAGGGCTCTGCCCTGGAGGCTTCTTCCTCGGGTACCTTGACATTCTGATAAGTCCATCTGATTCCAAAGGGCAGGGCTTGCTCCTGATTCCAAGCTCCCCATCCATCCCAGGGGAGCATCAGCATTAGCGGGAGGGAGGCGGGATTGGAGGGCAGGGAGGCCCCAGTGACTCCTGCTGATCAGACGGAATTCCCCTTCCCTCCAGGGAACACTGACCCACCTGGCCCTTTCAGAGATCATTCCTGCACCCCGCCCGGGGTCACACTCTCTGTTCTCTGGAACCAGTTGTGGGAAACCGACCACCAGGTGTGGCGGTGCACTCCTGAAATCCCAGCAGCTGGGGAGGCCCAGGGAGGAGGATCACGATTCAAAGCCAGCCTCAGAAACTTAGTGAGGTCCTGAGCAACTTAGCTAAACTCTGTCTCAAAATAAAAAATAAAAGGCCTAAGGATGTGGCACAGGGATTAAGTGGGTTCAAACCCTGGTATAAACGAAATTTCGGGCTGGGGCTGGGGCTCAGTGGTAGAGCACTCGCCTACCATGCGTGAGGCACTGGGTTCGATCCTCAGCACCACATAAAAATAAAATAATAAAATATTGTGCCCACCTAGAACTAAAAAATAAATATTTTTAAAAAAAGAAAGAAAATTTAAAGAGAAAACAAAACCCATACCTTATTGATGTCCACACATTTATTCATTAAAGAAATACTTATCAGACACTGTGTCAGTCCATTTGTACCGCTACAACAAAATGCCACAGGTTGGGGAACTTATAAAATAGAATTTTATTTCTCCCATTTGGGGATGCTTCACAGCCCAAGACCAGGACTTTGATAGATTCCATGCCTGGCGAGGGCTGCTTTCTGCTTCCGAGATGAGGCCCTGTAGCTGCATCCTCCATAGGGGATGAATGCTGAGTCTCAGGTGGAGAAAGGGACACACCCCAGTAAGCCTTTCCAACAAGGCACCGTACCTCTCTGTGAGGGTGGAGCTTTCATGGTATTTGACCTCCTAAAGCCACCACCTTTCCATACTGTTACGTTGGGGATTCGGTTTCAACATGAATTTTGGAAGGACCCAAACATTCAGACCATAGCAAGCACCCCCACTGCCAGGTTCTGTGCACCTGCTCTCAAACAACCCGGTCCACTGGGGTGTGGGCATTAAGCAAAATCACATCAATGCCTGTGCCTCTCTGTGGCTCACAGAGAAGAGAAAGACACCAAAGGAGACTGCCTCCCTCTCGGGTGGGTGTTGAGCCAAGAACTTGGCCCGGACCATCAAGGGTCTACACAGAGAAGCCTTCCTGCCCGTTACTCTAGGTCGGACAGAGCATAGCATTCTACTCCCTGGTCCCTACTTTTGTTCTTCCCAATTCCTGTCCCTTCTGAGAGAACCAAAGAAATTGTTCTTTACAACCCCGTGCTCAGAAACATGCAAGTACTGGATTATTTTCCCTGTTTTCAAAGTTCTACCCCAAATATCATCACCAAGTGTCCGTTCTTTCAGGAAGCCCAACAGCCTCATCCCCTGAGCCGGGCCACCTTCCTGTTCTCCCACAATGTCCCGTGCTTACTTCTGCTAAAACACACATGACATGACATAGAAACTTCTGCTGACTCTCACTTTTCCTCACAAGAATTGAGCACCTGAAGGCAACGCTTAGTCTTTCATTTCTATATCCCCAACACGCAGCTCAATGTCAGAGAGAAAAAAAAAAAAAAACCTTTGGAGTAAACTGTGACCTCTCACTTTCCACCTTCAAATGTCTTCAGCATCTGATTACTCCTTGTCTCCAGCCTCCTAGCCCAGTCTGGCTTCCGACCAATGACCTTGGGCTGCAATATCCGATATGGTGGCCATGAACTATATGCGGCTATTGAGCCCTTAAAATGTAGCTGTAGGGGGGCTGGGGTTGTGACTCAGCAATAGAGGTTCACCTAGCACGTGCGAGGCCCTGGGTTGGATCCTCAGCACCACATAAAAATAAATCAATAAAATAAAGGTATGGTGTCCAACTACAACTAAAAAATAAATTTAAAAAAATGTAACTGTAGCTATGAGATATACTGAAAGTATAAAATACACATGGGATTTCAAAGGCTTTATTTATTTTTTTTTTTTTTAGTTTTCAGTGGACACAACATCTTTGTTTGTATGTGGTGCTGAGGATCGAACCCGGGCCGCACACATGCCAGGCGAGCGTGCTACCGCTTGAGCCACATCCCCAGCCCTCAAAGGCTTTAAACAAAAGATAAGAATGTAAAATATCTAAATAGGAATGTTTATATCCTTGATGTGATGTAGTTCTCTCTCCTGCAGACCCTATCCCACCTACCCCCACTCCCCATCTCGGTTATTGTGTGCCAGGTACACTGGATTTTGTGCTATTCTTTGAGCCTATGCCCACCTCAGGACCTTGATCTTTCCCTGTCAGGAACTCCCGGATGCCAGATATCTGCAAGCCACTCTCCTTCATTTCTTTCTGACTTCTACTCCAATGCACACCCAAAACATTCCATCTAAACTAACATCCCATTCTTTTTCCTTCTACCCCAGCCCAAATTCCCTGCTTTAGTTTTATTCACATCATTTATTATCACCCTCCAATGTTACCGTAATATATATATATATATATATATATGTAATATCTATATTATGTGTTTGACTATTCATTTACTTCCCAATGGAATATAAACTCTGAGGGGACAAGGACTTTTGTTATTTTGGTCTCTGGCTGTCACAAAAATTCAATGAATATTTTTTTTTTAAACGAACAGTGGACTTTCAATAAATATTGGGTAGACAAATGGAGCCAGGGGTTTAAAGGGTCTAAATGAGGCTGTCAGAATAGCAAGGTGACGTATAACTAAGTTGAGGGACCATGCATGGAGAGAAATAAAAGTGGACAGATGCCATTAAGAATTTTCCATGAGTACATTTATTAATTCTCACTCCCCTCAGGCAAAGCAGGGCTGTGGTGAGGGGGAGAACACTCTCCTCAGGACATGGCTGCGGAAAAGGCTCTCAAAGAGGTTGCTACTCTCGGTGGAGGTTCTTGTGGGTCGTCTCCAGCACAGAGGCCACCAGTAATAGGAATTCCCTAAAGTCGACCTCTCCGTCTCGATTATCATCCAGATCCTGGAATATTCTGTCAATGGTAGCTTGATCTTGGGTATTCTAGGAGACAGAACAGAGACCGTGAGTGCAGACCCTCGGTACCAAACTCCCCCACCGACCCTTCTTGGACCACTCAGCCCTCGGGACTCAGTTTAGTGACGTCTAGGACATTAAGTCATTGAGGCGGCACTGGGGACTCCAACATGACAAGACAGAGGATGTAACTGACATTCCAGGATGGGCCACCCCAGACTCAGGCAAGGCTTGACCTGGAAGGTACTCTGCAGTGCATCTACCCCAGGCCTCCCCTCCCCTGCGTCCGTCTTTGCCCTTTATTTATGAGGACACAAATCCCAGAGTGAGAAACTGAGTAAAGCCCAAAACGAGAGAGAGAGTGTGAGAGAGGGCAGCAGAGGCCCTACCCCACAGCAGGGGGAGAAGGTCCTCGGGAGCTCAAACTGGGGCTGACCCGACCCCAGTCCTTGTCCCGCCATCCTCTCCCGGAACTCGCCACTCCCTCAGTGCCGGGGGAGGACAAGTGGTGACGACGAGATGGGCAGCACCTACCTTGATGGTGTTTGCAAGGTCCCTGGTTATCAGCTTCTTCAGCTCACTCTTGGAGAGGGTGTCAAAATCCCCCACATGAGCTGAGTGCTGGTGGAAGATGTTGATGATCCCCTCCAAGTGCTCTTCCAGAGTGGGCATCTTCCCAACCTCAGGTTCACCTTCTAGAAGACAAAAGAGGTCTCGCTTCACTTCCTCCTCCCAACCCTTAACATCCACTCTCCCCTCTTTCTGTATCTAGGGTGCAGAAAAACCATGACAGACGTCCTCCAGATCCACTTGGGGTCTCTCTGCTCCAAGTTTGAACCACGGTGAATTTTTGATTTGTGGATAGGATGAAAGAGAGAAGGAGACATAATACAGTCTATAGTCTGACAGAATCAACCCCAGTTGCCTGTGGTGTCACACACCACTCCATCCACCGGGCAAGACCATTTAGAGGTTATTGCTCACTTAAGCTCACTGCGAAGGGTTCTGTAGCTGACATTGCTCTTCGCTTTCCCCAGATAACAATACTTTGGCCAGACAACATCTACAGACATCCCAGCCCTGGTAAACCATGCCTGAGGCTAGATCCACCTAGCACAGCAAGCGCTTGAATTAAAAATGTAAGATCAGCCCAGAAGTGCACAGACAAGCAGAGGCTTCTGACACCTGTGATTGCAAAGTGACCACCTGCAATCACAATCCTGTGGGACACCTAAGGAGCCAGCCAAGGAAAGGACACTTACCCCTTCAATGCACAAAAGTGTGGAGCAGTAGCAGAAAGCCAGCACTGGTGAAGAGCATGAGCCCAGGAGGCTTTTATAATGCAGTCTAAACTTCACCTTCAACCTTGGGTCAAGAAATCTCTCTGATTCATCTTGAAGCAATTGCTGGAAGATACTCTGTTGCTCAACAGAAGCTTTGGGCTTGTGGTTTTGAGTGCAACCTGAGCAGCTCAGATTCCACCCACCCACCCTGAACTTCACATTCCTCCTCAGCTCAAAGCAAAGCCCCAGCACTGGCCACCCACCAACACCCAGGGGCCTTGCACATTTCCCAGCCCTGGGCCACTGCCCAGCCTTCAAGTTCAGCTTCACACCCTACTTCCTAAAAATAAAAAAAATTTTAAAAAAGGCTAAGAGCAAACTAGGGAAGGAGAAGGAGAGGTATTTGTTGACAATCTATTAAAACAAAAACAATAATGACAATCAAAATAATTGAAGTAAACACATAATCCTGGAAGGTGAAAAAGAGATTAGTTTAAGCTAAGGAAATCTGAATAAATGGAATTTTGCTAATATCCATAGTGGTGCATTCATATTAACAAATGTAACACACCAATGTAAAATATTAATAATAGAGGAAGCTGTATGCCAGGACGTGGAAACTGTCTGTACTATCTTCCCAATTTTTCTATAAACCTAAAACTATTCCAAACGAGTCTCTGTTTGCCAAGAAGTGAAGAGGCATTGGGCACTCAACACACCTTCAAAGCAGCCCTATTTTTTAGATGAAGAAATTTCCTAAAATGAGAATAGTTTTATTATTATAAAAAAACAATACCTGCTCATTCTTTTAAACATATACGTATATGATTTTTGGTAGATGTAGAGAATCTCATATCAGACCTTTGTCTTTATTTCCATTTTTTTTCCCTAATACAGTCAGTTCTCAATTTTCTTTTTAAAAATTCTTTCCTCAAGGCAGCCCAAGCTCCCAAAATCACTGTGGGAAGGCCCTGGGCCGGGCTCAGGAGTGGAGTAACAGCAATCAACCAGACAGTGTGGCCGCCTCCCTTTCCCCTCCAGGAAGCTCCTCTCACCCCACCTGGGCACCAGCCTATTGTTTGGTGCCCAGCCAAGGAAGCGGTAGGGGATCAAGGGTGTTGTCACAGAAAAAGCACCGCGCAAAGTCCCTGGCTGTCAGGGGCTGGCCCTGTCTTCCCCACCCAACAGGAAATCCTTGGGGTCTGGGCTGTGCAGGAAGACTGGCACTCAGGGAAGCCAAGGGAATCAAAGTTTGTGAAACTGCTGGGTACCATGCCACAAGGCAGGACATGAGTCATTAGACGGTACCAAACCCCATAGAATGCACAGCACCTGGGTTGAACCCCAGGGTAAGCCATGGGCTTTAATGGCAGTAAGGATCAATATTAACCCATCAATTAACATGCGAACACCCTAATGCCAAGGTGTCAATAGGGAAACTCAGAGACAGACAGCCCAGGGCATATGGAAACCCTCTGCACTCTCTGTTCAGGTTTTCTGCAAACCCAAAACTTACCCCACCACCACAAAATAGTTCATTGATTTTAAAAAGTACCGCCACACCTAAAATTACTGTGTACAAAAAGTAGTGGAATACAACACAAAAACCAAACTTTTTAAATAGTCAAGCTCACTTTCACTACTCCCTCTCTTAAATCAATCAAATTGCTGTGAAAAAATGATTGAAAAACTTAGAACATTTGAAAAAAATCATCAGGTAAAAGCATGATTAATTCTAATTTTTGCAATCTCAACTAGAAATAAGTAGGTACTCTAAAGTAGAAGGGAGAATTTTAAGAGAATGTCATCATGCAAGCATCTGAAAAGAGTTATCAAGGCAGCTTCGAATTTTAGAAAAATCAGAAATAAAGCTTTACATTGGTAATTGTGGGTCAAGGGCATATGGGAATTTCCAACACTACACTTGTGATTTTTCTCTAAGTGTTAACTTGTATCAAACTAAATTATGTCAAATTAAAATAATATAAAAATTAACTCAGCAATACAAAAAAAAAGTTATGACAACCAAAGGAGTCTTTTAGTTACCCAAGAAATAGGGAAGGATATGCCAGCAACTTCCAGTAGGGCAGGATGGCAGCCGCCGCCCTCCCCCACCCAGTTCAGCTGTCTTCAAGTTAACCCAGAGCCTGGCTTTGGGGAGTCACTCCATAACTACAAGTGATTTTTTCCATCACCAACACATTTCTCTAAAGCTACCATGTCCAGAGAGGAAATAAACTCCCAGGTGTTCAACGAGAGAGAAAAAGAGGGCAGAGTTACTTTAAAGGGTCTGGGACTCTGGGTCTAAAGAGATGGGCAACCTCAGATCAGTTCTAGCCTCTGAGCAGTTCCCACCTCTCGCCCGGAGGACCAAGCCTCTAGCATATGGGTCTTTGGGGGAACATTCCAGACTCTAGCAGGTGGGGATGGAGGTGAAGAGGGCCGGAGGAAGCATTGCTTCTTGTTGTTTTAACAGAATAGGTACCAACCCTGGGTTCTGGCAAACAGAATGTCACCTTCAGGTTTTGGTTTTGGTTTTTGTCTTGTCTGTGGAAGAAATGAACGAAGCCAATGAGGTAAGACAGAAGAACTCTCCCTGAGTTATTGGGGGACGCAAAGCTGGCCACTGGAGTAGAGGATCAATTTTTAAAGCAGGGCCCAGGGCTTTTCCGGAAGGGAGAGAACAATACCTCTCTGTCTTCTGTCCACTCACTTTCCTATCACACTGCCTGATCTTGGCAGTTATAAAGAGTCAGGAATTTGGACTAGGGTGACCACTCCCTGTGAAGTACATGCACCACACACTGGCTACTCTACCTCTTGCACAAGTCCAATGAGACACAACGATCCCACCAGTTTAAGCAAAGCAGCTGTATTGGGGATGGGGTACTGAGGATTGAACCCAGGGGTTCTTTACACTGAGCTACACCCCCAGTCCTTTTTTTATTTTTTATATTGGAAACAAGGTCTTACTAAGTCGCTCAGGTTGATTTTGAACATGTGGCCCTCCTGCCCCACCCTCCTGAGTTCCTGGGATTACAGGCCTGCACCACTGTACCCAGCTGCAAAGCAACATTACAGCTCACAGACTGGCAACCACGGACCACAGACGCCTAGAATTCATGGCGAGCTGGTCCCCCAAGGTTCAGGAAAACCAGCCAGGCAGGATGGAGTCTCACCTACATATACCCATGTTGCTGGAGCGCTCTTCCCTGGGTTTTATACACCAGGGGCAACTGGAATAGCTGGGTCAGCAAGGCCATATGGGAGCTTATTCTGCAGTCCACCCCGCAAGCCAGTGTCACTTTGCAAAGATAATTCATCTCATAGGCCTAACATCTCCCCAGCTCTTACTACATTCATGTGACAGTGTGACCAGTCTCAGTGCAGAAGACATCTCACTAGACCCAGGAGGACCCTACCACAACAGGACTGCCTGGATGGCCTCTTCCAGGATGCCAGCCATCTAGAGAAGAAGGTGCTGAAGAGGCCACAGAAGGATCCTTCAAATGGCTCCACTGTTTGCAACCAATTGGGGGTGGGGGACTGGTTCTGGGTCTCTCCCACGGTGTCTCTGTAAGTACAGCAGGAGGTGTTGGCAATGACTACACACCACCCTGTTCTTCCAGCACAGAATCAGAAACCGTTCAGCTACGCACCATCCTCCTCGCGCATGAGTTCAGCGAGTCTTGTTGGTCCTAAAGAGCCTAGGTGGCAGTGTTGGCCATCTCCACCAGAGTCCATGACAGGCTGGGGACCACTCTCCAGGTACGAGGACACAGACGGAGGAATGGAGTCTGTGTGGCTGGCGGGGTGTGTCTGAGTGTGAGCCTTTCCAGCTTTGAGTGTCACTTTGCGCAAATACCTAAGGATCCAAAATTGCCAAACATCAGGCCCCATCTGAGGGTGAAAGACACCCCACAAAGGAATATACGAGGGAGTGCAAGTAACCTGGTTAGAGAGTGGTCACTGTAAGAGCGTAGCACCATGGTACAAAGCCTGTGCCTGGTTTAGCCGTGAAGCGGGTGGCAGGATTAATTCGCACGACATACATGCTCTCCCACACCACTGGCAATGTTGAATCTGTCTGATTTTATATCTATGTTCTAGGCATACCACCCACACTGAGGGTCTCACTCTCCAATCGGAATTGTCAAGGGCCGTTGGGACCCCCATTGGTCTGGCGATAGGCCACACATAGGCCCTTCAAGTCTGGAGGGCAGGGCTCCAAAACTGGGAGTGGCCGATCCAGTCATGCTTCAAAGCACCTGGGAACTTCCCAAAGCTCCGGATACTGGAAGGAAGCCTCCTCCACCCCAGAAGGGAGAGGAACTTGCTGCTGGGTCAGCCCCTCAGAGCTTAGCGAGATGAAAAGGTCAATCCTCTTGCTCTACGTGCAGGAAGATTATCCTTGTCTGAAATGTTACTCACACCAGGAAAGACTCACAGCACTTCAGGCCCTAAGGTGTGTCTGAGACAGCAGAGGGGACCCAAGAGAGAGAAGTCCATCGGCACCTGCTCTGCCTACCTGTCACTCTGGACAGCAGAGGTGGGGCAGGGGGCAAAGAGAAAGAGGCTGGAGAGGCAGGCAGAGGCCAAGGCTGGTCCTGTCCACACACAAGACAGAAAACCAACTAGAAAGGGCACATTTGTGTGGCAAGAAGGCTCTCTTGCTTGTGACAGCTCCAAGGAACCTCATTCTACCTCCACCACTTGCCAGACTAGGAACTGTCAGGTTTCTTAACCTCCCCAAGTCTTTCCATAGCAAAAATGGAAACAGTAATCACTTCTCATACGCTTGTAATGGGAAATAGATGAAATCAACTGCCTTGGCATTTCGTGCTGAAAAGCAAAATTATCAACAATTTTGAGCCTACACCAAAATTTGATTTGTTCAAATTTGGCAAGGAAGATTTTTCTTTTAAAAGCTGGTTTGAATAATATTTGGGAATATACAAAGACAGTCAGAAACGGAACGCCTAAATAAGATTCTTAAGTTACATGTAAGACTTTTTAACTTTTAATGGGGTGATAGAAACCATGACAGTTTGGGGTTTAGCGTCTTGACCAGGCTGCAAACCCCTATTATCCTGTCTAGCAAATGAAAACTATCTCCTTCTTTTTCTGTGGTGAACTGCTGATCAAACATACTGTGCTGACCACAATTCTCAAGTGTCAGGTCATGATAAGTAGCAAGACCTACTTTCATCCAGACAAACTCTGACATGAGATTGAAAACACAAGCCATCACCATGTTGTCTTTCTCCAGGTTTGAAATTCTGTTTGTTGTCACACGGACATACAGCTGGAGCCCGATCGGCATTGGGAGCTTCCTCTCCCCTCTTCAGCCTGTTTCAATTTAAACGGAAATCCCTAAGTCAGGACACCAGAAAGTGGGCTGGGACCTGGCCCCAACCAAAATGGTTCGGTCCCCAAGTAGAGAATGTATGGGGAACTCTTTTCCATTGGGGTAAGCTCTTTTGCTCCACTACTGGAGACCAACTGCCCAGTCCCAGATCCTCTCCATGCCCAGGAGGCTGAGGCAGGAGAATCGTGAGTTCAAAGCCAGCCTCAGCAGAAAGCAAGGTGCTAAGCAACTCAGTGAGACCCTGTCTCTAAATAAAATACAAAATAGGCCTGGGGACGTGGTTTGGTGGTTGAGTGCCCCTGAGTTCAATCCTTGGCACACGCGCGCGCACAAACACACTAGAGCCTTAGGTGGAGAACCCGGATGGAGAAGCAAGATTTCAGACAATGTCATCCTTTCAAATCTTCGGAAATCTCCATGGCCGGATCTGCCTCAATTGGTGAGCCAAGGTCTCTTTTGTGGGCTCAAACGTTGCACGAGGTTTCCTGCCAAACTACTATTTCTCAACTTCCCACTGCCTTGTTCTTCTTTGTCAGCTGGGGGAATGGGAAACCAAATCACCTTGCTCTGGGCCACAAACCCTGTCTGACTCTGCCCAGTGGTTCCTGTAATAGGCACCATCTTGTTTGTCAGTGATAATCTCCAAACCTGCCTCCTCCATGAAGCTTCTAAAAACTGCCCCCTTTACCTCCTCTTTCTCCAAGCTCCCAGAGCCACTTGGGCCACCTTCTCTGCCCAACCATAAGCTCAGGAAACAACTATTGGTAGATTGGTGTTCTTTACAACCAGAGCCCCATCACTTAGGGTAAAACTCCACAGAGCACTGGGCCACCTCCCCATGGTTCCCCTGGATGGGCTCAGAAAAAGCAGACGCACAGGCATTCCAACCAAGGGCAAACATTATCGATAATATAAATTCTAACGAAGACTCCGTGAAACCATTAAGTCCCACGTCTTCAATTCTGTGAATATTTCAATAAAATTTACTCAGGTGCATTAAAATAATTGGAAATAATAATCTAGAGTATATACATATTACTGTATTAATATCACCATATTATAGTGTAATAATATTCTTATTGATATTATTTTAAAAAAATTTTTTTGTAGTTGTAGACGGACAGAATGCCTTTATTTTATTTGTTTATTTTTATGTGGTGCTGAGGATCAAACCCAGTGCCTCATGCATGCGAGGCAAGCACTCTACCACTGAGCTACAGCCCCAGCCCCTGGTTGATATTATGATATAATTATACAATATTTTATGTACTGTATTTAAGGTAGTTTTGATGTTCCACATCTGGGACAATGGGACAAAATGGGTTAACGGCAAGTCCAACTGTGCATTTTTAAGAGCAATCAAAGGCACTAGGATGTTACCCCCCACTTCAACCCTGACACACACACAGCCCATCACCACCGCCATCAGCGTAGGTAACTAAGAGGCAGAATCGGTGTACTCTCCCCTGCTGTATTCCCGAATTCTCTCTCCACCCACTACACCCCCTCAGTGTCCAGCAACGCCTGGGATGTGGTTTGGTGACCCTGGGACCCTTCTCATCTTTCTTGGCCTGGGCCACATTTGGGCCAGCTGCTCGCGTTTGCACTACAAGTTGGAGAAAATTATAGCAAGATCCCCGTGGTGCCTCTCAGAGCAGCAGAATCCGTGTTTCCACCTTGCGAGTGCGTTCCAGTCTCCTGGCACAGGTAGAAGCACTAGCTTGAGAGTGAGCAAAGATATTCTTCCACAAAACCAAGAAGAAAATCGTTTATCCCCTGGGCTCCCACTCACCTGGCAGGAGCCATCTTCACGTTCTGTGATTGGATTCCCACCCAGCTCTGGTCTCCTTCTTCACCTCAGCTGCCTTCCAACCCTTGTCACTAATATGCCACGGATCATAAAATGGGCTGGTAATGAAAGTCTTAGTGAATAGAGTTAACCTGCTACCTTTCCCTCTCATCTGCATTTTAATATGACTGAGTTTACTACAAACAAAAAGCCAAAGTTCCTAAATCATCTAGTTGGATCCTCTGGGGTTCGGTCCGGAATTTGTCACACCTGCCCTGGGAAACTCGGGGCAAATCTCTTCACCTTCTGGGCCTCTGCTTCCTCACCTGTCCAGGGGCAGTTCCACTCCCATCTTCCCAGTAGGCATGCTCTGAAGTTACTTTTTAAAATTTATTTTTTTAATTTATGGGTTCTTCTTAGTAATGCATGACAGTAGCATCCATTTTGACAGAATTACTCAAGCAGGGAATACACCTTATTCTGATTCTAACCCAGTATCCCTCCTCTCCCTTCCCTTTCCCGACACCTGCGCTCTTGTCTCTATTGATTCATTTACCCGTAGTTATTTTTTTTAACTAATTTCTTGTGGATGGACATGATGGTGACATTCCCTGGGGGTGTTCCTATGTGTTCCTAGGAAAGTCACGTCAGGTTCATTCCACCGCCTCCTTTTCTCCGAGGTTCTTATGAGGCAAAATGGATGTGGCTTGCACTGTGACAGGAGAATCACGCCACAGATCCTCAGCCTTGGAAGCAGGGAATGGGACTGGCATTGTGGTAGTGGTGGGGAGGGGTTGACCCTCCTGAAATCCTGGACAATTGGCCACCTCCTCTTCTCCTCTTCAGCCTGGGGCGCACCCTGCTCCTCCAAGAGCCCTCCCTCTCTCCAGCCCAGAGCTGCCTTCCTTCCTCTGGCCCAGAAAAATCACCCCAGAGGGAGGAAGGCCCTGCTGGGTTCAGGCCCTGGCTCAGCGCCTTGAGGTCCCAGTGCAGAGGACCCCAAGCCACCTCAGCCCCCGGGGCAAGGCACCTCAGCCCCCAGAGCAGGATGGTCACGAGGGGTGCCAGCAACAGGAGAGGAACTGACCCGGCTGATGACACCACATGTCCCCAGAGTCCCACCACCCACCCCAAACAGAGCACCATAGAAATACCCCACCCTTCATTCCTGAAAACCAGCAGCAAGGCCCTAGGTTTTGCCTTTCTGGGGTCTTTGGGTCCTTTTGAGAGTCTGATGGAGCCACAGAGGAATGTCCTCCTGCACACACCCTCCAAGGCCCTTCCAGAGATGCGCAGACTGGCTAAGTTAAGGACCCTGGTTTAGTGATAGGGTGACAGCTCCCCACCCTCTTCCCCATCACTGACGTCAGTGCCCCAGCCCCCAGGTGGGGACTTCAGCAAGTTTCCCAAGCCACAACTTGGAAATCCAGCTCAAGAGTTAAGCTCTGCTCAAAGGTACCCGTTCCTCTCTGGCCTTCCCTTTTAACCCACCTTGGAAAAAATCACAGATGAATGATTGGGAAATTATTTTAGATAATTCACAGATCACCAGAGAGTAAAATCCCACAGAGCAGCATTTGAATAACCTATTTCTTGAGTTGGATTTTATTAATGGAGTAGTCTATCTGCCCATTCCTGTATCATTTAATTGAGTTGGGAGGTTGGAAGTGAAAAGGGAGGAAAATCTTCCCAAAATCCCTAAAGTCAAACTACAGATGTGGGACCAGGAGTCTCTCCTCGTGCTGTTAAGGCAAGAATCTGAACAGTATCCACCAGCGGTCATAGAATCAGCCTCTCTCTCTCTCTCTCTCTCTCTCTCTCTCTCTCTCTCTCTCACACACACACACACACACACACACACACACACACTTACACAGCTATCTCGCTGGTTTCCCTAGAGCCACATCTAAGACATTTAGCTGGAAACTAAAACGTAACTGGGAGAACAGTATTAGTTTTCCTAACTCCACCCTGTTCCCCAATCACTCATTTGAGGGGAACTAATAAAATCATCATCTATTGTGTTATGGACTTTTTAAATCCTTAAGTCCCAGGACCAATGACTTGGGACCACGGAGCTAGAAGAGACTTAGAGTAACTTGGGGAGAGAGAGGGAGGAAGCCGAGGAGAGGGGAGCACTGGAGGCTTTGAGGGGTGAGGGTAGCAACAACCAGGTGTCTTCTTCCTTCACCCCCAGGAAGTTCATCCCACGAGAGAAAAGCGAGAGACCAAGAGAGGACTGAGGTACGGTGACTTTATTATCCTGCAGGTACATACACAAGGGCTCATCCCCAGGGCGGGACAGCTCTGCTACTCCTTGTGTGACTCTTTATGGGCTGCCAAGCCCACCTTGATCACCAATACGAGATACTCCTCAAAGTTAACAGCATTATCTGCATTGACGTCCAACTCCTTGAACCAGGTATCTGCATCCTTATTCTGTGAGGATCAAAGGGGGAGAAGCCAGAGTATAAATTTCTCAGAGAAAGCTAAAGCATGGCTGTCTACAGAGGGCAGCGAGGAAGACCAGTGACCCCCGGGGGCTTCCTCAGAGCCAGGCAGAGACCCCCAACCATATGCAGCCCCTCCTCACCTTCGTGTAATGAGGACACTCTTTAGTTAGCAGTTTTCTCAGGTCGTCCCTGTAGATGGCATGGTAATTCCCCTTCTCCAGGGAGTACTTGTGGAAGACATCAATTAAGGAGTCCAAGGCCTTCTCCAGATCAGTTGGCATGATGTCCAAGGAACTGCTCACCTGAAGGAAGGAGCCACATGGGGAATCCTGACCTGGAGATGGGGCACTTGCCCATGGAAGAGTGAAGACCAGAGGGACACTCAAAGGGCTCCATCCCCAAGTAATGGCTTGACCTGGTCTCCACCATCCAAATTATTAAACCAGGAGATGACCGTGGCTTTGATGGGAAAGGGTGGGATGTGGGTATGGGAGGGACACTCATTCTCTCTCTCTCTCTCTCTCTCTCTCTCTCCCCCCCCCTTCCCTTCCTCCCTATGGCACCACCCTCTGTCAAAGAAGTCCTTGCTCAGGAAATGAACGTGCCCTCGCCCGCTGGCAGAGCAGCAGACTCCACTTATCCTTGGCGCTCTTCTCCAAGAGCACCAGGTCTTTGCTGAGATCTCCCTGAGCTTCCCCCTCCTGTCTCACAGAAAGCTCCTTCCTCAAGGGAGGCCTCCAGTGCAGGCCACCCCAGGCAGCACCACTCACCAGACGTCCCTGAAGCTGGCTTGACAAAGGATCTCCAGCGATGAGTATCCACTCCCTTTTATAGCGGGGAGGCTGGGCCATTCAGAGAGGCAGCTCTCCTGCAGAGTTGCTCCAGCCTCCGGTTTCCCAACCAGGTGGGTGTGGCAATCACTGGGCACAGCCAGAATTTCTGAGGGGTGGGGAGGTGGGGGAAGCGGGGAGGGAAGGCTTGCAGGGCAGCAGGCCCAGGGTGAGAAACCAGGGGGAGGCCATAGCAAGGTCCTTTCCTGGGTCCCAGGAGCCCCCTGCCTTGCTGCAGCCACAGCCTCACTCCTAAGCCCTCGCCACTGCTGCTGTTGCTGATGCCGCCTGTCAGCCAGTCTGCGCATCTCTGGAAGGGCCTTGGAGGGTGTGTGCAGGAGGACATTCCTCTGTGGCTCCATCAGACTCTCAAAAGGGCCCAAAGACCCCAGAAAGGCAAAACCTAGGGCCTTGCTGCTGGTTTTCAGGAATGAAGGGTGGGGTATTTCTATGGTGCTGTGTTTGGGGTGGGTGGTGGGACTCTGGGGACATGTGGTGTCATCAGCCGGGTCAGTTCCTCTCCTGTTGCTGGCACCCCTCGTGACCATCCTGCTCTGGGGGCTGAGGTGCCTTGCCCCGGGGGCTGAGGTGGCTTGGGGTCCTCTGCACTGGGACCTCAAGGCGCTGAGCCAGGGCCTGAACCCAGCAGGGCCTTCCTCCCTCTCTGGGGTGATTTTTCTGGGCCAGAGGAAGGAAGGCAGCTCTGGGCTGGAGAGAGGGACGCCTCTTTGGAGGAGCAGGGTGCGCCCCAGGCTGAAGAGGAGAAGAGGAGGTGGCCAATTGTCCAGGATTTCAGGAGGGTCAACCCCTCCCCACCACTACCACAATGCCAGTCCCATTCCCTGCTTCCAAGGCTGAGGATCTGTGGCGTGATTCTCCTGTCACAGTGCAAGCCACATCCATTTTGCCTCATAAGAACCTCGGAGAAAAGGAGGCCGTGGAATGAACCTGACGTGACTTTCCTAGGAACACATAGGAACACCCCCAGGGAATGTCACCATCATGTCCATCCACAAGAAATTAGTTAAAAAAAACAAAACAACCACGGGTAAATGGATCAACAGAGGGAAGGGGGCAGGTGTGGGGAAAGGGAAGGGAGAGGAGAGGTACTGGGTCAGAATCAGAATAAGGTGTATTCCCTGCTTGAGTGATTATGTCAAAACGGATGCTACTGTCATGCATTACTAAGGAAAACCCATAGATTAAAAAAAAGAAGAAGATTTTTAAAAACTTCAGAGCATGCCTACTAGGAAGATGGACAGGTGAGGAAGAGGAGGACCTTTAGAAAGGTGAAGGGGTTTTCCCTGAGTTTCCCAGGACAGGTGTGACAAATTCCGCACCGAACCCCGGAGGATCCAGTTCTAGAACTTGTTCTGATGGGACCATGACTGACAGGGAAAATTCCTCTTTCCTCACCTCCTTTAATCATCAAATATTGACCAGGCTTCCCCGGGCCCCGGGCCGTCAGCGCCACCTAGGGGAGGGAGACGGTATTAGTCTCTCCTTGGGATCTCCACAGCCCTCTGGGCTTTATTAGGCCACTTGTTGTGTAACAGTGTGACCTTGGACCGCTTACTTACCTGCTCTGTGCCTCAGTTAAAGCGATTCATGAATAGAGATGCAAAATGGAGTAAGCCTTCCACCCACAGAAGGAGAGAAAATATTTGTAAAACATGTATCCAGTAAAAGGTTAATATCCAGAAGATAATAAAACTCTTGACAACTCAGCAACAACAGAAAAAAACAACCCCATTTAAAAAAAAAAAAATGGGCTAAGGGTTTAAATAGATATTTCTACAAAAAGTGTTCACATGGCCGACAAGCACATGAACAGTATGCTCAGAATCACTCATCAGTAGGAAAATGCAAATCAAAACCAGAACAGAAGGAGGAGCTGGGGTTACAGCTCAGCGGTAGGAGAGCTCGCCTCACACACGTGAGGCACTGGGTTTGATTCTCAGCACCACATAAAAATAAATAAAATAATATTAAAGATATTGTGTCCATCTTAAAAAAATAAAATAACAGAACGAGATACTACCTCATACCTGTTAAGAGGGCTACTATCATGAAAAAAACATCTGAGAAGGTGGCCCATGACTCCAAGCTACTCAGAAGGTTTGTGGCAGGAGGATCACAGGTTCAAAACCAGCCTGGGCAACTTAGTGAGAGAGATCCTGTCTCAAAAATAAAAAATAAAAAGGACTTGGAAGTATATTTCAGTGGGTTCAATTCTCAGTACCACCAAAAGAAAAAGGAAAAGAAAAAAAAAAAGTAACAACGGTTGGCAAAGACCTAGAGAGATCGGAAGACTTGTGTGCTGTGGATGAGGATGTAAAATGGTTTGGCGGCTCTGAAGAAAATGGTATGGTGGCTTCTCAAAAAAAAAATAAATAAATAAACATAATTATCACATGATCCTGCAATTCCACTTCCAGGTACATACCAGAAAAAATAAAAGTAAGGTCTTGAAAAGGTATTTGTACACCCACGCTCATACAACATAATTCACAAGAGCCAAGAGGGGAGAAACACAAGAGGACGTTAACAGGTAAATGGATAAACAAATACATATATACAATGGAATATTATTCAGACTTTAAAAAGGAAAGAAATCTTGACATTTGATACCATATGGATGAACCTTGAGGATATTATGCTAAGTGAAATAAGCCTATCACAAAAAGACGAATGCCGTATGACTCCGCTTATATGACATCATTAGAGGAGTCGGATCCATAGAGACAGAAAGTACAAGGGCCAATGCTAGAGACTGGGAGGAGGGCAAATAGAGGGTTGCTGCTCGATGGGTCCAGAGTTTCAATTTTGCAAGATGAAAAGAGTTTGGAGATACATTGTTCAACAATGTGAGTGTACTTTTAATACCACTGAAAGGTACACTTAAAAACGGTGGAGATGATAAATGTAATGTTATATATATTGTGCCACAATAATTTTTTAAATTGTTTTAAAATGCTTCCATCTACAAAAAGAATTATACCTTGTGAGAATTAATAATAGATCCAAAAAACTTATGACTTATACACTTTTCTTGGCACATTTTGACCCATCATCCCACATGTCATATTTGCCCAATCTTCTATTTATAAGGCCACATATATATGTATATTACTATGTTGTCCCAATGTCCCTTTTATAGATTTATAAACCAATCTATATTTTCATTTCCTCCTCCTCCTCCTCCTCCTCCTCCTCCTCCTCCTCCTCCTCCTCCCTTTATTTGGTAATGGATGCTCTGAGCCACTGAGCCACATCCCCAGCCCTTTTTATTTTGAGACAGGTCTCACTAAGTTGCCCAAGCTGGCCTCAAACTTGTGATCCTCTTGCCTTAGCCTCCAGTGTCACTGGGATTATAAACATGTGCCACCATACACGGACAGATTTTTTTGTTTTTGTTTTTGGAGGAGGGTGGCACCAGGGATTGAACCCAAGGAGGCTTTGCCACTGAGCCACATCACCAGCCCTTTTTTATATTTTATTTAGAAACGGGGTCTCACTGAGTTGCTTAGGATCTCACTAAGTTGCTAAGGCTGGCTTTGAACCTGCAATTCTGCCTCAGCCTCCCGAGCCGCTGGGATTACAGGCATGTGCCACTGTGCCTGGCCAGACTTTTGTTCTTAATGATCATAAAAGATGTATAAGCTCTAGTTCATGGTGTACAACCTATTTTTAATGCACCTGTGTCAATTTCCCTGAAATATTTGCAGAGTTGAAAATTTGGGACTTATTACTATGCATCATATTTTAATAAAAGGTTTAACACACACACACACACACACACACACACACACACTATGTTTGGTGCTGTGAGCCCTCCAGAGCCAGACTGTGCATCTTTGCCCTTGACCCCAGGACCCAGCACAATGCCTAGCACACCCAAACAAATAATCGCAAAATCACAGCTGACATTTGCTGAGTCTGTGTCCTATGTCGGGAATCATCATAAGTGCTTCATTTGCATCAGTTCATCTAACTCTCACAATAATCCTATGAGTTACATACTTTGCAATTTCTATTGTACACACAAGGAAACCGAGGTCCACGGAGAGAACAATGAGATTCAGGATACGATGTGACACTGCCTGGAAGTCTTCTTCATCCTCGTGACATCCTTCTCATCCTTCCCAGCCCAGCTCTGAGGCCACCTGATCCGCGCACAGCCCCCATATACGCAGGTTAGTTCTTCTCTCCTCTGTGCCGCCCAAGCCCCTCCCCGTCACGACATCAGCCCTGACTTTCTAGGATTCACCTGTTTGTGGTCTCCCTTTTCTTTGGCACTGGGAAACCCTCTAGAAGAGAACCTACACTTATTTCCACACCTCTAGGTAATAAATGAATACAAAATTGAATTTTAGTGTTTTCTTTACCCAATGCAAAAATTCCCTTCGTTACACTTAGCCATTTGGGGAAGAAGGCAGAGCGTATGAATCCATCAGCCAAATGCACTCTGACTTTCTGACAAGAGGTGAATCAGCCTCTAGGTCAGACTACAGTGCCCCTTCTGCCATATACCAGGACAAGTTTTCAACCAGTGGTCAGCCCTTAAATTGTATATAGTATTCGTCAGGGACAATCCTATATGACCTGCCATACACTACCTTATCCCAAAGTGTCACATATTTTCAAAATGTGTTTACATCCACTGACTCACTTGATGTCCCCAGCAACCTTATAAAGTGGGTGTCACTGGTATCATTATCCCTGTGTGACAGATGGAGAAACTGAGGCATGGGGTGTGGCTTGAGGTCCTCCTCCAGGTCTGGCTCAGGAGACTAAAGGCAGTCATGAGTGGGGGCTGCCTTATGGCATCCTGTGCAGGCTGGCCCGGGACACCATGAACGGTCACCCACAGAGCCCTCTGATAGGTAGACGTGGGGGCTGCAGAGAGAGGAGGAGGCTGAGCTGAGCTGGCAGGAGATGGGTGCCAAGAATTGGGCAAACGTGTTGGGGGAAAGGCAGAACCTGCAATCAGCCTGAGGGACATGGGGTAACCTAGCGGAGCGGAACCTGGCCATGTTTACAGGAAAGGCCCAGTCCCCAGTATGTGTCCCAACAGACTGACTCAGCCCATCCCCAGGCTGAGGAAGTGAGGACAGAGCAGGCAGAAGTGGTGGAGAAATCCCCAGAAAGGGGGTGAAGGGAGGCCCAAAGGACCCAACCCGGTGCCCTTGTTAAGTCCTCAGAGCCCCGAGAGCCCCCACAGAGCTCAGGTGAGACGGGCAGCAACGTCCTCTGCCCTGGACGTTGAGGGTCTGAATACTCTGTCTCCATAACAGGACCAGGACTTGACCAAGGGGCCTGCCTGCGGGAGGGGGAATCGTGGGTCCCCAGCCAGCAGACCCCTCCCTGTTGACACATGCTGAGCCAGCCCTGCGCTGACTCAGGGTCAAGTTCATGGTCAGGTCTGGGGATACAGAGAGTGAAACACAACTACAGTGAACAGAGCATGCCCCTTGAGCAGGAGGGTCACAAGTTCAAAGCCAGCCTGGGCAACTTAGCAAGACCCGGTCTCAAAATAAAAAGGGCTGGGGGTGAGGTTCCGAGGTAGATTGTCCCTAGCTCAATCCTCAGTACCGAAAAAGTGCCCCTGGATAGGGAGAGACCCAGAGGGAAATGGGGTACAAAAGGCTTCCCAGAGGTGAGCATGCGATGGTGGCCCGTCATTCTTTCTAAATCCATCCTTTTGATCACAATAAGCTCAGGCCATGAGTTCCCAGACCCATCCTCAGAAAAGGAAGCCCACCAAGGTGGTCTCCGACGGGGCCTGAAGGCAGATGAGACCCTCCCCGAGGAATTCTGCCTCCAATTCCCGGGCTCCAGGGGAGAGCGAGACAGAAACAACCCAGATGGGGCAGGGGCAGGTCTCAGTTGGGAGGGGTCAGGGACCACAAGAGGGCTTGGACCATCGAGTCACGAGTAACTCAGAGACAGGACACCACATCCGTCATCAGGTTATATTGGTAAAAACCAGACCTGACCTTTCCTCCTCCAGGAAGTCTTCTCTGCTTGACAGTCTCAGGTCCACGCATTGCCCTTCCTATGACAGGAGTCTGCCTTCTGCCGGACTTGACTGTCCTCTTTAACCCGTCTCCACCTCTGACTCAGCAGGAACAAAGCCTAAGGCACAATCCTCCCTGGAACAACGGCTCCCCACCCCGACACCAAATGCCAGCGCCACTTCCAGCACGAGTTCCCCTCTGTCACCCACGCCTGAAACATCAGCCTCGTTCTGGACCCCCCTTCCTCAGTTTGTCACCCAGGTGTGAGGCTTCGATGTCCCCACTTCCCCTGTGTCTACGCCCTCCCTTGTTTCCCTGCCTACAGCCACTGACCTCCTCCTCATTGGCCTGGGCCCAGGCTGTGCAGGAGCCTCCCGATGGCTCCCCAGCCTCTCCCCTGTCTGACCTATCCCCCGGGGTCCCCAGGTAGCCTCTGGGGGAGTGTTGATCACCTCCACCTTAAACAGCCCCTCGGGGGTCCATTACCCAGGTACAGTCCCACCCCAGAAACGGGCCTTCCAGGACTGCTGGGGTCTTGTGCTGGACCTGGGGTGCAGCTCAGCGCAGAACTCTCGCCTAGCACACACAGCCAGGCCCTGCATTCAGTCCCCCAGTACGAGAGAGAGAGAGAGAGAGAGAGAGAGAGAGAGAGAGAGAGAGAGAGGCTTCTCAGACCCACCTATTCAAACACAACTGGGTTTATTCCCCTTGGAGATTCATTCCCAGGCCCACTTTCTGTTGTCCTGGGCAACCACAGGTGTCTCCGCTGCCGTTCCCCTTAAAATGTGCTCCTCTCCCCACCCTGGTCCCTCCCCAAGCCCTTTATATACAGGGTCATTGAAGCTCTCATTCTGAGCAGGGACACCTTCAAAAACAATGTCCAGTGTACTTCTGCCCACGTGGCTCTCCTTCTGCCCCTCTGTCCAGGGAGACAGTCATCAGGAACATGACTGGGGAGGCACGGCTTCCTATTAGAGGGTCAACTGCCCAAAGGAAGAGCCTCCTTCTCACAGTCTGAGAGCCGAGGGCCGGGTGTGTCCCCACTTAAACAAGAACACGTGGGCTCCGGGGCTGTGCCTCCTCCATCAGACAGGGGCCTCTTGAAGGCAGAAGTTGAATCTCCCATCCATGAATGGTACCCAGAACCAAGAAGAGACTAATACCCCAAATGAGTGTGAGGCTGCACAAGAGTGAGCTGCACACACAGCAGAGTTCTCTGCCGGGCCCCGTAGCCAGGTCACGCTCCTCCTGGAAGCAGGCTCCAGCGGCCCTAGTAGAGGCTCTGCTGGGCACAGTGGCGGGCACACAGCTGCCGGTGGTACCGCAGGTGGTAATCCTTCGCCAGCTGGCCCAGGATGTACAGGAACTCTTCAAAGCAGACCTGGTTGTCCTTGTTCTTGTCTGCTGCCCGGAACAACTCCGCGATGTAGCGCGGCTCCTTCCGACCCTGAAGAGGGGCAAGAGGGTCAACCACCCTCCAAGCATGCAGCCCTCTCACCAGGCCTCAGCCACCTGCAGGGTAACAGCAGAGCGCCCTGCCCACAAGGGCCTTGCAGGAAACGCTGACTAGGACATCGCATGCTGCATCCCTGACCTGAGGACTGAGGTTTGATAGAGGAGGGGACAACGGGAGGAAAGTCAGTGGCCTCAGCCCAGCAAGGAGACGGGTCAGGCCGGGTGGGCGCGGCGAGGCAGTGGGTAGTGGCAGGGGAAGCAGATTTCAGTAAGATTTGGCCGGTGGGCGTGGCACCCCCACACCCTGGGGGGCGTTTGGGAAGCACTCAGGGGAGGGGGCTGTGGCCTGTGGGCAGCCGTGGGGCTGTGGGCAGGCCTTCATCCCTGCAGGCAGATCCATGGCCTCTCTCCCACCACCATCTTCCGCTCCTATAACCCCATCACCACCACTAAGCTGGGCGCCAGAGAACGGCTGGAGGCTTCCTGCCCTGAGCAGGCTCTCCCCGCTTCCCTCACCTGTGCCACAGGTGTCTGTCCTCTAGGGCCCTGTACCTAAGTGGGACTGTGAGCCCCATGCATGGAGGGCCTGGGGGGTCCAGGCACAGCCCCAAAGAGTTTTCCCTGGAAAGGAAAAGGTGTCCTAGAAATAAGACTAGTCACCCCAGCTCCCCTACCCATGCTCAGGGGTACACTCCAGGTGACAGAGGGCAAGACTGTCTCCTCTGCTCTTTCCCAGTTAGGAGCAGGGATGGGACATGACAGTGACCTTGAGTCAGTGGTTCAATCTCACATCTCTGGAGATGACTGTTCAGAAACCCTAGGGGATAGGGCAGAGGGCGGAGGGTAGCACCCACAAAAATCCTTGTGGGCCTTACAGTCCCCAAGGTTCCCCTGGGGTGGGCGGGGCTCGTCCACATCTGCGACACTCAGGGGGCAGGAGGTGGGAGGGAAAGTTAATTCTCCTACCCCTGCCTGTCCTAGGGTGGCCCCCACAGCCTGATCTCTGCTCCCCCAGGCCCAGGGGACAGAGTGGCAGGGGAAAGAGCTGAGCTCAAAGGGCTGGAGAAGGGGTCCAGGGCTGGGGGCAGTCGCTGACAGATGGGCCTGCCAACAGAGGGAAGAATTGAGGACCTGTGCTCAGCAGACAAGATGGACAGAGGGACAAACAGTCTGGGGGTGAGGTCTGAGGGCCTTGGACTGGAGTGAGGCAGGCAGGGGAGGGAAGGGTGGGAAGTGAATCTGGGCAGACCCTGCTCTCCTTCACTTCCCTCCGCAAGTTGGAGATTCTCCTGGAAGTCAGCTCCTTCCCAACGCCCTCACCACTCACTTCCAACACTCCCCTCCAACCCCAGAGCCAACCCCATATCCATCCCCTCCTCATCCCCACCTTATCCCAGACCCCACACACCAAGGTCTCCATGAAGCGGGGCACGTTGTCCGTGAGCAGGGCCCTCAGCTCCTCCAGGGTCAGGGTCTCCACGTCCCCTTCGCGGGCTGCATACTGGTGGTAGCAGTGGATGATTTGGAAAAGGGATTCCTCCACTGGTGTGTCCGGCATGACTGCTGGGCTCCAACCTGGGACAGGGGGCAGATCTGGGGCTGCAGGGGAGAGCAGCTGGGCACAGCGGAGAATCTGGTCTGGGGCAGTCCACAGCAGGACGCATGCTTCTTCCAGAACCTTCTGCCTTCCTCCTCCTGCCCACGTTCCAGCACCTGGTCTCAGGTGTCCTCCCTGCAGTCCCCCTGGCCCCTCGCAAACCGACTCAAAGTCACTAACCTGCAAGAAGCTTTCCAGCAAAGTCTCAGGATATAACTGTGTCCCTTCACTTGGACGGAGGAGGACAGGCGTCCTGGGTGCAGGAACTGTGTCCTCCTCCCCTCCAGACCACCTGGGTTTAAGAGTTACCTGCCGTCAAAGGAGGAGGGGGAACTGAAGACCCTCTGAAACAAAACAGCGTTTATGTTGTTTACGATGGAAATTTAAAATCCTTGAAAAGGCAGTATCCGTGTCCCTGCCAAGAATAATTATGTTCCACAAGCAGAAAATTCGAATACCCAGATGCTCGGGGACCCAGCCTGTTCCTGCTGTTTTCTTTCTCACTTAAGTGTACAGACAGCACGGGAACCGACACCTTTGCCTGCCATCCCCTTGCCGTGTGGACCTCTCCAGGACCTGCCATGCCAGCAGCTCTCCAATCCCATGGCCCCCCACCACCTCTGTGCAGTGCCCACCTGGCACTTTGAGGCTGTCACCTGCTGCACCCCACTTTCTACAGAGATGGAGATGAGATCCAGTTTGGGGGAGCCAGCTGTCCTCCCTGAATCCTGTGCAGGTGGGAATCGTGACCACATTCCTATACCTTGTCTCGGGCGCTGCTTCTACCCTTATGGGGCCGGCCAGGCGACAAAGCACCGTCTACACATTACCCCATTTAATCCTCACAGTGACCTTAGAAGGTAGGTACCATGACCCCTATTTTCCTGGCGGGGGTAGGGAGATGAAACCCAAAGAGGTCAAGAAGTTTCTCAAGATCACACAACGGATCCACCTGGAGTCGGATTCAAACCCATGTCCTTGGGAACAAGCCCAAACACCTGCTTTTGGCTTAGGGCCCCACAGTTATGCTGTTAGGACACCCATCTACACCGTGCATATTCTCCAAAACAGGTGGGCCGCCCTCCTGTGCTCTCAGAACCTGCTCACACCAGCCCAGCCCAGCCTGCCCCTGGGGTTCTCTTGGAAGAGATGCTGACCTGTTGCCGTTGGATTCCCAGAACAGCCTGTGTTGATCCCGGAGATTCCCGAGCTCAGGCAGGAGGCAGTTGTGTGAGCAGGGGACCCCCCACCAGGCCCCACATCCCGCGCATCCCTGGTGCCTCCTATTATGCCAGTGTGTGCTTCTCCCCGGTCCTCAACAGCAGGATGGAGCCTCAGCAGCATTCCTGACGTGACGTCACAACCCTTATTGCTAAGATGAACTCATCCAGTTTCAGGGACCCACCTGCCCCTGAAGCAGGATCTGTGGTATCTAAGAATCACCAAGGTCTCATTATCTATCTCCTGCCTCAGAGCTCATCCTCCCGGTGCCAGGGCTTAGGTGGGGTCGGGCACACACTTAGACACACTGTTGTCAGATGTCCTCCTGCAATTAGTGACCTCCAAACTCCACAGCCAGGGCACACTCATTTATTCATTCATTCAACACATATTTCAGAGTACCTACAGTGTGCCAGTCCCTCTGCTAGGCATTATAAATCAGACACGGGTCAGCCCACAGGGTGGTGATGAGTGAAGGGACAATCATGCACTGTCACGATGCACTCAGTGACATGAGCAGGGAGACCCAGCCGCCTGGCAAGGCGCGCCTTCTGCCTGCGGAGTTGAAAGACTTCCTTAGAGAGGTGGTATTTGAGTCGGGACTTGAGAAGAAGTGGTGGGTTGCAATGAGAAGTGGAGGCCCAGGGGCTTCCTGCAGAGAAACCAGTGTGGGCTAAGGCTTGGAGGTCTGAAAGAGCCAGGCCTGCTCAGGGGACAGAGCCGGGCACCCACAAGCAGTAAGAATACACGAGGCTGGAGCAGCACATGAACCAGAGGCGAAGGGCCCTAGACTCCGAGAGAGAGCTGCAACTCTGAGCTGTGCGTGGAGAGAGGCTAAGAGGGCTTTTCCTTCATTTGTTCTCTCCAGGTACAAACGACAGTGGACGGTATTGTGACATATTACACATGACGAGTGTGACTTCCCGTTCCGGTGGGTGAACATGATGTGGAGGTGCACTGGTCGCTTATTCATAGGTGAACACAGAAACTCATGTCCAGTTCTTCCTACTGTCTTTCCTATTCCCATCCCCCCTCCCTTCCCTGCCTTCCCCTTGGTCTAATCCAAAGCACTTCCATTCTTCCCTCCCCTCCCCCTTATTGTGCCTTACAGAGAACATTCCGCCTTTGGTTTATTGAGATTGGCCCATTTCACTAGCATGATAGACTCCGGTTCCATCCATTTATCAGCAAATGCCATAATCTCATTTTTCTTTATGAAGAGAGGGGTTTAATGAGTTGTGGGTGGTGGGTGATGAGTGGTGGGTGGGTGGACCAGCTTTGTCCCTGAGGAGATAACCGACTGCAATGTGGAAGTGGCTCTACTCTGAGTGGGGCAAGGCCCAGAGGCTTGGCCTCCACCCAGATGCCACCGGGGCCTTTGAGTGACAGGTGAGCTCCCCTCCCCATCTCACCCGAGCCCAAGCCTTCTCTCAGCGCCCCCCCTCCACCTACCCCCAACCCCAAACACAGCTCCCTGGGAGGCCCACACAGGCTGATGCGTGAATCCCCCAGAAGAGGGCGCCAAAGTATAAGCAGCTGAACCAGGGGCTGTTCCCCCGGGCATCCTGAAGGCTGGGAGACCACCAAGGCTGGAGGTGCATGCGCCAGGTCTGGGGTTCGTCCCTAGCACCAGAATCATCATGATTATAGGCCAATACTTAAGCCAATACCTTTTCCACTTTGACCTATAACAATTTCCTCAACAAACAAGTGGTTCATTCTCTCTCTCTCTCTCTCCCCTTGCTAGAAATTGAACCCAGAGGTGCTCTGCCACAGAGAGATATCCCCAGCCCTTTCTTTTTCCTTTTTCTTTTTTTTTAAATTTGAGTCAAGATCTCAAACTTGTGATCTTCCTACCTCAACCTCTCAAGTAGCTGAGATCCCAGGCATATGACAGCATATCTGGCTTACACTTTTGTAATTTCTGAACTAAAAATGTGACTCAGATTTCTAAAAAAGTAAAACAATTTGGCCATACCTAACTAGAGGCCCAGAGAATTTTTTATTGAATACCTTCAACTCAGCCCTCCTTTCCCTGGGAATTTATCCCAAGCACTTCATTAACCAGGTTTTGAAAGCAATAATCAAGGAAAACATTCACCACTGAAGTATGTACAATCAAGAAACAAAAATAAAATTAAAACCTGGCAGTCAGGTAATTAACAGCTTTAGGAGACCAGTGTGACTCATCCTTGGACAATTGCTGGATAATAACTGGTCTCGCAAAACAAATCCCATTTTTAACCCATGGCTTTCTAGGGAGTCAGACCCTACTCCTCTTACCCCTCCTGCCTGATTTTTTTTTAATCCTCTTTTGGGGCTGGGGCTGGGGCTGGGGCTGGGGCTGGGGCTGGGGCTCAGTGGCAGAGTGCTTGCCTGGCATGTGTGAGGCACTGGGTTCCATCCTCAGCACCGTGTATAAATAAACACCCTGCCCAACATTTACTGAACAACAACAACAACAATAGATCATCCTCTTCTTATTGGTGTTATAATTGTATACAGTAGTGGGCTTCATTGAGACATATTCGTACATGAACAAAATTTGGTCAGTTTCATCACTAGTTCCTTCCCCTTCTCCCTCCCCTCATTCCCTTCCTCCCTCTGCTGGTCCCCCTGGCTGTCCCCGCTTTGTCTCTCTACCTTACACATGGGAGAGGAAACATATGACCCTGTGGAGTCAGCCTTATGTCACTTAATGTAAGGTTATCAAGGTCCATCCGTTTTCCTGCAAATGACACAACTTCTTTTTTATGGCTCAGTAAAACTCCATGGTATGTGTACCCCACATTTTCTTTTTTTTTTAATTTTAATTTTTTTTAATAATGCAGACACAACATCTTTGTATGTGGTGCTGAGGATCGAACCTGGGCCGCACACATGCCAGGTGAGTGCGCTACCGCTTGAGCCACATCCCCAGCCCCCCCACATTTTCTTTATCTACTCACTTGCTGACAGACACCTAGGCTGGTTTGGCTATTGTGAGTTGTGCTGCTATAAACATGGGTGTGCATGGACCCACTACATTATGATGACTTTAATTCTTTTGTATAAATACTGAGGAGTGGTAGACCTGGGTCACATGGTGGTTCCACGCCTAGTCTTTTGAAGAGCCTCCATGCTGATTACCATAGTAGTTGTACTATGTACAGTCTCACCAACAGTTCCACCTGCCCTACGTGGCATGCCAGTACACAGGGACAATTCCTTCACAGCCCTGCTGTAACTACCCCCTTCATGTTGTGTTCTAGACATCTTCTCACTCGCTTAACCAAGGCTAGCCTGAATTTCAATGGCCATATAATAATCATTGGCATGTGTCAAAAGGTCTTATTGATCCATTATTGGTGAGACCCTTGGGTAGCCTTTAGTTGATATATTTTAATATCAACTCTGGCTTCATACTGATATTTCTGCAGAATTTTGCCATGTCATAGGGTTCTCGTTGTACCTGGGCTGAGTGCTGGGGAGAAGAGGGTCAGAAGATATTTGAATGACATTCCGCCTCCCAGAAGTCCACTGTCGGAGGTGGAGTGAGACATCCAGACACTCCAAGGGAGTGTGCTTGGCAAACAGCCACAAGCTTGGTGCCTCCCTAATACTCACCCCAACTCCCCCCACACCCACCCTGAGGCCAGGGTAAGTTTGTGACACACGAGCCTCCCAGTCTTCCATCTCTCTGATCACGGAGGCCGGTCACTGGAAGCAGCACTTGGTGGTGTCCAGAAGCCCCTGCAGCAAAGGAGACAGGCTTTCTGGTTAGCTGGAGAAAAGAGGTCCACCCCAGATGGTCATGAAGCCCCCAGGGTTTCAGACAACTCCAGGACAGGTAAAGACCTCAAGAAGATAATAAGAGTTTGGCTAAGAGGGTAGTGTAGGGTGGAAGAGACCAAGCAGTTACCTTGGAAACTAAAAAAACAGGGTCATCTTTGTACCCAGGATGATGAGTCAAGTTCTACTGTGACATACTGAGGCTTATCTGGGATTTTTACCAAATCTCATCAGTGTAATTTTATAGACTTAGTTTATACGTAGAGTTAGAGCAAACTGACATCCTACTCAGTATCTAAACTGGCCAGACGCAGTGGTGCACACCTTAATCCCAGAGGTTTGGGAGGCTGAGCCAGGAGGATCTGGAGTTCAGAGCCAGCCTCAGCAAAAGTGAGGCTCTAAGCAACTCAGTGAGACCCTGTCTCTAAATAAAATACACAATAGGGCTGGGGATGTGGCTCAGTGGTCGAGTGCCCCCGAGTTCAATCCCCAGTACCTCCCACCCAAAAAAAAAGTATCTAACTGGGTGGGGGATGCATCAGGCTTGAAGAAGGCAGATGGCTACTGGCTGCTTTAGAATCCTCAAGGGAAATGTTTGGAATAACAGACTCCGGGAGGCTCCTGGGGAAGGAGGACACAGCAAAGCCCTGAGTTCTTCTCCTGTGCCGAGCACTGTTTTGTTGTTGCCGCTGTCTTTTTGATTCTTTTTTCATGTCTGGTGCTGGGGATTGAGCCCAGGGCCCCACACAGACCAGGCAAGCGCTCTACCACTGAGCTACCCCCTCAGCCTGCCGAGCGCAGTCGTGGCCTCTACATCTGCCCACTCATTTCATCTTCCCAACCAACAGCTGCTGACAAGGAACCAGCACGGCAACTTGTTTCCTAAGTAAAGCAACGTGCTCAGTGACACAGCTAGTGTACGCAGAGGCCCCTGTTCCTAACCACTACTCTGTGTTGCCTCTGGACCATGAGGGGTTCCCCATGGGAAGGCCACAGCTGGAGCCGCTCCTGTGTGCTCAAAAGATCAGGAGAGAAGGGCTGGGAGGACACGGAGCAGAGAGTCAGGAGGTGAGGCCGGAGCCCTCCGCAAATCTGGAATCAAATTTGGGGGATGGGAAGTCACTAAAGGATTTCCAATAAGAGAGATGCCATTTTGTGGGCCAGAAGGCACTAATAATGTAGAACAGCAAATTCTCCCCAAAGTACTCACAGATTCAGTGCTGTTCCAAACCCCAAATCCTAGCTGGGATCTTTGTAGAAATTTACAAGCCAAATTTTAAAAGTATATGGGAATGCGAAAGTCAGGGATAGCCAGGACGGTCTTGAAAACCCAGAGACCGGAGGGTGGACAGTAGGGTGCTGAGATCTCTGATAACAGCTACAGTGACTGGAGTACTGAGGGACTAGTACCTGGTCACAGAGACCCATGGAACTTAGTGGGAAGCCGAGAAAAAGACATGAGCATCTGCTATATTTATTCTATGAAATAAATGGCACTGCCTACTTTTCACTGGATCATGTGGAGATTAATTCACAGAAACAGAAATGAAACGGGACCTCAGCGAGCAGACGTAAATTGATCCCAAGTAAATTGCAGGGTCCGAATGTAAAAAGGTAAAGTAATAAAGCTTCTGTAACTTAAGAAAATATATTCAAGACCTCCGTCTTACAGATTTACTTCTATATTTTCTTCTAAGGGCTTTATGATTTCAGGTCTTATATTTAGGTGTGTGGCCCATTTTGAGTTAATTTTTGTATATGATGGAAGGAAGGGGCCAACTTCTTCTTTTCCATGTGACTATTGGCTTGTCCCAGTACCCTGTGTTGAGAATGTTACTGGTCAAGGGTCCCTTGCACAACCAGGGCAACCACAGAGGCCCTTAGGTGCCAGTTCTTGTGATTCCTCCAGAAAGAATTTGAGCACAGCACAGAGTGGCCATCTTTAACAGAGAGAGTGAGAAGGAGGCACAGCACAGCATTGGCATGGACCACCCACCTCCAAGAGAGGGCGCCGTGGTGCTCCCAGAGCTGCAGTTACTGAGGAAATTGAGTTCCCTGTTCTCGCCTCAATTTTCCTACCCACTTATTTGCTCGACTACCCCTTGGATAGCCCCCAGCAAACTCTTCTTGACAGTCCTGATGTTCTGGTGGCCAGAGTGATTGGGTGGTCACAGTTTCGTGATAAGGGAGGGATCTGGTGACTTGGTCGCAGGAGACGATGACAACTGTTTCACTGGAAACAGATGAGGGGTTATAATTAACAGGAGCTGGCGAGGTCTTGACCCACCCGACCCCACTTCTCTGAAGTCTGTCTGCTCCAGTTAGGGTCCCCATGAGTCTAAGTGACGGTTCCCTTAAAGGATAACAATGGCCTACGACCAGGGGAAGGTCGGCCTCTCCACTTCGGGCTCCCCAGGGGCTTGCCTGTTTTGGTAGGTTCCCAGGTTTCAGTTTGGGGACTCCTGAGTTGTTCTCAGTGCACAGGCCTGACGTCTGTCCTTCATTGACCTTTCTGTCCATGGCTCACTAACTTACTTGACTAAAAACACTATTCTTCCAACATGACTGTCTTGAAATCCTTGCTGAAAATCCACCAACTATAAATACGAAGGTCAGGTTTACCACCGACTCTTTTCTCACTCGTGTGGTGGTATCTCCCCTCTGCCATGCCTCCAAGGTCTAATGTGACTTTATTACTCAAAACAAGCTCGGCACAGAATGCTGTGGCCTCGTCTGCAGGGCCTTGCCACCAGAGCCCTCAAGTCCCTCCTCGTACCATGCCACACCCTACAGGCCCCCTCCCCACCCCACCACCCCTCCATTCGTAGGCCACAGCCAACTTGTAATCTGATTTTTCAGTTAGGATTGGGTCAGTACTCTGCTTTTCCATGACCTTTTTCAATCAGGACTATTTTTTAAGCACTTCATCACCACCCTAAGTATCCTTTGTGTCTCTCCTTCTAACCAGGCACATTACACTGGATTTCTGAGCCGCTTTTCCTGTAAGAGCTAAGAGAAATCCCACCCCCTGCTCACCCTGCTGCCCTCTGAGTGTTTCCCGGAATAAACTGACAAAGATTAAGTGGGAGAAAAGGCATAGAATGTATTACAGGACGGAAGTCGCAGCACGGGGAGGTTATTTACTAGCCCCAAATTATTCAGAAGCTCATATACCCGCTGCCTGTAGGGAGGGGAGGGAATGGGGAATGTGGGGGAACAGGGAATGACTTTAAGGAGATGTTAGTGGGCTTGGAAAACAGAGGCCAGGGGCACAGTCTGCTGGCACCCGGAGTGGACAATGCTTTAAACCACGGGGCCTTGTTTTGGTCAGCTGTCCCACTGCGGTGACTTAAGGACCCACCAGAACAACTGTAGAGAGGGAAAGTTTATTTAAGGGCTCTCAGTTTCCGATACCTCAGTTCCTACACAGCCAGCTCCATCATGGTAGAAGAGTACGGCAGAGGGAAGAGCTCACATGGTGATCAGCAAGCAGAGAGAGAGGCCTCCCCAAAGCCATGCCCCCCAATTCCCGCCCCCACCACTCAGCCACCACTCGGCTGATCCCATCCGGGGATCCATTCACAACCCAGTCATTCCTCCTCTGAACCTTCTTCATCATCTCACACTGGAGCCTCTGGGGGCCTCCTCACATCCAAACCATAACAGGCCTGAAGCAGAGGACAAAGGTGAGTGACAAGAGTCTGCACAGGTGTGCTGACAGACCTTCATCCTTCTTCCTGTGGTGTGACTTTAGTTAATGAAAGCTGAGGGGAGAGGCCATGTTGTCTTCTTTGGGGTCCAGATTTTAAACAGAAAGGGAGGTATCAGAAGGAAGACTTTTCCAGAATCCTTCCAGAATCTTCTGCTCTCTAGATTCCTTCATTTGAGAATAACCAGCGTATCAACAGCCCTACACTCACAATTGTTGGCCTAATGACAGCCACCTTCCTTTCCCCACCCCACCTTATGAATACTGTTGTTATCCCCAAGAAATGGAAACTGGCCCCAGATAAAGCCTACCAGCCTGGGGGCATGCTGGCCTCTGCCTGTTCTCTCATTGAGACAAGGGACAGCTTACCAGCCCCTGAGATGGGGACCTGCCGGTTTCCCTGTTCCCTCCTTGAGAGATAGGGAAACCGCCTGTCTCTGTTCCCAAGAAACAATCTTGCCTTCCACAAGATCAGGGGACGCTTGCTATGCCAGTCCCCAAGATTAAACCCGCCTCTACTGAGGCCATGATTCTAGCCCATAAAAGGTAACGGGGGGGGGGGGGGTGTCAGGCTCCTGACAAGGAACCCGCTTTTTGCCCCAGGTGTGTGTGTGATCAGTCCTGAGCCACTTTACTTTCAACAGTGTTTCTGACTCCAAAGGAGGAGGAGAGGTTCCCCACACCCACCGGTTCTCCAACTCTCCGAACACCAGGGGGCGTCCTCCTGTTCAGAGCAAGTCTGACACTAACCTGCCAGTGTTAGTACAAATCCCACAGACTGAAGACCCAGCCCCCAAAGACTGCCCCCACTTTAGATGTCAGCTGGAGCATGAGGCCCCCATACTCCGAATGTCTGTAAAGATTCCTGCGGCCCCCCTCACGCGTGGTAATTTGCTAGAACTCCTCTCGGAACTTGGGAAGCCCCTTTGCTCACCATTGCGGCTGGCCATCAAGGACACAACTTAGAAATAGCCGAATGGAGGAGTTTCTCAGGACAGGCAGGGCGGGGGGCGGGTGGTGACATGGTGCTTCCACCCTCTCCCAGCCCCTCCATGTGTTCAAGCTCCTCAAATCAGTATTTAAGTCCCTGGCCAAAGGTGACTGAACCAATCTCCAGATGTCCTCCCCAGAGACGGGAAAGGCGATGCAGACAGTCTCCACTCTCTAATCAAGGCCCCATCCTAGAGCTCAAGGGCCACCAGAGTCACCTCACTAGCACAAACTCGGGAGGGCTGGAAAGGTTTGTACTGAATAACAAAAGATGCCCCCAGTATTTGGGAAATTCTAAGGGCTTTAGCAGTGTCAGGAACAAACACCAAGTATATGTTTTGTATTATTGCAGGAATTTTAGACATATATTGTAGCAAAATCCATCATTACTAAAAATTCAGTTATTTTCTTTTTTTCCCCCTGTTTCAGTTCCTGATGAAAATATGATTCTGACTGAAGCTGTTCTCCAAAATATGATTTTGTGCACAAGCTCTTTGGTGAGCTCTAGAGTCAGTTGAATACAAACAAGAAAGTCCCTAGGCCCTTTGGAAGGTTTCAGTGTAGACGAGAAGATGTATGGTTCTTTAAAAGAGGAAAGAAAAAGAATAAGGTGTAAAGCTGTGGCCAACGTGGAGCAAGAACCCTGAGACAGCCCAGCTGCCCTGGAAAGACCTCATGGTAGCAGCGGCCAGGCAGGTGCTCCATAGCGCCCCCATGTGGAAGCTGGGGGAGTCGAAAACCAGAGCAATATTCCAGCCCTGACTGCACCTCGGAATCATGAAGTCCCCTTAGCCGCCCGAGGACTGAGCCACCGCTGCTTTCCCCACCTGAGCAGCTCCAGCCTACACGCACCAGCCTTTCTCTCTTGAAATTAGGCGAGATTATCAGCCAGTCATGGTGGCATATGCCTGTAATCCCAATGATTCGAGAGGCTGGGACAGGAGGATTGCAAGTTCAAGGTCAGCCTCAATTTAGCAAGACCCTGTCTCAAATTTTAAAATAATTAAAAAAAAAAAAAACCTGGAGTGGTAGAGCACCTCTGAATTCAATCCCCAGTACCAAAGAAAGAAGGAAATTGAATGAGATGCATAGTCTGCATTGCTGTGCAGGGTAGGGACTTCACCCCTCACTTGGGTCCCCACCCTCCAGTGTGGAGAGGGGAGCAGCAGCAACATGTTCCAACGATGTCTCATGGATGCTGTGAGACTTCCTTTTGCCTCCCTAACTGCTGCTTGAGTCCAGGCAGGCACCTGGCCAGCACAACACCCAACAGCCCCACTCAGGACAATTTGTCATCCTTAAATGTTCCCCTTACTGCCAGGTGTGGTGGCACACACCTGTAATTCCAGCGACTCAGGAGGCCAAGGCAGGAGAGTCCCAAGTTTGAGGCCAGTCTCAGGAACTTACTTGAGACCCTCTCTCAAAATAAAAAGGGCTGAGGGTGTAGCTCAATGGTGAAGCACTCCTGGGTTCAAGGCCCAATACAAAAAAAAAAAAATCCCCTAAAATTTTCTGTCCTTAAACATTCTCTCTCAGTTTCCCTCTGCCTGCCTTCCTACCGCAACCTCTCTCTGTGTTTCAGCCTGGGCAGTGTCCCATAGTGTCCCATAGCCTAGTCAAAGGAAACCCTGAGTGTCCCACCGGAAAAGTGATTTCAACCTCCTCAAAATTCCCAAAATTCCCATTCACTTTACTTGAACCATTCAGGAAAACCTGTGTGTGACCAGGACTGTCACCAAGATGCACAAGGATATGGATGATGATGGCTCTGACCGCTGAAGGCTTCACAGAGGAAGTAGCCTGTGGACTGCAGGGGGCTTCTGAGGTCCCTCTCACTCTACGGCCCTCCCCACCACCCCCACCACCCCACCCCACCCCCGTCGCCACTGCCAGTGACTGGCTTACTGGAGCTGTCCCCTGGAGACGGAGCACTGCTCTTTGGCCTCCTGATTCTGTAAATCAACTGTATTTGGAACAAAGCCGCAGCCGTTGGTCTGTGAGTTTAAACCTGTGTCTGCTCTGACGCAGGGTGAGCCCACGTGCCCGTGTCATTACTGACGTTTCTACTACCTACTGCGAGGTCTCCAAGAGACTCAGGTGGGAAACCTGCCAAGGAAGCTCAACTTGGTCAGTTTCCATTTACTTCTTTCAGCATTTGCTTTACATATTTCAAGATTATGTTTCTGTATAAGGATGAAGGCTTTTGCCTCTTGGTGATTTGCATACTAACCTATAAGAAATGGCCATTTTTTCCCATTTAATTTCTTTTCTTGAAATTCTATGTGGTTTTATATTAATATTGCTGGGTCTGATTCCTTTGGTATTGCTTTTCTTCTTATTTTTTTTTCCTAAAAAGTGACCACATGTAACTCAAAATGAGTCACAGATAGATGCAAAAACACAAAATTACCAAACCCCTAGAAGATAATATAGGACAAAATCCAAATGATCTTGGGTTTGGAAGTGACTTTTTAGATGCAATACTAAAGGCAGATCCATTAATTAATAAACTGAGTTATATTAAAATTTAAAACATCTGATTTATTAAATGCAATGACAAAAAATAAAAAGACAAGCCACAGACTGGGAGAAAATGTTTACCAAAGGCACATCAGATAAAGGAGTGTATATTCATATGAAGAACTTTAAAACTTCAACAATAAGAACACAAGCAACCCAATTTTAAAATGGACAAAAGACCATAACACTTTATTGAAAAATACATACAAAGAGCAAATAATCATATCAAAAGATGCTGCATGTCCTATGTCCTCGAGGAAATGCAGATTAAAACAATAATGAGAGACCACTACACACCCAGAATGGAAAAATTTCTGAACACCTAAGACACTAAATGCTGGCGAGGATGTGGGGAACATAACTCTCATTCATTGCTGGTGAGAATGCAAAATGGTGCAGCCACTTTGCAAAAGAGTTGCCTATTTCTTCCAAAACTAAACATACTCTTACCTTAGAATAACGCAATTGTGCTACTTGATTTACCTACATGAGTTTAAAAATTTGTGTCCAAAAAATTTGCATACAACAGTTTATAGCATCTTTATTCTGTACAATACTATAGCGGTCGGATAAAGGTCATCCTAATTTGTCAGATCCCATAGAATGTCCAACACCAAGAGTGAACATTCATGTAACCCATGAACTTTGGGTGACAAAGTGTCGATGTAGGGTCATCAGTTAACAAACGTACCACTATCCTGGGGGATGTTGATAATGCGGGGTGTGGTACAGGGGCAGGGGCAGGGAACATATGGAAAATACCTGCATCCTCTTTTGGGGGGGAGGGACCAGGGATTGAACTCACTCAATCACTGAGCCACATCCCCCGCCCCATTTTGTATTTTATTTAGAGACAGGGTCTCACTGAGTTGCTTAGCACCTCACCATTGCTGAGGCTGGCTTTGAACTTACGATCCTCCTGCCTCAGGCTCCCGAGCCACTGGGATTACAGGTGTGCGCCACTGCGTCCAGCTTGCATCCTCTTCTTAATGCTGCTGTGAACTTTAATCTGCTCCCCCAAAATCAATTTTCCATGTTTTTAAGGGTGCATCGTAATTGTACATAATCAAAAGTCTATTTTTTAAAAGCGATCAAACAAAATAATTTTTGCTTATTTAAGAAAAAAAAAATTCCCAGTACAATATTTTAAAATATTTTTTTAGTCGTAGATGGGCACAAAGCCTTTATTTTACTTATTTATTTCTATGTGGTGCTGAGGATCCAACCCAGGGCCTCGCACACGCCAGCTAGGCGCTCTGCCACTGAGCCACAACCTCGGCCCCTCCAGTACATTTTCATTCTAAACAGTTGCATAATGTTTACAGTGTAGGTATAATAATCCTCAGCCATTTCCATTCTAATTGTCACTCGGGTCATCTACGGCCTTTTGACACTAAATAACATCACCATCCTGTGGGGCGGGGGCAAAACAGTGGTACCAAGAAGGACTGATGGGGAAGCAGCTGAGAGAATATGGCCCCACCTAGGGACAACAGGCGGCTCAGCGAGGCCCGCGGTGGGTGCCTGAAGGCTGCTCCCCATGTGAACCCAGGACTCTCTTGTACCACACAAGAAATTTCAGAACTGAGGAGCCAAAGGGCTCATTTCAGGGAGTCATCATGGCTTCCCGCTGTGTCCCAGCTCTCCCACGACTCCCCGTTCCTGCCGTCCCCGGCTTGAGCCAGGCCTTCTGCAGCAGGTTAGGGCACCTCAGAGCCAAGGCCTGACTACCTGCTCCCACACAGGCTGCCTTGCCTAGAGAAGTGGGAGGGAGACTACGGGCTTCAGGGGAAGCCGGGGTCACAGAGCCTGGAAGAAACTTTGCCCGACCCCCTGCCTCCAGGTCCATTCCTCGGTGGTTACTCCACCAGTGAATCTAGACCGTGGGCCCCAGCACTAGCCCTGCAGGTCCCAAGGGGATTTGACCAGACGACGTCACTGAAGCAAACCTGCCTCCTCCCTGGATGGGAGCTCCCAGAGGGCAGGCCTTGATGGGATCCCGGAGGCTTAGTAGAGGGGACAGGAGTAAGAATTTGCATCCGGGCTGGGGTCGTGGCTCAGTGGCAGAGCGCTTGCCTAGCATGGGTGAGGCCCTGAGTCCAATTCTCATCACTGCATAAAAATAAATAAATAAAATAAAGGTACTGTGTCCAACTGAAAATAAATACGTAAATATTGTTTGACGAGCAAAGTTGGGAAGTTTGCTTAACCCTAAACACCTCAGTTTTCCCTTTCCCAAAATGAGGGTAACACTGCCTACTCCACAGGAGTGTAAGAATTAAGAGGGGAATGCAAAGCAGGTCTCTCGACATCTCCACAAACATGTAGAAGGAGTGGGTGAATGAGAACACAAGCCACAGTGCTCCCCAGGGCCCAGGGGCCCAGAGACCCAGGGTTCTCCCCTACCCCTTGTTCTATTACAACATACTCAGTGGCCGTCCCAAACCAAGTGGGGACAAGAGAAGTCTCCAGGTGAGGCCTTTCAGAAAGTGCAGCCCCCGATCACTGGGATACTGTCCGGAAATTCTGGGCACAGCTGTCCAGGTGTGTCCCACCCCACCGAAACGGTACAGGGTTCCAGAAAACTGATGGCAGAGGTGGCCCTGGGGGTCCTACCCTGATGAGACCGCAACTTATAAAGCTGCTCTTTGTCCAGACACACACATGTCACTCGTCCTTCCTCTCCGAGATACCTCCTCCTCCAGTCAGTCAACATCTTCCTCTTTGCCGTATCTAGGGATAGTGCCCTGTGTCCAGCCTTCTGTGCTTGGGACAAGTTATAGCACTTCCCATTGCATCCTGGGAAATGCCCATTGGCCCTCTGGGCATAAGACCCAGTCTCTGGCATGGACACAGCTTCCCAAAGGCATTGGGAAGTGCTGGTTTATTGTCAGACACCTCAAGGCCATTTCCTGATTCTTGGAGGAGCTGGGGTTTGAGAACTGCACTGTTTAACTTCTCTGACTTGGAGTCCAGTCCAGCTGAGGATCCGTCAGCTATCAGGTAGTGTCTTTTTTTCAACAGAGTCAGGCCTTGGCAATCCAGAAGGAAGAGAAGAGCATAAGGCTGACACTCCACAAGAACAATCTAAAGGCCCCCACTCCACCCCATCCAACAGCTGGAGAACCAGGGCCTCCTGTCTAGTCTAGATCTTGTTCCCAGCAGCCAAGGCAGGAACCTGCCTCCATCCTGGCTCCCCGAAGTCGGTCACAAGCCCGCATCAGAAATAAGCAAACGATGGGAAAGGAACTTGAGGCAGTTTGGCCCAAACTGGGGAGAAGCAGCGAGTCTGTCTCCGCTGGTCCCAAAGGAGCAGCTACAACTTACAGGAATGAAGGACAGGAGATGTGCGTATGTGGATCTAGGTAGGCGATGCTACCCAGAGAACATGTCTCGGTTCCTGTTTTTCAGCCCTTGCTGGCACGACCTGGCTTTGGGGACAGTGTCTCAGTTTCCATTCTCAGCATGAGGAAGTTCAGGAGCCAAGGCAATTTGGAGCTTGCAATTCCAAGGGGGTTTATTACCATCTGAGGCCAACCACTCTCACCAGTTCCTCTTTCTCACTCCAAAGATGGAGGCAGAAGACCTCCACCACCGTTCAGGACACTCACGTTCCTACTCACACCTGGAGCCTCCAGTTTCATTCAGAGTTTGCAGAGAGTCAAGACGGGCCCCCAGGTGTCCTGTTCTCACAGTGGTTAATAGAAATTAACACCCCCCTTTACAATTGACAACGCTCATTAACAGACCTGAAACAAACAAACAAAACATGGGTTGCAGGTAACCCAGAGTCTAGGTACCAAGAAGAAGGAACTCAGAACACACAAGTTTTGTTGCAGAAAATGCACGAGGCTCTGTCCCATCCCCAGCACTGCAAAGAGAGAGAGAAGGACGGGGAGGAGGGCTGGGGAGGAGGAGAGCAAGGCATGAGGCCTCTTTTGAGTCCCTGGTGTAGACGGGGAGTGAATTCTCATTCAGGCTGGAAATGGGGGAAACGGGACAGGGGCGGACACCCCTACCCACCCTGTCCATTCATTGGAGCACTCTGGGCAGAACTGGCTGCCCACCCTGACCCCTGCCTTTCACAGTGATGTCCTAGCCAGGGAAGCCCCACAGAGGACTCCAGGCAGCCAGGCCTGGTGGTGCCCATCTGTCATGGCAGTCACTCAGAAGGCTGAGGCATAGGTATCCCAAGTTCAAGGCCAACCTCAGCAACTTAGCAAGACCTAGTCTCCAAAATAAAATAATAATAATAAATAATAATAATAATAATAATAATAATATGACTCAGGGTGCAGTTCAGCAGTAGAGTGCTTCTGGGTTCAATCGCCAGTAACATACACACGCATACACACACACACACACACACACACACAAAAGCCTCAGAGACACCAGCCCTACCCCTTGTCCCTCCATCCCCATCTGCCCTTCCAGCCATGACGTCCTTGTTTCTGACTTTTTCTTGTTTGTATGTTTCATTCCTCACAGGACCAAAAGGGCACAGATTTCTTGGTCATTATCTGTGAGAAAAAAAGGACAAGAATAATGAGAAGAAGATTGAGTGTTCTGAGCTCTGTCCTTGCTTGGGGACATCCTCACAGACTATCACAACAGAGCATCACCCTGCTCTGGGGAAAAGCAGCGATCCCAGCCCAGCCCAGGAACCACCAGAGACCACCAAGAACAATAAAGTGTCTCCTCCTGCAGGACACTCACCGCATTCACTTATTACTTGTTTCTTTATGGTTACTTACGTTGTTAAAACCACCAATTCTTGGTTGACTTTATTGGAGAATCTCCCTGAGGGGATTCAACCAGGAATGTCCCAGCAATGTCCCTCCCGATGGCCTCCAGCAACACTGAGCCACTTCTCTCAAAGGACCTTGTGTCCCCTCTGTTCCTGACCCCTAAGTGCAGCCAACATGGTGGCCTCCAGGGTGGAGGTTGGTCCAAAGCCTTCTGCCAGGTGGCAGAGATGCTTTTCTTTGTCAAAGCTCGGATATCAGAGTTATTCAGACACTACACTGAGAAGGAGCCCACGTCTCTCTCTTGCTGGGCTCCATGCCCCTGTCCCAACCCTGCTCCTGCCCCATCTATTCCTCCAAGGCATAGGGGAGGCCAGTACCTCTTTAGAGGGCATCAGGACCCAAGGGTCCTTGTTGCTATGAATGGGAGGCTCAGCAGGGCCCTCAGGACTGCTGCCTTATCCTGTGGGCTGGGCCCTTGTCTGGGTGCTGTTGACTTGGGTGTATGGGCTATAGGTGACCTTACAGAAGTGACAGAGAGTCCACCTGATGCTAAGCTGACCCACAGTAATGGCTTGTCAAACGCCAGCAGTGACAATCCGCGGGTGCCCAGGGTGGGCAAAGTTCCAGCTTTTGAGGAGCCCCGGGTGGTCTGGAAGCCCACACAGGCCCAAGGAAGGGGACCGGCCTGGGTCAGCAGCACTGTGGGAAGGCTGACGAGGACAGGGACGGAGAGTCAGGCCAGGTTCAGACCTTGTGGCCTCTCTCTCTGCAGGTGAGTGCACAGGAGTTTACAGGTCGCCCACTCTGGGCAGGCACTGTGCCAGAGGCTGAGGATGCAGGAAAACATCAGGTCATGGGGCTGCCTTAGCACAGGGCTGACTCTACCCAGAAGTTCAGTGTCCCCGGTAGGCCACAGCACAGGGTCCGCCTCATCTCACCTCCTCTGCTGCCTTCAGACCAGGCCCCCAGCAGCTGCTGTTAGCTTTCCCCTCCGTGACAGTCACATTGACTGTCCGACCAGCCCTACCCTCCCTCCTGGCCACAGGCCCATGAACTTCTTAGTTAGACCAGGCTTCCTGGGAGAATCAGGCGGCTGTCTTGCAGATTCTCTTTGTGTCCCACCTGTGGGCAGCGTGTGCAGTGAGTTATTTGTGTCCGTGGTGATTGGTCCACTCCCTGCTCACACCATTCCTTTAGCACCTCTATTCAGAGACCATCACCTCCTCTCCACATGAGGAGCATCGTTTCCTGACCACATTCCTCGCCTTGTCATTACTCAGGGGTACATCCCAATATTTGACCTTTGACCCTTACTTTCTTCTCCCTCTCACCCCCACTCCCTCTTCATTTTCTTTTTTTTGGAGTAGGGAGTGGGAAGTAGATCCTAGGGATTTAACCCAGGGGTGTTTTCCCACTGAGCTACATCCCCACCCCTTTTTATTTTGAGACAGGGTCTCACGAAGTTGCTTAAGGCCTCCGTAATTTGCTGAGGCTGGCCTCAAACATTGCAATCCTCCAGCCTCAGCCTCTCCAGTCACCGGTACACACCACTGCTCCCAGCTCCCTCCCTCATTCTTATTCTGCTTGTTTGCAAACCACAAAATCCTGCCTTCCCTAAAATGTCATTTTTGTTCCTTATCAGCCCCTGTGGCTCTCCCTCTGCAGCCTGCCTCCCCAAGAACCACCATACAATAATTGCTCTCTCACCTTATCTCAGTTCCCTTGCACCTTTCCTTTATGCCAGAGCTTCCCTGCAAATCTCCAAACCTGAATCCATCTCCCCCATTTGTCCTCTGTCCCCTATACCAGGGCTGCTTGGAACCATCATACCAGGGTCTCCAAAAGATGCTGTCTGGCCTGCTGTCCAGCCAGTACTCTCGGAACCCCATTAACCTAGCTCCTACTATTCTAAGTATTTGCAACTGCCCACCCTCAACATATCTCTTTATTTCTTGCCTCAATATCAATCTTTCCAATTGCTCCCTCCCCATAAAATACATGGCAATGTCTAATCTGCCTGATTACCATCAAATTTCAAGACTGAACTTTAACCTTAACTTCTACTTAGACATTTAGAGAATGAACTGCCAACTCTCTACCCAAAAGAAATGGTGTCTCCCTCACATGCACCCCTGAACCCAAACCTACTTTAGCAACCAAATCACAGTTTTCCCCTCTGCCTTCCGGTACAACCCTGAGTTACGGAGGAAAATCACCTACCTTAGACACATAGGAACTCCAGCACATAACAACAACCCTAGCCCATCACAGGTACTGTAAATCTTTTTTTATGAAAGTGTATTTGTCTAAAGCCTGGTCAAAAATCTAGTATTAACAGCAGTTCAAATCTAAAACTTCCAGACTCTAACAGGAAGCCACTTCTTCATTTGAATACAAACCTTGCTGCTCTACCCCTGGGCCTTATTCCTTAAATGACTCTGTTTTTTCCTTCCTCTTCTCTCTCTTCCCTCCCTAACCACGGAGGAAGCAAGATTAATCCTCTTCCTGTCCCAGGCTGAGCTACTTGTACTTCAGCTCATTGGCCACAGGACTGTCTCTCAAGGTTATGACTCCTGGTAGGGCACAGGTGGGGCATGGCCTTGAGGTCCCCTTTGTAAAAGCCCACTGTTCCCCCTTACAAGTTGAAATCACAGTCTCTGGGGCAGGGTTCCCCTGTGCGGACTCCCCCTTTTCTAGCAAAGCAATGAAACTTCTTTTTTCAAAACCTTATCCTCATTATTGGATTAGCATCAAGAAAAAAGGGCCAAACCTTTGGTGTCAGGTCTATAGACAGGTTGTGAGGTAGAGGAAAGCACCCCAAGAATCAGGTCCAAAGATTAATGGAACTAAAAGTGACGAATAAAAAAGTAAGAAAAAATAAATAAATAAGTAAATGTTAAAAGACAAATGGAAACCACTAAAAGCCAGGTTTCAATTCCTGGTCCCCCAGGAGAAAGGACCCTCAAAAAATGTGCAGGTCACTGGACTTTGAAGTTCACTGCCAGCATACCAAAGACTCCTAACCCAGCACCATGATCCTAAGGTCGGCGCTTGCCCTGTCTTCTTTTTTCCAGCTCAGGTTTAACCTTATAATGCTCCCTTCACCTGGCAACGACACATAAAATTCAGTAAGAAATGTGTTGACAAATATTTCTTCATCCCCTTGCCAGGAGGACTTGTCTAGTGGTCCTGAGAACAGTTCACACTCTGAATGCTTCTTCTGTTTATGCCATTGGGTTCATCATGCCTATCATGGATTTTTGGTTTATGTACCCATGTCATCCCAGAGAGGAGATCTCCCTGAGGGCAAGGACCACATGTCTCTCCTGCAATTCCCATACGTCCTGGGATATTGGTGTTCATGCTATGGCAGGAAGTCAAGAGAAATACGTCCTTCCCAACACACCAGCGTGGCTTACAGAAGAGAACTGATGTAAGGAGGGAGGGGAGCCAGGACATGGCCCAGGGCACCAGTCACCAAATTGGAAACTGAGTTGGCTTTCACCAGACTTTTTTTTTTAATTTCAAGTAATAGGGTAGGGAATCAAGATATTGTTTGAGATTCAAAATAGACAATTATAGGAATGAGCCTAAGGGTACAAGTTTTAGAATCATCCTGATCAGAATTGAACCTTCACTCTAAAACATACTAAAGCAAGATTAATCACTTGATCAAGAGCAATTTAGTAGTATTTATGCATTATGTTAGTGTTAAAGAGAAAGAATGATTAATATCTCTGTAATTAACTCACATGACAGCCAACATGAGAAAGATCTGGGAATCCAAAAGATCCCAAGGAATCCCAGTATCACAGGACCCCAGTAACATTTGCATGGTAGATGAACTTTACCAGCGTGTTACTGTCCTTGGTGCTGAATCATAGTGTCCTCTTCCCACCCTTTTTTCTTTCCGGTACCACGATTAAACGCAGAGGCACTCAACCACTGAGCCACATCCCCAGCCCGTTTTATTTTTTATTTTGAGATACACTCTTGCTAAGTTGCTGAAGCTGACTTTGAACTCGTGATCCTTCTGCCTCAGCCTCCCAATCTGCTGAATTTACAGGCGTGCCCCACTGCTCTCAGCACCCTTTAACCTTCTCTGTAGGAACTCTGTACAAGCATTCCCATGCCTGTGTCCTTCCAGATCTATGAGATGGTTTCTTTAGTATTCTTGCCCAGGAAAGGAACTGGTGGGCCACAAAGAATAAATACATTCAATAGGTTCTACTATCATGTATAACTAAAAGAACAAATCAAGATTTTTTAAAAGAATAAATACATTCAGTTAAGTGTAAGATAAAATCTCGTTGTTGTTTTAATTTCTATTTTACAAGAGTTTTGACAAACATGAGATAAGTTCCAGGGCTCTCCTCTCCTCCCCACCTCAAAATTATTGAATTAAATGCTGGCTGCTTCTCGGTGGGCGCATGATTCTGTCTCTGATTATACTCAATTTCGTATTAAGACTCCAAATTTCTTGTTGAGTCTTTGGTTTCTCAGTGTCATTTTTGCTATTTGACAATCTTTTAATCTTTCATTTTCCATTTGCATTTTTTCAAAATACATTAAGGAAGTTGACATGAGCCAGTCAGCTTCTGTGACAATCATGTATAAGAACAAGAGTCTGTAATTCATGCACTCCAACAAAAGAATTTTAAAGAAATTTAGTGGAACTACAACTTGTATCCATGCTGTTCTCAGATTATTATATCCAACGTGCATTTAATTTATAATGTGAAGCCACAATATTTCGTCTACATCTCCCCCACAGATACATGCTGTACCCCAAGATCGCCTCCCACTTCTTACCAACACAAATGCTATGATGAATGTTGTTACATGAGTTCCTTGTGGATCATGTGAGTACTTCTTTGAAGTATATATATTTAAGTAGGACACAGGCTACATGTGCTCTTAGCCTGACTAATGCTCTCTCTCTAGCAGAACTAAGAACCCTTGTAGCTCAATATGACTGCTAAAATGTCTGCACCTGACTACAGTGTATTTTAGTAGCAGACCAGTTATCCCAATAAAACATATAGGGAAGATGGATAAAATTCAAGAAATAATCTGTTTAAGGGTGTCAGAGGGCTGGGATTGGAATTCGGTGGTAGGGCACTTGCCTAGCACCTGTGAGGTGCTGAGTTCAATCCTCTGCACCACATAAAAAAATAGATTAAATAAATAAAGGTATTGTGTCCATCCACGACTGAAAAAAAAAGGTATCAGAAACTTACCAAAGTAGCCAAAACTTGAAAATTTTTGATCCCAAGAAAAAGAAAACTCAATGAATGAATTCAAAACTTTAAGCCACTTCTCTCCTTGAGGTATTTATTAGTTCTTAAGTATTTTGAACAAAACTGAAAGTAACTTATAAAAAGCAAAGAAGATTGAGATTGCAATAATCCATCAGGGCTGATGAGGTGGAAAACAGAGTTTAAAACTTTCAAGGCAGCCAGAACTTGAAGGATGGAGACTGTAATAAAAAGGAAGCAAAGAATGGTGAGTGTATCACTCTCCATGGCTTTCCCTCCGCCCTGGCGGGGGATACACGGGCATACACTCTTAATACCATTAAGAGCTCAAATAGAAAAACAGAACCTTTGGAAGATAAAAACCAGAGCTCAGAGGATTACCAAGGTTAAAACACCCTTTAAAATTCCAGAATTTCAGTTAGAACCCTGAAAGAATTGGTCCCAAGATGAAGTGTGTACAGATCAGAAATAAAACAAATCTTACAAATCCTAAAACCCAGTCTCAAATCAACTTTATCCCAGCTTAGAATTAAGTTATTTGCCCTCCAGAAAATTATTTATAGAGGAAGACAAAAATCATCCTTAGTCTATAAAAAAATTTTCCTATTTGGGATTTAGCAATCCAGTCAAAAATATATATATATGATGGGGTTGTGGCTCAGTGGTGGAGTGTTGCCTAGCACATGCGAGGCCCTGGGTTCAATCCTCAGCACCACATAAAAATAAAGAAATAAAGGTATTGTGTTCAACTACAACCAATATATTTATTTATGCCATTTACTCCGGGACAGAAGACAAAGAAAAAGAGAAAATGGAAGAAACTCCCAGATGATCTGGTTACTGAACATCCACATTAATAAAATTAACTGTGACAAACTGTCCAGCACATGCGTAGGCAGGGGCCATTATCCCAGGGGCAGTGCCCAGGGAGAGGCAATATTCCAGTGGAACCCACTAGCACAACTTCCAAAAACCCAGAATCAAAGCCACTGCCTAAAGGGCTTATATAATTATTTCAGATGTAAAGGAAGGCACAAACATAGAGCTTAACTTTTTAATAAAAACATATCCTTGAGAAAATAACTGTGATTAATGTGGTCAATAAAATAATTGAGAAAATAAAGAATTCTCCCAGAGAAGTTAAATTTAAAAGAATATAAGATTTTATTGAAAATTCCAGAATTAAAATAAGGGAACTAGAATGAGGGCTGCAGCAGGCAGACTTCACAGTAAATTAATCACAGGGAAGAGAGAATTAGTGATGGAAGATTGGTAGAAAATAATCACTTGGAATCACACTGAGAAAATGATGCAAAATAACACAAAGACACTTGAGACTTTTATATGAGATGTAATTAAAAAGTCTCACTACGAAAAAGAAAAAAGACAAAGTCTCTCTGGCCAGGCACGGTGACACACCTGTAATCTCACAAACTAGGGAGGCTAAGGCAGGAGGATTGCAAGTTTGAGGCCAGCCTTGGCAATTTGTAGGACCCTATCTCAAAATAAAAATTAAAAAGGGCTGGGGATGTAGCTCAGATAGGTAAATGGAACACAAGTAAGAGAAGCAAAAGAGATTGGGGGAAAGCAATATTTGGAAATATAAGGTCTTGAAATTTTTCAAAAATGAGGAAGACTTTCAATGAACATATTCAAGTAACACTATGAACTTCAATTAGGATTCATTCAAGGAAAACCTCACTTGAGCAAGCCACGGTAAAATGGCAGATAACCAAAGACAAAGAAGAGACAAGGCAAAGGACACACTACCTTCAAAGGAGCATCAAAAACACTTTCAGCCTGACTTCTCAGCAGAAGTATGGAAGCCAGAGACGATGGAACAATATCTAAAACAAAAACTACACACACACACACACACACACACATCCTTTTAAAAATGAAAGCAAAACAAAGACATCTTTAAGCATAACCCCATTAAATAAACACTCTAAAATTGGCCAAAAAATATGATTCCAGACTATAGCTCAGAAATGCAGATGCAAAACAAACGCAAGAGAATAAGTAAGCGTGCAACTCACCGCTCCCAGGTTCCCCGGGAGTCACAGCTGCCAAACAGGCTATGCCTATGAACAGCTGGTACCCTAACTCCAAATGCCTGGCACCAAAGAGTCTGTTTACTCTTCCATTTTCAAGGGTGGTATAGTTTTTGTCCTATAAAAAGTGAAAGTGCTGAAATATCCACACACCCAGCATATTCAATGAAATTTCAAGACTTAATGTGCCGTATGGGAGCAATGGAGGGAATCGTGGAAACTGTGTCCTCTCTTCTCGCCAGAAAGTTTGTAAACTTCCCCCAATAAAACCTGCTTTCTAAACACAAACAATGCAACTATGTAGAATTCTCTTGAGCCCTAGCACATAACACATGGGAGCTAAAAGAGGCATTATCTTATATGACTTTGAATGTAAACAGAAAATCACAAATAATGCCAAGGATTTTTTTTTGAACTGAGCAACCTGGAGTCTGGAATTGCTATTAAATGAGATATAAAAGACTGCAGGTGAAACAAGTTTGAATTAGGCGTGTCAAGTTAGGTAGACCTATTAGGCACTTAAATAGGTAACACCTACTTAAATAGGCACTTAAATAGGTAATTAGACATACTAGCCTGGAGTTCAGGGGAGACGTTCTGGATAAAATATAATTGAGAAGTCATAAGCAGATAGCTATTATTTAAAGACATGAAATTAAAAACCCCAAGAGAACAGGTGCTGACAGAGAGCACAAATTTGCAAAGTGTGACCTGTCAACAAGGTCAGCACCTTCTTCTCCCGACAAGTTCAACTGCACAAGTCAGAGTGGGACAGGCAGAGGGAGACTCCCCTGGTGCTGGCAATAATTATTCATGGCTGATAAAAAAAATAGATAATATGTACTCTTGACACAAATAGACAAAGCCACGTGTAAAGTAACTTGGCTTAAAAAAAAAAAAAGAAAGAAAGCCCTGAGATTATATCAAACTAAAAAGCTTCTTCACAGAAAAGGAACCAATCAAGAACAGGAAGAAAGAGCCTTCAGACTGGGAGAAAACCTTTCTCACTGCACCTCAGATAGAGTATTAACCTCCAGGATATACAAAGAACTCAAAAAACCTAACACCAAAAAAAAATAATGATAATAACCTAATCAATAAATGAGCAAAAGAACTGAATAGACACTTTACACTTCATATATTCAACAAATATATGAAAAAATGTTCAACATCTCTAGCATTTGGACAAATGCAAATTAAAACTACACTGAGATGCCATCTCACTCTAATCAGAATGGCAATTATCAAGAATACAAGCAACAATAAATGTTGGTGAGAATGCGGGGGTGGGGAGGGGAAGGTTTACTTATAACGTTGCTGGTGGGACTAAAAATTGGTGCAACCACTCTGGATAGCATTATGGAGATTCCTCAGAAAACTTGGAATGGAACCATCATTTGACCCAGTTATCCCACTCCCCAGCATATATCCAAAGGACTTAAAATCAGCACATAGTGACACAGCCACATCAATGTTTAGAGCAGCTCAATTCACAATAGCTAAGCTACTACAGAACCAACCTAGGTGCTCTTCAACAGATGAATGAATAAAGCAAATGTGGTACATATACCAAATGGAATGATACTCAGTCATAAAGAAGAATGAAATCATGACATTTGCTGGTAACTGGATGGAATTGGAAGCTATCGTGCTAAGTGAAATAAGCCACTCCCCCCAAAACAAAGGCTGAATGTTCTCTCTGATACACAGATGCTGATTCTCAATGGGGGTGGGGAGCGGAGGTTCACCAGATTGAACAGGGGGAATGAAGGGAAAGGAGAAGGAATGGGAATGGGAAAGATAGGAGAATGAATCAGACATAACTTTCTTATGTTTGTATATGAACACACAACCAGCGTGACTCCACATCATGTACAACCACAAGAATGGGAAGCTATACTCCATGTAAAGGATGATATGTCAAAATATACTCTGCTGTCATGTATAACTGAAAAATAATTTTTTTAAAAAAATGAGCCCTGAATAAAATCAGAGCTGTGGACCTAATTACCAATTTTAAAAGAAGGGGTGGAATCTGTTAACTGACAAGACAGGAATGCAATCGGTGATATGGAGGCTCTGGGAAATTATGTGGGACCAATGACCCATTTTCTTCAATGACAACCACAAAAATAATGGGGAAAAAGAAGACATGGGGGTAGAAGGTGTACCCTTTCAAGATTTCAAGAACCATCCACCATTTGTAATGTATGCATTTTATTTGATCTCAGGTTAAAAAAAGAAAAAAAAAACTTAGGAAAAAATTCCTTGACATTTGGAGATGCAAACACTGACTGGATGTTTGGTTTTGTTAAAGAAACAGTATCCGTGATATTTAGGTGTGACAGTAGTAATGTGGCTATGGGTTTCTTAGGTTGTCCCTATCTTTTAGAAATACAAATTGAAATAGTGATAAAATGATATCATATCTGGAATATGCTCCAAAATAACTAGGGATGGGAGTAGGTGGAATTATAAATGAAACAGGATTGGTTGTGTATTGACCATCATCAAACTGGGCAATGGATACGTGAGGAATCATCACATTATTTTTTCCTATTTCTGTATTTAAAAAAAGAACTTCATAATTTTTTTAAAGATTCACATGGTGAAAGGACACCTTGAGATAGTCAAAAGCTGAGAGTGCTAACCCCCCACAGGTTCTCACTTGAGAAGCTTCAAACACAAGTACTATGAGAAAAAGAAAATCACCCTAGGAGGGAGAGCTGAAGGGCAAAGGGAGTGGTCAGGAATGGGAACAGCAGACCAGGGGGGAACTGGAACCAAGCATTTGCATCAGTCAAAAATAATAATCCCTATGCCGAGCGCTGTGGCTCATGCCTGTAATCCCAGCTGCTGGGGAGGCTGAGGCAGGAGGATCGAGAGTTCAAAGCCAGCCTCAGCAAAAGCAAGGCACTAAGCAACTCAGTGGGACCCTGTCTCTAAATAAAATACAAAACAGAGCTGGGGATGCGGTTCAGTGGTGCCCCTGAGTTCAATCCCCAGTACCAAAAATAAATAATAATAATAATTCCTAATTAGGGGAGAAGTTTATAACAGATCGAGCTAAAAGACTGGAGAAATAATAGTATATAAACTGGAAGGAGAATCTCTCAAAGCAAATTCTTTATATTGTTCAGGAGTAGACTCCAGTCTAGCTTATATTGTGTGCAAGTTAAAATTTCAAAGGAAACCACAAAAATTGTGTGTGTCTGTGTGTGTGTCTGTGTGTGTGTCTGTGTGTGTGTGTTGATGTGTGCGTCGATTTCCAAACCTTAGCTATAAGGGGAAATAGAACTTTTTAAAACCACGAAACAACCCATCAAGGATGTTACCAACATACCTGACCCAAGAGAAAGAGGCAAGTAACACCAACCCCGAGAGCAACGGAGACAGCAGTTTATTGGTTGGGGTCTGCCGATCCCAGGCCTCAGTGGAAACCTCTGGGCTGACGGGGCTGATGGGGCTGGGCAGGGCTGGGTCTCTAGCCCTCAGAACAGGGCTTCTGGCCTTGGGACTCGGGGTACATATCCATGGCCACTGTCGCAACACTGGAGAGAAACTCAGGAAAACTGATCTTCTCATCATGGTTCACGTCCTCCTTCTCAAAGAACTTCTCTAAGAAATCCGGGCTCTTTCTTTCCTATGGAGAGAGGATCACCAACAAAAGAAAAAGAAGTTACAACCTGGGCTGGACCAGGAGGAAGAGGAGGGAATGGAGGGGGAGGGCCATCTGCGGGTCAGGGCAAGGACTGCAGGAGGGACGGGAGATGACCGTGCTGGACAGAGCCAGGGACTCGCCTGAGTTTGGGGTGGTGGTTGTTCTGTTTGGGTACTGGGGGTTGAACCCAGAGGCACTTTCATACTGAGCTACGTCCCCAAACCTTTTCCTGTTTTATTTTGAGACAGGGCATCACGAAGGTGCCCAGTTTGTACTCAGACTTTCCATCCTCCTGCCCCGGCCTCCTGAGTAGCTGGTATTATAGACTCCCTCTGACTCCGAGCTTCTTAACTGGCAATTCTTTGGCTCCAGTGAGCACATACATAGGAAATCAGAGTTGGCAGGAGGTTCTGCCACAGCCTTTGCATATGGCACCTTCATTTTTCCTGGCTGACACCCCTTGGACCTCAAAACAGCCTCCACACTCATTCCCATCAGAAGTCGCCAACTCTGAGGGCCCTTTGGGTCTCACCTCTGGGATTTAACCTATTGAATTCTTTGTGCAGTGAGTTTGGTGTGTGCTAATAATTTAATAGTGAGATTAGGCACCACAGTGAGTGAGATTCAAGGGCTGGAGGTTTCAGGGGTGCCTCATTTCACTTGGCACTTGATTTCTAATGTGTTACTTCTATTCCCAGAAAGAAACCAGAAAGAGCAGCTGTACTCTAAAAGGGGGACTATTTGCTAGTCAAAAGAGAGAGCCTGTAATCCCCGTGGCTCAAGAGGCTGAGGATTCCAAGTTCAGAGCCAGCCTCAACAATTTAGTGAGGCCCTGTCTCAAAATAAAAAATAAAAAACAGCTGTGGAAGTCGCTCAGTGGTAGAGCACCCCTGGGTTACAATTGTTTACCGCCTTACCCCTCTTTCCATTTCACAAAGTATTTTCCGTGTTTTGCCCATTTAAATGCTCATAACAACCCTGGGAAATAGGTGCCCGTGTCGCCATGGGATGTCTGAGGTAACTAAGGGGAATGGGTGGCTGGTATTTGTGACAGTGTGACATGGAAATGGCAGTGTCTACGCAGGAAGCTGGGTCTTCCGACCACCATCTTGGACTCTGTCCACCACAGTCTGGATTCAAGGGGATGGGCCTGCCAAAGGCTGGGTCCAGGTACAAGACGCCAGTCAGCCCAGTCCTTTGGCTGCCCCTCAGTGAGCTGGCACTCTGGGGCACAGCAGGGCCACAGTGCTGCTCACTCCTGCCCCCCTCCTGCCCCGTCCCACTTAGGTCCCTACTCACACAGGCCGACAGGAAGGTGGGGAAATTCTCCTGCATCATCTTGGATAAGCCAGCTTTGTCCATAGCACCTGAGTCTTGGGCGTATTCGTGGTAGAGTTGGAGCAAGCCCGTCATCATCCTCTCGGCCTCCGTGTTACCCATCCTGACTTCCAACAAGCTGCAGGAAACACACGCAGTCACCCAGCGTCCTCTTCCAAGGAGAGGCTGTAGGAAACAGAAGGGGAGGGGGCTGGGCCAGTCCTAGGGCCCCCCACTCACACACAATTATCCTGGACACATTCTGGGCCCAACCAGAAGAGCCCACCAGAGCCTGTCAGAGTGGAAGCTGCTTTGGCAAGTGCCATCAAGGTCATAGGATGCAGTCCCCAAAGGGCAGTGGTGCATCTGCTCTAGAGACGGTGGATAGGACTGTCCTTCTCCCAGCTCTAGGGGCAAGGACTGACCCCGAGCCCCTCGGTGCCTCTGAGCATCTTGAGGAGACCTGACCCAGGGGTCCCCCAAACCACAGGATGAAGGATTGTAGGGGTAGAGACAGTTCTGGGAACCTAGACTCGCCATGCCCTCAGTTGCCTAGGAAGACATTGTCCCACTGGTTCTCGATGAAGGATGGGATGTCACAGAGCCACCAGGAGTCAGAACAGAAGGAGCTAGATACCCAGCCTGTTCTTCATTGTCCAGAAGAGGCTGCTGAGGCCTAGGTGGATGCAGATGAGGGATGACTGTCCAGGCACCCTGACTGCCGCCCAGGGAGAGTCTCCTGCTGTGAGCAGAGCGGGCCAGGGCACTGCGCCTAAACCTACAAGCAAGAGGCAAACGGGGACTCACCAGACCCCGAGGAAGAGGCACCAGGAGGAAGACGGTGAGAGGTGTACTCCAGGGTGAAGAGATGCCCCTTTTATGGTACTTGGATCTGGGCTGGGCCAAGGCTGGGAGCCTGGGGCTTATTCCCTCAGCTGCCCCAGCATGACCCTGTTCTTGGTGGAGACTCACACCCAAGACTCTGCCCTGGGGCTCAGAGGTGCCTGCCAACCCAGCCCCCACGGGAGCCCTCTTGCCTTCCTAATCTTATGGGGCTGGAATAGCAGGGAGTGGCAGAGGAAGGGGGAAGAGGCCTGCTGTGCCCCAGGGATAGAGCGGCTGGGGCTTTGCAAGTGGAATCCGAGTCTCCCATTATGTACCCAATGAGTCATTCAACCAACTTTCATTCACTATTGATAATGCAAAGCGGTTGCCATTAGTGTCAGATTACCATATGCCAGGTGGGGTGCTGAGAGCTTCCAATGCTTCTCCCATTTAATCCCTGAGAATGCCCTGCATGACAGGTAACCCAATTAATTGACAGAACTGGAACTGAGAGTTGAGCTAGATTTCTCAAGTGGATACCCTAATAAATGACAAAGTCAGGATTTGAACCTAAGACCTACTGACCCTGAAGCCCAGCTTCTGCACTCTGCAGAAATTCGGAGTCTCAGGCTGGGGCTGGGGCTCAGTGGCAGAGCACTTGCCTAGCATGTGAGGTAATGAGTTTGATCCTCAGTACCACATATAAATGAATAAAGGTCCACCAACAACTGAAAAATAAAAATTAAAAAAAAGAAAGAAATTCTGAGTTTCTATTGTGTCCATTCATGTCTGGGATGAGTGTATAGAGCCAGCCCAGATCCTGTCCTGCAGGAGTCCCCTGTTCAGCATAGATGCTATATGTGCAGATGTGCACACTACAGTGACCAGGACTGATACATACACAACCCAACTGTTACAGCCCATGTCGTCTTCTTCTTCTTCTTCTTCTTCTTCTTCTTCTTCTTCTTCTTCTTTTTTGTTGTTGTTGTTGTTACTGAGGATTGAACTCAGGGGCACTTGACCACTAAGCCACATCCCCAGCCCTAGTTGTATTTTTCTTAGAGACAGGGTCTCACTGAGTTGCTTAGCACCTCGCCATTGCTGAGCCTGGCTTTGAACCCACGATCCTCCTGTCTCAGCCTCCCCAGATGCTGGGATTACAGGTGTTTGCCATCGCACCCAGCCTGATGTCTTCTTGTGAGAAATGCGTCTCCCTTCCTAAACGGAAGCTCCAAAAAAATTGCATGTATGTTAACTGTCTGACTTGATTTCATTTCCATCTTAATCAGGTCAGAAGATTCCAAGACCCAGCCTCAGGAGGACCACAGTCTGTCCCCAGCAGGAAACTACAGGGCCAGGGACAAGGCTGCCAACTCACTGGACCTCCTCTTTACTGCTCTGTGCCCCAAATCATTCCCCATGGAGGGCGGGCAGGCTGCAGCATCCAGTGGGCCTCCACTCTGCACCCTGGCGCTCCTCACAGCTCTTCCTCGTGGCTCCCTTAAATAGAGCCTCTGCCTCTCCTTGGGGCCTCATGTTCCCCCTAAACAGCTCCTCTGCCCCCAGAGTCTGTCACCTCCCTGATATCAGGGTTCCCTGGCTCTACTATTCTACCAACTGCCCCAGCACACGTGTGCACACAGACACACACATGTGCACTGAATAAATCTGCACTTGGTTCTTTGGAAATGTCTCTGTATCTCGTATGTAGCCTCCCATCCTTCCTTTCCCAATGATTTTATTACATGATACATTTTGCAAACAAAATTGTACTTAGAAGCCAGAGAAATCAAATGTATAAAGGAGAGGAGCTCTGGGGAGGGATGGGCACGGAGCCAGCAGCAGCCAAAACAGCCTCCAAAAGCCTCTGGTTAAAAAGCATAGATTCTGGGGCTGAGGCTGGGGCTCAGTGGCAGAGCACTTGCCTAGCATGCGTGAGGCACTGGGTTCGATCCCCAGCACCACATCAAAATAAAAACAAATAAGATCAAGGTTGTTTAAAAATAAAATCACAGATTCTGTAATCCCAGCTACTCAGGAGGCTAAGGAGGGAGGATTGCAAGTTCAAGCATCAGCAATCTAGCAAGACCTTGTCTCAAAAAAAAATGAAAAAATACATAAATAAAAAGGGCTGGGATGTAGCTCAGGGGTAGAGCACCCCTGGATTCAATCCCCTGTACAGGAAAAAACAAAAACAGATTCCAGATGCCATGTGACTTCTTGTGTCTGTGTCCTCATGAGTGAAAATGGTAGCAGAGAGCCCCTAGTTTACTGTGGAAATCAGATTTTAGTACAGATGAAGCTCTTGGGAGAATACCGGCAGGTGGTGTCTGCTCTATGTGTTGGCCATGGTTATTCTAGTTGTGGTCAAGAGAGTAGCAAAGCAATGTATTCCTTTTACCCTTGTCCCTAGGACAGGCAGAATAGGGACATTGGGGCAGGCCCACAATGGCTGTAGTCAGGCTCCCTCACCATGGTTTCCCGCAGGCTCTGTTGTGTTTTTAGCGTGGAGCCAAGGCCATGAGTCAGTTGTATTAAGGTCGATGTGTGGTCAGGATCAGAAACGCTCTGACTCAGTGTATGTACTCAAGGTCACACATGTGCCGTGAGCATGCATAGGGAACCTGTGGGCAGTGTGCCTTCATTGTGTGGCCTGCATATAAAAAGGGCCTGTGGAACTGACTGGGGGGGGGGAGTAAAATGGAACCACTGGGGGAGAGAGGGAGGGGCTCCATGGAACTGGCAGGGGTAAATCTGAAGCTGGAGGCTGCAGGCTGCTGTCACCTCTGAATAAAACGTTCCTACTACCCTAAGTGCATCTTCACCTTCTTCCACCTGCCGGCACCCCAAACCCTGCTTCCAGGGCCTGCGCCTCACCCTCCACATGACGGGGGAACCTAGAAGACAATTTCACCCCTTACAGAAAGGGCAGAACCCCCTTGCCTGTCTCAGAGATGCAGTTTCCTGACAACACCTGAGAGTCCCAAAAGGAAGCCGTGCAGCCCCCAGGTACAGAGGGAACGTCACATGGATTCGAGGACCGGCCTCGCAATGTAAGCTCTGGTGTGTGGCTCCCTCCCATCAGTCAGGGACAGATGCTTGCCCAGCTGTCGAGGCTTGCTCCAGCCCCATCCCTGCAGGAAATCCACGGCGAGACACTGGTTTGCCAAGTGTGCTGTGGGGACATAATGTCCTTCTGTGGGACGGAAGAACACGTGATGAGAGGGAGCCAGCCACTGGGACTCAGGCACCAGACCAGCGAGTAGAGGTCTCGGTTCTAGTTTGGGGACCAAGGATAAGACTTGTACCTCCTTCTGTAGCGTCAGCTCATCTACTAAAGGGGAAGAAGAATTCAGCGCGGCGAATGCTGATGAGATTCACAGGAGGCAAGAGGGCAACGGTGCTCCATAAATGAAAGGAGATCCGCGCAGGAGAGGTTGAGAGAGAACGGAGTAACCGGACCAGGTCAGGTGGGGCCGGAATTCATAACCAGCCAAAGAAGGTCCACTATGAGGAAGCAGGTGCGCTGAGCATCTGAGAAGCAGGCCACCTGCTCCTAATAAACCATGTGGCCAGTAACAGGGACAAAGTGGGCCTCTGTTTCTTCATCCGTAAGATTGTACTAAACCCTGTGCCCTCAAAGACTCCGCAGCAGCAAAGTCCCTCGCATCCAGTGTTTCATTCCTCTCCCCTGAGCCACCACCCAGTGTCCACTCTCAGGCACACTCTCCTGGTTCCTCCAGCCTCCTCTGTAGACAGGGTTCGGCTCTCGGAGATGCTGATTCTGAACTACAACTTGGTTCAGATTGGGGTGACAGGATTCCAGCGTAACAGGGGTCAGGTGACAACACGTGACTATTAGCAACAAGGTGGAGCAATGTCGTAAGGACAAGCTCAGGCTGGAAGCCAGGGAGTATGGTCCTCCGAGATCTATGGAGATGGCTGAAGAACATGCTGTCCCAAGGCAGAACATGGATGGGAAGCTGTGTGACAGAGCATTTAGGCTCACCCAAGAAGAGGCCTAGCCTCTGCTCTCGGCTCTCAGAACCCCAATAACCACCTTCCTATGGAAATATAATGAAGGTTATCTTTAGTACAATATTATAGCAAATATCAAGATTTACTATAAAGCTCCAGTAATTGAGGTAGGGCAGTATTAGTGCAAGGATAAGCAAATATACCAGTGGAACAGAATAAACAGTACAGAAACTGACTCACAACGCCATGGGAAAGTGACGGTCCTTTCAACCAGGAGTGCTGTTTCAATGACATAGGTACGTGGAAAAAAATAAATCCTGGCATCACCTTACATCTTACAATAGAATTAACTCTAAGCTGGTTATAGCTCAGAATGTAAAAGGCAAAACAACAAAGCTTCTGGAAGAAAATATGGGACCCATATCTTCAGGAGATTGAAGTAAGCAAAGATCTTTAAAAGAACAGAAGACGAGCATTGGCAACAGAGGGTTAATTGGACCACATTAGAGCGACAAGCAACTGTTCGTCAAAAGTCATCATTAAAAGCATGGAGACACAAACCAAAGTGACAAACACACACACACGCACACGCACACACGCACACGTGTATATATGTAAGAGGTTGCATGCCAAATATATAAGGAATTCCTACAAGCTGATGGGAAAAGGCAAACATCCAAAGATGTAAATGGACAAAACACTTAAATGAAGATATTTGGATGTCAATAAACACGTGAAAAAGTGCTCAACTTCATTAGTCATCATGGAAATGCAAATGTGAACTATGGGAGGACTGGGGCTGGGGCTCAGTGACAGAGCACTTGCCTTGCATGTGTGAGGCACCGGGTTTGATTCTCAGCACCACGTATAAACAAATAAATAAATAAAGATCCATCAATAACTAATAAAAATGTTTAAAAAAAAAACTATGTGAAAACCCCAGTGCACATCCACCAGAATGGATAGAACTAAAAACAGAGATAATAAGGGATGTGAAATAACTGGAACCTACCAATAAAAGTGTACAACTGATACAACCAGTCTCTTCCATATTGTTCGGCAATAGAGACTAATGCTGTCCATACATGCACATCCTTTGTACAGCAATTTCCCTCTTGATGTTTACTCAAAAAGAAATATGTATTGGGCTGGGGCTGTAGCTCAGAGGTAGAGCACCCGCCTCGCACATGTGAGGCACTGGGTTCGATCCTCAGCACCACATAAAAATGAATAAAGATATTGTGTCCAACTACAACTAAAAAAAAAAAGAAAAAGAAAAGGAAAGAAGCACATCGAAAGTCATGTATAAAAATTCTCATAGTAGGGTTGGGGCTGTAGCTCAGTGGCAGAGCGCTTGCCTAGCATGTGTGAGGTACTGGATGTGATCCTTAGCACCACATAAAAATAAACAAATAAAATAAAGGCATTCTGGTGCTGGGGCTGGGGCTCAGCAGTAGATCACTTGCCTAGCATGAGTGAGGCCCTGGGTTTGAACCCCAGCACCACACAAGAAAACTAAATAAACAAAATAAAGGTATTATGTCCATCTACAACTAAAAATACTTTTTAAAAAAGGCATCCTGTCCACCAACAACTACAAAAAAAAAATTTTAATGTTCATAATGGCATTATAGTATCCAAAAACTGGGAATAGCCCTAAAACTGGAAACAGCTACCCATCAATAGTAGAATGAGTAAGCGTTCTATCATGGTATATTCATACAATGAAATCTATCAAAAATCTTTAAAATGAGCAAATTATAGCTACACATAATGTGAAATAATTTCACAAACACTATTTTAGAAGAAATCAGACATAAAGAAATGTATGCCGTGTGATCTATTTTTTCCATATTTGTATTGGTGCATTGTAGTTGTACATACTGATGGGATGTGTTATATATCTGTACAGAGACACAATACAATTTGGCCACTATCATTTCCCCTTCCCTTGCCACATGATTTAATTTGTATAAACTTCAAAAACAAATAAAACCAATCTTCATTAGACTCCATATAAGTGGTACCCTTTGGAAGGAGAGGGGGATAGTGACTGAAATGGGACATGAAAAAGGGTCTGTGGTTCTGGTAATATTCTGTTTCTTGACCTAGTGGTCTCACTTTGTGACAACTCACTGAGCTGTACACATAAGCTCTGTGCATTTTTTCATGAGTTTTGATTTTTTTTCTAATTAATTCACCAATACAAATGAGAAGGTAAGCACTCTCCTGGTTGGGTGTTCCCTTTGCTCTTCTCTTTCCCGAGGGCCAGCCCTGCAGACCTGGAACCCCTGAGGATGGCAAGCTATGAGAAGTAGGCCTAGAAGTACAACCTGGGAGCATTCCCTCCTCTGAAGTCAGGCACTTACTAACCACGGGTCGTAGCTAAGAGAAGGAATCAGAAGTCATGTCTCTGAAGGAAGATTGAAGTGTCTTAAACAGAAAGAAGGATACAGCTGAAGGGCCATGAGGGGTCATTCCTGGGAGACAAAGCAGGTGAGAGTTAGAGGAGGTGGTGAGCAGAGATTTGGGGATTTTCTTGGCAATTGCTCATCCCACATGATACCATGCAGGAGAGGGCTCATTCCAAATGGCTTTACACTGGCAGATGAGAGTGTGTAGTTCTCAGTGCCCCAGCCCCAGACAAACAGCCTAATGGGGGAATTTCAGGAACACATTGGGGGTAAGATACTTAGAGCCGGGATCTTTTTCTGTTCTTTAAATCCCATCACACTGACCCTGTAATGTCGATTCTATAGATCTCGTATTAAGGTGGGTCTTCCAAGAGAGGCCAGTACTGGGTGAGATATGCAAATGGCCAATCAAGAGAAAGACATGTGAAAGAGACTTGGAGAGAAGTAAGAGAACAAGAGAAAGAAGGGAAGCCCTTCAAACTTCAGTGCAGGCCAGATGTGCAAAAGAACAGAGGAAAGGATCCAGTGGGAAGAGTCTCAACCCCAGCAGAGTTCCAAGAAAGGCTGACGGGGAGCCCCAGGCCAAAGTTGTCCAGCTACTTCTATCAGCACTGGGTCAGCCTTAGCATCCCTGCCATGCTCCACCGCAGGTTGAGAAGCCCCAGAGAAAGCCCAGCCTGTGGACAATACAATGATGGTGTGGGAGACAGCCGCTGGGACTGCCCATCAACTCTGCCCCCTGTTGCGGAGACTGCTGGGGTACTGACTTCCACATGGCTCTAAGAGGGTCTGCTCTTCCACACCACTTCAAGGAGAAGCCCCTCCATGGATCCCGTGGGCCTCTCTTCCTGAAGCGTAATTTAGAAGGGGAGCCTAGTAAGTGAACTGCAGCCTTGGTCACTCTAACTCTTTCCAAGGACACAATTGTGATCACCCTCTTCCTCCTCTACCCTGCTTCTTAGTCATTAGCCTTAGCGAGCACCTTGACAAGTCGTGATGATTTCCCTAATGATATAACCCAAAACTTTATTACTTTATTTCTTTTTTTTTCTTAGTATTCTAATTAGTTACACATGACAGTAGCCAAAACTTTATTTCTGAGGAGCCTGAGCCCTTGACTATTGAGACAGGAGCAAAAGACAGGTAGCTGACTATCCAAGAAAAGGAAATGGGTTGCCAAGGGACAGCACTTCTCTGCTCAACCAATTGCTGACACCTGGGGAGGGGAGGGGAGGGATCCCACTTTCCAAACCCACAATTACTCCCTGGGCTGCACTTTTCCTGCCTTTGGGCACGTAGGCAGGAAAGAAAAAGAGGGCGGAGGTCTATAAAAAAACACGGCACACCCCCTCCTGGAGAAGTCTGTTCTCTCTCTCTGTCCCTTAAATAAACTTGCTTTCGGTGCTTGCCTCAGCGTTTCTGGGGTGTTTAATCTTCAGCATGGCGGGGATGGGGACACGAGGACCCAATCCTAATTTCCAAAACCGGTGTCAATAACATACTGTCCTCAGGCCAGAGTGGATGCACCGTTTGTTCACAGTTATGATGGGAGAAGCAAGAGCCAGGAGGTAACCAAGTCAATTACCCGAGTTCCACCAATATCCCCCTACCCGCAATAGCCCCGTCTCCTGCTGGTCAGGATCAATACTCCTGCCACAATGACGACTGTCTCCTCCCTTGTTTGTCCCTTCTCCTCTGAGGTCCCCTAGTCACAGCTGCAGTTTGCAGTTTAATGGGGCCCTTGCTGTATCCCCTGGCAAAAGCATTCCCCCTCTGGGGACTGAGCCTTCAATTCTTGCTAATCCCAGAATTTTGGAAACAAGACACAGAGACTTCTAGTGGGTCGCCAAAGTGATGTTCAGTGGGGCCAACCACGAATCTCCACAAAGGAAGGAACTACTTCATAAACATACTGCTTCCTAAAGGATGGAACCCCAACTCGGAGGGTTGAATCATGGTTCCCGTCAGACCAGGCTGTGTCGCCGGAGTCTCTGGAAATCCAGATCAATCCATTCCTCAGCTGCTTTCTCAAGGCACCCTTCTCTGCCACCCTGCCCAGTCTCACTAGTGGGAGCATTCCACAGTCCTCAGCCAGCAAGACTCCTCCAGCTGTGTGCATGTCCAAAGCTTTGAGGGATGGAGATGAACCAGTTCACCTCAGAAACCAGATGGGCTCTGTCTACCGTGGTGTCTGTCCAACACTGGGCTACCTGGCCACCAGGCTGCCCCCCCATGGGCTTAATGGGCCTGGGGCAGTCCCACCGGGAGACAGGTTAGGGAAGGTCTTTGTCATTCCCCATATGGCTCCATCTGCTTGTGCATGATAGGGCTTGGACTGCTGTCCCCTCTAGGGGCATGGCAGATTCTCATGACCATAGTATAGTGGCACCCCCTCCTCCACAGAAAAAATCTTAATCAAGCTTCTCCAGAAATCTTTACCATAACTGATCTTAGGACTATCAGCACAAGAGTCTCTACAAAAGAGTTCAATGTAGTTAAACTTCTTATTTCCTGTTGTTCCATCTTATTTGGACAGGAAAAGATCAGCACTCCAAGTGCTGAACGCCCCTTTACTGTTTTTCACAAACATTATGGACTATCTAGTGTAAATAACAACATATATATCAGTTTGTAAAAGTGTGCTTGCCAATGCAGAGTGCAATATGGAAAAGAGATCTACTTAACTAGGCCTCTGGCCTTGGGCTGGAGCTTGCAGAGCCATATCCCCAGCCCCTGAGCCTTCAATTCTTGCTAATCCCAGAATTGTGGAAATAAGACACAGAGACTTCAAGTGGGTCACCAAAGTGATGTGAAGTAATACACTAAAGCAACCAAAAAAGGGGGGGGATGGAACCCCAGACTTTGAAGGGTTGCTCTGAGCTGGAGCCTCAGCTGCCCCTGTGGGGCTATTCCAAAGCTCTGTGAGGCCGGCTGCTTCTGGGTGGGGTGGTGTGGGATACCATCATGACTGGGTCATCCTGCCCCTACTTGTAGGGTGAGTTAGCGGGGAGTGTTCCCTGTCTGTGGATCAGGCATTATGTAAGCCCCCAGGTATTGGTGCAGGCTGAGGCTATGCAGACAAGAAAAGTAAATCCACCCCTCTGGGAGAAAACCTTTGGCCCTTTCAGAATGGAAGAGGCCCAGAGGAGGTCATTTGCCTCCACATTGCTTGTTGGCATCCGCAGGAAATAAGTTGCTGAGGCTGACCTTGAACTTGAGATAGCCCTGCCTCAGCCTCCCAAGTTGATGAGATTACAGGCCTGGGCCACCATTCCTGGCTGTGTCTTCTAGTCCTTTGCCTTCCATCCTCTGACTGGGTGGCCAAGCCATTGGCTACTAACAAAAATATGTATGTATATACTCTCACCCCAGGACAATTCTTCCAAACAAAGTGGATATAATGGGCAATACTCTACCTATCAGAAAGAAATATCCCTCTGTCTTTTAAGACCACATTTGGAAGTGGCCATCATGCAGCTGCTGGATGTTTGGGCTTGGGGTGAGACATTGCTACAACTCTGGCAGAAGACATGGAGTCTGGGCTGCCTACCCACGCAGCTGAGCCTAGCCCCACAGTTATGTCAGCCTTAACACCAAAGGCGCCATTTCTACTGGGGAACAGACTGCTTGGGAAAAGAGTGGCGCAGGACTGATCACACACACACCTGGGATAAGAAGGGGGCTTACTGTCAGGAGCCTGACCAGGCTGCTCTGCAGAGAGAGGGGCAGCAGCAGCAACTCCCCCCTTGAAGGTACCTTCTATAGGCTAGAATCCTATAAAATCCTTCCATAAGCATCCTCTGATCTTGTGGAAGGCAAGTTTGTTCCTTGGGAACAGAGACAGGCAGTTTTCCTATCTCTCAAGGAGAGAACAGAGAAACCGGCACATCCCCATCTCAGGGGCCGGTAAGCTGTCTCCTATCTCTCAATGAGAGAACAGGGAGAGGCCAACCTGTCTCCAGACCAGTTAAGTTTTATCTTGAGCTAGTTTCCATTTCTTGAGAATAAGGACAGCATTCATAAAGTGGGGGTGGGGAAAGGAAGGTGTCTGTAGTTAGGCCGACACAGCTGTTGGGTCCCTCTTATGACTTAAGGGCCTATTAGAGCCCAGTTCACAGTGAGCAGTTTCAAATGTGTGCTCATTCGATGTCTAATGGTCAGTGGATGCCCAGGGCCTGATAACGGGTCAGAAGCTATTTCCCAAAAAAAGCACATAATTTTCTGCGATGGATAGAATGACCTTAGTCCACAGCCCCAGGTACCTGCATTGCTCTTCTCCCTCTGGGACTTACCCTAACCTCCCTACCACATCTTTTCCCACTATTGACCCCTCCAAAATCACAGGCTCTGCCAGATCCTAGCGGAACTGCTTGCACAACAGTGTGGACCTGCTGCCGAGCCCTTCACGCTCCTGATCCCACTCAACTCTGGCAACCTTCAGTGTTACCCGGTGCCTAGCCAGAGCAAGGCTCCCGGCCGTGAAATGTCACCTCCAGAAGCCAGGGAGGCCCGCCATGCTTCCTTCTTCATGGCAGGGGATGCAGGAGCCAGTAATCTGCCTTTTATTCTGGATGTGAAATCCCAGGCCCACCTGCTCAACCCCAGGGTTGCAAATGCCCCAGCGCACTCTTTAGGAATCCCAAAGAAAGAACAATGAGAACTCAATGGGGTGGGTCTGGACGTTTTATTACTCACGTAGTCCTCAAAGGCCAGGGGCGGCAACATGGAGGTCCACACACCAAGGGAATACCCACAGGATAAGGTGTGTGCCTGCTGGGCAAATGGACTTCTTTGGACGTTTTACGAGGATATTCTTTTACTTTACAACCAACCTCACCTAAAGACTCGAGGCAGAGGAAGTGGCCAGTTTCCCTTCTCCTTATCTTTATTATCACATTCTTTGAGGTCCTTCTTATCTCCTCACCAGGAACAACAAGCCCCAACACTACCCCTGACCATTGGACTCTTAAAAATCTCATTGAAGCAATAAGTCCCTGGATCTTCAAAGTGCCTGTGTCTCACCAAGAACTCCAAGGCAGGAGTCACCTCTTGCCTATCCTGTCTTGTCAGCAAGTTGTCAGGCTGAGAAGAATCAGTCACAGAGAGGGAGGACCAAGTTTGAGATCAATCACTAGGACCCCTCAGTTGAACTGGATTCTCAGCTACCTAAGGAAGGGCCTGTGGATTCTTCCCCTGCAGCCACCTCTCCCAGCCTCACATGCAGCAGATCCCCACTCACAAATCCCACAAGGATTTTTAAGAAGTTCTCCATCGTCTTTGACAGGCCTGACTTAATCAGCAGCAGCATCTTCCTGGGTGTTACTGTGAAACCGATCAATCAGCTGTCACAGGCTTCTCAGCATGGGTATTACTCACCAAAGTTTTCAGACATGTGTGTTCTATCACAAGGGGTAGATCTCTTAGAAAAGAATAAGGTTGATGGATGATAAGATCGGATGAAAAGGATCTGAGGGGAAGGAGGGTGTAATCCGTTTGAAGGCAAAGCTAAAATGGAGCTGGATTAAATTCATCTTGATCCAATTGAAACTAGGAGGAGTGGCTCGGCCACCTGCTCTGCCCTGCAGACAGCATCATTTGCATTGTATTCTACAAGTTGTTCTACAGGAGCAGCCTCTGAAGGATGCTCCTGGAACAATGTGCTGCTCTGACAGGGGACAATACCTTGTACTGGAGCCCTGTGAGGTCCCCGAGACAGTGCAGGAGAAATGTTGCAGTTCTTGCTTTGCACAGGAAAGGAAAAGAGCTGAGCTTCCACGTGGGTACAGGAGCACACTGGCCCTGGAGGCTGACTACCAGGAGACCCTGCGGCGACCAACAAAGGGGTGGCACACTTGTTGCAAGACTCTCCATGCAAGCATTGCACGTCTCTACACAACTCCCAGGCTTAGCCGCAACTCTTCCCAACAGTGTGGACTGTCAGAGCTGGAGCCTGGCATCCACAGCAGGGCCACAGTCCCAGACCATCAAAATCACGGACCTACACAGGTGCACAGGCACCCGAATATGCACAGGTGCATGTACACACACACGCACACACACACAACAGCATGACAACTCACAGTTTTGTCGATGACACTCTGGTGCAATTTCCACTCTACAAAACCAGCCCTTAGAACCCACCTCCTGCCGGGCGTGATGCATGCCTGTAATCCCAGCAGCTAGGGAGGCTGAGGCAGGAGGATTGCAAGTTCAAAGCCAGCCTCAACAACTTGGTGAGGCTCTAAAGCAACTTAGAGAGACCTTGACTCTAAATAAAATATTTAAAAGGCTGGGGATGTGGCTCAGTGGTTAAGCATCCCCCAGTTCAATCCCTGGTACCAAAAAAGAAAAAGAAAAGAAACACCTCCTCATGATGAGTGTGTGTGTGAGCAGGAATAAATGTCCTTGGAACACTAATTTAACCAAAAAGGCATAAGTGTTTTTGTAACCCCAATAGATTCCAACAGAAAGCAGAAATGCATGCCTGATTTCTTGATCCAGTTGAGGGGTTAGAAGATACAGAGATTGGCTCTGGGTTATTTGTTCCTTCCCCTCTCGATCAATCAAATTGAAGATATCCGCTTTTTTAAAAAAATTTTTTAGTTGTAAATGGACACAATACCTTGATCTTGTTTATTTAATTTGTTTATATGGTGCTGGGGATGGAACCCAGTGCCTCACACATGCCAGGCAAGTGTCTACCACTGAGCCCCAGCCCCAGCCCCAGCGCCCCCTGAAGATATCAGCTTTTTAAGAAAAGGTCTGGACCAGGATAGGAACTGTCCTTGTTTGCCTGGGATTCCTAGACACCAGACTTTTAAAACCCTGTCCAACCAGGATGAGTCGGATGGCCTCGTCTGCACTCAGGAAAGCAGCTTGTCACAGAGATGCCCGTACGTGATTATGCCCCATAGTATTGGTTAGAGTTGGGGCTGGGGCTGGGTCCAGGGCCAACGTAAAGGCCCAGGGATGTCTTCATCACCAAGGACTCCTTACAAGGGGGGCACTTTGTTTTCACCTGGTCAGGAGATACCAGACTAGACATGTCTTCCTAAAGAGAATAAAATCCGCACATTAGTAACCAGTCCAGGAGACACCCAGAAGTCGAACATTTTCAGTAAAATGGGGGAATGAAGCCCTGCACTTCAGGGGTAGTGAGGATTTGCCTCAGGCTTGTGGAGTAAGCTCTTCTTTTAAAACAGAGAAAAATGTGCTCTGAGTGAGGCGCAGGGAGGGAATGACCCATCCAAGTTCAGAGCTGGTGAACCTAGGTAGCCTGACAACCAGCTACATTATTTTCCCCTGATCTTCAGGACTAACACCTGGGCTTTTTACCTGTGGAATTAAAGGGGCTGCTGCAGACCTCGTGATGAGTCATTAAAGAGAAAGACGAGCTGATAAGCACCAGGCACTTCTCTGGAGCCCACAGCTGGTCCACTGCAGCGTCCCACCAACCTCCTGAACGTGCACCAAGCCCAGTCATTCCCAACCCCAGGGATCACAATATCCCTGAGACTCAATGGTGCCTTCTCACCTATGCCAACACCTAGGAGACGGGGCAGGGTAGACTATACCGAGTTGGATCAATAAGGAGTTTGCTGAGCCCCAAGAAATATAGGATTGTGGTCTGGGGAAGGAAATATGAGGTTGCCTGGTTCTCCTTTCTGGCCATTCAAAAACAAGAGCTATTAAGACCACTGCCAGGCTCAGCAGCGCACCTATAAGGCTGAGGCAGGAGGATCTGTGGTTCAAAGCCAGCCTCAGCAACTTAGCAAGACCCTAAGCAACTCAGCAAGACCCTGTCTCTAAGTAAGATACAAAAAAGCGCTGGGGATGTGGCTGGGGATGTGGTTGAGCACCCCTAGGTTCAATTCCCCAGTACTAAAAAACAAACAAACAAACAAAAACACTTATTGAACACTCTTGGCCACACAAGTGTAATATGTGATGTAGACATAGCTCTCAGTTCAATCTGTAGGAAAATCCTGCTAGGTGAATATTATCTTCCCCACTTTTCAGGTGAAGAAAATAAGACTCAAAGTGGTCCCATAATATGAATTGCCACCCAGCGGGTAGATGCAAAACCAAAATGCAGACGGAAGTCAGCCTGCCTCCTGAAACCAGTTCTTCACTGCTCTTACACATGATGGACTCCCAGGTGCGTCTCACCAGAGCCCGCTGGGCACAGCCCACTGTCTGGATAGCCTTGGACTTCCACGCACAGTCCCCTGACAGAGAGAAGCCCAGAGACTTCTTCCGGGCTGCTGTAAGCAATTCAGAGCTCAGGACAACAGTGAGTGGGACCTCATCCGGCTCCAGAACCCTAGATCTCCTAATCCTTCAGTCCACAGGCCACTCTGGAAGGCATTTGCTTTTCTAGAGTTTACTAAAAAGTAACACCTAAAATTGAGACCTGACTTGTCTCTTACTTAATATTGACAGGAAAGGCCTTGGGTTCCAAGGAAACGTGAGAAATAGGTAAGATTTATCTCTTAAGATCTGCCTCCTGTTGAAGGGGACCAATAGATGAGTTTGGTGGAAACACAAGGCTAAGAGACTAATTCTATTAAATGAGCCCACTGTACTGGATCCACACCGGCTTTTTTTTTTTTTTTTGCCAAAAAGCAATCTGACTACAGCCCCACCTGGCCTGAGGGTACAGGAAATTTGTCACATTCCTCCACAAACAGATGCAACAGCACAATGCCTGCAGTCAGGGTAGACGAATGTTGGGGTGAAGAAGAAGTCAGGTGAAGGATGTCGGGGACTGAGAAGATAAGGGCGAGTTACCAAAGAAAAGACAGTGCGTTGCTAACCCCTCCAGGGCATGCTCCTCCCAGCATGAGCATCACCCCCAGGCTGCCCTTCCTGCCCCAGGCACCGAAACAGAGAAAAAAGAAAAGGGGAGGCAGTTCTGGGGGGTATAAAAAAGCAAGACACACCCCCTCCAACAGGCACCCAGCTCTGAGCCCCACTTCTGTCCCCCACTTCTATCTGGAGAAGTCTATCTCTGTCCCTTTCTTAAATAAAACTTGCTTTCTACGCTTGCCTTGACGTTGCTCAGTGTGTGATCTTCAACACTGGGGAACCAAGGACAGGTTCCTGATCTCCAAGACCCGTGTCACTGTGATGGGTGGACCATTTGGAGAATATTCTTTTGTCCTGTTACCCCCCCACTGATGATCAGTCCACAAAATATCCTGTGGTGTGATACTTGACCCCTGCTAAAAACTGATATTTTAGGACTGTGCTGTCCAATAAAGTGGCCATCAGCCAAGGAAATGAACTTTTAATTAATTTGAACTTAAATTTAAAAATTGTAGTGTAAACTATTCTTTAAGCATATTCACAAGTTCTGTGACTAAGGATATGGGTAATTATCCTGCCCTTGTGAGTTTCATTGTGTTGATGGCTATATTTAATAATTGTTGGGATCTCAGGACCTTGAAATGCTGTGGAACCTCCTGTTATTCCAACATCTCTCTCTGTAGCAGGTGACATGATTTGGGGGACAGAAGTGACGGCTGTTCAAGAGATGTCTTCCATTTGCAACAACAACATCATGGCTTCATCTTATTTAAAAAAAATTTTTTAAAAAAAAGATTCAAATGTTGACCAGTATAACTCCAAAACCCGTGTCTTTATCCACTACCTATATTCCTTCCCACTTCTTACAAGTCTGACACTGAACCCTCATCTAACTCTTGGGAATTATTGACAACTAAAAAGCATCGACATTTTCAGTTTTGATCTCGGTGGCGGCTGAACTCACAGCCCCACCTGCCTAGTCCTTCTACAAATCCAGCTTCCCTATTGTGTCTTGAAGAATGATTTCCCCAGATCCTAGTGTGGTATCTGCTGGATTCCTCCCAATATCTTGAATTACATGCAAGTTCTAACTTACACAAAACACCGGAACACAACTCATTCAGGTTCTTTGACACTTCATAACAAGGATCACCTTTCCATTCATTTTCAGTGACCTGTCCCTCATTGCCACCTGAGACCTCACAAGAATGGCCTTGGTGATCATTTCTAGCCAACATCCTGTTTGTGGCAGTTGGATAGCAGCACTCCACTCATTAGTACCAAAATCTGAATTAGGCTACATTTTGGACTCTTTCTGTCCCTCAAAATCCATATGTCAAAGCCCTGTCCCACATGTGGTGATACTTGGAGATAGAGCTTTAGGTTAGATGAAGTGGGCCCTGGACTGAGAGCACCCATGTCCTTAGGAGATGAGAAGAGACACCAGAAATCTCTAACTCAACGCAGTGAGAAGGTGGCCATCTTCAAGCTAGGAACCTGACCACGCCGGCACCCTGATGTGGACTTCCCAGCCTCCAGAACCGTGAGAAATCTGCTCTTGTTAAGCCACCCCCGCCCCGACACTGACACTATTGTATTTATTCAGGGAAGCCCAAGATAAGGCAAGTTGCCATGATTTTACATGATATTATGTAAAAGTTCTGAGACCCTGTCTCAAAAAATAAAAGGGGCTGTAGATTGAGCTCCGTGGTAGGGCCTGCCTGGGTTCAATCCTCAGTACCACAAAAAAAAAAAAAAGAAAAATAATCAATAAGGCATTCAATTTATTAAAATACTGTCATTTTTCTAACTTATGTAATGTTTGTGGTATTTGTCAACTTTTTGAAATTTGTAATTTGCTGTATTCCTTTATTCACTCTAAATAAAAATTCACTTCCATTTTTCATTTTACATTGATGGCTTTGTATTCTATTTCTTAAAAAAAAAAAAAAAGGTCCCCAAAAATGTATCAGGTCCCACAGTACGTGCTCCGGCCCTCACACCCAGGCTCATCTTGAGCACCAGGGACCCCCAGCTCCAGGACACCAAGGCACTGTCTTGGCTCTCTCTGGCACCCAAAGTGCTGGAGTTACCTCTCCATAGGAGCGTCCTCTAGCCGAACAGCAGGGTCCTGGGGACAGGCACAGAGGTCCCCACCCAACAACAGGAGCTCACAGAGAACGTGTCTGAGGAGTGTAGTAAATGCCAGGCAGGCAGTGGAGGGACAGGATCCGGCTGACACGATGGCCCGGGAGCCAGGACAGGAGTCTTCAGTCCTTCTTTGCCCCTGAACAGAACACACTTCTCCCTGGACGAAGAGGTCTTTGTCTTTTCATCTATCAAAGGGGAAAGCAGTCGCCCACTCTGTGCGATAATGCATGTGAAAGCACCTAGAGAAGTCCAGGGGCCTGTGTAAATAAGTGCTAGGGATTTACTGTATCACTCTTGTTGACGATTCAGGTTTAACACCAAGTGACCAAGACACCTGGGACTTAGAATTCCAAGTCTCTCCTCCCCAGGCACACCCCAGTTTATTGAAATGGGTGGTGGCAACACAATTCAATTTCCACAGGGAGTAACAGCATTGTCAACTGCACAATGAGAGGACGGAACCCAGGGCTCCAAATGCCCCTGAGGTCAGAGCCCACCCTCAGGTGAACCCAACTCCCTGCTCATTCTCCACAGAATGTCCCCAGCTCACCTCTGAGCCCCTTGGGACAGCCCACTCCTCCTCAGCATGAGCGTAGAGGATTCAGTCCCAAACTAAGGCTCACAATGAGCAGTAGGCTGCATGCTGTCCACACCCCCGTCATATTGCTGGTGCCAGCATCTGCCCACTGAATTCTCACCTTCATTCAAAAAGGTGTAATGCTATCCATACAAATCCTGCCCAAGCTTTTGTTTTTTTTTATTTTTCTTTCTCTTTCTTTTTTTTTTTTTTTTTTTTTGCTTTTTTTTAAGGTAAGTGCCCATAGTGCTCGCTAGTCCTATAGAAAAACAGGAACTAAAGATCAGGGTTTTATTTGTAGCAAAAGGTGGGTGCACATCTGTTCTGCCTGTAGGATCGGAGGCTCCCAGAGACTGGAGACTGAAGACAGATGGGCCTGGCAAATTCCACTCCCCACCCAGCCCTTCCCACCCCATCCCACTGACTGGTGGTCAGCCACGCTCCCCCTGCAAGGGCAGAGTCTGTGGCTGGTTTGTCTGTAGAAGCTCCCTTGTGGCCCCCCTTTGAGGAAGAAGTGTGAGCTTGCCAAGGCAGCATCACAGGTGGTCAGGAGAGCTCCGCCCTGGAGTCCAAAAGTTCAGGTTCAGTCCCAGCCGCATGTTCTCAGAGGGCTCTTGAGCAAGTTGTCTCACCTTTCCGTGACTCCATTTCGTCATCTGTAAAACAGGAGACTTGATAGCATCTCTTCCATCATGTCGTGCAAACTAAGTGAATTAATACCATAAAGGGCTTGGAACGGGGCCAGCGTGCGTATGTCCCAATAACGGTTAGCTACTTCCTCAAAAACCAGGGCATCTCCAACTAACCAGCAGGTCACGCTGCAGCACTCTCTGGGGACACAATCAAGCATCGACAAGTGCAGTACCAGGCACTGTGTGTGGTCCCCACTGGCCGGAGATCCTCCTCCCTCCTCATGAACTCTCCTGTGTCAGTACTAACTCCATCCGGCCCAGGTTCCAGGCTAGCCCTGCTCCCTTCTCTCCTGGAGCCCCTCCGCCAGAGACAGCGCCTGCCTCCTTCTCAGCCTATGGCCCCTGGGCCACCCTTCTCAGTTCTGAGACCCTTCATCTCAGGACTAGGCATAGGTTGAAGCATAGACCTCCTTAGTTTGGTTCCATTTCCCCCCTTTAAATAAATAAATAATAAATTCAGACTGAAAACTAAATATGTATGTGGATATGGGTGATGATCCAAAAATATTAAGAAGGAAGTCTCAGGGAAGTGTCATTTCCTTCAAGAAAAAAAAAAAAAAAAGCCTCAGGTTGGAAGGCAATCAGAATGCACCAGAAGAGGGTACGTCAAAGGTAGGTGTGACAGAGGCAGGATGGAGGCAAAGGGAAACTCAGCCTCCTCCACCCAGAAGCCATGGTCAGCAGAGCCCAGAGCTGAGCCAGAAGTCCCTCCTAGGCTAAAGTCTGCAGCAGGGTGGACCGTTTACAAGCATCCCTGGGCTCTGCATCCACCGGCACCCACCAAGCTCTTCCCACCCTCTTCGTGGGAGCCCTTTCCCCCACACCAACTTTTTTCCTTCTCCCTCCTCCTCCACCCGCCGTCTCTCACTAAGGTGATGCTGTTGCCCTGCTTGGGAGCAATGCCCTGGCCTGCCCTCTGACCAGCTCCACCATCCTACCTCTTTCTAAATTGAGAGCATCCATGTTCTCAGCCCTCGCCCATCCCCAGCCCCCAACTACTGCTCTCATGAAGCCCAGGGACAACCAACCAGCACCTTCATGGCATTAGATAGAGGACAAGGGGGGGGGGGGTCAGGGTTGGGGGTCAGTCTGACCCAGCCAGAGGAAAGCCACATGATGCCCTATCCTTCCCATTAGACAGGCAGCTCCGATGACCGGGGGCATCTTCCCCCCGACTGGAAGCTTCCTGGGGGTCATTTGTGAATAAGGGACAGAGCCCCTTTTTCTGCTGGGTTCTCAGGCCAACTGGGGGGGGGGAGGCTAATGGAGTAAAGCCAGACCCCCAGCACATAGGTGAGGGTGGACTTTACAGGTGAAGTCCCAGCTATGAGGACGGCTGGTCCCAGGGGACAGGTGGCTGGGACCACAGGTCCTGAACTATGCAGCAACAAAGAGGACCCACTCCCAAGGCTGCTGAAGTCTCTCTCAGAGATTAATCCCATTAGCAAGGTCCAGAACACATAAGCTCCTCCCTGGCTGCTGGCCCAGCTTCCCCACCCACCTCCCGGGAGAGCACACAGGCACCACCGGGCGGCTCCCCAGGACTATAGCTCTATTACCCCAGTGGCCTGGGCATCAGCCCACGGGCACCCCATGACCTCCTCCACTGACGGTGAAGCACCCCTGAAACTCAACAGTAGGTGCACCCCTACTCCCCCTCCAGCTCCCGCCCACCTTCTCCCACCTCTGCTAACCCTTTACTTTTATGTTATCAGGTGAAGCGCTGACACAGGGTTCTGGAACCATGATTAGATCTTCAGGCTTTGTTTATGGATTCATTAGAGACAGCCGAAAGCCGAGGCGCAGGGTTGGCAGAGTGGCGTAATTACAGGATGGCAACACGATTATTGTTTACTACGCAGCACAAAGTTGCTAAGATGACATTCCTTTGTCTAATGGTTCCAAGTCACAATCTCTGGTCTCTTCAGGATGATTATCTAGAGTCAAGACCAAACATATTCTTTTCATTCTTTTTGCTACCGGTTGAATATTTGGGCTCCCCCTAAAAATTCACATGTCAAACCTAACCCCCAATAGTATCTGTAGTGTTTGTAATGAGATCTTTGGAAAGGGATTCAGTCACACAGTAGAGACCTAAAGGAGCCCCTTTACCCCTCCCGCTATGGGAGAGCCCAGCAAAAAGACAGCCAGCCATCAGAAAACAGGCCCTCACCAGACCCCGAGGCTGCTGGCCCCTCGATCTTGTACTTACAATCCTCTGGAAGGGTAAGAAATAAATTTATGTTGTTTAAGCTACCCAATCCATGGTATTTTTTTAAAAAACAGCCTGAATAAACTGAAAGGGCTAAGACTTTTTAACTCTCATTTGCTCAAAATTTCATGCTACATTTAAAAAATATTTTTAGTTATACATGGACACAATATCTTTATTTTGTTTATTTTTATGTGGCGCTAAGGATCGAACCCAGTGCCTCACATATACAAGCCCCAACCCCAGCCCAAAATCATGCTACATTTTAATGTGCTTTCTTCCTGGATCATAACCTCATTTTTTATTTTCTTTTATTTGATGTCTCTAATTGCTTTGGTGGATTCTCTTATTAAGAAAAGAAATATAGGGGCTGGGATTGTGGCTCAGCAGTAGAGTGCTCACCTAGCATGCGTGGGGCCCTTGTTTTGATCCTCGGTATCACATAAAAATAAACAAATAAAGATATTGTGTCCAACTACAACTAAAAAATAAATATTTTAATAAAAGAAATCTATCTTTGATATTACTATATAATATAAAATTACATATATAAGGTCATATGTATTACCAACTAATATAACTAAAGATTCTTATTCTATTAAACAAAATTTTTTTTCCACCAAATAGAACTTTTCTGGAAATCCCATGTTGAATATTTTTAAGAACGCAGTTTTCTTCTGGTTCCTACATTTTCTCCTTTCCATCTAGGGCCATTGATTTTTCTACATATTGTTTTAGTCTTCCTCTTTTATACTGTGAGTGTTAATATTATGGTGATCTTACATCCTTAGGAATGAATGAAAGGTTAAGTTAGCTTTTCTAAGTAACTTTTTTTTTTTCTAACCAAGGATTGAACCCAGGGGCACTTAACCACTGAACCACATCCCCAGCTCTTTTTTATTTTTTATTTTGCAATAGAGTCTCACTAAGTTGCTCAGGGCCTTGCTAAATTATCAAGGCTAGCCTCAGACTTGCAATCCTCCTGCCTCAGCTTCCTGAGCTGCTGGGATTATAGGCATGTGCCACTATTCCCAGCTCCAAGTAACACTTAAATTGATGCAGGTTTCCTGCATTGCTGTAAACATGTATACGTTTCCCAGCTGGTTTCTCCCCTGCACAGCAGGGTTGCCTAGAGGTACCATTTATAACACTGAAGAGCTGAAGACTGAGTTAACAATTGTTCATACCTACATAATGAAGCCTCCAGAAAACATGGGGTTCAAAAATTTTCAGGTTGTCAAAAGCATCCTTGAGGGCTGGGACTGTGGCTCAGTGGTAGCTCACTTGCTTGCGTGTGTGAGGCACTGGGTTCGATTCTCAGCACCACGTATACATAAATAAAATAAAGGTCTATCAACAATACCACACACCAACTTCACAGGACAGAATCTCCTGCACCTGGGCCATCCCATCTCTTCATCTGCAGTACGTCTTTATCCTTCACCATATCCTTTATAATGAACCAGTAAACATAATGGCATAGCAAATTATCAAACATAAGGAAGGAGAGGGTTGCAAGAACCCACAATTGTAGCCAAAACATATAGAAGTGTGGGTGACCCAGGGACCCACTACTGGCAATTGGCATCTGAATTGACAGCATCTTGTGGGACTAAGCCCTTAACCTGTGGAATCTGGCACTAACCCCAGGTAGATAGTGTCAGAATTGAATTAAATTGTTGGACACCCAAATGGTATTTGGACAGTTGGAGAACTGATTGGAGGTTAGGGCATCACAAATACACTGTCAGAAGTGCGGTACTGTGTGAGGAGAGAAAGCGTTTTTTCCTGTATGTTCTCTTTCTATAAATTTTGCACGCATCGCAGTGAGCATTTTTGGTCTACATGAGTGTGTATCTTTTTCAGCTTGGAAACTTTCTATGTCGCAGTTACTTCTGCTCTATTATGCTGATCCCTTCCCAGGAACAGCTATAACCGTGGACAGTGCTGTGCTTCAGGGTCTAGATGCCGAACCACATCCACTAGGCTATGTGATCTTGGCTGCTTTATTTTTTTTCCTTTAATGAGATAACTTTTCTTTCATAGCTTTATTTTATTCATTTATTTTTTATGTGGGGCTGAGGATTGAACCCAGGGCCTCACGTGTGCTAGACAAGCGCTCTACCACTGAGCCACAACCCCAGGCCATTGGCTGCACCTTAATTTTCCTAAACCTGGCTGCTCATGTGGGAAAAGAGGGTAATGATACCTTGCAAGGATTCACTGTGATGTTCGTGAGTGCTTAGTACAGTGACTGCTACCTGAAAACTCTCAGGTTGCAAGGTACCTGGAGCTTTAACTTCCTGTTCAAAATAAAATAGAAATAAAAAAAGGAGCAAAGAGCTAACTCTTTTATAATTATAACTTCATATGTGCTTCATCTTAATTTCTACTTGATACTTAATCTTCCATGGTTGGAATAATTGTTTTTGATTTTTCCCTCTGTCAAGAATAATGTTCCTGGGGCTGGGCTGTGGCTCAGTGGTAAAGCACTTGTCTCGCATGTGTGAGGCATTGGGTTCGATCCTCAGCACCACATGAAATAAATAAATAAAGATATTGTGTTCATCTACAACTGAAAAAAAAAAACTAGGAAAAAAAATCATGTTCCCAGCCAGGTACAGTGGGGCAAACCTATAATCCCAGTGGCTGGGGAGGCTGAGACAGGAGGATCACAAGTTCAAAGCCAGCCTCAGCAAAAGCAAAGTGCTAAGCAACTCAGTGAGACTCTGTCTCTAAATAAAATACAAAACAGGGCTAGGGATGTGGCTTAGTGGCTGAATGGCCCTGAGTTCAATCCCTAGTACCCAACTCCCCCTCCTCAAAAAAAGAACCATGTTCCCACTCAGTGTGGTGGCACACACCTATAATCCCAGTAGCTTGGGAGGCTAAGGCAAGAGGATCTTCAGTTCAAAGCCGGCCTCAGCATCTCAGCAAGACCCTGTCTCTAAATAAAATATAAAAAAGGGCTGGGGATGTGGCTCAGTAGTTTAACACTCCTGGGTTCCATCCCTAATGCAAAAAAAAAAAAAAAAAAGAATGATGTTCCCCGCCACACAGAAGCGTGAGGCAGGAGGGTCCCAAGTTCAAGATCAGCATGGGCAACTTACCAAGACCTTGTCTCAAAATAAAAAGGTCTGGGGATATAGCTCAGTAGTAGAGTGCCCATGAATCAACACCCATACCAATAAAAAAGAAAGAAGAGATAAAGAAAGGGAGGAAGGAAGGAAGGAAATTATGTTAAGATTTTGTGACTCTTTCACATAATCCATTTTTTTTGTAATACAAATAATTTCATCCTCTAAATTGTGCAATGGCCAGGCATGGTGGCACACACCTGTCATCCCACCGACTCAAGAGGCTGAGGCAGAAGGACCACAAGTTCAAAGCCAGCCTCAGCAATTTAGTGAGCCCCTAAGCAACTTAGCAAGACCCTGTCTCAAAATAAAAACTAAAAAGGTCCAGGGATGTGGCTCGGGTTAAGTGCCCTGGGTTCAATCCCCGGTAAATATCCTGTATGAGAGAGTGTGTGTGTGTGTGTGTGTGTGTGTACCCTTCATTTATATATTATATAAAATGAAGATATGGGAGTTCTAATGTTAATTATATTTAATAATATAAAGGGCTAATAATTCACGTGGTGGATGCTGTAGCTGTAGAGAAAGTAGTTTAAGATTTGTTATTATTGGTGGGTTTTGTTTTTACTGTTTTTTTGGTTTTGCTTGGGTTTGGGGAGCTCTGGAGAGCCCAGCACTGTTTACTTTTGGTTTCACGCGCCCCTGCGCCCACCTCATCCGCGCTCACCACCCAGGCGGGCTGTGACTGACATCAGGGATCCTCAAGTCAGTCTGGACAACTACCTGCTGCTGCAATGACATGTCCCTTCTTCTCTCTGGCACTACTTCCTGCCCTGTTCTTTGGGAGCTGTGGGCTCTTATTAGATAAAGGAAGGTTGGAAAGAGGAGGGAGCTCAGAGCCCTGGCCGCCTTATATTAATAGACAGGAAGAAAAACACAGAAATTCAATCAAACAGACTATGAAGAATGTCCATTGAAGGACCTGGGGTATGACTCAGTGGTATGACTCTTGGCCCGCATGTGCAACCCTGCGGTAGTGAGGTTTCATCCCCAGCACCACTAAAAAAATTAAAAAATGAAGGGAGGGTTGGTAAACCCTGTATAATGGGGAAACTCCTTCTCCCCAAACCCGCCCCCGTGAAGGAGGACAGGGAGGACGACCCTTCTAAGCACCACCGCCCAGAGAGGTGTTGCTGTTGGAGGATGAGGCTTCCACACAAGGTGGGAGGATGCGAGCTTCATTGAAGTGTCCAGATCCAGGGTCCCCCTCCTGCTGGGTGCTCTCTGCTCCCACCCTGTCTGACACCCCTATGAACTGTCTGGCTTAGGAAGGGATTGCATATGCTTCCAAATCTTTATTATCTTGCATCTCTACCCTGCCTGGATTTTTTTTTAAGTGCCAAAAAATAAAATAAAATAAAATCCTGCCAAGATTGCAATGCCCTTGTTTTTTCTGTCCCTGTGTTAACCACTCCACTAAAGCCGCAGCAGGCCTGGTTTGTGGCTGGACACTGGGGGGGGGGGGGCTCCAGGAACCGTTCAGTGAAGCCCAGAGGAGGATAAACCACAAAGGGAGGGGCGGGGGCTGTGGCTCTGTGGGAGAGAGCTTGCCTAGCACGTGTGAGGCACTGGGTTCCATCCTCAGTACCATATAAAAATAGGTAAATAAAAGTAAAGGTATTGTGTCCATCTACAGCTAAAAAATAAACATTAAAAAAACCAAAAGGGAGCCCCCTCCCCTACCTATCTCTAAGCTCTCCCAGAAGCAGAACTTTTGGGACAACAGTTCTCAAAGCGGGCCCCCAGATCTGTAGCGCCTGAGAAGTTGCCACAAATACATATCCTCAGTCCCCCGGACTCGCTACATTAAGAGCCTCTGGGAGTGGGGCCCGGTGATTTCCACTGTAACCAGCACTTGGGGTGATTCCAATGCAGGCTCGAGTTTGGGGACCACTGCTCAGACACCAGCGTCCACTCGCACTTTCACAGGCTGCAGAAACTGTTCTTAGAGCAGAAGAACCGCACACGGCCCTCGGCCCTCGAGTTCGGTGCCCATCACGCTGGGTAGTAGGAGGGTGTTGTTTTTCTACCCGTGCTCATGAGGTTTTTCACAAGAACGTATGGTTCCAGGGGCCACTATCTGTCAGTGCCTCCTGTGTTTCAAGGCTCAGAGGAGTGCCAACAAGGGGCCAGGCCAGGGCCCATGGCACCAGGAGACAGGGCCCGTGGGTCAGCTGGGTCTGCGTCACACGTTCGCACTGTGGCAAACAGAAGTAGGGCAGGAAGATCGGGAGGACCCCAGACCAACATGGAAATGGGAGAGAGCTCCACTAGGAAGGCGGGGAGGTATCGGATGGGAAGAGACGTCAGCGGACATACGCAAGTGGGAATGAATGCAGGAAGGACTCCAAGGACCCACTGCGGGACCAAGGCAGAGACAGGGAGCTGGCTGTCGAAGAAAAGGAAATGAGTGGATAACACTCCCCTCACCCGGTGCTAACAAGGCAGGGAAGGTTGCACTTTCCAACACAAGCCACCACCCCCTGGAAGGCTCTCTTCCTGCAGTTTTGGTCACCTTTCGGTCACATAGGCATGGAAGAAAGAAAACCAAAAATCTATAAAGGGGCAAGACACCCCGACTCCCTCAGGTACCAGCTCTGGACCCCCTCCTCTCTGGAGGAGTGAGTCAGTCTCTCTCTCTCTCTCTCTCTCTCTCTCTCTCTCTCTCTCTCTCTCCGTCTCCCTGTCTCTGTCTCTTTTCTATTTCTTAAATAAAATTTACTCTTTTATTCTTGCCTCAGCATTCCTCTGGTATTTAATCCTCAACACTGGGTGAACAAGGACCTGTCCTTATTTTCAAGGCCAGTATTACAACCATGCAGCTAACTATTCACCCTTTATTCCTCCCACCCATCCATGCTTCTACCTACTTGTTTATCTGTCCGTCTGTCTATTTGTCCACCCACCCATCCATCTACCCAGTAAGCCAAAAAAAAAAAAAAAAAAATCGGCCATTAGTGAAAAACTCCTAGGGGTTAAGTTCTGTACTAGGTGCTAGGCATTCAGGGTTAGATACACTACCCAGTCCCTGGGGCCTGGGTGTGGTTCTCTATGCTATGCTCATGCATGATTCATTAAAATTACAGACCAACATTGAATATGGGCACATGGATGGTCCATGATCACCAACGGGTTTGACAGAAACCCTGTTTGCCCTGTTTTATGGTGACCATCTTGCTTTCTGGGAACCTTTAAATGCCCAATTCCAAATCTTGCAGCTCCTGGAGAAGGCTTTTCTCTTTCTGAATTTGCTCCGACGGATTTTTTTTTCTAACTGCTTTCCAGCTTGTTCTTTCAGTTGCTCAATAGCTTTCAGTTTCTTCTTTAGGTTTCTGTCCGTCTGTCTGTCTGTCTGTCTACTTCAGGGTCACCAGAAGATGACGGAGAGATAGTGTTTCGTGATGTGCTCTGTGGAGCAGGAGTAGGTGCCAAATCTGGGCTCTTGTCATTTTTTTGCTTCCTGCTCAACAGCATTCTTAGCCTCATGCTTCCTTTGGTTTTGAGGGCCGTGTTTTGATGATGGCTTATCATTTCCTGGTGGTGGGTTCACATTCTGAGGTGGCTCCCTTCATGCAGTTTGGAACTGGTGACTGGTTTATTTCTTAAACCTGGAGGTCTGTAAGCTGTGGTAACTTCAGGGTCCTCACCGGGCACTTCACTCAAAACCGCTTCATAACTGGTAAGTTATTCTTTTTGCTGGGAATATGCCATCAAAAAATGGCTGCCAAGAACTCTCCCACGATTCTGCACTCGATGGCACCTCGTGCTTGTGCAAGACAGAGCCATTGCGGCGCCAAATCTTGTGCCCATTATTAATGCATAACCTGGGAGCACATGTGGCTGTTAAAATATGCTCACTGTCTGGGCACCGAGCAAAATAATAAGTTGGTAGTTTTTAACATCCCACACTTTGTATTTTTCCCCTCAGATTTCCAAATCCAGCTGGGACTCACATATGTCCATGAGCGCGGAAATAGAGTGCACTGCAAGACCCAATCCCAAAGTCAAACGCAGGGTCACATTCCAAGTTAGAGATCATTGCCTTGGCAGGCATAAAAGCATAACAGCACAAAACCTGGTAGAGCTAGAATCACACCCTACATCCTAAATGGGGCCATTTTTTTGGTAACTACACTCTCCATCTGTTGCAATGTAGTGCCGTTTGTTCTCCGTAATACGAAGCTCCTGTCTTGTGAACATCACCAACACAGCAGTAGCTTTTTTATTCCATATCTCTGTAACCTTATCGGCTTTAAAGAAATTTTATTGGCTAAAGCTGCATGAGGTCCAGCAGAGTTGGGGTGCTGACACAATCTAACAATTGAAGGTGCCCCTTTACTCCCTGGGACATGGACAGCCACCTGATATGGTCGTGGCCCAGGTGGTAAAACAAAATCATTCACTTTTGCAAATGTAATTCACTTACAACTGTGTCCACATTGTTGTTTTCAAAGAAGTGAACTTCATTGTAGACACTTCGGGCACAATAATTTCATCTTCTGACCAGGATGGACACCAATTTTGCATTTTTTTTTCTGTCTGAAAGATTTCAAACATGTCCCGGTTTTCCTGGGCCAGTTTTCACATCATTAAGCTGTAGGTTGGGTAAGCCAGCTGGGCCGTCTTTAGAAGTTTTCTCCATTGCTCCAGGAAAATAACATTCCCTCCTTACTAAAGGCATAGACTTTGCAGTTTCCCCAGATTCCCTTGGAAACACTGTGCTGTCTGTGAAACACAGTGGTCTGTCCACTTTCTGACACTCGGACTGTCATTAGCAACATGGACAGAGCCATCTTGTCCCAGAAAAAGGGACCCGTTTGGTGTTAAACACCTAGCAACAACTGTCATAACTAAAGCACAGCCAGGCCTGGGCACTTAAAAGGAAAGACAACAGATCTTTCAGTGTAACTTAGGATATCACCTGTGCCAGCCCCATCGAGGGCAAGGAACACTAGAGGCTTTGGAAGAGGAATTCTTAGGCAGAAGGACAACCTGATAGTTATCAAAAGACTCCAGAGTCGGAAGCTTTTGTAGTCAACTGTAGGCCTGCAGGTCTTCCTAACCTCCTCACAGGCAGACTTGGTTTGTTTACTAGCCCTAAGTGACGGAAATAAAGGGACCTCTGCCAAACAGAGGCTCTGCCAATACAAAGATATTCTACAAAAATAAGATGCCGTTAGAATCTTAACGATACCTTATGGAGGCATCTGTTACATTATAAAAACTAAGTGTGGTGTTTACAGTCCTGATAACTCTGCAACGTAACTGTCCCCAATAGAGGCCACGTCCTCACTGGCTTTGTCACAGAGAGAACTTCTTAGCTCGTGCACTTCCTGGTGAAAAGTTACTGGCTTCTCTCGTCCTCGTGATAGTCATTGACGGGTTCCAGATGCTGCGACATTCGTTTTGTATAATCTCGGTCCAGCACTATGTGTTTTTGTTCCTCTCGTAGAAGCCCTCCCTCCCACGTGACTTGACGGCATGTTCTTTCTCAGCTAGACTTTTACTATAAACCCCCTGACGGACCCAGAACATTCCTAAAAGGAAATCCCAAACTGCTTGCCCCTCTCAGCCTGAAGCAGCTTTACAGCAGTCAGGGTGGCCTTAACCAGAAGGGAGAATGTGACCCGGGCAAAGACAGGCAGCTAATCATCAGAGAGAGGAATGAATGGATAGACAACTCTCTCCAGAGGAGAGGAAGGTTGCACTTTCCAACACAAGCCATCACCCTCTGGAAGGCTCTCTTCCTGCCTTTTGGTCACCTTTCGGTCACATAGGCATGAGAAGAACAAAAACCAAAAATCTATAAAGGGGCAAGACACCCCCCATTCCCTCAGGGACCAGTTCTGGACCCCTTCCTCTCTGAAGGATTCTCTCTCTCTCTCTCTCTCTCTCTCTCTCTCTCTCTCTCTCTCTCTCTCTCTCTCTCTTCTGTTTCTTAAATAAAATTTACTTTGGGCTCTTGCCTCGGAGTTTCTCAGGTGTTTAATCTTCAACACCAGGGGAACAGGATCCCATTCTGATTTTTAAGAATGGTCTCACTTGCACTCAGAGCTCACGAGTCCTCTTGCACCATCCTCTGTCCCACCTGACTCACCGCCTGCTCATCAGTTCCATGAATAAGTGTGTCCACTCCCCCCACAGGGCTAGGAAGTCTTTTGCCAGAGAATCCAAGGAGCCCAGGAGTCAGCTCCCCAGACCAAGGTCCGGACCCCTCTTCCAGGTCTGTCCTGAGTTGTGGGGCTGACCCTGAAGACAGGAAAGGGGGGACGAAAGAATCTGGACTTGGGCTCAGAGTTCACAGAATCCTGCCCCCAGGGCAGCTCTGCTGGGCCGGGCCCAGGGCTGAGCTGGTCCTCCCCAAGAGACAGAGTGAGAGGTTGACGTGCAAGACTGAGATGTGTCCTCAAGATGGGTCAAGGACCACGCCTCGTGGAGTCTGGTGGAGACGGGAGGGTGTCATCTCTGGCTTTATCCTCCAACCACTGCCCCACCCAGGGCTGGACACTGGCCTCTCCCCTGCTTTGAACGCCTCACGCCATGGCTCCCACCTCCCACCCACCCTCCCCTCCTGATGCTCCCATCCAAGCCAAGGAGCCCAGCCTGACCAGCACCTCTGAGAGGAGCAGCCATGCCAACCACGAGGGCCCTGCTGGGGTGGAGAACCTCCCGAGGGCCAATGCCCTCCTACGTCACCTCATTCGCTTTAACCCCACGTGGGTTCAGTCCCCATCCCTATTTCAGAGATGAGATAATTCCGAAAGAGAACCAGCAAATTTCCCAAGGACAAACAGCCAAGAAATAAGACAGCCAGGATTCAAGCCCAAGTCTGTAGAGGGAATCCACAGCAGAGTCCCCCCACAGCTCCCTGCTGACCTTCCTCCCTTCCACCTGCCTCCTTTCTCACCAGGAAACCTCCCAGATCACAGCCCCGGAGCTGATAATCCTGAATCCAGCCAGCCAGGCACAGTGGCACATGTCTGTCTCCCAACTACTCAGGGGACAGGTGCAGGAGGAAGTCGAGTTTGCGGCCAGCCTGGGCAACACTGTCTCAAAAAAATTTTTTTTAAATAAAAAGTACTGGCCTCGATGCCCTGAGTTCAACTCCCAGTTATTGAGGGCAGGGGGACGAAATGCATCCATTCTTTCTACAAAACCCTGTCTAACAGGATGCTAAAATAGAACCTCTTCACTGTCTCCATTTTCACTGTGTCTCCAAAGCTGAGGGATGTTAAGTTCCTACACATTCTAAAGAAAGGTTCTTGACCAGCTGTAGAGAATTTTCTAGGCAGGAGGTAATAAAGTCCATTGATTCTATCCATCAAGGGAAGGAAAGGCTGAGATTGTTCAAACACAGGCCCGAGCATCCCCCTCCAAGGCAGAGGAGCCGGAGCTTCCCTTCCCCTCTAAACAGGTGCACGGACCTTGAAGACAACCCACCAGAGGGCTGGACTGTGTCCTGTGGGATTGGAGATGCAAGAAATGGCTCCTGGCTCGCAGCTAAAGCATTCTGGAAATGAGAGCCGGCCAGCTCCAAAGCACATGAGGGGAGGCAGCTTGAGAGGTGACCGGCACTTCCAACTGACCTCCAGCAATTATTAGGGTCCCGTGGGCAGATATGAATCCCCACCAAAGGGACCTGCCTGCAGGACACTGTGACCCCCAACAGAGTCTATGTAGAGACTTCTGCTGGAACCCAGGGGTAGGAGGCTAAGTAACCAATTGAAGGAGGCAGTGTGCCCATCAGGAGTTCACAAGGAGGGGGGGAAGCTCAGGGAACCCCCAAAAGCCACCCCAACTGAGGGAGTCAGCACTTGAATTTCCACCACCCCAGGAGGACCCCAAGGTCAGTACTTTGTTTGTTTGTTTGGTTGGTTGTTTGTTTCTGTGCTGCGATGGAACCTAGGGCCTCTGGCATGCTATGCAAGAGGTCTACCACTGAGCCCTATCCTTTGTCCTTCAAAACCAAATTATAGATGCTCCTGTCAGAATACCTGTGTGCCCCCTTGTCTGCCCCTCCCTCTCCCTTAGAAGCGCCAGGGTGGAGGGGAAGGGGGCTTGAAGGACAGAGAAAGGCTGCAGCATGCTGCAAGGGGAGCCCCGGACCTACAGGAGAGGCACTTTGACCAGGATGGGACCCAACTTTTCACCATCTGAGAATCGAGACCCTGAGTGACTAGAGAGGCCATAGGAGGGCCAGGTTTTAGCTCAGTGGTGGAGCGCCAGCCACCTGCACAAAGCCCTGGGTTCAATTCCCAACTGCCAGGAAGGAAGGAAGGAAGGAAGGAAGGAAGGAAGGAAGGAAGGAAGGAAGGAAGGAAGAAAGGAAGGAAGGAAGGCCGGCCTGTGATCCCAGCCATTTAGGAGGCGGAGGCAGGAGGATCACAAGTTCAAGGCCAGCCTGGTGAACTTAACAAGACCCTGTCTCAAAATAAAAAACAAAAAGGGCTGAAGATGCAACTCAGTTGCAAAATGTGCCCATTGGTTCTATCTCAAGTACAAAAAGTAAATGAAATAAAATTAAAAACTAAGCTCATCTTCCCAGATTTGTATGGGTTGGAGCCCTGTGTAAAACACTTTTTGCGGGCACTCTCCATCAGTTCTTTATCCCACAACCCTCACAGCAGGGAAGTGTGTTCATCCATTCAGCCAAGATTTAGTGAGCAGCTACTATGTGACAGGCCCTGTGCTAAATAAAGATGAGGATGTCATGGTGCCTTGAGATGAGTAGACTGCAGTCTGAATATCAGGAGGAGGGGGAGAAGAAAGGAAACAGACAGACGCATAAACCAGTCCTTAGCACTACAGTGTAATAAGGACTACTATAGAGGCATGTATTATTTCCACTGGGAGATAAGAGCAGGTGGCCCTTACCTGTGCCTAGGACCTGAGATGTCACCAAGGAAGTAGCATAGAAGGTTGTGGGGGAGGAGGTTGCAGGCATTGCCAAGAGACGGAAGAAATTGCATGCACACAAATCATGGAGGTGCAAAGGACCGGCAAGATGGGGAGGCCAGAGCGAGTGTCCCACATGTGGGCAGTGCTCCTTTCTGCCAGCAGCAGGTGACTTTAGCAAACTGTTCAGGGAGGAGGTGTGGGCTTGGGTCCGTGAAGCTGGGCTAGCAAATGTTCTGTCCACTTTGGTTCTGCCATCAGGGTTTCTTCTGAAATGCCTGTTAGCAAACACAACTCACCATAATCAAATTTTCTACCTGAAACATACACAGTCCCCCACTGCTGTACCCTCAGTCCTCTTGGTAAAAGGGCAACACTAGCTGTACTATGCTATGGTGAACTTTTCTTGTTTCTGGTTCACTCCTTCAAAGGACCCCACATTAGCTGCCTCAGCCATCAGACCAAATAGCGCCTTGCTGCTGCGTCTTGTCCTAACTCCACATTTCTCTACACGTCACTGAAACAAAGGTTTCTTTGGTCTCCAGAAGTACTTCTACCCAGGGCCCAGACCCAGGCCGAGGGAAGGAGACAAGTTACAGAAACAGAAGAAAAGGCAGCAACGAAATCGTGAAGGTCTTGGTGCAAACCTAAAGACCTAGGGCTGGTTCTATGGTGTTGTAGGAAGGCAAGGTAGGGTTTTATGGAACCAACTTTATTTGCCAAAATAACGAATGTACCACAATGTAAAAAAGCCTAACTCAGCTTTTTTCCTTACCCTGGGTGGCTACACATTATCAGAGCTCGTGACTTGACCCTGAAGAGGAGCAGAAGGGTCTGGACTCTGCCCTAGTCAGCTGTTCAAACACCTGGATTTAGGTTCTTGAAGGTGGTCCCTTGGCAATCCCCCCACCCCCTCCTCTCTCTCCAGGGCAGAACCACAGTGAGAGGGAACGGATGGCCAGCAGGGGGAGCCAAAGGACCAGTGATGGGGAGAGGAGAGCCACTGGTCCCCAAGCCCTAATACAGCCTGACCCTATGGGCTGTCCTTCCTAGCCCCATGCTCTGACCTCAAGTGGACATCAAAAAAGAAAAGAGACATTTTCAGTCCCACATTTGAGGCAGGGGACCAGGCAAACACTACCCTCACACCAGGTTTTTTGAGGGCTCTTCCCCGTTGCTTGAAGAGATTTTATTTACCAAGCCTGCTAATATCCTGATCAAATTTTGAACAGTAAATTCACATGTTCCTAAACAAATGCTGCAGCTCTGAGCTGCAAAAGACACTTTGTCAAAACAAAATAATCTGTCAGCACGCAGTGCGGGTCACAGAACTGGCGGATCTGGCGAGTAAGTGGCCGACAAGATGCTGTACTTACGACAGATTTGCCACAATCTGTAACTCAGGCAAGGGCACCCAGAAACAGAAACTAAGTGTTCGAAACTTTGGCAAATATTGAACACCAACAGGAAGAAACTGGGTGTGGTCATTAAAACGGTAATTATGCCTCTGTGGGAAGGTTTGGTAAGAAGTCAGGAATATTTGCCTTTGGGGTGGGGAATACATTGAAAGGAGTTTTCTTCCCTCTCTGGGAGCGGTTCCCTCTACACAGACTTGGAAGATCTCCCCTCACCTGATAGACTCAGAGCAGGCACAAGGGCTTCTCACTTGGCTCAAGGTTTAAATCCTTTGCCCTTTATTTGATGGCTTATAGTGTTTTCTAATTTTCTTTCAAAATTTATTAAGCCCATAGTTCCATTACCTTAATGTTATAAATTTTGAAAACTTTCACATAGAATACAAATATGTATTTCGTATCTTATTAAGGTGCCAAATACCAAGACACAGGTGTCACCTCTCACCCCATGTAACAACCGCGGAGAAGGAGCGCTCCCAGGCTCAGCCGGTTCTTCTGCTGCTGACCACTTAGGCTGACGTCAGGGTAGGGCTTCGGCCATGGAGGCAGAAGCCGAGGGAGGGAGGGGTTCTCCAGGAAAAGAGGAAGAAGGATGGGGGTCCGTAACACGGGACACGGAGCGAGCAGGGCTGGAAAACGGTCGGGAAGTCGCCATCCATTGTCCAGGGGTTCCTGGGCATCAGGGGGAGAGAAGGCACCATGTGAGGCACGTGGGCAAGTCCCCAGGGGACGCCTCCGCACTGATGTTGTTCAAATCCTCCTGTGAGTGGGGACTTCCCTCTCTGCCCAGTGAAAGCCTGATCAGTGTCAGCTGTCACCCTGACACAGCCAGACATGTACCCAAGAACAGCTTCCCATAGCACCCCCAGGACAACTGTACAGCCAGATGGCACCCTGGACACCTAGCGAGGAGGTGGAGAGGGACTCCCCCTGCTCCACCTGGAAGAATAAACCCAGCAAGGTGGGGGTGGGGAGGGTCAAGTACGTACCATGAGGTCAAGTTTAAAAAGTAGACGCCACATGGTACATTCACCAGGAGTACAACCATGTGAAAGTCAGAGGCACAGGAAAGTAGTAGGGACACCCAACTGGAAAGCACAGGTAGTAGAACTCTGAATTGTTAATATTTTTATTTTCTTCTCTGTAACAATGTCTTTTCAAAATTACTAAAAATTCCTAAGTTTACGGCCCTTTGCTCCTTCTGCCCCGCCCCCCGGGACGCAGGGCTCGATTCTGCATATGGAGAAAACATGCTTTGCCCACTTGCCCCAGACGTAAATCATTACCACTTAGGAACTGGCCAGCAATGCCCCCTTGCAGGCCCCTTGCAGGATTCTAATGATAAACCAAAACCCAAAAACTCTTTCTTCCCATAAACACAACCATATCATTATTTACAGAATTCACTTTTATCCTGGTATCAAAAAGTACACTAAAGGGCTGGGGATGTGGCTCAAGCAGTAGCGCGCTTGCCTGGCATGCGTGCGGTGCTGGGTTCGATCCTCAGCACCACATAAAATAAAGATGCTGTGTCTGCCGAAAACTAAAAAATAAATATTAAAAAAAATTCTCTCTCTCTCTCTCTAAAAATAATAATAATAAGTACACTAAAAATTTATCACTAAACTAACTGTATTATATTTTTCCCCTCTTCGATTTCTTTGCTAAATATCTCACTGTCCCGGAGACTTCTGCTTCTTATTCTCTTGGTGTCCACTGTGTCCTTGGCCTTCTGTGGGTTTCTGCACATGCCGTGGCACCTCGAGGGACCCTCTGCTCAGGCTCTCTGAAGTCCAGGCTGCACGCCGGCTTTCCGGACCTCAGACCCCTGAAGTCTGAATGTGCAGTTGCTCCTTTCTCTTCCTGGTTCCTTGTGGGGATGATTCTGTCTTCCGGATCCCAAGCACGTCCCTCGGGAAGACCAGGCTTGACTTCCCCACCACAGTAGGAAAATCTGCTCCCATCCCACCCACCAGCCCCTTGCCCTGGAGCGTGCACCCCCTCCTCCACAGACGGCAAGCCCCCCCAGGGAATTCCACCCCTGGGGACAATTCCCGGACAATTCCAATTGTCCCAACCACAGTCCCTTTGAATCGTTTGGGTCTTGAGCTCTGGTGACTACTTCTGCAATGCGGCTGTGATGTCATTTCCCTATGACTGGATCTGTCAGCTTTTTGCTCCTGCGGTTGTCATTTTGACATATGGCTACTTAGTTTAAAAATAAAGAATTCAGCTGGGCGCCGTGGTGCCCACCAGTCATCCCAGCCACTGGGGAGGCTGAGGCAGGAGGATGGAGGATTCAAAGCCAGCCTCAGCAATGTAGCAAGGCCCTAGCAACTCAGTGAGACCCTGTCTCTAAATAAAAATATAGAAAAGGGCTGGGGATGTGGCTCAGTGGTTAAGAGCTCCTGGGTTCAATCCCTAATAATAATAATAATAAAGAATTCAGCCCACTCCTCTGAACTGGGCCTCCGCTGCCAGAGATAAAATGGAAAGAGAGGTCGCTGCCATGAATGACATAGTTGTCAAGGATGAGATGAAAAGAATGTGCGATACGCGGGAGCCATCGGTGTCGAGTGGGACTATTTTGATCCTCAGCAAAGAGCAAGTGGAGAAGCTGGAGGAGCACTTCCTGAAGGACCCCTTTCCATCCCACAGTACCCTGGTGGCCCTGGACTCCCGCCTCGGCCTAGAGGAGAAACAAGTGGGACATGTGCAGGATTGGTTTAGTGTGGAACGTCAGATAAAGCATAAACGAGGCTATCATCTGTATGCACGAGGCTATCATCCATATGCAGGACACTTGTGTCGGCCCTCACACTCATCCTGTGCCCACTCATCCTGGGCAGGCCCATCCTGGTCCAAATTCTGTTGTATATGCCCATCCTGCCAAGATAACCACTCTCCCAGCTCCAGAAGACCCAGAAGGTTCTCTATTCGGGTCCAGGCCTGTGGGAACCTCCGGGGTGGTTCCCCCCAGAGTTCCTGGCCCATGAGGGGAGAGGAAAAGGAACTAGAAGCCTCCTTGAAGAGACTCTCCACTGCAGAGCCTGAGGAAGGTGACCTTGAAGACACAGACAAATCAGGTCCAGGAGATTTCTGAGTGGATGGGGGTTCTGCACCTGCCCCATTCCACAGGTCCCACAGGTCCTCTCTCTGGCTACCATTCATCACCTGTCATTTGAGTCACCTGGGAGTGTCTGGGTCTCCAGTCTGAGTGGAATGGGTGTTCCTGGGTGCACTTCCTTCCCTTGATGCTGCCCCCGCCCCTGGCCAATGTTATCACTATCTTTCCTCGTTTATGGGGGTCTTGGTCTGCAGCCCAGTGCAGCGGTTGCCTGCATCTCCAGGAATGAAGGACCTCTGCTCTCCCACAAGGATTTCCCCTCAGTCTCTGCTGAGCCACACCCACATCAGATCCCCACCCCCAGCTGCGCCTTTTAGAGTCCATATCCAGTCCATTTCCATCATTTTGAAATAGTTTGGAGCTTTGTCTTAATTTAGGTATTTTTTCCCTCTTATTTCCTTTTGGTCTTTGCTTTGTTACTTGTTTGAGGTTATTTTTCTGCTGATTTTCCTCAATTTTCAATAAAGTTTCTTTTGCTTCAGTGAAAAAAAAAAAGAATTCGGTGCCAGGCAGTGACACACACCTGTTATCCCAGCAACTCCAGAGGCTAAGGCAGGAGAATTACAAGTTCCAGGCTGGCCTGGGCAGTTTAGTGAGACCTTGTCACAGAATAAAAAATGAAAAGGGCCAGGGATGTAGCGCAGTGGTAAGGTGCCTCTAGGTCCAATCCCCAGCATCAGGAGGCAAGGATTCAAGTTGTACCTTACAAGGAAAACAACCTTCCTCTGCCCCGCCCCCAGGCCCACTCCCCAGAATGTCACCTTTAACAAGTTTACCTGCTACTTCTTATCCCAGACCTAACCTTGGTCACTTCAGCCCAATGCTGAATGAGTCCCGGGTGGCTGCTCTGAGGGACACCAGCATGTGGCTTTCTCCCTTGTAAGGAGGTGATAGGTGCTTGGTTCCCAGCTGTCCACACCCTTGAGCCTTGAGGGATCTGGTAATAGAAAAGCATCTCTATCCTCTCAACAAACTTAAAACTACCTAATAAGTATTTGCTATGTTATTATTACTTTACTATATTAATAAAACTCATTATAATTATCATCTACTATAATACTGTACTAAGTATTGTAAACGTATTACTTCCTTTCATTCTCACACCTCTAACAGGAAGGTAATTTGCATCTCCGTTCCCTCCACTCCCACCCATTCCACTCCCACCCCGTACTGGGGATTGAACCCCACCAAGCGCACTCTCCCACTGAGCCACACATCCCCAGTTCTTTTTATTTTTTATTTTGAAACACAATCTGGCTAAGTGGCAGAGGCTGGCCTTGAACTTACAACTGTCCACCACACCTAGCAGCATCTCCGTTTAAGAGGACAGAACGGAGGCTCAGAGGGGTACAATTAGCTTGCGCATGCTCAGGCCTCCAGTGAGGGCACAGTGTGTGGGGGCGTTTGCAGTCCTGGGGTGAACAGATGCTGCAAGTGCTGTGGTCGAGCTATGACCCAAGGACCACGCGCACAGGGAGCTGGGCTCCAGAGCCCCGTCACACACTGGACAGCTGGGTATTCCGATGTGGCCATAGGTAAAGAACACCCCCGTCCCCTTCTCTGCTCAGGGAGAAAGATGGGGATTGGGAAGATTTGGAGCTCGCACCAAATACTCCATTGGTTCAAGGAGAACTATACAGAGCTGCCAGGTAGAGTGGCTCATGCCTGAAGTCCTAGCAATTTGGGAGACTGTGGCAGGAGGATCACAAGTTCAAGTTGAGCCTGGGAAACTTAGAGAGACCCTATCTCAAAATTTAAAAAGGGCTGGGAATGTAACTCAGTGATACAGTGCCCCTGGGCTCAATCCCTAGCACTGGGGGACTATACAACTCTAACAGAGTGACCCTTGCAAAGAATCTCTGAGGGCTGGGCACGGTGGCGCACACCTGTAATCCCAGCAGCTCAGGAGGCTGAGGCAAGAGGATCACAAGTTCAAAGCCAACCCCAGCAAAAAGCAAGGCACTAAGTAACTCAGTGAGACCCTGTCTCTAAATAAAATACAAAATAGGGCTGGGGGGTGTGGCTCAGTGGTCGAGTGCCCCTGGGTTCAATCCCTGGCACAAAAAGCAAAAAAAAAAAAAAAAATGAAGAAGAAAAAGAAGGAGAAGAAAAAGAAGAATCTCTGAGGGAATTAAGGCCATGATAATGTCAGAATTGCTACTTCACAAGTGTTTTCGTTAGCTTTTCACCACTGTGACCAAAAAGACTTGAGAAGAACAATTTTAGAGGAGGAAAAGTTTATTTGCTATTCATCATTTTAGAACTCTCTTTCCATAGATGGATGACTCTTGGCTCTAGGCCTGAGTGAGGTGGAACGCGGAGGTGGAGGGGTGAGGAGGAGGAAAGCAGCCCAGGAAATAAAGAGCTTCACTCAGCAGAGGCAAAAGGTAAACCCCACAGGCACACCCCGTGACCACCTCCTCCAGCCACACCCTACCTGCCCTCAGTCACCACCCAGTGAATCCAGTCAGTGGACTCAGAGGCTGATTCCATTAAAGCTCCCATAACCCCATGATTTCACCTCTAAACTTTCTTGCATTATCTCACAAATGAACTTGTGGGGAACGTCTCCTACCTAAACTCCGACAACAAGGAAGAGGGTCAGTGACGTTAAAAGTGCCGTAATTTGCTTTCTATTATAAGAAAGGCCGTCCACTCCTGGGTATCTGTCTCCAAGAGAACTGAAAACATCTGCCTGCACAAAACCTGTATGAATGTTTAGTGTAGTCTTATCCATAATAGCCAAAATGTAGGGGGAATCCAGCTGACGAATGGGTAAGTACATGTGAAGCCCTGTTATTCAACCACAGGAAGAATTAAGGGCCCTCACGTGCCACAGGACAGAGGAACCTTGAGCACACTGTGCTGAGTGGAAGAAGTCCATCACAGAAGGCTACATACCGCTGACTTCATTGACATGCAATGTCCAGAAACGGTCCTGGCTTACAAGTGTCTTCATCAACAGCATCATGAAATATAATCTTTGATATTTTTCTCTGGGGGAAGGGCGCAGAGGCTAAGATGCCTAGGGACATGGGAGTCATAGGGCCCCTGCTGCCTGGTCATCGGTATCAGGAACCCAGCGGGAGCCTTAAGGGGCTGCACTGTTCCTGCCAGGCACCCTGGTCTAGGACCTTGGCCCCACCCTTCAGAGCTGGGGGGCCAGGACGGGAAAGCTCCAGGAACATTCTAGAAAGCCAAGGGACTATGGATAGGACCTCCTCACTGTGAGTGAGATGGAGTGCCCCAAGGGAGGAGCTTGGTCGGGCAGAATTGGAGCCCCGAGAAGTGGGGGAGGAAGTGGGAAAAGAGGCATCCTCACCGGGAGCCTGCGCACCCCGCACCCCGCCCTCCCATCTGAAAGCCCTGAACTGAGCCTGGAGGCAGAGGAGGACTTTCCTCCTTTAGTGACTCTTGCCTTCTTGTGTAGCAAGAGTGGAAAGCAGATGCCCCAGGGGACTCTCCACCTTCAGCCTTTGGGACAGAGGGCGGGGCTGGCCTTCCTCAGAATGTGGGAGGACACAGACAAGGAAGTTGGGCATTCGGGAAATAGGAGACGGGTCTCCTTGGACATGCCCCTGAGCAATGGGCAGGGTCCTAGGCTCCTCTTTGTTCCCACACACTTCACCTACCACACCAGGGAGAGCACACACTAAGCCCAAGTTCAAAGTCCCTGCCCCCACTCTGTGAAGGGGGGGTTGGAGCAAGACCCCTTCCCTCCCCCGCCCCTCTTCAGGGCCCACTGAGTCTGCTCCTACACTAGGTCTCCAAGTGAAGGTCCAGGAGAATTGGAGCACTATGCGCAGGAGTGCCACATTGGGCTGCCTGGCCACCAGGAGCCAAGAATATGCCACCCCAGTCTCCCTCCTTGGCTCCATCCTACCTCCCAGGACTCCACCCTGTTGTCCTTTGTCCAGCAAAACCTCCATGTGCATCTTTGAGCACCTGCCTACCTCCCCCGCCACCTCCTCCACTCCAGACCCTCAGTACCTCTGTTGAGAAAAGTATAAACGGCAGCCATACCCCAGAGAAAAACCCCAACATGGCGCCCAATGTGGGGCTGAGAGCGGGTCAGTGGATCTGAGAATGAGGAAGGAGTGATGTAAAAGAATAGGATTTTCCCTAGCAAGGAAAACTTGAGCAGTAGAACAGGTAGAGCAGAGGGGAGGATGGGAGTGAATATCCCAAAAATCCTGTAAGGGACAATTCTTAGTAACCTGTTTTCAGTGATGACAAAGCAACTTTAAAGGCCATTTTCACCAGATCTCTGATAGGGGTCCAAGGGCTTTCCTCAGCTGGTTTGAGCTTTGGGTTAGCTGGTAAGAGGACCTGGTGGGACCCGGTGTGGGCACTGACAGGAGAAGAGAGGAGTGAGTGGGTAGAGGGATTCCTTCAGTACCTGCTACCTCAGAAAAGAGGCAATGTTTTGAGGAAAGACGGTTGTTTAGGTTTTTGATCTAGTGAGTGGAGAGGAGAAGTCAGGTTGTTCAGGTGGGGGAGACAGTGGAGGGGCTGGGGCAGAAGGTTGAGGGTGAGGACCTATTTGAGCCGGGCGATAGGGTGGAAATTCATCAGTAGGGTCAAAAGTAGTGCATGAGTCAGGAGGAGGAGGAGATTGGGGATCAGTGGTTGAGGGTGTTGGTTTGCAAGCTAGAAGAATTTGCAGAGGTCTGCAAGAGGTGCAGAGAGCACAAGCAAGAAGAACGCTTTGATATAGCAGCTTTTTACCCATTTTTTCAAATGCCCACAGTAATTGTAGAGATCCCTTAGAATGGAGGGATCCAGGGACCCAAAAGGGGGGTCATCTGCTTTGGTGGTCTAAGGGATAAGTGGGCCAGGCCTGGGTGCTATATTTGATCAATTTGGGGGTTTGATGTCTGGTGTCAAGGAGAGGGTTTTGAGGTTATCCAAGAGGCATTGTAGGGGAGAGTCGACCGGCAGAGAGGACGCATTACCCATGTCGCAAAGTAGTATAAGGAGGAGGGAAGGGGATGCAAACTTGGTATAGAGGAGAAGGAAGGAGACGCAACCGTAGTATAAGAGAAAAGGAGGAAACTGATTTATTGGCAAAAGGGGTGTCCCCGCTAGAGCCAAAAATCAGGAGTGCCTTAGTGGCAGGTTCGAGCTGCAGAGATTGGTTGTCACCGAATCCTGACAGTCGAAGCTCTCGTCCTGGACGGAGCCGGAGCCGTGGGAGACCTTGGCCAAGGCTTTTCTTTTCGGGACCCCTCCTGGAGAGGCCGGAGACTCGCAGGGCCGGAAAGAGGGGAAAGAGAGAGACAGGGGAAGAGGGAGGAAGGGGAGGGTAAGGTTCTCTCTGGAGGCCGAGTCTTGAAGGTGTGAGGACTAGGATTTTAGGAGAGCCACAGAGATGGTGAAGGTCTGGGTGGACTGTGATGTTCAGTTCTCTGTTATGTGTCCCTGGAGGTTACACAGTCCTTTGAGGGAGACCTACAAAGCCTATGCTGGTAACTAACAGCTGGGAAGGGAAGGGAATAATTTTGAACCCAGGAGTCTATTCTGCCCTAGGAAGGAGTCCCTGAGGGCCACCGTAGCCTTAAAGGCTGTGGTGGGGTGTTTTCCTCCCCGCAGGTGGGCAAAGAGGTTTGCCGGACAATCAACGGCCAAATCCTCCTGACACCACCATTGGGTTTAGGACTCCAGGAAGGGGAAACTCACCAATCGAAGGCTGGTGGTGGATGGAGTTCTGGCAGTCGAGAAAATGGGTTCAGGCCTGGGTTCAGGCCATCCGGTGAGTGGCACTTCCGAATGAAGAGGGACCCAAAAGTGGGTTTTAACCCTCTCCCGGGTTTCGGCACCAATGAAAGGAAAGTGACCACGACACTCGGAGCAACCAAAAGATCTTTATTGCAGCAGTGCAACAAAGAGAAAGGAAAGAAGGAAAGAGAGAGAGAGAAAAGAGAAGAGATGAACAGGGAGAGAGCAAGAGCAAGAGAGAGACAGAGAGCGCACGTAAGAAAGATAAAGAGCAAGAGAGAGAGAGCAAGAGAGAAAGAGCAAGAGAGAGAGAGAGCAAGAGAGAGACAGAGAGCGCACGTAAGAAAGATAAAGAGCAAGGGAGAGAGAGCAAGAGAGAAAGAGCAAGAGAGAGGGGGGCCTGGCAGGAGGGAGTTTTTATAGCCCAAATCTAATGGGGCCTCTGGGTCTGCAAGCTGCCTTGTTGGCCCAAGGGGGGGTTAAGTGTTCAGCCTTGAGCATGGTTGAATGTTCAGACTTGAGGCAAACAGGTGATAAAGGACCAGATAGAGGGGGGTTTGAGTGCGTGGGCTATCTTGCAGACAACACAGTTCAGCCTGCTCTGCACCCAACAACCTCAACATCGGCTTCCAACTCTGTCCAGTCCAGCACCTCCCCGGCCTCCAAATCTCTTGATGTCCATCAAGGCCCCTCCTGTTCAAACCTTCCCTAACCACCCACACCCAGGGCTTAGAGGTGGGGGCTTTCAAACATGCGTCTGTCCCTAGGACCCTTCCTTAAAGTAAGACTCTGGAGAAGCCTGATGAGAAATATTTAACGGAATGTCTAGTTTCTCCTGTGGAAGTTTTCTTTCATACAGTTTGTCATTGCAGGACTAGTTCTGCCTCGAGGGGGGACCTGCCCTGCAGCAGCACCCCACAGCCCTGGTCAAACCCGTCAGGACAACGTCTGTAGGAGAGGACACACTTCCCCCATCTGAGTCAGAACGGACATCTTTTGTCTTCTGGAGGAAAACAGTCCTTGGGGGTAGGATAAGATCTCTGCTTGACAGAAAGCCAGTTCCAGCGCTCTGAGCCTGAAACGGTAAGTACACAGGTCCCTCTCCTCTGGACTGTGTGGCCCCAGCCACCTCCTAGGTTCAAGGTTTCTTTCCCTTCTGGCAGATTTTAAGGGAAGACTGTACCCTTGAGTCCTTCCGCCCCTTACATCCCTAGAACCGTGGATGTATCACTTCCTAATTTCTACCCATGCATCTCATTAGTGTCATGATAGTTTAAGAATCCTAAATCTAAGCAGATGTTTTCAAAAGGAGACCAATTTTTAAAGTACTTAGTGGCATACACACGAGCTTTGCATGGCTGAGCTAAATAAGCACGTGACCATTTCTCATACACAAACCTCCACATCCGTGAAAAATAGGATCTGTTTTTGAGAGATGTGAAGCTAGTTTATTTGTGATAAAAATCATATGATTTTCCCATCCATTGCACATACCTACATACTATGTCAGGTGGCAACGGCACAGCAGTCCCTACGCGCCTCTGTAAGGAACAAGATGCTCTCTGTTTATGTGACATTAGGTGCACATTCTGCAGAAACATTCCCACCACCTGCAGGGGGCTGTACCTTTCACAGCTCTGTCAGACCTTTACGTGCACAGTTAAAAAAAAAAAAAAGAAGAAGAAGAAGAAGAAAAGAAAAAGAAAAATGCAGGGCTCTGACTGCGACTGCAATACCGTAAGGGGCCATGAGACACTCTTTGAACCATACCCCATGGCAGGGAGGCTTCTGAGCCATCTCTGAAGACCCACTCCTGCTCTTGTAGTTCCAATTTCACTGGCCAAAACTTTTTTAAATGATACTGCCTAAGGCTATCAGAGATGCCGGAAAGGCTGTCTCACTTCTATTGGGAAGTGTGAAGTGTTATTGATGTTCTGGAAAGTAATACAGCAATAGGAATTTATATTAAATATGCATACGCCCTACACCCAGCAGTTTCACTTCTGGGAGTCTGTGCCATTAAAAAAAAAAAAGCATCCATTTAAGGATGTATATAAAGATATTTACTCTGCACAGTGGTGCTCACCTGTAATCTCAGTGGCTCTGGAGGCTGAGGCACAAAGATTGCAAGTTCAAAGCCAGCTTCAGCAATTAGTGAGACCCTAAGCAACTCAGCAAGACCCTGTCTATAAATAAAATATAAAAAGGGCTGGGGATGATGTGGCCCAGTGGTGAAGCACCTCTGGGTTCAATCCCTGGTTCCAAAAAAAAAAAAAAAAAAGTATTTCATTGTGAGAAATAGGCATATAAATAATAAGCGTTCAGTTGACAAGTTAGGAAGGAAAGCATGTAGAATGCTGTCCAGAGCCCAATTAACTTCTCCTTCACAGTCCCAAGGTGCACCTCCACCAGAATACCCACACCCCCTCCTCCCTGTCAGGCTGGACAGTTCTACTCTTCATCCTAACCACAGTTACACCATATCACCGATTTTTTTAAAGGTATCATAAACCACCAGGTGCTACAATGCACACCTGTAATCCCAGCCACTCAGGAGGCTGAGGTAAGAGGAGCAGGAGTTTTAAGGCCAGCCTGGACAACTCAGAGAGACCCTGTCTCACAATAAGAAATAAAAAGGGCTGGAGACATTTCATTGATGCAACGCCCCTGGGCTTTTCAAAATGTGGGTTTTAAAAATGAAATTCTGAAGCAGAGCATGGTGGCACACACCTGTCAATGGGTAAAAGTAAGTATCCTAGCCAGAAACGAGGAAGAGGTTCCCAGGCCCTGGCCACTGGCATCCCCCTGAGTCCCCTAGCTACATAACATCCCTGAGCCTGCTAATTCAGGTGTCACCTTTGTGCAAATGTAGAAAAGGTGCCTCATCCTCCGGATGTGTGCAGCCAGGCACCAAGGTGGTGGTTCAAAAAGTGCAGCACACACTGAATTTCAGCCTGCACTGACTCCCTGTCAGGGATTTTTTGTGCAGAGCACTCTTGTATAACTGTTCTCAGCAGCCCTGCCTAGGGTACCTCTGGGGACCCACCCACCGCCAACAGCCCACCCAGCACTGGTACCCCACACTTCTTCAGACTGGCAGCCTGGCTCCCGGATAAAGCAGTTGAGCCATGTGTTTTTTGTGAGATATCTTATTGCAGCTATAAAATCCATTAAAATTACGTTTCTAAGTAAACTGAAATGAGTTCCTCTTATGGCTGTGGGCCGAGAATTCCCTTGAGTCAGACAGGGTATCTCGTCCTTCCCAGCGTCTCCAGCAATGAGGATGGTTTCTGGCACACAGAGGCACTTCCTGAGCATAAATGTGTTGAATAAAAGAACAAATGATAGCTATTATGGTTTGGATCTGGAATGTCCCCCAGAAGCTCATGTGTTGAAGGCTAGGTCTCCAAGGCAGCAGTGCCCAGAGTGATTAGATCATGAGGACTTTGATCTCATGGATGGATTAATGTACTGATAGCTGATGGACTAATGGGAAGTGGTGGAAACTAGGCAGGTAGGGCATGGTTGGGGGAAGTATGTCACTGGGAGTGTGTCCTTGGGGACTCTTGTTTCTGACCCATTCCTCCCTCCCTCTCCTCCCCCCTAACTCCCTCCAGGCTACCATGAACTGAGTGTTTTAATATGCCCCACCTTTCTGCCATGAGTTCCACCTCACCTGAGGCCCAAAGCCGACTGTGAACTAAAAGTTCTGGAACTAGAACCTCGTGGCACAACGGTAGCACGTTTGACTCCAGATCCAAAGTTCTGAAACTATGAGCCAAAATGAATCTTTACTCCTCCAAGTTGTTTGGGTCAGATATTCTGGTCTCAATGAAGAAAAGATGACTAACGAAAATGGCAGAATAAGTACCTTGGTCAGCCAGAAACATCTAAAACTGTTACTCAAAGTATAAACATTTTTATTATGTAGAAATGTAAATTTATTTATTTATTTATTTTCAGTACGAAGAATTGAGCCCAAGGGCACCCTACCACTGAGCTACATCCCCAGCCCTTGTTTTTTATTTTTCATTTTTTGATTTTTGAGTCTCACCAAGTTGCCCAAGCCGACCTTGAACCTCCCAGTTCTCCTGCCTCAGCCTCCCAGATAGAGTGACTGGGATTAAAGACGTGCACCACCACACCTGGCTGAAAGTCCTTATCAAAGTGCAACAGTAGGATATTTAGCAGGATATCTTAAGAGGTTAAATCTGAATAAAAACAGAAATTCAGAGAAATAAGAACAGCTTGGAAGCTGGGTTTTGCCTGAGGGCATTTGCCAGTACTCAAGATCTTTTCTACGGAGGGAGCATATTGGGGAAGCCCTGTCTCCTCGACCCCTACATAAAGCTGAGCTTTTAAAAGCCTCACCTGTAGGGTAAGTGTGAGGTAGAGATAAACCTACACATCTAGAGACTCAGGAGAATTTGCCTTCTTTAAATCTGGGTACTGCGTTTGGGGGGGAGGGGACTCTCAATTAAACAAGCTAGTCATCCCTCAAGTGTGCCCCCAGAATCTGCTAAAACAAATTTAAACTTGCTATAAAGAAACCACCTTCAACTAAGAGGCCTCCAAAAATTTCCACCCACAAGGTTTCCAAAGACTGTGTTCACAGTCAAAAATCACAAAACAGGAGCGGGTGCTGGGTGGAGCGGGTGCTGGGTGGAGGTGCATGCCTGTAACCCCAGCAGCTCAGGACACTGAGACAGGAGGATCAGGAGATGGGAGGCCAGCCTGAGCAACATAGTGAGACCCCGCCTCAAAATAAAACACAACCTGGAGACATATCTCAGTGGTAGAGCTCCCCTGGGTTCAATCCCAGGCACAGGGGAAATTTTCTCACAGTTCCAGAAAGAGAAGAAAAGAGAGGAGAGGAAGGAAAAGAGAGTTAAGGGAACATTAGCAGACAAAGGGTGAGGACTTTCCAGACAGAGGAAAAACATCATGGGGGGGGGGGTGCGGGAGGTGGGGGGGGGGGTTTGCTGGGGTTGTGGCTCAGCAGTAGAGAGCTCGTCTAGAATGTGCGAGGCCCTGGGTTCGATCCTCAGCACCACATAAAAATTAATAAATAAAATAAAGGTACAAAAAAATATTTAAAAAAAAACATCACTTCCATGGGTTCAAGAAGATTTATGGAGCCCAAGCAGGTTACACACAAAGAAATCTAACCCTGGAAGCCAGGTGTGGTGGCACACATCTGTAATCTCAGAGACTCTGGAGGCTGAGGCAGGAGAATCGTAAATTCGAGGTCAGCCTCATGAATTTAGACCCTGTCCGAAAATATAGAATAAAATAAAAAGGGATAGGGATGTAGTTCAGGAGCAGAGCGCCCCTAGGTCAGGTTCCAAGTGTGGGGAGGGGCAGTCTGTGCACCTAACCACACTCAATCCCACCCCTTGATTGCTACCCCTACCAGATTCCATTGTAAATGCCGCTCCCCTATTCCCCACCGCAAAAACAAAATATTCTTTTTTTAACTTTAAAATTATTTCACTAAAACAAACGGAAGAATCTGCTACTGTCCCTTTTCATTCCTGTAGAGACGCAGAAGTTAAAGGACAGGTGTTCTGTGCACCTGTGCTTCTCTCCAACCTCTGGGCTGCCCACCCTCCAGAACCCCCTAGAAAAGCGGACCGTACGCCCTTGCCTGAGCAGCCGCTCCCCGCAGCCTGGAGCCCCTCTGCCCACTGAAACAAGACCCCTCCCTTCGGGGCAGCACTGACTCGCACCCAGGTCTCCTGGCCTCCAACGGACCCTCGCTTGACTTTGCTTAGAGTGGGCGGGTCTCAGGTGAAGTTGATTGCTGGGCACCAGAAGATCCTTCTGCCTTAACCTCCTCTGAGCGCCAAGATCTATCTCCAGGGCTGTGACCCTGTGCGCCAGCCCTAACACGGTTGACCCCTCTGCAGGGGCCCAAGAAAACCTACCCCGCGCCCCCCCCCCGCCCCTCCCGCGACTCTCCCCCAGGGGCCCTGCTCTCTGCCCGCAAGAGGGCGCTGTCTCCAAATTGTCTGCCTCTGGGCGGCGACGGGGAATGGGGCGAGTACTTTTCCATGGAACTGAATAGCGCCGAGATGTGGACCTTCCTGATAACCCCGCAGGGTGGCGAAGGGGAGGCAACCCTGGGAGGAAGGGTTCCAAAAAGGTGCGGCTCTCAGCGGCTTACCGATCCCCGACCAGTGGGCTTAGTTCCACAAAGTTGCACAGGGAAGAGGGGAGGGGAGTAAGAAGGAAGTGGTCTCCATCTGAGGTTGAGATATTTTTTCCCCAGGATACAGGGAGAAACTTGCCCGGTTTGGACAAGGCCTAGAGGCAAGGAATGTCGAGTAAAAAGCCTCTTAATCTCCCCGACCCCACCCTCCTGCCTGAAAACACTGATGCAGACAATAGACAATAAGTCAATTAGTCATCTTCTCTGAAGAGGGCTGAGGACTTGGGTTGGCTCCAGTGGGATGGCTGGTGATTCATTCAAATGAAACTTCAGGGATTGGCTGGGTCAATATTAACAGAAGCTGCATTTGGCCCATCCCAGGGACCCCTATTGTGCCCCATGTGTGAGCACCTCATGATTCACAAGTTCATGGGGCTGCCAGCTCCTCAGGCCACGACCCCCAACATAAAGGACCCCATCTCTGAACGCAGGGAGAGAGAATTCTAGTGGGCTTCTCCAAGGGCTGGTGATGGGGCTCAGTGGTGGAGCACTTACCTGGATGCTTGAGGCCCTGGGTTTGAAGCCCAACACCATGAAAATATAAAAATAAAAAAAAAAAAAATGTGCCTCTCTACCTGCAACTGGAGCATGAGTAGCTTCAATCAACTCTACAGTCTTTAGTGGTCTCAGAAACCACCTCAGACCCGGACTCATGCATCTCAGATGTGCCAGCTACGCCCCACCTCCCTATGGTGACAGAGTGGATTGGCCCCACCCCAGGGCCCATCCAGCACTTCCCCTGTCACCACACCCAGAGCAAAACATGTCTTCAGGGAGCTGTTAGGACGATCTCTGTCCCACTTCTAGGGACCCCAAGCTCCCTCACAGCCCAGACACCATTTCCTTCTCCAGTCTCACCCTAGGTCTCTACTGGAGATCATTTGATGGCTTCCCCAAGGGGGGGGGGGGCAACTTTTCTAATTCACATAAAGTCTCCTTATGAGCTCGCAGCAGCCTTACCAGGGCAGATGGCAAGTGAGTCAGTCCAGAGGTTAACAAGGAAGCAGACTTCCTGATGGCTGGTACAGCCAGACCAAAGAGGAATCAGAAATCATTGGAAAGCCATGACACAAGGATAGATTCAACAATAACAACAACAAAAAAAATTTATTGTGCAATTACCCACCACTGGATTGGACTCAGACAAGCCCCCAGAGGGCATCTCCACCTTCCCAATTTATTTGTAGTCCTTGAGGGCATCATTGTAGATCAAAGCCAAGGCCCCTAGGAAGGTGACATACTCCTGGAAGTTCACCTCCTGGTCCTTGTTCCGGTCCAGGTCTTCCATCAGCCTTGAAATTTCAGCATCCTGCAGCTTCTAATGTGTTAGAATGGAAAGTGCAGACTCAAGGAGGAGCCCCTGGGTGCTCTCCCTTCCTCCCTCCCAGGCAGCTCTGCTCAGGGACATCCACCTTGGGTTCAGCTTGGCTTTACCTCTCTTCAGTCCCTGCTCCTCCCTTGCGGGACTGAACACCAGGACAAGACGATCCCCACCCCGGGAGGGAATGGATCTTCAGCTCAGGGAGGCCAGCGGCCCAGGGCCAGATGGCTGAGTGGGCAGAGGGGCCTGGGGAGGAGGCTACTCACGGCGCCGATGGAGAGCTCCTTCTGGATCAGTTCCTTGAGCTCCTTCTTGCTCAGGGTGCTCTTGTCACCCTCCCTGCCCGAGTACTTGTGGAAGATGGCCACGAGCAGACCAATGGCCTGATCCAGGGGGCACGCCATGACTGGGGGCTGGACCTAGAGCTGGTGACAGAAGGGCTGGTTAGTGTCACAGCACCAGGGACTTCTTGCTCACCACACACCCCCAGAGCTCTGTCCCCACGACCTGCCTGAACCACCCAGCCTCAGGCCACACACAGGTGGCATCAGGAGGCAGCGCAGGAGAGGTAGGAGCAGACTGAGGCCAGGGGACAGCGCCCCAAGAGGCCACCGCGGGGGAACAGAGACGGTTCAGGGTTCTGAGGAGCAAACGGGCCGATGGCTTAGATCAGGCCAAGGACTCCTCTCCAGGATATCCAGGAAAAGGGAAGGGGATGGAGGCTGCCCTCACACCTCGCAGGGCCACACACTGCGACAATGACACACCCAGGACACACCCTCCCGCACCCCAGGAAAGCACACTCGGTGCCGCCCCCGGGGCTGCCTGGCACAGCCCGCCTCTCCCTGCTGTCCCTCTGGCCCCAGCACCGCGGACCCGGCCAGTGAATCCCGGCCCCGACGGGGAGGCAGGGGGTGGCGAGCGGGGACGGCTGGCCCCGAGCGCGAGCCGGTCCTAGCAGGACCCCTGCGCTGTCCCGGCGAGAACTCACCAAGATCGAGGCAGCGGAGCAAGATGGGAGCAGCGAGCGGGGCGGGCTGTGTCGCAGTCCCGCTGGCCTTATAGCGGCCGGCCGCATCCGGGAGGCCGGCTGGGGACAGCCCACCGCCCCACCCCGCCCCGCCCCAGCCCGCTCACACGGCACCGGGTCCCCTGGATGTCCACGCCCAGGGCTGTTCCGGGTAGGACGGGATTGAGAAAGCCTAGCAGCCGGACTAGGGTGTCTAGGGGAGACCACTGCAGGCCAGGTGACATCAGAGTTCCCCCCAGATTTTCATAGTTCACTTTGCCCTTCGTGGTCTATGACAGGGCATGGAGAGGGAGGTCCCGGGGAGGCGGTGGCCGCGGTCCTCCCTGCATCTTCCGCGGCCACCGGCCTGCCCAGTGCTTGAATGTGGTCCTAAAGTAGCGACCGTGTGGGGAGGGGGAGAGGGAGGGAGGATCTCACAAGAGACTGGTGTCCCCCACGCCCTCAGGGTGATCAGGGTCAATTTTAGAGGAGGGAGAGGGAGCAGCCAGGGGTGGCAAGATGATTCAAAGACTCTAGATCACCCGTCCCCACCAACAACAAATTCCTCTCAATATCAACACTCCACCCCCCCACCCCCACCCCTGGAATTCCACTCCCACAACCGTCTCACGTTGGACTGCACACCCGCCTGAGCCAAGTCCCGCCCCCTCCCCCCTCGCGTTAGTCATTCACTCTTGAGTGAAAAGTTTTCCAGATCCTCTCTTGAGAAAAAAATCTAGAGGGGGGGGGGAGGCAGAGGGAGAAGAAAGCACTGGTCCCCAGAGACAATTGGGGCAGGGGAAGAATGCTTCTGAGAGGGGATGCAGCAGCAGAGGGAAAGGGCTGCAGCAGAGCCACACTGCCCCCTGAGCTAGCCACAAGCCAGAACTGATTGTCATCACTGCCTTCTGAGCCACACCCAGCGCTCCGGCCTCTTCACTCTCAAAGTGCTTTCTCTGTGAGTTTCCTCTGCTTTTCTGCAGCCTGCAGAGAGCATGCAAAAGCCTCCGTGTTTTTCAGGAGGGCAAAACTAAGCCAGGACAAGCTCCATGACAGCAAGTGGGGTGGGCGCTCAGGACCCTAACACCCAGAAACTGTCTCCACTCACTAACGGAGGACAGCTACGTGCCCTTTCCCACCCACACCAGAGGGGACGAGACACCTTCAAGAACAGCCTCCAGACACTTGAGATGGAAAATCTTTATTGCCTCTGCTGGAAGAGTCTATCAGGAAGGAAGAGGAGGCTCAGGGGCCAAAGAGGGCTGTCAAAGGAGCTAGAGAGGTCAACAGCTGCGGCAAACAGAGAGGGCAGAGGGGAGTCCCCGTCATTGGTTGTCCTCCAGGAAGAAGTCATTGTAGGCCATGCACAGCGTGGTCAGGAACACCGAGTACTCCTTGAAGTCAATCTCCTGGTCGCTGTTTTTATCCAGGCTCTTCATCAGGTCGTCGATGCTGCTCTCCTTCATCTTCTGCAAGGGTCCAGGTGGAGGGACAGCTCAGAAACCCCTCCCCGTCCTGCTCCACTATGCAAGGCACCCTCAGTGTGATCCCCAGCTAAGTCAGCACCCCTGTATGCATGCTGATCCCCAGAATCTCCCCCCGCCAGCCCACACCTGGCTCAGGGCCTGGCCCCCCAGTAGGGATCAGTGACCTGACTCCTGACTCCAAATAAATTACAATAGGAAAGTTAGCCTAGTCTCTCCCTCCTCTACACCTTCCCCTGTTAGAGAAGTGATGACCTAAGGCTGGGGATGTGGTTTAGTGGTAAAGCTCTTGCCTAACATGTTTGAGGGCCTGGGTTTGATCCCCAGGATTGCAAAAAATAAAAGCAAAGGACTAGCCAGACATGGTGGCACAAGCCTGTAATCCCAGCTACCTAGACTCTGAGACCAGAGGATCACAAGTTTGAGGCTAGCCTGGGCAACCTAGCAAGACCACGTCTTAAAATAAAAAGGGGCTGGGAATGTAGCTCAGTCATATAGCACCCCATGTTCAATCCCTGCTAATGCAAAAATCATGATCGTCCTCCACATGCTAATACCTAATAAAAAACAGCTTAAGGATCATGTGACACTGAGCATCATCTAAATCTCAGACTTATTCTGTCCTGTTTGTTTGTTTGTTTGTTTGTTTTTGCCATGCTGGGGATTGAACCTACGTGGGCTGTTCCACTGAGTGGCTGTTCCACTTTTTATTTTCAGACAGGACCTCACTGGGTTGTGCAGGTTGGCCTCCAACTCGGGATCCTCCTGCCTCAGACTCCTGAGTTGCTGGGATTCCAGGTGCACCCCTGGCAGTAGTCTGTCTCCATGAGAACAGTACATGGAAGCTGAGAAGCCATTCTGTGCCTTCCCCGGGGGAGAGCTGGACTGAAGCTCAGCCTAGCATTGGGTTGTGCTGTCTGTCTGGTCCCCTGTCCTCTCACCCTGCTTCCACCAGAAGGGTGGAGACAGAGCCCTCGGGATGGACCAGGAGGGAACCACAGACAGGCAGATGCTGCCTTCCCCCGTCTTTGCCCTCAGCTCCAGATCCTCTGAGGATCCAGGATGCCGGCACATGTGGAGATGGAAACTACCTCTTTGCAACAGGGTCCTGGTTCTTCTCTGGGCTCCTGTGATAGCTAGGCCCTCCCCTGGGACTCTGTCCCCCAGTAACTAACCCCTGATGAGCTGGTAGCCCCTGCCTCTGCCCTCGTCAACTCCAGAACGGTGAGATCCAGGCAGGAAGGGCTGAGAGCAGACTGGGGACACCGTTCCTGCTGCCTCTTCTGCCCATGGGGGCACCGCTCTAGGGAACTTCTCTCTGGGGCCCTCCAGAGTTCAGGATGTGACAGAAGGATGTGTCTCCTTCCTACCCTGTGTTCCCCAGCCTCCAGGCCAAATTGTAAAGGAAAAGGGGAGGGTAATGCACAGGACTGCCCTGGAACTGCAGCTCAGCCTCTCTCTGGACAAATTCCATGTAAGTTTCTAAGCCTTGATGTTTTTATTCCTCCCCTGCGTGGTACTGGGGGTCAAACCCCAGGGATGCCCGACCACCAAATTACATCCCCAGCCCTTTTTATTCTTTATTTTGAGACAGGGTCTCACTGAGTTGCCCAAGTTGGTCTTGAACTTGTGGTCTTCCTGCCTCGACCTCCTAAATCTCTGGGATTACTGACATTGCGCCACCGCAACCAGCCTGAGCCTTGATTTTTTTTTTTTAACTGTAAAAATAAGATGATGTCTACTCGTGGGCCTTCCCCTCTGTCAGTCACCTCCCTTCTACCTTCTCCATCTGATAATAATCAGCTCTGTCTCCTTCCTACCCTGGGTTCACAAATTAACCCTTAATCTGCAGGTCAGCACTATCTGAGAGCCATGGCTCTGCCAGGCACAGCACACAGAATCAGGCAGGGTCCCCCCTTGACCTAGATACCTGGCACTTTCACCCTGAAGGATTCCTAGCACAGGCTCCGCCACTTCTGTCACAGCCTGGCCCCACCATCAAGAAAGCATCCAGGGCTGGGGCTGGGGCTCAGTGGTGGAGCGCTTGCCTTGCATGCATGAGGCACTGCGTTCCATCGCCAGCACCACATAAAAAGCTAAATAAACAAAATAAAGGTATTGTGTCCATCTACATCTAAAAATGTTTAAAAAAGAAAAGAAAAGAAAGTATCTGCCTCTGATTTTATAGCCCTTGCGCAGGCTTGCGGTGTAGCCCAGGCTCAGCCCTTCTCCTTCGCAGCAAGCCTGACTCATGCCCAGCACAGAGATCTAGAACTCTGTTAGCTTGAGAAGTCCACCCTCTTCCTTCTGTCTCTGGCCGTACCTTCCAGCCATCCCCACCCCTGGCTTAGACCTGAGTCCCCCAAGGGCAGATTTGTGACTTTGTTCGGGGGGGTGAGAAGAAATGGCCACCTACCTCCCCAAGACTCAGCTCCTTCTTGATCAACTCCTTTAGTTCCTTCCTACTCAGGGTCAGCTTGCTACCCTCTCTCCCCGAATATTTGTGGAATGTGGTGACCATAGTGGTCAGGGCCTTCTCAAGTGGAGTCTCCATCACAGTGTGCAGCTCTAGAGTGGAGAGAGGAGAAGTCATAGTGCTCAGGAAGCCAGACCTCTGTCCACCATCATCACTAGCCCACCCAGAGCCCCTCCCTCAAAGGATTGGGGACTGGAACCTATGATAAGACCCAAATCCAGCAACAGAAGGACATTACAGTGAGACTGGCCAGCCCCCAAAGGAACTGTAGACTCCTCCACTAGGGAGATGTTGACAAAGGGGGCTAGGGGCAGAAAGAGGACAGATGACCTCCCCAAAAGAGCTAGTCACAGATAGTAGAGCAGAGAAGGGGCCAAGGTTTCTTCTCTGCCCTGTCCAGCCTGAGCCCTGGTTTTACCTCCTCTCCTCCAGCACCTGAATCACCTGATATCAAGGAAGGTCTTGCTGTAAAGTAGGGGACAGGGCAACGGGTGTCCGAGGGTAGGAGGGGTTGGGGCTGAAAGCTCATAACAGGAAGCAGGAAAGAGGTGACTGGACTTGCCTGTCTGACCTCCAGGCTCAGGCCAGTGACTTGTACCCAGGAGGCATGGAGGACAGAGGACTATTGACGTCTAACTCCAGGGTCTTTCTGAGACCTGGACCAGAGGTGGGGTTGGAATGGGGGCCTCAATGCTGTCAGCACAGCCACCCCTCCAAGGTAGCTAGAGCCTCTGCAGCTCAGACTCAAAACCACTTCCCCTCAGGGAAGGAGGAGGCCCTACCCAGGGAACTTGAGCAATGCAGGCCGACCTGGCCAGGAGGAGGAATGTCTGGCTCTTGCTTCCAGCCCGAAGCCCACCCGTCAGTCCTTGAGCTGGACACATCATTCATCTCCCACCTCCCCAAATCCTCATCTTTTCCCCCCTCTCCGGGAGGCTCAGCCAGGACATGATTGCAGTCACAAGTGCCAGCACTCTGCCCTCTCCTCCCGGAGCACACACCCTCTTGCACAGCCGGGCCTTCCTTGAGGAGGTCTCCGTGGCTGGTCACCCTGCGACCTCGTCACCCAGCTCAGGCCAGCAGAGGTGAACAGAGAGATCAGAAGGAGGGACTCACCAAGGAGGGCACGAACCCGAGGAGTGCAAGCAGCAGCCGCCACCTCCCTCCCCGGTTCTCTGCCTTTATTCCCTGGCTCCCAGTGCCCAGGGGATCAGGGAGAAAAGGCCAAGGAGGAGGGGTCAGGGACGCGAGGACACCCAGCAGAGCCTCCTGGGACTCGACTGGGGAGAAGCCCCTGCTGCACATTTGCCTTCCTTGTTTACAGGTGGGGGGCAGGGAGGGGGCACACATATCTACAGTTCCAGAAACGTCATTTTTCTAACCCAAAACCAGAACTCATCATCTGATAGAGCAATAGGCAGAAGAAGGGAAGTCAGGCTGTTTTGGAAAGAGAAGCCTAGAAGGAAGGAGCCAAATAAAAGGTATCTCCCCAAGGCCGAGGGCAACGCTCCACATTGGAACCCGCCCTACCACCCTCTCCAAGAGCAGAGGAGACACCTGGAGATCCCTGACTGTCAGTGGAGGAGGTATTTCCTATAAGTCAGGATCATTAGCTAGCACGGAGCCAAAGATTTTGTTTGTTTTGTTTTCTTGTTTTTTTTGTACTGGAAATTGAACTTAGGGTGCTTCACCACTGAGCTACATCCCCAGTCTTTTTTTATTTTGAGATTCTTGCTAAGTTGCCCAGGCTGGCCTCCAAATTGCAATCCTCCTACCTCAGCCTCCCAAGTTGCTGAGATTACAGGCATGTGCCATTGTTCCCAATAAGCCAAAAGTTTTTAAAGGGCTCTTAAATGAATGATTTTTTTTTTTTTTAAACTTCACTAAGAAATTCTTCATGGGAAAGAATTGTTGGAGACGCTGGGCAAGGAGGACTGAGAATCAGGGATTGGGGAGTGGATCCAGGGAAAGGTTAGCACTGTGTGATGACGTAGAGGCTGCGGCTAGGAGAAGGGGTCCAGGTTCAGGGTGCAGTCATGGATGGGGTGAATGTCAGGGAGGGTTTACTCACAGGATGCAATACCACCAGGCCAACTGATTGTAACAGAACGGGCGAGGGGCTCAGGCCCCACCACTGCTACAGTCCTACCCTGGCCTGCCTGGATCTTCCTGCTGCCCCTACACCACCCCAGCCCCGGCTGCAAGGCTAGTAAGGCAGCAGGGACCCGTTGCTCAGCAACCAGAGTTTCCCGAAGTAGAAAATGATGCAGGAGGAGGCTCAGGGGAGGGCCTCCCAGGAAAGATGGCAGATTGACCCGGAGAGAGCAGGGGAGGAGGCGGTTTTTCCTGGACCAGCCTCTGTCGTCAAATTCCAGGGGAATATCTGAGTCACCTGCCACACTCCTCTGAGGCCGGAGAGAAAGGCCCAGAGTGATTAGAAGGGAAGCCTTAGAGGTCAAGAGGACCCAACCCTGCAGCCTCTGGGCTGGACTTCTATGCACCCCTTCCTTAAAGGTCCCCGTATCATCCAGAAATAGCTTTGAAATCTAACTTCAGTCTCACTCACTGTACCCCCAAGTCACTAGCCTTTAGCCTACCCTAAGGGAAAGCAACAGCAGACCTCTTTGGGGGCAGGGGATCTCAATTTCATTCATCAGATCATCTGTCTGGGATTTTATCTCTAAAGCTATGGTCATTTCCCCATCATCTCCCTCACTCCTACCCCCTCACTATCCCTCCCTTGGCCCTTCTGAGGCCCCTTGTCCATCTGTGAAGGAGCCTGATAACAGATCCCCCCCCCCTGACACTCTGGGGGCAGATACAGTGGATTGGAGCACTATCATATTCTCATGCCACTGCTGACCGTCTCCCTCCACATGGCCCTCCCTGATCCAGCCATTGACGGGAAAGGGACAGAAGTAATCCTTCCCTGTGGTTCAGAACCAATGAGCTAGAAGGGTAATAGAACAGGGCCAGGAGCCCGTCCCAGCCCACTCACCCCACAACTCCCTCCCTGTGACTCAGCCCTATTATCTTCCCTCCAGACCCCAACCAGGAGCAGATGTGACCTTCAATCCCAGCCTCAGTATGAAGTTGGAGGGTGGGGGGCTGGCTAAGATCCCACAGCTGGGGCTTCCCCAACCTCTGGTGGCCCCTCTCCCTGCCTCAGCTCTACCCAGCATTCACACACGCGCACACACACCCCTCTGTCACCCCACATTCCCCCCCCCAACGTCACTAAACTGCAGCTCAACTCCCAGTGCTCCCCTCCCCCACCCCACGCAACATATCCCTCGGCCTCGAGAGTCCCTCAGATCATCAGCCTTATAGCTTCCAAATACTTTTTTATTGAACTTGCTCAGGGTTCTGCACCACGGCATGAACTCATCTGCCGACCTGGAAGACCTCTTTGGCAGACCTCTACCCTCAGCTGCATCGGAGGAACCTCTACTTCTTCCGGGGCTGCTTATCAGGGAAGCCTTCAAAGAATTCGTTGCACATCATGGCGATGCAGGACAGGAAGACGCAGTACTCCTGGAAGTCCACCTCGTTGTCCCTGTTGCTGTCCAAGTTGCTCATCAGTTTCTGGAATGCAGCTTCGTCTGTCCTTTTCTGGAGGGAGAGAAGGCTACGGTAGAAAACAGGAGCCCAGGGAACACAGCCAAGACTAGACCAGCTTTCCACCTCCAGACTGGGGTGGGGGGGGGGGTCCTGGGGGAGGGATTCTGAGTATCTGTTGTAACTGGGAAATGAAGATTGTTCCAATGATTCCATCAGATGATGGTCCTGAGAGCAATGTGTTTGCAGGAGAAGTCTGTAGGTGTGTGTGTGTCTCCATAATCATGCCTTCACAAACAGAACACCGTTCATTGTCGGGTGGCAGGAGTCGGACAGTCCTGGTTCTAGATCACATTTTTTTTTTGTACTGGAGAATCCAGGGATGCTCTACCACTGAGATACATCCCCAGACCTCTCTCTTGTTTGAAATATTTTTTTTAGTTGTTGATGGACCTTTATTTAATCAATTTATTTATATGTGGTGCTGCTAGACCGCTTTATATTTTTAAGCCAGAGTCTCCCTAAGTTGACCTTCCTGCCTCGACCTCCCAAATCATTGGGATTATAGGTGTGCACCAGTCTGGGTTGCCACCTTGTAAGTAACTACCTTGAGAAGTCACTTACCTCTTTGAGACTTAGTTTTCCCTTCAGTAAATTGTGCAAAGTGTGTGCAGAGTCTGACCTGTCACCTGCTGACTCACTCCCGACCCTCTCCCTGCTGGGGACCACTGAGGTAGCCGGATGTTGACTGTGTTTCTAGGCCCCCATTTACCCAGCTTAGTGACAGGTGCCAGCTGGAGCTAATGCAGGGCGCCACCCCTCCTCCTGGGGAATGCCCCACAGGAGCCCATACTCCCAAGCAGGACCCACTCACCCCCAGGAAGCTGGGCAGCTCCCGGGTCAGGAGATCCTTTAGCTCTGCCTTGTTGAGCTTGAACTTGTCACCCTCTTTGCCAGAGTACTTGTGGAAGGTGGACACCATCACATCCAGGGCCTTCTCCAGGGGGCAAGCCATGGCAGCAGTCGGGACCTGGGGGCCGGAGGCATCTTACCCGGCAAACCTCAGCAATGTACCTAGACCCCCCACTCCACTCCCACTTCGAGGGGCACTTGGTGAGACTCTACTCCCACCCCCAAGGGACCCCGAAGAAGCGGGCTCAGCTCCTGGTGCAGAAGAGGTGCGCAGTGGGGAACACGTGCTTTGGGCAGTGGCTCTGGAGATCCAGGCAGCAAGCCCCTGGGCCTCCCTCCAGCCTGGCCTCAACAACAGCGTTTTTTCCAGCCCTCTGCCAGCCACAAGTGCCCCGCCCCGGCTCATTCTTCTCCCTCCCAGCATGGGCGCGGCTGCTGGAGGCCTGCCCAGGGGCCTGCAGCGGAAAAAACCAGCTGCCTACTGCCTAGTGCCCAGCACCCAGCACAGGGACAGGCAGGAAGAGGTGGCAGAGGTGGGGGTGCAGGGGAGGGGACGGAGGCCGAGTTCTCTTGGGCTGGGCTGCGGGGTGCAGGCAGAAGCAAAAGCCCACAGGTGCCTTCGCTTTGCCTCCCACACCCGAGTGTGCACACAAGAGCTTGTGCAACCCAGAAGACACAAGCCGGCGGGCCAATCATGGGGCACACGCACCAGACACACTGTGGCAGCAGCACATCCAAGCCCTGGCCCCTCAGAAGCTCTCTGAGAGCTGGAATCCAGCCACCTACACCTGTTTTCGTTTTTTCACTCTCTCACACACACTTGTGCACACACGCCCACGCGCGCGCACACGTGTGCACGCACACCAGAGCCTCCACATCAGAATCTCACATCTGGATCCATTTAGTACATCTGCCCCCCCACACTCTCCCCTTCTCCTACCCCAGCCTCGGCCTCGGACACCCCTTGCCTGCGGGTCAGGCCACACAACTCACCAGACCAAGAGAGAGGAAATGCTGGGGAGAGCTGTGGGGAGAGCCCAGCAGTCTGACCTATTTATACCCAGCCAGGCCCTGCCCATGCAGGGGATGGGGGAGAGCGGAAACTGCCCTCCTGCTGTGGTAAGTGCCACAGCCCCCTCCACCAGGGCGGGAGCCAAGCTTCCCCTCCCCGAGGCGCAGATGGGCACGGGATACACGGGCAGGGACCTCCAGAGGGTGGGTACCACCCAGTGTCCACAACTTAGCCTGAGTGTCAGGGGGTTGAAGACAGGGCAGTCTGTGCCGAAGTGTGGGGACAGGGAGGGAGTAGCCCACCAGATAGGAAAGGAGAAGCCATTCCCACACGGTGACAGGTGGGTGGCGGCCCAGGAACTTGGGAGGGGAGCCCAGGCCAGTGTGGTGGGACGGCTTAGTAAGCTCTTCTTCCCTCCCCAACCATGATGGCGGTGGTGTAGTGTGGGGGAGCAGGTCCAGGAGGGGATGGGACACCCCAGGTATTTCCATGGGAACGCTCCTGGGGGAGGTGTGGTGGAGTGGTGGGTGGGAGTGAGCTGTGGGACTCAGGAATGGATGCAGTGTTCAGAGAAGGGGTCAGGAGGGGCCGTTAAAGATTGGGATGGGTGTCAGGAATAAAGAAGCCAGGTGGCAAGGGGAGCTAGTGGTTGGCAAGAAACGGGTTAACCTCTCAAGGTACGGCAGGCAGGAGCTCAGGATTGAATAGGACCAGTAGTGGGCATTAAGGCCCCCAGGGGACTATGGTTTCAGGGGTGGGGTTTGTCTCAAAATACCCCCCTCCCATACAGAGAAGCTTCCCTGGCTGGGAGCAAACACCTCGGACACCCTAATCCTATTAGTGCTGCCCTCTGGGCTCCCACAGCCCCACCCCACCCCCTGGGCCCCACCCTCCTCCTGGGAACATCCGGCCATAAGGGTTCAGTTTCCCCCCCTGCACCCCCCCCAGGACCCTCCCTTTTTGATAGCCCAAGACAGGGGGGCTTCTCCCTCAAAGACGAGGCAGAGGGACTCCCCAGGGTCCCCTGGATGGGAGTGACCGCCCCCCTCCTGCTGGACCATTGAGATTGGTGCATCTGCAGCCGTTGAAACTGCCCTCAGGGCCCGTGGGGAGCTCCAACTCCGGCCCTCAGCCTCCTTCCTCCAGTGGAAAAGTCCAGAGAGGAGCAAAGAGCTCAGCAGCACTCTGTCCCAAGGCCCAGCATGTCCTCTCAGAAGAATCAACCGACCAGGCTGACACCAGTGCTTTATTAGGGTTAGACAGGCCCTTCCCTCCTGGCATCGTCTATGCACACCCTGCTGGGCCTGGCCTCAGAGCCCACCCCTCCCGTCCACAGCAGGGAGGCAGCGGGGGTTGATAGCTGCCCCCCCCACCTCGCCAGCTGGGCATCTGGGCATCCTGGGAAGGTCTCTGAGCCTTGCGGGTAAAATGGGTGAACCTGGGCAATTCCAGATTGAAAGAGTGACAGGAGGAAGGACAGGCAGGGCGTGGGAGACTGCCCATGGCCAGCCCCGGGGCGGGGAGGCTACTCAGCACAGGGGGGCTCTGGGCGGCAGTCCTTGAAGTACTCGTGGCAGTAGAGACAGAGGCAGGCCAGCGAGCGCACGTACTCGGCGAAGTCCACCTCGCAGTCCTTGTTGGTGTCCAGGACACTCATGAATTTATTGTAGTCGCACTCCCGAAACTCAGTCTGTGCCAGGGCGGGATGGGAAGGAATGGGCGAGCAGGATAAGGAAGGCAGAAGAGCCCCCCGCATTGCATCCCCTCCCCCCACAACCCACAGCCTCCTGGGGACCAACCTCAGCCTCCCTCTCCTGGTGTCCCCCTTTCTCAGCCGTTTACCCAGGGCCTGCCCTTCACTGTCAAGCGCCTCCCCAAACCCTGCAAAGTAGCAGCAGTGACTGTCACCCCATTTTATAGATGAGGAGACGGAGGCTTGTGCTGTGTCAGTTCCCCTCCTCCCCAAGCCTGTCCTCTGCCCGCTTGCTTGTCCACCGGTCCCTCTTTGCAAAGTTCAAGCAGAGCCTCTCTGCTGTCAGGGAAGGGCGGCAGCCCAGGGCTCACCGGGGCCCAGGTGGGCATCTCCTTCTGCAGCAGCTCCTTGAGCTCCGACTGACAGAGCTTGTACTTGTCCCCGCAGCGCCCTGCATATTCCTGGAAGGTGCACACGATGGCAGCTACTGCCTGCTCCAGGGGCCGCGTCATCCTCACTGTCACAGAGCAAGGATGTGAGCTGCAGCAAAGGCCAGCCAGCCCCTCTGCTCGCCTCTGCCCGCGGAACTTCCCAGGGACCCCCTCCTGGTGTTTCCCGGTCGTAATCTCCACCAGGCTTCAGGAGCCCCAAGCTCTCCCTCCTCTGAGCAGCCCTCCCTGACCACACTAGTTCCCTTCCGGCTGTCCCCATTGTGATTCTCCTGGACCCAGAGGTCTCACTTCCCAGCGTCAGTGCAAACTCCTCGAGGAGAGACTGACTCACCCACCACCCTCACCCCCACAGCGGAGCTCCCTGGGGTCTCCCTGACACTTGCCCACCTTCTCTGACCCACAACAGTCCCCTGCTCGGCGTCACCTGCTCCCACCCTAGAGGTCTCCGCCCCTCAGGACCCCAGAGTCCCTTCCTGAAGGAACCTGAGTAGGAGGTCCTTGCCCTCAGGCCCTCGGGAAGCAGAGCAAGGGCAGGGAGGGTCCAGTCTGAGAGGAACCCCCAGACCTGCTGCCTCCTGCCCTGAACTCAAGGAAACCGCAGTCAAGAGAAACCCTGGGAGCCTCTGCCCCTGCCGGCGAGCACCTGGGCGAGCCATTTCTCCCTCGGGTCTCCGAGGCCTTAAGGTGGGCTCAGTCCCACCCACAGGCCTAGCAGGGACATGAACCAGAAGGTCTCTGGGGAGTTGGCCCGCCCAGGGATTTACCAATCTGTGACCGGCCTTCCGTGGTGGAGGCCATCCCTCAGACCCCTGGGGGGCCTTGAGATAGAAGACCCAGTTCTGATGGAGGGGAAGCCATCCTGGCATTGCTCCCCTCCCTAAATCCCACTGCCCCCTTCCGTGCCCTTCCAGAAAGATTGCTGCAGCCCAGGGAAACCCTGGGCATCCAGGAAGACGAGTTGTTTCCACGTGAGCCCAGTGACTCACTCCTGCTTCCCCAGGGGACGGGATCCTGCAACACGGGACAGACAGGGCAATACTCTCTCCCCAGCCAGTCCCCTTCTGCTGGGGCAAATGGCCATCCTGATTGGCAGGGAAGTAGGGGGCTGGGGTGCCAAGCCTGCTGGGTCCTAATGCTCTGTGACAGCCCAGGGCTAGCGAGGTATCCATGTTCCCTGGAGAGGAAGCGCCATGGTCCCCGGGAGTCAGGAGCCTCAGAGGTGCACAGCATGCCCTTCTGGGCTCCCGCCAGTCTGCCTGGCACCACCTGTGCTACTGTTTCAGAAGCTCAGGGCCTGGAGCCTGGCAGGAATCTTTCCCTACAGCCCTGGCTTGTCCCAACCCATCCCGGGAATGAAGCAAGGGAGCAAGGAGCCAACTAAGGGCTCCACCAGAACTTCTAGCCCACTGCCCCCTCCTGGAGCCAGACCTCAGTTCTGCACACACACACACCCAGGCCTGAACCTCCAGAGAGCCCTTCGTGACACAAGAGAACCCTTGAACCACCATGTAGGACTTCCCTCACCCCATCACCCGTGTGGTCCTCTCTCTGCCCACCCCCATGCCCAGACGCTGGGTCAGGAGACAGGCTGGCTACCAGGGAGGCCCCTGAGCTACCCTAGCACCCGACCCCGGGAAGGACCAAGCGGCCACCACTCACCACAGGTGTTGGCGTTTCCGTTCCAGAAGCCTAGTGCCAGGGCATCCCTATTTGTAGCTTCCCGAGGAATGAGGGCAGTAATTATGGGAGTCCCAAGTAGGTCAATGCTCAGGCTGCCCCCAGGGGCTCACCTGCACGCTTCCCCCAGCAGTCCCCATTACAGGCCCACCGCCCACTGTCCACGCACACATCAAAGGCCCGCTCTGGCCTCAAACACCACTCCCCATTCACCCCTCTCCCGCCCCCGAGTGGGAACTGGGGCCGGCGACCTTCCAGCCATGGCTGGGCTAATCCCTCCCATCCCTCTCCCTGTCTCTTCACTCTGAAGAAGCACCCACAGCACAAAGTGGGGACACACGTTCGCCTCTTTTAGGTTGCACCCCAGAGCCTCCGTGCCAGGAGGCGCCTTGGCGACCATCGGGGGAAGCCCTCATCCACAAACGGGAAGAAAGGCCAAGGAGACCCCTCTTTGCCCGACCTCCACATCCCTTGCTGCTGCCTTGCTGGAGGCTGTGTGTGAACTGCTCGCTCCCCTGGGAGAGGTTACTGGGGGGTGTCCTGATGCCTAGGCAGAGGATGCTCCTCCTAGGGGGGCCTCCTGCGCCTGGGCTTGAGTTTTCTTGCCCTCCGCCCCAGGCGATGCGAAGGAACCTGGGCTTCAGACTCTGGAGAGCCACTTGGGCTGCGCCCCTGAAGAGTCGCTCTGCTCTGCTCAGCACTTGGGCAACTTTCCTTGCGGTCCTTAGCGGGGTGTGTAGGTTCCTCTGCCTTCTAGTTTAGGCACGTAGCCCTTTAGGGTTCCAGCATTATGTGGGGGTGTCTTTCAGTTGTGCTGCCTCCTCCGAGAACCCTGGGCTTCAGCTTCCCTCTTCCCAAATCCCCAAAGCCCAGATTTGGCTGGGCTTGGCCGACGCCTTCAGGGCATGAGGGGCCCGGTGCCCTGTTCACCTCCCGGATTCTGCTTTTGGCTTAGATTTTGACCTACTCGTTATTACTGCCTTGGCGAGTCTCTGAAAAAATAGATAATTTTAATTGTATCCAGAATTTCCTCTGTTGTTGTTGGTTTTTTTTTGGTTTTTTTTGTTTTGTTTTTGCTTTAGCAGAAATGACCAGATGCCCAGAAATGGAAAGCCTTTCACATCCGCATTGTGTTCTCCCTCTACCCCTAAGTTCCCTGTTTCACAGAAAGAGACTGAAGACCCAGGAGAGCAGCGTGGGGTGGGGAGGGGACAACCAGGACAGGGAAGACATCCTCATGCCCACAGAGGCAGCCCGAGAACTAACGACACCTTGACCTCACCCCGGGGGCCCAGCACCCAGCCTCACCCGGGTTGTCACCTCCGCGGCCTCCACCCGCCTGGAGACAGGGGCAGAAGGGAAGGAAAAGCTGTGATTAACCCTGTTTTATAGGCAGGGAGTTATGGGGAGCAGGGGAAGAGGGCAGAGACAGTCATGCCTCAGAAGCGGGAGCCACGTTGAGCCAATAATTAATTTGGTTCTAGGTCAATCACTTCTTCCCCCCTTAAGTGGGTCACTTCTGCTCCCGGGGCTTCCTCTGCCAATGATGGAGGACAATAGTAGTGACTACCACATAAGTTTGGTTGTGGGGCTTAAATGAGTTAATAAATACAATGCTCACGGAATAAATAGTTGCCCAGTACTTAGAAAGGGCCTATTAAACAAGAGGGGTTCATTGGCCCAAGGCCACATACCTAGTGAGTGGCAGGCTCAGGAGCCAGCCACTGTTCGTGTGAATATTCAGAGGCATCTGTACAGGCACCTGGCACCATGAACAAAAGGGATACAGTCCAGGGGCTGGGGTTGTGGCTCAGTGATTGATAGAGAGCTTGCCTAGCGCTGCTGAGGCCCTGGGTTTGATCCCTAGCACCACATAAAAAAAAAAAATAAATAAAATAAACAAAATAAAGGTATTGTGTCCATCTACAACTAAAAATATTTTTTTAAAAAGATACAGTCTCTGCTCCAGGGAGATGAATCTAGTCGGGGAAACAGACAATAACAAATGAATGTTTAATAGGCTGGTGACATAATGTCAAGAGGGAAAATAAAGCAGAGTTACGAGAAAGAAAATGGTATTGGTGAGAGGCTGCTTTAGATGGGTGGTCAGGGAAGAACCCCGGAGCCAGGCTCCCAAGTCCACGTGCTTATCTACCAGCCTTTAATGTTGCTGGATATGGCTGCCCTGCCCTGGGATAAGCAGCTGTGTTTGTCCCCTGGGAGAGCTGGGAGAGGCCAGGCAGATGGCAGAGGGGCAAGGAGCTCACTCTGGAAGGTGACTCCTGAGGGTGGGCTGGGTACAAACCCGTGGGAATTGGAGGACCATCATGGAAGGAACCCCTAGCCAGACCCTCACTCAGAGTTCCACCGCTCTCCACCAACTGACCTCAGCACGTGGGCCTTTACCTTTTTAGGGCACTACTTTCTTGGCCTCTGAAATAGATCTGGAAGATTTCTACCTTACAGATCTCATGTGAAGCTGGTCGTGGTCCAGCAAATTGGGAGGCGAAGGCAGGCAGACGGCAAGTTCAAGGCCAGCCTGGGCAACTTTGTGAGACTGACTCAAGGAAGAAAAAAGGGCCAGGTGCGGTGGCGCACAGCTCAGCTGTGATGCCAGTAGCTCAGGAGGCTGAGACAGGAGTCGTGAGTTCAAAGCCAGCCTCAGCCAGACCTTGTCTCAACATAAAAAAATAAAAAGAGCTGGGGATGTGGCTCAGTGGTAAAGAATCCCTGGGTTCAATCCCCAGGACCAACAGAGTGGGGGACTGGGGAATGTAGCTCCGTGGTAAAGTGACCCTGGGTTTGCTTCCCAGTGGAGAAAAGAAGAAGGGGGAGGACACGGAGAAGACCAAGAATCCAGTGTCAAAGGGCTTTGTTTCACTTGCTGTCACTGTGGGCCATGTGAGAGGTCTCGGGGTCCCCCGCCGATGCTGTCTGTCTGCGGTGCTTCCTAGAGCACTGTCCCCTGAACCCTTGTCCCCACTGTCAGTGCCATCATTTCACCAGGTTCCCTGGAAACTGCATCATCCACCTAAAGGTCACTGTCTGTCCTGTGCCTCAGGGGAAAATAAAATGAAGTGTCCTGAGCACCTGGGCAGTCCCCGCATTTGTGCCAAAAAGGCCTGAGCCCCGGGGACAGAGTGATCATTCCAATCCCATAGCCCCACGGGGCCAAAGAACCTTTCCCAAAGGCCTGACCTCCTTTCTCATCTCCTGAGCCAAGTATGGGGAAAGCATGGGGGGGATTGGATTACTGGAGATGGGGCTGGAGCCAGGCAGGACTCTCTACAGAACTCAGAAAAGAAGAACTGAGCTGGGATCCGGGAGTCTGAAGCTTAGACCTACCACTCTTTTTTGTTTTGTTTCTCCCCCCCACCCCCAGTACTTTTCCCCCCAGATATATCCCCAGTCATTTTTATTTATTTATTTATTTATTTATTTTTTAAATTTTGAGATCTTTTGAGAAGACAAGATCTTCTGAAGTTGCCCAGGCAGGTCTCCTCAAACTTTTGATCCTCCTGCCTCAGCCCCCTGAGTAGCTGGGATTACAGGTGGGTGCCACCACACCTGGATATCTGTCCTTTTTTTTTTTTTTTTGACTGCCAAGTCAACAGCTGACTACGTCCATTTCACAGTTCAATCACTTTTTCATGTCCGAGCTTGTAACTCAGAAAAAGCCTAAGTAAACCCTCTAACTCCACTTGCTCTTAATTAACTTTAAAAATTACTCATTTTTGCCAGGCATGGTGGCGCACGCCTATCATCCCAGCCATTTGGGAAGCTGAGGCAGGAGGATCACAAGTTCAAAGCCAGCCTCAGCAATTTAGTGAGACCCTGTCTCAAAATAAAAAGGCTCAGTGGTTAAGCACCCCTGGGTTTAATCCCCAGAACCAAAAAAAAAAAAAAAAAAGATCAATAATTTTGGAAGTGATGTAACTGAACAATACATTATGAGTCTCCCGCTAGCTTAGCTGCAGGTGACACTGTGTTATGTAGGTCATGGTGATAGCTGGGGTCTTTTCAAGGACTTACTGGTCACTTTTGCTAAAAATACTGACTTTTCACTTGCGGCTGTACAAGTGTCTGATCGGTGACTAAAACAGGATGGAAAAGTGTGACATCTCTGCTTCTTATTGCATCTGACTCCTGTGCCTTGACTTTTGGTTAAGATTTCCTCTTAAGACAGTAGAGTGAATCGACATCACTTTCCTATGTTCATATCGGAATACAAAACCAGTGAAACTCTACATCATGAACAACCCAAGAATGGAAAGTGATATTCCGTGTATGTTTGATATGTCAAAATACATTCCACTGTCATGAATAACTTTAAAAAAAAAAAAAGATTTCCTCTTTTTTTTTTTTTTTTCCCAATCTGACCATTGGGTCAGATTTTTGCTCAATTCCTCATATACACGTATTAGTCATTTAAGGAACATTTGTCTGGAACTAGTACAAGATTGATTTTCCCTAAATTTCCCTACTTTCTCTCCTCCCACTTTAAGGCTAAAGACACCAAGATAAAGATTTCCAAAACTGACAGGGGCATGGCGCCTTGTGATTACAGTATACACTGCAGCACCCCATTCCCGAGCTTGGAGTAGCACATGGCCAACTGTCCCTGATCCTTCCCAAAACCAAGTAGTCCCCTCCCCTTGCCTAAGGATAAAAGGAGCCTGAAACCCAGACTAAATTCGGATGGTTGGGTCTCGCCACCACCCCAGGGCACTAGCCCATCCTCTCCTCTTGCCGGTGTTCCCAGCCTCTTTTCCTTGTCCCAACAACTTGTAATCAAGAACTGAGCCCCTTTTTTGAGCAACTAGTAAACAGACTTGACTTAGGTAAGAAATCTACCTTTGCCTTCCATTTCCCTTTTCTTGGACTGTTAATGAACTGCCGGGGGTTAACCCAAAGGAGCAAAGGCCAGTAGGACATCACAGGAGGTAAGAGTCCCTAACTCTCCTCCCAACAGCAGTCCCACAGGGAAAGGGAGAGTCTGGCCAGCAGGTCTTCCTTCTCTCTGCCTCAGCACAGAGATTTGGAGACAGGGGGGAAGAAGAATGTTGAGAGTGGCTAGAAAAGTGCAGTTTGTCAGTTTGTCAAATACCCAAGAAGAATGGACATTAGCTTTCTTTGGGACATGCCCAGCTGGGGACAACTCCAGAGGTAGTCAGCTGAAGCCAGTTTCCACCAACCAAAGCAGTTCCAGAATCCAGGGCTGAGAAGCCAGGACCCACGGGGACCAGAAGTCCAAAAGAAATCAGACTGCAGGACCCAGCCACCAGGGAGTGGCCCTGTCCCCCTGTTAATCAGACTGGGAAGACCAGAAGCATCTGACCTCTGGCCAGCCAGGTCCCTTCAGCTCACGCAAAGCCCAGGCTCTGGACTGGCCTGCAGGAAGAGAGGAAGGCCCAGTGCCCCCCAGTGCCCCGAGGACATGCAGACTTTTCTTACAGACATGGCTCAAGTTCTTCTTTACCCTCTCTGGTCCATTTCCATATCATGGTGTGCAGAACCAACAGCACATTCCTTGTCCAGTCTTGGGAGGATCCTGGGTAGGCCCCGCAGAGCACCTGTTGAGAGGGGTGTTCCACAAACGGCTGATGCTGTGCCCCTCAGTTTCTGCATCTGTAAACAGGGCCTGGTGATAGTTCCCATGGGGTTGCCATGAGGCTGAGATGACAGGGTGCAGGAAGGAGCTCTGAGAAGTGCACAGAGACGCTGACCACCATCACGACTCCCCGCCCCGTGTCTACTCGCCCCTTCCCTGCAGGGTCTGAGGACAGTGGGCCTCTGTCTGTTTATGGCCTCAAAAAAGAGACCACTTGTCCTTGCAGGCCGGCCCAGCCTCGCCTCACCAGGCTCGGCGTGCAGTTAAGGACGAAGAGTAGGTGAGAGCCAGAGGGTCTCCAGCGCCTTCTCCTGGGTCCTTTCCGCCCTAGAGAACTGAACCTGAGCTACTCTGCACGTGGTTCCCAAGCAGCCGATTTCCCAGGGAAGGAAGAAAAATAAGAAGACCATTCAGAAAAATACTGCCTCTTATCTGTCCATTATTGGTCCCCCTCTCCCTTTTTCATTCAAGCCCATCCATGTTTTAGCCCTGCTCCGTGGCGCACACCCATAATCCCAGCTACTCAGAGAGGCTGAGGCAGGAGACTCACAAGTTGGAGACCAGCCTGTCTCAGAATTAAAAAAAAAAAAAAAAAAAAAAATTAAAGGGCTGGATATAGCCCAGTGGTAGAGTGCCCCCGGAAGATTCTGCTAGTACAAAAAACTAAAACAGGTGTCATTAGCTTCGGGACCAGGCCACGGGTGAAAGCTGGGAGGACCTTTGAAAGGCAGTTAGTTGCTAATAATTTGAATGACAGCCAAAAAAAAATTGTTCCTGCAGCTGGAGAAAAGGGAGACCCTGTTAGGTAGCGGTGAGATGTCTGGCAACACCATCATCTGGTGTTGATGGGGAATAGAAAAGGCACCTGATAACGTTTCTAGATCCCTGGCAAGAAGACTTTAGACAGAAGAGTGAAGTTGCCTGTCTGACTCTTCTGGCTGCCTTTGATTAAAAATGAGAAGAGAGAGCTGAAGTGAACAAGGACCTATTTTGTTTTTTAGCAGAATTTAGAGGAAATACTGAGGTCCCATTGGAGTTTTTCCAGCCAGCAAAAGTGTCTCAAAGTCAGAAAGGGTCTCAGGGCAAAGGTCAACTCCAGGGCTCTGCCTGTGAAGGGGTCTCAAGGTAAGACTGAAATCAAAGGTGAGGCCTTTTCGTGAGACCTCAGAAAGATTTAAGGGGAACTTCCTAAGTTTTCTCAAATAAAAAATACAGCTTCTAGTAATTTGATTTATTTATATTTTTATTTTATTTATTTACTTATTTGCAGTACTGTGGATTAAACCCAGGGGCTCCTTACCAGTAAGCTAGGTTCCCAGCCTTTTGAGACAGGGTCTGGCTAAATTGCCCAGGGTAGGCTTGAACGCTCCATCCTCCTGCCTCAGCCTCCCAAGTCACCAGGATTACAGGTTTACACCACTGCACCCACCGTTTTGGCTTCTAGTACTTTTAGAAGTGTGCCACTTGGACCGTTGCAGAGAAGGGCTTTTAAGGGTCTTAAGAACATTCTCTCACAGCACCCTGACACTCAGCCTAAGGTAAAAAGAGATCCGACTCAAAGAGATTTGTAGCTGTGGCTTTCATCTAATTATAAATTGGTGCACAGGGAGTCCACAATATTTTTAAAGGAATTGTATCATCTTGGAAAGAAAGGAACAGAGAAAACTCGAGAGAGAGAGAGTTTTGAGTCTCCAGCCTTTTATAGGGAAGAAATAGAGGGAGCTACTTACCTATAAAACAGACATTTCTCTCTCTTCTCATCCCCATCCCAAGTATTGAAGATGAACTCAGGGACACTCTACCACTGAGCCTATATTCACAGCCCTTTGTATTTTTTATTTTGAGACAGGGTCTTGCCCAATTACCCAAGCTGTCCTTGAACTTGGGATCCTCCTGCCTCAGCCTCTCCCCAAGTAGCCGGAATTACAGGTGTTCACCACCATGACCAGCCCAGACATTTCTTATGGAAAAAAAAGAGTTGACTCAGAACATGAAGCCAAGAGCCAGGATCCAAGAGAACCATGTATAGAGAGTAGCAAGCACTGGGCTCTATCAAGGAACTGATGACCTGTGTGTGACTCATTTCAGAACTGCATAAACCATGCCCAGCTAATCAGAACTTTCAAATGATCCACCCCAATTTCCAATACCAAGTGCATGAGACATCCTAAATGAGACCCATTAGCTAAACCCAGGCTAGCCACAGAACCATTAGAGACAACCAATTTGTGTTTTAAGGCACCATACAGTGGGTTGGTTCATTGTACATCGACAGGTAACCCATAAAGCATCTCTGAGCCACTGAGCCAAACATGACCTACCTATCCAGACTGCTTATTGTGTGAGGCATTAAAATGCTGATTTATTTATGACATTACTAGTCAGGCTCTCTGTATGTAAACTAAATACATCACTAACTGGTAGAGCATTTGGTAACTAAAAGTAGAATCTAGCAAGGAAAAGAACATAAAATGTGAAATTGGATAAAGACCACAAAGAAAACCATATGAAGACTGGAAGGTTGGTAACCCTTGTTATGACATGTCAAAGCGTCGGGTCAAAGTGTCACCTGATGTGCCTTAGGATGCAGAACCTGTGGCAACCTGGCCTATGGTTTTAGAGAAAATGGTAGGGGAACAAAAAGAATTTTGGCAGGAGCTAGCTCCCTAGGAGCTTTTAGCAGAGATCAACAGGGGAGGAATGAACTCAAAATAGAGCTAGCCAATCTGGAAGCAGATGTGAAAATAAGTATAGCTTTTATGAAAATAAGTACGCCGCCTAGGGCCTACAATCTGACAGAGAGTCCTCAAAAATGAATCTTGGCAGGGCTGCTTAGGCTAATTCATGTCTCCCACCAGCTTCTAGGCCTACTCCTTGCTCACGGTATTGAAGTCTGTCCTTTGTTCTGAGGTTAGACACTTCTGGGTTGGAACTGAACTTTTCTTTTTATGAGATGTTAGGAATGGTCAATGGTATTTGCCTTTTTAAAAAATATCTTTATTTGGCAAAATAAAATGTTGAAAAAATATTTTGATTCCCAGATTTTTATTGGTGTCTGAAATCTCAAAACGAGGGCCGAAGGCACAGCTCTGACCTGGAGAGTCAAGGTGCGGAACGGGGTGGGATAGGAAGCCCCCAGTTCCCAGCACTTTAACTGAACCAGCCAAGTGACCGGGCAGCACTGAGCAATGAGAGTATTATCAACAAATAAAAATCTTTATTGAGTACAAAATTAAAAGGGATAGAGAGTCCTCCTGAACCCAAGAGATTGGTGGCCCAAGTCCTGAGTTCGTCCTCAGGGCCGGTCTGGGTAGCCCTGGAAGAAGTCATTGCACATGATGGAAATGAGGGCCAAGAAAACAGCATACTCCTGGAAGTCCACCTGCTGGTCGCTGTTCTCATCGAGGTTGCCCATCAGCTTCTTCAGCCCCTCCTCATCCACCTTCTCCTGAAAGCAGGAAGGACTGGGGTCATGGCCAGGCTGGCTCCTGCCCCACTCCGCACCAAAGCCACAGCCAGAACCATGCCCCCAAGCCAGGGCCCAGCGCTCCCTCCACTGGCTGCCAGGTACGTGGTGGGCAGGGAGACCCCGCAAGCTACAACACGCATCCAGTGAGCCAGACAGCTGGACCCTCTTGGTGAAGGTCTCCCACACACCCTCCTGGGGGTAGGGGGATGCTGGACACACCTCTAAGTGCCCATCGGCTCTAACCCCCACTGTAGCCCAACCAGGTGGATATCATGACCCCATTTTGCTAAGAGGACACAGGCTTTCTGCTCCCCCAAATCAGCATGGGATTCAGAAAAAGCAAATGCTCTTTATACAACCAAAATGATTCGGAAATTGAAGGAAGGGAGGAAGGGACGGACGGAGGGAGAGAGGGAGGGAGGACGGAAGGACAGACCTGCCTCATATGGTCAAAGCCGGAGACCTGACTTTACCGTTAGTCAGTACCAGGGCAGCAATGGGGAAATGACTGCATTTCTCTGCAAAATGTCCCAGAGTGCATGTCTTTGCTGCGTTATTCTGTCTACATGCCCTCTTGGTTTGGCACGTAAATATGGAAAATAAGAGAAGAGGAGAGTACACAGGCTAGCTGTGTGATCTTGGGCCAGTCACTTTCCCTCTCTGGGCTTTGAGTTGCTCAACTCTCCAGTGAAGAGGATTGACAGATGGACTCTGAGGGTCCCAACAGCACACAGTTCTCAAGAATGCTGCAGGGGACAGCCATAAACAGAATGCTCACACCCGGGCCTTGTTCCCACTCCAGTGAAACCAAGAAGCCAAAGTCGTGGTGGGAACCCTCGACCCCACCCTGGCCTCTGCATCAGCAGGCACCACAGGAGTGAAGAGGCAGAGACTTACCCTGCACCCCGCCCCGCGCCCCCACGACCCAACCCACCCTCCCAGCCTGCCCCCCTCACCCCTACGAAGCTAGGCAGCTCCTTCTGCAGAAGTTCCTTCATCTCCCCTTTACTCAGCTTGAACTTGTCTCCCTCTTGGCCAGAGTACTTGTGGAAGGTAGCGACCATCACCTCCAGCACCTGCTCCAGGGGACTGGACATCTTGGACCTGGGGCGGTAGAAGTAGCAATGATGTTGATGTCACCGAGACACCTGGGGCCACAGCCCAGCCAGCAGGAGCCACTTCTGCCCTGGGCCCCCCCCCCCTACTTCACCAAGCCCCTCTGTAAGTGGGGGCCCCATCTCGCCCTCACAATGTGGCTCCCGTGGGCAAGGGTCGTGCCGACAACTGGCATGAGGGCAGATGCTGAACCTTCCCCGTGTCCCCCAAGGGCACAGTCACACTAGGAACACCTCTGAGGGCAGGGCTCCCCCTCTTGAGTGTCTTGGGAAGGGAACTAACAGGGTGACCAGAGCCGTGCCAAGCTCCGGGGAGCACAGGTGTGCACAGGGCTGGCCGGTGGCTCCCTGCACCACCGGGCAATAGCCATGGCTCCCGGAAGTCTGAGGCTCCCTCCAGGGGTCTCTTCTGCCTTGGGCCAGGGCTGCCAACTGCCTGGGAGCCTCTGTGGCAGGGATATTGCCTCCCTCTGACCAGGGGCTCTCGGAGACGAGGACGTGTCTCCTTGCTCACCCGAGACCCTCAGTCCTGGAGCGCTGTGTGTGCTGGCAAGACACGGGCAGGGCAGGGGCCACCGAATGCCCCCACCATGAAGGACCTTGCTGGGATTAGAATTAAAGAAACTAAACATTTCGTGCCTTGGGATCCAGGTAGAATCTGGGGTCACAAGGATGGACCTCAGAGGGCATTTTCCATTTGCCACTGAGAATGCTGAGGTCAGCCTGCAAAGTCAGGCAGGTCCCAGCGCAAGGCCAGAGGAGCTGTCCTGGAGGCAGGGAAAGCCCTGGCCCCGCGGCCAGCCCCGCCCGCCAGCCTGCCCTCACCTAGGTGAGGGACCATGGGGAGCAGCCAGCCGGGCAGAGCGATGCCGCTGTTCCAGGCCAGAACCCGGGGTGGGGCCATGTGTCGGAGACCCCTGCTTCTTGTTCCTCAGCCTTACGAAGGATTAGCCAGGACTTTGCAAAAACAAAACCAACTCAGAATTCTCGTTAAAGCACCCCTCACACACATATCAGCTGCCCTTGGGCTAGACCCCCGAAGAAGGACTCCTACAGAATAACAGGCCCCGACCAGGAGACCCGAGGGAAGGCCTCGGATAACCCCCAAACTGAGACCTCCCGGAAGAACCTGGAGAAAGACCCCTCAATCTGACTCACAGAGGGTCCCCCCAAGTGGCTCAAGGCCAATCCCACCGAGGAAATCAGACAGAGAGCTATGGACACAAGGGTCGAGTCGGAGACGTACTCACCAGATGGGGTGGCAGAGACCCAGGAGGGAACAAAGCGCCAGGCACTCGGGAAGGGGTTTATATGTCAGTCCCACAGCCTCAGACTTAGCGCGTTCAGGAAACAGAACCTGTTCTGGCCTGACTGCCCCACAGCCTGGCCTCCTGCCACCCCACTCACCCTGTGCTGCCCCCTTCCTCCCAGAGATTGCTGGGTCCTCCACCAGCTGGAGGAGGGCCCCCCCGCCAGCTAAGGGCAGCCCCTGAGCCCACCCAGGGCAGGGCAGCTAGAGGGAGATGTCATGGGAAAGGGGCAACATGGGTCAGGGGTCAGAGGCTGCTCGGCCTGGTTCTCATGATGTGCCTGTGAGTCACAGCTCGCTCAGCCGCCTTGGTGACCCAGAGTAGGCGGGAAATTCGCAGCCCCAAGGTCATGTGCATGCATGTGTGTGCATGTTTATGTGTGTGTGTGTGTGAGCATGTGTGAGAGAGAAGCCGACCAGCGCTGCCCTTAGAAAGCTGGGGACCAGAGAAGGCATCTGGGCGGCATCAAGAGGAGGAGGTCAATGCTGACTTCAAGAAGTGAAAGAAATAAATTTTTGTTTGTTTGTTTGTTTGTTTGGTACCAAGGATTGAACCCAGGTGCACTTGACCACTGAGCCACATCCCCAGACCTTTCCATTTTGAGACAGGGTCTTGCTAAGTTGCTTAGGGCCTCACTGAATGGCTGAGGCTGGCTTTGAACTTGCAATCCTCCTGCCTCAGCCTCCTGAGCCACTGGGATTACAGGCGTGAGCCACCGCACCCCACCTAAAATTACTTCTAATGTAACTTTAAGGTAACAAAGTGATTGGGTGCGATTAAAAATACCTCACAGTGAGAAATGGGGATTGCTGTGCATGCAGCCTCAGTTAAAGTGGAGCAAACATCTGTGTGGAGCACAAGGGAGCCCCCTGGAGGGGTCCAGGCAGAACAGGAAAACCCTAGGCTCCTCTTCTCCAGCTTGGAGAGGTGGGGGAGTGGGTGGGGAAGACAACCCTACCTGAAGCTGGAAAGAGGGAGTTGGGTAGTGTCCCCAGCCAGGAGGCCAGGCCTGAAGCAGAGGCCCAGCCACATCCTCCCTCACCACCCCCAACTCCCCGCCTGCCCTCTCCAAGCCCAGAGAAGGGTGAGCACTGTGGCCTTCAAGCCAGCCCAGGGGAGAGGTTTTTAGGAAAGATTCAGCTTCACACCACCCCTCCCAGGGCACCCACCTCCTGCACTCTGTGTACCCTAAACCTAGTTGGGCACCGCCCTTCCTGTCGGCCTAGCTCCCCTCCCCACTCCAGATGTCGAACAGATTTTCCCTTCCCCCAACCCCCCAACCCCCCCCCTTGGTGACTCACCCGTGGTTCCAGACCCAGATGCCCAGGCAGTGACTCAGCGGCACGCCCTACTCCCCCAGCGCCAGGGCAGCAGCGGCCGGAAAACCCGGGCCAAAGTACTGGCATGGAGACCCTCCACTGAAGGACCCAGGTCTAGATATGGATGGTGGCACCGCACAGCCAGAGCAGACCAGAGCAGAGAGGTCAGACCCGAGCCGGGCTCGTCCTTCCTGGGGGCCACTGTGAGACTTAGGGGTCAAGGGGAGCAGGGAGATGAAGTGGGTTAGGATGAGGGCAAATGGGACGTGGTGCACAGCCATTGTTCCATCTCATGGGGGCTTCAGAGGGTCCCTCCCTACTCAAACTGCACCGGCTCTTCCATAGGGCCAGCAGCGAGGTGCTCCACACTCCGGTCCCCCCTGCTTTCCCACCTCCCTGATGATGCCCAGCTGCCTTGCTCACTGAGCACGTCCAGGGCTGGACACACCTGCCGTGACCCAGACCCTTGGCTGATGACATCGCTTTGCTCAGAATGTACCCCCACACACACCCACATTACGTCCCCTTCTGCCAAGATCCCTTCTCCCCTTCACAGAGCCTTCCCAGGCCCAGCCAGATTCGGTTTCCACCTGTTCTGTCCCACACAGAGCCTTCGGGAGCACTCCCAGCTACACCGAGTCTTTTGTGTACCTGTTTTCTTTTGCCCTCCACGCTCATGGTGAGCTCACCAAGCAGGGCCTGGGCCTGATTCATTTCTGCATGAGCCAAGGGTCTCACCCACACCAGGTGCTAAGCAGGTGTTTACGACCGCTGAATGGCAATGAGGGTCACTGGGGGGTGGCATCTAGGAGCCAGGAGGTCAGGGAGTTGTTCTCACCACCTGAGGTCACACCACTGATGACACTAGCAAATAATAACGTCTCCTCTGGGTCCCAGGAGTGGAACTGAGGCATCAGGCTGGAAAATAGAGCTTCAGAGAGCTACAACCCCCTGAGGAGTGACCACAGGAAACGTCCCATCACGGGGACCAGCTGAGGAGCACAGCAAACTCCCTGGTGGGGCGGGATGGGGACAGGAGGCTACAGAGAGAGACAAAGAGGCAGTCATGGAAAAAGAGAGAAAGAGAGAGGGTAAGGAGGGGAATGAACCTAGGGATGCTTAACCACTCAGCCACATCCCCAGTCCTTTTACATTTTTATTTTGAGACAGAGTCTTGCTGAGGGGTTGAGGCTGGCCTCATATACAGGTCCCTTCCAGTGGGAAAGAGAAGTTGGGGGAAAGGCCAAACAAAACGGAATGGGGCCGGAGTGACTGGTTTGGAACCAGAAGGGGGAGGGGGCTATCAGGAGTCCCTGCATGGGGAGCCTTGTCCATAGCCGGGTGTCTCCCCTCAGGAACTGAAGCCAGAATTGTGCCCACCCAATGGCGATGCTTTGCGTCTGTGAAAATCAGACTCACTTGCCACCAGCTTGCTGTGTGACCTCAAGCAATCGTTCCCCCACGGCGGGACAGGTCTGTTGGATGAATGAGAGGCCTGAGCCTGATCCTGTTCCAACATTCTCCACTTCTCTGCAGGCAGAGAAGCAGGACACAGGCAGGCAGCGGGGATGCCCAGGGCAAGGATGCCCAGCTGGAGAAACTGGACCTTCGCATTCCATCCACGCCCTGGTCGTGCTCCGAGTGGCACAAGTGTTGCACCGGCGGCCGGCTTGCTTTTGCCCGACCGGCTCATGCCCCCTGGTGGTGGCGACCTGTCATTGTCATTGCAGCGCTGGTCTCGGCTTCCGACTTCCCCACCGCTTCTCCCTCTGGTGGCCAGCCCTTCCCAGGCCCTGCTCCTGACTCAGCCTGGACCAAGCCGCGCTGATTCACCTCCAAGGAGCCTTCCCACACCCACACCTGCCTGGCTTCAAAGGAGTTTCCTAGCAGTTCCTGCTGAGAAGCCCAGGTGGGCTGAGATTCCCCAGAAATCATTTCAAGTGCTGAGAGATAGTGGGTCACAGTGCATGGGCCTGTGGTCCCAGCAACTCAGGAGGCTGAGGCAGGAGGATCACAAGTTCGAGGCCAGCCACGACTCAGTGAGACCCTAAGCAACTCAGTGAGACTCTGTCTCTAAATAAAATACAAAATAGGGCTGGGGATGTGGCTCAATGGTGGAGTGCCCTTGAGTTCCATCCCCAGTACCCACCTGCCCATACCCAAGAAGAGATAATCACTCCAGAGTCACAGGGAACTTTTGATAAAGAGGAATTGATAGTAAAGTAACAAAGTCTGGATGTCTATGGAGCCTGTGTTCCAACCCTTCCCAGGACAGCATCACAAACTGGGAAGTGCCACTCAAAAAAAAAATGGCTTCTAAAGCGAAGAATATTGAAGTTGAAAATAAAAATAAGTGGTCTGCTGTCCCACTAGACAAGTTGGAACCTATGGCTCATATACAGGTCCCTTCCAGTGGGAAAGGGCTGTCCAGAAATTTCACATTTCTCATAGGGTGACCCACATTAAAGACCTCACTGAAAAATACCACATATCCCTTCTGGCAACAGCTCTTCCTATTCTAAAATTGCTAGGTAAAATATTTACCCTGGTAGAAACAGATTCAGAGAATGCTCAGGAAAAAAATGACTCCAAAATACACTGCTGAGCCTTTCAGAGAACTTTCATAGTGTGTGTGTTTCTGCAGCCTGGGGACTGATCCCAGGAATGAACCCACAGGTTAAGCAAGTGCTCCACCATAAGCTACATCCCAGCCCCCTTTTTTTTAAAAGTCATTTATATCATTGATTTTTAATAAACTAGGTAGAAAACTTGCAGAGAAATGATGGTTGTAAGTGTCGACATGCCAACCATGAAGGAAAGAAGTCAGATTTCCTGAACTTTTGGTTCCACTAAAAGAAAAGAGAGTTACTAATTAACTCTCTTCTTATTGTTTCTTCTCTCTCTCTCTCTCTTCTCTCTCTCTCTGTACTAGGGAATGAACCTAGGGATGCTTAACCACTGAGCCACATCCCCAGTCCTTTTACATTTTTATTTTGAGACAGAGTCTTGCTGAGGGGTTGAGGCTGGCCTCAGCTGCCTGAGTTGTGGGGATTACAGGCAGGTGCCACTGTGCCCTACCTAATTAACTCTCTTCTGATGAGAAGATTTTTAAATAAATTTCTTAACACAAATTAGGACAACACATGACTGGAAACTATATTCAATTCACTTTTTCCACAAAACTACTTAGAAATAAAAAATATGCTTATTTTCAAATACCAATTAATCAACACAAGATATATCAAATAGCTATATCATTTGGAATCTTAAAATGGTAACAATTAGCAAATACGTTCACAGCAACAATCATTCAAATATCATTCTCAAACATCAGAGATTTATTACATGTTAGCTGTCTCAGAGTTTTTCAGTGGTAATACATTAAAAATCATACATGTCGGATAAAAGCATCAGTGCGATTATTTTATAATTCAGTTGCAATCAAAATGCTAGCAGGGCCTGTTTTCTCCACACATGCCAAAAATCAGTTTCTATAATGGCAGGATACACTCAAATATTAACTTAGCTATGCTTTCTAAAAATAATTTGTTCAAGAAATATTCTTTCTCCAACTGGGTGTGATGGCACAACTGTAATCCCAGCATTTTAGGAGGCTAAGACAATAGGTTCAAAAGTTTGAGGCCAGCCTCAGCAATACAGCAATATAAAAGGGGTGGTGGGATGTAGCTCAGCAATAAAGGACCCCTAGCTTCAATTCTCAGTACTGAAAAAATATATATGCATTTATTTTTTATTATCTCTCCAGGAACCCCAGTTCATCTCCTTTCTTTTTTATTCTCTTTCAAAATTAGGGACTTGTTTTTAGTAACATTTGAGATCAGTAATTCATTTGCCACTACATTAAACTTAGAGTTTAATGCCTATGTTATCACTAATTAACGAATATTATTTAAAATGAGTCCCACAAAATATGATTTTCTACCCCAAATGTTACAGTCACCTTGTGAATACATTAAAGGATTATTTATTACATTCTGTTGTCACCAAGGAAAATATGCTTTGTAGCTTAAACAAAAACTAGTTCAACTTCAGTATTTCACTGTCATATTAAATCTCCTGGCCTGGAAAAAAATAAAAATAAAAATAAAATCTTTTAAAAGCATGACCTTTTTTCTGGAACATTTCCTGTACCACTAAGCACCAGAATTGGGAACTTGCCGTCTCCCCAACTCACCATTCCTTAGGGAATGTCAGTGTACAAAGGCCCATAGTCCCTGAGTTCTGTCACCTGACATCTGATTCAAGAGAGCCTGGGACGCTTCCAAACTGGCTACCAATTCTTCGTGGCCTCCCCGCAGCCAGAGGCTGACTGCCGTCCCAGCAAGTACATGGGTCTGGGTGTCAGGCAGGCTGGAGTCTCAAGCCAGGCTCCGCCATTTGCCAGAACAGAGAGCCAAGAAAGGACAGTGTCTCCGGTGAAACTAGTGCTAACAGAAATCTACATAAATCAGGGTGATTAACCACCTTCCCAGAAACACCCAGCTTGAGAAATATGTTTTACTGTGTCTTGATAAAGCCAGGGAACTTAGGACAGTCTCAGAAAAAGACTAGAGGCAGTTTCAGAAAAAGCAAGGTGACTCAGAAGTATAAGCGGTGGTTTTTAAAATTATAGGGTATTACTCATGAGGAAGTGATCCCAAGAAAGACATTTTAAAAGATCAACTTGTAATACTAGAAAATGGCTGTGACACAGGGGTTAAGACTTGACTACCATTTCTAATTCTATTAATGGAGATCTTTCGGCTCTAAGACAGAGGTTCAACTCAAGTTCACCAAAACCAAACGGGTGTGGCTGCTACAGGGCATAAGGTCACTGCCATCATTCACCAAATCCATGAACCACACCCTTGAGGGCCAGAACCGGGGACTTAACGCCATTCATTCCTCCATCCGTCATCCATCCATCCTTCTCTCGGGCTGTGTGTCTCTCTTTCCATGTCAGCTTCCCTCTTGCTGTGGCATAGCAGGGCCTCTCTATGCAATGAGGAGCATGATCACCTACCCCTCCAGTTCTGTAAACCCAATATCTCTATGTTAATCAAGGAAGAGTCTGATTGGCTCTGCCGGGTTCACACACTGGGCCATAGGCCAATCCCTGTTTCCAGGGAGACAGAGTGTTATGATTGACTAGTGTGGATTAGAGGCTCATCCCTGCGCCCAAAGGTCTCTGACTAAAGGGAGGGAGCCAGTTACCTCAGCAAGATCACACTCACCACTTAGCTGGGTGTGGTGGCACACACCTTCAATCCCAGCAGCTGCAGAGGCTGAGGCAGAAGGATCCCTAAGCAACTTAGCAAGACCCTGACTCAAAATAAAAAATGAAAAGGGCTGGGGATGTAGTTAAATGATTAAATGCTCCTGAGTTCAATCCCTAGTACATATATATAGATATAGATATAGATATAGATACAGATATATACCCCATGGTGCGTGATCTCACCATTTGAGTGGTACTAGGGAGTGAACTCAGAGGCTCTTTACCAATGAGCCACACTCCCAGTCCCTGTTCATTGTTTATTTGGAGATGAGACCTCACTAAACTGCCCCAGCTGTCCTCAAACTTGTGATCCTCCTGCCTCAGCCTCCTGAGTTGCTGGGATTACCACCACCCAGCTTCTCCCATCATAATTGCCAAAATATCTAGGTCCAGCTTCAAAGACAGTGGAGTTTGGTGGCTTGCTCTAGTCCCGTGTCTCCCCATATGCCGTTTCTTAATAAGAAATCAGTTCCTTACATGGGGAGAGACACACAGGTCATTCAGTTTATCCGTGCAACCCTGTAAGATTATCCACGTCCAGTTCCCCAGCTCTCTATCTACCAGCCAGTCTCTGGCAAGAAACAGAGCTGGTTCCCGGGATGTTTGGGTGCATCATGATGAACAAGACCTAGTGTCTTGGAACCAGATCACCTCTGAGTGAAGTGATGGAGAATGACCTTCTGAACCTGCCCGGTTTCTGTCCAGATAAACATCTGCTCCCGAGAAGGAAGGACAGAAGGCAGGCCGGCAGGAAGAAGCTAACATTTCCAGGGTGCTGACTCTTGGGCATTGTTCTAAGTACTGAGCATAGAGTATCTCATTTGATCCTCCCAGCCACCCTACCATGGGAACAATGTCTATGATTAATTAGATCAGGACACTAAAGCTCGGGATTAAGTGTAGTGCCAGGATTTGAACTCAGATTGGCCTGGCGAGGGAGTGATGAACCCAGCCTAATTCCATGTTAAGATGGGGAGCCATCTCGTCACAAAGCCAGCAAAGTTCATTTCTGTTTTACTGTAAAATACCAAGATTTCTATTTGGCCTGGCCATAATTGGATGTTTTAAACACTTGCTTGGGATTCCTGCCCTTGCTTTGAACTTCCCCATGCCCGGCTCTCCTTGACCAGATGACAACCCTCCCTGAATCCCAGCTGCCCCTGGTTAACTCTGATGTTGGACTGAGTCTGCTGCCCACCTTGAGATGTTAAACAATGTAGATCCTAAACCTGCTGTCAGCCCTTGAATAACACTTGCCAGAACCCTGTCAGCTCCCTGTCAGTTCCCAAGACACGCCCCCCCCCTTTGTAACTTTTTGTGCTATCAAACCTTCTTTTCCCAGATAACTGCTGCCGCTGTAATTTGGTGTGAAGTTGGAGGCGGTGGTCTCTGCATGGCGGAGAGCACCACTCACCCGTCAGTCCTGCAGCTGCTTTGCCCAAGCTTCCTGCCCTGGCCCCTCCCCCTTTCCTCTTCCTCCTCCTTCCTCAACTGAGGCTGAAACTGGTTCTCTACACCTCTCTCGCTTGCTTGCTTCCCTCTGTTTCCTCCCTGCCTCTCTCCCTCATTCTCAGTCTTATACCCCCTCAGTGGAGACCGCTCCTAAAATCAAAGGGTTGGAGACCGCACTCAGCCAGCTCCACCCTCCCAGCCCTCTGCTCTCCTCCCCAACGTGGGCATCCCCTCTGTCCAGCCTGTAGAACCCCGGGTTGACCAAACACCAAGCCAGCCGCAGTCCCCACTGAGCACACGCCAAGAGCCGCTGGATTTTCCGAGGAATCTCACCTGACTGACCTAGGAATCTCTCCTACCTGGAGAACCTGCCTGGGACGGCGACTTCCTGACCAGTGTCCTCCTGAGCTCCTGTCTCTCCCTTCTTCATCGATTATGATCAGAGTTGTGTTCCCGTTCTCTTTTTGTTTACCTTTATTTTCATTTTTTTAACTTTTTGATTTTTTTGCAGTACTGGGGATTGAACCTGAGGCGCTCTACCACTAAGCTACATCCCTAACCCTTTTTAGTTTTTTTATTATTTTGAGACAGGGTCTTGCTGTTTTCCAGGCTGACCTAGAACTTGTGATCCTCCTGGCTCAGCCTCCCAAGTAGCAACGTGGTTTTGCTACCGCTCGATCCTTGTCCCCAGGTCAGTCCGATAATGAAGACATGGTTTTGAGAAAAAGAAAGAAGGTTTATTGCTTTGCTAGCAAAGGGGACTCCTGCCCCAAAAGCTGTGATTCTGCCCATCAGCAGGAACAGGCTTTTAAAGAGGTGACTCTAAGGCTACAGTGATCTCTGCTGGAGTGGTGATTCGCTTGTTAGTTTGGGAGGGATTCATCTCTGAGATCTTCTGGTGCCATCCCCAAAGTCTGGATGACTTCCTTCCTAAGATGGGTGTGTGCTCAGGACAGATAACTCTGCCAAGGATGGGGAACAAAGGTAATCCTGTTTCCCCTGAGATTAGGGAGGGCAGGGATTAGGGAGGAGCAGGGAGAGAGGAGGAGAAAGAAATGTCCATAAATAAGTTGGGGGGGGGGCTGTAGCTCCCTGGCTGGGCGCTTCCCTAGCACGTGTGAGGCCCTGGGTTCCATCCTCAGCACCACGTAAAGAGAAACAAATAAAATAAAGGCATTCTGTCATCTACAACTACAAAAAAAAAAATTTTTTTTTTAATAAGTTGCAGTGGCAGAGCACAAGGACTATATTCAAAGCATAAAGTGGAGCTCTGTTACAGTTTCTTTTTAAACTCTCTCTTCCCTGCTGTTCTGGGTGACAGACTAGAGAGACCCCTCCCTCAACCGGTTCTTTTTTTTTTTTTTTTTAATTTTTCAGTCATACATGACAGTAGAATGTATTTTGACATATAATACATACATAGAATGTACACACTTGCATCATATTGTCTATTCTGTTCTGCTGCCCTTCCTATCCCCCCTACTCCCCCCCTCCTCTCCCATCCTTTCTCTCTATCCAATCTAATGTGACACACTTTTTTTTCTTTTTCTCATTACAACATCATATATATAATCTGTATAACAATGAGGTTCTCCTTCCATCTTCTGTGCAACTCCCCTTCTCCCTCTTTTTCCCTCCCACCTCTCTTCTAGTGGTAGTCTTCTTCTCATGCTCTTCCTCCCTATCCCATTTTGAGTCACGCCCCCCCCTATATCAGAGAAGACATTCGGCATTTGTTTTTTAGGGATTGGCTAACTTCACTTAGCATAATCTGCTCTAATGCCATCCATTTGCCTGCAAATGCCATGATTTTACTATTTTTTAGTGCTGAGTAATATTCCATTATGTATAAATGCCACATTTTTTAATCCATTCATCTATTGAAGGGCATATAGGTTGGTTCCACATTCTAGCTATTGTGAATTGTGCTGCCATAAACATTGATATGGCTGTGTCCCTGTAGTATGCTCTTCTTATAGTATAGTCCAAGAAGGGGAATAGCTGGGTCAAATGGTGGTTCCATTTCCAGCTTTCCAAGGAATCTCCATACTGCTTTCCAAATTGGCTGCACCAATTTGCAGTCCCACCAGCAATGTATGAGTGTACCTTCCCCCACCCATCCTCACCAGCACTTATTGCTGTTTGACTTCATAATGGCTGCCATTCTTATTGGAGTGAGATGGTATCTTAGAGTAGTTTTAATTTGCATTTCTCTGACTGCTAGAGATGGTGAGCATTTTTTCATGTATTTGTTGATTGATTGTATATCATCTTCTGAGAAGTTTCTGTTCAAGTCCTTGGCCCATTTGTTGATTGGGTTATTTGCTTTTTTGTTGTTTAACTTTTTGAGTTCTTTGTATACTCTAGAGGTTAGAGCTCTATCTGATGTTTGAGGGGTAAAAATTTGTTCCCAGGATGTAGGCTCCCTATTCACCTCGCATATTATTTATCTTGCTGAGAAAAAACTGTTTAGTTTGAATTCGTCCCATTTGTTGATTCTTGGTTTTAACTCTTGTGCTATAGGTGTCTTATTAAGAAATTTGGGGCCTGCCCCCACACCTCAGCCGGTTCTTAACCTCAAAAATTATTATTTCAATCAAAGGGACATTGGATACCTTTTGGGGGTATTCTGCCCAATGCTTTGGACTGCATGATTCTGTTCTCACTTAACACCCCCTATGTTTAGATTCACACAGTATCAGCTGGGCACAGTAGGGTGCACACCTGTAATCCCAGAGATTTGGGAGGCTGAGGCAAGATATCAATTTCAAGGCCAGCCTCAGCAACACAGCGAGGCCCTGTCTCAGAATAAAAAATAAAAAAGGCTGGGGATGTAGGTCAGTCGTAAGGTGACCCTGGGTTCAATCCTCAGTAACAACAACAAAAAAAAACCATACACTAACTGTGTAATAATGGTCCACTTTATTCAGAACCTAGATAGCCCTTGCTGCTCTGCCACTGTGACTTATTTTTTAAATGGACATATTTCTTTCTCTTTCTCTCCCCTCCTTAATCTTGGAGGAAAGAGTTACTTTTCTTCCCCATCCTAGGCAGGGTAATCTGTCCTTGAGCACACACTTACCGCAGGAATGAGATAAAGCATATTTGGGGCACCTAAAAAAATGACTATCTCCCAAATCAAAAAATGAACAGAGAACAAGTGAAACAGCCTTTGAATCACCTCTTTAAAACCTATTTTTCCTCCTCATGGGTAGAATCACAGCCTCAGGAGTCTCCTGTGTTTCTCCTTTGGTAGCAAAGCAATAAAAACTTTTTTTTCTCAACACAGTGCCTTGTTATTGGATTGGCATCAGGAACAAGGACCACGCTTTCAGTGACAACTGTATTTGGCAGGTGGCCCTTCATGGTCTGTGGCTTGGAACTGTATGTTTCATTAAACATGGTTATTGATCCTCTATATTTGATTCCGTTTAGGTTTTTCTCTTCTTTTTTTGTACCAGGGATTGAACCCAGAGGCACTTAACCAGCGGCCCCAGCAACATCTAGCTGATTGGCTCCTCTGCGGTGATGCTCATTGGGCTGTTTCCCTGCCCTTTCAGACCACGGAGCTGCTCATTGGGGGACTTTTTTGGCTCCGCCCACGTGACCCAGCCAATCGGCCTCAAGAGCAGGAGGATTGTGGGAGGTGGAGAGAAGCTTGGGTGGGAGAGAGAGGCTTGTGGGAAGCCGGTGGTGGCAGTTGAGGCTCTGAGGGTTTTTCCTGAGAGGCTGTTTTGTTTGGCGTGTGTGGTTCTAAAAATAAAGTTAGTTTCTTTTGACAAGTGGCTCCTGATTGTGCCCAGCCAGACTGCGGCACTTAACCACTGAGCCACATCCCAGCCCCCTCTTTTTTTTTAATTGAGTAAGGGCCTCACTAAATTGCTGCGGCTGGCTTTGAACTCGCGGTCTTCCTCCTCGGCCTTCTGAGTTGTTGGGATTACAGGCATGGGCCAGTAATCTGTTTGGTTTTTCTTAGTGAAGTTCAAAAGCAAAGGAAAAAAATGAATAAATAAAAAAAGAAAGGAAGGAAGGAAGGAACCCCTGTGTACTGCTATCTTTTGTTGCGAGGTCCCCAGACTCATCTTTAAGACCCAAATCAACTGGGTGCAATGTAATCCCTGTAATCCCAGCAGCTCAGGAAGTGGAGGTAGGAGGATCGCAAGTTCAAGGCCCCCCTGAGCAACTTAGTTGAGAGTCTGTCTTAAAATAAAAGATACAAACGTCTTGCATGAGCTCAGCAGCAGAGTGTCAATGGGTTCGAGTCTCAGTACTGCAAAGGAAGCCGAAATGAAGGAAGGAACCCTGTTGGCATGACGTGACCTTCCTATTGCCTTGGCACATGGCCTCCTAGCCAAGGATGCCACCAAAGGGGACTGAGAACAGGAGACCAAGTTTTCTGCCAAGCACCAATAGTTCCCCGTTCACCCCAGTAACCCCCAGGCCTCCCACACTCCCACCCGCTCTAGACCACCCTCCTCCAGGAGACACCGAGCTCCGTTCAAAGTAAATAACAATCAGAAAGGAAATCACTCAGGAGCTTCGCATTTAAACGCTCTTTTTTTAAAGTGAGAGAAATGGAGGAAAGAAATGGAACAAGGACTTGGACTCTCGACTTTTGCCTGCTCTTGTCCCATGGGTGGCTAACGCATCTCTGCCTTCCCTCCACACCCCTTTCCTTTGCTCTGGTCACCTGGGATTCCAAGGTGACAGGTCAGCTCCGTACACATCCTGTGAGGGGTCAAGCCACTTTCTCACCCCAGACAAGGCTCCACTTGACAATGCCGAGATGATGAGGGGCAGACCTCACGTGATCAAGATGCCCAGCTTTGGCAGCTTGCAAAGCCTCTAGCTGTGCAAACCCCCAACCCCTGCCCTCATTCCCCTTCTATAAAAGCTCCAAGTCATTGTTGGCCCCTCAAAGGATGCAGGTCCCCTTGTCTTTCCAGTGTGGTTAACAATGATTAAAGTTCCTTTCATGCTTGCCACCATTACCTTTCCTGTTTGTTTTTTTGGGGGTTAGTGGCCCTGAGATAGGGATTTAGGATAAGAGAGAGAAATGTGGAATCTTAAGGTAAACACCCTCAAGCCCTTGAGGTGCAGAAAACACAGTTGTAAATCCTGGCCCATGCCCTTGTAAAATGAGGGAAATACGCAAGCCCAGGAAAACTGGTGCAAAACTGATGCAGTTCCACCCTGGATTATGCACGTCCAGTCTGGCCCCTGATACGACCTTTCCATAAATATTGGCCCCCAACCCAAGTCAGGGCTGCTTTTCCCTCCCTAGGCAGCCCGCATTCTCCCTTGAATGGGTATCTTCCTTCCCAAATAAACCTCTATGCCTTTGTCCGGCTTGTGCTGAAATTCTTTTCCATCCCATATGCCAAGAACCCTGCTGGACCAGGTGAGATGGGGCACACCTGTAATCCCAGCAGCTCGGGAGGCTGAGACAGGAGGATTGTGAGTTCAAAGCCAGCCTCAGCAACAGTGAGGCACTAAGCAACTCAGTGAGACCCTGTCTCTAAATAAAATACAAAATAGGGCTGGGATGTGGCTCAGTGGTTGAGTGCCCCTGAGTTCAACCCCTGGGACCCCCCCCAAAAAAAAAATGGAAGAAAGAAAGTGAAGGGAAAGTGAGGAACGAGAGACGGGTAAGAGAGAAATGGAAGACGGAGACCAGGCAGAGAGTTCATTTGTCGGAGCTGAAAAATTAAGGCCATCTCTCTGTAGGAGAGAGGCAAAACAGGCTTGGGTTCTGGGATTTTTCAGGCCCAGAAATCAGATCAGGGCAGGTCCTAATACAGGTGGTTAAGGGTGGGGTTGGTATGAGGGAGTGGGTGAGCCTTTCTCAGATAGGCCCTGGGGCTAGAGAGTGAAACTTCTTCCTTAAAATGGCGGCTGTCACTTAAGATAGCTGTCCAGATGCTAAGCAGCAATGCTATAGAAAGAAAAGTGAAAAAATCGTATAACATGGCCTTCCCCTTACCCCCACTCACCTCACTATGTTGCCCAGGCTGGCTTCAAACTCCTGGGCTCAGGTGAGCTGGGCACACCACCACAACAATGTCATGGTCTATTTTTCTTGAAATAAATTTTATTTGGGGAGGGGGGTACCAGAGATTAAACCTAGGGGCCCTTAACTACTGAACCATACAACCAGACTTTTTTATTATTATTATTTTGAGACAGGGTCTTGCTAAATTGTTGAGGTTGATTTTGAACTCGCAATCCTCCAGCCTCAGCTTCCAAAGCTGCTGGGATTACAGGTGTGTGTCCCTACACAAAATAATTTTTTTTTAAAGTTGGAAAAAAAAAAAAAAGTGGATGCAGAGTTTAGCTGGGCGTTGTCATGCCCACTGTAATGCTAGCTACTTGGGAAGCTGGGGCTGTTGTAGGGACAAAGGAGACAAGGCACCGAAGATATTTTTATTCGGCTGCAGCCAGGTTCAGGGGGCACAGCTTCTGCTGTAATCAATCAATCCCCTGAACCCCGAGTTCAGGGAGTTTCAGAGTTTTATACCCAGCGTGTAAGGGGAGGGGCTCAGAAGTTCACAGTCTGCAGAAGTTCACATAAAAGCAGCTTTTTCTTTCACTGTTCTGGGCAAGTTAACTCTTCAAGGACCACACCTGAGAAGGGGAGAGCTTCTTCTCCCCTTTCTTTCCTCCCTCTGCCAGCTGTTACCATGGAGCCCAGTTGTAATTTATCTTAAAAATGCAGACATCTCTGTGAAGCCCAGCTCAAGGACAGAGGCCTTGTTTGCACATTTCTACAAAGTACTATACTGGATACGTTTGTGAAAAACTAGTAAGGGGTGTCCAGCACCTGGAGTGCTGTATCTTCCCAGCCAGTGGCCCAAGTAAACAGGGTGACACGAAAATAGGAAGTTTATCTACATTGAACTCTTTTGCTGACAGTCCTAAATTCAGCCATGGTGAAGAGGGCTTTTCAGTGGAGAAAGGGGGTGCCACTTCAGAGGCAGGAGGATCACAAGTTGAAGACCAGCCTGGGACACTTAAGAAGACCTATCTCAAAATAAAATATACAAAGGTCTGGGAATGTAGCTCAGTGGTAGAGCACCCATGGGTTCAATCCCAGTACCACCAAGAGAGAAAGAGTTGTAAAGTTTCAAAGAAAAAAATATATAGCGAAAAATGTAAAAAAAAGGAGAACAGATTTTCAGAAAAGAAATAAAAAGTAAATTAAAACATGACAAAACAGAATGTCATATTCTAAAACGGAATAAATAGAATAATAGCAGATAAACTTAAAAAAAAACATAAAAATGAAATTGAAAAAAAAAAAAAAGTGCTGGAGACACAGCTCAGCGGCAGTACTTGCCCTCCAGGTGCAGACCCCTGGGTTGGAAAGCACATGGCCCACAAGTGACAGAGTCAGGAAGCAAACCTCGGCTCAGCAAGAAATCCTTCATTCTGCAGCGAAGTCCATCCATCAGGCACTGGAGGCTCACTTTCTGGGTATAGGAAATGGCCCCTGAGTTACGGAAGGAGACTGGCTTTTCTAGTTTACAATGGGGGTGAGTTAACCACTGGAGGCTGCTGTGGACGTGCAGTTTGGACAGTCAGGGACCTGGTTATGCAGGTTGAAATTTCAACTCAGGAAGGCAGTTGTAAAAAGTTGGAAACCCCTCGTCACTGGGAGAAGCTCACAACTTATCTTCCTTCCTCCGGGACCCATTGTTACCTAGAGCTTTACCGTTTGCTTTTCTCCTCCCAGGACTCATCTACAATGGGAAAAGGGAGAACTCCGTTGGCCCCTTCCTTCAGGACCCATTGTGGTTGGGAAGGGGTGAGTGTTTGCTTTTGGTGGAGGTGCTGGGGACCAACCGGGAAGGGGTGAAAGTTGGCTTTTCCCTCGGGGCCCATTATTACTGGGAAAGGATGCACCGAGAGAGGTTTCATGACTGGCTAATTTCCTTCCTCTGTTCCTCTCTCTTTCTTGGGGAACTGTCTTGTAGGAATATTATTTTCCATAACCCTTCCCTGGGTTTGCTCCCGAAATAAACACATAAATGGAAAAGAAAAAGAAGCACAACAATGAAAATATTATGAAAAGAATAAGAAATGTGGAAAACAGAACAAAAAAAAATTCAAATATATAATTGGTAGACCTAAAGAAGGGAACAAGAGGCTGCGGCTGGGGCTCAGCGGCAGAGCGCTCACCTAGCCTGTGCAGGGCCTGGGTTCCATCCTCAGCACCACATAAAAATAAATAAATAAAATAAAGGTATTGTATCCAACTACAACTAAAAAATAGGTTTTTTTTAAAAAAAAAAAAGAAGAGAACAAAGCATTAAAACAATAAAACAAAATAATCTGAAATAAATATTTCATTCTTCAAGTTGTGAAAAATAGAAAGTTTGCTGGTCCGTTTTCAAAATAGAGTAATTTGCCTTAACCAGGATGTAAGATCCAATTATAGCCTTTTCCTTTGCCCACCCTAGTCTTAAAATTAGCCAATTTTGTAGATCTTAATCCCAGCTTCTCCCATCAGAGCAAGGGGCAGCGCTGCCCTGGGGATAAAAGCAGACAGACTGCCAGGATCTTCTTTGGTAGCCCCCATTTTGTAGAAGTAAAAGGTTTCCCTTGTCAAGTTTGTTTTTGTGCACGTGTTGATTTCTTGCAGCACCCTTATATTTCTTTTTTTTTTTTTGCACCCTTATATTTCTAACAAAGTCTGATGGCCACATCATATTCCAAGAAAAGAAATTTAATACAACCCAGGCATATCCCGAGAAAGTTATGGTGTTAAGGAAAAGGAATTAAACTTCCATTCCCATCTGGTTAAAACATGACAGTGATACTTCTTAAAATAAACTGCTAAGCTCACGTGAAAGTAAAGGAAATTTTCAAAAGCCCAAGCAAAGTAGGAATTAAAAACCAAATGAGCATGAGTTGACACTACAGCTCTCCTTGGGAAGGACCGGTTTCTGGTGTCAGGAAACAAAGAGCTTCCAATTTCAAGGACCGTTTGAGTAGAGATGAGTCCTTACATCAGCAAGTAGCTGGGAACTGGAAAGTCCCTACCCGAGGCAAGAATCCTGCAAGAACTACTCCCCGAGGGAAAGAACGGCCAAGGAAAAGTCTCCACCAGCAAAAGAGAGAGCGCGAGGAGGCTTGTTATGTAAGGGCCTGGGCTCCAGTTAGGGAAAAATGGTTTCCCTGGAGAAATTTTCAACATGGGCTGCCTTCATGCAGATCTGAGATTTTGGTTTACATAACTGGTGTGGTTCAGAAAGGCCAAACCAGCCAGCGCGGTGGCACAGCCTGTGATCCCAGGGATTCTGGAGGTGGAGGCCAGAGGATCACAAGTTCAAAGCCAGCCTCAGCAATTTAATAAGACCTTGTCTCAAAATAAAAAGGGCTGGGGATATATAGTTCAGTGGTAAAGCGCCTCTAAGTTTAGTCCCCAGAACCACTGGGATGGGGATGGGGGGAGAAGGATGGGGCTGGGAGGAGGAGAAGGGAATGTGGGGAGGAGGAGAAGGGGAAGGAGTTAACAAATTGGTAATAACCTTGGGGCACTTAGGAGAAAAAAAAAAAAAAGCAAAATTGCTTTGAAGACCCATATTCTTAAACCAGAACCAGGTTTCCCCTAAATAAATCTGGATTTTATTTATTTATTTATTTTGAACCAGGGATTGAACCCAGGAGCACTTTACCATATCCCCCAGCCCATTTTGAGTCTCACTAAATTGCTTAGGGGCCTTGCTAAATTGCTGAGACTGGCTTTATATTTTCGATCCTCCTGCTTCAGCTCCCCAGGCTGCTGGAATTACAGAAGTGAGCTACACCACCACACCTGGCTCTTTTTAATTTTGAGACAAGATCTTGGTAAACTGCTGAGACTGGACTTGAACTTTCAATTCTCCTGCTTCAGCCTAGGAGTCTCTGGGATTATAGGCATATACCACTGCACCCAGCAAGATTGAAAATTTTTTTAAATTTTTTAAAATTAAAAGATGCACAATATAGGCATCTTTTCAGGGGAAGCATACACACACACGCATGCACATACTAACCACACTGTGTAAGAAAGAAAATCTGAAGATCTATAACCATTAAAGGAATTGATTAGGGGGTTGGGGTTGTGGCTTGGTGGTAGAGCACTTGCCTAGCACATGTGAGGCACTAGGTTCTATCCTCAGCACCACATAAAAATAAATAAATAAAATAAAGTTATGATGTGCATATACAACTCAAAAATTAAAAAAAAAAAGAGGAAATACTGTCCAGCTTACTCTATGTGGCAAGAAGAAAATAACCTTTGTGGTAGAGACAGCTAATGCCCCATTACCTGTTCTCACCTTCTTTCTCACAACTAAAGAATTCCTAAGCAGCAGAATACAGGATTTGAAGACAGGTGAGTCACTTGGACACACAAACTATGGGTGGTTGAGAAGAACCACCAACCAGCCCTAACCACCAACTTCCAGATAGTCCAGGGAGAGAAGCAAAATTCTCCCTCATTGAAGTCACTGTTATTTTTGGTAACTGTTACAGCGAAACTAGGTTACCAAATAGCCCACCACAGATAACATCACCAAAAATGAACCATATGATAAAAGAGAATTTGGGAAGTCAATCTGTTATGATTGTAAATGCAAAATTCTAAATTAACTATTAGCCAATGGCAAATGGAATCTAGTATTATACTTGAATGCTGGGATACAGCTCAGTGATAGAACACTTGCCTAGCATGCATGAGGCCCTGGGTTTGACACGGGCACCATAAACAAAATAAACATACAGTTTTAGTGTGGGATATAGATAGATAGATAGATAGACAGACAGACAGACTAAGGGTTTATACCATGAATGCAGAGATGGTTTTAATATTAGAAAGTGTATTAATATATATCACCACACTGACAGACTAAATTTTCAAACCATGTGATGATCATCTTAGTAGGTGGAAGAGTTAATTCAGTACCCATTTGTAATAACCCTTAGTAATCCAAAACTAGGAAGAAATATCTTGACCAATGAAGGACATCCAGCAAAAACCTATGGAATTTTTTTTTCCTTTTTATTTATTTTTTGGCACCAGGGATTGAACTCAAGGGCTCTTAACCACTGAGCCACATCCCCAGTCCTTTGTTGTTTCTTTATTTTGAGACAGGGTCTCGCTAAGTTGCTTAGGGCCACACTAGGTTGCTGAGGCTTGCAATCTTCCTGCCTCAGCCCCCTGAGGAGCTGGGATTACAGGCTGTACCACCCCATCTGGCATGGGAAATAATTTTAACATTTGACAAAAGAGAGTACAGGTTGAGAAATATAAGTGACAAACAGGAACATGATGCAAGAAAATATAAACACCATGAACATAAAAGAGCCTACTAATATAACTTCAAAATAGACAAGACAGCAACTGACAAAGCTTCTAGGAGAAATAGTTGATTCATAGTTGACCACTATGGTTAGAAAATTTAACACAGCCTTTTCAGAAACTGATTTGTAAAGGAGAAAAAATAAGCAGAGGTATAATGAAGGTGTACAGCTTCCACTCTTCTTTATGGAAGCAACCAGGATCTTTGCAAAATTCCACTCTCTGGGCACAGTCACAGGGCACGTCCGATGCTGTGCAGGTAGAAATGAAGCTGCGCTCTTTGCACAGTCGCTCCTGCCAGCAGGGCCCCTCGGATGACAGCTGAACCCAAGGCAGCCACCAGCAGCTCTGCCGCCAGCAACAGCCCCCCCATCTGGGCTGGGCTCACCTGCTGCTGCTCCCTGGCAGCGGCACCTGCAGCTGGCTGAGCTGTGGGCTCTCTGTCACACTGGCCGTGCTGCAGCTGGGAGCTTTGGTGGGAGGAAGGAATGCTCTGCCCCCAACGTCTGCCGTCACTTATCAGAAGCCTCAGGGAACCCAGCCAGTAAGGCAGCAGCCGCAGGTTGGTGACTTGTGCCTCCACGAGATAAAACAATTTTTAAAGCGTGCCCAGAACCAAGATGACATTGGGCTCTGTGAGGGTTTCAATGAGGAGTTGAGACAGTGCAAGCTCACTAATAGATTCCTCTAATCACGAAATTCAAGTTGAAGAAGGAGAAAATGGGCTGGCATCACTAATTTGTTTTAGCATAAAAATGTAATTGGTAGTGAAAGCATAAAGTGTAAAACCATCAGCAAACCCTCCCTCTCCTCCGTGATGCACAGCATCCTGGGTTTGTTTGGGTTTTTGTTTTGTTTTGTTTTGTACCAGGAATTGAACCCAAGGGCGCTTAACCCTTGAGCCACCTCCCCAACCCTTTTTTTATATTTTATTTAGAGATGGCATCTTGCCATCTTGCTGAGTTGCTTAGGGACCTGCTAAATTGCAGGCTTTGAAATCACAATCCTCCTGCCTCAGCCTCCCAAGCCACCATACCCGGGGCATCCTGGCTTATGACTGGCAACAGAAAAGGATGTTCTCACGGTTCATTGAGAGGGCATAGAAATGGTGACTGGGCAAATATATCTGGGGCCTCCTTAGACCAGCTGTTGCACTGTTATTGTTTGTGAGTTATTTAAAATAAAACGATTTTCTTTTTCTTTCATTATTTGTGGTACTGACATAGAATCTACGTGCTCTACCACTGGGCCATATCCCCAGCCCTTCTCATTCTTAAGTCTCCCTAAGTTACTTAGGGCCCCCATAAGTTGCTGAGGCAGGACTCAAATTTGTGATCTCCTGTCTCAGCTTCCCAAGTTCCTGAGATTACAGTCTCATTTTAAACGAGAGAAGTTGCATAAGAACCTATATATTAAGATATAATTTATGTAAAGTTAAAAATGCAGTGCTAAATAATATGTTGCTTAGGAATATGTGATTAAAAAAACATTTCATGTGTGTGCACTGGAAATTGAACTCTGGGACATCTACCACTGAGCTACATCCCTTGCTCTTTTCATTTTTATTTTGAAATAGGATCTCACTAAGTTGCCCAGGCTGGCCTTGAATTTACTTGCAATCCCCCTGCCTCGGCTTCCAGAGTTCCTGGGATTACAGGCATGTGCCACTGCACTGGGCCAAAAAAAAAATTATTCAAGGGACTCATAAACACGTAATTCAGGATAATAGCTACAGCTGTGGAAAGGGTGCGTGCCATGTGGGATTGCACACAGAGGCTTTTAACTGGATCCGTTAGTTTTGTTTATTTTGAAGGGATCTGAAACAAATGTAGAAAAATGTTGAAATTCAACAAAGCTTGTGCCTGGATATTGTTTTCTGTACCCTGGAAATATTTCGTCATTAAAATAGTGGGGGAAGAAAAAGATTTAAGAAAAAACAAGAGCATCCACAAAGAAAAAGGAATTGCACATGAGATTTTGCAGGAAGATCTGGTTAGCCTGAGAAAATCGGTGGCCCTTCCAGTTAGCGCAGGAAAGGGGAGCCAACCGTGAAGCGGTGTCTCCAGGGCTTGGAGAGAAAAAAATGAGTGACCCAAGAATTTCATCCCCTGCCAAGCACCCACAGGCTCTAGCTCAAAGAACTCAGGAGCTACACTGAGCCAAAAGCCCTTTGAAATCCAACCAACTAAATAATGAATCAAATAAAGGATGCAAGAATGAAGAAGTCAAGCTAAAAGGTCTGTTATTGAACGCCGAATTCAGAGAGTAAAAGGCTCCCTACCCAAGGAGATCATGGTTGCAAACAGAATGTAAATAGTACATACATCAGCACCTGAAAAGGAATTCACATAACTATCAACAATGGATAGACTGGGGCAGGGAAAATGATGGTGATTATAAGCATACTATTTTCTTTAACCTTAGATAACTATCTAAGATGAATGCATGTGGTCAAGAGTTGTTTTTCATGTGTAGGATTCTGTAGGAATTACTGTTTTCTTTTCAGTGGGGCTGGGTACTAAACCCAAGGCCTTGCACAGATAAAGTGTAGCTCTACCCCTGAGCCACATCCCCAACCCCAGGAATTAACATTTCTCATAATGAAAAAACAGCTGGAATTCAGTAATTTGTTCATTTGTCCTTTGGATAAATACAAGTCAAATTTAAATAGTGCTTAAAAATGAATAATCCTTATCATGATCCCACTGCGACAACTTGCTTTCCTGTAGATCCAGCTCTGGGTTTTTCTTTGTAGATAGCCATTCTCTTAGTCCTCAGGGGAGTGGGCCCAGGAGGCTTCAAGGAAACCAAAATCCACGGACACTCAAGTCTTTACTTGAAATGGCCTAATGTTTGCATACGGCCTATGTCTATCTTCCTGGTTTTTTGTTTTGTTTTGTTTTGTCCTAGGGATTGAAACCATGGGTGCTTTGCCACTGAATTACATCCCCAGCATTTTTTTTTATTTGGTAATTTTGAAGTTTATTTGAGGTCGGTCTCTCTCTCTCTCTCTCTCTCTCTCTCTCTCTCTCTCTCTCTTTGTCAAAGGATCTTTATTTATATTCAGTGCTGAAAGTTGAACCCAGTGCCTCATACATATTAGGCAAGTGCTCTACCACTGAGCTACAACCCAGCCCAGCCCTGGGTGGTCTTGAATTTGCAATTCTCCTGCCTCAGCCTCCCAAGTCACTAGGAAGGCACTACCACGCTGGCTTCCTAAATACTTTTAATCATCATTATATTCTCCTTTTTTTTTTTTTTTTTTTTTTGGTCTTTTTTGGTACCAGGGAATTAACCCAGGGGCTCTTAACCACTGGGCTACATGACACAGGTTCTCACTAAGTTGCTAAGGCTGGCCTCAAATTTACAATCCTCCTGCCTCAGCCTCCCCAGTCACTAGGATTACAGGAGTGCACCACCATGCCTGATCATCATTGCATGTGGCCTAGGCATATATTCCTGGTTTTTTGTTCTGTTTTATTTTGTCCGTCACCTCTTTACATCTCCAACCAGCCCAATCCCACAAAGACAGTCCCATGTGAAGGCTAAGTCAGGTTTACACTGTTAAAAATTTCTGAGTATGATTCTTCAAAAGTTATCTCAAGCTGGGAGCAGAGGCGCACACCTGTAATCCCAGCAACTCAGGAGGCTGAGGCAGGAGGATCAAAAGTTCAAGGACAGTCTCAGCAACTCAGCAAGACCCTGTCTCAAAATAAAGCATAAAAAGGTCTGGGATTGTAACTCAGTGGTAGAGGGTCCCTGGGTTCAATTCCTAGCACCAAAACAAATGTCATCTCAGTTGATAACGATTCACTTATTTGTGTGATGGTGTGGCTGTTTGCTGTCTTCTTCTCTAAACTGTAAGCTCCATAACATCAGGAAACACCTCGTCTCACTCTTTTCGTTACAGCCTTTGACACACACATACATTACCTTGTAACCAGGTGCTCTATACTGAGCTCCATCCTCAGCCCATTTTATTGTATTTTGAGACCAGGTCTCTCTCAGTTTCCCAGACTGGCCTTGAACTTGTGATCCTCCTGTCTCAGCCTCCTGAGTAGCTGGGATTACAGGCGTGTGCCACAGCGCCTGGTTCAAGGTACTTTATTCTTTCTTGTTTATTTGTAGCTTGTCTTATTTTATTTCATTGTCATTGTGGTTTTTATTGGTGCATTATAGCTGTACGTAATCATAATAATGGGTTCATCTTGACATGATCATACATGCGAGGGATATCATTTGCTCCCTTACACTCCCTCGGGTTCTATTTCCTCCTCTTTCTCCCTCCCCTTCCCCCTCCCCTCCTCTATTCTACTGGTCTTCCTTCCATTCATTTTTTTTTATTGTTGCTTTATAGATATACACAAAGGTGAAGTTCACCGTGGTACATTCATATTCGTACATGGTATATTTTGGTCGATTTCAAAGTACTACATTCCTGAATGAATAAGTATGCCTGGGAAGCAACGCAGCCACCATACAGGGCCTGTAGGGGACACTCTTGGCCCTCCACTGTGTTGAGGCCAAGACATGGACAGATGTCCCTGCCCTCATGGGTGGCAGTCCACACAGTTGGTGAAACAGGGGACTTGCATCACGTCTCCTCCTGGCCACAGGCAGTGTGTCCTTAGGTAAGTCACACCAGGTCTTTGAGCCTCAATATCTTCCTCTGTGAGATGTGGGCACTGATTCCTGTCCTACAGGGTCATCAATAACCCTTGGATATAGAAGTTTTTTTTTTTTGTTTGTTTGTTTGTTTTTCACAAGTATTTTTAAGGTGAAGGTGGTGCACTCCTGTGATCCCAGCAGTTCAGGAGGCTGAGGCAGGAGGAGTGAGAGTTCAAAGCCAGCTTCAGCAACAACAAGGCACTAAGCAACTCAGTGAGACCCTGTCTATAAATAAAATTCAAAATAGGGCTGGGATGTGGCTCAGTGGTTGAGTGCCCCTGAGTTCAATCCCTGGTACAAAAAAGAAAAAAAAAAACTTTTAACATGAGACAATAGAAAGGATTGTTTCGTTTTTTGAAATAAACCTTATTAGGAATTTAAATGGAAAACAAAGCCAAATGTATAGAAAGTGCAAAATCTAGCACACGTGGTTTTTGTTCTTTAGCTTCATGGGACACAGTAAATCAAGTTCTCACCCTGTAGAATAACAAGTTCAGCAGGATGTGGTGCTGCACACCTGTGATCTCAGCTGCTCGGGAGGCTGAGGCTGGAGGATCACAAGTTCGAGGTCAGCTTCAGCAATTTAGCA